>NC_134137.1:227827500-229077500 GCF_033958435.1 Carettochelys insculpta
TCCCTATTTAATATTATAGTAACCATCTTTCACTGTGAGAGCACTGTCTTATGGTCACATTCACAACTGTTTCTATAACGCACTTGGCTTGCTAAACAATCTGCAAGCCCTTGCATTTGCAACCAGTTCCAGGGAAAGCCCTCAGACCAAACAATTTAGATTGCGTGTACACTGCAAACTTTACCTGCTACAGCAATATTGTTCGAAGGTACACAATGTAGCCACTTTGTCAGGGGGAGAGAGCTCTCCTGCTGACAAAACGAACCACCCCCAATGAATGGCCGTAGTTTTGGCAGTGCTTTTCATCAGTAAACCTTTTTCAGTCTAAGGTGTGCTTTTTTCCCCCCCAACACCTCTGACTAAAGTTTTACTGATGAGAGTGCAGAATAGACCCTTGTGTAAACTGGTAAGTTACAGTGTACTCCTGCAGTGCCCAGACTGGCTAAGTGCTTAGTGCTCATGAACTCTGCAGTTGCCGTGCTCTAGTTAAATCATCTCAAAATTGCTTCAGTGCTGGTGTGAATACTTCAGTTGTTGGTTGTGATGTAACTGGTCTCTGCAAATGTATTGTAAGTCCTCCAATGGCAACTTTGATCATTATTTTGAACCCGGTTGTCTGCCCTGCAGGCATGCGCATATCCCCTTTCAAAGCTCAGTTTCTGACAGCCTGCACACTGCGCTGATCTGCTCCTTGACACATAGCAAACCACTCAGGTAGAATGCTCGTGTTGTTGAACACGGAGGCAGGTGTGTGTATGTAGGAATGGGGAGGGGGTGCAGAGCATGAGATAATTTGTTTCCTGCCACTGTCTAAACTGATGAAAGCATGCTGATGTCCCCCAAAACACACTCCCTGCCACACACACACTCCATGTCTCCCTCACTGCTCCCTCTCCCTCCAACTTAAGTTGAAAAGCAGCTGTCTAGGTAGTAGGATGACCATGGAGCAACCGTGTTGGGAAACCTACATGTGATGCTACCTCACCCATGCAGTATTGCAAACCTTTCCCAAAGCACCCTGCAGGAGGTTACCCAGTGGGATAGGTACCACAATGCACTGATCCCTGTGATGTTGCAAGAGCTGATAATATGGATGCTCTCCACCATCACAAGGAGCACAGTCTGGACACACAACAGCAGTTTCACAGCAGCACTCTGTGAGCAATGCTGTAATTTCCAGCGCTTTACATCTGCCAGTGCAGACAAAGCCAAAGGGCTCTGCTCTGGCTATGCCATGTATCTTTGGCAGCAGCCTCAATTTTTCCAGCTATCACTCCATAAAGGGACTCAACTTCTTCTTCCAAAAGGTAATTTAGCAGAACTATTGACTTTAAATCAGGTCTCCATCTATAGATCAAAGAGCCATTTGATGGCCGTCCATTAACATTTTTCAGTGTAACAATACTAATCTGAATATTTAGAGAAGTCTCTGATGCTTCCCAGGGTTTTCTGTTTCTGAGTGATACCCTTTTTCTTCATGTTTTAGAGCACTAGCTGAGTTAAGTCTATTTCGGCAAAAACAATGAGGAATTCTGTGGCACGTTAAAGACCAACACATTTATTTGGCCATAAGCTTTCATGAGCTGGAGCCCAAATAAATTTGTTTATCTTTAAGATGCCACAGGACTCCACGTTGCATTTGCTTCATATTGTTGTAAACGTCTCATCAAACAGGGATGGTTGGCAGTGGCTGGGACTCCCTCTGGAACCGTTTAGTGTTTCATTTATCCTTTAATGAACTGCTCAAGCAACAACCTCCTCATTATCCACTCATTGCCACAAACAACTTGTTTCTCATCTCTTCGTACTTCTGCTTTGGATGGATGCTACAATTTAAAAATTAATATCAGTTCCCTTATTTAAGCTCAAATTAGCAAAAGCAGCGGGGTAACAAAAGAAATAAAAAAAAAAAAAAAAACTCCCTCTGAATCTGCCTTACATTCATTTCTAAACCCAGTAACCACACTCTCAGGTCATGTAGTTTAACTTACAGAAAATGGACTTATGAGATCTATCTTTTGTTCCTAACTCTAATTCTGCTAAAAAGGGACACTGTTTCAGATTTTGGTAAGGGAGGCCAAACTGTGCATGCCATGATGGGTGCAAGGCAGAGTGAGGGCATGGAGGAGGGCAAAGTGGGGACAGCAGCTTCAGCGGTGTTACTGAGCATGCCCAGTACAAGCCAAACAGCAAATTAAGGGTGAGGGAGCAACCTTCTCTCCTCTCTCCCCACTTACATCTCTTCTTTTCGGCGGTGACTAAGACACTTGAAAACTGTTTTAGCAGGTGATTTAACATTTGGCTGAAAGGAACACTGTAATTCCTATATCAAAGAAAGAAAAATAAATAAATATTAGACCCAATCAGGTCTAATACTAACATTTTCTGACATACTTCGGCAAGTCGCTTAAAGGACACTGGTTAGGCTTAAAATTTTAATGTGTATTCTTCATTACTAGCTCTCTGTGAAGTGAGAGACACGCACAGTCAGGACTCCTGGGCTGTATCTCAACTGTGGCAGGAGAGTGGGGTCTAGTGGGTTACAGCAGGGAGAGAATAGGCTCTGGTTCTATGTAAAAACACCACAATGCCCATACTGGGTCACACTGATGGTGCATCTAGCCCAGTATTCTCTCTTCCAGTAGTGGCCAATGACAGGTGCTTTAGAAGGAATGACAAGAAGAGGTAATTATGAAATGATCCATCCCCTGTCACCTATTCCCAGCTTCTGGCAAACAGAGAATAGGGACACCATTCCTGCCCATCTTGACTAGTGGACCCATCCTTCTTAAACTTGCTTTGTTCTTATTGGAACCCTATTTTTGTTTGGGCCTTTCCCCCATCCCTTGTTACAGAGTTCCACAGATTGACTGCACAGAAATTTATTATGTTTGTTTTAAATATTCTGCCTGTAAGTTTAATTGGGTGACTTTCTTCTGTTATGTTAGTGAAGGACAATATAACATTTCCTTTTTCAGTTTTTCCACACCATTCAATTCCTATATGCCCGTGTGTACCTATTTTATTAAGACCTATGCATGCAGGAAATCTCCAGAGGCGTATTCAAAATAAGGTCAAGCCCAGGTCTCTGAGACCTTTGCACTCAACTCCTTTGGGGGTCCCCAGCCTCTGTGTGTGTGTGTGCACATGGGCACACACGTGCCCAGGTCCCTTTCTGGAAAAGTTTGGGAACCACTGTTGTAGAGTTAGTATCTGGTAGCTAGTACCTCCCAAATCCACAGCATATTTTAGAGACAGCCATACAACGCATTCTCATAACTTCATATGTATTAATGATATCCATATTTAGATGAATAAATTACTTCTAGCAGATCATATCATTTCCCCTGATACCTTACAAGGCATGTTTTATATGCAGTCACGTATACATGAGAAATATGGGGTTATAAGGTGCTTGCCTAAGGTACAGAATGTCACACCTGTATCTCAGGTTGTTGTGTTTATTTGTTGACCTAGTGCATCTGTGGCTCAACATATCTTCTCCTTAATGAACCAGTAAGGTAGAGCTGTGGTTTTCAACCTTTTTTCATTTGCAGACTAAAGATGCAAAATCCCGTTTAATTGGTTAATTGGTTAACTTATGAACCGATTAAATGGGCTGGGGCGGCAGGCAGCTGGGGAGGCTGCTCCAGTCCAGCTCTATATATAAATTACACACACACACACACACACACACACACACAGAGAAAGAATGTGTGTGTGTGTGAGTACTGCTTTCTAAAATTAAGCTAAAGGTTTGACTTTAAATTGTGGTTTCCATGTTCACATCCAGAAATAAGCTTTCCAATGGTGGGGGGCCAGAACAAGAGGGGCAATTGCATAAGGCCCCAGCATTTCAACAGAGCCCAAACCTGTCAGCGGCTGCTACTGCTAATGTAGTAACAAGAGCATCAGGCCTCTTTGAAACACCACAGAAGCACCACCCCACTGTTCCATGCAACTTTGAGGGCGGGGGTGGCAGCATTGTGCTCTGTGTGGCAGTAAGGGACGATTGCCTTCAGCCCTGCCTCTTTCAACTGTGACTCTGTTACTTCCAAGGGCATGGAGCAGGGGGCCCCACACCTTGCCCCCAGGCCTGTGATGGCTGTTGGCCCCTCTGCTCTCAAATAATTATGGGTATAAATGGTCCTGTAAGATGTGAAACTACCTAATTTCACTCTCAAATCAAATAATTAGAAATCTATAGTGGGCACTTTTCTTTGCAGATGCTAAACGATGCATGTAAACTTTAAAAATATGTTCCTAAAGACCCGTTCTTGCTCAGTTTCATGAGATCATTGCCATTGACATCACTGGGCCTGTAATGGTAAAATTTGTCCCTGTGCGGTGGGCTGGAACAAAGTCTATGTCCTGGTTGAATCATCAAAGTAAGACTGAAATGATCCATGTACCATGTCTGGCTGTCCTGTCAGGTATGGACACTGCCTGAAGATTTCAGGATGGTATTACTTAGCTGGGAAAAAAGGAAGAAGTAAAATTATTTGAGGGCGTTCTGAATAAAATGTTTTGATCATATGATTACTAGTATACAGCCTCAAAACTGTGAAGTCATTCAAAATACTTGGTGGGGTCAGGAGAAAAAGAATATGGGTTGCTAAATGTAGATAAAAAGTGAAATTAGTTTCCAAGTGAAGTGCTTCCATCTGTTGAGGAGCTTGTGGATATTCTTAGCCGCAGGGGATTTAAGTAATCTTACCGTATTTGACAAGGTAAAATTTCTGGAAGGAATCTATCACTCCGTTATAATGTAGGGCAAAAGGTTGATACTTATAATAATATTAACTTGAAATATGTATATTCTTAAGTAGTGTATGTCATCATTAAAAATAACTGAGGATAAAAATACTAATTCAGCCATCGAGTCATCTCAAAGCTAGAAGTATTTGCTTTTGGAATCATATGAATGACAAATATAATCAAGTAGTAAATATAGCATAAAAGGCAAAGTACATGCTTTTAATGAAGACAAATCTCCTGAGTTCTAGAATATACTGTAGGATCAGATAAGGTTTCAGCTTCTGTAAGCAGTATAGATATAATTAGATTTGAACTGCAAATAGTCTACATATATCTCATGCGGATTCTCTCTTTAATGTAATGTAAATACCGCAATGTCAAAAAAATTGAGTCTATCCTTTCATTGTCTTTATAAAACTTGTTGTATCTTATGAAGAGAGACTGTCATAAGATTTTTCCAAGTGATATTACGTTGGACTATTCTATGAAAATGACACACATGTGGGAATGATAGTATAAATCATGCCTCTACTTGACTGCACATGACGGTACTTTATCAGCTCCATACCCTCTAGACTGATTAAGTGCTAATAAAGTGAATGCTTTTTTTGTGTGAATAGTAATGTTGGTTTTTTGTGCAAAATATTAAATGTGGTCATGTCTCATCACCACCTGTGTACTGAACTGGAAAAATGGCTTTTTGTAAAGAAAAAGTATGACAATCTCTACCTCATTAATTCTCAGACTATTTCATAGTGTGGTCCACATATTCAGAAAAAGGTTATCTTGTGTCCACCGCTGTCCATTCAGGACTGTACTAAGCACCTTAAGATGGTTCCTAACCCTGTCAACAGTGTGTAGAAAGTCTCTTCCTCCTTGTTTCAATCTTCTTTACTTGAAATAGCTTAGATGCCTATAGAATCAGCTGGAAAAAGGAGCGACCACCATAGGTTGTGCCACCTACATAGATCCAGTTTTGGGAATGGCAATTGTGCCCAAGCTGTTTTTGCTTTATGTTATGGCAAAACCGAAGGGCCAACTATTTCAAAAGGAAATTTGTTAGACAATAAAGATTGTTGGTACAACTTTAAACAGGATACTTTTTTTTTTCCTTTCAGGATTACTTACTGCCATCTACCTTTCCAGAGTAAATGGCTCTACGTTGGAACAGAGAGGGGAAATACACACATTGTAAATATTGAGTCCTTTATTCTTTCTGGATACGTTATCATGTGGAACAAGGCAATAGAACTGTAAGTGCAGATTTTTCTGTCACTTTCACATTTCTGGCAGGTTTTTTGAGCTTTTTTGTTAAGATGATTATTTAGTTATAACAAATCTCTGTAATTATATTGTAGCCTCTTATTTTAAGGAACATTTTAATGCCATACTGCTTTTTTCATCACAAGAAACTTTTATAAGGACATCCGGTTTCTTGGTGTGTTAGTGATATCATGTAATCTTTTAATAAGATATATTTATTTGGGACTCTGTCATTAACAGAACATTTGTTTAACATATTAAATAAAAATACAGAAAGTCATAAATCCCACAAAGTCAATGAGCGTCCTCTGGGCCCAATATATTTACTGGATTAATATGCGCTGGAAAAATCTGATCACCAGAGATCCTCTAGATCAGTTGTTTGTAACTTCTTTTCATTTTGAATGGTGATGCCAACCCCTTTGGAAATCTGAGATGGAGCCTGCAGACTTAAGGTTAAAAGTCACTGTTCTATGCTACTGATAACTTTTCATGGACCTTTTGGACATAATCCTTGGACTTCCAGAGGCCCATGTTCCACAGGTTAAAATGACTGCTCTAGATCAATGTTCAGACTGTAGTTTGAGACTGCAAAGTGGGTCTTGACTCTGTTTTAATGGAGTTACCAGAACTGGTTTAAGACTTGCAGCCTTGGATGGTGGTGCTCAGATTACAGCCCTTTCCCCCACCCATGGATGAAGTCCTTGTACTTCAGTTTTGGCTGAAGTTCTTGGTCAATGGCTTTGTCCCCCTCCACCCAGGGCTTGGGAAGACTCAAATTTCGGTCTCTGGCTGTGTAGTAAGTTTTGTAGTAAGTGGGAGGTGGCAGTGCAATGAAGTTTGAGAACCTTTGCTCTAGGTTATGTCCACAGCCTAACAGGATTAATGGAGCCTGTTTGAAGGAACAGAAGTTTGACATCATGTAGAGTCAAGCACAAGGCCTTTATTACAAACAGCTGGTGGAGTGTCACTTTACTTGTTAGGCTCAATTAGACTGACAAACAGCTGATTACAATGAATAATATAGGGTGCCAGTGGGCAGAGAGAAGGGACAGGGTGGGAGTACCCAAGCCCCTAAATAGATGCTAGCAGAAAGAGATAATGAGCACAATAAAGAAATAGTCTAAAAGCTAACATAAGTGCTCCACCCGTGGCTCAAGTTTACATATTTACATGTGAACACAAAGGTGTTATCCCTTAAGTTTTCTCATGTAGAAGTTAGGTTAAATTCCAAATGTCAGGTTGTTAGGAATGACAGGTGGCACTCTCAATAGGTTTTTCCACAGGTGCATTCCTATGTGGCAGTAGTATACAATTATCAATGCTAACCCTCCTGGGCTCAGATTGGCATCTGAGAGGTAGGCATCATTACTCATGCTGACATGTTAGACCTTTTCCTGAACTCTAGGTTGGTGTTCAAGGACGCCACGCTATTATCTCTCCCTCAACTAGCAACAAACTCGGAGTCTCCTCTTCAGTGAGTTATGGGTCTATAATTCATTATGGCTCTATAAATCCCACTGACTGCTTTCTCAGCTTTTGTTTTATACCTACTTGCACAAACAAGGTTTGTTTTGCTATCTGTGCCATGCCTTGTCTATAGTCCAGCCAAATCTCAGACATTCAGGCCTGCTTTGTCTAGACAGCTGTTAAAAATTGTGAATAAGACTGTGGTCAGACTCTTGCATAGTATTATTAGGATCTTGGCCCTTCACTGTTGGACTACAAAGCCTGATGGAGAATTTTTTCCACCTGGTCCAAAAGACAGCAAAAGTGGGCTTCCAGATCACCGCAGAACTGTATTATGTTTGTGTGGGTGGTGGGGCAAAAAGAGAGTCCCCGAGAAAGAGCAGACTCTTCTGCTGAGCTGAGCGTGTAGCTGGACAGATTGACGATATTGCTGGCTGAGTTAGTGGTACCCCTGCTGTGGCTCTGTGTGGCAGGCAGGAGCTTAGACAGCTTGCAGTCCTTTTTCCTCTGTAGAGCAGTGAAGTGTCTGATGTAAATCTCCTGTCTTATTTTAGTAAAGTTCAGTGGTGTGGAAGTTTGTGTCGAAGGTTGGTTTTTTATGAAAGACTCCAGATTTGAGAGCTCTTTTTTGATGTTCTCCTGTTTGTTGTACAGGATGCTGATTAGGTGGTTCCTCAGTTTCTTCGAGAGTGTATGGCATAATCTCTCACTGTAGTCTGTGCAGTATGTGGATTGCAAAGGATTTTTCACCTTTAGTCCATTTGGTATGATGTTCATTCGTTTGCATTTGGAGAGAAAAATGATGTCTGTCTGAGTTTGTGCAAGCTTCCTTGTGAGGCTGATAGATTTCCATTCCATACCGTCTCAGACTCAGAGAATACTTTCAACACAACACTGACCAGCACACCGTTACACAGAACCCTCCCAGCAGCACAAGAAGAATAACTCCACATGGAGTCCTCCTGAGGGTAGAAATAAGAGGCTGGACCTATATACAGAATGCTTTCGCCGACGCGCACAGGCAGAAATTGTAGAGAGACAGCATCGTTTGCCTCACAACCTCAGTCATGCGGAACGCAATGCCATCCACAGCCTCAGAAACAACCCTGACATTATAATCAAAGAGGCAGATAAAGGAGGAGCGACTGTCGTCATGAACAGGTCTGACTACCAGAAGGAGGCTTCCAGACAACTCTCCAATACCAAATTTTACAGGCTACTTTCCTCAGATCCCACCGAGGAATACACTAAGAAACTACACCATCTGCTCAGGACACTCCCTACACAAGCACAAGAACAGATTTATACCAACACACCTCTAGAGCCCCGTCCGGGGCTATTCTACCTACTACCCAAGATCCACAAACCTGGAAATCCTGGATGCCCCATCATCTCAGGCATTGGCACTCCCACTGAAGGACTGTCTGGTTATGTGGACTCTGTCCTCAGACCCTATGCCACCAGCACTCCCAGCTATCTCCGAGACACCACTGACTTCCTGAGAAAACTGCAAGACATTGATGACCTACCAGAAAACACTATCCTAGCCACCATGGATGCAGAGTCTCTCTATACCAACATCCCACACAAAGATGGAATAAATGCTGTCCGGAGCAGTATCCCTGATGATGCTACAGCACATCTGATGGCTGAGCTCTGCAACTTTATACTCACACACAGCTATTTCAGATTTGGCGACGACATATACCTTCAAATCAGCGGCACAGCTATGGGTACCTGCATGGCCCCTCAATATGCCAATATTTTCATGGCTGACCTGGAACAGAGCTTCCTTAGCTCTCATCCACTAACACCCTGTCTCTACTTACGCTACATTGATGATATCTTCATCATCTGGACCCATGGGAAGGAGACTCTGGAGGAATTCCACCAGGACTTCAACAACTTTCACCCCAACATCAACCTCAGCCTGGAACAGTCCACACAGGAGATCCACTTCCTGGACACCACGGTGCTAATACACGATGGCCACATCAATACCACCCTGTACCGTAAACCTACTGACCGCTACGCCTACCTTCATGCCTCCAGCTTCCATCCCAGACACACCACACAATCCATTGTCTACAGCCAAGCACTAAGATATAACCGCATTTGCTCCAACCCCTCCGACAGAGACAAACTACAGGATCTCTACCAAGCATTCTTGAAACTGCAATAGCCACTTGAGGAAGTGAAAAAACAGATCAACAGAGCCAGACGTGTGCCACGAAGCCTCTTACTACAGGACAAGCCCAAGAGAGAAACCAACAGAACACCACTAGCCATCACCTACAGTCCTCAGCTAAAACCTCCACAGCGCATCATCAGGGATTTACAACCCATCCTGGACAATGATCCCCCACTTTCACAGGCCTTGGGAGGCAGACCAGTCCTTGCCCACAGACAACCTGCCAACCTGAAGCAAATCCTAACCAGCAACTATACACCAGACCACAGTCTCTCTAACTTAGGGACCCATCCATGCAACAAACCTCGTTGCCAGCTCTGCCCACATATCTACACCAGCAACACCATTACAGGACCTAACCAGATCAGCCACACCATCATGGGTTCATTCAGCTGCACATCTACCAATATAATTTATGCCATCATGTGCCAGCAATGCCCCACTGCTATATACATCGGACAAACTGGACAGTCTCTACGTAAAAGAATAAACGCACACAAATCAGACATCAGAAATGGCAATATACGAAAACCCATAGGAGAGCACTTCAATCTCCCAGGCCACACAGTAGCAGACTTAAAAGTAGCTATCCTACAGCAAAGAAATTTCAGGACCAGACTCCAAAGAGAAATTTCTGAGCTACAATTCATCTGCAAATTCGACGCCCTCAGCTCTGGCTTAAACAAAGACTGCGAATGGCTGGCTAAATACAGAAGCAGCTTCCCCTCCCTTGGTGTTCACACCTCCAAATCAACTGCTGGTAGTAAGCCTCACCCTTGCTGACTGAGCTAAGCTTGTTATCTCCACCTTTGCTCTGGCTTATTTATACCTGGCCCTGCAGATTTCCAAGACCAGCATCTGATGAAGTGAGTCTGTGCTCACGAAAGCTCATGCTCAAAATTTTTCTGTTAGTCTATAAGGTGCCACAGGACCCTTCGTTGCTGTTATAAAATTTGTGAAAATGGGGAGAGGATATGATGTGTTCTTGGTGCAGATGACTATGGATCACTTTGTTACCATCCTTGTCTCTAGTGAGAGAGAAAGAGAGAGGGCCTTGCAGGTGCTTAACTAATTGTTATCTCCTAGACAACACCAGGCTGTCACTCAAAAATCTCCTCAGCGCAATGCTTGGCTTCTCTCTGCTTTACTGTTAACAGTTCATGCAGCACAATTCCCAAATTCCTTGAAAGTGTTCCCCTGTGGTATCGAGCACCTGTCATTGGCTTCTCACAGAAATACCAGGTTTGCTATCCCAAAAGGTAGTAGATGTACTAGCTTTTTTGAGTCATCTGAAGATCACATCCTGTACAACATCACAGCACATTTATAGTGAAAACAATAAAAAGCTTAAGGATGATAGTAGATGCAAAAAAGTTACATATAAAGCAAAATTATAATGATTCCCGTAGTCTACCCTAAACAGCTTATAGCCTTGTCCAAAGTAGTCACAGAGAGAGAGCTGTGTTAGTCTGTATTTTCACAAAACAAAAAAGCAGTCATGAAACACTTTGAAGACTAACAAAATAATTTATTAGGTGATGAGGTTTTGTGGGACAGACCTTCTTCTTCAGATCTGGAAATTCTGATGAAAGTAAACTGTCATGACAAAATATAATAGAGAGATAGAAAAAAATGAAATGAAAACTGACAAATCAGCTACAAGGACAAAAGTGAGTGGGGATGGGGTGTGAATGGTGGGGAAGAGGGTATTATTACCGTCTTCTGACTCCCAGAGGCTTACAGGGTCAGTGCCCCTTTCAGTTACTTTCTCCACTTTCCCACATACATATTTCCACTAGTTTCTTTCAATGTTATCTTCACAATGTACAAAATCCAAGCTGTGCACCCATTCCCCATTGTTAAAATCTTTCTCCTGCATTGATCATCTCACACCTTGAATCCTGCAACCTTCTCTGGCCTTTAAAAAACACTTCTCACCCCCATCAATAGACATAGTGAATTTGTTTTTATGTAACTTTTGTCAGAAAACACAGTTTTGTTAAAATTCAGACAAGGGAATGAAATGGCAGGTGAGTTCTCGGAGCACATTTCAGGATCTTGGCTTCTCCTGGAATGGAGCACAAATTGTAACACTTTAAATAGAAAAATGTTTGTTTGACTGCTTCAGAAAGAGATGGTGTGTAGGATTGCCTCTAGTGATATGTAAGAGAAAACAGCATCTCCACTTGTCAATTCCTGTTTTACGACTCTCCCATGAGGAGCTCTGCAGCTGTACTAGCACCATTTTTTTCTTGGAGAAAATGTGTAATTAAAGGTGTCTTTTTAAATTTAATGTTGTTAATTATCAGAGGATGTTTATGTTACAGATTTTTTAAAATCCTGATGTGGCTCTTTGAGGACATTTTTCTTTCAAGCCCCATGGTGTTTTATTTGATTTTTAGTTTCTCAGTTTTTTTTTCAACTTAGTTTTATAATTTCACACGGATCATTTAGTACTTGATGTTTCCAAAAAGAGGTGGTAGTGGGGGGAACTATGTGAATCAGCAGCAGCTTTCTGCTTATCCCTGAATGCACAAACAAGATATAATGAATAGTTGTTGTTTATTCTATGTTTGAAAAGATCATATCTGTTCAGAATATGGGATCAATTTAAAGATGCCACCTCTAGCTGAGAGATTTTTAGAAGGTTTAATGCAGTTTTATTATCCATTAAGAGACCCAGTTCCACCCTGGGACCTAAATTGATCTCATCAAATCTTACAGAATCACCCTTTCACCCCCAGTCTCTTGTCTGCTTTTTGACTTATTAGCTAAGACAGAATTCCTGTTTCTAATAACATTAAGAAGACAAGTGGGAGGGCTGCACGCCTTGGTGACTTGGCCTTTTATTACAGCCTTCATTAAGAACAAGGTTCTTACAAAAGTTTCTATCAAAAGCAGTTGCTGATTTCACCTTAAATCAAGTATTTCAGCTTCACGTCTTTTCCAAAATGTTATGATCACAAGAATGAGAAGTTGCACTCACTGTACATTGGTAAGGCCCTCTTCTTCTGTTTGGGCAGTAAAAAACAATTTAAAGTGCAGAAAGAATGAAAGGTCAAGTTGTCTCAGCTCAGAACGGTTCCAGCTGGTTCTGTTTCTACTTCAGGGTTTATTATGGCTTATTAAATAGGCCATCACCACCAAGAATTATCACTCATTCAAACAGAACTCAGGCCACACCAATGGTTTTTCTGGGTAATGTTCTCATACTAGATATTTATAGAGCTGCTATGTTGTCTTCTATCCATACTAGTTTGAGTCAGCATAATGCCATCAATGAATGATCTAGGGCGCAGGAATGGTCTTGTTTTGTTTTTTTGGGGAGGAAGCAGCTGTTTTTGAAGAGGTATGTGTATGTGTTGGGGGCAGCATGCCAGCTTTTTTTTTTTGGGGGGGAGGCTATTTTCAATGTATTTATACATGTCATTTATATTCTAGTTACTGAATATGTGTCATTGTTATTTTTGGTATTTTAATAATTGTTAAATTATTATGAAATTATCTTGAATTACGGTATAGTAAAATCATTCCACTCACCTACAAGCTGTCTTCGCTACCATCTCAGTTTAAATACATTGCATCTCACTGTAGCTTTCTGGAAAATGGTCAGAAATCTTATTTATATCTAGTTCCCTGATATTGTTTTGATGCATGTTAAGGACAACTACATTATTCAACTGTATCAGTCCCACTGATGAATGGAGACAATTTTTAAGTCTTCTAAAGTTTGAGAATGAGTATTCTGTGGTTCAGGATTATACAAGCAGAGTGAGGAGAAGTCTTGTAAATTTGCAATAACGTATTCTGAAGCCTACTCGCATAAAGTAGATTTTCCATTTCTCGGATCATTTTAGCAGTCCTTCTCTGTACCTCTTCCAGTCTGAATTCATCTTTTTTAAAGACAGAAGACCAGAACTGCACACAGTATTCCAGACTAGATTTACCCAGAGCTTTGTGTAATAGTGGTAATGCTTCCTCATCTGTCCTGGAAATACCTTGCCTGATGCATCATAGGACTGCATTAGGCTTTGTCACGGCTCCATCACATAGTCATCACGTGATCAGTCAATATGCAGAGGTCTTTCTCCTCCTCAGCCACTTCCAACTGAGAAGTCCCCAGCTTATATCAAAAATTCTTGTTGTTAGTTCCTTAGTGCATGAACTTGAAATTTGCATTATTAAATTTTACTCCTTTTCTATTCTCCAGTTTCAATATCATCCAAATCTTCTTGTATGATACTTCAGTCTTTATCTGGATTGGAAATACCTCCTCACTCTGCATTATATCTACATTTAATTAGCGCACTCCCACTTTTTGTGCCCAGGTCATTTAAAAATATATTAAGTTCAATTGGTTGAAAGACCAATGCCTGAGAAACTACTCTAGCACCCCTTCCACCTCGTCACTTCATGTGTCAGTATGACTCTCTTTAGTCTCCCCTTTAACCACTTTTCAATTCTCATGTTAATCTCCACCTTTTCCAGTTTAACTAACAATTTCCCTTATGGAAATCCAGGATATTTAATCTACTGCATTTCCCTGTCTAAACAATCAGTTGTTTCCTCAAAGAGGTCAGGTTGGTCTGGCACAATCTATCCTTTTTAAAACTATGTTATAGTTTGTTCCAATTACAAATTATTTCAATATCCTTAACTACTTTTTCTTTCAAAATTTGTCCTGCAACCTTGCATACAATTAAGTTCAAACTAGCAGGTCTTTAGTTTCCTGGATCAGTTTTTCCCCTTTCTTAAAAATAGGTACAGTTCTCTAGTCATGGGGTATAATCCCCAAGTTTCTAGCTTCATTAAAAATCTTTGCTTTCATCATAATCAATCTGATTTTTCTTCTCAGTCAGGGCTGAGAGTAAGAAGCCACAGTCCAATCCTTAATTGTACATTAATACCAATGCAAATTGAACCTCTGTAGTCTGTTGCACTTTTGTCCAGCAACGTCAGTGGTCCATCATGATTTTAATTAGCTGTATGTCCACTTATCATGGGTGTGGCCAAGTTTCCTGCAGTCCCATAAAGTTTGTTTACAGCCACCAGTCCTGACTCTCAGCATTCTGTGCTGTTATTTAGCTGTAATTTATTCATAAATGCCTTCAAAGACCTCCGTAAACAGTAGAAGTGTTGGTAATGTTGCTAGACAATATTGGCCTTCTGTGGTTCGGCAGATTCTCTGGTTCAGCACCAGTCAGGTTCTGAAGGTGAATAATGAGAGAGGTTCAACCTGTAGAAGGCAGATTTCTTGAATGAGGGATGCAGAATTGGTAATAATGCTAGTGTCTTTGCCTGGTAAATATCATCGTGTTTCTAAAACATGTTTATGAACAGAAATAAAAACAATGCTTCTCGCAACTTTAGAAAAACAGGTAAGTAAGAGCAATTTGCTATTTTTCAGAAAGAACAGCGAACTGCCTTAGCAACTGAAAGATGGAGAAGGCTTCTGAAAATTTATGTGAGAGAAAATAAAAACATTATCAATTGAAGGAAGATTTGGGCAGATAATCTGCCTTTTGTCTTTTAGGGATTAGAGGCAAATGAACTGTGTGGAATAAGGGGATAAAATAAGATACTTAAATAGTGGCTTTAAGATACATTAAACTGGTAAAATCTAGAGTGCTGCAGGAGCCTGAAAGCAGCAGAGAAAATAAGCGTGTTACTTTACTATAATTGATTGCATTCCAGACAGCAATAGCTGGGTCAGCTTCTTAGCTTATTCTTATCCATTGACTGGGGGATATGCATGTGCATTTGTTTCATATCTGGCAGAGTTAACTTAATAAAAAATCCAGTCCTCTTAATACTAGAATTAAAACATTGCTATGGATTATAGACTCATTTGCCCTCAGATTTTTAAATTACCGTGCAACTTTGGAGACCTTTTAACTCCTCATTGCTAGTAGATGCCCAAACTAGCCACATCCATATACACCTAGCATAAAATTGCCTATCATCCTGCAGAACCAGGACACAGTGATTTTTGCATTTATGATTTCTAAATGTGCTTTTTGCCAGAGAGGGAGATAAGGTTATTTTCTCTATCTTCCGGTGCTTAGAGCTCTTATCTGAGAGGTGAGAGAAAAGGAATCCAGTTCTCCTGCTCCAGTGACTCCTTAATTTAAAAACACCCTACAGATTTAAGTGGTGATACTGAGGGCATACCCTGCATTAGAGTATCCCATAGCTCAGTGGCTAAGGCATTCACCTTGTCAGGCAGAGGGAGGACTTCAATGAAGGGGTCTCCAGCATCTGAGGTGAGTGCCTTAACTTATGTGCTAAAAGATTTGTGAGAGGTGGTCCTATTGGCTGTTTTGTGTGGAGCTAAGTGGCCTCTGTGAAAAATCTACCAGGTTGGGCCTCACAGGTGAGAGAGGCAGAGGAACACCTATCATTCCACAACTGGTGGACCACTCAGAGGCTTAGACATTTGAGAGTTTAGAGTTAAGCAGCAGTACACATGCCCAGAGGCATAAGTGTAAGTGCACAGGGAACTTTTACTGCAAATACTTAGGCATTGCCAAAAGGGCTATGCAGAAACTGAGTGTAGGTTTTGTGAATTCCAGTGGTTCCTAAATCTGGGATTTAAAGTGCATGCTAGGTCCCTAATTCCTTAATGAATCTAGCCATATATAGTTAATATTTATTTTAATTATACTTAATGGTGAAAATGCACTAAAATCTTAAGTAATGGCCAGATACTATAAATATAACAAATATCACAGAGAACAATAATGGCGAGTCAGTCACTATTATATGGAAATACATATAGGGCACAGGATCTGCTTAGGGCATGGAGTGAGTACTTGGTGCACCCAGAGCGAACGCTGTAAAAAGCAAAGAAATCTTCCTAAAACATAGAATAAGTAGTATATGTGATCATTTTACTTAAGGTTTGCTTATACAGATGGTACATTGCTTAACTCACAAAGATATTTGTAACAATTTACAAGAGGGCCTCTGTTGAGGTGGAAAGAGTGGGAAAGTAGAAGATACCTTCAAAGTAAGAATACATAGAAGCTAATTTTTGTTGCACTTGCACAGCTTTTTCAAAAATGTAAACTGATGGCTTCAGCTGATATGCTTTTGACTTACAATGATATAAGTAAGAGGAGACTCAACCCCCTAGGCTCCATAGCTCAAGAAGGCAACAAGAACATCTGTTCCCATCATCTCTGAAAACCATCCCTATTCAGGGGGAAAAAAATCTGATGGCAACCTTGAAAAAAACCGACAACCTCAGATGCTTAAAATAATTGTGGAAAGTAAAATAGATAATTGGATTTTGAAGAAGAGGCTTTCTCACTGCATGAGAGAGGTAGTAATATGGCACCAAAGTGGGCGAAAAGGAAATAGATGAGGCTCTCCCTAGAGCCAACACAAGCAGATATCAGTACATTATTACCTGAAATAAAAGATCTATTAACTGATATTCATATTATATTAACAGGGATTGAAGAAGAGATTACTGCTATGGGGGAGGAGTTGCTTGTTATGGAAAAATGGGTTGTTAAGACTCAATTACATATTTGCCAGACTAAAATAATAAACAAAATGGGACAAAATGAAAGATGTCTTCCAAAGAAAATGGTTAGTGATGACAGGGAGAGGCTAACATCTTGTCTCCCCAAGGACAGCTGGGAAGATTAATTCAAATAAACTATAAATGTGATTTTTGTAGTGGATTAGTTAAACCACATTAAACCCCTATGTGGAAGTGGGCTTAATTAAGTTTAAATTAAAGTCACTTTGGAAAAGAATTAAAATAAACTTAACTCAGGGCACTTTAATGCTGCAAGAGTGTTCACTGCCAGTGTAATTAAACATTATATAGTATAACAGCATCACTCATATAACACTTGATATCAATTTATATGTAGGCAGAATGTACACTTTAGTATGCAAAAACTGTTTTTTAATGGTTGTTACATAAGTTTATATAAATTGTTACTGGGCTTCAAATTCACCATGTAGTAGAGAGAATTAGTGGAATTTATAGTGCAACACGTGATTCCACATAATGAGTAAGGTATTTTGTTGTTGATTGAGTGCAAATATACTCCTCCATGGGGATTTTCGAAACAGTTTCAGGTTGCCTTGCCTCTAGCACGCTAACAGCTAACATAAATATCCTCTTTTTTAGTGGAAGACTTTATATTGTTTTGAACTGATTTTGTTTTGCAGATCCACAAAGACTCACCCTGGCCCAGTTGTACATCTAAGTGATAGCCCAAGAGATGAGGGAAAAGTGAGTACAGTAACTCATGATGTAAAATATTTTAATTATTTAAGCATTTCATAGTTCTCTCTGACCATAGCAGTTTTTCCTTTTCATGCATTCACTTCTTATCACCTGCCTCCATTATATGATCCTTAGGTCACTCTAAAACAGAGATCTCAAACTCAAGCACCAGGGGCCATCTGACACCTGAGCCATTCTGCAATCTGGCCCATGCACAGTTACTAGCACGAGAGTCCCTGCAGCCCTGGAGGTACTGTCTGTACCTTTCCCCCAAGTTCCGCCTGTGCTCTACCCCAACCTGCTTCTTTCAGTCCTTGGTCTGCCTTCTCCCCAACATGTATGCCGTCCCTCAAGCCCCCTGCAGTCTTGCTGATTACTGAGGGTGGAAGAAGGGTGGCTTGGCTCAAGGTGGTAATAGGTGGCATGTCCCACCACACTCATGGCAGCTTGAGCTGTGGGGCAGTAGAGAAATCCAGCATTCTCTTCTCTGCTGCGGTCTCTCAGGCCAGCTTGGTTGCTCCACATCACCATGGTGACAGGAAGAGAAGTGCCCCAGCAACAGCATTGGCTAGCATTGGAGATGCTGCGTTGCTCCACCTGCCGGGAGCCCTTGCTGCCATGGTGAATGTGGGACCATCCCACACAAAGAACAGTTGGGAGAGCCACCATGGGAGCCTTCCACCTAAAGTGCAGGGCCTGGGATGGCTCCGCACGCACCTCCCCAGGGCCACAAGTAAATGCCTGCAGTGGTGCAGAGCTAGCAGCGAGAAGCTGGCTTTGCCTCACTACCGTAGGAGGAGGGGAGAGGTATGCAGGGGGGAATGCTTGGAGACAGCCCACCCCTCCAAAGCAGTGACAGAGCACATTTTGAGGACTGCCAGTGGTTCTCAGGTAAATTGAGTTTGAGACCCCTGCTCTAAAATATTGCCTTGGGAAACTTTTTAAAAATGTTGTAAGTCCCGTCTTGATTTTTTTATTGAGAAGAACATTATGGTATAAACAATAAGCCATATTTTGAAGTCCTCATTAAAGGAAAGCTAAAGCTGAATACGTGGTAGTTTTTTCCTGAGTAAAAATGAATATAAACTGTGTAAAGACATCAGAATTTGGCCACATATGTGGTACATGGGCATATTTATGAACTTTTTTCTTTGACAAGAATATTGATGTCAATATTCCATAACTAGAGCTTGATGCTATTTGTGAACAGAGATGAAGACAGGAAAGAGCTATCAACCAGAAAAGCGAGGTACGCAGAAGCCCAGCTCCTGACTCCAGTTCTTCAGACAGACATGCAGTTTCAGAGCATGGCCAATTCTTCCCTGTGCCACTACCTTTCTCCAGCTCTAATTGCACTGCATCATGCTCTAGGAACCCTTTCATCCTATTAGAAGCTTTTGGTTCTAGACCTGTCCCTACTCACTCCCTTATCTCCATTCGCTCCCTGACCTTCATGCTTTGGACAGAGGTTTACCCTTCATAAAAATAAATAGAAATTTTACCAAAGAAACCATTTCCCAGTCTGGGCCTTTGAATCTTTCTTGTCCTCCTCTTAACTGGATGATAACTGAAGATCAAAACCACTGAGGAATAAAAACTAAACATTCTTTCATATAGTCTTCCCTTTTTTGCCCAAAAAATTTGTCCTGCGAGGAAGGTGAGTTATCCAAACCAGAATCCATTATATCTGACTAGGACACTCAGGAGATGTTTTAGAAGAATTTGAGGTCATTAGTTTATTAAAGAGTTGAGTACCCAGATCTGCTGTCTTTGGAGGTGCATTGCATGATGGAAACAGTATAAAATAGGAGTACTGGACTAGGGTATGTTCCATTATACTTTTTTTGGTTTGTGAGTTACTCATAATGGTAGTAAGGCAGAAACTCCCTATAACTCTGACATAAGCAGTTTAAGGGGAAACTCTACTAGTCTAAGGACAGACAGTTGGGCAGATCCACTAGAGGTTTGAGACCTCACCTCAGATCCCAATCAAACCTCCAAAAGATTTCCCAGACTCAGATCATAGCCTCCCAGGCCAAAGGACAGATAGAGATACTTTTCTGATTTGTCTTTATCTGGCTAACCATATCAGGGGCAGACAGGTGTAGGAGGTACTCTGTTAAGGTCACTCCATTGTAACATTTCATCCCTATCAAATATAAAAAAGTTTGATCTTATAGTTAAGGTCCTGGACTGTAAATCAGAAGATCTGGGTTCAATCCCACATAGACTTATCTGTATGACCTTGGGCATCACATTTAACTTTTCTGTGTCTTAGTTCCCCATTTGTAAAATGGGAGTGATCATATTTCCTTTTCTCCTACTCTTTGTCTTGTCCAATCAGATTAAAAGCTCTTCATAGCAGAGATTTTCTTGTGTGTGTATATATAACACCTAACAGTGGCAACCTAATGTCAGTTTGAGCTTGAAAAAGCTGCTACAGTATACTACAATGATAGTAATTGCCATAATTAATAAAATCACAATAAACTGTACTCAAGTATCAGAGGGGTAGCCGTGTTAGTCTGGATCTGTAGCAGCAATGAAGGGTCCTGTGGCACCTTATAGACTAACAGAAAAGTTTAGAGCATGAGCTTTCGTGAGCTAACTCACTTCTTCAGATGCTGCAGCATCTGAAGAAGTGAGTTAGCTCACGAAAGCTCATGCTCTAAACTTTTCTGTTAGTCTGTAAGGTGCCACAGGACCCTTCATTGCTGCAATAAACTGTACTGACCACCATAAAAACCACAACATGAGCAGTGATGGCCAACAGATAGGGATCAGAAAGCTAGTATTTCTTTCATGGAGATTCGTATATCAGTGTGCTCTCTTACAGACATAGGAAGTTGTCCACAGTAAGAACTGGGCAGTTTGAGCTGTACAAGACATTCCAATCATTAAGCAAGAGCACCAGGAAACTCTGGCATCCACGTTAGCATCTCTTTCCTCCAAGGACTGCCTTACACTGACAGATCTTGTGGATGTTTTTATTCTCCACACCTGTTTTTGTTCTTGCCTCCATTATTATGGATATTAATTTAATTTGTGTTACCAAAATGAATACTATTAGGATAAAGTTCTTTATGTTCTGTCACACACTTTCTAAATGTTCATGGAAACCCTGGTGCTGCCTGCATTTTCTTTGTTATATTTGGACATCTTGTGTGTAAGTCTGGCACACTGCCCAGATGGTCGTTATGAAGTTCCAAAACCATGAGTCTGATCAATTTGAGTGGGAAGAGAATGGTTCCCAACCAATGGTCATGCCAAGGAACAGGTCAGAACATAATATGTCTGTGAGAGTTGAGAACAATCAGATTAGCCCGAGTGAAATTTCAGCCTTTATTGTCAGACCACTAAATACTAGTCACATCAAATATAAGCTACAATGGCTTATCTGAACAAGCATTCTAGTTCAACAATAAAGAAGTGCTCTTTTTACAGTGGACTTGGCATGACATTCCTCCTGTTATGGCTGTGCACATTCTGTGACACTAGGATCAACAAAACATATATCAGCAATACACCAGGAGGAAAGGAGTTTTGCTAAGGAGATCCCTGAGCTAGAAAGAAGTCAAGGACAAAAGGGCAAAATTGTTTCTTCAGTTAAATAACAACAGAGAGATAGCTGTGATAGTCTATATTCTATCAAAACAAAAAGACAGTCCAGTAGCACTTTAAAGACTAAAAAAATAATTTATTAGGTGGTGATCTTTTGTGGGACAGATCCACTTCTTCAGACCATAGCCATACCAGAACAGACTCAATATTTAAGGCACAGAGAACCAAAAATTGTTATCAAGGTAGACAGATCAGAAAAAGTGTTATCAAGGTGGGCAAATCAGAAGAGCAGAGGGGTGGGGGGACAAATTAAGTCAATCTGCTGTTCTTATTTGCCTGCATTGATTACACTTTTTCTGATTTGTCTACCTTGATAATTTTTGGTTCTCTGTGCCTTAAATATTGGTCAGGATGCAGGTGAGGTCAGACACCAGGAGATTAGAGTCTGAGATATGCCAGAGGGCAAATCAAGAGTCAGAAGTCAGGAGCTAGACGGGTTCAGGTTAGGAGTCAGGCAGTTCAAGGAAAGCAGTCCTAAGTGCGAGAAACCCTGTTGCAAGGCTAGCTTCCTGTTCCTGTGTGTTGTTTCAGGAGCCCAGACTTCTGTGACTGCCTGAAAGATTTTCACTAGCTGCAGCCCATTGGGTCAGCTGCGGAACCCCCTGGAGTGGCACCAGTGCGAAGCCCCATTTGTGATCCTGCCAACCCAACTCCCCTCCAGTTCCTTCTTACCGCCCCTGAAGCTCCCAGTGGCAGCAACAGCTGCACTCTCTTGATCCGATGCAGGCACTTGCCTTCTATATCAATTGTACCAAGCCCTTCAGCAAGATCTCACAGTTCTTTGAGGCCACTGCTCATTGAATGAGGGGGCTTCCAGTTTCATTGCAGCACATCTCTTCCTGGATCACATCGTGCATATGGACATGCTGTGACCTTAACAGGATTTTCCCACTGCCAGTTACAGTGTATTCTGTGCAAGCTCAGGCCTCTTTCACTGCCTTCCTAGCTCGTGTGCCTCTCCAGGAAATCTGTCAAGCTACGAAGTGGTCCTCTGTACGCATTTTTACATCTCATTATGCTATTGTGCAGCAGTCTAGATGGGATGCAGTGTTTGGGGCTCCTGTCCTTGAGTCAGCCACACATTGACTTATTGACTTCAACCCCTCCTCCTGGGTTTGGCTTGTGAATCACCTAACTCAAATAGATATGAGCAAGCACGTGAAGAAGAAAAAAACAGTTATTCACTGTTGTAACTGTTCTTTGAGATGTGTTGCTCGTATCTGTTCAAAACCCACCCTCCTTCCCTACTGTCGGAGTAGCCAGCAAGAAAGAACTGAAGAGGACCTGGGGCAGCAGAATCATATACATGGCTCCACAATGACGCTACTCCGGGGCTCCGCAGTAAGCCCGACGGGCAGCAGCTAGGGGAAAAACTTCCTAGCAGTCATCTATGCGTGCACACACACCTAACTCAAATAGATATGAGCAACACATCTCAAAGAACAACAATTACAATAATAAGTAACCATTTTTTCTTGGGGGAAAACTAAATCAAACAGATTATTCCTAAAATTCAAATTTTATGATTTACTTTTAATGCTAGCCATGTTACGTGAAACAATTTTGTTAGAGGTTTTATTATCAGGCTCATCTGGTCAGTCCAATTCCTTCATGGCTCAGTGTAAAATTTGCCATGAAAAACTGCACCATTACCTTTGTGTTTAGACCTAATTCTTCCTGATTGTAATCTTTGATCATTTGGATGGCTCATACATCCTGAACAGCAAGGTCTGAAGGCTGCCCATTTAGTAAGAAAACAGGATATAGCCTATCTGGTTTTGCATGGGCGACCTGATCATTTAGTTTGTTGTTAAAAAGAACAGAAGTTATTTCTAGACTGCATCCTTTTGACCTCTTTTATCAGATGTCCTCTCCAGCTCAGAAGAGCTCTCAAAATTGGGATTTTCTTAATTGCCCACAACTTTTTAAACTATGCTTCTCATCTTTCTTGAGAACCAAAATTCATGATGCTTGTTACCATTAAAGTCTGGTTTCTGAGTGGAGAATAAAATACTGTCTGTTCCACTAACACACATAGATGGTGTGGCAAACAGACCTATGACCTTCTCTGTAGAGGCATTTTTTAAAACCAGGGCCACAAACCAAAAGAGCATAGAATTTCTTAGCCTAAAATCAGGGGTACTTTAAATTAAACCAGGTTGAGAGGATGAAGCAAAGTGGAGACTCATGCAGCTGCTTTACTGACTTCAGAGACTCAGAGGGAAAAGAGTTGCCATCATATTTGGAGATCTACCAGGATCAGAACAGAGGGACGTGGGTCCAACATCAGCCTCATCTATGTGCCCCAGAACAGAGGGGAAACTGCTGGGTACCTAAGTAGGGCAGTCTTTACGTCTTCTCCAAAAAACTGAAAACTTAGAAGCTTTGACAAATCTGTCATTCAAATAAAGTGTGGTAGATGCTGTAATAGGGCAATAATTTAAACCTTCTTCCCATTAAGGACCAGAAAACAGATGATTTTTAATTCTTAAGGGAATGTGTCGCTCCTGGTTATTCCTCAGTTGTGGAGGATTAGCTTACATGATAATTGATTTTCTACTATATTTTGTCTGTCTCATTCTTATGAAATGTGTTGTGAGAGAGACTACAGAAATAAATGGAATATCAATAAATGAATAAGACTTTAATTACGTTAGTTTGGCCTTGGTTGTTTGCAGTGGCTCAGTTATGCTGTGGAAGCTTTTGTCTGTAGCCATGGGAAATGGGGCAAATTGTTTCAGTGATTGACAGCTACGACTTACCTTCATATTTTCTTGGTGGAAGAAATACTCCACCATAGTGGAAGGTTGTGAGACATATTATAATACAGAAAAAAATTAGCAGGTAAATAGTGATTTTTCACACTAGCAACTGAAGTGTCAACCATCTTCTAATATGCTAAATATTTGAAAGAAGATCAGTATGGCTAAAGTAAAATAAGCACAGTTAGATGTAAAACATAATTTTCTGTGATTATGAAGTCAAATTCTATGGGAATTATCTATCCTTCATTCGTCTTTGAGATTGTTGTATGTAGCCATTCCACTTCAGATGTGTGCACATCCAGTGCATCAAAGCCAGGGATTTTTTTTCCTGGAGCAGTGCCCATCAAGGTGCTTATATGCCCTCCACAAACTTGTCCTTCTAGCCAAAAGTTTGAAGGATGAAGCTCCCCCATCCCTCTGAGTTCTTTCTCATTACCTGTGATCAGCAGTCACAATGTGTATGCTAGTTTCAGTCCTTTTCATTTCTCTTAAAGAGAATTTTTCTCTAAAAGTTGTTATTGTGTATAGTTAGTTTAATGTAACTGGTTAGTGGCACTAGTTTTTAACACCTTTTTGCGAGCTTTTTGTTTTGTCTGTTTTCAAGCTTGATAGCATGGTATGCATAAGTCTCTAGGATGTAAACTTTATTCTGACTGTAAGTCTATTCCAGTCAACAATCCTCACTCACAGTATTTAAAGTGCTTGGGAGGAGGATATCTTAGGCATAGGTTCCCTAACTGCGGAGGTTTTAAGACCAAAACTAAGAAGTCTAGGAAGATAGGTGTAATATGACAGGGTTTCTAGGCATAACTACGGAAATCATTCCAGGGCATCTTTGTTTGAAACCGGGCCACTTACAGCCTCCAGGCTGGGATTTGCTTCTCACTAAGGCAAATCCAATTAGCCACAAAAATACCTCTGCCAACTCCACTGGCCAGCCAGAAGCCACACCAGCAAACCCACATACTTCCCAGCTACTATACCAGCCTAGACCAACAACCCCCAACTTAGGTGCGAGGTTTTTGAAACCTATTTCACCAACACCACACAGATTCTACCAGGCCGCAAAGGGTCCAGCCACAGTCCCTGGTTGTTATATACTTGGATCTTACCCAAAAACAATATGCTTGCTCAAATCCTTTTGATCTAAACAACTAAAGGTTTATTTACAAGGACAAGAAAGAACAGGGTTAGAGAGAGAAATTGTTAAAGCGGTATTTTGCATACATCAGTTACAGTTATTGATGCAGGCCAGCGATGTTCTTTGCTGATTCTCTGAAAGTCTCTGAAAGTATACCCCATACGGGGCATGATTCCAGGTTACATAGTCTTAGTTGCTGGAGAGTGGGAGATGCGGCGAGCTGGAGCCAGCATGCTGGAACATGGAACCTTGCAACAGGAACAAAGACAAGAATAAAAGACAAAGAAAAAGACAAAGATGGATGCTGCTAGGTCCACTTATAGGGTTTTTTATGCAGAGGGAAAATTCCATTCTTCTCCCATAGGTCTTGGCTTACCACCTAACCAGGTGGATTACTGTGCTGTGTTGCCATTCATTGCAGCCCATGAGGAAAGTCCCACATTCCTGATATGTGTATTGATCAGCTAGGCCTTTATCTTAGTACAACACCCTGGCTGGAGAGGCCACCAACTTTGCCTCTCGTGTATCTTATCACTAAAACATTGCTAATACAACTACAGAGCTAAAACCTATAACTTTGCCTACAAACACGATACAGACATATAAGATGTGTCTGTCTACACAGCCCCTCCCTTTTGGAAGGGGCATGGAAATGCAGCTGATTGAAATGCAAATGAGACAGTTTTAAATATCTTGTGCCTTATTTGCATATTCCTGTGTGATCTGGCTTCCAGAAGAGCCATTTCCAGAAGCCAAAGCAACCATGTGAATGGTGTTCCTTTGAAAGGAAACCTCCCTTTCGAAAGTACCCTTTTTCCTGAAAAAATTAGGAAGGTGCTTTTGAAAGGGGAATTTCCTTTTGAAGGTCCCTGTCCACACAGTTGCTTTGGCTTCCAGAAAGGGCTCTTCCAGAACCAAGATCATGTAGGAATATGCAAATGAGGTGAAAGATAGTAAAATATGCGCTTCATTTGTATTTCCAATTGGCTGCATTTGCACGCCCCTTCTGAAAGGGAGGGGCCGTATGGATACAACTGTAAGTAGCATACACAGAGTCAGGCATCTTTAGCTTCCATATCTAATATAAAAATCCAGACACATGGCAATAGGTTTCTGATAGAAGCTACTCTGCACCCCATGTGGAAGCAAGCCACTCAGTGCACAGGGGTTTAGATTCTACTCTTATGAGGCATGCACCATCAAATTTGTCCATATCTTCTCATCAGAGGGAGCCAAAGTGAAGACATTTTCTTTCTCCACTACCACACAAATGTCAGAAAAAATAAGATGCTATGTGCTCTTCTAACCAGAAGTCCCCTTCATTTATAAGAATAAAACCTCCAGTCGAGTTTTTGGGAATAAAGGTGGGTACTAAGGTTTGAAGACAGCACTGACTAGGCAGTCAGGGGCACAGACTGAGTATATTCTCCAGCCAGGAATGTAGTGTCATTCACTTTGCACATCCTTTATTATGCAAAATTTTACCAATCTGAAGAAGTGGGTCTGTCCCATGAAAGCTTGTCACCCGATAAATTATTTTGTTAGTCTTTAAAGTGCTCCAGGACTGCTTTTGGTTTTCTGAAGATACAGACTTAACACAGCTACCTCTCTGTGATGATGAACCTTCATTATTGTCAAAATCAAGTCCATTGCTGGGACCTTTTGTGACATCAAACTTCATCTTTGATGCAAACTTGTGCACATTGCGCTTTGTCAGTTCTGGCAAAGTGTGAGAGAGATATATTGGTCAGGGACCTCCTCTGGGTAGCACCAGTACCACCTACTTTTCAATGATCCAGGTTGCAGTCTCCTGCTAAAACAAACGGTTCTATACTGCCTTGGCTTTCAGACTTTACTTCTCACTGGAGTTGGCATTGGGATCTAACAAATTAAAATCCCACTATAAAAGATTGGAGATTTCCTTTCATTCATCCTTGTGTAGCCTGAGCCCACAGCACTGTTGGTCTATCAGGAGTATGTCCAGTGACAAAAATGCCTTGTGTTCCAGCTAGGGTTCCATATCCAGCATTTGTTTTTTTGGATTATTTAGGGTATCCCTCCAGACTCTAGGTCCTCATCTCCTAGACACCATAACACTAGGTCTCCATCAAGGCACCGGTTTCTACCTGGTAATGATCCCAGTACCAATCCAAATACTAGGCTAGTGATGGAACTCACAACTCCAATGTGTGGCCCATCTGGGAGGGAAGTTCAGTGCATATCAAAGCAGGTGGATGCTATGCTCCCACCACTGAATAAACACGTCTTCATATTCTCCTGTTTCTGCATCATCCTCTCTGAATTCTGGTGATAACAAGACATAACAGGAGCTTATAAAAGGCTCCTGAGTTCTTCAGGTATACAGATGGAGCTCCCAAAGTATACAACCCATATATATTAGTGGATATTTTACATACTGTAGGGTCTACTAGAGAGGTTTTATTACATTAATGAAGCCAACTTAGAATCCTTTGGCAAACTCCTTGCTTTCACCACCCATTCCCAAAAGAATGGAAGAAGATACCAAGTTCTTTCCCACAGTCATTAGTATTTTTATTTACACTCAGTCCCAGGAACATTGGTAGTGACAGATGTAAATGAGAAGGGAAGAAAATATCAGCTTCCAAAGTAAAGATGCAAGGACACTAGGTTTATTTGAGGAAAGTTTTATTCATCCTTAGGTTTGCTTTTCAGAACTGCTAACAGTCTTAACTGTTTTCACTTACTAAACTTATTCTAATTGGGACACAATGTCACTTGTGAATGATGGCTTCTGGTAGCAGAATCAACTCTACAAGCTGCATCAGGTGAGCAAATTTAGCTGCACAAGTGATGGCAACAGTACCCATCCAGTGTTAAAAGGAAGAAAATTTATACTGCAGAAGTTAAACTTTTGATTCTTAATCATCATCCATTTCAGATAATAAAAGAATGTATGCACTGAACTTGAAGAGTCTGCATACTAACTGGACTTTTGTTGTGGTGACTGTTGCATGGATTGATGTCGGTGTATGCAGACCTGAGTGCCTGCAGTGACCCCTTGCAAAGCAGAAATCCAGAAGGATGCCTGTGGAGATGCATTTAAAAACTGCGTGAATAAACATTCACAATTCACAATAAATGTGAAAAACCAAAATGGTATAGTGGATGCTCTCAGCCTGGGGAGGGCAGATTTACATGAGGAATCTTTGCTGCCTGTTTGGGTTTTAACAGTACAATCCCCAGTATTTCTTGTCATCCAACCAAGAGTTGCTAAAGATTACAACATCATCAACATGCTCTTGTTAACTTCTAAAAAAAATATCAGTCCAGTAGCACTTCAAAGACTAACAAAATAATGTATTAGGCGATGAGCTTTAGTGGGGCAGCCCACTTCCTTATGTCGTGAAATCACTGCAATCTAGACATAGACATAGCCTCAGTGTTCCCTCCACAACTTCCCTCTCCACCTGTACTTTAGGCAAAAATATATTGAATTTGTATCATCCCAATGCTAAAAGTTCCTAATTCTCCCCACAGAGCAGGTGCTTTTCCTGACTGAAGAAATCTGTGCACCAGTGTCTCTCCACCCAGTGCATTCTTTGTCGTTCACCTTGGCAATTTTAACAAATACCATGCCCACCTCTTGTGGGTCAGACCTCAAAAAACTAATCAGGAAATCTATACTTAACCTCTTGGGATACTGTTGCAACTTGGGCTGGAAAGAGTGTGGGATTAGCTTCCTGCAATTTCGGGCAGTTGTTTCTCAGGTGTTCAGTGCAATCATACATTAAAAATCATGAGCTGCTATTCTGTGCTGGGAGTCTGAGAAAGATTCCCAGGGAAGGGTCTTTTCTAAGGAGATGAGTGCCTAAGCCCCCAGCTGTTCTCACTCTCTTGCCCCCCTGCTCCCTGCCCCCCCCCAGGATGAAACTAGGGCCTGTTTAAAACTGGGCCCCTACCCTTCCCTTTGTGACTTGCTCACTGGTCACTGACTTGTATGTAGAAATCAGAGCTACTGTTTTTTGAACAGTCCGGGGATTTATCCCAAATAATATGTCCGATGTCTTGAAAATGTATGCTTAGGAGCTGCTTTTATGCAAAGTTATCCAACATCCATTCTTAACTCTCTGCCACCTTTCCCTTGACTCATTTTTATGCAGTAACAGAATCTATACTAATATGTTTTATGACTCATCTAGTCATGCATTTTGTGGGTTCTAAATTTCAATCTATACACTCCAGGAGTGATGTGAAACCTTTACAATGCAACCTTTTAAAACTTGTGTTTCAAAGCCTGATCAACTGGCATTTCATTAAATACATTTAATGCTTTACCCAAGAGGTAACTAATTAAAATTGGGATTTTCTTGTCCTCTGGAACTTTGTATCCCTCACATAACCTCTCAAAAGTGCTAAAGTGTTCTTCAGTGCCATCTGTTTCTTTGTGTGTAGTTTGAATATGAACAGTATGAAACCGTTAAAATAGTGTATTAGAATTATTTGGCAGAGATGTGGTGGGCAAAGCCACATTTCTTAACATGACGGTGATATTTTAATGGTCAATGCATACCACAGTACGAAAATCAGAGTGGCATGTTGGGCTGTGATGATTTTTGTAAGGTTCCCTGAAGACTCTGATCATCCTTGGGAAGTTCACCAGGATGTTGATGAGCTTGTTAAAGTTTGTGTATTCAAGTTTGTTCTCTAACTAACAGAAGACCTTTTTTTTGTCTGCTGAATAATTGTTTCTACCAAAACTTAAATTTTATTTTAGGGGGAAAAATACAAAATCATAGAGTGCTTAAAAAATGTTAAAAGTATTTTGGGGTTGAGAAAATAATGATGTTTGTCTTTCTCTCAAGCTGTTAATAGGCTATGAAAATGGGACTGTAGTACTCTGGGACTTGCGATCGAAAAGAGCAGACTTAAGAGTTTACTATGATGAGGTAAGCATTGCCCATTCATTCAGAGTAAATGACAGTTCAGTAATGTGTTGAGTGCTTTAAGAGGCAAAAGATGTATCTTAAAGGCACAAGTAGTTTTGGCGATGTAATATACCAGAGTGTTATGTAAGACATTCCTATGGTGAAAATAGCTGGATCAATTTACTATGAAGGCTCTTTAGTGGCATGGCTTCACAAAACCAAGAGAGGCTATATCTACACTGTCAAGTTTTGTTGAGGAAACTAATGCTGGCACATTGAAATCCACAACTACAAAGTCACCAAAGTGTGGTCACACTTGATCCCTCTGTCAGCTGATTGTGTCCACACCTTTTGCTTCTTGACAGTGGGAGCGATGCGTTGTGGGTACGTATTGCACAGTGGCTGACAACACTGTCTGTCTGTTGTGGGACCACGGAACACAGTGTAGGGCATCCTGGGACTGTGCAAAACCTCTCCTCTGGCAGTGCTTTGCTCAGGGGCTTCCGGTGTCCTTGTATACCTATCTTCCAACTGCCATTCTCTGCTGGCATCTACAGAGAGAGAGAATGGATTCTGCACTTATCTCGCATGTGTCCAGGTCCTTATGGAAGCAGGAGATCTTCAGCGAAGCACTGGTGCACCAGTTCACTTCCCAGGCCTTATGATAGGCCTATCTGAGTTGTTTAATCTTCACTCTGCACAGCAGTGTGACATCCTCATATCTCTTTTTGCACAAAGTTCAAGAAATGTGCTGGTATGTGTCCTTGTTCCTACTGCTCAGCTGGGACTGACTTCTCTCCCCATACACTGATCAGATTCAGCAGTTTCATGGCCGTCCATGCCAGGGAGTATTTGGTGTGATGGCCAGGCATTGGAACCTGGAAAGACACCAAGAGATCACTGCACACTGAGCCAGTATATGAGGATGGAGGTGTCCAGGGGCTCAGGCTGAATATGGCGGCATGAACTGTGAGGTCAGCCCTGCATGTTGTATCTCATGCATTGCATCAAATGCCTCAACAGCCATGTAGGTGCAACCACATAGTCACTATGCTCTCCAATGAACTCACACAGAAAATCCAGCCAGCAGTAAATGGGATTTAAATTTTGTGGGACGTACAAGGGAGTTGGCGGGGAGGGTAGTTGGTCACCTGGCTGGAGGACAGCAGAGTTCAAGCTGCTGACCATATAGGCTGCTTGGGAATTGTGGGCCGCTTCCCAGAGTGAGAATCAGTGGTAAATTGCTTTGAGCCATGTACACTGCATGTTTGTCAACAATACAAGAAGGGGAAAAGAAAAATGTGCCTCGTGGAGATGGTACAAGAAGGGGAAAAGAAAAATGTTCCTCATGGAGATGGAAGATTTTTGTCAACAAAAATGGCCTTTTTTCTAACAAAAGTCATGCTGCAGTATGAACACTTATGCAGTTTTGTTGACAAAAGGCACTTTTCCGTGACAAAACTTGCCAGGCTCCTTTTGTAGAACATAGAAGTTGTGTTACCAGTTTTCGGAGGGGTAGCTGTGTTAGTCTGTACAGTAGAATCCCAAGATACACGCGCTCAGGTTGTGAGAGTTTGGGTTAACACGACTCTGACTGGCGGGGAGCTGGGAAACTAAACAGCGCTGCTGCACTGGTCAGTTTCCTGGCTCCTGTGAGTGGCAGGCAGTTGGGAGCCAGGTACCAGCTCCCCATCACTCACAGGAATTTTCCTGCTATTGTCAGGGGTGGGAGCCAAGAGCCTGACTCTTGGCTGCTGCCACTGACAGGAGCGGTTTCCCCAGGCTCTCGGCTGTCCCCAGCTCACAGGAGGCGGGAAACTGACCAGTGCTGCTGTGCTGGTCAGTTTCCTGGCTCCCTGGAGTTATGCAAAATTTGACTTATGTGGGATTGTGCAAGAATGCAACCTCTGCATAAGTAGGGGGTGTACTGTATCTGCATCTGATGAAGTGAGTCTTTGCCCACGAAAGCTTATGCTCCAATATATCTGTTGGTCTATAAGGTGCCACAGAACTTCTCATTGTTTTTACCAGTTCTGTGGTCCATCTAATCAAGTTTCTGGCATGATTCATATGAGATGCTTGAGAAGAAAATGTCATCTCTACAAGTTCCTCCTTTCTGGAGGTCACTTGCTCTGTTTGGATTTTCTGATTTCCTTGCTTCAGGGGTTCCTCAGCTTTTAAGTATTTTCTAAGCAAATGTATATGCTATAATTCCTTTCACTTCATATTTGAATTGATATGGCATATTCTCACATTGTCATATTCAGTTGTATGGTGGTTCTGATTCTTATATTTCTTCCTTACTCTTTTTTTCCTAATGTTTCACACATTCACTTTCATCTTTACCATCTTCCTGCCAAACTGCATCCTTTTGTTGTCATTCCATTTTCACACCCCTGCCTCATACAGCCATCATCTCATTATTCAAGTAACATACTTGGCTTCTTACTTTCTGTGTGCTCATATTTTCTCTTTGTTGTCTACCTACTTAATCTTTCCCATGCACATTTGGCTTTTCCTTATCACATCTTTACAGTACGTATTCAAGTTATGCAAAGTGCTGCAGCTGAAAATGTCATCCCAGTCCATTGAATTAGTCATCCTTCAGTTACTAGCTATTTTAACTTGTTTTTTAAATTATGTAGCACACACATTAAGGCAAAATAAATTCTACTGAATCACGTGTATTTGAAGCAATCCAACAGTGCTGGCATACTTGCAATTTTATGGAGGCCTTTATGGAAGAAACCAGCCGTGGATTACACTACAAGAGAAAATGATGTTTTGGGAAGCATTGCTACTCAGTCACCATGTAAACATACATACATCAGATTTTATACCTTCTTTCCATACATTCTGTGATCAGATTCACTTAGGTCTTGGTCTTTTTTCCATTTGTGTTTTTCTGGATACGTATAATCAGGGGGTTGAGTACGGTCATAAGCTATTTGTGTCAGTACACATTAATACATTTCCCAATGTTTTCAGTATGTCAGTGTTAGCCTCATAGTTATGCATACTAAAATCCTCCCAAAATACTGTTTTGTTTCTGTATTGAACATGTTTATTTCAAGCTATATATTACAAAATATTGATAAATTTTATAACCTGGGGTTAAGAAGTCATGCTAATTCTTTTGCTACTAATGCTATCAAAACTGCTGACAGGATCACTAGGCCTCCGATTATTGCAAAAATCACTTGAGTTGTTATAGAGACTCTGTTGTTTCTTACTTGCATGTCTTGCATAAATTCTCTGATAGCTTCATTTTAATACCTTAAAACATTGTAGTATACTATAGCACATGATACAGAATTTAACTTTGCATACTAAAGCTGCGTCTACACGTGCACGCTACTTTGAAGTAGCGGCAGTAACTTCGAAATAGCGCCCGTCACGTCTACACGTGTTGGGCGCTATTTCGAAGTTGAAATCGACGTTAGGCGGCGAGACGTCGAAGTCGCTAACCCCATGAGGGGATGGGAATAGCGCCCTACTTCGACGTTCAACATCGAAGTAGGGACGTGCAGACGATCCGCGTCCCGCAACATCGAAATAGCGGGGTCCTCCATGGCGGCCATCAGCTGGGGGGTTGAGAGATACTCTCTCTCCAGCCCTTGCGGGGCTCTGTGGTCACCGTGGGCAGCAGCCCTTAGCCCAGGGCTTCTGGCTGCTGCTGCTGCAGCTGGGGGTCCGTGCTGCATATACAGGGTCTGCAACTAGTTGTTGGCTCTGTGTATCTTGCACTGTTTAATGAAAGTGTGTCTGGGAGGGGCCCTTTAAGGGAGCGACTTGCTGTTGAGTCCGCCCCGTGACCCTGTCTGCAGCTGTGCCTGGCTCCCTTATTTCGATGTGTGCTACTTTGGCGTGTAAACGTTCCCTTGCTGTGCCTATTTCGATGTTGGGCTGAGCAACGTCGAAGTTGAACATCGACGTTGCCAGCCCTGGAGGACGTGTAGACGTTATTCATCGAAATAGCCTATTTCGATGTCGCAACATCGAAATAAGCTATTTCGAAGTTGGGTGCACGTGTAGACGTAGCCTAAGAGTGGGGTTTTGGGTCAACAAACTGCTTAGTTTTCTTCAGAGCCTCTGTTGCAGTAGTTGGTCAGGGGCTTGTTAAATCTCCAATAAATTGGGTCAACAGGTTTTGTTTTATATGCTGTTTTACAGTTTGCCACATGAACTCCAGTAGATTAGAGAGGTGTGATTTCTCTGTACAGAATCCATGTTTGTTTGTCTATTTTATGCATAAGAAAGAAGACAAGGAAAATCTTTATATTATTCTACCATGTAAACCTTAGACATGAAAGCCAAAATGTTCAGGATTGAATAATGACTGCTCTAATGTGTGTGTGTTAGGGATGTGGAGGGAAAAAGAAGCAATGAGCTCTTCCGCATTTCTTAGTATGCTTTCACAGGAAGCAGCCCTAATCTAGCTACTTGCACTTATGCACAGAAAGCATTCCATTTATCCCCTTGACACTAAATCCACAGTTTAGTCTATAGAATTCCATAATATTTTGTGCAGAAATAGTAAATAATTCTCTTGACTTCCAATCTGTCCCTTTTAAAAAAGGGCACATAAAGGTAATCTTTAAAGCTTTGCTTGGGAAAGTATTTCTACAAAAATATAGAAATAATTATTTCCCATTTTTCAGTTTTCAAAGGATTTTGTTTTGTGTTCCAACTGCTAGAATCTCACATGTCCCAGGCCTTGCTCATGCAGGGACAATAAGGATTATAGCTACACTGCAATTAACTGCTACAGCTGCCCTTTGCCAGCTAATTCAGGCTCCTGGGGCCCAAGGCTAAGGAAGGATTTAATGGTATTGTAGACATTAGGTTCAGGCTGGATTTGGGCAGGGCTTTTTTTTTCTGGCAGAATATGCCAGAACGGCATTTCACCACCTTTTTTTCCATTAAAACACCAGAAAATTTTTCACTGCCGGTCCTTCAGCAGCGCAGGGACCAGGGCAGGAGCTCCTTCCAGTCCCACAGCAGCATTAAAATTGAACATCCTGACCCCTATGAGTTGACTTGAGTGCCGGTACCCTTTTTCCTAGAAAAAAAGCACCGATGGAACCCCAGGTGAAGGAAGGGTCCTAGAGCTAAGACTCCAGACTGAGCCTGAACATCTACACCTTAATTGAACAGCCCGAGCCCCACAAGCATGAATAGCTGTCATGGACCTGTCCACGGTGTTTATACACTTATCCACAGTGCAGATACACTTTGAGGACTTGTGTATACAAGACCATTCAGGAAAATAAATCCAAATTAATTTAAGATGTGAATTTGAAATCCTTGTGATGTGCTCTGCCCTGGTCACACCCCCTCCCATCACCCAAACTTCCTGCCACCTCCTCCTGCACCCCAATCCCTTACCCAAGCTCTCTTCTGCATCTAACCTCCATCCCAGACTCCTCACCTCTTCCATTAATACCATGGAATAGTGCAGCCCTTAGACCACTTACGAAATTCTCAGTGTGGGCCCCTATCAAAAATTATTGTACACCCCTGAACTACAAGGTTCTTTACCCCACCCCAGCCTTGTGGGAGGGGCATTTGGAGGATTCCCCTCTCCTCCACACACTTCCCACCTCTCCTCAGGTCAAAAACAGACAAAGAAAGCAGGAGGTCTAATCTGGCTTCCATCTGTCCTCCACACCGTGAAACCAAAGTATACAAAGCAGATGGCACCAAGCTCAAAGCACCAGCTCTCTGCCAGCCCACTGTGCACAATCTGAATTTCTTACCTAAAGACCCCAACTGGTAAGAGGCACAGGGTAAGTAAGGGTTGCTGGACTACCCTGGATCTGGTATCTATTCACCCATCTGTCAAAGAATATAATGTAAGGCAGGTGTGTCCAACCTGCGGCCCACGGGCCGCATGCGGCCCTGGACAGCTAGTAATGCAGCCCCACAAGATCATAAACTTTTAACATTATTATGTGATTTATATACATTAACTATATTATATATTTTGTATGCTGCCCAAGACTATCTTCACTCAATGTGGCCCAGGCAAGCCAAAAGGTTGGACACCCATGATGTAAGGTCTGTAATGAAAGCCTATGTCAAACTGATCATCCTCCTTCTTGTGAAATGTATGTTCATGAAATATGTGAAGAGTTGAGCATATATACTTAAAATTATATTCTCTAGGACTGTGAATTGACAGGTCACCATAAGGGAATCCACATGTTGCTGGCAAGTGAGGGAGCAGCAGGGAAGAGATCCTTCATCTCATTTTGGCTGAATATATGCAAATTAAGTATTGTCTGGTTTAAAATGGATACCCGTTTAGAGTCTAAACAAAACGATAAATGAGATATTGCTGAGGTTGCAGAAGAAAACAAAACCAGATGATGTTATCCAGGTTAGGAGTAAGACAATGAACTTTTGAAACTACACTGGGGTTCAGCTGAACACCCAGTTACTCCTTCAGTCTTGGAGAACAACCTGATCTTATGAGACAGGACTTCAGCCAACTCAGTTGAAAATGCTGAGAAAAGGAGATTGTTGTGAGATTTTTATATGTACCATTTGTTTCCAGTGTTCTTGCTCACTATCATTTGACTCTCTGTTCTTTGATAATAAATTTATTCTTGCTTTCACTACACAGTATATCTAAATGGCGTGGGTTAAGTGAGTGGGGATCCTAAGATGAATCTTGCAACATGGGGTGTATTATTTCATTGAGAACAGAGGATTTGAGAATTCTGGAGTGTTCATTGGGTCAGCTGCTGGGCACTCCAGAATGATGGTGTGAGGACCGAGGGATTGGAGTGGGCTTATCACTGACCTATACAGCATGAGGGAGGAACCTATGGCCCACAGTCTGGATCTGGCCTGCGGCTTGCCTGGATCCAGCTTCTCCTCCACCCTACAGAGTGAGGGGTGAGGGGACCCTGAGCCTTGCTGGCTGGAGTCTGGTAAGCTGGGACCAGATCCTGCCCATGGGCTCTGTATGGCAGAGGTAAGAAATAGCACCATGCATTGCAGCTCCCCTTCCCCTCCCCTGACTTGAGGAGCAGTGATATTGAGAAGAGCTGCCTGGAGGTTTTTCCTTATTGATCTGATTGGTCAGAATTGTAGCCAGTAGGAGCAGCAGGGAGTGGTACCTGAGAGCAACAGGGAACACAGAGCCAGGTGTGTCCCCCGGGGAGCTGTACCAGGTAAGCGCTCTCCACATCACCCAGACCCTACACCCCAAGGTCACTCCTGCACCACCCTCCCATGTCCACCTTACCCCACTCTACTTCTGCATTACTTCCTGCTCGGACTACCACCACCAGCCCACTTCTGCATCCTACCACCCTCTCAAACCCTCCAACCTTCAGCTTGCTCCTGTACCTTCTCTCCTGCCCAGAGCCCACACCCCAAGCCTGCTTCCTGGCAACCCCTTCCCACACTGAACCTCTCAGTTTTGGCCCCACCCCAGAGCCTAGAGGGCCCACAAAATCTACTTGCCCTGCCCTTCCTAGGCTTTGCGGCTGGTGTGTGAAGGGAATGATGGGAGTGTCTCTTTTGTTGTTGTTTTTCAATCAGGCACCATGTGAATGAGGGTTTTTGGGGTGCATTTTTGTTGTGCTTCTCACTTGTGTGCCTCTGACTGATTTTTTCTGTGGATCAATGGCAGTGCTTCTGTTACCAGAGGCTGATGATTTCAGGAAGCTGATTTACAGGGATGCAAATGAGAATTCACAAGCTAAGGGCAGTTGCGGTAGGTGTCTCACAATCCTACATACCCCCCATGAAATACTGCAAGCCACCTTTGTGGTGAGTGCACTAGTAGCACATTCTGAGCTTGTAGGTATGTCTGGTGTTTTCAGTAAAATTGAATAATTCTGTTCAGATAAAATTCTCTATGCGTGTGGTAGGGCAACCATATCTCCCTCTCCCAAATACGGGACAGGGAGATATGAGGGTTGCGGGGGGGTGGTTCCTCCAAGCCCCAGGGAGCCAGGAAGGATTCAGCGGCTGCTGGCGCCCTGCGGGAGCCCGGGAAAGTGGCAGCTGCCAGTGATCCCCCAGAGTCCTGGGGAAGCCGCAGCTGCCAGCAATCTCCTGGAGCCCTGGGGAAGTGGCAGCTCCCAGTGCTCCCTGGGAACCTGGGAAAGTGGCAGCTGCGCACGCTCTCCCAGCTTCCCCAAGGCTGCGGGGCAGGGGCCAAATACAGGACAATGAGTCCCTTTTAGGGGGGGAAAAAAAGTTGGGACGCCTTTTTGGCATCCCAAATATGGGACTGTCCTACCCAATATGGCACAGACGGTCACCCTAATGTGTGGAGAATGATACACACAAAAAGTCATCACACGTTTAAGTTAGCATGTACAGTTGAAGGTGCTTTCTTTGTCTGATCGGAGGAACAATCTGAGGGAAAGTACTGTGAAGGGGTGATGACGGTGGTAGATGGCAGACAAATCAGACACATTGCAGAGATGCTATTGGATAAGGATAACTGAAAAATGTACATTAAAATGTATCCGTAAACCATGTATTCTGTAATGACTTTTCTGTCTGTTCTGTATTCCATTTCTTTAGGCTATTCATTCTGTTGATTGGCATCATGAAGGAAAGCAGTTCATGTGCAGTCACTCTGATGGCAGCTTGACTCTGTGGAACTTGAAAAGTCCTAGTAGACCATTTCAGATAACAATCCCACATGGTAAGAAAGATGCTTAAAATTGCAAGGAGAGAATAAAAGGAATGGTTTTATTTGCAGACATCTCTGGTTAGTTTTATTTGGTCTTTATTCCTATTGCATACCCATTTCTTGTATAGGTTCCTATAGTCTTTAATTTGCTAGAATATTACCAAAATCAAATAGCTATGTGACATATCACATTAGAGGGCTCAAAAAGTCTGTCTCTGCACCAGAATATCATTTTTTTGTTTGTCCTCTGCGTCTGATAATCTTGGATTTGTTTTTCTTCTGGGAAACAGCATTTAAGTTCATATGTATTTAAAACAAAATTTAAAAATAAATTGGACCTCTATTTTCATGAAGTTTATTTTGCGGTGAAGAAAGAAAATCTGTAAGTAAAAGGACAAAAGGAATCTAATTATTTCAGACAAATTAATATCCAAGGTGCAGTGTAAAATAGGCAGGGGTATGCTGCCATCTGCAATGACTTAAAAGTTCAGTTATTATTATGCTATATATAGAACTATCCAGTGTGCTGGCAATTATAAGTTTTAGTATGTTAATGCCTTTTTTCTTTCCACAGGAAAAAGTCAAAGAGATGGGAAAAAAACTGAATCTTGTAAGCCGATTCTTAAAGTAGAGTACAAGACATGTAAAAACAGGTATGTTTTTGTCCCCCCAGGAGGAGATTAAGCCAAATCTATGTGCTCGCTTATACTCTGTAAAGCAGAGCTGCTTATGAAATTCATCTTTTCCAGGGGCCTTGCTACTTGATAGCAAATCAGTGGCCTTTCTTAGGTGTTCTGCTAGGCACTGTTGGACATGCAGATGAATGACAGAGACTGTAATTACATGATCAGATATTTTTTGTTGTGGATGGTGGTCTCATGATTAGATCACTGGAAACAACTCAAGAAAACTGGATTGTATCTGTTTCTTAGCTTGGCCATAGTTTTCCTTCACTACTGAGGAAGTCTTTTAAACCAAGATTTCAGAATTGTTTTCAGCATGATGTGGTCTGCAGTAAAGTCTCAGAATAATATGGTCTGTTTATACTTTATGCTGTTTTAAAGTTATTTAATTTATCTATTTTAAATCAAAGAATCATAGAATACTAGGACTGGAAGGGACCTCGAGAGGCCATCGAGTCCAGCCCCCTGCCCCAATGGCAGGACCAAGTACTGTCTAAACCATCCCTGATAGACATCGATCTAACCTGTTCTTAAATATCTCCAGCGAAGGAGATTCCACAACCTCCCTTGGCAATTTATTCCACTATTTGACCACCCTGACAGTTAGGAACTTTTTCCTAATGTCCAACCTAAACGTCCCTTGCTGCAGTTTAAGCCCATTGCCTCTTGCTCTATCCTCAGAGGCCAAGAAGAAGTTTTCTCCCTCCTCCTTATGACACCCTTTTAGATATCTGAAAACCGATATCATGTCTCCCCTCAATCTTCTCTTTTTCAAACTGAACAAGCCCAATTCTTTCAGCCTTTCTTCATAGGTCACATTCTCCAGACCTTTAATCATTCTTGTTGCTCTTCTCTGAACCCTTTCCCATTTCTCCATATCTTTCTTGAAATGCAGTTCCCAGAACTGGACACAATACTCCAGTTGAGGCCTAACCAGCTCAGAGTAGAGCGGAAGAATGACTTTTCATGTGTTGTTTACAACACACCTGTTAATGTATCCCAGAATCAAGTTTGCTTTTTTTGCAACAGCATCACACTGTTGACTCCTATTTAGCTTGTGATCCACTATAACCCCTAGATCCCTTTCTGCTGTAGTCGTTCCTAGACAGTCTCTCCCCATTCTGCATGTGTGAAACTGATTGTTCCTTCCCAAGTGGAGCACTTTGCATTTGTCCTAATTAAACTTCATCGTGTTTACTTCAGATCATTTCTCCAGTTTATCCAGATCATTTTGAATTATGACCCTATCCTCCAAAGCAGTTGCAACCCCTCCCAGCTTGGTATCATCTGTAAACTTAATAAGCATACTTTTTATGCCAATATCTAAATCATTGATGAAGATATTGAACAGAACTGGTCCTAACACAGACCTTTGCGGAACCCCACTTGTTATACTTTTCCAGCAGGATTGAGAACCATTAAGAACTAATCTGTGTACAGTTATCCAGCCAGTTATGCACCCACCTTATAGTAGCCTCATCTAAATTGTATTTGCCTAATTTTTTTTATAAGAATGTGATGCGAGACCATATCAAATGCTTTACTTAAGTCTAGGTATACCACATCTACCGCTTCTCCCCTATCCACAAGGCTCGCTATCCTATCAAAGAAAGCTATCAGATTAGTTTGACATGATTTGTTCTTTACAAACCCATGCTGGCTGTTCCCTATCACCTTACCACCTTCCAAGTTCTTGCAGATGATTTCTTTAATTACCTGTGCTCCATTATCTTTCCTGGCATAGGCATCTGTTAGAATTATAAGTAAATGAATCACAAAATACATAGCAAATGAAATGGGACAGCTCTACTTTCTGTGTATTCTCTGATACACATTTAATGTCGCAAAGGTTGATCCTTGCTACTATATACAGTATTTCACCTTTTTCAGGATAACAATATTAATACATTATTTTTATTTAGAATACAATAGCAAAAATGAAACATTGATTTGACCTTCAATATATTCCTTTCTCATCTTCCCATTTCTATGTGTAAATGTACATTACAATATTATGCCCAAAATCAGAAAGTCACTTAAGCACATGTTTAAATATATACTTAAGTCCCATAGAAATCAGTGGAACTCAAGCATGCTTGCATACTTATATGCATTCCTAAATTGGTGCCTGAATGGGAGGGAGGTTAAAAAGGTTTATGTGTTGTATTTTCCGCTAAATTCCTATGTATAGTTTTTTTAAAAAGAGAATTCCCACAGAGAAAATACTTTGGAAAAAATGCACACCTCCAGCATATACAGTAACTCCCAACATTCCCTGCAATGTCATTATAATGCAGAACTTTAACTCTGACTTTAGACTTACCCATCGGAGAAGAACACAATATTCTGGTATGTGACTGTGTAAAAGGTGTGTCGTTGGAATAAAGCTTTTGAGTTATAGTGTAATCATAAGGATTAGGATATGTCTGTTATGTTAGTACACATGATGGAAGTGTGTTGGCATTCTTTTGTCTATGAGAGATTGTGGGAATTGCCGCCTATGCTGTGGTTGGTTTACAATGTCTTATGCTACTTAGTAGTCCAGTCCAGGATTTTCATGATCTTTGGCAATTATTGAAAATGTGTGTGTCTTCTTAGGGAGCTGCTTGTTTTTTTCAGGCTCTTTTCTCTTCAAGTTGTAGGAGCCAGTTTCAATCATGGACTTTGATACCCTGATGGAGATGATGGCACCACTTATGATTACTTGCCAGAATTTCCAAGTGGTTAGGATCAATTCCAAATGCCTTCATATCTTACTTTCCTGTTTCCTTATAGCAAAATTTGGGATGCAGCATTTAAACCATATCCCAGCTCTAGCAGGATCCTGCCCTCCCCTCTTCCCTCCCTCACACTTGCCGCAGCAGGGAGTGGGGGTGGCTCTCCACCAACTCATTCAGGGCAGGAAGCAGCATTTCAGCTGCATCCCAGTGCAAATGGAGTCCTATGGGGTTGGCATTTCCTCTCACAGTGGTGCTACAAAGAGCCACCATGGGGGAGAAATTGACCAACCCCAGGCCAGCCACAGTGAGGGGAAATTGATGAACCCCAGGTCAGCTGGAACTCAGGCAGCCTTGCTGTTTGAGCTCCAGCTGGTGCAGGGTCCTTAATTTCCCTCCTCTCCCCCTGCATACTGACTCTGCAAAGAGCTGCAGCATGGGGAAACTGACAAAATTTCGTGGCACACTTGGACAGTTCTTGTGGCACTCTGGTTGAAAACCACTGGTATAGATCACTTTTAACTTACACAAGAACGGTGTGTGTGTGTATTAATTCCCCTATGAATAGATTTAGGTAATGTCTTTGACACAGGAGTGGCTCCTTTCATAAAAACTCTGATGTCTATCAAAGTGTCCAGTTGGATTTGCTGGTTACTTTCACAAAAATCCTTGTCTTATAGAAGAGGATTTTCAACAAAGCAATGGATACTTGGAAAAAGGAGAGGATCTTAACGACAGTGTTCATGTAACCCTAGAGCCCACATTACAACTTCTAAATGCAGCTTAAAATATGGAAGTAGACGTCATATATCAAGCTATCCACTGTTATCCGTTGTTCATAACTTTTCAGTTATGTTGAAAAATACTCAAAATATTTTTCTTTTAATGGATAAAATAAGTGTGTTTTTTAGTGTTAAATCTCATTCTGTATAACTTTTAAAAGGTTCTTTTAAGATAGAGGGACATGAAAATAATGAGATTCAAAATGTAAGGCCTGTTTTAAATTAATTCAAATGTACATGTAAACATGCTTTTTTCAGTCCTGTAAGTCTCTCAAAACACTTTCACGCACAAAAATAAACCCTTCAAACTCTGCATCTGTATTAATGATGTAAAAAATACAACCACAGCACAATTTCTTTCTTTTTTTAACGCTTTGGAATGAAAGGTATGAGACAAATGTGAGATTATATAATCTATTCTTGCTTTTTGGTTTTTGACACAGTGAACCATTTATAATCTTTTCTGGTGGACTGTCATATGACAAAGCTTGTCGAAGACCAAGTCTAACCATCATGCATGGAAAAGCTATTACGGTGCTTGAAATGGATCATCCTATAGTGGACTTTTTAACTCTTTGTGAAACACCATATCCAAATGGTGAGTATATGAAGTTGTACAATTTTTTTCAAAGAAGAGAATGTGATTGTTAAAAAAAAAAAAAAAAAATTAGGTGGTCTTATCATAGAATATGGTGTCGCTACAGCATGATAAATGACCTGGGGATCTCAGTTCTCAGTGAACAGGTGTCCATCTTGTAAACACCAACACCATAATTAACAGCAACTGGGCGCTTTGTTTGCAGCCTCAGCAGACAGATGAAGAAATGAATGGGCTACAGAGACTGAACTCCCCTCTTACCTTGGTGTGTGGCAGGGGGATGGCAGTCTCGAGGTCACAGTTGGAGCACACTGCTTAGTCAGTGTAAGGAAGCCTATATTGTCACAGCTCAAAAATCAATGGAGAGTTTAAGCGTCGTGTCTGTAATTCTGGTGCTTTGCATGAGCAGGAAGTCCTTAAAATCACCGAAGTGTTCAAGCTTGTGCTTAGGTCCATCCATTTTGAGCTAAGCCTTTAAGCACAAGCTTAGATGAGGATGACAGACATGTGGAAGGAAATTTTAGGACAAAAAATAAGTTTTAAAAGCCCATTGAAAAGTATGAATTAGTATAAAGCAAATATTTATTGCCAGCTTCTACTAACTTCAATAAATGAATGAATGTATCTGAGCTGTCAATTCACTATGTTAAACCTAGCAGCGTTTCCATAGGATGGGTTCTTTACCACCCATTACTGATTTATACAATATTATGTTTTAGTTTTGTTTTAGCCTGTTATTCATAATCCAGTATGTCAATATGCTACCATGGATGTATGCATTAGTAGTAGACCACAAAGGGAAGAGTGTCATTTGATACATTCCTCAGATTCATTCGGCTTTGTGCATTCAACCATCTGAAGAGTACACCCTTGCACACCATGAAGTGGCTCATTATTTGAATGGGATGCTTAACTGTACAATTTATTAGTTTAAAAACACAGTCTGAGAGGATTTTTTAGTTTTTCCTTTGAATAATGAGCAACCATATATTCATGATCTAAGTAACTTTTATTTTAGATCAAAGAAAAAACACAAAATACCAATGTAGACTCATAGAATCATAGAACACTAGGGCTGGAAGGGACCTTGAGAGGGCATTGAGTCCAGCCCCCTGCCCTCATGACAGGACCAAGTACTGTCTAGACTATCCCTGATAGACATTTATCTAGACTGTTCTTAAATATCTCCAGAGGTGAAGATTCCACAACTGCCCTAGGCAATTTATTCCAGTGTTTGAACACCCTGACAGTTTGGAACTTTTTCCTTATGTCCAACCTAAACCTCCCTTGCTGCAGTTTAAGCCCAATTGCTTCTTGTTTTATCCTCAGAGGCCAAGAAGAACAAGTTTTCTCCCTCCTCCTTATGATGCCCTTTTAGGTACCTGAAAACCTCTATCATGTCCCCCCTCAATCTTCTTTTTTCCAAACTAAACAAGCCCAATTATTTCAGCATTTCTTCATAAGTCATGTTCTCTAGACCTTTAATCATTCTTGTTGCTCTTCTCTGAACCCTTTCCCATTTCTCCACATCTTTCTTGAAATGCGGTGCCCAGAACTGGACACAGTACTCCAACTAATGCCTAACCAGCGCAGAGTAGAGCGGAAGAATGACTTCTCGTGTCTTGTTCACAACACACCTGTTAGTGCATCCCACAATCATGTTTGCTTTTTTTGCAACAGCATCACACTGTTGACTAATATTTAGCTTGTGGTCCACTATAACTCCTAGATCCCTGTCTGCCATACTCCTTCCTAGACAGTCGCTTCCCATTCTGTATGTGTGAAACTGATTGTTCCTTCCTAAGTGGAGCACTTTGCCTTTGTCTTGATTAAACTTCATCCTGTTTACTTCAGGCCATTTCTCCAATTTGTCCAGATTATTTTGAATTTTGACAAAAGTATGATCTCCAAAAGAGAGGGAGGTAGGGTTATGTGTATGAAAGAAAGAGGCTGGCTGCTCTGATTTGATGACTGCAGCAGTCTTACAACAATATCATAACAATTATGTCACTACACAAATCAATGTATGCCATATATGTTTTCATTATGCAAAATACTTCCCAGTATATAAATAATGCTGTATCCTTACTGCATTAACTTTTTTCTTTTCTTTTTTTTCTGCTGTCTTTTCCATGATTATTTAGAACTCATTCTTATTTTAAAAAACCCTAAGCATGGAGCATCATAATTTGGCAACTTAGATAAAAATTCACTTTCAGAAAAGAAAGCAGTGTAAATATATTTGGAATACCACAATGTATATTGCATAAAGCATCTTGGCATTCAGTAGAGGAGGCATGGTTTAAATCTATCTTCTTTTTCAGCCCCTTACACACTGTTTCTCCCCAAATCTGCAGTACAACTCAGCTTTCTTCATTTCCAGAGCACACCTTCATAATCTGTCTCCTCATTAATTCTTCCCACTTCATGCTTTAAAATAATGTAGCTGGTGAACTTTTTGCCTTTGACATCACAGCTGTGCATTATTGGAAGCAGGTGGAATGTAGCTTTTACCATTTACTGCCCACTGTAAAAGCTGAACAAGGGTATCTCCTTATGGCTACATCTACACTAGCCAAAAACTTCGAAATGGCCATGCAAATGGCCATTTCGAAGTTTACTAATGAAGCGCTGAAATACATATTCAGTGCCTCATTAACACACAGGTGGCCGCGGCACTTCGAAATTGATGCGGCTCGCCGCCATGCGGCTCATCCAGACAGGGCTCCTTTTCGAAAGGACCCCAGCTACTTCAAAGTCCCCTTATTCCTATGACCAGATGGGAATAAGGGGACTTTGAAGTAGCCAGGGTCCTTTTGAAAAGGAGCCCCATCTGGATGAGCTGCACGGCGGCGAGTCGCATCAATTTCGAAGTGCCGCAGCTGCCTGCATGCTAATGAGGCGCTGAATATGTATTTCAGTGCTTCATTAGTAAACTTCGAAATGGCCATGCAAATGGCCATTTCGAGGTTTTTGGCTAGTGTAGACACAGCCTATGTGTGGTAGTTAAATCCAGAGGTAGAGTAACATACCCAGCAGTCTTCAAATGTCAATGTAGATTCTTCTGCTCCACTCCTTTACCTTTCATTCAACACAGTGTTAGCATGCTATAATGTACCATGCTAATTTTGCCATATATTGGGGTCAGAAACTGCCCAGCACAAGTGCCAAGATTTGCATATGAGCCAATTTTCATGGGCATGCAAGGCAGGAATTCAGCCCCGCCCCTCCTTCCCATACAGCCAGGAAGTTGTTCAAAGCCGTGTAGCCTGTAGGTTAACAAAAGACCAGCTAATGCTACCAACTACCACCTAAACAGTAAAGCTCTGCATGTTAATATATTTGTTAATGAAGCTGTTGTAAGTAGGCTATTAGTTACTTTAAAAAGTATCACTGGCACTCAGCTCATACATAAAAGGTTAAAAGGTTAAAAGGTCAAATTTTGTCACTCTGCCTCAGAAATGTTGCTGACCCCTGCCATATATGTTTATCAGCAATAATCTCCTCAAAGGTACATGTCATTGTGGACCTTCTAAATCACTGTCTAATTCTAATCGAATGCCATGCTTTCTAATTTGCAAATCTGTCTTTAGCAGTTATTCAGACTTCTGTCTCAAATCATTTATTTAATATACAATAACTGTTCAGGCGAAGATTACATAATTTGGCTAACTTGCTTAAAAGTTTTAACAGGAAAGCTCTGCATGTTTTTTGTGCTTGATTCCTCACTTTTAGAATTTCAAGAACCCTATGCTGTAGTTGTACTCTTGGAAAAAGATCTCATTGTTGTTGACCTAACACAAAGCAAGTAAGTACAAAGTCTACATGAAAATGTTCCTCCTTCATAAATATCTAGCTGATAATGCTGAAAATCTATTTAAACTTTTCTTTTTATTTTGCTGGTGTGAAAACTTTACATTCACTGGAGTCAATTTTATTTTAAGATAATGTAGGTCAGCACATTCTTCTCCAAGATAAAAGCCATATCCACATATAGTAGATGATCCAAAAATATCAATATCTTCTGCACATCCCAGCCTGCAATTCTAGTGCTCATTCTTTCTCTTATCCAGTCAATAATATTTTCTATGCAAGCATATATTTTTATCTTATTTTCTATGTGTCAGTTCAGTTACACTAGTGTAAAACTGGGTTAATGTACCAGTAGGTGCTCTAGGTGAGGATGTATGTACATTGAGCCCTGCATGGTTACAAAATTTGTATCAACATCTACATTTGCAGAAAGGATCCACAGATGTGGATTCCTCTGGATATCCACATATTTCCATGGTTTTAATATAAAATTTTTATCAATAACTGTATCCACAGATACAAAGTAGATATCAGTAGGTTTGCAGGGCTCTCTAGCTATGCACTCTCAAAGAATTTCTGCTGTTACTGCCTGCAGGCCTGCATCTACACTGTGTGCCTTCACATGCTCCAGTATAAGGGCATATAGGGAGGAGCAGACTTACGCCACCCCAGTTCCTTCTGAACCACCTGCAGCTAGAAATTGACTTCTGAAGCATCTGCTATCTAGCTAGTGAAGTTATTCTTCTGCTGCATTTTTACTTTGTTTTCATTTCATTTTTAGTTTTTGTTGTTAACCTGAATAGCACAGTTCGTGCTTTGAAGGGGGATCTCCCTCCCACTTCTCCTCTTGTAATCTGAGGCCCCTTTTTCCTATCAGGTCGTCTTGACTGATGACTTTTTTGCATGGTATACCCAGGACCCCACCTAAAATGGGGACCCAGATTCAAGTCTTGCCAGGCCGGTCGCTGGGCTCTCCAGTTGTGGCCATTGTCCCAGAATGACTTGCATCGCATCCAAGTGTAAGATCTGCTCTGATTTAAAGAGCGGATCTAAAAAACTAAGGGAAGAAACTTCTGACTGAGGACTCCCTTAAATTGATGGTGTCAGAGTGCTGCCCTCCATCTTGTACCTTGGACTCAGGTGCAGAGACTTCATCAGGTCCAGCTCTGACCTCCAGAAACTAGGTGGCAACTTCAGTCTTGCAGAAAACAGCCCTAAATGTAAGAGACCCCATTTCTCCACTTAGATCTGGGAGATGGGAGACTTGTGTCATGCTGCAGATATTGACGAGTCTCCCACCAGATACAGGACCAGTGCACCAGCACTGTTGAAAGAAACTTTTATGAAGCCAGATTCTGAGGAACTCTGCAGAAAAGCCTACTATTGAGCAGTCCCATGGTACAGACACATCAGAATCAAGATTGTATTCTTGTGGCTGGATGAACTCTTCGGTGAAGTTGTCTTACGTGATACCAGGCAGTGGGAGCCAGCCCTCTCCAAAATGACTGGGACAGTCTTTGTTACTGTTCCAGTATCACTAAAGTTGTATCATTGAGAAGAGCACTCCCTGGACTCAAAGGTACCTGTAAGGTTCCCCTCTCACAAGGGTCTTCACATTATGAGAACTTGTTTTCTCATCCCACCCCTAACTTCCTTGGTCTGGTGTTGATGCTGCCAATGAAAGGAGTAGGAGATCAGCATTGTCTGACAGTGAGAGTAAACTTCTGGACCTCCTAGGACTTGAGTCACTCATCAGCATCTCTTCAGTTCTACACCACGAACTACCAAGTTCTGATGGCAAAATATGACAAGCTGCAATAGTAAATTCCCTCACTTTATCGAGTTTTTGCCTCAGGTCAAGAGGACAGTTTTAAGCTCTTATTACAGAGCATGGGACAGTAGCCAAAGTCTCGCTGCAGGCCTCCCTTGATACAGCAGATATGGCTTCTCATTCTAAGGCCGCTTCCACAGTCATGCACTGGGCCTCCTGGCTACAGTTCTCCATTTTGATTAGTAAATTGCAAAATATTGATCAGGTTTGACCGTCAAAGGGCCTAACATTTAGTGACAATCAGACAGATCCCTTTCAAGGAGTACAGGGAAATGTTTAGCTCTCTTGGTATCTAAACTCCATTTATAAACAGGAAATACAGCAAGATTCTGACTGTGCAGCACTCCCCTCTAGTGTACTGTCAGGCACCCAAGAGAACTTTTGAGACACCTAGAAAGAGATTTAGACCACAAAGAAATGCCCATTCTCCACTACCACCTCTCTGGTGGCTACCTCATCCAAATGACCATTTTGACACTTTCATTGAGACCTATAAATCTTCCTCAGAAGATCTTCAGCTATCACATCCATCCATTCACTTAGCCCTTGCAGACCAACCTGCCCTCTTTTTTCATTCTTGGGAGCATATCACTTCAGAAAAATGTATACTGGAAGTAATCTCAACAGGCTACTCCCATCCAACTCCATGCACCCCTCCACACTGTCCCTGTGGGGACCCTTATCACAAGAGGTAGTAGAATTCCTCCTGCAATTGAGGGCAATCAAAGCTGCTCCTCCAGATTTTATCAGAAAGAATTTCTACTCCAGCTACTTCTGGTTCCAAAAGAAAAAAGGAGGTGGAGACCAATTCTAGGCCTTCAGTCTTTAAATGCTTTTATTCATAAGCAGCACTTCAGGATGGTCACATTAACAATAATCATTCTGTTTTTAGAGCCAAGGGACTGGTTCATTGTTCTTTTATGGATGCCTATTTTCAACTTCCCCCAGTCAGTCAGAGTGGCATTGAACAATTGAGCAACTGTGTACTAGATAAACCATCAAGGAGAGCAAAATCCTGATATTTGTGTGAAAAGCTGGTGTTACATTGGAACTGGGGCTTAGCCAAGGAAATAGATACCTTTGTGATCACCCTGCCGAGAACACCATCACAGATTCAGTGAGCTGAAATATCCATCAAGAACCCAAGTGGGAGCTCACTGATCAATTTGATCTTTCAAGAAGCCTGTCATATGTGGCATGTATGGAAGCATGACACCTTCCATCTCAAAATGCTGCTATAATTCATTGAGGACGAAGTATGGCACAACTCACTGGGAGATGTTCTGCTTATCTCTTGGCACCTGGTTTTGTTATACGCATTCTCTCAAACTACTGAGCCACCAAGTGCTGCTCAAACTGAAACAAGAAAAAAAGTTATCCTTTTCACAACTCCCACCTGCTGGAGACAGGTATGGTTCCTGACCCCGACCCATCTGGAGACATGTTCATCTCTGCACCTTCCCCTACTGACAGACCTCTTGATCCAGGATCTGGCTCCATAATTCATTCTGTCATCTCTGCATCTCAAGACTTGACTTCTCTGTGACTCTTGAGCAGACAGCAATAATGTTCTCCTGAAGTCTAGTTGGTTCTGTTAGGAGGCAGGAAACCGACTACATGAAGAATTTATCTGTAGAAGTATAAATGTTTCCAAATCTGGTCCATGCAAGCACTCCACATCTGCTGATATTCCCCTAGCATCCTTCTTTGACTGTGCACTCAACCTGAAATTACCAGATCTTTCTCTGAACTCTGTTAAGATTCATTTGTCTGTTATTGCAGCATTCCACTCACCAGTCAAGGATGCACATCGTATAACAACAAGTAGCAGAGAGGGAGCTGTGCTAGTTGATATACTATCAAAACAAAAAAGCAGTCAAGCAGCACTTTAAAGACTAACAAAATATTTTATTAGGTGAGCTTTTGTGGGACAGACCCACTTCTTCAGATCATAGCCATACCAGAACAGACTCAATATTTAAGGCATAGAGAACCAAAAACAGTAATCAGAGTTGACAAATCAGTGAAAGATTATCAAGGTGAGCAAATCAGAGAGCAGGGGACGGGGGGAGTCAAGAATTAGATTAAGCCAAGTATGTCAAAGAGCCCCAAGAATGTCACAGAAAATTTGCATCCCAGTTCAAACCATGTGTTAATGTGTTGAATTTGAATATGAAAGAGAGTTCAGAAGCTTCTCTTTCTAAAGCAGACTGAAAATTCTTCAGTAAGACGCAAACTCTTAAGTCATTAACAGAATGGCCCACTCCATTAAAATGTAGACTAACTGGTTTGTGGATCAGGAATGTTTTTGATGTCTGTTTTGTGCCCATTAACTCTTTGTCTAAGAGAGTTTGAAGTCTGTCCAACACACAAAGCATCTGGGCATTGTTGGCACATGATGGCATATATGATGTTAGTTGAGGAGCATGAGAGTGTGCCCGTGATTCTGTGAATAACTCGGTTAGGTCAGTGATGGTATCACCAGAATAGATATGTGGACAAAGCTGGCAGCGGGCTGTGTTGCAAGGAGAAGTCCCAGGACTGGTATTCCTGTGGTATATACTGTGGCTATTGGTGAGAATCCTCATCAGGTCGGGAGGTTGTCTGTAGGGGAGAACAGGCCTGTCACCTCAGGCCTTCTAGAGTGTGGCATCCTGATTAAGGATAGGTTGTAGGTCTTTCATAATGCATTGCAGTGGTTTGATTTGGGAGCTGTAGATGATGACCAGCGGTGTTCTGTTCTTGGCTTTTTTGGGCCTATCTTGGAGTAGCTGGTCTCTGGGTATTTGGCTGGCCCTGTGGATTTGTTTTTTTATTTCTCCCAGTGGGTTATTCAGGTTTATGAATATTTGGGAGAGATCTTGTAGTCTTTGGTTTCTGTCAGTTGGATCAGAGCAAATGCGATTGTACCTAAGAGCTTGACTGTAAACAATGGATCTAGTTATATGTGCAGGATGGAAGCTAGAAGGGTGTAGGTAAATATAGTGATCAGAGGGTTTCTGGTACAGTGTGGTACCGATCAGGCCATCTTTGATTTGTACTGTAGTGTCCAGGAAATTTATCACTTGTGTGGAGTAATCTAGGCATAAATTGATGGTGGGGTGCAGATTGTTAAAGTCTCTGTGGAATTTAGAGTCTCTATACCTATATATATATATATAGGTATATTCTATATGTAAGTCCCTATATTCTTCTAGAGTCTCTATAGATACATTTCCTGGGCACTACAGGAGGGGCTCTTTGGCATACTTGGCTTAATCTAATTCTTGATTACCCATCCCTTCACTGCCCTTCTGCTCTCTGATTTGCTCACCTTGATAATTTTTTTCTGATTTGTCAACTGTGATTACTGTTTTTGGTTCTCTATGCCTTAAATATTGAGTCTGTTCTGGTCTGAAGAAGTGGGTCTGTCCCACGAAAGCTCACCTAATAAATTATTTTGCTAGTCTTTAAAGTGCTACTGGACTGCTTTTTTGTTTTGATAGTGTATAGACTAGCACGGCTTCCTCTCTGTTACTAAAGTCGTTGCTGACTCTCCCGGGTCTCAGGGGCCACATCTACACAAGAAGTATCTGATAACAGAAGTTGCCCTCAGAAGGGGTTTCCCAGCAAAACTTCTGTCGACAGATTGCGTCTACACACAAAAGCAGATTGAAAGAGCAATATGCTCTGTCAACAGAGAGCAACCAGACTGCCCAGTACTTTCTCAATAGTATGGCTGACTGGAAACTCTGCAAACAGGGCTGCCCAGTGAACTGGAAGCCCTGTCTGTTCTCAGAGGATCCCTGGAGCATCTACACAGCTGTTTTGTTCACAGAACACTGTTGAGAGAGGTGTTGTACCTGTACGGGGAGAGGTATAAAGCTGCCAGTAGATGTGCCAGGTTTTGTTGACAAACTGTCGACAAAGTGCATTTTGCATATAGATGCTCTGTGGTTTTTTCCTGAAAAAACCCAGTTTTGCCAGGGAAAGCTGCTCATGTAGACATAGCCCATATGTTTCTATTGCCCTCCTCAGGAATGTACCTATCCAAGACATTTGCAAGGCAGCTGCCTGGTACTCCATTTAATTTTTTCACAGCATTATGCCCTACTCCATGCCTGCAGTGTGAGCAGTCTTTGGTTCTAAATTCCATACTGGATCCGCTTCCCCTGCATTTTTGTACCCACTAAGATACTTCTCTAGAGTCTCCTCATGCTTGGATGCTGTAACTGGATGACAAGGAATAGATCACTTGATAATTACACTGTTCTGTTCATTCCCTCTGAAGCATCTGGCACTGGCCGTTGTCAGAGGACAGCAACTGGGCTAGATGTACCATTGGTTTGACTCAGTAGGGTCATACTTATATTCATGTGGAGCATCCACCAGGGCATTAACTTGAAGAAGAAGGAGATATTACTTACCGTGTACAGTAACTGGAGTTCTTTGAGATGTTGCGTCTGTATAGGGGTCCACTACGCACCCTTCTCTCCCTTCCCACTTCAGAGATTTAACATGCTGTGAAGTTCAGAAAGAACCAGAGTGGCACAGGCTTGCTCTCCCCTATGTATTCTCATACCAGAGCATGAGAGAAACTGCAGCACGTGACCACAGGCATTACCTGCAGAAATATCTCTGATCAAGAGTACATGGGCACATAGGCAAAGCCCCTCTGGTGGGGGAGTAAGGCAAAGGGGGCAATTGCCTCTGGGCTCAGTGTTTCTAAGGTGCCCAGTGCTCCAGCCACCACTTCTTTGGCAGCAGCAGGAGCCAGAGCTCCAGGCCCTTTTGAAGAGACACACCAGCACTGCTCCAGCTGTGTATGGACATAGGGGAAGGGGCAGAGGGCCTAGGACTGCAATCTGAGCGGTTGTGGGAGCTGACTGCCCTTGGCTCCTCTCCCACCTTCCACTAATGGCCCCTCACTTTCTGGGGAGTGGAGGCGGGCTCCCCTCCCACCTTCCCCTGGGGCTTGCGGCAGCTGTTGGCCTTGCTGCGTGTACAGCCTCACATGGAGTACCCATAGAAACAAAACATCCTGAAGAACTCCAGTTACTGTGCAAAAGAAGTAAACTCTCCTGGGGCATTTTTTCACTTGTGAATGACATTTTGTGGTTTTTGTTGCTCTACATGTGGAGCATTGCACCTTATCTCTCAGACAATGCTAATACAAGTGAACAACAATTAAACTGAGGACTGACTGGTCAGCAATTGCTACAACAGTACCAACCATGGAAAATTAATATTCTGCCATCAAATTGAGTGAAGTAATTTATTATGAGACCTGGTTACTCATGCAGTATGTCTGCAGCATAATTTTGTGGAGGATTTGTGCCTTTAATTGTAATGTAATTCATATGTTGTTGCTTCTAGAGCTAATCTTTATGTTTATGGGAAAATTAGAAGCTGATCCTGCAAACCCTTACTCACATAAGTAGTCTCATGGTCTTTAGTAAGACTGCTCGTGTAACTAAAAACTAACAAGAGAAAGGATGGATTGCAATGACGGTACCTTAACATTGTGACATTTATTGATTGTCTATACATTTTATTTTTGGGAGTAAAAATAATAAATACATTTTTAAAAATTTGAAATAAGGAAAATATCATTTATTATGAATAATGATTGTTGTAATTTAGATAAAATTTTTGTTTTATATTCTTTAATATTTAAGAAAATCTAGTATTACTTCAAAAGATGCAATGGTACTAATAAATTGTCTTCCTCCATTAGTTTTCCAATCTTTGAAAATCCTTATCCCATTGACATACATGAGTCACCCGTTACCTGCACCGAATATTTTGCTGACTGTCCTCCAGATTTGATTCCTGTACTGTATTCTGTAGGAGCCAAACATAAAAAGCAAGGATACAGCAATAAGGTAAAAAAATACATTTTATTTATGGAGAGAGTTTGATTGTAAAAATCTACATGGTACATAATCTTCTAGAAATTTATTTTCATTGTGTGTATTCCAGTACTAACAGCAATATTAAAATAAGGTAAAGGGATACCACTAACCTGAAATTCACATTTCTGTCTCCAAAGTTTTTCTCTATTGTAGTTACAAGTAACATCTGCGATTAATATAACTGAAAGAAGTTTTCAGGGAGCATGATTTTTCACTATTTTTTCAGTTTGATTACTTTGTACATTTGACAGAATGTGTGGACAGACAATTTTCACCTTTTTATCTGTAAAGTCAATTAGGTTTTGAAGGTGTAATGGTATGCTACGTAGGCACTCTCAGACCCCATTGTGCACATAGCACTCCATTGACTTCTGCAGGGCTCCATGAGAGAGTGCATTCCATCCTTGCTGACTTCCTTATGGGATTATGGGTTATTTATGAGAATTGCAAGTAAATATGTTAGTTAGTTGGAGGTAAAATTTATTCAAAATGGGTTCTTTAAGAAATTTACTTCCTGGTATCAGACTATTTTTTGTCTCTGCTATTTTCAGTAATGAAACAATACATACCTTCCAAACTTCCCACGTGGTTAAAATTCAAAGAAATCTGAAGCATTGGCTGCATATTCAGATTTTTTTAAGGATTAAAGGCACTTTTAGCCATTATTGCCACCATTTAAAAAGTATACTTTGATTTACATAAATGTACATTTGTATAATTCATTCATTTATTGTCATGTTGTCAATTTGTCCTACCCATACCCACCCCATGCATTCATTCCATACACCCCAACTAGCATTCATTCTCCTGGTCACATAGTCCAGCTTGTTTCTACCCCCACACATGCACAATTCCCCAGACATTTCACCACCTACTTCCATTCATTCCACACTTTCCCATCTGCTTGTTCTGCACATCCATGCTCCCACTCCACACACATCTATTCCATATAAATCATGCTCCACACACTCAGCCATTTTTCACTAACCTATATTGTACGTACATCTTCACTCATTTGGTAACCCCCCAACACCTTTCCCTAGACAAGAATTTCCCATGGTCCTTATCCCCTTGCAGCTGTATCTCCTCCTTGAGAAACAGATGAGAAAAATCACATTTCTTTAAAAAACAGTTTAATCTAATTTGGAACTACAAGCTTGATTATGTGTTAAAATTGTATGGTTACTGCTTAGTTTTTCTACAGGTTAGAGTTAAATTTGTCCTAGTGCCCAAAACAGCACCCCAACATGTGATGGTTTCTTTTAAGTTTAACCTTAACACAGAATTTCCTGGGTTTATAGCACTTTATTTCACAAGAGATCTAATTGTTTTCACTGAGTAAGGGTTTCACAGTTTGGGCCACAGGGAGTAAAAACCCTGTGCATGCGACAAAAAGAGTTTATAATCTAAAGCCCTGATCCTGCATTTGGATCCTCACAAGACAATCTTCATAATCCTGTTGAAACTCCAAAGGTGAGCCCTAGTGAATCCAATAGAAGGATCAATTGATTGTTGATAGTTTCTTCCTTCAATCCTTGTTATAAAAAAATTCAGTCTGAAAATCTGTTAACTCAAAACCTTCTACTAGACCAAACAAACATTTGATTGTTTAAACAAAAAACAAAAAAAACCTCTGTGCCTTTGGTCAGATAACATTATAAACAATAAGTTAGAAGTTGCAGCTACGTAAATTTATTTAAAGATGTTCAAGGTACTGCTACAAGCTTGTCTTTATTTTTGTAAATTAAGTACAGTGCTTTTCTTCTGCTGGTACTGAGTACTGGCTCCTCTGCAACCCCAACCATGGGCTGAGCTGGGGGCAAGGGACACAGAGCCAGCTGTGTACGTGCTCATCTTGTTGTTTTTTTTTAAAGGCACTAATTAGGTATATTGCTTTTTTAAAAGAATTTGTTGTGATGTTATTAATTTTTAAAATGTGCATTCTGCAATTCTGTAAAACATAACTCTTATCTGTGAACTCTTGTAACTGTGTTTAGGAATGGCCTATCAGTGGGGGAGCATGGAACCTAGGAACACAGACATATCCTGAAATTATTGTTACGGGGTAAGAATGCAACAGAAGGTTTGTGTTTTTGCAAATATTAGAATCTAAAACCTTTGACAATGTAAATCTATTGGTCAGCTCTGCCTGTCTCACAATATAGTTAGATGACTAGGACATCAGAACATGACCACTAACTCCATTACGTAAAATAAATGTATACTTCTTTGGGGGTGAATTTTCTCCCAATAAAGAGGGCACACAGAAGTGCTTATGCAGCACTTACACCCAATGATAAAGCCTTAAATAGTATTTAGAGCCTTGTGCTCAAAGTAGGGTTGCAAATTCTGCTTGGCAGTTTCATAACATGACATAAAACTGAGTATTGATCTTTAATTCCTGGAGACTTCAGGACAATTTTGGAGGGCTGGCAACTCCTAGCTCAAGTAAATATTATTATAGGAGCCATAGATTGAGGCTGCAAGCCTGTAAGGGGCCTTGTACCCAAATATCCACAGGAAGGGGAGGCAGATGTAAAAAAGTTGTGTCGTCTTTGGTGGCTGTTAGGGAGGAAGTAGCATTAGAAGGGCTGAGAGTTCCACAGGTATTTCTGCAGGGGAGATCTTTTGGCTTATTGGGTGCCCTGTGTCTTAACTGGAGCTGGAACCCATTTAGTGTTAATCTCCCATAATTTGTGAGAATCCTGTGCATTGATGTGAATTTTATTTTCACACTAAATTGTGCACGTAATTCATAGCTCTGCAGGAGAAGAGGGTGGAGGGGGCAGGGGATCACATTGCAGTAACAGGCTCAGTAATAATTCTAGATGACTCAGATGCGTGAGTGGAGCAGTATTTACAGTATTAAAGTGTTCTGTAGTTTTAAGCACTCATCATGACTACCAACTCTTGGATTAAGTTTTATTTATTCAGAAATGCCACCCATGTAAAATATAAATTTTGTCCACATTGGTGTTACTCATAATTTTTCTGCTACTTTTTAATTGCCTGTTTTATTTATCCATAGATTGTTAATTACAAAGCCTAAGTCTGAATGTGACTTGGTTTGTGCTAACTGCTACAAAATAGTGTATTTTACTACACTAAGCAGCTTGATAGCTGGACATTTTCTTGCAGACATAATTACGAAGAACTAGGGATTAGAGCTGAGCAAAATGTTTTATACAAATATTTGCCAGTGAAAAATACACATTTGGTGATACCAAAATGTTTTGTAAATTCATGTTGGTTTCACCAAATTGTTTTGAAAAGAAAAACCTTTTAAAAAAATCAAAAAACCCAAAATGTTTTATTTCAACATTTTTAAAATGTGTTTAATTTTTTTTGTTCTAGATGACTTTTTGGTTCATAATTTATTTTTATTAAAACAATTAAAAGCTTGAAAGTATTGCTGGAAACTAAAGCATTTCATTTTGAACCCTTCATTATTTTTCTTAACTTTTTGACTTGGTGACAATTTTGAAAATTTAATTTTCAGCTTGACCTAAAAAGATCTTTTATTGTTTTTTAAAGAGTTGCGACAGAACTAAAGCAGTTTTACCAAGGATATGATTCATGTCTTAAATTTGTAAATGATTAATACCCAAATCTGAGTGGATTGGAATATGCTGAACTATTTCATGAGCTACAGTAAGGATTAGATATCATTGATCATGTAATATTTATTCAACTAAAATTTCAAAGACAGAAGGGAACACCATATCATCTGTTCCAGCAGTTCTCAAACTGTGGGTTGGGACCTCGAAATCCATTGCAATTCAAGTTTTAGTGGGGCAGCCAGGTCTAGCATTAGATTTGCTGGGGCCAAACCCCACTGCTGGAGACCAAGGACTTCAGCACTGGGTGGCAAGACTAAGATTACAGTCTGCCTGCATGGAGCTGAAGCCGTTGGCCTCCTGCCTAGGGTGGTGGGTCTCAGTGTTGGGCTTTTGCTCCCCCACCCAGCATGGCAGGGCTTTGGTGGGATCAGACTTCAGCCTCCCCTACTCTCCCCCCAGGGTTTATGTAATAATTTTTGTTTCAGAAAGAGGTCACAGTACAATGAAGTTTCCAATATTATTTTTCACATCCAACTTATGTTGCATTGCCACCCTGATCTTTGTGCTGCTGTTTTCTTCCTGCAGCTCCCACTGGCCAGGCATGACAAACTGTGGCCACTGAGAGCTGTGGGGGAGCAGTGCCTGAAGATAGTCAATGTAGACAAAACATCTGGTGGCCCACCAGCAGATTACCCTGATGGGCCCCGTGCCAAAGGTTGCCAACCACTGATCCTGAGCATGTGAGCAAGAATTGGCCGGGCACACACCAGGGAAGGAGAATCCTCAGTGCCATCACAGAAAGCTGGCCTGCATCTGATGTTTTAGAGTGATACGTGGTGGGCATGGAGGAAATCCCTTCCTGACCCCTGCATGTGGCCTGCTGAAGTCCTGAAGCATGAGCTTTAGGAAAATAAGACATAAACCGATGTGAGCCCGGGGCTGTTGAACCATGTCCTCAACCCTCACAAGCAACTTCACAATACAATTGCACTTAAAAATTTGTTAGGCTCTCTTTTAAAATTAATTCATTTGTTTGTTCTAATGACTTCTGTTGGGAGACTATTCCGTAACCTCACTCAGATGGTTACAAACCTTCTTCTAAATTTCAGCCTGATTTGTCAGCCAGTTTTCGTCCCTATATGATTATGCCAACATGGTCCTTTAAATGAAGTAGCACTTAACCCTCCTACGTGTTTAGCCCACTGAGGTATTTATAAAGGGCAATCAAGTCAAGCTCTTCCAGCTTTATCATATAAAATAAGCCCTCCATTAACCTGATCACTTTTGAAGCTCTTCTCCATACCTCTTCCAGTCTGAATTAATCTTTGTTGAACTTGGGTGACCAGAACTATACACATTATTCCAAACAAAGTTTTATTGGAGCCTTATACATTAACATTAATACTTCTCTGTCTCTGTTGGAAATGGCTCACCTGATGCAACATGGGATTGCATTTGTTTTTTCAAAGCTGCATCACATTTGTGGCAGTAATCCTGTGAGTTACCCATATACCCAGGTCTTTCCTTCTGTGTTGATTCAACTGATGAGCCCCAAGCTTTTAGCAGAATTTATTATTATTAGACCCTAAGTGCATGATCTTACATTTTGTACTTTTAATTTCATCCCATTTCTGTCATTCCAGTCTTTGAGGTCCCCAGCTCATCCAGTACAATATTCCATTCCTTCTCTATAGAAGTGATGCCTCCCAACTTTTTATCATCAGCAATTTCATTAGCATGTGCCTATGTTTTATGTCACCGTCATTAATGAAAATACTGAATAAAATGGGTCCCAATGTAGATCTTTGAGAAACTCTACTAGTAATCTTTCTCCATTATGATCACATTTTGGCACAACTTGTTGCCATTTCCCATTTAGCCAGTTCCTTATCCACTTTACAATTCTTGTGCAACTCCTCACATTCATTTATCTAATATTATCTCATGCGGTATTCTATCAAATGCTTTACTGTGACCTAGTGTGGCAGATTCTCTTATATAAAATGGATCTCAAAATAATCTGTGATTTTTTTTCCAAAAAAAAAAAAGAGAGAGAGAGAGAGAGCGTGTACTCTCCTGGAACAGTTTTAAATAGAAAAACCCTAATTTACAGGTCTTATATCCATGTGAGTGTTTCTATTTAAAAAGGACTGTTAGAGTGCATGTGAGAGCTGTCCCCTACAAAAGATTTAAATTATTTTTATGCAAAATGCTATCCAGCAGTCACTTTGGCAACAGAAACTGTAGTAACATATGGTCATTGTGTACTTCCTTTGATATGTGTGTACACTACAAATCAATCAAACTGATTTATTCTATTTACTTTGATTAAATGCCTTTCTGATATAGATATGAATTGCATCATTACAATTTTATAGTTAACTTAAAGAATAGACTACACTGTATAAATGATTTAAAGGTCACTTAAGTACTGCTTTATATAACAAATACTCTGACTCAATTGAGCTGTTTGTATTTTGAGTAACTGAGAGTTGAAATTATATGTAGCTATATCTTGTTTTAACTAACATTTAATTTTTTTTAAGTCATGCAGATGGATCGATAAAGTTTTGGGATGCTTCTGCCAGTAAGTTTTTAAACTTCCTTTTCTCGTACTATTAACAAATTATAATATCTAACAATAGTTGGAGAGAGGGAGAGCTATTCAAAATGGTATCACTGGGCACGTAGAAGTATTGGAATAAAGTTAAGAAAATAATCAATAGGGTGAATATCAGTTTAAAAAAAAAGTGGCAGTAGGCTGTTAGACAGTGAATTGGTCTTCCAAAGAGAGTGGTGGAAGTGTCAGAACTTGGACATTGGATACAAAAGTGGACAAAACACCATAAACTATGTAGTAAGATATAATCCTGCAACTGGATCGGGGAGTTAGGATGAGGTTGGATGTAATTGGTCTGTTTCAGCTCTAACTTAAAAAAAAAAAACAGCTCAAGCAAGAGTAATGCAACCTAATGCACATAAAATTCAATAATATTGACATCTGATATCAGGCTATACATAGGCGATTGTGTTAAATTTAATATACAGTGTGTTACATTTATGAATAGAAGAACTGCTTTGGGCAAGATGATAACTAAATTTCTGTGGCTATACATGCAGAGTAGTGAGCAGGAATGAGCATTCCAGTTGAGGACAACAGACTTGAGTTAGCAGGGCTCATGCTGTGTGGACAGCATTTTGAAGTTATGGCTCAGGTTGGTACCTGGGCTCCAAATCCTGAGCTTCAGAGCTCAAGCCACAACTTTAATGCATTTTCTACACAGCAGTATGTAGAGTATTAGCATGATCGCCTCTAGCCCAAGTCTGTTGACCTGTGCTGGTAGCTCATTCCCTCTCCCAATCCATAGACATGCCCTGAAAAGTTCTTGAACTGTACTGTCAGGACCCCCCCTCCACTTTCATTGAAAAGCATTGGAAAATATCTGAGTCTTATGTTGTGCGGAGTGGGTCAGAAATTTTTTCTTATTTCCCAGAAAATGTCAATGTTTTGCGAAAAAATTGTTGAACGTAAAAATATTTTGGCCAAGTACCAAAATTACTACTATTCAAAATGTTGCCACAGTGCCTTATGGAAGTTATTTTGAGTGTCTTATCCTTCCATTCTCCATTATGGCCCATGAGGTGTGTCATAGTCCTGATCCTATGGTGCATCATGGGAGAAGTAGTCTGGTCAGAATGACAGCATAAAGTGTCTGAATAAAATCTTCATGAGGCACTATAGCAGCTTAATGAATAAAAATATTTCCATTTTCAATCAGGTTTTTTTTGTTTGTTTTTTTCCTACATGTGGTATGAATGTTTTTGGGTGATTTTAGTCAGTTGTTGTCAGTTAGAACTTAGTCTTCCTCAGGCCACAGTCTTTCTCCTGTCTGGCAGCAACCTCTGCATGTGATAGGCTGGAAAGGAGGAAAGTGAAGATTCTCCTTGCCCTAGTAATGAAATACAGTGAGTTGAAGCTTTGTTAGATTTCTAGAATCTTACCAGATGCACACTGAATATGCTCAGAAGTTGTTTTTCAGTAATAAATTATTTTGTTTATTCAGAATGCATCAAAAAGACACTTTCTCTTCTAGGACCAGGCATATGTCAGGTATGGAGTATATTTTTTTCTGCCACTGTGGAACAAAAACAAAACATAACAAAACAAAAAAACAATAAAACCCCTTAAATTTAAAAGAAATACTCTTGAAAGGAGATATTTGCCATTTACCTTTAACTCAGAAATGACTGGTGGATTTTCTTCAAGCTTTCCACAGAAATGGCAAAGAAGCTAAGCATGTAAGAACTTATCCCCAAAGGAAGGTGTTTTAGAAATTTGTAGTACAGTGAAAATGGATGCAGTAAAATATCATATTTTGGGCTAAATGAGCCTTTTGGCCCAGCCCTGAGTAAGTTCTGTTGCATAGCTGCATTGCTCCAGGAAGAAAGTCAGTAATAAGTTGTGACTTACTGTCACAACTCTTTCTCAGCTTGTTCCTTGCTCCAGAAAGGAAGTAACTTACTGAAGCCCTGAAAAAAGTGTAGTTTACTTGCCTCTTTGTTGCTGCTCTGCTGACGAGCACTTTGGAGGCACGGCAGAGCTAAGTGCCCCACCTGCACCTACCTGCCAAGAGTAGAGAGCTGTGGGGAGCTGTGCCTGCAGACAGTCAGTGTAAACAATACATCTTGTGGCCCACTCGCAGATTACCCTGATGTGCTATGTGCCAAAGGTTGCCAGTCACTGATCCTGAGCATGTGAGCGAGCATGTGAGCAAGCATGTGAGCGAGTGAGCACACGTTGGCCAGCCAAACACCAGGGAGGGAGAATCCTCAGTGCCACCACAGAACACTGGCCTGTGTCTGATGTCTTTAGAGCATGGTTTCCCAAACTGGGGGGAGGGCATGCCCCCCTGGGGGTGGGGTGAAGAAGTTCCAAGGGGGGTGCAAGGTGACCCAACTCTCCCCCCCCCATCATTCTCCCCACCTGAAGAAAAAGCCAGCTTTTGCTTCCAGCTCTCAGCTCCTGCCGTTTTACGTGGGTGACCTGGCACAGCTGCTATAAAAAGCAGGCAGCCGGCAAAGACCCAAGTGGAGCTAGCTGCCTTCTGCAAAAGTGAGCAAGTGTGGGTTGGGGGAGAAGGAGGATGGGGTTAGATAGGGGTCTGGGGGTGCCTGTCTTGGGTGAGGGGGCTGGGGATGGAGTAAGAGCAGGGACTGGTGGTGCCTGGCTTTGTGAGAGGGGAGGAGCTCTGGCAGTTGGCTCGTGGGGCTTGGGCGGCTGGCCCTGGCAGCGCGGGGCTTGGGTGTCTTGGGCTGGTGGATGGGTGGCTGGCCCCAGCAGGACGGGACTCAAGTGGGCAGCTGACCCTGGCAGCAGGCAGCTCGGGAGGCTCAGACTGGTGGGTGGGCAGCTAGCCCCAGCAGCATGGGCTGGCGGGAGGGTGGTTTGTCCTGGCAGCGTGGGGCTTGGGCAGCTTGGGATGCAGGATGGTGGCTGGCCCTGATGGCATGGGGCTTGGGCTGCTGGCCCACAGATGGAGCGGGTGTCTGGTGGGCAAGTGGCTGATCCTGGCTGCGTGGGGCTCAGGCAGGGAACTCTGGCAGTTGAGGTCTTGGGCTGGCAGGTGGCTGTCATGGGCAGCGCTCTGATGGCTGGCCTGGGGCTCAGGCAGCTGGCCAGCTGGGGCTGCAACAGGTTCTTGAAAGGGGCCAAGAAAAACTATTTGTGCTTGTTTTTAATGCTAAATGTTAAATAACATTTTTATATCAAGTTTTTGTGTTTATTTTAAATTATGTATTGAATTTTTTTGTTTAAAGGGGGGATTATATGACGGCAAAGAAGAGGTGGAGGGGCATGAAAACTTCTCAAAAATGTAAAGGGGGGCATGATGCCAAAAAGTTTGGGAACCACTGTTTTTAGAGTGATACATGGTGGGCATGGAGGAAATCCCTTGCTGACCTCTGCATGTGACCTGCTGAAGTGCAGGAGCATGAGCTTTAGGAAAATAAGGCATAAACTGGAAGTGAGCGCTGGGCTGTTGAACCATATCCTCAACCTCATGAGCAACTCCGCAATACATTTGCACTTGTAAATTTATCAGGGTCTCTTTTAAAATTAATTTGTTTGTTCTAATGACTTCTGTTGGGAGACTATTCCATACCCTTATTCAGATGGTTAGAAACCTTCTAAATTTCAGCCTGATTTGTTAGCCAGTTTATGTCCCTATATGGTTATGCCAACATTGTCCTTTAGATGAAATAGCTCTTAACCCTCCTATGTGTTTAGCCTACTGAGGTATTTATGAAGGGCAATCAAGTCAAGCTCTTCCAGCTTTCTCATATAAAATAAGCTGTATTTTGTGCACAACCCTTGCTCTCCTTTCTGCACTTGAGCTACACTGCAAGGAATGTTAACGTGCAATGAAGGTCTAACTCTCTGCATTGCTGTATTAGTGTAGGTCACAGTCTGCGCTGCATGAGGTATGTGTAAGAATGTGTGTATATGTGTGTATTTTATTGTGCATTAGTAAACTTAATTTAAAAGGAGATTTTCAAAGATGTAAGCTAGGCATTGACTTCCAATGGTACTAAGGCACGTAAGATGAAAATTCAGAAGTGTCTGAGTGATTTATAAACCCAAGTTCCATTTTCAAAAAGTCACTTCAGTACTTAAGGTTTATGGCTCAACAAAACACAATGGTACTTAAGCTCCTAAGTCGCTCAGGCACTTTTGAAAGTGTTAACCATAATAACCCTTTACACTTTGAAAATTTTCCAAAGAGAAGCAAAGGAGAGGGATAATTCAGTGGTTAGGGCATTGGTCTTATAAACCTAGGGTTGTGAATTCAGTCCTTGAGGGAGCCTTTCAAGGAGTCTGGGATAGATTAAGTATTTAAAAAAAAAAGGTGGGGGGGGGGGTCAAGGATGGTTATAGGTCCTGCTATGAGTGCAGGGGACTGGATTTCATAACCTCTCGAGGTCCCTTCCAGCTCTGAGATAGGTATGTATATCTGCTGTTTTCTTCTGAAATGTAGCTGCGGACATCAATGAATCATCAGTTTACTTTTGCACAAGATGACATGGAAACAAATATACTCTTATACATCAGCTACAATGTGGGATTCAAGCAACAAAATATGACATAATGGCTACGTCTACACTAGCACACTACATTGAAGTAGCCTATTTCAAAGTAAGAACATCAAAATAGGCTACTTCGATGCGTATCATCTACATGTCCTCCAGGGTTGGTGCCATCAACGTTCAACGTCAAAGTAGCGACAGAGAGCGTCAAAAAGAGCCACCCTGGAAGGAAATGCGGAGTGTCCACACACACAAGTGCTCCCTGTCGAAATAAGGGGCCAGCAAAGCCCCAAGCTGCTCCCTTAAAGGGCCCCTCTCAGACACACTTAGCCTGCACAGCATGAGATCCACAGGCCAGCAACCCTGGCTAGGCCAAGAAGCCCTGTCTAAAGACTGCTGCATGCGGTGACCATAGAGCCCCTCAGGGGCTGGACAGAGTGTCTCTCAACCCCTCAGCTGATGGCCTCCATGGAGGACCCCGCTATTTCGACATAGCAGGACATGGATCGTCTACACACACCCTACTTCAACGATGAACGTCGAAGTAGGGCGCTATTCCCATCCTCGGATAGGAATGGTGATTTTGACATCTCACCACCTAACATCCATTTCAACATCTAAATAGCACACGGTGCATGTAGACGCAACACACACTATTTTGACATTGTGCCAGCTACTTTAGAGTAGCTGGCTAGTGTAGACGCACCCAATATCAGGAATAAATGAATGACAGAGCAGACTAAAGAGAAGGAACAAAGCTACAGAAGCTGCAAATAGAAGGACTAAAGCGACAAAGATTTGCAAGATTTCAAATTACTGCAAAGCTCTATCAGGAAACTAGAGATAATTAGGTATTGTCTCTAAATTATGCTGTGATGAAACAGAGAGCCTTTTGGCTGGGGGAGACCAGACCTTTTGGTCCAGCAGGACAGGGTTGGGTCGGGGGTGGGGGGGTGGGAAGACCCATAGGGCATGAAGGCAGGCATCTATGTCGTAATCAACTCACCAGGTGAAAACCACAAAGAGATCCCTGTGATTCAATGTATCATAATTGAGTTAACAAAAATCTTTCATGGCAGCTACTATTGAAGACAGATATAATCCTGACCAGTTTGAACAGTCAAACAACAGAATGAAAGACAGAGGAGCAACTTGAATAACCTGAGACTAACTTAGAAGTTTTCATCAGACACCTAAGTGCTAAAAATCATTATCCTAAAATCCTTTAGGTAAGGAGAACGCTCATAGGCTTACATGGAAAAATGGCAGCCTGCATGCACAATATATGGAAAAATCATACTTCAGGAGAAGGCACATGTTCAGACAGAAGTGCATAGTGTAATTCATGCACATATATTTTTCACGTGTTTACCACACCAAGGCAGTCGGGGAGTTGACTCATATTAAGGCAATCAAGTGCCATTGTTTCTGTCACTGGTAACAATTCTGGGCCTGCTTAAAGAGTGAGATTGAATATTCACAGCAAGATTTTTTACTTTAAAATTATTTCAGGAGCTGATACTACAATTATCTCAGAAGGCATTTACCATCACCTTAACCCTCGCCCAGAGCTGAGGTTGCCTAAATTCTGATAGTATTCTCAAGTGCATGGGCCAGTTAATCACAGGAAAAACTTACTAACACAAAAGCTATGCATTTCAGCATGCGTGAGATCACAGTGTAGCATCTAAGAACTCAGTAAAGGGTTTGATGGTATTGGACTTCTGAAAGGAGTTCCAATAAAAATAAACATTTTTCAAATTTTTTTTTGCCAAAAATGGGTATTCAGGTTGACTGAAACATTTTATAAATTTGTATTTAATTTACTGAATTGTTTTAGATAAGAAAAGCGGAGGGAGATTTCAGAAAAGTCAGAGGCTCTGGTTACACTGACCTGAACTGCCAGCAGCCGTATGCAAATGGACTATCTTGAATATGTGAATGGATGCTCATTTGCATATTCACTTACCAGCAGAGGCTGCTGCTGACAGAAAAAAAGTTGTGTAAACATGCTTCTGCCAGCAAACCCCCATCCCCTTTGTTGACAGCCTCTTATGCCTGGAAAAAATCAAGCAGAACAAGCTGCTGACAGAGGCTGGGTGTCATTGGCAGAACCACGTTTATGCTGCTTTTTTTCTGCCAACAGTAGCCTCTGCTGGGAGTGAATATGCAAATAAGTGACTATTTGCATTTTTGAGACTGTCAATTTGCATGCCGCTCCCAGCAGTTTGGGTCAGTGTAACCGTAGCCTACATGTTTTGTTTTTGACATTTTCAAAACAAAATGTTTTGATTTTTCAGTTTGAAATGGCTCTTCATTTTGAATCTTGCTTCAATTTTATTTTTGAAAAAAGATTTTGTAAAGCAGGACTAGCAAATAAAATCAAGAATTTTGTTTAAGATCAAACCACACATTTCATTCAACCCATAACAACTTTTCTTTCAAAAAATTTTTTTTGACATCACATTGAAAAATGAGTTACTTGCATGGGTCTCTTAATACTGCTGTGCCTGCTTATTACTGCGTTAAAGGTCTTCTGGTTACAAAGTTTTCCGTGAGCCCCATAATCTTCAAAGATACAAAGTACTCTGCTTTTAGGCACTGGTTAGTTATCTTGTATTTTCATATCTCAAACCATGTGTATGTTGAGAGTGCAGAATTGGTAAGCCGGTGAACCAATTTTCAAAATTCAGCTTTGCTGCTGAACTGTTTCACTATTTCCCATTTGCTTAGGAATAGGTGTTGTCTAGTCTTGAATAATCGCACAAGGGGAAGAAAGGCACAAGAAAAACTGTGGTACTGATGAGCAGAGACCAGGTCCAACTATGATTCTTGCATCTCTGGTATGCACAGACTACAGGAGTCTAGATTTAAGGATAGCACTGGACTTCCTAGAAGTATGAGGTTGGCTCTGTTGCCTCTTTCCACCACATCAAAGTCCAGCAGAGCTGTGCGGTTATTGTCAGAATAGGTTATGCAGCCTGCAAATGAGTAACTGGCCTGAATTTTGTAGGATTCATAGTCAGTAGCCTGAATCTCGTGTAGTCGTTATCACCAGGGTCCATCCAAGCTGATGTAAAATAATTGTAGAACAATACCATATCAGAATGGTATTGTTTCACACCCATTAATCTGGTGTAAATGATGACACAGAGTGAAGAGCAATATTAAATTGAGCCCTTCTTGTCCCTAACGTACAGTATTGACAGAGGCTTAAAGTTGCAGTCCAACTTCTTTGAGTGATGTCCCTGTGGGTGCTCCACGGTAGGTGTTGGGCTCATCCTGGTGCCACAGATCGAAGACTTTTCCATAGTGGTGGTCAGCTGGATGGTGCATGCACGGATGGTGCTTCACGGCGTTCATGCCTTTTGCATGCACGCAGTCTGGCTCCTGCCAGTTTCTCTCAACCACCCCCATCTGTAGATAGAGTAAACCGTTCTCCTCACTATTTTTTTTCCTCAGAGTTAGATTAACCTATCACAATAGTTATTTAGTTGTTGTGGTGGTTAGTTATTTACTAGTAAGTTAGTTTCTAGGTACCGTTTCAAAAAATTCTCTACGGTTGCAGTGATTGTTGAAGTACTCAGTATTTTAAAGCGGTTTCTGACTGAAACCAAAGCTGAAATAATAACAATACGAAGAGAGAGGAAGAATGCTTGGGTATCTGGGATTCAAGAAATGTGACTCATGTCATGAGGCCATGCTGGCCTCAGCCATTTGTCATGCATCGGCTGCTTGGGTGAAGCCCATGTTCCACCAAAATGTCCTCACTGCTCCAAGCTAATGGACAGAGCATGCTGAGACAGAGAGGTGAGGCTGTGGATGATCCTTCTTGACAAAGCCCTTCAACCCACAGATTAGGATTCTGTAATACCTGCGGACTTGGCCGCCTCTCAAAAACAGAGAGCCTCTTTGCCAGGCTCAGTCCCCTCAAGAAAGATAAGGACATTGTCTACTCGGTCCCTACAGTTCCTGTCATGGAGTAGGGTAAGCGAGGGAGATAAGCCTGGGACATCTGGTGCCTCGTCTTCCCGCTCTAAAACAGCAGCTGCATCAAAAACCAAAAAGACGCTACCGCTGGCACTGAAGATGCTAACGCCAATGGAACTGAGGGCAACATTGACACCGGTGGCTTTGATTGCCATAACCATGGCACCAGCTCTACCGGTGCCTACCAATGGCACCAACGACCTTTGTGGCACTGCAAACCCTGGCACTGAGTGGCACTGCTGCTTTCTCAGCACTGAGGAAAACCTCTTCAAAGCCTACAAGGCACCATAGTCCCACCCTGGACTCTCCCTTGCCAGCTTTTTCACTGGGACTGTTGCCCTCACCTCCAGCACCGAGGTCACCAGTGCTACCCTCCCGCACTGAGGAACAGATGGTTTCTTTTCCTTCACCATACCTCAGACTGCCATCTCCATTTCTGGAAGATCCTGGATGCACTTACCATCATTCAAGGCATTTCTCCATCTCTCCACTGCCATGGTCCAGGATGTCATACAGAGCTGCACGTTCCCCACTCTCACCATGTGACAGTTATTGGAGAGATTATAGACGCCATTACATAACAAGTCACTCTTCTCCTGAGAGACCTCACCGCTACTGTGACAATCGTTATAGCTACAGGAGTCATCACTATTCCCCTCATCATTATCGGCCCAGATCTCAGGAGTTGTCCCCGAGGCAATCATCTGTACCCTCCTTCCCACCTCACAGCCTCAGCCTTCATCTCCTCAACTCCAACTCTTGGAGCCTGAGGAGGCCCAGGTCTCAGATCCAGAAGATGCATCACCCAACACTTCTCCAACAGACCAGTCTTCATCTTCTCTTGATGAGGCCATGATTCCAGGGCACGTCTCTCCCCGGATGACTTCAGACAGTTTCAGGAGTTGTTTAAGAGGGTAGAAGCAAGTCAGGCGGTTCAATTGGCAGAGGTACAAGAGAAGCACCATCGTCTCCTCAAGAACTTGCAACCTCTTCGCAGCTTGAAAATAAACATCCCACTAGATGAGGTGATATTAGAGGCAGCTGATGAGATCTGGCAGACACCAGCCTCTGCCCCAGCTACAAGTAAAAGGGTGGACAAGAAATATTTTGCCCCATCAAAAGGGAAGGAATTTCTCTTTACCCGTCCCCAGCCCAACTCTTTAGTTGTTGTGGCTGTGCTGCACAGATCGAGAGTACCTCAAAACAAAAACACAGCCATGGACAAGGATAATAAGAGGTTAGATTTATTTGGCAGAAAAATTTATGCATCAGCCATACTGCTACTCAGGATCACTCATTATGCTGTGCACTTACCTAGTCACAATTGTGACAATTATATGAAATTAACCACTCTTATGGAACATCTTCCTGAGTCCACGAGACCTATCCTCAGGACTGTTTTCCAAGAGAGCTACACCTCCTACAGAACAGGTGTCCAGATAGCCTTAGACATGGTAGACACAGCAGCTGGATCTACAGCGATGGAGGTCATAATGAGAAGAGCTTCATGGCTGCAATTGGCTGTCCCCAGGGACCTGCAAAACAAAGTCAAAGATTTACCTTTTAACAAGTTAAAACTACTTGTGGAGAAAACTGATGAACTCCTACATTCTAGCAAGGACTCTCATACCACCCTGCACACCCTGGGGATGTACACCCTCCCATACCATTGCCGATGTTGCACACCATACCAGCATATGACTGCTAGTGCAACAGAAAAGAGCATCAACACCAACAGCGTGGGTTTGATCAATCATGTTCTTGACAGTGACCCTAGAGATGATGAAACCAAAATGTTTGTAACCAACGTCCACAGGCTAACAAACAGTAGGTTTGACTGTTCAGTTGAGGACCAACACACCCTTGCCATTGTTGTGCTACACAAATGCACAGCACCCACATTTCGTCACCAACTAAGACTCTACTACAACCAGTGGTCTCTGATTACATCAGATCAGTGAGTTCTGGAAGTAGTTTAATTGGGCTACTCAGTACATTTCCTTTCCATCCCACCAACCACCCTGCCCACCCCATCCCTCTTCAAGGACCCCTCTCATGGGGACTTGAGAAAAGAAGTCGATCATCTTCATTTTATCGGAGCAGTGGAAGGGGTACCAGGCAAGTCAAGGGGAAAGAGTTCTATTCTTACCCAAGTCCTATGCCTTACTGAAAAGAGGAAAGACAAATAGAGACCAATACTAGATCTTCGGAACCTAAACTGGAAACAGCAGTTCAAAGTGGTACCCCTTGCTTCCATAATCTCAGCATTAGACAATGGTGACTAGTTTGTTGCCCTCAACCTTCAAGATGCCTATTTCCACATTGCCATTCACTCTGCCCACAGACAATTTCTTTGGTTCACAATAGGCATGGATTGTTTCCAGTAATGAGTCCTCCCCTTTGGTCTTTCAACCACACCCACGGTGTTCTTGAAGACCTTGCACATCTCTGTCGAAGGGGCGTCATAATCTTCCCTTATCTTGACGATTGCTTGCTAAAAGGCCACTCACCAATGGAAATGCTTGCTATGGTAACCACTACCAGTCAAACTTTCCACTCCCTCGGTCTTCTGATAAACAACCAAAAATCTACACTCAAGCCCACTCAGAATTTGGAATTCTTTGGCACTTGACTGGATGCTACTACAGCAAGAGCCTACTTTCCTGTCCAGCGATTTCAAGCTATCCAGACCCTAATTGATATTATTCTACACAGTCCTATGGTCAAAATAATTACATGCTTACAACTGATGGGCCACATGGTGGTCACAATCTATGTAATCCAACCCACAAGGCTACACTTCTCCTGTATACAACATTGAATAGCATCTGTCTACACTCCCGCAAAACACAATGTGAACAGAGTGGTAGCACCACCAGGCCAAGTTCAAGACTCTTTACAATGCTGGACAGATCAAAGAAACCTTCTGTCCAGCATTCCCTTTCATCAGCCACAACCCTCTTTCCACATAACAACAAATGCATCCTTCTTAAGATGGAGAGCCCATATGGATGGGATGTTGGTTCAAGGCTGGTGCTCCCCTCAGGAGACACCCCTCCACACATAAACTTCTGGAATTCAGGGAAGTTTTCAATGGTCAAAGGGCTTACAGACAACATTGCCGCAATGTATTATATCAATCGTCAAAGCAGCGCACAATCCCACTCCCTTTGTATAGAAGCAATTTGCCTCTGGAATTGGTGCATTCAGAGCAGCATCGCTCTGGTGATCTCATACTTACCTGATGTCAGCAGTGCTGCAGTGGACTCTCTCAGCAGACACTTTGCACCAGATAACAAAAGAGAACTTCACAGCAATGTCCTTCTCTGTATCTTTCAGCGCTGGGGATTCCCCAGCCTAGACCTCTTCGCTACCTACAAAAACAGGAAATGCTGTTACTATTGTTCCAAAGTGGGAGTGGGTCTGGGCTCCCTGGGTGATGCTTTCCTCCTCAGCTGGAAGGGACCACTCCTTGATGCCTTTCCTCCCATAGTACTCATACCAAGAGTCCTAGAGAATGCCAACATGAAAGGGGTCAGGTTGATCTTGGTGGCATCTATATGGGCTCATCAACATTGGTTTCCTTTTCTTCAGCAAATGTCTCTGGCTGCGTCTACACGTGCACGCTACTTCGAAGTAGCGGCACCAACTTCGAAATAGCGCCCGTCGCGCCTACACGCGTCGGGCGCTATTTCGAAGTTAACTTCGACGTTAGGCGGCGAGACGTCGAAGTCGCTAACCTCATGAGGAGATAGGAATAGCGCCCTACTTCGACGTTGAACGTCGAAGTAAGGACAGTGTAGACGATCCGCGTCCCGCAACGTCGAAATTGCTGGGTCCTCCATGGCGGCCATCAGCTGAGGGGTTGAGAGATGCTCTCTCTCCAGCCCCTGCGGGGCTCTATGGTCACCGTGGGCAGCAGCCCTTAGCCCAGGGCTTCTGGCTGCTTCTGCAGCAGCTGGGGATCTATGCTGCAGGCACAGGGTCTGCAACCAGTTGTCAGCTCTGTGTATCTTGTGTTGTTTAGTGCAACTGTGTCTGGGAGGGGCCCTTTAAGGGAGCGGCTGGCTGTTGAGTCCGCCCTGTGACCCTGTCTGCAGCTGTGCCTGGCATCCCTATTTCGATGTGTGCTACTTTGACATGTAGACGTTCCCTCGCTGCGCCTATTTCGATGTTGGGCTGAGCAACGTCGAAGTTGAACATCGACGTTGCCGGCCCTGGAGGACGTGTAGACGTTATTCATCGAAATAGACTATTTCGATGTTGGCTGCACGTGTAGACGTAGCCTCTGTGCCCTCCATACCCACTTCCCAATCTTACAGACCTCCTGATTCAGAACTGGAGATCACTACTGCACCCCCAGTTCACACTTTCCACCTCACAGCCTGGTTCCTAATTGGCTTACCACATCCAAAGATCTTTGTTCCACACAGGTCAAAGAAATACTAATTCACAGCAGGAGACAAAACATGCAAACTACTTACCTATCAAAATGGAAATGATTTGTACCTTGGTGCTCACTACACCACACGGATCTGAACACAGCTCCTCTGCACGCAATCCTTGACTATATAGTGCACCTAAAGCAAGCGGATCTAGTACTAGCTTCATTAAAAGTGCATCTCTTGGCACTTACAGCATTTAGACACTCCATAGCTGGTACATCAGTGTTTGTCCATCCTATTACTAAACGCTTCCTAAAGGAACCCGCGAACCTCAACCTCCCTCGGAGACCCGTTTCTCTGCCATGGAATTTAGACCTGGTGCTTGGAATGCTCTCCAGACTGCCATTTGAGCCCATGGCTACCACTTCCCTTCAAATGCCGACTCTGAAAATGGCCTTCCTGCTCGCTATACCACCTGCTTGCAGAGTTAACAAGATGGCAGCCCTGATGGCAGTTCCACCATATACAGTTTTCAGCAAAGAAGGCATAATACTACGACCTCACCCAGCCTTCATCCCCAAAGTCTTCTCTGACTTCCACATCAATGAGCCAATTATATTACCTTTTTCTGTACTAAACTTCATGCTTTAGCTTTTGAAGCAGCACTTCATTCTCTGGACGTTCCTAGAGACCACTGGCTTTCTATATAGACAGGACCAAGCCACTCTGCAAGATGGACTGACTAATAGTCTCAATTGCTGATTGCTCCAAAGATGAAGCAATATCCTCTAAGCGAGTTGCAAAACTCATCACTTCATGTATCACTATATACTACTCTGTCCATCATACATCACTCCCAGCTCAACCTAAGGTACATTGTACAAGAGCAGTAGCAACATCAACAGTTTTTCTCAAGGTATTTCCCTCAGGGACATTTGCTGCATAGCCAGATAGTCATCTCATCATATGTTTGTCAAGCACTATGCAATCCAGCACCAACTGGCTGACGATGCTTCGGTGGCATCAGCAGTACTTTCAGCTATGTTGAAATCTTAACTCTGGACCCTCCTCTGATCTTTCAGGGAACTGCTACACAGTCACCTACCATGGAGTACCCACGGGGACATCATTTGAAGAAGAAAGGGAAGTTACTCACCTTGGTGAAGTAACAATTGTTGGTGCAGTAACAATTGTTCTTCGAAATGTGTGTCCCCATGGGTGCTCCATGACCTTCTCTCCTCCCCGCTCTGGAGTCCTCTTTATGTGTTTCAGATCTTGGGGCAGATTCAAGAGACTGGCGGGAGCCGGACCACACGTGTGCAAAAGGCGCGAATGCTGCAAGGCGCCGGCCATGCATGCGAGGTCTGGCTGACCACAGCTATGGAAAAATCTCCAATCTGTGGTGCTGGGACAAGCCCAACCCCTACCGTGGAGCACCCACAGGGACACACATCTTGAAGAAGAATCATTACTGCACCAAGGTGAGTAACTTCCTTCTTGGATGCTGCATTAAAAGCACCAGTGTCTTAAAATAATTTTTCATAAATCTAAAGTACACTTCATGATTCAGCACACGAGTCTGCTTTTGCACCCAGTGTTAATCTAAAGTAACTTAATTAAAGTCAATGCAATTATAATGGTGTAAAACTAAGACAAAGAGGCACTAAAATTGCAGCTCATTTCAAAACTGATCTTGATGGTGGAGACATTTTAGAAGAATATGATTGCTATGTTTTTTCCTCCGTAAGCTGTACTGATGTAAAAGATTTTTCAAATGGAATAGAATGTAGTAGTTGTAGCACATTTCATACCTTTTAGACTGTAATGACTTTGGAACTGGGGCATGAGACTCATAAAGGTGTCCTAATCCTGACAGAAATTTTTAACATTGCCAATCTGTATAGCTTTATAAATATAAACCATTAATATATATAAAAGCACTGTATACACTAAATTATGATTTCATAAGTAATCTATTCCAAGCATTTTACAGCATAATCAAACAGAAATGATTCTGCAGACAAAGCTGGGAGCTGGCCAGGTCACAGGAATTATCTCCTTTTTTTTTTTTTTTAACCTTGAAAGTGCTATGGAATGTCTAATTTCTACCAGGACAACATTTACAGATGGGCAAAAGAGATATCACTTCAATGCCTCATGGGAAAGATAGCACCAGCAGTGCAGCGTGCAGCACAGCATCTCCCCGCTATTGCACTGCAATGTCAGGGTTGACCAAGTGTTCATGCCTCAGTGTGTGTGACTGAAACTCTTGACTTTTCCTTACAGCTTAGCATTCCTCTTATATTATTTTAAGATGAGCCTTCAGATCATGTTATACTGTGTCATGACAGAAAAATTATAGCAGCTAAAACAACAAGAAGTGTTGTGGCACCCTATAGAGCAACAGACATTTTGGAGCGGGTCTTTGCCCACAAAAGCTTATGCTCCAAAATATCTGTTAGTCTATAAGGTGTCACAGGACTTCTTGTTTGTTAAGATACTGACTGACTCGGCTACCCCTCTGATACCAGCTGAAACACCTGATAAGTAGACATGATGTATAGATGTGTTTTAATCTATAAAAGTTTTAGATGTGTTTTAATATTTTGCAGTAACTCTACAGATGTTGTACAAGTTAAAAACCTCAAAAGTATTTGAAAAACAGAAGCTAGGGGAAGGAAAACCAACAGCTGAGATTGTAGAAGAAGATCCTTTTGCCATTCAGATGATATACTGGTGTCCCGAAAGCCGAATATTCTGTGTGGCGGGAGTCTCTGCATATGTTATTATTTACAGATTCAGCAGACACGAATTGAATACTGAAATAGTGGTAAGTAGTTAAGAATTTTGTTCACATATGATGCAGAATGAAAAGTGTAAATAATATTGGCCATCATGTTTAAATTTGAATGCCTTATGTGAGGATGCTCAAGCAATATTACGTACCTGAATAAAAGCAATAAGCTGCCTCAATATAAGTTTAGGAGCATTCCTATTTAAACTTTGTGGGTGAAATCTTAGGCCTACTGATGTCAATGTCAAAATTCACATAGATTTTAGTGGGGCCAGGATTCTGCCCTTTTGCAATAGGAATAAAATATAGCAATAAATTAAGACTAAAGCTTTCAAGACATTAGAATAGGTCTTTGTTTGTTATTTGCTCCAGAAATATTTGGTTGTGTACCATGTGGGATTTTATCATGCAGCATACATTTGTGGCACCCAAGAGCAGGCCAGATATTCTTAGTAAACAATTTCACACTAATATACAAAGTGTTCTCTCTGAGCCTCTTTAATATAATATGTTAGTTTATTTCATCGCACGTAATATCACTTTTTTGTTTTTAATTCAAGAGTTTGATGGCTTTCAGTTTATCTTCCTAGTGCTTGTAATACAAAGGAATCTAACATTTGCTAGTATCTAACAAAGTAAAATTTGTTATCCTATTTCTGGTTTAAAATATTTTTGTCAACTAATGCTGGCTTTGTTTCTGCAAAAAAGTAGACAATACAGGAAGTGATAGATGATTTACCTCTAAACAATCAACATTATTGTCATGATTATTGGGCTAACTGCCCCTCTTACCCTTCCTGGTCTTTTTCAGTGCCTTTCCCTCAGGTTTCAGGCCATAAGCTTTCACTTCCATTGTGGAGGAATCATTCAGTTATCCTGCTCTCAGACTGGGCTTTCAGCTGCAGTATCCAGGTTCTGCCCATGGTTAGCTCAACAGATTTAACTTCGTCTCAGTGCCTAGAGTTCTGTTCCCTCTGATAGCAGTGACCAAACAACACTTCTAAGCCAATCTTTTATTTATTTAGAACCACAGCATTATAGAGAAAACAAATTTTAAAACCATAATCCAGTCTCTACATGTCGCTGCATCTCCCTAACACTTACCTTTCCCTAGATCTCGGGAAGGCCCAGCTTCTTCACACTCCTTCCATGGAGTCTCCCTTGGTTCCAGCTTGTCCCCTGGACAGTGCCTAAGAATTGACACTCTTCCTTCCCTTGAGAGGGCTTTTTTAACGTATATGGTCATTTGGAGCTCAAGGCTCCCATCGTGACAAAACTCCTGTGTCATTTTGGTCTGGATCATGGGAGTATGCCTTTATCCTCCAATTAGCCACCGTTCTCTCCTGCTCTTGTCTGTTGGAGTTTGAAAGGTTCCCTTCAGGGTGCCACCTAGAGTCAGGATACCACTGTGACCACCTGGCCTACCTGCTTGGACAACTCTCTATACTGTTTCACTGTGACGAGCTGCATAGCCCTTCAGGCTCCAGCCTGCACTTTTACCAGCATACATACAAGTAGGGACACATCCAGCTGCAGATACATGTAGACTGTTTGTTTGACCAGCCCCTGCATATGAAGGCTACAGCCAGAGTAACTCTTAGCTCTTCAGTCACACACTCCTTCTGGATTATAAATCCAAAATTATACCATTTCACACTGTACAGGAAACTGTACAACATAAGTTCATAATATTTGCCCCCCTCCATCAATGTGGAGGAATATGCAACAGCTTTTGATCCAGGTTATGATTCACATACAATGGTTTAGGTAAAGCAAAAACAAGTTTATTAACCACAAAATACAGATTTTAAATTATTACAAGTGATAGCAAACAGATGAAAGCAGATTACCTGGCAAATAAACTAAAAAACATGCAAACTAGACTTAATATACTAAATAGATTGGTTACGAATAGCAGATGTTCACTCTAAACCAGAGTGGGGAACCTTTTTTGGGTTGGTGTCCACTGATCCACAGAAAAATCAGTCGGGGCCACATGAAAGTGAGGAGGTTAAAAAAGAACTCTCATGGACTGGGCCCCCAAGTGAGGAGGAGGAAACAAAAACCTCATTGATGTACCCCCCACACTGGCCATGTCTACACTAGCCCAAATCTTTGAAATGGCCATCGAAGATTATTAATGAGGCGCTGAATTACATCTTCAGCACCTCATTAGCATGCTGGAGTCCGCGGCTCTTCAAAATTGCTGATTTTCACTGCCATGCGGCTCATCCAGACAAAGGTCCTTTTCGAAAGGACCCCGGGAACTTCGAAATCCTGTTATTCCTATGAGCAGATAGGAATTAAGGGGATTTCGAAGTTGGAGGGGTCCTTTTGAAAAGGAGCCCTGTCTGGACAAGCCGCATGGCAGTGAAAAGCAGCAATTTTGAAGATCCGTGGCTGCTGGCATGCTAATGAGGCACTGAATATGTATTTCAGTGCCTCATCAGTAATCTTTGAAATGACCATTTGCATGACCATTTCAAAGATTTGGGCTAGGGTAGACGTAGCCACTGAGAAGACAAAAAAAAACAGAGATTGAGAGACAGAGACATTCACTTCACTCATGCAACTTAGGTGCCAGGGTTCCACTTGTGCTCCATTCCTGGTGTAGTTGGGGGGGACACACTGAGACTAAGAGCTTCTCCCAGGGCCAAATTAACTCTTCTGGGGGGTCTGGGCTAGTAGATTTTGTGTGGCCTCCCAGGTGCTGGGATGGGGTCAAAAATGAGGGGCTCAGTGTGTGGGAAAGGCTACAGGTGAGTGAAGTGGGGGTGCAAGGAGGGGGCTGGAGATAGAGTGCAGGAGGAGGGTGGGAGTATGGGGTCTGGTTGGGAGGTGGCGTATGGGAGCAGGATGAGAGTGAGGGTCTGGGAGAGAGAAGGGTGCAGGAGATGGGTATTATATTATATTTAGTTATTGTCACTTGCACACGTGATTTTCCCACAGCATCCTATTAAGCTAGATCAGTACATCCTTTCAGGAAAGTCATACCACTCTATGCACAATAAAATTATTTCACTGGCCCTGTCACATGCAATATTCATAACATTATTTCATCTGAGTATTCATAGAGTCTTGTGGGGGAGGGATAGCTCAGTGGTTTGAGCATTGGCCTGTTAAGCTTAGGGTTGCAAGTTCAATCCTTGAGGAGGCCGATTAGGGCAAATAGATGTCAGGTATGGTGTTTGGTCCTGCCAAGAGGGCAGGGGACTGGACTATGTGACCTCCCAAGGTCCCTTCTAGTTGTAGGAGATGTGTATCTCCAATTATATCTTATAGCTAGATAATTACATGGGCACTCCATGTCTACCACTCTTGTTACCTGTTTTTTTTCACCAGCATTCTGTTTTAGCTAATTTGCCACAAGGAATGGCTTTTGCTGAATGCAATAATCTTTGCAAATTCAATGTTCTACATCTCAAATTTTGACTCCAGTTTAGAACTGTTTACATGAACTATTTTGAGAAGGGCTGTTTTACCATAGTCTCTTATGCAGATGGTACATCTAGTCTGGTCTGCTGAATTTTGAACACTGCCATCTCCACCAAAGCTTCTCCTCAGCTTTTCTTCATCAGTTGTTTCTCCCTGTGGCTCAGACATGCAGCTGTTCGCTCCAGAACTGTTCTTTCTCTTTAGAAAGAATAGGTTTCCAGGTAGTGGCATAAGCATTACATCAGGCTCTTTCTGCCTTTTTGCCGGCTGAGGCCACTCCTTCCTGCTCAGACTTGCCCTCTACTTAAGGGTACATAGAGGATGTCCAGCTGACATGGGACCCAAGGTCACTTCTAAGTGGCTCACCAAAATCTTCTGAGGAAAGGGCCCTGTGAAATTCCCCACTCAATCATAGCATCAGTCCTTCCCTGCTTTTGAGAACATGTGAGGAGACTAGCAGGGAACGGTCTATTTTTCTTGAGAAATTCAGAGAAAGGTCATTGAATTAGGTGATAGGAATCTTTTCCAGTAAATCCCTGGCAGAGGATGCCTTTGCAAGATACCCCATAAACAATCTGCAAGACCTGCAGCATTCTGCAACCTCTTGACTGTCCACTCAGGATGCTGGACCAAAGCCAAGAAGGGTATCACAGAATACTATGTAAATACTATGTTAATCACCTTTCTATCCACAAGTTAAAGATAGTGTTCTGTATAAGCTGGGCACTTTTGCATCTGCTCAGGAGAGATTTGAATGCCTCCCAGCTGATTAGCAGAGCACCCACAGCTAGATTTCTGTTGGTAGTACACATTAACACATGCTTCAGTGCATAATAAAATTTATTCAAGTCATGGATGGAAATTATTGGAGGGGACATTGACCCCCACCTGATTCAGATGGCCAGTTTAGCGCCACTTGCTTATGTAAACAGAAAGAGACAAAAAGCAAGTGTTTTGGCAGAGAAGCTGCACCTCTGATTTATCAGCAGCGGAGAACACATTCTTAGGATATTCCTCTGGCAAGAGTAATTAACAGCCATGTAGATTTGACTTGGTCAGCAGCAACTAATTCCATACGCCTGGGCTGTTTTCAAGCTATTATCTTACACATCAGTCTCTGAAAGTAGAATATGCCCACAGATTTCTTTGCCAGAGCCACAAACATAAAGATTTCAAGATTATGCGTCAGAGCAGAATTGAAACCTAGAGTGTGGCTACTTTCTCGCATTACTAGAGAGAAACTTTAGTGTTTGCTTTTCCTCCCTTGCCTCTAATTTCTCACGTCTTTGAGCTTAAAGGTTGGCCTGCAAAAAGACATACAGAAAGGCCTCATTCACATAGCTGTTCATTTTTTAAGGAGGTGAGACTTAGCTGTCCTGCTGCTGCTACCAGCATGGACTTTGTCAGAGGAGTTGCCCCAGATAAGTTGTAATAGAGGGTAAACAGTTGGAAGTGTCTGATAACCCAAAAAGGGTTTCACCATCCTCATCTTCCCCAGATGAGACAGAGTTTTTCATTGCCTCCTGCCTCAAAGCAAAAAGACATCTATTCAAGGATGTTCTGGAATGGTATATGGTCCTGCTGTGAGAGTAGGGAAATGGACTTGATGACCTCTTGAGGTCCCTTCCAGTTCTAGCATTCTAAGATTCTCTGTTTCTACCTCCTCAAAAGGGTTTCAATACCATTATGCCTTTTCATCCTTAGTGCTAGTGGAAGTTTGGGACCCTGAAGATGTTCCAATTGGAGTGTAACAGAGTCAGATCAGAAGGCCACAACAGAGTAGTAGAAGGGAAATATATTAGCCCCAGATTAAATAGGTCCCTATTCCTAGGGTGAGTTAGCAAACTCTAATCCAGAATTAACAGGAATTTGTCAAAATCAATCAGGGCAATCAAGCCAATTGGGCAGTTTCCAGAGTCAACTAAGTCAGACTGATCAGAACACTTGGGGCTAATTAAGAACCAGTTGAGACTGGTTAAAAAGGTATACTCCTCTGTTAGCTCAGTAAGTACAAGGAGCTGAGCAGACAAAGTTCTGTGGAGGGAGGAGCAAGCACAGGAAGGTACCAGAAAGAAGTACCTATGGGTGAGAAAGGTGCTGGGTAGGGCTGTAGGGAAGAGGTGTAGGGGGTTATAGCTGTCACACAGCCTGTTATTGGAGACATTACAGATAGCTGCTTTCATGGGGTCCCTGGCCAGGAACCTGGAGAAAAGGCGGGACCTGGGTTCCACTTACTATCCTCTCCCCATATCAGCACTGGAAAAGGACTGGTTTTAGTAAAGGGGTTTGTCCTGCCCGCCACAGAGACTGGTTACCCCTGTTTTCCCCATGCTGGCCAATAATGAGAGTAGCTCAACAAACACTAAGCTTGAGCTCGAGAAAAAGTGCCTAAACTGAGAGCTGCTGTAGCTTCTGAGGCAAGCAATCAACCTGAAATTGCAGAAAAGCCAAGGCTGAGGAGGAGTTTTGTCAGATTGAGGTAGACATTGATGATGGAGTCTGGTCTTTTCTTTAAGGCAATCCCATCCATTTACAAAGAACGTACAAGGTCCTGTTTTTCTGACACAGGAGGAGTTAGAAACAAAAAAATGTCTACTTAACTTAAACCTTCAAGCCTCTTTAGCCAACACAGGATCCAAAAACATTTCTCTCTAGCTTCTTCCACTGTACTAGCAGGTTGCTGTTGACTTTCTTGCTTTTGGCTTGTCTCTCTTTCTGGTGCCTTTTCTCCTTTCTCTCACAGACATGCACATGTGTACACCTGAGCACACATACGTACATACATACGTACATACTTTACCCAGAACAAAAGCCATTCCATCCACCTGATCTGAAACTCCCAGGTGGAGTCACATAACCATATTGTTTTAGGTACTAATTTGGAGTGTATATTCTTGCATCAGTCTCCCTGAGGGTTTCCTCCCACCCCCACAGCCCATAATAACATTTCATGCAGCTCACAACAGTACTTTTACTGTCACCCAACTCTCTATTTTCTGGTAGTAGTGGGAACCAATGCAAAATATCACCAGGGTATAGATTGTATGTCTTTATATGTAGAAAGGGGTACAAATTAATGGTTCTCTTATGGTAAGGCGATAATATTCTTCAGTCACACAGCAGCAGCGAATCACTGCCTGTCAATTAATGTTGGTGAAATATTGCTTCCTTATGGGGTTATTGATGTGATTCTTCTTTATTTGATCAGCTCTCAAATGAGAACATGCTCCACTGTGAAAAGCATCTGACACTACTCCCAAGTCTGTAAGGACAGCAGTTACCATGGCCTGATCTTGGTTAAAAAAATTGAGTTTACAACTGGATGTCTGACCATGGTAGCGAGGTCTTCCTTTGAGAGTCCAGATTTCTTAGGAAAAGATAGAGGACATCTTGAAGAAGGGGGCTCCAAAGAAACTCTCTGGTGTTGTGATCTCTGTACAGTTTCATTCAGGTTCCAGAAGTAAAACTCTTCCTGACATACAGCAGGTCAGAAGACTTCCCTGAAGCACTCATCTCTCATACCTAGATCTAAATATTTTGCCAGCTGTCTATCTTGCCTGATTAGCAAGGTTGGCTCCTGCACTGGGTTCCAAACAACAAATCTAATGAGATGATCAAAACCTTCCAAAAAAAAAAAAAGAGAGAAGTCCTGTGGCACCTTATAGACTAACAAATATTTTGGAGCATAAGCTTTCATGGGCAAAGACCTGTTTTGTCAGATACAGTGCTCCAAAATATATTTTAGTGTATAAGGTGCCACAGGAATTCTTACTATTTCTGTGGATATAGACTAACACAGCTATCCTTCTGGTACTTAAAACCTTCCAGTCAATCTGTGTTCTGGGTTTGTACCCTTCCCCTTTCTTTATATCTTTCAGGATTCTTTTATGAAATACTGGTAAGGTACGCATTTAGGGCTATGGAGGAGTCCCCGGCCAATACAAGAGGTAGGAATCATAGGCTGCATCTGCACTATGAGATAAAATTGAATTTCAAGGTGTTAATTTGATATTAAAATGTCACTGTCTTCACAGTTAACACTATTATCTTGATTTACTGAGCTGTAATGCCAATTACAAAATATCAATATTACAGGGCAGGTACAGCCTCAAATTCGAATTTAAAATCTCAAATCAAGATTAACGTGAAAGCACCATGTCCTTAATTTGAGTTTATTAGCTTATAGAGGTGTCCTATATGTACCCCACAAAGCTACATGGTGACCCTCCATGTATGGCCACTTTAGCAGCCCAGCCCTGCAAATATAAAGGGTGCCCATTATGAAAAAATTCCTTTGCCCATCGCATTGCACCACATTGGTAGCCATTGCACTGCATCAGTAGCAATTATCGGAAGCCCTCTACTGCAATCATGAGCACTCAGGGTAGTGATCTGCCTAGCACTTCTCAGGCTCGCAAGAGTGCCCCAGCATGGACCCACCAGGAGATTCTGGATCTTATTGGGATTTGGGGAGACCAGTTGGAGGCGAAGAGATTTTGGGTGGCCAAGGGAAACGCAGCAATCTATGAGCAGATGTCATGCGAGATGACCTCACAAGGTTACTCCTAAGATGCTGTGCAGATGGGTGAAGGTGAAAGAACTCCAGCAGCCTATCAAAAAGTCCAGGAAGCCAACCAGTGGTCAGGGGAGCTCCACGGATCTGCCACTGTTATTAACAGTTGCATGTGCTTATGGTGAGCAACCCCACTACAGATCCCAGTCTGAATTACACCACTTGTGGAGGCCCTGGTATGGAGTTCGGGGTGAGCCTGGAGGAAGAGGGCAACGGAGAGGAGGAAGGCACAATGAGCAGGGGACAGAGGAATTTGTGCCATACAACCCGGAGCTCTTCATCATAGACCTGGAACCGTTCCCCTCTAATCAAGGCCCCTCCATGGTGGGCCCCTCCATTCTGGTCACCTCCACACAGGTCCCTGAGTCTCCTGGACCAAGGTGAGTATTTATTCTGCATGCTAGAAGCAGGTTGGGGTGAGTATAGGTATAGGATTGTGTATGGGTACAGATTTACTAGCTATGGTTCTGTGCCCCTCAGAACTGCAAGTTAATGTTTCTTGGTATCGAGTGCTTCTCCATTTTGGAGATCTCCTCGAAGGCCTCATCCAGGCAGTCTTGTATCTTTTCAATGAGGTTCTTGGGCAGGCCTGACTTTTTGCGGCTTCCACTGTAGCGCACCTTGCCACGCCAGGCAACCAGGTAGTGATCTGGTGTCATGGGGCCACACAGCGTTTTCACAAATTTTCCAGGCTTTTGATCACACAGTGGGAGTAGCTGTTCTTTCTCCATATTTGTTAGTTTTAGGAGGGTGATGTCGTCTTTGACAACCTGTAGAAGCATGGGAGTTTGCAAAAAAAATTTTAAACACGCTTCCTGCCACCATTTACATTTGCCTGCAGCAGCCAGCAGGTGCTCCATCCCCACTCCTCAATGTGGATTGCAGGCTCAGCAGGGCTTCTCCACGCCCATGTCCCTTTCTCCCAGCATTTCTTCTCAGTTTTCAAGATTCCCTGGTGCCACATGGCTGCCGTGCTCTGCTGGGCTTTTCCCTCCCATGTCCCTTTCCACCATCATTCCTTTTAATTTTTCAGGACTCCCTGGTGCCATGTGGCTGCCATGCTCTGCTGGGCTTTTCCCTCCCATGTGCCTTTCCACCAGCATTTCTTTTAATTTTCAGGACTCCCTGGTACCACGTGGCTGCCATGCTATCCCATGTTCCTTTCCAAATAGCATTTGTTTTGAATTCCCCGCACCCTGTAGCTGCAGAGCTCTCTGGGCATTTCCCCTCCCATGTCCCTATACATCCAGCCTTTCTTTGCATTATTTATTTTATTTTTCTTTACATTTCTTTCACTGTACACTGAACCCCGCCCCATGCAGTGATCCATGTGGCTGTAACTGAACCCTTCTGCATCATCCCCTCCACATGGCTTGATCACTGGGGAGAATTGCTCTGGAAACGGTCAAAAAAAATTTTTCCCTGCCAGAAGACACCCCCAGGACACCTGGTAGCTCTCTGTGCTTTGCAGCCCTCCCCTTACCCCAAAAAGTGGACATTTACTTACAGCTTACCATGTCCACAAAGAAATGTGCTGGATAAGTGATGGCAAGTGATGTATTGAGAAATGCATGCTTAGTCTTCCATCCTTACTAAGCCATGAATGTCCTTCAGAAAGTTAACTTTCCCTGATAGCAGACACAGAGACCCATTAATTGCACTTCAAAGCAGATTATGTGAATTGTATCTTAATTTTGACCTTCATTTTCCAGAGCCAATGTCCAGCGAAGCAGAGAAGAACAGCAGACAAAAGAAATGCAAACAAGATCTTATCCTGCAGCATATGGAAAAGACTGAGGCAGAACACACCAAGCTGACAAAGGACGTTGCTCAGTGTTGTCATAGTGCAGCGGAGTGGTGTCAGAGTCGAGCAGAGTTTAAGCAGAGAATGCTTGACCTCCAGCAGCAGCAAGTGGCAAGGCAGAGTGAGGCTGCTGCAAAGATCGTAATGGCAATTACAGAGCAAGTGGCGGTCCTGTGCTCCTTGCTGCAGAGGGATTCCCAACCCAGCAGTGCAGCAGCCAGTACCTGCTGGCTGGAGTCCCCTGAGGAGAGGTCGCACATACCCTATCATTGTGGTCCCCACATGTGGGGAGGGAGGAGAAGGATAGCTTGCCACTTCAGCCTCAAGGGCCACTACAAAAGGCTATTCAAGCACCTTTGAGAAGGCTTCTTCTCCCTGCAACTTAAACCTCTCCTCCACCCAAAATAAAATCATTCCTTTGAGCTCAGTGTGATTTCATGGTTGGGAGGGAGCTGGGATGGAAACGCAAATCAAACCGGGCGGCTGGGGGAGGGCTGAAGGCACAGCTGGCCACTGATACTCCCTGGTCCGCAGCAGATGCGCGGCTGAGAGAATTGGGTGGGTTGCGGGGGTGAGGCACCGAAGGTACAGCTCCCCACTGATACTCCCACGTCTGCAGCAAACATGTGGCTGAGGGATGCACAGAAGAGGAAACCAGGCAAGTTGGGGTGGGAGGCTGAAGGCACTGCTGCCCGCCACATGCTTTCTACTTCCTGAAACTTAACCCACTCCCACCAACAAAAAGCATTCATTCTTGAAGACAAGGTATGATTTAATGGCATTATGTCACCAGAAAAACATGGGTAGCATGTGTGTTACAGATCATTCTTGAAGCTATTTTTTAAAGCATCCCTTATGGCTGCTGCCTCAGTGTGGCTACTGGTGCCTGGTTGTGTAGGTAGCTGCGAGTAAACCATGCCTATGGCCTCCGCTTCACCATTCCAGATGGACGGGAAAGTCTCCCGCCTGTGTTCATAAATGTTGTGCAACATAGTGCATGCTGTAATCACAATGGGGACATTACCTTCAGAAAGGTCCAAACATGTCAATAAACATCTGAACCTTGCTTTTAAACATCCAAAGACGCATTCCACCACCATTCTGTATCTGCTGAGTCTGTAATTGAAGTTTTCCTTGCTTGGGTCCAGGGCTCCTGTGTAGGGCTTAATAAGGCAAAGGAGCAGAGGGTAAGCAGCATCAGCCAATATAGCAATAGACATCTCCAGATAGCCAGTCTTGATTTTTCTGAGCAGGGAGAAAAGTCCCATCCAGGAACTTTCCGCAATTTCAGAATATGTGTGCATTGTGAACCCTCCTTGACCAGCCAACGTTGATGTCAGTGAAACGATCTTTGTGATCTATCAACCTCTGCAACTCCATTAAGAAGTATCCCTTTCTGTTTACATACGCTGAGGCCAGGTGGTCCGGGGCTGTGACAGGAATGTGCATTACCCTGGGAAACCTCAGTGTTCCTCAGGAGATGCTGAGAGGTTGCATGGGCCACCAGCATCACCACAGCCCCCACCGTAGATCTACCAACCCTGAATTGATTTGCCACTGACCTGTAACTCTTGGGCGTTGCAAACTTCCACAGTGCAATTGCTATTCGCTTCTGAACCATTAGAGCTGGCCTCATTTTTGTGTTGCTGCACTCCAGGGCGGGCACCAGCACGTCACAAAGTTCTGTAAAAGTGGGCTTGTGCATGCGAAAGTTCTGCACCCACTGCTGGTTGTCCCAGGGCTCCAAAACGATGTGGTCCCACCAGTGTGTGCTGATCTCACAAGTCCAGAACCGCCACTTCACTGTCACCAATGCATTCATGGCGGCCAGCCATTGTGAGTTCCTGGACCTCAGTTGGGAGATTTACTGTTTCAAAACATCAGCATCAGCAGCACCGTTATGATACCCAATCGTCACTGAGCTTTGTAATTGAAAGAAAAATTGTGCAACAGTCAGTGTGGTTGCTGAAACAATGTGTGCTGTGAGTTGGAGTATTTGGGGATCCATGCTGCAGCAGGAAAAGGCATGGTCTCCAATTCATTTTTCATGCAGTTAACTGGTGCTCTGAATTCTGGAACAGTGCTTGGAATTCTGAGATTCAAACATGAAACACCCACAAACAACCAGGGCTAAGGCACTGTGGAATACGTATCCACAATGCACTGCTCATGCTGTTGAACTTGCATGGGAAAATGGGGATGCAAAGACTCGACATGGAAAAATGATGGGTCAGATTTCCAAAAGCTTTGTAGATAATTTGAATTCATAATACTGAGGTTAAATAATCAAATTTATTAAAAATCTAATTTATCTCATTGTGTAGACGCAACCATAGAATACTACAATTAGGAGGGACTTCAAGAGGTCATTAAGTCTGGTCCCCAGCTGTCATGGCAGGACCAGACATCATCTAGATCATCCCTGACAGATATTTATCTAATCTGTTCTTAATATCGTCCCTGGCCAATTTATTCCAGAGTCTGACTACTCAGACAGTGAGGACACTTTTCCTAATGTCCAACCTAAACTTTCCATGCTGCAATTTAAGCACATTGTTTCTTATCCTATCATCAGAGGTCAAGGAGAATGATTTTTCTCCCTCTTCCTTGTAACATCCTTTTAGGTACTTGAAAAACACTATCATGTCCCCTCTGTCTTCTCTTTCCCAAACTGAACAAACCCAGTTTTTTTCAGTCTTCCCTTATAAGTCATGTTATCTAGATCTTTAATCATTTTTGTTGCTCTTCTCTGGATTCTCTCCAATTTCTTCACATCTTTTTTGAAATGTGGTGCCAACTGAGTCCTAATCAGAGTAGCGTAGAGTGGAAAAATTACATCTTGTGTGTTGCTCACAATGCTTCTGTTAATGCATCCCAGAATCATTCTGCTGCTTTCTGCCACCCCACCGTTGACTCACCTTTAGCATGGGCTTCACTATGACTCCTCATTCCCTTTCTGCAATACTCCTTCCTAGACAGTCACTTCCCATTTTATATATGTGCAACTGGTAGTTCCTTCTTAAGTGGAGTACTTTGCATTTGTGTTTATTAAACTTCATCCTGTTTACCTCAGACTATTCTTCCAGTTTCTCCAGATTTTTGAATTATGACCCTACCCTCCAAAGCACTTGCAACTCTTCCAAGATTGGTATCATCTGCAGACTTCATAAGCATACTCTTTATGTCATTATTTAAATTGTTGATGAAGATATTGGACAGAATCAGTTCCAAAACTGACCCCTGCAGAACCCCACTTGTTGTGCCCTTCCAGCATGACAGTGAACCCTTAATAATCACTTGCAGAGAACAGTTATCCATCCAGTTATGCACCCACCTTATAGTAGCCCCATCTAGGTTGCATTTCACTAGTTTGGTGATAAGAAGGTCATGCAAGGCTGTATCTCATGCTTTACTAAAGTCTAGATATACCATGTCTACCACTTCCCCATTATCCATAAGACTTGTTATTCTATTAAAGAAAGCTAGCAGATTGGTTTGGCATGATTTGTTCTTGACAAATCCATGCTGGCTGTTACCTATCATCTTATTTTTTTCCAGGTATTTGCAGGTGAACTCCTTGATTTTTTGCTCCATCATTTTTCCTGGCACAGAAGTTAAACTGATTGGTCTGTAGTTTCCTGGGTTGTTTTTAATTCCTTTTTATAGTTAAGTGCTATATTTGCCCTTTTCCAGTCTTCAGGAATTTCTTCCAACTTTCACAACTTTTCAAAGATAATAGCTAATGGCTCAGATATCTCTTCTATCAGATCCTTGAATATTCTAGGATGGGTTTCATCAGGCCCTGATGGCTTAAAGATATCTAACATCTCAAAGTAAGTAGGTTCTTCCATTCCAGCATTTACTGGACTGTTTTCTCTGCCATCTGTCTCTGAGGATAATGTTCAACTTCAGCCCATCAGGTCATGCTGGTTCATCCTTCTTACACTATGTTCCATAAGGATACTTTTGTCCTACATCCACACCCCAAACTCCTGTCTAAAAAGGATCCTAGCTTCCTTCTCAACAATCTTATAAGCCTGCCTTGTATTTTTCTTCTATTCTCATTCACATCGAGGGACAGGTGCCAGCTTCCAGTTTTTCCCAGGCCTACTCAACCCCTGCTCAGTCCCAGGCCCTGCGCCAACTCCACATCTTCTCCCACACCCCCACTCTGTCCCTGCTCTTCCCATCTCTTCCCCTGAGTGCACCATGTCACTCCTTCTCCACTCCTGCCAAGAGAACAGCTGTTCCTCCGTGTGCTGGAGGTGCTGCGAGGGAGGGGAAGGAATTGATCAGGGAGCCAGTGGTAAGCAGGAGGGCCTGGGGGCAGATTAGGTTGGCTGCCAGTGGGTGGTGTGCACCTACAGTATCCACGAAGTCAGTGCCTATGTGTCCATGGGATACAAACCTTCACAATGTGGATGCAAAATGGCATCTAATTACTATCTAAATAGGATCAAACTTATACACAAGCTACACAGACATTTTATTGCATGTGGGAATAAGACTAGGAAGCAGACAAGCACAAATAAATCAGCCATACACACTAAGGTCAAAGGGGACCATCTTGATCATCTAGTCTCATGACATCCTGCACATTGCAGACACAACATCACCCACTCACTTCTTCAGTAGATCCATAAACTCTTAAGTTAGTGACATTCTTAAGTTATGGTTTAAAGACTTCAAGTTCCAGACCATTCAACATTTACACTAGTTTAAACTAGGACTGTTGATTAATCACAATTATGTCGTGATTAACTCAAAAATTATTTCCAATTAATCACAGTTTTAATCACACTGTTAAACAACAGAATACCATTTGAAATTTATTAAATATTTTGGACATTTTTCTACCCTTTCAAATATATTCCTTTTCTTTACACCACTAACTACAAAGTATATGGTGCCCATTTTGTTTAGTTTATATTAATTTTGATTATAAATATTTTCACTGTAGAAAAGATAAATAATATTTTCAATTCACTTCATACAAGCACTGTAGTTTAATCTGTTTATCGTGAAAGTGCAATTTACAAAAGTAGATGTTTTGGTTATGTAATTGCACTCAAAACAAAAACTGTAAAACTGTAGAGCCTGCATGTTAACTCACTTCTGCTTGTTCAGCTAATCGCTAAAAGAAACAAGTATCTTTCAATTTAAAAGAGATACTGCTGCCCAGTTCTTATTTACAATATCATGTGAAAGTGAGAAGAGGTTTTTGTATGGCACTTTTATAGCCAGCGTTGCAGAATATTTATGCTTTAGATATGCCAAACATTCATATGTCTTTATGCTTTGACCGCCATTCCAGAGGATGATCTTCCGTGCTGAGAGTGATTTTTTTCTTAAAAAAAAAAAAGTGTTAATTAAATTTGTGACTGAACTCCTTGAGGAGAATTGTGTGTCTACTGCTGCATGATTTTACCTGTATTCTGCTATATATTTTGTGCTATCCTAGTCTTGTGTGACAACCCAGCATGTATAGTTTGCTTTTAAAATGCTTTTACTGCAGATGTGACAAAATAAAAATAAAGTGCCAAAGTCAGATTTCTAAAGCTACAGCTGTTGACCCAAAGCTTAAGTATTTGTAGTGTCTTCCAAAATCTGTGGTGGAAGACGTATGGTGCATGCCTTCAGAGGTCTTAAAAAGAGCAACACACCAATTCAGAAGCTACAAAACCCAAACCACCAAAAAAGAAAATCAGTCTGCTGTTGGTGGCATCTGTCTCGAGTGATGAAAGTGGACCAGTCCACACTGCTTTCTATTGTTATCAAGCAGAACCCATGATCACATTGGATGCATGTGCTCTGTAGTGGTGATTGAAGCGTGAAGGGGTATATGAAACTTTACCGCATCTGGCATGTAAATATCTTCTGATGCTTGCTACAACAATGCCATGCAAATGTCTGTTCTCACTTTCAAGTGACATTATAAACAAGGAGTGGGCAGCATTATTTCCTGACAAATGTGTGTTTAAAAAACAAAACAAAAAATCTTGTTTGCCTGAGTGAATGGCTGAACAGTAATAGGGGTGAGTGGAGTTGAAGGCTCTAAAGTTTTACATTCATGCAATATTTTTGTACATAACTCTACATTTTCAACTTTCATGATCGAGTTTGCAGTACAGTATTTGTATTAGGTGAATTGAAAAACATTTATTTTGGTTTTACAGTGCAAATATATTTGTAATAAAATAAATTTAAAGCTAGTACTGTACACTGCATTCTGTGTTGCAACTGAAATCAATATATTAGAAAATGTAGAAGATATAAAACTATTGAAATAGATTATATATTGCTATTAATTAACTGTGGTTCATTATGATTAATGTTTTAGTCACTTGACAACCCTAATTTGAATCTGCAAATGATCATGCCTCATGCTGAAGAAAAAGACGAAAAGCCCCAGTTGTGTGTCCACCAATTTGACTTGGGGGGAAATTTCCTTCCTGACCCCAAATATGATGATCAGTTAGACCTTGAGCATATTGGCAAGACCTACAAAGGAAACAATTCTTTGTAGTCATTCAGAGCCCTCCCCATCTATTCTCCCATCTCAGTATCATAACAGGTCAAATCAGATCAATATTTGACTGGTACAGTCTGGCAGATGTCCTTTGGACAGCCAGCTAAGTCTAATGTATCTTCCAAGCCTGCTTTCACACATCTCCATGACTGAAATATGATCGGCATACTGAAGCTCTATAAACATGTTTTTGCAGTGTAACTTGCATTCTAGGTTTTTTGGTATAGATCTGATGTCTAATTCAGCAGAAGAGTCCTGCAATCACTATGTGGTTAGTATTTCTCGCAACTATCTTCCGGAGGGTCGGTACAGCTTTTTAATCTCTCTAAAATAGGGATCTATTTGGAAAGTTTACAAAGGAGAAAAATTAATAGCTTCCTTTGGTAAGTGTGATTCTCCAAGATGGTTGCCTATATGAATTCACACTTCCTGCCAATCTTCCCCTTGTCAGGAAGTCTTGGGTTAAGGTTCCCTGAATTAGGGAGAATAATTGCAGGATTCTTATGCCAACTTCCTTTAACACATCCTGGGAACCTAGAGTGACAGGGGAAGGATAGAGCAAAAGTCCACTTTTCTAGGTGAAAAGCAGAAATCACAGTTGAGGTAGCCAGTTGGTCTTTGACAATCCAATAGATGGATGCTTTCTTAAAGGACTCGACAGGCTATAACCTCAACTATGAGAGTCTCAGCTGAGGACCTTATCCTGGTTCATTCCAGACTAATGGGGACACCCTTTGATGAACTAGTAATATGCTCTTTGCTCTTATTGAAGAGAGCACTTCTGATACCAATAACATCTGCCATGAGGGTATCCAAGCTTAAGGTCCTACATATGAACCTCCTTACACAGTTTTATGTAAGGTTAAGCTTTGGCGACATCCAGCCTTCTGCCTGAAGATTGTCTCCCAGTTTTATGTTAAGCAGGACATTTTTTCTTCCAGTCTTTAAACTTAAGCAAAACATAATCATTACAAGAGGTAGGTAGTCATTTTTAGCTTGCTCAGAAAAAGTTTAGTTGGGGGCAGTAATTTGTGCGAATATTGATGAGTGATATTTCTTGAGATCTTGTTGAATTTGTGCGTGTTGTGTGGCAGGTGCTAGATTTCCCTCTTCATACGAAGTGTTGGCAATCTCCATTTGGAGAGGCCCCAGATATCCTCAGTCTCTTTCACCAGCCAGAAGGAATCTGAATCACAGTCACTGGTGGAAGCATACACCTGGGTAATTCTCTACAAGTTTGGGGGCAGGTGGATTGTTTTCAGAGACTGGTGTTTAATTTGATAATGAGTAACAGTATTCTGTAATAACTGAAAGCAATGATAAATGTACTTTTATTGTTAGAAACAGAATTAGTTATCTGTTTAAAAGCAATGAAGTCTAAGTAGCTCATTTTAATAAATTATAACTTAGATTTTTATTTACTTCAGTCATTAGAGGTGCGACTTCAGTATGAAGTAGAAGATGATATTACTCCTGAACCAGAAATAATTCCTCCATTTCCAGATGCCTCATCTCAGCTTCCTTCTTTAAAGAGCCTTTCTGGCAGTACCAACACTGTGGCATGCGAAGGAATGATGAAGGACAGTGTCCCATGTCTTAGGTAAAGTAATGTACTTATTTCAAGATGTCCAAAATGCATTCTTCTCATTCAAATAAATCATTTAAATAAATCATATTTAATAACTTATTAATGAATTGGATGGAAAAGGAGGACAAAATATTAAAAAATTCACAGATGATACTAAAATGGGATCTGTACAGAACACCTGTAAAATAAATAAAGAGGGTATAAATAGGTAAAAAGTCATATAAAATATCAAGTAAGATTCAACCTGGACTAAGACAGTTCAGTACATTAGGGGACAGTAATCTGCAATAAAGATTAGGAAGATGATAAGCAATTATGCCAAAGAAGATGTACTGAGAGAGGCCTGTAAGTTAGATCTGAACTGGTACGCCAATATGAAAACAAACAAGTCCAAATTTTTGAACTGCAAACAAACAAGCATCTCAGCATGCAGAAGTCTGTAGTTTATATGGGAAATTATTATTGTCTTTTGAGTTGGCAAAGTGGTCTCCATGAAACAGTCATGTCATTAACTACCATTATGTGCATTCCTTCTAGCATGGACCAACGATCTTTGAGGAAAAACATGTATGTATTTATAGAAATAAACCTATGTATTTATTGAACAATAATAAAAACATAAAGGAAATTAAATGAAATAGATGTAGAGTTATTGGCCTAATATGGGTGGGAGTAAGGAATTTATAGACTTTATATTTCCTGATTTTAGTAAGGGTTAAGACTCAGGCCCCTCTGGCATTTCCAGAAGCAAACTAGTAGAATGTGGTCTAAATGAATTTTGTGTTAGAGTGAAAAAAACGATCAGTTATACACCATACTTAAGAGTAGTTATTGATGATTTGCAGCCAAATTGGGAGGACATATTTTGTGGAGTCCTGCCAGTGGCCCGTCCTCAGTCTGGTATTATTCCATATTTTCATTAAGAACTTGGGTAATGGGGTAGATGGTATGCTTACAGAATCTATAGATGATATCAAACTGAGAAAGGTTGCAAGCACTTTGAAGGACAGAATTAGAATTCAAATGACTTTGACAAATTGGAGAATTGGTTAGAAATCAACAAGATGAAATTTAAGAAAAGTGCAAAGTACTACACTTAGGAAGGAAAAATCAAATGCACAGCTATTCAGTGACCTAGCAGGTAATATCTTCTGGAAAGTTCTGGAGGTTATAGTGGATCACTAATTCATTATGAGCAAACCATGTACTGTAGTTGCAAAAAAATCTAATATAATTTTCAGGTATATTAACAGGTGTGTCATAAGACCAAGGAAACAAAACATCAGAAAAGTAGCACTTGAAAGACTAGCAAAATGATTTATTCAGTGATGAGCTTTTGTGGGACAGACCCACTTCATCAGATCAATCTCATTTCCAATACAGACTGACACTTAAAAGTACCGAGGACCAAAAAAAAAATTTGTAATAAAAACTGATAAATCGAATACATAGGAGAGGGATTTGATTTGTCAGTTTTTATCACAATTTCTTTTGGTCCTTGGTACTTATAAATGTCAGTCTGTATTGGACATGAGATTGATCTGATGAAGTGGGTCTGTCCCACGAAAGCTCATCACAGAATAAATCATTTTATTAGTCTTTTAAGTGCTACATTTCTTGTTTTGCTGGACCAAGGAAATAATTAATTGTCCCACTCTACTTTTTAGTGGTGGAGCTTCAGTGGGAATACTGTGTGAAAGTCTTTACACTACACTTCAGTAAACACATGAACTAATTGAGTCCATAGGAGATCAGCCAAAATGATAAAAGGTTTAGAAAACCTGATTTCTGAGGAAGGGTTAAAAAAACACAGTGGCTCAAGTTACACTACTGAGTTTTCTTGACAAAACTCAGCACTTTTGCCGGTGTCATTCTGCCTCTCAGCCATGAGGCATAATGCTGCTGATGACAGATTCTGTTGACAAAAAAGCTGCATTGCTGCTTTGGGGGGCCTTCTCTCGACAGACATGGTGTTCAAAACAATGGGCAGCTCTGTCTGCTGCGCTTCCGGCTGCCTGTTTTGTCGAGAGAGCAGCCAGGCAGTCTAGCTGATCTGTCGACAAAGCGGATCGCTCTTCCGATTAGCTTTTCTGTGTAGCTGTACTCTGTCAACAGAAGTTTTGTTGGGAAATCTCTTCTGACAGTGACTTCTGTCAACAGATCGCTGTAGTGTAACCGTAACCTTCGTGGTTCAGTCTTGGGAAAAGAAGAGTGATGGCAGGATCTGGTAACAGACTTCAAATATCTTAAGGACTGTTATCAAAAGGATGGTGATCAGTTGTTTTCCATTGGCATGGAGAGTAGGACAAAAATAATAAGCTTAATCTGTAGGAAGGAAGATTTATGCTAGATGTTAAGAAAAGGTTTCTGTTCATAAGGATTGTTAAGCACTGGAATAAGTTTTCAAGGGAAATTCTGGACTTCTTATCAGAGGTTTTTACAAATAGGTTAGACAGGGATGGCGCAGGCATACTTGATTATGACTCAGCCTGAGGGGCTGTACTAGGTGACTTCAAGTCCTTTCCAGACCTATATTTCTATTAGTCTATATCTTTGTCTGGAGAAGTATAGATTTTAAGAAATGAAAAAGCTGTTTTCTTTTATATATAGCACCACTCATTGGCATAGAGTAATAAGTTCTGACTAACCCTAATGAGTTTTGGTTTTGAATGACTTCACAATAAAGCATTCCTTACAATGTTTTATAAATTGTAATTTAACAGCAATTATAGTGCTTTGCAGAGATCAATGTTTATTCTTATTTTAGTGCATTCATAATTACTTTCATTTAAACATTAATAAATGTCTCATTTTGTTTCAAAATCAGTTTAATTTAGTTTAAAGAGTGACTGACAGCTCTGTCTATTGGCCTCCTGAAAGTAATGTTTTCAAACATGGAAGCATCATCTAATTTAGTCAAGAGTAAGATACGTTGCTTATACATATGTGGCTGTGTTCACTTTGGCACCCAATTCGTCAAGTCCCCACTTGTTCAACAAAGCAGATGACCTTTAACAGTTTGCTAAGTCTCACTGAAATCAATGGGAGAATCAGTGGAACAAGGAAAAAAAAACTAAACAATGCAGGGTGATATCCTGACCCCACAGAAATCAGAGAGTTTTATCATTAACTTCATTGGAGCTAGGATTTTACTCTGAGGTGTTCTGTTTGTTTTTTCCATGTTTTGAACTTCTCTGTCCCTATGAAGCATTTCCACAAACATAATTTGGGTTCTACCAAATTCTCAGCCATGAAACTCGCATCATGGACTATGAAATCTGGTTTCTTATGTGCTTTTAGCCCATACTGTACACAAGTGATGGGAGAGACCAGTATTTCTTAAACTGGAGGTCTTGATCCAAAAGGAAGTTGGTGGAGATCACAAGGTGATTTTAGGTGGCATCCCAGGATTGCCATAATTACTACTGTAGTGACTTCAGAACTAGGGAGCCAGAGAGCAGCAGCAGTTGTCCAGGCATCTAGTTCTAACAGCAGTGTCCTGCCAGCAGCAGCACAGAAGTGTAAGGGTGGCAACACCATACTACGTCACCTTTACTTATGTCATGCTGCGTTCAAAGCAGGGAGTCTGGAGAGTGGCAGCTGCTGACTGAGGATCCAGCTATGCAGGCAGTAGTGCAGAAGTAAGAATGGCAATACCGTAACACGCCAACTTTACATCTGCACTACTGCTGATGGCAGCTCTGCCTTCAGAGCTGTGCTTCTGGCCTGCACCTGCTGCTCTCCAACTGCCCAGCTCTGAACTGCTGCCAGCAGCAGCACCACAAGATTAAAGGCAGAAGCACCGCAGCTCCCTACTACCACAATCTTGCAGCACCCACCTCCCAATGCCTTTTTGGGTTAAAACCCCTACAATTATAACAGTGTGAAGTTTCAGATTTACATAGCTGATATAATGAAATTTGTGATTTTTTTTTTAAATCCTATGACTAAGAAATTGACCAAATTGGACTGTGAATTTGGTAAGGCCCTAAACTTAATGCATATTTGAAAAGCTTTTTGATACTAAAAACATTAGGCTCTTATTTCAAAATGTGAATGGAAAAATTATATATTCTAAAAATAAGGAAGGTGATGAAAATATTGAATATACAAGATCTTGTGAAGGCTGTTAGAACACAGTAGCATTTTTAGAACAGCCTAGGTGGAGTCTTATTTGAGAGAGCGATGATATCACTGTCATCAAAAAGTAGCAGTAATAAAATTCTGTTTCCAGGCTACCAGTCTCTCTTCAGCATCAGCTGCAGTCCTGAGCTGTATTTCTCAACATTCTAGAAACATCCTAAGGGGAGATGGGGCTTGAGCTAACTTTGGCCTTGTCTCCAGCAGCTGGGACACAAGTGAGCCCTATCCAGGCCCTGTTGCTGGGATCAAGGACCAAGCAACCTGGGGTACCCTTTCCCCCACGAGCATGCTTGGCCACTGTCCCTGGCATTAGAGTCCAGGCAAGGTATGGGCTGCTGCTATCTCCCAGGCAGGTGCTCTCAGCTAGAAGTGGCTCCATCCCAATCCTGGCTCAGCTGCCAGGGAGCATGGCCCTATGTGCCGAGTGGAGAGAGTCCAGATGCCTATGGCTTGGTGCAGAATAGGGGGTGGGAGTCCTCTGGGCAGCAGACACACGTGGGACAGACATGTTGTGATAGGTTCCCTTCCTCTCAAGGCACTGCCTGGAACTGAGATACCACTCAGCCTGCTTGACCCACCAACCTTAGGTCCCTTTACACTGCATTGCTATTTAACCTGCCAGACCCTTCCCCATAGAGTAGATTGCACTTCACCAGCACACATCCAGGTAGAGACACACCCAGCTGCAGAAACGTGGACAGAGATGGGCTCAGCTCTGCATGAGAAGGCCCAGCTAAGGAATTGCCCAGTACTCAAGTGCACCTCAAGTGCAGAGGTCTCAAACTCAACGTCTGGGGCAAGTTCCAGGCTTCAAATCCTCCTAATGGGCCAATGGGCACCCCTTTCTAGCAGGGCTCTGGGGCCAGGGCAGAATCTCTGCATGTTCCCCACCCCCCCATGTGTCTCCTGGCCCTGCTGTTGTTCCTCATGCTCCCCTTTGTGTGTCTTCCAGCCTTGCCTGTCACCCCCAGGCAATTTAAACTCCCCTGAGGGGCCCCAGTGCCACTGGCAGTAGTGCAGTACAGCTAGAGCAATTTGCAGCTGCTATGTCTACATCACTGCCAACATCTCCTTGTTGCCTGAGCGATGTGTGGCCGAGCCGTCCCAGCCACAGGACAATTTTGTGCAGGCACCCTGGCCTGCACTTTGCTGGATCCCACAGTGGCTGCCCCAACCATCTTACGGACAGGATGTTCTCCCATACTCCTGTTAACCCACAGGGCCCTGGACAGTGTAGGGCTGGAAGCAGGGGTAGGGGCTTCTGCAGTCACCATGGCAGCAGGACCTATGGAGAAACGTACCTGCACAGAAGCCTGATCCACTCCTCTGTTGTTCTCTCATGCCAGTCTGTGCTGGGGCTGGGACACTCCACTTTCCACCACCACAGAGAAGCGCAGCGACTGGGTTGGCTTGGGAGAGGGTGACACAGGGATGGGCAGGGTGGAGGGCAGAGCAGGGGCTGGACTTGGGGAGAAGGTACAGACGCGCACTGCAGGGCCGCAGGGATTCATGTGCCAGCAGCCATGCATGGGCTGGATTGTGGAACTGCTCCGGCCACAAATGGGCTGCTGGCCCTGAGTTTGAGACCCCTCATCTAGAGGACAAAACTAATATTGTACCATCTTGTGCTTCACTGAAATTAACCCCCGCCCTCATTGTAGGGTTGTTCCTGCTTTGGGCAGGGGGCTGGACCTGATGACCTCATGAGATTTCTTCCAGCCTTTGGAGTCTATGATTCTATATAAATGGCTTTCTGCCCCAAGTTATGACTTCCACACACATTGGTTTCAGAGAGAATAGAACAAGTTTATGAATTACAAAAGCTAGGTTTTAAGTGATTATAAGAGATAATAAACAGATCAAAGCTGATTACCTAGCAAATAAAATAAATATGCAGTATAAACTTAAAATACTACAACTAAACCAAATATCAAATTTTCACTCTAAGTATCGCATTATGCAGATTGTAGACGTTCTTGAAGGCCAGCTACACTAGGCTGAAGCTTTAAACTTCAGATATTCCATCCATCAGCTAGACAATTTTCTAACCTGGGCTCAGTCCTTTGTCTTGGGCAGGGAGTCAGTGAAGAATGCCTCCCCCCACCTTCCCTGAAATGATGTCACTTCCCTGCCTTAAATAGTTTTTGCATCAGGAACGTTTCCCAGTGGGAAATTGGCATCATCAAAGACCTGTTGTTTTCCCTAATCCCTCTTCCCAACCAACCATTGAAACTGATTGCATTTTATCTAGTGGGCATTCCCCAGATGTAAACACTTTTGTAATAGATCATAGGACTGGAAGGCTATGTCTGCATGGCTGGCACTATTTAGAGATACAGTGGCATCCTGACATAGCTGCCCGCATCTAAAAAACATGCCCATTGTCTTAAAACAGGTTTCAAGATAACAGGTGTGCTATTCCAGCTCCCCTGTACACCTCATCGCAGGAGGAGTACAGAGATGCCTCGAAATAGCACCACACGCCAAAATAAAGTGCTGTTTAGACAATAACACGTGCCAAAATAGCCTATTTCAAAATCAACGCAAAATAAGCTATGTAATTTGCATAGCGCAAATTGCATAGCTCATTTTGAGGTTAGGGTGCCATGTAGACATAACCATTGGGTCCCAAAATTTCATCTAATCAAGTGCCCTGCACTTGTGGCAGGACTGAGTGTTATCTAGACCATGGGTGTCCAACCTTTTGGCTTTCCTGGGCTGCATTGAGTGAAGAGGAATTGTCTTGGGCCGCATATAAAATATATAATATAGTTAATGTATATAAATCACATAATAATGTTAAAAGTTTATGATCTTGTGGGGCTGCATTACTAGCTGTCCCATGGGCCGCAGGTTGGACACGCCTGATCTAGACCATCCCTGACAAGTATTTGTGTAACCTGTTCTTAAAAATCTCCAATGATGGAGATTCCACAACCTCTCTAGGCAATTTAATCCAGTGGTTAACCATCCTGACAGCAAGTGTTTCTTAATGTCTAACCTAAAACACCCTTCCTGCAACTGAAGCCCATTGCTCTTGTCCTCTCCTCAGGGTTGAGAAGAACAATATTTCTCCCTCCTTCTTGTAAAATCTTATGTACTTGAAAACTGTTGTCTACTTTCAGTCTTCTGTTTTACAGAGTAAACGCCGTGGGGTTTTTTTTTCTGTTCTTCCCACATGGCTCATGTTCTTAGACCTTTAGTAATCAGTGGGGAGTAGAGCAGAAGAATTACTTCTGATGTCTTTCTTACAACACTCTCTTGCTAATACATTCCAGAATGTTGTTTGCTTTTTCTGCAACAGTGTTAAACTGCTGACTCATATTTAGCTTGCGGTCCTCTGACTCCCAGATCCCTTCTGCAGTACTCCTTCCCCTGGGCAGTCATTTTCCTGTTGTGTACGTGTGCCACTGATCCTTCCTAAATGGAGTACTTTGCTTTTATCCTTGAATTTCATCATGTTTACATTAGACCATTTCTCCAGTTTTCTAGATCATTTTGAATTTGAATCCTGTCCTCCATAGCATTTGCAACCCCTCCAAGCTTTGCATCATTCACAATATTTATAAGTGTATTCATTATAGTAGTAGTAAGCCTCTTCCACTCCTTGGTGCATAGGCCATTGACTACCATTCAGCAGCATCCTCCGTCCTGGGCAATCATTTCCAGTTCTGACCAGGTGTATTCCATCTTTTTAGTGTCTGTCTTCAGGTCTCTATGCCAGGTGTTTCTTGAGTGCCCTCTTTTCCATTTTTCTTGTGGGTTCCAACTTAAGGCTTGCCTTGTGCTGGTGGTGGTTGGTTTTCTAAGGGTATGTCTGATCCATTGCCATCTTCTCTTCCTGATTTCTTCTTCATCAGGAAGTTGGTCTTGGTTGTTGATGGTGTATGGCCAGTGGATCTGGAGGATTTTATGGAGGCAGTTATTGATAAAGGTTTGGATTTTTCTGACAGTGCTCTTTGTTGTTCTTCAAGTTTCTGCTCCATACGGTAGGATTGATTTGACATTGGAGTTGAATAACCTGATCTTAGTCTGAGTTCTGGTCTGCTTAGAGTTCCAGATGTTTTTCATGAGAAGAAAAGCTGTTGTTGCTTTCCCAATCTTCCTGTGCACATCCATATTGGTGACCCCCTCCTTATCACTGTTGCTGCCCAGGTATGTGAAGACCTCAATTTCTTCCAGTTCCCTACCACAAAGAATGACCGGCTCTGTGCTACTGATGTTGATTTTCAAGATCTTAGTTTTTCCTTTGTGAATGTTTAAGCCAACTGTATTTGAGATGTCAGCAAGGTCTGACATCTTCTCTTGTATCTGGTGGTGGCTGTGGGACAGAAGTGCCAGATTATTGGCAAAGCTTGTGGCATTATTTAAATAATCGATGAAGATATTTAACAGAATCAATCCCAAAACTGACCCCTGTGGGATCCTATTCATTATTTCTTTCCAGCATAACTTTTAACCATTGAAAACTACTCTGTAGAAATCAGTTTCTGAGCAGCTATGCACCCACCTTATCCATCTGTGTTGCATTTTCATAGTTTTGAGAAGGTTATGTAATACAGGATCAAGAGCCTTATTAAAGTCAAGATATATTACATCTACCACTTCTTTCTATCTACAAGTCTCGTTACCCCATCAAAGAAAGCTTTTGGAATGGTTTTACACAACTGTTTCTTATCACATTATTATCATCTTCTATCTGTTTGCAAATTGCTTAATCATTATATCCATTATCTTTCTGGGTGCTGAAGTTATGATGACTGGTCTGTCATTTCCTGAGCTGTCCTTATTTCCCTTTTTATTGATTGGAATTATATTTGCCCTTTTCTAACCTTCCAAAATCTTTCCTGTCTTCCATGACTTTCCAAAGATAATAGCTAATGGCTCAAATATCTCCTCAGGCAGCTCCTGGAGTATTTTAGGAGACATTTCATCATCCAACTTTTCTTTAAAAAAAAAAAAAACAACAGTCTTCCCCCTCTGATCCTCCCTTGGGACAATACTCCTAATTATAAATACAAAAATGATACAAGCATACACAAAAAATGATATTAAGTAAATCGTAAACATTCCAATTATCTCACATGACCCACTGTGCAGAAAATATATTTTAATTATGACTTGATCATATCATATAACCAAGGTTCCCTCTAAGTTGCATGGCTGTGCAGCTGCCTAATAAGCCCCAAGAAGGGGCTCAGGGCTGCTGTGCACAGAGCTGCAACAGCTGTGGGGAAAGCTCCCTGCTAGCCCTACTGGGATCAGAGGAGCGTGCCTTTCCCAGGTCAGGGGTAGCTCCCTGCTGTAGCAGCTGTGGTAGTTCCTAGCCATGGCCAAAGGAGAGGTATGCTTCCTCAGCTCCAACTGGGAGCTGCCATGTCTGGGTAAGAGGTACGCTCCTCCAGCCCAGTAGCAGAGGCAGAGTAAGAGAGGGGTTTAGGGGCTGTCTCCTGTAAAGCCCCCTGTTTCTGGGGCAGCCCTTCCTTGTGGAGTGGGAGGAGATGGCTCCAGGCACTGCTGTTTCTTCCCTCTCAGCTGGAGCCATGTCACTGCAAGCACCCAGAAGCTCTGTCCCCACAGCTTCTATTGGCTGGGAATCATAGCCAATGTGAGCGCCAAGGGGCAATGTCTGCAGGTGAGTTCAGGATGGCGCAGAGCCACCTGTTCACCTCCATCCCTAAATGAGAGCTGCTGCAGGTAAGTGCCCTGTACCCCAGTCCCTTTTCCCAGCTCCAAGCCCCCTCTTGTACCCTCAGTCTGCAACTCCTTCCAAAACCCTGTACCTCAATCCTCTTTATCAGCCCTGACCCAGCTTCACCATCCTAGCACCCTCCTAGATGCCAACCCTAAGCCCCTTCTGCTCTCTAACTCCTACCCAGACCCTGCACTCCCACCCCACACCCCTGCCCTGAGCCCACTCCCACACTCCATACCCCTTGTTCCCTGCTTGGAACCCCCTTCTTCACTCCAAACGCTTCATCCCCTGCTCCATTCCAGAGTCTGAATCCCCAGTCTGAGCCCTTAGGTACCCACCTCAAGCCCCTCCCACACTTCAAACATCTTGGCCCTATCCCCTGCCACAGGTCATGCATAAACAGAATGAATTTTGTTACTCGCACCAATATAGAAGTGATGTGTGACGCATCTTCTCCCTATTGGTGTGTATAATAAAATTCTTTCCGCACATGGACATAAAAAATTAGCGGGAACATGGATCATCATGAATATTTCTCGCTGAGGAATTTGGAATGTGTAGCACCACTCACGTGTCCTGCCCTGTAGCTTGTGCCCCTCCAGTATATGGGCTCACCAATTGTCTGTGCATTCCAGCCTGTTTGGGCTCAGCCCATTAGGGATTCTAATCTGCACCTGTCTCTCCCTGTTGGGATTCACTCTGTTCTAGGCTCAACATATTAGGGTTCAGTCACACTGGGTAAGTAGTAGCCAGGTTACATCCCTTCTCAGAGTCATTTTTCAATTTTAACATTATGTGGCTCTAATTCTGCATTGTACATTAGAACAAGATAGGTTTCAAATGAGACTGCTACAGTAGTGCAATCATCCTGTAATTGGCCATATGCTTCTTAAACTATGTTCAATTACTTTTCTAAGTTTAGTTCCTCTCTATAGAGGAATGGCTGCCCAGAAATCTTTCCAATATTGTCATATATTTCATAGTTCTTTTAAACTAACATATTAAATAGAAGATTCTCCTAGGGGACAGTCTGGCTAGAGTAGTCAGGAGGAGATTAATAGCAAAAAGGGACGGTTAAAAGGAGGGATGATCTGAGCATTTACCACAAGACTGATATGTTGAGAACAAAATTAAGAAACCAAAAACACAATGAGAAGCAGTTCTTCAGTTGCCTACACAGTGATGTTAGGAGCCTGACTAACAACAAGAGAAATTGCTTACGTCTCTTGCTTGTTCTAGTTAACATTACTGACACGTGGTGGGATGGTTCTCACAAGTGGGATTTTTAAATCAATGGTTATAACCAACTTAGAAGGTGGGCAAAAGTGGGGGAGTGAAGTGGCACTTTACACTTCTGAATCACAGCTAACTTGGAAGAAAATTATCTTGATGCTTTCAGTTCAGTATCCAAACAGATAAAGCAAAAGATGGGGTAGTAGAAGGTGTCTGCTACAGGCTACCAAATCTTATTAGAGAATGCAGTAAGTACTTTCTTAAAAACCTAATATGTGTAGGGAAAAAAGCCTGTCTGGTCCTGAGGGACTGCAGTCTGAGTTATATGTATGAGCAATCTCATGCAGGCAGTACTAAAACTTCCTTGCATTTTCTAAACATTATAGATGACAAGTTTCTAAGTCTAAAAGTGTTTCAGCCTTGATGGGGGAATTCTGTACTACCTATCTTAACAGGTAAAAAAACTAATGGTAGTTTAGGTACAAGTGGGTATAACTTGATCACATTTATAATGTGGAAGTAGAGTAAATCTAAACCAGTAATGTGTACACTTGGCACTTTAATAGGGCTAATTTTCCAAATCTGAAAACAATTGTGAGCCAATCAGCTAAGAGGAAAAATTTAATCAGAAAAATGTGCATGGTAATTGGAAATCATGTAAGAGTGCCTTACCTAGATACCCAAAAATTCACAGTCTTACAAGAGAGGGAGAAGACCTGGTTTATAGGATATGTAACAGCATCTGTGCAAAATAGAAGAAAAATAGTATATAACAAATGGAAGAAAGAGGAAGATGATAAATGTAAATCAGAAGTTAGGAATTGTAGAATATTAGTAAGGAGAATGAGGGACACAAGAAGAATTCTATTGCCAGCAGAGTTAAGAATAAAAAGGAGAAGTTTTAAAATATATTAGGAACAAAAAAATAAAATCCTGACAATGGTTTTATTCTGTTACAAGATGAAAAATGGCAGAATTATTGATAATAACTCAGAAAAGACACAAGTTTTTAATAAAAATTTTGTTCTGTATTTAGGGAAAATAGATTATATAGATTCATCATGTGGTGGTCATAATCTCTTTCCTTTCTGCTGTTATTAAACAAAAGCTACTAAAGTTATACATTTTTAAATCAGTGGGGCCAAATAACTTGCATCCAGGAGTTTTAATATTAACTGCCTTAGGTGCTTTTTGAGCTTTTAATATTGATTTTTAGTAAGTCTTAGGGCACCAGGGAAATTCCAAAATACTGGGAGGGAGCTAATGGGGCAATTTTTTGAAGGGTTAAATGAGTAATTAGAGACATGTCAGCCTGACATCAGTCCAAGGCATGATAATGATGTGGTGGATATAAGCCTCAGTTGATAACTAAAGGAAGATAATGTAATTAACGCAAATCAGCGTGGGTTAATTGAAAAGAGATTTTATTAAACTAAGTTAATATCTTTTTGAAGTGATTACAAATTTGATTAATAAAGGTAACAATGTTGATATAGTATGTTTAGATTTCTGTAAAAATCTCATTTCCCTACACCATTTGGCTTGGTGCCGCGTGACATTTTGATTGAAAAACTGGAACAATATAAAGTTAACAAAGCACACGTTAAATTAAAAACTGGCTGACTTACAGGTCTCACAATATAACTGTAAATTGGGAATCAAAATTAAGCAGATCTGTTTCTAGTAGTGTTTTGCAGAGATCAGTTTTTGGCTCTATGCTATTTAACATAAAATCATCACTCATAAGGTTTGCAAATGACTCAAAAATTGGGGGAATAGTAAATAATGAAGAGGACAGCTATATTAAGTCCATGTACAGTTGTAAACTTTTGAAAGAACAACTATAATGTTTTGGGAGCAATTACAAATAGTCTCCATTCCCAAGGTGTTCATACCTCTGAAGTACTAGGGTATGACATGCTACCGAATGGGTTCTCTATCCCAGGAAGCAGCGATGCTGAAAAAGATTTAGGGATGAGCATGGGTAAGCAGCAGAACATGAGCTCCCAGTGTGATACTGTGGTAAAAAAAAATAATGTAATCCTGAGATGCGGAAACAGGGAAAGTATTTAATAATGGGTTCTTTCTGCTAGTGAGGAAAGATATAACACAATACAGTGGCTAGAGATTGAAGCTAGGCAAATGTAGACTGGAAATAAGGCACACATTTTTAATAGTGAGAGCAATTAACTGTTGGAACAATTTACCAAGGGTCATGGTAGAGTCTCCATAACTGACAATTTTTAAAACAAGATTGTATATCCAGAAAAGCACATGTTCTAGGAGTTATTTTGAAGAAATTTTATGACATGTGCCACACAAGTCAGATTAGATGATCACAGTCATCCTGCTGGCCTTGAAATTCATGTATCTAATTTAAGAGTTCCAATATAAAAAATTTAAAAAGATCCAGCTCATAATTTATCATCAGTGAGCCAATATTACTTTAAGCTGCTGTGCTGTTGATATTGGAGGTGATAAATAATAGAAAGTTATAAAATTTAGCCAGTCAGGAGTTAAGATTATTATGCCACCTGAGTACCACTTTTGAGTTCTGCTGAAAAGGAAACTTGCCTACCATAAACCATTTTACTGACCCTAGAGAAAATATAATTTTTATACATATGAAACAATAAACAATAAGCAAAGTACAGATTCTTTAAAACAATGCCTTACATTCATCCCTGCTATAACTACACTGAAGTCAGCAGAGCTTCGCATGGATTAAATTGACCCATAATTTGTGTAGTGTACGTGCCCTATAAGAATTGATTAGTATTACAAAATTGAGACATAATTTGTCAGATCCTCATTTTGATATGGTTTGTATTTTTACAGTTGAGTACATACTTATTATCAATAAAATAACATTCATTGCGATCTGATAAATAACAGATACTGCATCAAAATTCAGTTACAAACCAAAATACACATTTCTTGCTAAAGAGCAATTACTGAAAAGAAGAAAGTATACAGCAACTTTAAGAAGCTCAGGAAGGTTAAATTATGATTAATAAAGTGTGGTTTATGCCACTGGAATGTTTAAATAATTTTAAGAGCATGTCTGGTATTTTAAATTGCGGCATTTGAGGTAATTTAGACATTATCTTCAGTACAATATTTGAACATAAGTACATTCTACCTGTCAGAAAAGAAAGGATCTGAAAAAAAGAAAGCACCTATATAGTATGTGAAAAATATTTTTTGCAATGTCTTTTGTACCTCTCTTGGACCTGCTTCCAGACCACTGTACCTTCCTTAGCAACACATGGAGGCTGGTAACTGCACCAAATTCTGTACAGGAAAACTGTATGAAGAGCACTGTTTTGCTTTAAAGCTTGTCTCTTTCACCAGCTAAGGTGGACCAATAAAAGATATTACCTCACCCCTTTGTCTCTCTTACAGGAGTCCATTCAGTCTTCAGAGCTAAATTAGGCATTGGGTGATTGTACTCAAAGGATGAAGAGAGTTTCTATTATTGTGATCTAATCGTTTTATTTATGTGTTTCTATGTTCTGTCCCTTTTTTCTTGTTAGTGTTAAGACTCGACCTGTGCGAATGCCTCCTGGGTACCAAGCAGAACTCGTTATTCAGTTGGTGTGGGTAGATGGTGAGCCGCCACAACAAATCACCAGTCTGGCTGTAAATTCAGCCTATGGACTGTAAGTAACTAAAACTCATGTTGTATTGATTTATTCTTTACTCAGCTAGGAAACATATATTTCAGTTGTACTTTGAAGTTTCCTGCAGTTACTTAAAAGTCAGCATGAAAAATCAAAATTTACTTTTGGCTAGATTATTGAATAAAACATTTCAAGAAGTTAATCTAATATTCTCATGATCAGATCTTTCACATATTATCTCTGTCTTTTCAATCAAAACCTAATTATCTTTCTGAATTATAATTTTAAAAGCAATCTTATGATAATTATCAACTTACCTGCAGATGACACAAGAGGGTGTAAATTAGACCTCTCTGTGGCACACTGATGTAAAGCAGACACTAGTGTCATTGTGGCCTTCATTTGGATACCTGACAGAAGAGGCAGTTTTTGTTTACAGCTAGATCTCTCTAGAAATCCAACTGGGAGAGGTTGTGATGGGGATTCATTGGCCATGTATCCTTTCCAACCAGTACAGCCCTTCTGATTCCTCTTAATACTAATGGGAGTTGCACATGTGCATCAGATCAGGAAATGTCTTTATAAGCTTGTTCCTGGTAGAGAAGGTATCACTCCAGTACAAAGGTATGGGCTGGAATTTCCAAGGAGGCCTTGAGAATTAGGTTGCCAGCTCTTACTGACTTTCAGTATAAATTGAACACTTGGCCCTCTGAGGCCCCATTGAAAATCTCAGCTTTAACCTTTTATAGTGTGAAAACATTTGTCTGTCCTGAGGTACTGCTCAGTTCCTAGTCATGAAATGTAGAAATTTAATTAATTAATTTTACCTTTGCCAGAAAGCATTTTTCACTGTACCTATGCAAACTTCACCTCCGACCCCTCCTGGTCTTAATGAGTGTGCTCTCTTTCAAGTCTAGCCATGGCTTTGCTCAGGATGGAATCACTCACTTCTCAGTTCTCAGTCTGGGCTAGGGCTCTCCCTGTGCTATGTGTTTGTGCAGCTGCTGTATAAGTCCCACACAGCGGCTCATGGCTGCCACAGCCAGCACAGAAGCTCCATACTATCAGCCTGAGCAAGGATTTGCTGCAGCTGGGGGAGAAGTGTCTTCTCAAAGTTCTCCGCCGCCATCCCCAGCAGTACAGAACCGCCATAGTCAGGAAAGATGCACCCCTCTCTCAACCCAGCCTCACAAGAGCAGTCACAGCCAGCAGAAAGGCACCTCTCACTTGGACCAGAGTTGCTGCAGTGAGAGAGGACTGCGGGAAGCCCTCTCTCCCAGTGGAGCCTATACTCCAATCCTCTCATCTCCACACATCTAGCTTCATCCTTCACCCTCAACCCCAACCCTCTCTTGCAGCTCTGAGCCTCCTCCTGCACCCTAAACACCTTATCCCCAGTCCCACCTTAGAGCCTGCACCTCCAGCCAGACCCCTTGTCTACCTACCCCCAACTTCCAACTCTGAGCCCCTCCCCATACTCTGAACCCCTGGGCTCCACCCCGCCACAGATCATCTATGTGCAGATATGGTGACCAGCCATCCTCTTTGAAGAAAAATGTTGTTTATTTACAACAAAAGCATTTCAGAGAATACAGCTCTTTAAAATAATGAAACTGCATACTGAGCATTTCCCCCAAGTTTAACATTTCCTTGATCTGGAAAGGCCCAACAACTTTACAAAACCTCCACAGAGTATCTGTGTCGTTCTGTCTTCCTAGACAGCTGTTATGTGACATCCCCTCTCTTTCTGAGATGGGTTTAACTCCAGAGCCATCCTGTTCATAGGACAAGGTGGGGTGGCCACCCCAGGCCCCATGACTTTTTACATCGGCCCCTACTTTTCGTCCCTGCTGTTAGCTGCCCCCCCCCCCACCCGCAACATGTTGGTGAACCACAGGAAGAGCTGCATGGGGGGGGCGCACGGGGGGGGGGATGCTTGGGAAGAAGCTACTGGGGGCAACCGGTGCTATGAGAAACCGTGTCGCAAGAGGCAGTGGAGACCTATGAGATGTGCTTGTGGATCTATAATGCAGTGAAGGCCAGGAAGATTGCACTTTTAATGAGAGAATCGACAGGACCCCTGGCTAAGCTATTAGAGCCAAAGGATTACAATAGCTTGGAAAACCAAGACTTCTGCTTAAAACAAACAAGCAAATATCAAAAATCAAAACCCATACCACGGTCACATCTGATCACCTCATTGCTAGTCTCAGCCAAGAGGCCAATGACTGAATGGACTAATGGAGACTGACTTTCCTTCTCCATTGGGGCAGGACTGAAGGATATCATACCATCAGATCTGTTTCTTCTGTTTCTGACCAGTTACCATGTTGTATCTTTCTATCTGTTAATAAAGTATCTGTTTTAAAAAAAACAAGTCCTCACTGGCATATTAAAGAGTTCCCGGGGGCTAGTGTGACATGGGCTGCAGGGACCAATGTAGCTGCTTTCCAAGCTGGGAACTCGCTGGCTTGGCCCCACCGCTTGACTCAGGGCCTCAGAACATTCTGATTAGCCCAGTGGTGGTGGGGGGGCATTCCCTTGGCAATGGCAGTGACAGAGACCACGGGTGAGAACATAGAGGGCTGGGAAGGCAGCAGAAGCCATGTAGGAGGGAGGTAATTGTGCTGCACCCTTCCTTACAGAACGTTATGTCCCCACTTTGCGCACCCCTGTACTTAAGCCATGCTAGTGACTCCTCCTTGATCTAGAATGCCTCACTGCAATGTCCCATTCCCTTTAAAATCCTTCTTACAACAGTCAGAAGGATTTCATGGTGATGAGGACTCATTTCTAATTTCCTCCTGTAGTCAAATGCCTGGGTATTAGCAGGAAACATTCCTTCCTTGCCCCTTACTATTCTATTTAGAGTCTTCTTTTAAACTGCTGCTCTCAGAAAGCTCTCAATCATCACTACTTCTTACATGTTCTTGATATTTATTTTTACTGTTTTTGACAAAAGCCTCAGGCTCTTCATTTTCTAGAGACAGATGACTAGCATTTTTGCTCTCTTAAATCAAATAAAAGATTGTTTTGTTCACGCTAGTCTTTTTATGCAGTGCTACATTGCCTCATTTTTATCCCTTTTACTTGTTTTGTGCCAAAGTGGTCTTTTATGTATGCAGGAACCTAGGGGTTGCTTTAGCTGCTTCATCCAATGGTCTGTTTAATCCAAATCCCTCTCTCTCACATTTGGTTGCCGCAGAGACCTGACCTCCATAATAGATAATACAAACAGTTTCCTAACAAAACAGCGTCAGTTAAAGGTAGTCTTTTACCCTGAAAGATGGAGGCTTATATAGTTTATTCAAAATGTTATCCTGCCTGCTATTGTGGATGGTCTTATTTGAACCAGCGAACCCTTGTTGAACATCTAAGGGTGGGTCCATGATCAGTGGTTGAACTATGCTGTCAGTGCGTTCCTCCTGTGAATGCTGTGTTACAGTTAGTTGTTTTTAGGAATACTGGCACTCATTTTCGTTCCCTTGGATCCCATTTTCTTTGTTTTTTGTTTGTTCCTATTTTTAACAGGCTGAACTCTGGGCTTAAATGGTTCCAGGGGGGGTTATGCCAAGGTCCCCTGGATTCACGTCCTACTCTGGGTATCCCAATCTGTGAGCCATGAATATCGCTCACCTTCAATGTCTGCCCTGATTTGACAGGGCTTCAAGATGGGAACTAATAACCTAAGAGAAGAGCATCTCGGGTGCATCTTCATGGAGGCTTCCTTCTCCCAGCATTCAATCCACCTCAGTGGGATAGAGGTCACACCTCAGTCATTCTGTCTAGGCATGTCCCTCCAACTTTACCTGTATGTGGAAACAGAAGAAAATCCTCCTCATCAGGGTAGTCCACATGTTCTTGCAGCACCCTCACCTCCAAAGCCTAAGAAGAGAATGACTTTAACGTTGTCAAAGTCCTTGATACAGGACTTCTTGATTGCAAAGGCTAGCCACTCCAATACAAAAGGCAGAGTGCCCCTTCCACCCATTTCTTACCCCTACCTCATTCTAGCAGATCTCTCTGAGCAAAGCTATTAACTGAACTAGTTCTTGGGCCAAGGCCATCAAAGGTGTCTGCTTCCTCAGTGCAGATGCTGACACTGTCATTCTTGCTTACAGTGGGGCAAAGACTAATTTTGGTATCAATTATCTCAGAGGCCTATGCAAGCATGAAAGATCTAGGAGGCCTCTTGGTAGTGCCCTCATCGGCCATTCAGACCAACAGTGCATCACTGGAGCTGTTCTATACGATGCTCACGTTGACTTCCACATCAAGGTCTGTTACAGTACTTGCAATGTCACCTCCAGTACCATTCTGTTTTATCATGATGTCTAGCACCAAAGCCAATGGTAATCACTCCACCTCAGTGCATGTTACCATAGCCAGGAATGGGGCTCTGGTGTCACACACAGAATTCTGCTGAGTAGATGGGCTTGCTAAAGAAATTTTATAAGTATTTTCAAGATTCGGCTGTCATTACAGCACAGCTTTGCATATTTCATGCACCTGTTACATAGAGGGCCCTACCAAATTCATGGTCCATTTTGGCAACTTTCACAGTCATAACATTTAAAAACCTTGAATTATAGTTTCAGATATTTAAATGTTAAATTTCGTGGAGTCGTAGCAAGCCATGACTATGTATTTGAAATGGCAAAATATATACAGGAAACGCTCTTGAGTCAACATTTCTGAAAGTAGGGGTCCTGACCCAAAAAGGGATGCCAACACAATTGTACGGATGTCATGGTATTGCCATCCTTACTTCTGTGTGGCCTTCTGAGCTGGGCAACTGGGATGGGGCAGCTGCTTTCTGGGTGCTTAGTTCTGAAGGCAGTGCAGAAGTAAGGATAGCAATACCATGACCCCTCCAAAATAGGCTTGCAGTCTCCTTATGGGTGAGAAACTGAGTTGGAGAGACGCTATATTTTCACCATATAGCAAATGTGTACAGAAGACCAGATTTCATGGGGGAGATGAGATTTCATTATCTGTGTCTCTTTTTTCTATGTCTGTTAATTTAGTAGGGCCCTAGTTATAAGGTAAGGTTTGTGAATTTAATTTTCATTTCCTACCATGTGATAGTAATTAATACAGATACATGGCCATATCTGTTTGAATTACAATCACATGGTAGAAAATGAAACATGGCCATTGTTCCACATGGCAATGCTTAGATATTATTACAATAAAGCATGCAAAGAGAGTGTTTATTAAGATAAATGGTATCTGTTTTGAATAATGTTAATTACAACATTTTAGGATGAAAGTTTGTTTGAATTCGGAATTATTGAGCCATTTATAATTGCAATTAAAAACTCAAGCTTTGGAAGTAAGGTCTTAGAAAATTGTTGAAACTTCATAATAGTAGCTATTTTAAATGATGCTTTCTGTTAATTTTACTCTATAATGCCAGACTATAATGCCTTAAAGGAACATTTCTTTTCTCAGTGTTGCGTTTGGGAACTGCAATGGTTTGGCTGTTGTGGATTTTATGCAGAAGACAGTATTGCTGAGCATGGGAACTATTGACCTATACGGATCAAGTGATCCATACCAACGTCAGCCCCGTTCTCCACGCAAAAACAAGCAGTTCGCTGCAGGTAGGAGATAAAATAGTTATTTTGAGCCTGACTCAATCTACTCTTTGGTTTTTTGCCTGCAGCTTTTTATAGTGCTTTTGAAATGCATGATTATCTGCCAGCCAATGGAATTTATAGAACCACATGAGAAGAAATCTGACTGCTCCTTAGATACTGAAACTTCCTCAGATACAAAGCATTATATTTCAAGTTTAATTGTTTGGGATGGTGGTCAGCAAGTAATCTCCCCAGCTGAGTCACTAGGCAATTATAAGGAGTAGGAAAAATGATTGTCTTTATGATAGCCAACTCAGAAGATGCAGTCAAAATGCTGCCTTTTGTCCAAGTTGCCAAATGCTTCAGACAGATAAATAAAATTGAACTTTAAAACAACATATATCATCTGCAAAACCACATGCTTTGGTTTTTAAATAAACCTTTGTTTGAGGGACTAATTAAACACATCCAAGGGACATCTTCATTAAATAGCGGAAGCAGCTTAAGACAGAAAGTAGACATTTTTATTCTCCTCCATTGGGTATAGTACCTATAGCACTTGATAGAAACTTATTAAAATCTGCTTGTACCTTTAAAAAAAATTGAAGGCAAGAAGCCTATGGCAGATGTCATTAAATGTTGCAAGGTGGAAATAAATGTCCAGAAACACAATTAAACTTTGCCTTAGGTTTATGTTCTCACTGGACTCAATGGGAATTTTGCCACTGACTTCAGTGGAAGAAAGATTGGACTCTAAATTATTAAAACTTAAAGAAACCTCCATGCTCTACTGTGGACCCTGAAATGCTCTTTTTTTCATTTTCCAAGTCTTTAATCCCTCAGGTTCATTTCTCAGCTATATCAACTGTAAAGATTATGTAAATTAGCCGCAGCTGATGAGAGCAAGTTTTGGTCTGGCCAAGGACCACAGCAGCTCCTGTATAAATTGGGGCTGCTCCGTTACCTGTACTTCAACAAGATACGGCAGCAACTGTACTGGTTGGGGACTATTGGTGATGTATGACTAGCTATGCTAGTTGTGCCCCACTAGTGGATTCCCCTGTACGAGTTAGAATCTTTAGCTGCTCCTTTAAGACAACATTCCATCTGTTTTGTGCGGCAGATAAGTGAGCCTCTCATGAATCACAAAACCTCCTGAAAATAAGAGTATGTTTAGATCATTTTTAAAAACTGTGCATCTGAATAAAACCTCAGCTGCTTTCTCACCATCCATCCCACATCCTTCACTTTTCTCGATTATAATTTTCCTTGTAATATCTTCTGACCAGAGGGTAAACATCTGCTGAAATTTCTTCACCTTGGCTGTTCTAGGTGCTGGTTATGATATCACATCCTTTCACTTTAGAATGTTTTTTTTTTCTCTTTTTCCTCTGCCTGCTGCTGATGCTGGTGTACTGGCATGTTCCAAAGACAACTTTTGCATGCGTGGCCTGTCTAACTTTTATCCAGATTTAACGAAACGGATCCGTACTTCTTATCAGAGTAAGTTTTATAAAGGTTAGGCAAACAGCTTTACCACAATCAGAATATGCCTGACTTAAACCCATGTGTTTGTGCTCCGTAATGTGTTTATTTAAACACATTCAGCATGCATGCAAATTTTTTAAATTTTTATTTTATAAGAAATGTAAACCTCGTTGAGTGCTGACAATTGTTTTCATTATACCAGCATTTCAGGTCTGTTTCTGACTCCAGTGTTGTCAATGGCAAAAAGGGGTTGGGATAGTTCAGCAATATGAAATTCCTAATGATCGCTAACATCCATTGTTTTTGTGTTAATTTTAATATGTATCTACTTACGTGAAGTGCCTCATGTTTTGAGGTGGTCCTGCCCCAGTGTAGTTGTAAATAAATTATTCTACTCTTTTAGAATACCATTGTGGTGTATAGGACTAAATTGGGGTGGGCAATAAGTGGTGCTGTCTGGACCACCACTTACCACGGCTCCCATTGGCCAGGAACAGTGAACCTGGCTGCAAGTGGCCATACGTGCAGATGCTCAGGTAAACAAAGCATTTGTGAACACCGTCTGGCGTGCGGGCCACTTATTGACCAGCCTTGGTTAACTAATGACATGAGCTCATGAATACCAAGTTCTAGTGTTTGGTCTTGCTATGTGGCTATGAGCAAGTTAGCCATCTCTCTGAGCCTTGGTTTCCACTTGTGTAAAACAGGTGTTGTAATACATATGTATGTGAACAGAGGGCTGTGAGGATTAGTTAATATTTGGAATATGCTATCACGATGTAAAGTGGAGTATAAATTCTAATTACTGTTTTGTACAAAGTGTGTGATGTATTAGGCCACCATTCATTTTGCAGATGGGCCTTTCTGTGTGCCTCGTAGGGTATATCTGCTTTTCAAGCTGGAAGTGTAATTTTCATCTGAAAGAGACATACCCACGCTAGCGCTGATTGATTTAGCATGCGAAAAAGAGAACATAGCTGCCACAGTACAAACATCCAGAAGAGCTAGCCACCTTGAGTATGTACTTAACATCTTGGGCAGCTGCATACTCAAGGTGGCTAGCTTTTCCAGCTGCTTGTATTGCCATGGCTACACACCGTTTTTAGCTCTTTAGTGTAATCAGAGCTGGTACAAATGTTTTCGGGAGTTGGAAATTTCACCTTCCATTTGAATGTGTAAACATCTCTTAAATGAACTGGTCTCCAGGATAACTCTTGTTCCTCTCTTTTTAAGCCAGTTTTCATAGAAGAGCTGAATAGGCCAGTTAAGCTAAGTACTCAAGGAGGGAAAGATAACTAATGAGGCTTGATAGCCTACTGCAAAGTATGTGTACAAAATCCCATTAAAATGTGGGATTGTGATTATACTAGCTGACCTCTTTCCTTTCCTCATGCTGATTGCTCTTTAGCTGTGTTTCATGCCGTTCCAGTCTACAGTGTTTAGCTCAGCCTTTGCATCTGCAAGAATTTTGTACTGAAAGTGAGTAAAATGATTGAAGCTTTTAAATATGTGAACCATTTGCTCATTAAATATGAGGTCAGTCATAAATCTGGGAACTTGCTTAAAAGAATGTTATTTGTGAGAGAAATAATACCTGTCGCATAGAATGTTTGAAAACAGAATTGCCCCATTCCTGCTAAATTTACTTTGTAACTGGATGATGAAGAAACAAGACACTACCACAATATTTTCAGAGTGTGTACTGTCTGGGAAATTGAGGCTGGCTTTGTTGGCAGAGCATTTGCGGGAGTCAGCTTTGTGATAAACTAGGTAGGTTTAGACTGAACAGTAGAAAGCTCTGTAAGGGCAAGAAGAGCTAGTGGAAGCATTTAAAGAGGGCATTGACATAGAACAACCAAAAGAGCAAGAAGAGCCAATTTTTCCAATTCAGTAAAAACCTCAGTAATTCAAGAGCTGCAGTGCATGTGGATATGAGACTGTCCTTAATAAGTAACGTCAAACCTTACTTTTTGTAACCCCTATTTTAAGACCAGTGCTCACACAATGATTTGTAATGCGATACAAGTTTACTGCAGGACGTTCACCACCTTTTACGTATTCTATTTCCTCACACTTTACATGTGTATTTGTACCACTGTCTTCCTGAGCTTCACTCCTGAACCTTCTCTCTCTCTGGAGCATGCGAGGGGGAGTTATACAACATTTCAAGATCACATATTGTTTGCTATTTAGGTATGAGTTGTTCGTATTTTGGCTGTTAGACAGTCACCGTGTAATCAGGAGAGTTTTTTTTAAACTTTGCAATTATAGTGTCAGGAGGCATAAATAAGTCCTTAAAGAATCGCAGGTTGCAGATCCCTGATGCAGAACAATAAACCAAGAAGCTGATTTTAGAAGCAATAGTTTGAGTGGATTTGAGGAAAGCGAGCTTGCAGGCACTGAGGCCAGAAAGAGGGAGATTACAATAGTCAAGGGCTGTGTCTACACTTGCATTCCTCTTTTGAAAGAGGTGTGCAAATGAGGGAAATCGAAAATGCAAATGAGGTGCAGATTTGCACATCTGGCACCTCATTTGCATATTCTTATTTTGAAAGAGCTTCTTTCGAAAAAGAAAACCAGTGTAGACATTGCTCTTTCAAAAGTAAACCCCATTTTTGAAAGAATCCTTCTTCCCTTTTTTTTTATGGGAAGAAGGATTCTTTTGAAGATGGGGTTTACTTTTGAAAGAGCCGTGTCTCCACTGGTTTTCTTCTTTCAAAAGAAGCTATTTTGAAATAAGAATATGCAAATGAGGTGCCAAGTATGCAAATCTGCACCTTATTTGCATTTTCAATTTCTCTTATTTGCATGCCTCTTTCGAAAGAGGACTGCAAGTGTAGACACAGCCAAGGAGCATGGTGATGTGTATTGGACAAAAGTATTGACAGAAAGGAGAGAGAAGAGTGGTTGGATTCTTTGAAGAGATGTGCATCCAGAAAAAAGGATCCAGATTTATATTCAATCTGGTCTAAAAATCCATGAAGAGAACCAGAAAAAGAACTTTTAGTTTGGAGTGAAGGAAGTAAATCCAGAGTGGAAAGGCAAATTTGTGAATCATCAACATAGAGATGGTATTCAAAGGTATTCTTACAGATGAAATCACACCCAGAGTATAGAAAAAGAAGTGGAAGGAGCCAAGATAGCTGATAGTGGTCTCCACATAAAGAAGAAGTGGGAAGAAGATGACCTACCAAGAATGACAGTGAAAGAGATATCCAAGAGGTCAGAGGAAAACCAGGAGAGGACAGAATCACAGAAACATGGAGATAACAAGATTTCAGAAAGTCAGCATTGTCAGAGGCATCTGATTAATCATGGGGATAAGAGTGGAGTAGCAACTTTCATTTTGCCAAGGAAAGGTCATTAGTACGCTTGATTAATGACATTTCAGTGGACTATAGGGAGTGGAAGATAGACTGGAAGGCATCTAGAATGTTCTGAACAGAAATTTCTGACAGACATGGATGGCACACTCAGGCTGTGTCTACACTACAAAAATAACTTTGAAATTGCTTACTTCAAAGTTGAGCATCTACACACACCCTACTTTGACCACTTCGGGAATGAAGTAAAGACTTCACAGTTGGGCTCCCTACTTTGAAGTTAACATAGAAGTAAGGGAAAATGTGTGTAGACTGTCTGCTGGCTACTTCAAAGTTACACCTAACTTCAAAGTTATTTTTGAAGTTAGTTTATATTGTAGATGCACCCTCAGTGGATTTGGAGATGAAGGGGGAAGGGATATGAGGTGATAAATTTGAAGGAGGGTGGAATCAAGTCTTGGAATTTTATAACTAGAGACCAAAACATACTTATAGTGTGTGCACGTGTGTGTGTGTGTAAATGCACCTGTTCCCCCTTCCATGGTCCACTCCAGTAGTGTCCACTTAGGTCTCTTGCAATCACATGTCATGGAGTAAGGACTCTTGTCCCACTCCTTTCTGCCCTGTCATACACAATTATATACCCAGTAAGCCTGTCTGCCCAATAGTGTTTGCTTATGCTGGACTTTCTCTCCAAAGGCTAAGAATTGTGCATTTCAAGCGGTATAGAGCAAATGCCATAAAAGCAATAAACACATTTAAGCATACACTAAACATACCAGGAGTCACAAGTCTCTCTGGGTGTTTCTACACTTGGAACTACTTCGAAGTAGCCAGCAGAGATTCTCCCTTACTTTGAAATTAACTTCAAAGTAGGTAGCCCAACTTGGAAGTCCTTACTCCATTCCCAGGAATGAGTAGTGCTCTACTTCGAAGTAAGGTGTGTGTAGATGCTGTACGTCAAAGTTGCTAACTTCGAAGTTGTACTTCGAAGTAAGCAACTTCAAAGTTATTTTTGTAGTGTAGACAGCCTCTGATGGGGCCATAATAGACCATAGTCTTTTGTGAGAGTTGAGACCCCCTTGAACAGAAAGTCCTGCTCATTTGCTGGATCAGACAGAAGGCCTCATGTCAGTTTAAATGCCACATTTAAAGGCCATTCTTTATCTGTCAGTCTCTGGAAAATCCAGTTCTAACTAGTATATGCAAGCCTCTCCCAACATGATACCTCTCTGCAGGTGTTTATAACCCATGTGATAACTTTATTAAATAAAAATCTGCATTACCTAAAACATTAAAAAACACATCTTTTCAAATATTGTCTCTTCTCCTGAGATTTCCTGAAAAAGGTGGTTCATCAAGGAATGACAAGGAAAACTTAAGTGCAAAGACAAATTCTCATCGGAAGAGACTTTTAAAAATACATTGTTTAATTTGACATGGATTCAAAAAGAGAAAGCATGTCTTCATATATAATATATATGAGTTAATGGCATAGAGAGAGCTGGTCTGGAGTTGTGTTCTTACCTTACAAAACATTACAAGGAGAAACTCAATAAAATTGAATGGTGGCAAATTCAATACTGATAAAAGGAAATACTTTTTCAAGCAAAGTGTAATTAGATTGCCACATCATGCAATGTGGTCATAATTTCCTAGGATTCAAAGAGTTACAGTAGATCATGCAAAAAGGAATTTAGAAGCAAAAATATCTCTTGCATTAAACCAGTAAAGATTAGAAAATGACTTCCTACAGAACAAATTAGCCGTCAGCTGTCTGCCCTAGGTTTTTTTGCATCATCTCTGAAGCATCTGGTGTTGGTCATTGTCAGACCAAGATTCTGGACTGGATGGACTACTGTGTCTGATCCATTATGGTAGTTCCTGTGTTCTTACATTATGGAGATGGGTGGGGCACCATATTCATTATAGTAGACTGGTGCAATGGGGATAAAGATAAGAGAATCATTACAATGTAATTGCATTGGTTTTTAGGTTTTTCAGAAAGGGAACGTGTATTAATGTGTTTTGTGTCTTCATTTTTGGTGGCTGGATTGTTTACAGCTGACATTGACTTTCATATACAGCGTTATACTCAGTAGTAAAAAAATTCACTTTGATATGTGATCAACCATATGAGGTTTAGAAAACTTATAAAAATGTGAATCACAATAAAATGAAATTCTTACAACTTTAACAGTTGTGAATTCTGTTATTGTCAAAAAGCTTTTATGGGAATTTTTACTTTTACTTATCTAGAACCTTTTGGGGGTAAACGTAAACAATACTCCGAAATATGTCTCTTAAAGGCCTTTAATAAATGTGAAGTTACTAAGCAACTACAAGTGTATGTGTCACAGTAACAGGGTAGCTAGCTCTCTGTCTGCTTCCTGGTTTCCCTAAGTGCACACCCTCATGTGTTTGACCTCATACTTTTGCATCTCTTTTGAAAGAATTTTGCAAATTTCCTGTGTTTGGATTGGGCCCTGGACTTCAGTACCTAGTATATCCACCAACTTTATCCTGCAGGTTTGTCTGAATTTAGGTAACTGCAGTTAGCAGGCCAAAAATCACCATTGGCCCCACAGCAAGGTGTGGGGAGTGACTCTGTGCCCTGGAAGGGGTGTGGCCTAAGGCAGTTAACCACAGCACTGCCCCACCCCACCCTCCGAGCCACATAGAGCAGTGCAGCATCACTGCCACCATATTTCAAAGGGCCTGGAGCTCTGGCCACCGGTGCTGCTACTTTGACAGCAGCAGCCAGAGCTCCAGGCTCCTTTGAAATAAATGCCAGGCTCCAGGGTGATGGCCCTCTGCCTCCCCTTGTCAGCCTTGATCATCTGGGTCAAAATGAGCAAGAGACAGAGGCAAACTCTTAATCAGTCTTAAGTGCTTATCAAGGCGACTCTCTTAAGCCATTGTTGTCCTTCCTGCCTGTATTCCCTTATAGCTGTCTAATAAATTCACCCAGTAGAGTCATACAGCAAACATCCCAATAATCATGCTTATATACTATATTCATAAATTATTACAAAGCAGCCTCACAACTGTCACAGTTAATTAACGTTCAGCTGCATTGACTAATCTTGTACCTTATTAAATTGCAAAAATATCCTTGATTTGAAGTTAATTGGATCTCCAATTGTTTAGCACTTCTGAAAAACAGATCAGTTTTATTTCAGAATGTAATTATGGATGTAGGAGCCTCGCCGCACAGGTCTGAAAAATTTGGCCCTAATTCTTATGAAAATGATCAGGTCAGACATCAAAACATTTTCAAAATCAGCGGCCCCAAGCAGGTATAAGCGAGACAGTTTAAAGGTTCCATTATATGGTTTCTTGTAAAATCAGACAGAAGTCTGCATTTTTTAGATTTTTGTAATTAATCACACCCAAAGTTAATTGAAAATGAAAAATTAGAGCTATTGGTAAGGTTCTTTCACCTAAACACTAAAATCTTGATAGTGACGAGTCCCTGTGCCAGAGATGGACACAGTTGTTCTAGCACTGAAACAGCTCCACCAGTGATATCTGTGGAAGACAAGGCATTGTATTTTTGATTCTGTGTCTATCCTTGCTCAGAGCAGATCTAGATTATGTGGTAGTAAAAATTCCAGCAGCCAGCCCACACTAGCATTCCCTTGCTAAGGCCTCAGCTGAGGAGAAACCAGAGCCTGTGCAAATGGGAGTGAATATTGTGTGGCAGGAGATATTATGCCTCTTTGAAGCACGATGCTCCAGACGTCCCAGTGGGAAGTCATGACTCTTCATTGTCCACACTGCAGTGAGCAGCTTACTGCCATAATTAAATCCCTAAACAGCATCCCCATCATATAAGCTGTCTTGCACCATATACATTTACTGTTACTTTCAGATAGCATTACCATCATTTTTACATCTGTTTCTCAGATTAGCCATCATGTCTGAAAAAGTACCTGATTACTGGCCTGTTGGTTTGGGGTTTTGTTTTTTTTGTTTTGTTTTTTTTTAGTCACCACTACTCGATTTCCTCTTCTCCCTGTGTCACTATTTGTTTCCCACTTCAGTGATTATTTTTTAATTTCCTGAGAAGTTGAAAATATGCAGAAATATTTTCATACCAATTTGGCAAGGATGAGTAGGGTTGAGTCATGCCAGAACTATTTAACTTTCAAGCTTTGTTTACATGATGCCATTTATGATGTGAAGTCAGCCAAGAAAGTTGAAGTGCATCCTGCTGAATTGAACTTAACTTTTTAACTCAATTTTTTTCAGGCCTGACTGAACTCACTGACAGTCCAGTTTCTCTGGAGCTGGAACGTTGCAAGTCTCCCACTTCAGGTAAAAGTCATTGGCAACTATTCTTGCAGTCTGTATATGCCATTCATGTCATACATCTCTGTGTTTCATTAATCCCAAGGAAGTGAAGTACATAGTCATTTGTATTTATAAAAATGGAGCTTATTTGGACAGTCGAACTTTCTGCTTATCAAGGCATAGTGTTCAGAGAGTACATTTAAATTAAAGCAGAGGTAAAATGACGATGGTGTGTAGTGGGAGAAAGAGGTATGAACTCATTTGAACTGACAGTTTCTTGAAGGACCATATTCCTGTATTTCACACTGACTCTCTCATATTTTTGTTAGAGAATAATTCTTCAGATCTTTAGAAGGTGCTTCCTAACTGGCCTTTTTAAGTGATGTTTTCAACATAAGCAGGATCTATTTTTTTAATTATATAGTAGTTTGAAATGTTGTGATGTGGAGAGGGTAAATTTTAATTCCTGGGAGCAGCTGATGTCTAAAGTGCTTCTAGAATTATGTTGTAGAAACAGTATCAAAGAAAACTCAGTAACACCAGTCTCCATCTTTGCATGCCAGAGGTGGTCTACCCATTTGATCCTGAAAGTGAAATCCTGACCTCCTTGAAATTAGGGACAAAACAGAGAGAGAGAGAATCACAATGCAGGGCAATTTCCTTTTGGTGGTTCAGCAAGGGCACCCACTCTCAGCTTTCTTCTTCCCAAGTCATTGCCTTTCTGAGTAGAATCTCAGTTTAGGGTGTCCAGGTGGCAAGTGTGAAAAGTCAAGATGGGGGATAGAGAATAATATGTGCCTACATAAGAACAAGCTCCAAATATTGGGACTGTCTTTATAAAATCAGGACATCTGATCACCCTATTCACAGTTCTCTTCATTTTTATGGGGATATTGCCAGGCTGTGCCATTCTTTACTTTCAATGTGTCTTTCCCAGCATAAACATGTTGTCAAATAATACCTGCTCCTTTGTCTACAGTGACAAATAGTAGGTGCAACTGGTAGTTATAAATAGCACACTGTTCTAGGTATACCAGACTATATTAGTCTTAAGGTAAAAGCATTATAGAGAAAACATTAAAAACAATAAAAGGACCTACGTGCGTGCTAATAAATTTATCAGATGTCACCCCAGTCCTAACATGGATTCTGACAGGCTCAGTCCTTCTGGCCCTAGCCTAAGAATTGGGACCCTCCCTCGACCAGGGCTTCTGTCTCTTTGCTGGTCCAATAAGAAAGTTCTGAGCTAGCTTAAAACCAGGGTATTTATCTGACGTCTCTTTCCATGTCTGTCAGTCCCCAGAGAATCCAGTAGCATATGTGTACCTTTTCAATGGGGTGTCTTCTCTGGAGATGTTACAACCTGAGTGAATTTGCCTAACCATTGTGTGCTTTACTCTTGTTTTCTCTTCACATGGTAATACAAACAATTCCACGGTAGCACATACACAATTTCATTTTTAGTTCAGTGACCTCCAAAGACATTTAAACAAGTTCAGTAAGATTTTACTAAATCAGTAAAATTAATGAGAATATTGCTGTAAATAGTTAGTATATCACAACAATTTCAGCTGTTTCTCTAGGAACTTCTTTTGTGATGGTCTAGTCAGTATTAATTTGTCCCAGGGTGGACTTTCAGCTAGTCCTTTATATTTGCTGTGGAGAAGTAGCTACAGCCGTAAGGTAGCCATTTTGCCTATGGTGCTGCAAACAGCAACTCCTTTTCTATCCTTTTGGTAAGTATTTTTAGCTATTATCATATTTTATATTATATGTCCTGTCTTATTCATGAGGAGTTAAATGTCCACAAGCATGCTATTCAAATCTTCAGCCTTTGTCTTCCGTATTGTATTAAACTTAAAAAGGTCATGGTCACTCCAAATCTGGTTTACAAATTAGTATATTGTAAAATCTACAATGACATTTGTAAAACTGCAACAGAATTAGTTGTGACTTTTTTAAAGAAATGACTCCTGTAGTATTTGCAACCCAAATGTTGCAGTTCTGACAACATGAGAGTGATACTGGATAGAGCAATATTTCTAGCCCCAAGAATTCAGTATCATGATTTAAGCTTAGTGTTGCCAACCCTCCAGGATTGGCCTGGAATCTCCTGGAATTGATATTGATCTTCTGGTAACTCTGGAAAGCAATCTGGGAAATTTTAATAGGATAATTTAAGGAAATGACATTATGTCATGTAGATTTAAAAAAAAAAAAAAGTGTCCCAGAATATCTTCTGTTACAGTTTGCAGTCCTACTTAGGTGCCCAAAACTAGTGAAATTGGCTTAAAATTAACAAATGTTATCTTCTGGTTTTTGAGCCATTAGTGTGCATTCTCCAGTTTTTCTCTGCAGCCACGAAGGCTAGACACTTAATTTCTCTTTTTAATATAAGATGATGTTCTCATATACGCCCCAGCCTTGAAACATGTGTTCTTAAAACTCATGTAGAGGTAAGATGCTGTTGGGACTATTCATAATAGTAAAGTTAAGTGCATATTTTTTTCTAATGCTGTCCAAAACTGCCTGGTTTAGATCAGCTGATTTCCAGATATTTTCAAAGTGATCTTACATTTGTTTATCTCTTTGTCTTTTTGGGAAGCAGTAGTCATAGTAAACCACGACTGTTTTATGTTTTATCAAAACAAAACAGCAGTCATATGATAGAATACAGACTAACACGGCTATCTTTCTGGTTTATGTTTTATGAACTCTTTTAGTGCTTCGTCTGAGCGCGCCAATATTTACTGTATTTGTCTTTGAAGTGTAAATGTAATTACCAGCTGAAATTTTATTTGCAGTGGCTGTCATTCAAAAATACCTCTAGTAAGAAACAAATTTTATTTTAAATGATCCATATTTAATCTTTAAACAAGTATAAATTATATGCAAAATGTAAAGCTGGTTCTGGATCAGTATATTGCTTACAATAAGGAGCAAATCTATGACCCCTCACAGTCGGAGTAACTAAATGGTGAAAATGGGATTGCCAGGGAATTTGAGAGTGAGAATCCCTATGACATGGGAACCATTGAGTTACTTAATGTTGCCTCAGGGCTTCAGTAACCCTTGTAGCTCTTGGCCCTTGTCTTTCTTGGGAAGATGATTGGTAGATCTGCATTGTTATGTGTGCACTAGCCACAATCCTATTACTCCCTGTGATCCGCACAGTATTCATTTGATGTAACACACAAGGACCCCAAGGAACTAGGCTCCAGAACAGACTCCACCCAATCCTCTGTTGTCTGCTCTACCCACCTGGACAAGCAGACCATGAGCCGCAGAATAGGCATTAGGAACTGGTTTTCGGCAAATATGACAACAGCAAGAGGTCCAGAATCACTCTCACTGGTGAAAGATGGTGCAAATTTCTATCCTGGAGCACACTGCATGACTCCCAGCTTTGCCTCCATGCCAGATGATGTGGCTAGGTTCCGTCAGGAATCCAGGGACATTTCCGTTGCATTCTGGCCTCTATCAGAACTCTACTGATGTAGGCTACTTGGATAAATCATCACATATGCAGCCTCACTCCTCTCCTGGTTTGACGCCCCACCCCAGTGCTTTGGCTGCATTGGCTAACTCCAGGTTCTTCTGGAAAATGGTGCTTGTAGCATCCAATCTTGATCTTGTAGATTTTCTGTTTCCTGTTCATAGAAATTGCCAGTATAAGATCATGACTGTTGGACATAGCTTAACACAGGGACACACAAGAATTCTATCAAGTTATCTATACATACCCCTATTTTTCCACCAAAATTTGTCATTTGAGTTGAGTCACTGATGACTCTACTTGTAAAGCCTGTGCTGTGAATATTAGAACCCAGAGTTAATTAGACAGCCCTGACGGAATGCTCCTAATGTTCTACATGATGATGCTGTTCTGTTTACAGTACAAATCTGGTCTGTTCCAGTAGACAATAATTTAAACATATTCCATAGAATTATCTTTTATTTATTTATTTATTTGTTTACTTACTTACTTACTTACTTACTTACTTACTTAGCCCTGTTGTATGATTTTAGAAACAGTGAATACACCCGGAAAATCAAAATGCCATCCTGAATGTTCTTTGGACTGGAGCATGGAATGACATGATTTGATGGAAAGATTTCTTAAATGCAATCTGCCACATATTGTCTTTTGAATAAAGGGAAAAAATTCAAGCTCACACTTTGATAGGGTTTTGCAGTAGAGCTGGAGAACAGATTTTTTATTATTATTATTATTATTTGGTTTGTTTGGTTTTTTTTCCATTTGCTGGTATGCCCATGGAATTCGATTAGCATTTAAATGCTACAGTGTTGGATTCATGATAAGACAGATAGATGGAAAATGAATTTTAAGAAAACAATTTGAGAAATTTCTATTTGTGTGTGGATACCTGGGAAGTGGCAGATTGCTCAAAAGTCTTCTTTTAATGGAACCATGAATTAGTAAAAATTACAGACTATAAGCAGTTCTCTTTTTAAATGTGTTTCTCACGATAACAGTATGGTTTACCATGCAATGACATTTGATTGATTTTATTGCCTGTTTAAAAATCTCAGACAGTAAAAAGAAATAGGTTGATTGATGTTTTGAGTTCACTCTTTGTTGATGTTGTTGTGATATCTTATTTTAACTCAGGACTGCAAGATTCAGTCTTTGAATGAAGAAAGCGCTATATGTTTGTACATTAGCACATGTATACATTAGCTAATGTATGTAAGCGCACGTTTTTCTTTATGGCCTGTGATTTGGAATTCAAAATTTAAGTCTGTATACTACCTTCACTCTACTGTTGAAACTGTAAGTGCTCAGTATCTCTCTGAAAAACCTTGCCATAAACTCTGAGGCTTCAGATGAAACTTTTACACCCTGAACAAAGTAAACCAGGCTCTCTACAAACCCATAGATAACACACTTTAGGATCAGTGTCTTATTAGTAAACGTATTGTTTTTCACCATGCCTCGTTAAAGAAAATTGATTCAGGGCATTTTAGAAACAGTTTCTGTCTCTTGTTTATTTGTCTGTTCATATAGTTTTAAGTTATAGCAATTAAGCATGCAACTGAGAGCACATACTGTGAGCAGAAAAAAAAATAATTCCCTCACATGTACGCTTGGAATTAGATTTTTATTGATAATGTTGGTAAACATCAATTTCACTCTAAGTACATACACCAAAAACAAATTTCACTAGATAATTGATAATTTATAGATAGGGAAAGTAAGAAAAATGCTGCTTGATAATTAGTTTGATTTAAGTGTATTTACTTTGTATGTTTTGACATGGTATGTTGACAACTTATTTTTAACAGTTACAAAGTTTTAACTTTCTGAATCTCGGTATGTATGATAATTAAATAATTATGAGACCCCTCCATATTCTGAACTTCTAAAATTTCTCACAACTGTGAAAATTTAAATAAATAAAAATCATGTAAAATGCTTAAAAGTAAACAGTTTTCTCCATCAAAATTATAAAAAATTAAAAATCAAATTCTGCCTGGACTATTTGTGTCATCATTAGGTGTCACTGTTCACTTTCTTGTGAGATGAAAAAGACAGTTTGCACATCTGTCAGTATACTGTGTGAAAACTGGACAACATGCAAGCATCATTCGAAGGCACTTGAATAATATCAGTGCTGCCTCAGGAGAATCCTAAATATCTCTTGGAAGGATAGGTGCATGAGCACTAGCATCCTGGAGCAGTCGAATGTGACCAGCAATGGAGCCATTATCATTCGTCAACAAATTCATTGGACTGGTCACGTGGTTCGAATGTCTGATCAGCACCTCCCAAAAGAGATACTGTTTTCTGAGTTAAAGGACAGAATAACATTGGGGTCCTGTGGAAGTCATATAAGGACATGCTGAAGGCTCACGTTAAAACGTGCAGCATCAGTGTCAACACTTGGGAGAATGTTTAGGGAATGGTAATCCATGAGGGGATGATGCAATTTGAGAGTTCTGGCCACAGTTCAGACGTGGAGAAGAAGAAAAATGCATCAAAAACTGTTCCATGCCCCTCCAACAGTAACTAACACCTGCCCCTTCCCTGATAAGATCTTCAGCTCCAAAAGCAGGCTGATCAGCAATCAACAGACTCACAAATAGGAGGATGACATGAAGACGTCCTACTCGTTATCAAGTGACTGCCAAGAAGAACAAGAAGAATTTTGGAATGTCAGAATTTCATCAATTCACATTTAGGAGGACAGCCATCATAACCATAATCACTAGAAACCTCTCTTTTATGAAACCTTCTGCATTGTGCCTTTCTTTAAAGGGATATATCACAATTAGGACAAGAAACAAAGTTTCTTGAAGACTTAATTGGGCTTTGGATCAGGTCCTTAATGCATAAATTTACTGCTATAATAGGGAAATTTTCAAGAGCTACACATTTAGTTTAATCAGCTGAGAATGGGTCAATGCCAAGTTTCAGCTTTCAAACACTAGTCATTTTGTACATAGCCCATTTCAAAAAAATATATGTAACATTTTGAAGAAGTTGTTCACTCTCCCACAGCTACAAAATGGCAGATGGGATTGAGCTCAATTTAAAAAGGAAACTCTAGTGACAGAAACCAAGCAAGCTGAGCAAAAATTGGATATTTTGAAACATTTTGAGCACATGAAAACATGAGATTATAACATGAAACAGGTGTGCAAAGTGGGGGTCATGCCCCTCACATTTTGTAAGGGGGGGTGCAGTGCAATTGGCTCCACTCCACGCATGGCTTCTGCTGCCTTCCCAGCCCGCTACTTCCTCCCCCGCAGCTTCCGCTGCTGCTATTGCTAAGGGAGTGCCCCACCCCTCCTGTCCACCGCTGGACCAATCAAAATGTTCTGAGCCCTGAGTCAAGGGGTGGGGCCAAGCCAGTGAGTTCCCAGCTTGGAACGGCAGCTGCATTGGTTCCCATGGCCCATGTCACACTGGGTCCCAGGAGCCCCCCCACAACATGCCAGTGAGGAGGAGTTTGTGTTTTTTTAATGGATGCTTTATTAACAGATAGAAAGATACAACATGGTAACTCCACAGAAACAGATCTGATGTAATGATGTTCTTCGATCCTGCCCTGGGGGAGAAGGGAAGTCAGTCTCCATTATCCTAATCAGTCATTGGCCTTTTGGCTGAGACGAGCAATGAGGTGATCAGAAGTGATTGTGGTACGGATTTTGGTTTTTGTTACCTGCTTGTTTGTTTTAAGCAGAAGTCATGGTTTTCCAAGCTATTGTAATTCTTTGGATCTAATAGCCTAGCCAGGGGTCCTTTCAATTCTCTCTCATTAGAAATGCAATCTTCCTGGCCATCGCTGCATTACAGATCCGCCGACACATCCCATAGGTCTCCTGCTGCCTCTTGCAACATGGTTTCTCATAGTATTGGCTGTTTCGCATCCTCCTGCTGCCTCCAGTACCCTCTTCCTGAGCATCTCACCCTCTTACTGAGTGCCTTTGCTCCTCATTCCTTCCTGTGGTCCTCCCACAGGTTGGGGGGCCCTGGCTAATTGCAGGACCAAAAAGTGGGACCCAATGTAAAATGTTTGCACACCTCGATATAAAGTATTTTGTAAATCTGATTACAGTTGAAAGTGCTTCTCATGACCATTTTTACTCATGATAGGAGAACCCCTTTCTAAGTTTAATGGTTATATTAATCATTCTGAAGTTCAGAATCTTATCTCAGCCCTGCTTCAATTATCAGTAACTTTACAGGCTGCAAAATGTGACTAGAAATCTAATAGGCTTTCTTATGAGATTCTCAGTTACAGTAGAGCAGCGGTAGTGATTGCAAAGTTGAGGTTATAACTAGCTTTCCAAAAGCACTTGTTTTTCAAACTTTTACACCCTACAGTCTCACACCTTTCTTCCAGAAAGGATTTGTTTCTTGTGAGGGTTTTTCCTGAATCCCATCTTTTAGGATAATTTGAAGCTATTTAGCCAAGATGTTTAAGAACTGACTTAGTCTTTGCTAACAAATTTGTTAGTCTTTTAACGTGCTGCAGAACTGCTTGTTATTTATGCAGCTACAGGCTAACATGGCTACAGGCTACAAGCTACAGGCTAACCTTCTAAGAAATGAGCATTTTGTCACTCTCTGAAATGTCTTTTTTTAAACATTGAGCAAAAATAGCTAGGAGTAGAAAATTGACATGTATTTCTCTTTCCAACCCCACAGGGCATTGTGATGCTAAATTCATTGATGTTTTTAAACAGTTTTGAGATCAGATGAAATGTGCTATAGATGCACAAACCATGATTTCAGACATGGACACTCATGTTTTAGTTTCATAAATCAAAATATATTGCCTGATTTTAAGGTCTGCACAGTCACAAGCTGCAGTTGAGAAAACCAGCAATAAGAATTCAGCATATTTTGAAACCTGTTTAATTCCTAGTCTTAGTTATGCTGTTTGACAGTGAGCTCTATTTAATAATATTGCTTTGAGTAAAAACAGTTCATTTGATCAGTTTTAAATTTTCTGACTCTCAGGCTGTGGCCACACTAGCCCCTCCTTTCAGAAGGGGCATGGTAATGAGAGCTTTCAGCAGATGCTAAGGAGGCGCTGGTATGAATATGCAGCGTCGCATTAGGATAATGGTGACTGTGCGTGATTTGAAAGTGCCACTTTTCCAAAACCAAATGCAAAGAAAGGGCTTTCAAAATCAGGGGCTCTTTTTGAAGGGCCCCCAGCTTCATGAGCAGTGTGCATTTCAAAAGTAGCACTTTCGAATCATGCATGACTACCATGGAAGAGCAGTCTTATAAGTATTTAAGAAATGAGTTTGTAAAGCACTTTGTCCAAATCCACAACACTCTTTTGGTTGCTACAAGGCCTGCTACATTTAAATTCTTCTGTGGTGCTTCTGACTTAAAATGTTCTTTGTGTTGAAGTGATATTGAAAGAAAAGTTTCTGAACAAAAGCAAAATGGGAGACTCTTAATTGCAACATTTTCCAGGCAATCTCTGGTACATAGCTAACTTTTACAAGTACATAGTACAAGTAGGTAGTTAAGTTTTATGCAGATTAAATAAATTCAGTATGGTCTTTTGACTTCTAGGCAATATTAATTTTTATGTTAAAATTGTTTTATTTCATATCTATGCAATGTATCCTCTCATCGTTAGTATATATAATAATGTGTGTTACTGCCATCATATATGCAATAATCCCTCTCCTTTACAGTTGATTTCTTAAGGTATGGTGTTATTCGAACTCATTGACTAAGTAGTAACCTCTTATTAAATTGGTTACCAGCTGTTAAAATACTTTTATGACCTGCTACCCCACCTGCATTTACAATATTTATTTTAATCTTATTTGCTTTTTTGTTATGCCAATCATAACATAAAGTAAGATATTGCAATACGCAGTGAAGACTTAGTAAAGAACCATTCACTTCTTTGAAGCTAAAACACTGGCGTTTCTGGTGCTTCTGTCTTCAGATTAATTTATTTTTCTGAATGAAGCTAGGCAAACGCCATTTCTGAAAACAACATTTGAACACGATTTCAGCCTTGGTTTTAATCAGAAGATGGCATGTTGTTCTCCCTCGTTCCTTTTCTTCCTTAACAACTGCCTTTCTCCTTTTTCTGTTGTTTCAGTTAAAGGATCAAGAAAGTTAAGTCTGCCAACAGATCTTAAGACTGATCTTGGTACGGTAGGCGAAAGCCGACAATTTTAAGTTTCCTTACATTCATTTGGCAAAACATTTTTACCAACTGATTCATAAGGTAGCACGATAACTTTTGAAGGCTTTATTTGGAAAGGCTTTCTTAAAAACCACCTATTAACCCATACAGTTCTGTTGGCAGCATTCAGCATTTTGCTTGTTTAACACTCATTTTTCATGTAATTGCATTTTGCAAATCATTGCACACTTGGGTGTGTAATTTTTTATAGTGAAATGACTTCAGATCTTTGGAGAAATTTGAATCATTCAGATTGGTTGTCAGTGATATTTATCTGTGCCTGTAACACTCAATGCATGCACTGGCCTATTTTCCTAACTTTATGTATAAATCCCATTTCATAAGAATAATGAGACACTTAGGCTTATGTATTTTATAGTGTGTCTCCCCATCCCCCAGATTGTCTGTCTGTGCTGACCACTGCCCCAGCATCTTTGATTAGCTTATGGGAGCTAAGGGGTTTATCTTTTCTCCCATGCTGCAGGGCTCTACCTCCTGTTCTTGGAGAGGGTGGGGATTGGGCTGCTCCACACATCTGGGGAAGGGCTTCTCGGTCACTGCTGCCTCATGTGCTTTGGGAGCCTGGGCTGAGCTGCAGCTATTCCCCACAAAGTGTATGCAGACAGTGCAGGTGGGGAGAGCCCTTCCCCTGTGCCATGCTGTGCCCAGCCAGGAACTGGAGCCATCCTTGGGTAGCCCCAGTCTCTGCCAACCCCAACTCCAGAGCCACAGCCTGCAGGTCAGGAGAGGAGAGCCCTAGGCAAAGGGTAGGTCCAGGCAGTGACACTATCTGCTGTGGTATGGGGCATAAAGTCAGCAGGGGGCTCAGAGATTCAGAGTTGTGGGCAGGTGGGACCAGGGATGTGGAAAGGGGGCAGGGTCCATATTTTTTAATTTGAAGGAGAGGGAGTGCATAAATAATACTTTGCTGCAGGTGCAAAAATACCTAGTTACAGTTCTGCAGATACACACATGGAGGGAGCCCTCAGGCATAGATGTCCCTCTTTCATGCTTAAGATGGGCTTGGCATGGCACCATCCCCGTTACTCTCTTCCTCTTCTGGGGTCTGGTCTGAGGAATAGAGAAGTCAGGGTAAGCCATTTTATTTGATTGACAAGGCTCACACAAAGGATTTTTAGCTGTGTTTTTATATTAATAGACTCACTATCTTGAGGGCTCTATTTGGATTTCAAACTGTAGATATAATGTGCTAGAAGTCATATTTTAAAAAAATAAAGAAAGAAAGAAAGAAAAAAGAGTGACCACAGCAGTTGCTTTTCTGTAGCACTAACTTCGGCCCCTCGTATAATAATGTTGATAGTGACATCTGAAATCTGAATTGAAAAATTGATTTAAATTGACTTGAATAAAAACACTGTCTTATGAATTGAAAACTGGATGACAGAACATAAACGAAGGGTAGTGATTGTGATAATAACTGGCAATGGGAAGAGCAGTTTGTTGGGTTGACAAAGTTATATAAGAATGTCTTATTAAATTTTATCAGTGAACTAGAAAATGGAATAAAAAGGACATTGTAACGAAATATAATATCACTGCTAGATTTTGTGCAGCCGTAAACACCAATGAAGCCAGAACAGTCATTAAAATTATCTAAAGATGAAGAAAATAGTAAGGTAGAAATATAAAAATAAAATGTGATTCATGTTAGAAAAATGTGCCTATTAGACTGAGGGAGACTTAGTCTGGTAATTCAGATTTTGGGGGTCACTATCAAATGCCTCATCCCCTTTCACACACACACACTTTTATCAAGGTTTTGGGGCTTCTGACTCAGAGACCACCTAACAGATTGGCGCTGTATAAAATGGAGCAGTTTCAACAGCAATGATTGAGAGAGACCCATCCCAGACCATCCCAGACCAGGTGCCTATGTCCCCTTGGGGGGTGGAGCTTTGGCCATCCCCTGCTGACTTGCTTAGGCAACCCCTCAGCATGCTGGCTTTCATTATACCCCATCTTTGGCCTCTAACTCTCACCGTGCATTAGATAGGGTGCCTGGGCATCTTTCTTGCGGCTGTGGATTCCACTTGGTAGAATGGCACTTAGTTAGGCACTGCAACACCTAGCTTAAATCACCATTGTGGTCTAATCCGTAGTGTACTGTATGTGACAATCCAGACTTTGTTGGATGATGGATCTATTAATCATCCAGTCCATTCAATCTAATTTCTGTGATTCTCTGATTCCAAATGAGCATGTATTTTTCCAAATACCGAGCAATCTTGTAGCACCTTAAAGACTAACAAATTTATTTATTAGGTAAGGAGTTTTCTTGGGTAAGAACCACTTATTCTCTTCCTCTACCTGTAATTTTTAAATTATCTCACAAGACACATTCAGTGTAAGTTAAAAATAGGGACCAAAAGGCCTGTTTTATTGGTCTGCCCTGCAGAGACAGACAAATCAGTTTCAGACATGTTAGTATGGAGACTGATTCGACATTTTGCCCATCTGTTGTCTTTGACTGTCAACACCATGTTTTCTAAATACTCTTCTCTCATATGCTGTGCACATAGGTGGCCTTGGTATACAGGTAGCTTGTTATAGGTAAAGCACGTGTAAATTGAAATCAGTGTTGGGGTGATAATCATTCCACTCTAAGGTTGATCAGTTGACACTTAGAGAATTTTTTTTTAATTGTGTGTGGCTGTGGCAGAGAGGTTCTTCCTTCCATATTAGCATCCATAAAGTTTCATCTCTTGAAACTGTACTGGATAGCTTAGCAAATCTAGTCTTCTGCTGCCTGGAAAAAAGTGTAGATTTTCTCTCTGTGAGAAGGTAATCTTAGAAAATGAGATCTCAGGGGTCAAATGCCTCTTAATTTTAATTTCAACCACTTTTGCTTCCAGCTTAGTTTACTACGTGTTATCTGGTTGTTGCCCGTGTCCATAACAGCTAGTAAATTCTAGCAGAGAAGTACTGAGTACATTGTTGACTGTGATCATTAATGCCTTCCTAAGGGAGAAGAATAAGGCAGTATATCCTAGAGCAATGGTGCGCAACCTTTTTTCAACCACAACCCCTATATTTTATTGCAATTGTGTTGCGACCCCTGAAATAGTGAGAAGAGACATTTTTTTAAAATTCAATTACAAAATCAATACTTCAGGAGTCGCAATGCATGTGAATACAAAACTGTCCTTAATAAGTAATGTCAAACCTTATTTTTGTGACCCTATTTTAAGAACAGCGCGCACAATTATTTGTACCAGTTATAAAGTTTAGTTACCCCCATCTCCAGCCTTTACCCACCTCAGTCCCCAAATCCACCCTCCTATCCCCAAGCTTTACCTCCTATCCTGCAAACTCTCCATCATCCCCAAACCCACCCCTCCATCCTGAGGTTTTACCTGTCTGAAACGATGAGCTCTGTGCTCTGCTCCTCGACAGCCACTGCCTCCCTGCACTGCTCTCCTCTGCTGCCTTCTTTTCAGCATGGCTCCAGCAGGACTGGCTCAGCTACCCTCCCCACAGATGTCCTACAGCCTTAGCTCCCTGCCCAGCTGGCTTCCTCTTCTGGGGCTCCCTGCTGCCACTAACTCTACTTGCAACTTTGGAGGCTGATGCTGCTTAAACAAAAAAACGAAATCCAGTTTTCACTGCAGCCTTTGTTTAAGTGGTGGCAGCCTCCAGAGCTGCAAGGGATGTCAGCGATCAGAGCTGCGATCCCCAGGAAGACATCTGTGACCCCTTGACCCATGTCCTAGAGGGGAGTTGTAACGCTCTTGCTCAAGAAACCATCTCTTGAAATTGATGGTGTTGCTATTTGCTTGTCTCTGTCTTAGCTTTTTGGGGCAAGATTATTGAAACATTGTGGTAATACATCACCTGGAATCCTCTGATCTCTCTGATCCCCAAAAATGAGGATACTTAGTGTTTTATGGACTATCTCCTCCTAGTAATGGTCAGATGGCCCTACTTACTTTCTTAGATCTGTTGATTCCATTTGATACTGTTCACAAAGTCATTCTGTTCTGTTCACTTGGTCATTGACCCTGTCAAAGCTACATAATAATGAGCACATAATTGCTCATCCAACAAGAGGGGACTAAGCTGTCACCCCACCTTGTTCAACATGGGTTAAAGCTACTGGGAGAGATACAAGGGCTTGTGGTGAAGTTGGATTAATATGTGAATGATGTGCAGCTTTGTTTCTTTCATAGATGATATAATGACTTCATTTTCCTGGTTTTGAATGACAATAAGTTGCCTTAGGCTTAATCCATTTAAGGTGGAGGTGGAAGGTGGTTTGTTAGGGTGCATCTTGAGTATATGGAAAAGAATAGCTAGCCTCCCTGTGATTGAGAAGGTCTGGCCATCCTTTCTCAATGTGGTTCATCAAGATCTCCCGTTCAGCCTGGGAGTACTTGGTGCTTTTGGTAGCTAGAAATGGCTTTTTCATCTGCAGTTGTTAAAATGATAGCTGGTATCTGGGGTAAGGGTAGAGAAAGGGGCAGCAGAGACTCCTGGCAAATATGGAGTTGGGAAGAATAGGAGGGGGAGTGAGGTGAGACACTGAGATTCAGATAGGAACAAGATAGTCAGCCCCAAACTGGGAAGGAGGATCCCAGGTTCTCCTTCCTGATTCTAGGCCCACTCCCGCCCTTGTGGATCTTCCTACCTCCTGGCCCTATCCTAGGCCTCACAGGAGCTGCTCCAGGTCCTCTGGGGCACTATTCCTTTGCAGGGGCATTAATCCCCATTAGTCAGCTCTAATTCTGGAACCTCCATATTGAATAATTATCTGCTCTTGGAGGGATATGCTGATAAATCACGTGGAAGTTTCAGCTACTGCAGATTGTAATGGCACACATATTTATAATGCGGGAACCAGAAGCAATATGTTATGCTAATACTCCCTTCACCAGCTCCCTGTTGAAGTTCACATGCAATTCACTGAGATGATTTCAATATTTTTGAGTGTGATTTAGTTTGATCCAAGCTATCTGAAAAGATCACTTGTCTCCCCATGGCCGGTTACAACAGTTTAGGTGAATTGAGGAAATCATTGTAACACTTCTGATATTTGATCATCTCAGGGATGGGAGCTGTAGGACTATGTGTCGCTGCTCTTACAAGAAGGGATTTTAATTTTGTCATATCCACCATTTCACTTTTGCAATTCTGGATTTTCCTCATCTGATGAGAGAATGCTGCTCACTGCATTAGAAACTTCTAATGTTTCCAGAGTGATTACAGTGATTCAGTGCCGGTCTCCATCTGAAAAAAAGAATCATTATGGCCTAATTTAAATATTTAAAAGCTTTGCTTTAATTACTGCAACAACTGCCTTGATCACATGGATTTGTGATGTGGACTGTCATGAATCCAGACTATGAGTTATTTTTTTGTCTTTGACTAAAACAGGGCACTCGATTATCAGCCATGAGTTTGTTTTACCTCTTGTTTTAGTCTCCCACTGTTAAGCAGCTTCCTTCAAAAGATAAACTTCATTTCCTGAGGTTGTTCCAGACAATTTTAGGTGGGTGAATAAAATATATACAGCATCTGGGGGGCAAAATCTGTCTAGTAATGTGTCTGGTGTTCAAATCAGGACAGAAGGCAGTGAAATAAAATCAGTTATAAATTTCTCTGTTGGCTTAGCAGAAAAGCTCGTTGTTTTTCCTCAGGCAATTTTGCTGATATGTTACCTTTCACTCATGGCAAATTACTTGTGACAATTGTCTAGCCATTTCCTGAAGCAAAATACCTGCCCAGAAAATATTTATAATATAACTGCGAAATGGTTTTGAGATCCTGCTGTTACAGACACAGTACAAATACTAAGAATCATCGCATGAATAATGTGAAGATATGAACAATTGATTAGAAATTGTAAAGACTTATCAGTAATACCACAGTACATAGAGCTTAAGAGAGGCGTCCTCTATTGTCTGTGACAGTAGAGCAAAGCTATTATCTCTTCATTCTTCTGTTGAACAGTTTGAAATCAAGCTGAATGTTTTTAAATGAAGTTGTCTTTCTGCAGAAGTATAGCAAAAATGTAAAAGCTACCTAAGATCGCTTGTTTTAAAAGTAAATTCTTCAGGAACTGCCAATTGTTAAAAGAAAATTTATCATTTTAAAAGGGAAATATTCCCTGAAGGCCTGATCTGGCTCCCCTGAGGGAACGCTAGTCTTTCCATTGACTTCAGCAAGTATGGGATAAGGACAACGCATGGGGAAGGAGGGGCACTGTAAAATTACATCCAGCATATTAGGCAAGGAACCACCTCAGCAAGCCGATGTGAACAGTCAGTGAGGGGTTTGCCCTGAACCCCATCCCTTGCCATCAGTACACACTTACATCCTGACTGGAGGAGATGCCTGTCTCTCCTTGTAGTCCTCAGGAACCCTTCTCCTGTAGTCAATCAGGTTGGGAATCTAACTGTTCTTGCAAAGAGTGCCAGAGGAGAAGGTGTGCCTCCCTTGTAACTTTTATCCCTGTGGTTAGAGTACTGCCCAGGGATGTAGGAGATGCAGATTCAATTCCACACTTGCCCTTTGGGAGGAAAGGATTTGAACAGAGATTTTTTTTCTAGCTCTCAATAGAGACTCCTAACCATTGGCCTGTTAAGGTGAGGGTCTCCTTGTATGTCCTTTAGAAGCTGTTCTACTGTGGGTGAGTAATATAAACAGTCATTGAAGCAGCACCCTGTGTTGCTCATTTCCCAGGGTACCGGAAGAGTCTTTCTTCATTTGCTTCCCCGACACCCCTTGCAGAATAACTAATTAATTTTTGTACAAGGTAGAACAGCTTCAGTGGGTGAGATTGAGGTGGACCCAAATCAGAATTTCACAGCACCTGATGTTTAGATAATTTTTGAAGAGGTTTTGAACCAGGATGTTTTAGCATTCTGTCCATATGGCAGATGGGGAAATTGAATTTGAGTCTCCCACATCCCAGATGAGTGAGAACCACTGGGCTAAATGTTATGAAGAAGACAGCTGCTCCTGCTCTTCTAGATAGTATTGCAAGATGTCCAGTTTTTGAGCAGAACACTCAGTCAACAGCCGATCCTGGCTGCTCCAGTCGGCACCATAAGTTGGTCCATTAAAGGTCTAGTAAGCAGTGCAGCAGGGGCTCAGGGATTGGGAAGGCTCCCTATCTACTTTGGATCCACACAGTTACTGGAAGCAGCTGCAAGGGGCTACAGTGAATCTCAACGTGCTCTCTCTGCCCCCAGCACTAGCTCTGCAGCTCCCATTGGCCAGGAACCAAAACTAGTGGGAGCTGCAGCGATAGTACCTGAGGGTGCAAGGACAGTGCACGGGGCCTGCCTGGCCACAAATGTGCCTAGGGGGCCACAGGGACCTAGCAGCCACTTCCTAAGAGCTGCAGTAAATGCTACAAGGCCTGCCCACTCCTGCACCCCCACCCTCTGCCCCAGCCTGGAGTCCCATCATGCTCCCAGACTCCCTCCCACCAGCCACACCCCATATCCCCCATCACCTCTGAGCCTCCTCTTTTAACTTTAAACCCCTCATTCCTGGCCCCACCTCCTGTGGTCTGACAAATTCTTTTGTCCAGTACCAGTCCACTCCCAAGGGTACAGAATGAGAGCGGTTCAACTTGTACTAGACTAAGTAATTAAAGTAGCAGAAAATAAATAATTTTCTCTTAAAAATATATCAAATACTTCTTTTTTTGGTTACATGAATGAACAAAAATTACAACTAAGATCTCCCAGGTGGTCCAAAGTAGGGCATAAATTAGTTGCTAAGCATATTGGTAATTCTCAGATAACAGTGACAAGTTTTCACAGTTAAATTGGAAGAATTTAAAGAACATCCATCTTATGCCCACCTCTTATCCTATTAAATAAGAGAAAAATCTGTTACTTTCCTGAAAATGGCCTCTGGTCATGAGACAAGTTCTCTTTGTAACTTACAGTGGAAAAATGGACAGAATTTCTCTTACCTTCCAGAATAATAGTCTTTGCTTCTATACAAAATAAAATAAGCCAGTTCTACTTTTTCATGTCTATATTCAGTGGGAGCCTTTCAACTGGACTTTCCCAAAAGTGTCAAGATATCAAAAAAATGAAATATGAGGGAACAAGAACAATTTTACCTCTCATAGGGTGAAAGTAATTTACCAGAAGTGTACAAAAATGACCCGATTCTACCCAGCCTTGCCCCTTGTCAATTAACTGTGCATCTTACTCTTATCATATGCTGTCCTCATCTGTTGGTTGTATTAAGATGTTGTCTGTCCTCGTATACTTATATTGAAATCTTTTTTGGGGGGAGGGAGCATCTTTTTCTCTTATGTGTGTACAGTATCTAACACAGTGGGAGCCTTAATGCTGACTGGAGTTCCCAGGTGCATCTCTGATTTATAAATAATTCATAGTAATGATTGTGATATCATTTAGACCTTTCAAAATGGGGGAGTTTGTAAAATGACTCCAAATTAGAATTCTTAGTTCATATTGATGATAGTATTTATATTTAGTTCTCACTTACTTTACATGTTTATTAATAACTACACAGAGTGCTAAATAGATGAAAATCATGTTCAGAGTGTTCAAGAAAGAATCTTTTAAGAGACATCTCCTAATGTGGAGCCCAGAGAATCGTCCATTACTTTAACTCGCAAGTTGGCTCATCAAAGGTTGTCATAGGAGTTACTTTATAGCCCTCTTTTTCAAAACATAATGTCTGTGAAATCTGTCTCTAACAAAACAGCCCTATTTGTACCCATAACTTGTTCAAGAAGGGCTGGGGGGAAAAAATAGTAAAGTCTTCTTTCTATCCAACCTTATGTATTTTTTCATAAACATAGGATAATATTAAAAACATCGGAAGACTTTTTTTTTCCAAAGTTGCATTTGCACAGTAATTTCACCTTAAGAAAGAAAAGTCCCTGTTGATTGACTTTTTGAATTGTAGAAATGCGAGGCTGGCAGGCACTCAAGAAGTAATCAAGTCCCGTCCCCTGGGTAGAGGTAGGACCAAGTGAACTGAAACGATCCCTGATGTGTTTGTCCAATCTGTTCTTTAAACCTCCAATGATGGGAATATCCTTGGAAGCCTGCTCCAGAGCTTAATTACTGGTTTAGTTAGAAAGTTTTTTTCTGATAGCTAACATTCATCTCTCTTATTGCAGAATAACTTACTACTACTTGTCCTACCTTCAGTGGACATGGAGAACAATTGATTACAGTCCTCCATATAACAATTTTAATACATTTGAAGACTTACTAGGTGGTTGGCTTTTCTCAAAACTAAACATGCCCATTTTTTTAAGCCACCTTCTCAGATCAGGTATTCTAAACCTTTGGTCATTTTTATTTAGTTTCTCTACATCAGTGTTCTCCAAAATTAAAACATTGGTGTACCCCTTTTGGGACTTTGGCATTATCGATGTACCCCTTGTCCCAGTGCTTATCTCTTGGGTTTTAGTAATTTATTTTCTGCCACATACTCCTTGACATCCTTTCACATACCAACGGTGATACGCATACCACACTTTGGGAAACACTGCTCTAGATCCATTTTTCCCAACTTTGTGTCCTCGGTCATCTGGGGGTCTGTGAGGGTATTGCAGAGGCAGTCCATGAAAAAAAAAGATAAATAAAATGATCATAGAAAATAAGTTTTAAATAAATTACAAAGTTAATAATCAATTATTATTTTTAAATTAAATATCTTTCAAAAATGTTATCAATTGTTGTCCAAAAATCTATATTGTGGTTTCCTTTTTCTCACAGCATCTAGAATTGGCATTGATGAGCGTCTGTGACTGGTTTGAGGGGGGGTAATTGGGGGTTCACGAATAGTTTGGGTGGATTAATGGAGGGGGTCCGCACAAGTGAAAAGACTGGGAACCACTGCACTAGACCCTTCCCAATTTGTCCATGTCTTCCTGAAGTATGGTGCTGAGAATTGGACACAATACCCTTTCTGAGGCCTCACCATTGCCAAGCAGACAAGGGATACGTACATCCCATGTCTTACATACTGTGTGCCTGTTCAAACACCCCAGAATAATATCAGTTTGTGATCGCCTACAACCCCCTGGTCCTTTTTGTCAGTACTACCACTTAGTCAGTTATTCCCCATTTTTTATCTATGAATTTTATTTTTCATTCCTAAGTGTAGTATTTTGCAATTGTCTATTGCTTTTCTTGTTGATTTCAGATCAATTCTTTAATTTGTCATGGTTGTTTGTCCACCAGAGTTCTTATAAGCCCTGCAAATAGTATAAATATACTCTCAACTCCATTATCCAACAAAACAAAGCAGCAGAAATGTAGCACTTTAAAGACTAACATGATTTATTCGGTGATGAGCCTTTGTGGGACAGACCCACTTCTTCAGATCTGATGATGGAAAGGAGGGTCAGATCCTGATTCATTCAGAGGGAATTATTCCTTTCTGTTAGTTATTAACTCCATTTGAAGCCACAGGCCAGTGAACACCCTTAGAAGGAAAAGAGCCTCAACCTAGCTTGGAGATGACTAATTTGTTTCTGTACCTCAGAAGGGGAAAGACTTTAAAGTGACCTGGTCAGAAGGCCAAGTCATAGGAAGAGGCAGACCACTACAATGCCTGAGTGACCCTTCACAGCATGTCAGTCAGTCTGTTTTATGGGAAGAAGGGTTCTTTTGAAAATGGGGTTTACTTTCGAAAGAGCAACATCAGCACTGCCTTTCTTCATTCAAAAGAAGAATATGCAAATGAGGCACCAGATATGTAAATCTATACCTCATTTGCATTTTCAATTTCCCTCATTTGAATGCCTTTTTCAAAAGAGGAATGCAAGTGTAGATACAGCTCTATTGTTTTGCAATGTAAACCCAGCCTCACTTGATTCAAGTCCTAGAAATCAGCCAGAAGTATCCCAGAATTCCATGGGATAAATTCCTTACTCTCTCTACCTCAACAACCTGCAATTGACTCTGATTAAAATGGAAGCCACCTCCCTTTGTGACAGAAGCAGCAATGGTCAGCATTCTCTTCTGGTTTCAGACTACAAGCACACTGTCAAAGAGCCTCCTGGCTTTGTCATGGAGAGTGAAACAATCATGATTTTTGCAAAGCACTCTGTTTCCTGTGTCTTTCAGGGTGGGCAGTAAAGTTTTCCCCTGGTGCACCACCATACGAGAACTAGAGTGGCCATATTTTGGTGATGGGGGGCGGGACACTAGGGACTCTGAGTTAGGATTACTTTGACTTGAATTTGTACACTGTGGTGTGGACCCCAGACCCCTAAGCTTGAACATGGGTAAGAAAAGTCTTAACAAAGGGTTAAAATATAAAGTAGGTGCTCAAGGCCAGGGCTCCCTAATCTGGGTCATCTGACGTGAGTTCTCATAACCCTGGGTTTGCATTGCAATATAGACATGCCCCACTAGAATCAGGATTGCATTAGATCCACAGAATACCAATTCCAAAATTTCATCTACTAGTCAGTTCTCCTCTAGCCCACCCCTACGCAATTGGCTGAACAAATGACCTCTGTGTACAGGAAGACAGCAGCCAGCAATGATTAATTCCAGGCTTAGGTATTTTGGCAGCACATAAACTGATGAAAAGGGTGGATAAAGAAGTGAAGGATTAGCAATTCCCTTGCATAAAACTTACTCCTGCTGCTGCAGCCTAGTTACTCCCTTCTTGGCAATTATTTCTTTAATGCAATCACCTGGCACAAATTAAACTCTGTATAATCTGGAGGATTCATGTTAGACAGTTTTATAAAAGAGGGTTGCTGTTAGAATTGGCTGACTACTACAAAAACAGTAGTTGCAAACATATGTTCATATTTTGAATGGCTGTTCTGTGTGACAACAGTTATGCCCCTTTTTATTCACTATTTGCAAATAGGATCTTTGCCTGTGAATATCTGTAGAATCTTCATGCAAATAACTACACTAGCATGCCAACCAATGCACTGATGTGCAAACAAAAGCATTCATTATTTATTGTTCCCTTGTATTTTAGCAGTTATCCATTCACAGAACAGAAGTAATACCATACAACTGGGGGTCAAGCTATACTTACTAGCCCATCGACCACAGCTCTGTTCATGTTCTTGAGTTTGAATTTGCTGCGTGTGTTAAGATGCGGCAAAATCAATTTCTCTGGGCTTGGCTGTTGACCCTGGTATTTCACGCTTTTGCATGGAGCCAGACGAGCCCTGATCTACATAGGGTAAGAAAGTTGATTCTGATATGTTGATTCTAGCTACTCTAATGGTGTGGGCAGAATTGCATGTCTGGGATCGACTTTCTACCATAGTGTAGATGTACCCTTAGAAGACTGTGAATAAAAAATACATAATTTACCTGTAGTATTGCTAAATAATTCACTAGTAGCTTCAGTGCTTTCCCAAGAGAATGGCTTGTGTTTAGCTCAGGCAGAGATGGTGGCCTGGGAAAATGCTAGTGAAAAATTCTAATAATGAAAATTGCTCAATGGAGGACAGTATTTCAAGGATGAAATATGCCTACAAGCCTTGAGAGATCTGTAATCATTCTCCCGTCTGTGAGCAAGGCAGCAATCTTCAGTGCTCCATTGTTTCATATTTCAGTCTCAATGTGTTCCAGTATATCAAGGTAACTGCACAAAGAGGCCCACAATCTACTCTCACTGTGCCTTATGTCAAAGATGGGGACCTGGAAGTGATCTGGAAAGAATGTGGTCTAAGAAAGATATATAAAATAGTGCAGATTTCACATGTTCTACTCACAAAAGTAGACTTATTATAGCAGGGTGGCAGTAATGAGTTCTTTTAGTAAGAAACCTTTTTTTCATGTCTTAAGCTCATGAATGATTTTTTAAAAAATAAAAACATGTGTAATAGAGATGGTTTGTACCGAAAGTGATGAAATTTAAATTGGATAACAACTCTGCCTATTTTCCAGAAGTGTCGGCTCCAATTAAAATACACACTTTTTTTAGATCTTGCAAAGACTCGTAGACTCCTGTGGCAATGGTGATGGCTATAAGGCCAGATTCACCTGTGAATGATGAATGGAGGAGCAGTCTTCATTCTACTCTCTCTCGCTTTCTGGCTGGCCTCCGTCTTGCGTGGAGTTGGGAGGTGATGATTTCATCAGTCATCCTTGAGAGCTTTTTGAGAATAGTGGTGGTATACTACATTGGTGCATTCCTCAACCATTCTGTCTTGGGTCTGTGTAGTCACCTGTGAGCTCATTTGGCAGAAGGGCAGTTGTTAGCATTTTGTACCTCTGGAACCCTGAGTTGGTTAACTTGCTGAACCGGACTCTTTCATCTCAGCCAGTCTCCCCGGCAGAAACTGATGCAGGTCTTTTCATCTGGCACAGAGTGTTGTTGCCTCAGGGCTGTTCTAGATTACACTGTCTCATAATCACACCCAGAGAGCAAATTACATTGGTTGGAAATTCCAAGAGAGTGGCAAACTCCAATCATGTTCCTTTCTACTGCCAGTAACCCTCTATGCCAGAGGCCAGGAAGGCAGTGCTGTTGAGTCAGTCACAGTCCTATGCTAGCCAAGAATTTCTCCAACCTAAGAGAATAATGCTCTGTGCATTTAGGAGAGCTTTACAGCTCCTTTGCACTCCCAAAACAAAATGGACCGTACTATGAGCCAGAATCTGGCTCATGAGATAAAGGTTATGCACATAAGAAACTGTTTATGTAAAACTAAAGGTCCTCATTGTGTAAACTAACACCACCTGGTGCACTTTTCACCATCATACCTATAAGCTAGTCATTTTCATCTCTGGATGCCCGTGCCGGCAAAGAGTGGGATCCTTGTACAGGCAGCCCATTCCATCCATTCAGGAAAATACATTATACTGATCACCAGTATTCCCTTAAGCTTCACAGTGAACGGTGCTGATGTGTTCTGAAGTGTCCTGTTCAACCACACAGGACTGGTAAGATTGTTGTTGTTGTGTAATTTTTTATGAGAAGGTATGTGTAAAGTGATCAGTAACAGGGAATTTTCTGTGGCACATTAACAACATTGAGGTCAGAGAACAGTTTTTCAATAGTGCAGCTTTTTTTCAATGCATCTTGTCTACCCCACCTCCAGTCCCCCTTCCCTGAAGATCCCCTATCTTGATGTCTGAGTCCTAAGTCCAGTGATGAAAATAAATATCCTTGTGATTTCTTTAGATGCTCTCTACAGGCAGGTCTAAATAAGAGAGACCAAATTCATCTCTGTATAACTTCAGTGAAGTTACATCAGGGTTGAAGTTGATTCTGTCTCAAATATTTCCTGATAAATACAGGCAAACTTTGTTTCAAAGTTAAAAGACATTATTTGTATTTCATATTTCATACACAAAGCTACATAAATGGGTAGATGAAACTGAGTGACAAAGATCTTGCCTGTAGCAGAGATCTAGCTGCTTTGGAAAATAAATGTTAGCTTTGTATTCTTTGTTTCTTCTTCAAATGATGCCCCGTGAGTGCTCCACTGTAGGTACTGGGCTTGTTCTGTGTCCGCAGATCAGAGTCTCTTCTAGCTGTATCCAGCAGGTCGGCGCATGCAATGCCTCTGTGTCTCTCCATTCATACTCCTTTGATCATGTGCACAGACTGGCTCAAGCCAGTTCCTTCTCAACCACCCCAGGCTGCAGATGGAGCTAACTGCCTTTCATGGTTTGAAGTCACGAGACTCAGAAAACCTGTTCTTTGTCTACATATATACATAGTACATAGTTGTTGTTGTGCTTATCTTCTATCTTCAGTTCTTCATTTTTTCTTTAAAAAAAAAAAAAAGGCTTATTGTTCAAAGTGTTGTTCTTTGGTTACCTACAGTTAACGTATAGTTAAGTTTCTCTGCAGTTTTACTTAGAAATTACAGTACAATGTTTTTGACTTATATAACCAACCATGCCTAGCTCACAAGGCTTTAAGAAATGTGAACGATGCCGTGAAGCCATGCCTGCCTCAGATGGTCATACCGAGTGCATATGACCCTGGGAGAGGGTCATATCCCTCAGAAGTGCCAGCATTGCTCTAAACTCATGGCCAGGGCATGGTGGCACGGCGCGATTGTGAGATGTGCCTCAAGATGATCTCGTTTGAGAAGGCCCTTCAACCCTCTCCTGATGAGACTGCAAAAGGACTGGAGCAGACCGAATATAAATGCAGGGCTTCCTCTTCAACAGCCATTCCCTCAAAGAAAACCAAGGCTTCACCGATGCCTGCCCTATTGCCGAGCATGCCTGATGTCACAGTGAAAACTGGCACTGCCTCTCTGAGTTCTGAGAAGACTGGGTGTGACAAACCAATGAAGCCCATGCTGGAGGTACCAAAACCTTCAGGCCTGAAAGCCCTGGAACCGAAAGTGCAGACAACTCTTCCCAAGCGCCCGGTGCCTAGCGCATCTGCACCACTGGGGTCCTCAGCATCAACTGCTGTTCCAGTACAGACTCCGGTTCCAGCTACGGTACTGTCACCAGGCCCACCAACAATCCTGGCACCATCAGGACTGGCCTTGCAGCACTGATTCCTGGTGCTGTCAATACGTACATTGTCGACACCAGAAGTTCCGCATGACATGACACCAAAGAAGGCACCGACCAAATCCCAGCATTGAAGTGTTAGCCCTTGGTCACCATCGCTGACCTTCTCTCCAGCCCCTTCATCTCCAGAAGTGTCGGCACTATGGTCACCTCCTCCACACCTTTGTAAACAGCGAAGTCGTAGCCCTCGATATTATGAGCTACACAGGCTGCTGTCCCCCCTCCTGACTCTGACACATGAACATGGAGCATGGTGCAAATACAGGTCACCCTCCCTGTCACCGTTATCCAGAATGTCAGCGTTCTCTTCCCATCATGGAGACTTGCCCTAGGACTGGCATAGGTGATCGTATGACTTTGCCACGTTCTCACCACTCTGGCAACTCTCGCTAGCGAGACTGTCACCGTTATTACTCTTCCTGCAGGTACTCCCCTAGGAAGGAGTCTCCCAGCAAGTCTTGATCACAGGCTCCTTCCACTGTGGATTTTACCTCTCCATAAATGTCGCCAGCTCAGATCCTGTCTCTGCCACCACATTCTTCATCACCGGAGTGTCTGGAATTGGGGATTGTGCTGGCATTGGATGCAGAGGACCAAGGGCCTGATGAGCGTCACATGCACCAGTCCTCCTCATCCCCTTTTGAGGCCGTTATCCCCAGGGATGTCTCCCCTTTGGATGATTTAAAGTATTTCAATGATGTTTTCAAAAGAGTGGCTATCAGCCAGGACGTTCCCCTGGCTGAAGTGTGTTCTGGTATGGCTATGGTCTGAAGAAGTGGGTCTGTCCCACAAAAGCTCACCTAATAAAATTATATTGTTAGTCTTTAAAGTGCTACTTGAATGCTTTTTTGTTTTGATAGTGTATAGACTAGCACAGCTCCGTCTCTGTTACTAGGATCTTACAGATGTCTTCAGAGGCAGCCCTCCAGTTTAAGTGGTCATATGCCTCAAACTCCTGGGCCAGGTGGCAGCCACAACATTCGTTGTGCAACATGCCAGACTCCACCTAAAATCATTACAGCATTGGGTGGCAATGATTTATGACAATGCACGCCACAATCTCCACCACTTGGTGACACCTCCACCCACAGTCCTCTCCTCTCTCCATTGGTGGCAGAGCAGGAAGAATCTGTTACATGGGGTTCCATTTCACCCCAGGCAATCCTCCCGACTCATCACTATGGACGCTTCCCTATTGGTTTGGGGAGCCCATGTGAATGCTCTCTCTATCCAGGGATGCTGGTCCCCTCCAGAGCACCTCTTACACATCAACCTGTTGGAACTCAGAGCTGTCCTCAGGGCTTGCCAACATTTACAACAGCACTTCCAGGGTTGCACAGTCAAAATACCAACAGACAATGTTGCAACAATGTATTATGTCAGGCACCAGGGAGGAGCTCGCTTACACTCCCTCTGTGCAGAGTCATTCCGACTTTGGAACTGGTGCATTAGCAATGACACCACAATTGTGGCATCTTACTTTACCTGGACTCAACAACATAGCTGCAGACTCCTTGAGCAGACACTTAGCACCAGATAATGAATGGGAACTCCACAATGGAGTGGTCCCCTTGTCGAACTTCCACATGAATGAACCAATAGTCCTATCTGCCTTTTCTCCCAAGCCACATGTGTCACCACAGCATGCAGTGCTGGATTCTTTGGACTTGCACAGCGCACTTGCTTTTTTACATAGACTGAACCAAACCCTGGCAGAAAACTGATCAATTGCTAGTCTCCCTAGCAGAACGCTCCAAGGGTGAATTCCTCTCATCCCAACACATAGTGTGTATCATCACAGCATGTATTGTCCAGCGTTATGCCTCCAGTGGATGCCTCTTCTGACTCAGCCATGAGCTCATTCCATGAGAGCAGTGGCAGCTTCTATGGCCTTTCTACAGGGAGCCCCCCTCAGAGACATCTGCAGAGCAGCTACCTGGTCATCCCATGCCACGTTCATGAGGCATTACATGATCCAGAACCAATAGGCTGCAGACACTTTGCTAGCCTCAGCAGTCCTCTCCAGGTCACTTACACAGTGACTCCTTCACCCTGCTCCTAGTCAGTGGGGAACTGCTGGTCAGTCACCTGCATTGCAGCACCCACAGGGACATCATTCAAAGAAGAAAGTAAAGTTAGTCACCTCGGTGCAGTAACTATTGTTCTTCGAGATGTGTGTCCCATGAGTGCTCCACTACCCACTCTCCTCCCCGCTTTGGAGTCTGCCTTATTGTCTGTTTTTCTGATTCCACAGCGGTTTTGAGGAATGGGCTTGAGCTGATCTTCACACATGATCAAAAGAGCGTAAACAGAGAGACATGGTTGCAGAGCATATGTAGACCAGCTAAATACAGCTAGAAGAGTTTCTGATCTGCAGCACTGGGATGAACCCAGCACCTACAGTAGAGCACACATGGGAACATGCATCTCAAAGAACGATAATTACTGCACCAAGGTGAGTAACTTTGCTTTCTCTTCTTGAGGCTCATGATTCTTCTTGAGCATCTGATGAAGTGAGTCTGTGCTCACGAAAGTTCATGCTCAAAACTTTTCTGTTAGTCTATAAGGTGCCACAGGACCCTTCGTTGCTGTTACAGATCCAGACTAACACAGCTATCCCTTCGATACATGATTCTTCTTAGTCACTTACATATCTAGATCTAGCAAGTTCTTTGTGACTATATGGGTCAGCACCTCATCATCTCAGATTTGACACTTTGAGACACCTGACATTTAATCAACACTCCCAGACTCCTGTCCAGTGAAATTCTCCTTTTCACGTACCAAGAGCCAAATCCTAATCTTAGATAACTGTCTCTCTCTGCATCCGTTGTATAGGAACCATGGTGCCTAACTCAGACTTTGTGTATTCCTTTATTGTTCCAGGTGTCTAAATGTTAGGCATTGCAAAGTTCAGCATTACAGTGCTTGTCTACTTATGGTTGTAGGCCCAATTGCCAAAAATAAACTGCCAAAAAACAAGCTGTTTTTATCTAAAAAATACTATATTGTATAATGATGCCACATCATGTAGTCTGTGATAACATCAAACCAAACGCAACATCAGTTCCTACTATTAGCATTTTATTTCCAAGGGTATGTCTACATAGCAAAGTTATTGTGGAATAACGGACGCTCTTCCCAAATAATGTTGTGAGCGTCTACATAACACAAGCATTATTTCAAAATAATTTTGAAATAGCAGGCTGCTTATTTCAAATTTGGTCAACCGCATTCTACAAGGATTGGCGCCTATTCTGAAATAAATATTTTGGAATAGGGGCTGTGTAGATGGGGAATAGGGGCTTTTCCAAATAAACTATTCTGGAATAGGTTGTTCCAAAATAATTCTGCTGTGTAGATGTAGTAATTCAAAATAGGCTCTATTGTGTGTAGACACACTATTTCAGGATCAGTTTTGCTTACTGTGGGGCTTCCCTGTAGTTATTCTGGAAGATCTTATTTTGGAATAATAACTCCTGAATAAACTATTCTGGAATTACCTTGCTGTGTGGACGTACCCTAATAGACCACTGGATCATTCATTATTGAAATCAGGGCAGTTAAATCAGCATAAAGCTAGCAAACTGTTGAATCTGGCCACCCAGCTGCATCAGTCTTTGAGATCGTATTCTATCAAGTTAATTTTCAAACTCCTTTCAAACTCTAATATTGCTTCCCTCTGAAGAATTCTCTGGCATTCACATTGTACCATAATGACACACAACAAGGAATTCCTTTTCAAATACAATTATTTTTCTCTTCCATTTGAACATGTTAGTTCGTCTTGCTGTTTCCCCAGTATTTCAATTAAAATGTAGCAATACTGCCTTATCTCAGAAGCTGAGTCAACATGTATGTGGGCTCATTATAGAAATCAGGTTTAACTTAAAATTGTATTTGTTTAGAAGACTAGAATGGTGTAAAATATAGAAATATGGAATTTCTTGAGCCCTCACTCAGTTCCCTACTACGCTCTAAAGTGGCTCAAGTTCAATTCTTGAAGAGATTTCTGTGACCAGTACTGTGTCAGGCTTCAAAATTGTAATCATTGGCAGTTGCACTTCCTAAAATCTCATTTATGCTGTGGGAAAGAGCCAGCCTTGCTTATACGGATGACATTTTCAGACACCTGTTAGAGTTAGACTCCCAAATTCCGTTGATTGACAAGCTGATAGAGAAATTTTATCCATTGCATAGAATACACAGGGAAAGGGTCTTACAAATATTATTGACTTTTCTGTAGAATTTGGCTCATTTTCCTCTGAGATATTCCTCACCGTTGCCTAAGATCCCTTTGGACATAATTAGCTATCATGCCAAAACTCCTTTACACAAACTAAATTTTGAAGGCAGAAAGCAGCCACATGAGGGTGTAGCTGTGGTTGAGGTTAAGCATTCAATCAATGCCCTTGAAAACTTAGGATCCCACTGGATTTTCTGAAGAAATCTATACTTGTTTCAAGCACCTTCTCTCACTATGTTGAATGAATCATCCAAATGAGGCCAGTTTTCTCAGGTTTTAAACCTGCTGTTAGCTCAGTGATAGTTCTGTGCATTGATATATAAGATAAGAACCATGAAAATTGTGCTTCCTACTGCACCTTTTTTATGCAGAACAGATATTAAAGGGTAGATAATTAAATTGATTTCTAAAATGCAGATAGGCTGAAACATTCTTTCCAGTTTTGCTCATTTTGATCAGCTTGGTTTCATGTGAAACAGGCATGGCTCAGAGCGTTACAGAATAATTTAATAAGCATGCAGCTTTATCTAGTATCACATCTATGATAGCTGTAGCTTCGGATCATACAAAAAAATCTTTGATTGTGTGGTATGGTGCTATCATTTTCCTGCTTGTGATAGTATGGGATTTCATCATAAATACCTCAGTGAACAAAATTGAAGTACTCAATTCCAACAGCTGGAATGTATATCAGTAAATTAAATCAGAGCTGTCTTGTCAATGGAGGTGGGGTGGAGTAAGTGCGAGGCTTGTTGGAAGAGGTTTGCGGGGTGGGGCTGAGCAGAGATGGGAAGAGGTAGGGCAGGGCCTGGTGCAGAGGGGAAGGTTTGCCCCCAGCCTGGAGAGGAGAGGTGGTTGCCCAAGGCCCCGCCCTTCCCTAGGGATGACCCTGAAGAAGATTAAGGATTTTAACACTAACTGAGGTATTAGACAGGATTTCCTTTTATTTCACTATCCCTGCTTTTAGTATGGAACCCTTATGAAGAGAATTCAATCTAAGAAGGAAATTAGTGGTGTAAAAATGAGTGATCTCTGCTATTATACTGTACTTCACACTGATAGTGATTTAATATTTATAAACAAGCTGGGTATGTCAGCACATAATGCCTTGAAGAATGCCAGTATTTTGCTAGTTTCTCTATTTCTTCCAAAATAAACTCTAGTAAAGAAGCCCCAAACACCTTTCCCTATAGGTGTGTTCCTCTGGTATCTACAAATGCTAAGTATGGTGCACAGGTGAATCTTGCCCTGTTCACTTGGGATGGTCAGTTAATGCTAATATACTTTCCACAAGATCCCTAGAAAAGAATTTCTAGGATCCAGGAAGGAAGCTCAGAGGATGTACATCATCCTCTCACATCAAGAAAGTTAACAGTCTTAGAGGCTGCATTAACTTTCTGTCCACAGCAAGCCCACAGCCAGTTGTCCTGGGTCTGGCCTTTCAAGAGGGCCCAGAACTCCAGCTGCTGCTGGTACTTTGGCAGTAGTGGTAGACAGAGCTCCAGGCTTCTTTGAAATGCCGGTAGCATTGCTCCATCTCTCCATGCAGCTGGGGGAGTGAGGGCCCACTGCCAGGGTCCTGGCAATGCTAAAGGTGACTGCCCTTTTCACTAACCCCCAACAACACTATCCCTGAAAAGAGGTTTTTAGTTGCTACAGCTGTGTTAGGAACTCAGGACATATTGCAGTCTTCCAAGATCTACAGATTTGGGGGTCTGAATGCTCAATCTTTTTGTGGCAGAGAACTCCCCACCCCTTTTTTTCCCCTGCTTCCAACTTACCATTCTTCTTCGAGTGTCCCCGTGGGTGCTCCACATTAGGTGTCGGGCTCGCCCGGCGCCGCAGATCGGATCTTCCAAGCAGTTTCTGCCGGACCGCACATGCGCCGGTGCGCGCCGCTCCCCCGCGCGCTCCCGGCCATGTGCGCGATCCGGTCCCCGCCAGTTCCTCTTAACCGCCGTCGGCTGCAGACGGAATCCAACTAGGCTAAGGCCAAGTAGTGTATTCAACGACTTTATCTGTTCTTTCTTAAAGTTTTTTTCAGGCACTTAGGCTACTATAAGCTAGCCGGTTGTTATTTTGTAAAAAAAAAAACAAAAAAAACACAACGAACAAGCTACGAGAGGGACAGCTCAGCCAGTCCCAGTAACAAGCGCCGGAGGCCAGGAGCTAGGGCTATCAGCCCTCCTGCTAAGGCAGGCCATCGGACGGGGAAAACGGCACAAAGAAGGTGCTAAGTACCCACTTACAAAACTCAAAGACTCATCAACAATGTCCTCTTCAGGCTTTAAAAAAAAAAAAAAAAATGCTGCTTCTTGATAAGGCCCTCCAGCCAGAAGCGCCGGAGCGGCCGCAGCAGGAGGGACCCTCCGGGGCCCTTAAAAGGAAAGCTGCCTCCCTCACTCCATCAGCGCAGAAACGGAGGAAAGTATCTCCAGCCCGATCCCTGCCGGCAGCAACAGCGAGCGGGACGGGAGGAGCAAGCAGCCCCCAGCCGCAGCAACAGCTGATCGGCGGCGGCACGGAGAGCCACATGGAAACGGCTCAGCCTCCAATACTCAGCCAGCCACCCCGCACCGCAGGCAGGGCAGCGGCTAAGCAAACGCCGGTACAGGCGGCACCGCAGGCAGCGACACCGACCCCCGGGGAACCGGCGGTGCAGAGCGCGCAGGCACGCAGCCTGCCGGCACCGGAGGACACCGCACATGCGGCATCGCCCTCGAGCGTGCCGAGCTCGGTGCGGACGGGGCCGGAATCCCCTGTATGCTCCCCAGCCCGATCCCTGCCGGCAGCAACAGCGAGCGGGACGGGAGGAGCGAGCAGCCCCCAGCCGCAGCAACAGCTGATCGGCGGCGGCACGGAGAGCCACGTGGAAGCAGCTCAGCCTCCAATAATCAGCCAGCCGCCCCGCACCGCAGGCAGGGCGGCGGCTAAACAAGCGCTGGTACCAGCGGCACCGCGGGCAGCGGCACCGACCCCTGGGGAACCGGCGGTGCAGAGCGCGCAGGCACGTAGCCTGCCGGCACTGGAGGACACCGCACGTGCGGCACCGCCCTTGAGCGTGCCGAGCTCGGTGCGGACGCCGGAATGCCCTGTATGCCCCCCAGCCCGATCCCTGCCGGCAGCAACAACGAGCGGGACAGGAGGAGCGAGCAGCCCCCAGCCGCAGCAACAGCTGATCGGCGGCGGCACGGAGAGCCACGTGCAAGCGGCTCACCCTTCGATAATCAGCCAGCCGCCCCGCACCGCGGGCAGGGCGGCGGCTAAACAAGCGCCGGTACCACCGACCCCCGGAAAACCGGCGGTGCAGAGCGCGCAGGCACGCAGCCTGCCGGCACCGAAGGACACCGCACATGCGGCACCGACTTCGAGTGTGCCGAGCTCGGTGCGGACGGGGCCGGGATCCCCTGTATGTCAGGGGCGGAGTTACCTCCTCAAGGGAGGGGGAAGACTGCACACAAGAGGAGGCATTGCAGCCCCTCTCCGCACAGGGCTGTGTAGTTGCTTTCTCACAGCCCTCCGCTATGTTGCAGACTCCAACTAGAAGGCAGGGGTCCCCCCCCTCCTTGGCCTACCCGGAGCCCCCTTCTCCATTTCTGCAACCAGCCTCACCCTGGCTGGGACCACCTCCACCCTTCCTGGGATTTGAACCGCTGGACTATTAGGCAAAGTCGCTCTCTCCAGGGTCTCGACGGTCTCCCTCCCCCAGACGCAAAGGGTATGCACCAAGGGAGTGGTCTAGGTCACCTTCCCAAGACCAGTGCTTATACTGCCGTGGTCACCCCTACCACGCAGGGCATAGACACCATCGGCAATCTACTAGGGAAAGATCCCTACGAACGATCTCGTACCCCCGAGGGCAATTGTGACCGGGGACAGAGACTTAAGCATCTCAGGGGGGACTGGTTATGGAACCCCGAGATTTTTCCTCGCACACCTCTAGTGAGAGGGTGTACCATCATCAGCAGGAACCGGAAGGGTCCAGAAAGACGTACCCCAGCGGTTCCTCGCTTTCCTCCCCGGATGAGGCTACGGCCCCAGGGGGCGTCCATCCTCCGGACGATCTCAAACAGTTCCAAGAGCTGTTTTACGAGGGTGGCCTTCACGCAAGGCTTCCAGACAGCAAAGGTGCAAGAGCAACACCATAACCTCCTCAAAAATCTGAGACCTCCGGCCTCCTCCAAAATAGCAATACCGCTGATGACGCAATCTTGGAGTCTGCCACTATGATATGGCAGACTCCTGCGACTATTCCGCCTGTCCACAAAAGAGCGGAAAAAAAAAAAAAAAATACTTCGTGCCCACGAAGGGCATGGAGTTCCTGTTCAGCCACCCACAACCAAATTCTTTGGTGGTGGAGTCGTCGCAACGTGGGGGAATAAACAAACATGCCAAAAAGCTAGAGCTGTTGGGCAGAAAGGTCTACTCCTCCTCCACGCTACTGTTGCCAATGGCAAATTACGCAGCGCATCTAGCGAACCATAATTTCAACAACCACATTAGGTTGACCTCCCTCATGGACTCGCTTCCAGAGGGCACGAAACCAGTGCTCAAGGCCATCATCCGACCATTTTATAACCAGTGGCAAAGGATCACCACAGACACATGGGTGCTGGAGATCATAGCCACGGGGTACGCCATCCCCTCCCAGTTGCTCCCACCGCCATGACCTCCACCCGGGGCCCCACCTCCAGGAGACCTCCCATGTAGCGAGGCTCAAGCAGGAGGTAGACCATCTCATGCTCGTAGGGGCAGTGGAAAGAGTGCCGGAGCAACTGCAAGGGAGAGGGTTCTACTCGAGGTACTTCCTCACGGGGAGGTCCATCTTAGATTTTCGAGGCCTCACCGGTACCTGCGCAAGCAACGTTTTCGGATGATCACAAACGCCTCCATCCTTACGGCACTAGACGATGGAGATTGGTTCGCAGCCCTCGACTTACAAGGTCCTACCGTTTGGGCTCTCCTCAGCCCCCAGAGTCTTCACCAAGACCTTGGCAGTGGTGTCAGCCTACCTGCACAGATAGGGGGTATTTATATTCCAGTATCTGAATGACTGCCTACTCAAAGGGGCCTCAAAGGAGGAGGTACTACGCATAATATGTGTCACAGCAGGCACGTTCTCTTCGCTCGGCCTGCTTATCAATCTGACAAAATCAAAGACAGACCCCACACAGGACATAGAGTTCGTAGGGGCACGCATAAATTCTATTACAGCGAGGGCGTATCTACCAGAGACTCGCTTTCGGGCCATCGGCTCCCTCGCGCAAGGCTTCACCTTCAGCCCTATGGTGCCGGTTCTGACGTGCTTACAGCCGCTGGGCCACATGGCAGCAGCAACGTTTCGTAGAACAGAACGCCAGGTTACACATGCGCAGCATGCAGCATTGGCTGGCGAGCGTATACAAACCGGCAGCACACACTGTTCACAGGATGGCGTCGCCCACAACGGAGGTGCGCAAATCCCTGCAATGGTGGGTAAACCCCGAGAACCTGCTAACAAGGGTACCCTTCCACCAACCACACGTATTGGTTTTTCTTACTACAGATGCCCCCCTCATAGGGTGGGGAGCACACATGGGTGAAGAGGTGACGCAAGGGCTGTGGTCCTCTATGGAGCAGTCACTGCACACAAATATACTGGAGCTCAAAGCAGTGTTCAACGCCTGCAGACACTTTCGAGACCAACTGAAAGGCAAGGTAGTCGGGATCAGTACAGACGATACCTCCACCATGTTTTATATAAATCGGCAAGGAGGAGCTCGGTCCCGTGCCTTATGTGTAGAAGCAGTCCGGTTGTGGAACTGCTGCATCGCCAACAATGTAACCTTGAAAGCCTCGTACTTACCAGGCGCTCGCAATGTGAAGGCAGACCAGCTGAGCAGGCGTTTCGCACTCACGCACGAGTGGCAGATCCGTCCCGATCTGCTGCAACCGATTTTTCCACGCATGGGGTTTTTCCCCAGATAGACCCTGTTTGCTACTCAGCACAACAAGAAGTGCCCACGATTCTGCTCCAGGGCAGGACTGGGACGGGGGTCCCTGAGGGATGCCTTCGCGATCTCATGGAGGGGCCCCCTGCTTTACGCTTTCCCTCCCACAGTGCTCATCCACAAAGTATTGCAGAAAGCCAGGAGGGAAGGAACCTGAATGATCCCGATAGTCCCAACGTGGGATCGACAGCAATGGTTCCCCCTATTCCTGCGCATGTCGGACCGGCCACCGATGTCCCCTCCGGTGGCGCGGGATCTGCTCACGCAAGCCCAGGGGTCCATAGTGCATCCGCACCCCCAAAGCCTGCGACTACAAACGTGGTTAATCCATGGCTCAGCTCCCTAGAGAGCACATGTACGGAGGAAGTGCAGCAAGTCCTAGAAAGTAGCAGGAGGACTTCCACCAGGAAGACCTTCAAGCAGAAATGGACTCGCTTTACGGCATGGTGTTCTACCAAACAGCTAGCCCCCTTTCGGTGCCTATGGCTGTGATATTAGAGTATTTACTGGACCTCAAGAGAGGAGGACTCTCGCTATCCTCGTTTCAGGTCCACCTGGCCGCCATTTTGGTGTTCAGACACGAAGAGGAAGGGCACACGGTGTTCGCCCATCCCATGGTTACCAGGTTCTTCAAAGGGCTGGTAAGCCTATACCCCCCTCAGAAACCGCTTCCACCTCTGTGGAACTCGGACCTGGTGCTTAATGCGAAAAGGGGACCACCGTTTGAGCCTTTGGCCACGGTTTCCCTCCGCCTCCTTATGATGAAGACGACCTTTCTTCTCGCAATCACGTCAGCTCGCAGGGTGAGCGAGCTTGAGGCAGTTATGGCAACGCCGCCCTGCGCTGTTTTTCCAAGGAGGCGGTAACCATACGGCTGCATCCAGCCTTTGTTCCTAAAGTTTCTTTCTGAGTTTCATACTAACGAACCTATTGTTTACCCTTGTTTATCCAAAGCCTCATAACTCTAACAAAGAGGTGCGCCTACACCTCCTGGACGTGAGCAGGCGCTAGCTTTCTATATGGACAGGACCAAGTCCTTCCGGAGAACGGATAGGCTCCTAGTCTCTATCGCTCCCAAATCAAAAGGAGAATGTCTCTCTTCGCAGAGAATCTCTAAGCACATCGTATCTTGCATAAAAATGTGCTACAAACTCAAAAAGACTCCTTTACTGGCCACGCCCAGGGCTCATTCCACTAGGGCGGTGGCAGCATCAACAGCCATTTTTCAAGGGCGTTGCGCTAAAAGACATTTGCAGAGTGGCGACCTGGTCATCCTGTGACACCTTCGCCAAACATTACGCCCTTCACAGGGTATTCCAAGAGGATACCCGTCTCTTGGCAGCGGTCCTCTCGGGGACAAGCTGCACATAATCCGATTACCCACCTCCTATCTTGGGTTACTGCTGGGTAGTCACCTAATGTGGAGCACCCACGGGGACACTCGAAGAAGAAAGAAAGATTACTCACCGTAGTAACGGTGGTTCTTCGAGATGTGTCCCCGTGGGTGCTCCACTACCCGCCCATCCTCCCCGCTCCGGATCTCTGTTTAGTGTTTTGCAGGAGCATCCGAGGCGGTTGGTCAAGGAACTGGCGGGGACCGGATCACGCACATGGCCGGGAGCGCGCGGGGGAGCGGCGCGCACTGGCGCATGCGCGGTCCGGCAGAAACTGCTTGGAAGATCCGATCTGCGGCGCCGGGCGAGCCCGACACCTAATGTGGAGCACCCACGGGGACACATCTCGAAGAACCACCGTTACTACGGTGAGTAACCTTTCTTTTTTTAGTCAAATTTCAACTAATCCTGTCTAAATGTATTCCATACAGTAGAACATCTTAAGAATTGAGATAATTATAGGTGGAGCTGGTAGCAGTGCCTGCTAGTAAGTTTTTGTCCAACATTTACCGTCATAAGATCCTGTTTTCAGTTGCTCTTAACTTTGCTAAACTTTAACTGTTTGGGCTGAAATTTTCCCTTCTGGATGCGTGCGTTTCATCCAAAACAATTCAGCTGTTTTCAAGAATGAGACTAGGCAAAAAAAATATTGTCTTGACGAAGTACAGAAATTCTTCCAACCTGTTATTTGAGAAGCTCTAGAGACCGCATGCTTTGGAATAGAATTTTGACAGGAATCCGGCCTATGTCAGGGATGTGCCTTTATACCAGCCCTGTGAAAATCTGCCCAAATTTGGCCAAGTTATAATTTGAAAAATTGCAGTTTGCACTAGGACGTTAAGCAGGCTTGCCAGTACGCTTACCAATTAACTGGCCCTTGCTGGTGACCTCCAGTGATGGCCAGCTGCATGGGGCTGGGTCATCCCCAGAATGCAGTGGGCCAGGTGGCAGGAGTTCACAACTGCAACAGGACCAGCCATGCAGATCTATGGGCCCCAGCCATGGCAGTGCTGGGCAGCCATCCCTGAGTTAAAACAGCTAACCGGTTAACTGTTTTAACATCTCGCATATACTCAGATTTGCAAGAGTTTAGCAGCTAAACTTGTAAGATTTTTTTCCTCACTGAGTGTGTTCCATGCTATCACAGCTCCTATGTGTGACTGGACTGCTCCTGCAGCATCCCCACACAACAACTGAGCATGCTGCAGCCCAGGGCTGCTGCAGACATGAAGCTGGACTTCCCATGCAGTGGCATCTCTGGGATGGGATGGGGCTGGGTTGCTGAAACTAAAAGAAAGGAGGCTGTCTCATCTATGTTTTCAATGACCCCTCTGGCAGATTTCCAGACAGCGAGGAGGAGGAGGAGGTCATTTGATTTGAATGCAAACCTGAGGGGAAGGAAAGCAAAAGGAATAGATTGGAACAAGAGTGCTGATAATACTTAGACTAAAGTTGGGAGAGGGTAATTCCAAATAAGAGTTGGAATGGGAAACAAATTGATTGGACAAACAGACTGAGATCTGTGGGAGGTTGGGCTTGGCAAGGCAAAGACAGTGGGATAGAGAACTGAGAGTGGGGAGGCTGAGACCTGCTGGAGAGGACAGGGTAGATGTGGATAAGTTTGGGAGGAATGAGCAGAAAAGAAACAGAAGAGGAAGAAAATTGTTTTTTAGTGAATTTATGATTTGCTTACGAAATTTTGCCCTGCTCCAGTCTCTTCTGCACCTGGAGTCAATGGGAGCCATGCTTGAATACATAAAATTGGTGAAACTAATCTTGCTTCCCAATTGAACATGGTCCATGTTGTGCATTGAGTGAGGCTGGAGACCTTTGGGAAAAATCATATGTTCTCTTGCAATTAAGGGATGTACATTACAGGGTGAAATTGAGGGGAGCACAGGACAGCTTAATTCTGGCATTTCCTAACTTTTGAGTGTTTGACTTTGCAATCTTTACAGCATTCTTTTAAATTAGTAAGCTTGTATAATGTTGAAATAATATTATCTGGGAATTTAAAATGTATTCTTTTCTTAGATACAGTGAAACTTTGGCACTGAGAGAAGTAATGGAATTTTAAGGTTTCATACAAAATTTAGAGATAAGAACAGCTGTACTGGGTCAGACCAGAGGTCCCTCTAGCTCAGTATCCTGTCTTACGTCAGTGGCCAATGCCAGGTACTTCAGAGGGAGTGAAGTGCGCAGGCAGTCATCAAGTGGTCCATCCTGTCGCCCGTTCCCAGCACGCAAACAGAGGCTAGGGACACTTTCAGCGCATTCTTCTGCACGATCTGATTTTGAATATATAAATAATCTAAGATCCAAAGACCAGTTCTGCCCTTACATATATGGGTGACAAAGTGGGGGACATATAGTATCTTTTATTGGATCATTTCTGTTAATGTAAATAACAAGCTTCCCAGTTTATACAGAAGTCTTCTTTGGGTCTGGGAAAGCATATATATTGGTATGTAGTGGATTACAAATATGATGTGTGTTTGCATAGTTTTATATTTTTGTTGCGTTTTGTTCACATAAATCACAAGGCAAATTGCAAACAGTGTATCTGATTGCAAATCTGAATGATCTGCAGACCAAGAATAGTTCACCTCTCCAAAATAAATCAAGATATGTTTTAAATAACATGCACTTTACAATGTTGTAATTTGTTTATTCACACATAGGGAACAAAGGTGGGATTTCACAAATCAATTATTATGAATTATTCATTCAGCTCTTGGGCTCTACTGTCAAATTCAGCTACAGGAATTGCCAGTTCTGTTTTTTATTTTTAAAGAGTCAGCATTCTTTTATGCTTAAGTACCTTCATCACAATACTTTCAAGACTGTACTTGAATTCAGATACTTATATTGCAAAAGGAAAATTGCATTCAGCAATTGATCTCCTATTCATATTTTAAGCAGAATGAAATGTAAAGAGAATACAGTAAACTCTTTCCTATCCGACATTCTGTCATCCGGAGCTCTCAAATAACCAGCATTTTAACCATAAGTAAATTTTCGTTATGTTTTCCATAAGTACAGAATAGTGAAAGTAAATACAAATAAATAGAGCAAATACAGTATAAGTTCACCATGTACAATACTACAGCAGTATTGCATACTGTAAACTTACATGTTTATTTCTTAATTATCTAATCTTGCGTACATGTTCATTTGTTTTTTTTCTTAATAGCTAATCTTGTTTGTCTTTAGTGTTATGCACCACTAGGTATACCTCTCTATTATCCAGAATATTTGAATATCTGGCAACCTCCAGATCCCAGGGCTGCCAGATGTGACAAAGTTTACTGTATAACGCACCACTCAGAGATCCCATGCCCTGCTCTTTAGCGTCCCCAGAGAATGGCTGTTAGGCATATGCAACACTGCACGTGCATATCTGACAGTTAGATGTCTAACTGCAATAATTGGCTCTTACAGTAAATTCCACCCCTAACTAGTTACACTTCCATTTGTAATGGGAGGAGAAAAGGAAGGATGATTTTCAAAAATCATTCTGTATATGTTTATACGACGTGATAAGAAAGCCGCTGTTAAGCTTTATCACCTATAAATTAACTGTACGTAGGTCAAGCGACGATCTAGAATCTTTGAATTTCCAGTATTTATAACTAGCACGTTGTACTGTAACATCTGATCCAGAAACAGCGAGCTGGCTTTTCTTCTAGACCACCAGTAAAGTCAGTGGAGTTGTGCTATTGTAAATGTGATGTGAGGGAAGACCCAGTCCTAAAGACTTCTGTTCTCACACCTCTCTATATTTATATAATATTTACGCTGCTGAGGAAATGGTGAGTTGTTCACACAAATCTGTACTGTTGTACCTGCAGAACTAGTACACAGTTCTGTGGGAAGTATCAGCATTTACACCTCCCTGGCACTCTACATATTGGGAGCTGGCTCTTTTACTTTGGACTTTTTTGGACTTTTTTGCAGATCATGTAAACGGGCATTGTACAAGCCCAACCTCCCAGACTTGCAGCTCTGGAAAACGGCTCTCTAGTGCAGATGTTACAAAATCCAATCGTCGAGGGCCTGGGAGGCCCCCGTTTAGAAAAGCACAGTCTGCAGCTTGCATGGAAATTTCCCTTCCAGTTACAACAGAAGGTGAGTACCAATCAGTGCTTTCATTACTAGATATACGTTAGTTTCATTTTTCCACAAGATGTGAAAGCAAACTAGTTACATGCTGTTTAGCATGATCCTTGTCTTAGTCACTTCTCTAAACTGCTGTCTTCATTTAACTGTTTAGAATTAGAACGATCCTTGTGTTTTAGTGTTGTTACTAACCAGCCAGCCTGCTGCTGACTTTCGTGCTTACCTAGAGATGCAGTATACCACACTTCCTGAATCTCTCACAGTCCTCCTACTTCTTTTTGAGCTTGGAAGGTTTGCTTCAGAAGAGTGATTGTTCATCAGAATTTATGGACAGTTATTAGAACTGCCCGTTACCTCAAAAGCTTAAAATATTCTGATCCCTGTTTATTCATAGGCTAAAAATGGAAAAATAAATTGACTGAGAGTTTAACTTTCACCCTGCTTTGTGTTATTGTTTGGTATTAAATGTAGTTAAGGGCTGTGAATTCTGCATATGGGATCCATACCTTGCTATGGAACTGCAGTCCAAAATCTGGGCTTTCCTTAACATCATTTGTTTTGAAACTTTTGTGTATACAACCTTCAAATTTTGAACTAACAAGTCAAGCAGTGTTGTCTGCCAGAGTGTGCAAACATATTCAGACAACAGTTCTGTACCATTTATGGGTTAAGTGCAAAATTTAAAATATACCCATTTAAATGTCACCATTGCTAACTATCTCAGTACCCATCATTTTAACAGAAGCATCCAGCTAATGTGCTTGTTCTGTAATCTCAAAACACCTGAGTCTTGTGAGATACTGTCACTCTCAACTGTCCCTCACCCACCAAGCTTGCAATTTCCCCCACATTTTCCACAGATTCTACAGTGCATCAAGGTATTGTCTCCAAAATGTTTTGACAATACAGGGCTAGTCTACTGATTGTTGTCATAATTTTCACATTTAACTCCTTAAAAACTCTAGTTTTAAACTTAAGTGAGACTGACACAGAATTTCCAATCTGCCTAAATTAGGACAGCTTCCCAGGGCTACCACATAGGCCATAGCACTGCCAGTGGTGCAGATCCCTTCATGACAGGCCATTTCTGCCCCCAACACTACTACCTCCAGTCTGCCCTCCGCACCATGGCCTGCCAGTAGATCATTGGAGAATGGTCTTCTTTTGCCTGCAGTCAGCAATGCCTGCACCGGGGGTAATTCTAGTCCCTTTATGCAGCCTCAGTCCTGTTACTTATTGCAAGGGCAGCAGAGCAAGTCATGATCTCACCCATAGTGTCTGTTGATGCACCTTTGAAATACAAACTGTAGAAAATACTTTTGTTCCCAGATACGAAAAGCTCCCTCTATGTAAAGCAAATTGAAAGAACATCAGAACTCCTTCTTCCTTAGTACTTCTGATAGCTAGACCTCCAGAGTTCATTCGTTAGGTGGTCATAAATAGAGGAATCACGGCTGATCTTTTTCTTCATGACCATTTGAGATCGTACCACAGAAAAATAGAAGGGATCACTGTAGGATGTACTTAGGCTGACAGTATGGAAGTGAACTCCTGCAATGGGGATTATCCCAAGATGGTGACCAAATGGGGATTAGCCAGCAACTCAAACTTTGTGTGCGGAGAGAGGTTTGGGGGAGGCTGGTGGATGCAGCACACTGAGCAGAGACAGCGCACTACATTTTTGTCAAGGAACTCCACCCAGCTGATTTAAGGGGAAATGCCCCATCACTTCCAAAGGGAATCCAGTCTCCCCCCAGCACACAGGAGAAGTGTGATCTAGTCTGCTTGTCAAAGGGAATAACTATGTTCAAAATACGTCCTTTGTAAGCTCAAATGTAAATACAGACTAATAGCTGGGGAGTGAGTATAGTACCAAGGTAGACTTAGACAACTCTGATGAAGTCATTGTAAACTACTTTTGAATAACAGCAGACTTCACTTATGAATTATCTGGGAATGCTTTTTGAGTTAGTTATTCCTAATAATAATTAATATTTGGCTCAGAGGTGGCATTTGCATCTGTGGATCTCAAAGGACTTTACAGAAATGGTAAGTATCATTATTACATTATAATAAGGTTCCAAAGGTAAAGATAGTCAGTGAAAGAGTAGCCGAGCATCGCTTGGTATCAACAACAATACTAAGATATCATTGAAAAAGTAATGCAGCTCTCACTAATGTAAGTGAAATGTCTTTAGCTGCCTATTCTCTTGTCACAGTTAACTGCAAAATAGTTGGTAGGGGTATATTATATTATTATCTAGTGCAAGATAAATAGGCAGACGTGCATACAAATTGTTTGGAGTATAAAGACTAAAAAACCCTCCAGCTTTCTTAGACTTCATATTAATAATAGGATGGGTCCTTTTAAAAGAATCCTAACAAACCTAAGATGATGTTGTTATGTAACTAGGTTAAACAATTAACAGATGTCTACTGTTAGCTCTTTTGAGTTTTGGTTTAGTAACTGATCTGTATCAAACGATTGACATGTACGAACTCTTCCACAGCTACTGTTTTGGCATGTTTTTTTTTTATTCATCTCAGTATTGTTTTGTATTAAACACTGCTGCCAAAAGTGATGTGAGCTCTGCAAGGTTCTCAGCTTTCAAAAAAAAAAAAAGACTTTGCAAAAGAAAATGCTGAGAATACATTTTCTGTCCAGACAAGCTCATTACATTTCAGACATTGATCAAAATACAGGCTCCCCTTGGCCAAGCCATTAAGAAAGTTTATTAAACTTTTCACATCTGGATGTCAATCTTTCACCCACTAGTTAGGAATTTATGCCACAATAAAGAGCACCAGTAATTTGGAGAATTTGACTGCCTGTGCTCTGAAGTGGTGAGCACACATCAACAAAATATAGATTTTATTCACTTGATGCTTTGCAAAAAGAGAATAGGGCTGGATTCACAATGGAGCCTACCACTGTGACCCGGAACATTATCATGCCAAACTTTCAGGTGCCTAGAAAATCACTTAGATTGACAAAGCCTGGCATAGGCATCTAAACTCCCTGTACAATGAGTAGGGAGAAATGGGCACCTTAGCATGGGATTCACATGCTAGCTGGCTCCTTCCCTAAGATAGCCATAGAACATGCCCAGCTGAGGGGTGTGTGCTAAGCCCTTCCATCTCTTTGTGACCCAACTCCAGGCTGCTTAGAAGTGGCTCCCTCTTTTTTGGAGTCATTGCTGTAAAGCCTGTTTTTGAGCTAGGTGTCCACACTGTTCTAGCAAGAAGCCAGGGGAAAGAGGAGGACTTTTCTCTTAGCTAGGGTGACCACATTCCCTTAGGGTAAATATGGGACACTCTGGGGGCGGGGATTGTCCCAGTTAAAACGGGACAGATGGTCACCAGGCATCATGAAGCAGCTGCGCCCTTTTTCCCGTCCAGACCTCTCACTTCTAGCCCACTTCTGAACCACCACCCCCACTGCTGCACTTATCTCCCACCCAAACCCCAGTCCCAGCATGCTCCTGCACCCTCCCTCCCAGCCAGACCCCACACACCCACCCTCGGCTCACTGGAGCTGGGGAGAGAAACAAGCCTGCAGCAGGCTCTTCAGGACTTGATGCTGCAGACTCCAGAGGGGCACTAGCCCTAGCCCACACAACATAGGGCTCCAGGGTGGTGGGGCTCCTGCCCTGTGGGACATCTGGAAAGCCGGGGGCCTTAGCCCCACACAGTACAAGATTCCAGGCCTGGCTCTGTGACGTGATGAGGGCTGTGGGAGGGGGGCTCTGCCCTCGCACCACACAAGGCTCCGGGCCAGGTCTGCAAGAGGGGCGGCGCGGGTGGGCCTCCAGCCCCAGCCCTGTGGAGGGACTCCAGGAGGGGGGGCTCTGGCCTTGCAGGAGGTCCAGGGAGGCCCCACACCAGACAGGGCTCCAGCCCTGGCCCTGTGATGTGGCAGGGGTTGAGGGGGGGCTTTGCCCCAGTGCTGTGTAGGGCTCTGGCTCCGCCCCAGCCCCATGGTGAAGACTGGGGGTGGAGGGGGCTGTGGTGATGGCCCTGCTCTAGGGCCCACTTTCCCACCCCCGAGCTCCGTCCCCAGCCCAACCACGCACGTGAGCAAGGCTGCGGCTGGCAGTGGCGTCCTGGTGGTGCAGCATACTGGGAGCTACATTTTAAAATGGCGGTGGCCAGAGACAAAGGCCTGCGAGTTTCCGGCCAGCACAGCGCAAGGTCACCCTGGGGGGTGCCAGCAGAGGCAGCCAAATAGGGGACAGTTGGTCCCATTTAAAAAATGTTAGGATGCCTTTTTGGATCCCTACATATGGAACTGTCCCACCTAATACAAGAGGGATGGTCACTTTCCTCTTAGCTCTGTGGTAAGGGTGTGCATCAGGGATGTGATTAGCGACCTGCCACTTCTGCCCAGACTAAAGGGGAGTGCTTCAACTACTGTGTTTTGGGATATTGTGAGGTCAGGCTCCTTTAGTCTGTGCTGGTGATGCTGTTCTGGTTTGGGTTAACTAGTTAAATTGGCACTGGGTGTGAGAGAGAGCGAGAGAGAGAGCGACCAAGCATGGAAATTACTCTAGCCTGGTGACTGGTGTACTCTTGTGGGAGGTGGGAGACCCAGGGTGAAGTCCCCCTACTCCAATGAGTTTTTAAAATCAACCACAGTGGAACAGTTTCAGTAGGAGAGATTGAGGGAGACCTACATGGGACTATGCCATAGGTAGGGCACAACTCTGATAGTAGCTCAAATTTCAAGGGGATCCCCTTCTCACCTGGCCATTTTGTGTGAGCTTGTCTGTCAGAACACTATCCAGTAGGCAAGGTCTGAGCACACCCATCGGATCCAGCCCTGTGAATTATCCTGCAGACCTCCTGTCTTCCCCTGGCGTGACTCACACTGGGATGTAGGCAGCCTGTCTCCAGCTGTGTGGGCTACATGCACGTGCACAAAGGCAGAAGCATGGAAACTTGTACTTCAATAATGTAGTTGCCAAGCAAGTGTAATTGTCTACAGTGTTGTTTTAGGTGACAATTGAGCAGGGATTTTGTGAGTCACAGGGGGACTCGATTCTGGGATTTAGGTGCCTGAAGAGGCAGTTAGATACCTAAATCCTTTTGTGAACCTAGCCCATGTTGTTTCCAAATCAGAATGGAGATGTTTATAAGTATTCTGTTTATTATAGTATCAGTAATTAGTTCTATTAAAGCTACTGATACTGTAATAAACAAAATACTAAATATGTATTATGTAACTAAATAATGTAAAGAAGTTTTTTTAAGTTATAAATATACTACTACGGTAAAGTTGGGTGGGTCTTACCTTTGTGTAATTTGGTGCCTTTAATTAAAGGCCTACAATGCTAATAGTATCTGATGGTGCTTTAATTTCCCCTTCTGGTTCCTGCTGTTTGTCCCATGTGATCATGGAGTTAATGGACAAATATAATCAAGTTCTGTGACTAGGCACACAGAATATATTCAAATAATAGGTCAACCAGTTCTTCCCACACTGCATTATAACAATAACCATTTATTTGATGTTTTTCATGTAAACCTATGTAGGAGTGTGTTCTTTCTCTAGCTATCGCCTTGAAGATATCTTGCTAACACTTGCCTCTTTATTTAAGAGGAACTGGCATGGGGTAAAGGATTCTGTATCTAGAAAAACATTTTTGAAGAACCTGCCTGGTAGGTAGACTGGCATGTCAGAGAGGGAAGAGCATTGTTCTTTTTTATTTTCCTTTAACGGTTTCAAAATCTTCAATTTCATAAAGAAGTGCAGGATTAAACGGACTTTTTTAAAAATACATTTCTCAAAACTAAAATATCTTGTAATGGCAAAGCAAAGGTGATTCTGACTTGATCTTTATAAATTCCCAGGTGTAGCTGTGTTAGTTTGTAGCTTCACAAATAACTAGCAGTCCTGTAGCACCTTAAAGACTAACAAATGTATTTGTTATCTAACGAGCATAAGATGAACTGGCTCTTACCAACGAAAGCTCATTACCTAATAAATAAATTTGTTAGTCTTTAAGATGCTGCAGAACTACTTAATCTACGGTAATTCACTTAAAATCTCTTTCACTTGCCTTCTTGTCATACAAAAAACAGCTGGTTTTAGAGCTTAAAAATAAAACTCTTTTCAGACATAAGTAGGGTTTTAAAGGCTCTTGGCTCAGGATAGAGTTAAAAGGGAGGGTGCCTTTTCAAATTTTGCTTATGATTAGTATTCCATCTTCAGAGCTTGTTTTTCCAAAGAGAATAATATATAATCTGATAGTTTTGTCAAAATTGTCCTTGTCAATATTTGTTACTGGACATCTGATACACTCATTGTGGCATTAAAATATCTTAGTTAAAATTTGACAAGTTTTCCCAATGTGCCTTTTTGACGTATCAGTTTTCAGAAATGTGATATTTTCATAGCTGCAATAATAAGTTTGCTAAATGAAACTTTTGACTCCAGGCTCTAGTGAGACAGGCTGTTAATTACATATTATTAAATCTGAATAATCCTGCTCTCACACACTTCTGATAAACCAGTTTCCTGTTCTTGTTAATTAAACTATTACTTAACTTGCACTGTATCAGAAACTATTGGTATAGCAAAGTCAAATTCCATTGCTGCAGTCAATTTTCTAATTCAGTCCTTTTGATTGTTACTGAAACTTTTTAATTTATAAACTATATGTTTTAAACAAAACTAGGCTTCTTTTCCCATCTTATAAAGGACACCTAGGATTATTGAAAATTACATAATTTTTAAAGCCTAATGCACATTTCACAACGTATACTGTTGGTGTCACTCACCATTTATGGGCATATGTGCTTTTTCAATTTCTCTGATTGGACGTTGAAAAGTAGACCAGTCAGTTTCAGGCATCTTCTGGGATGAAAACACTCAAAAAGAACATTTGTTGTTTTTTAAATGTTTGTTTTTGAAGTTGCACAAGCATCAGAAACTTGCTATTGGTCTAATTTTATAAAATTTAAATTTGCATCCAAATTTGACCTAGCAGTGAGCCTTTGAGTACCAACAGCTATAAAAAAATCCAGGGGCGCAAGTTCTCCCTTCCCCTCCAAAGAAGCAGCAAGATGAGACACTTTGCAAGGACATGACTTAAACTGCAGCAAGGAAGGTTTAAGTTGGACATTAGGAAAAGCATCCTAACTGTCAGGATGGTTAAATGCTGTAATAAATAAAAAAGTTGTGGAGTGTCCATCACTGGAGATATTTAAAAGCGGGTGAGATAGACACCTGTCAGGGATGGTCTAGATAGTACGTGGTCCTGCCAGGAGTGCAGGGGACTGGACCCAATGACCTTTCGAGGTCCCTTCAAGTTTAGTTGTCTGTGACTCTGTATTTGTTTTCATATTGTCCCATTGTTGCATAAAGCAGAACATGGTTTGCCCCCAGTCTTGGTAGGCTTTTTGGCAGGCCAGAGCCACCTGCCTAGAGAGTCTCTAGCTCTGCTCCGCCTGTTGAGTGTCAGCCATCTCCACACTTTGATTGCTGCAGGTCTTGGGAACTGTAGAGTGCACACAATAAAAAGTCAGTACAGGCTGGGCTTTGGTTAACTTTTTCACATCTCTTCTGTGGAGACGATGTGCCTCCCCACCTAGGCTGCCTTGAGTCCTCGCTGTGCAGAGATCCCAGAGGGGACAGAGCATCCTTCACAGAGTCTGGCAGACAGTACTGCAGAGCAGAGCCATCCTGTTCCCAAGTCTCTGTGGAGGAGGGGCGATCTAAGCATGAATATTCCCTTTGTGGGTTCAAGTTCGTGTGCTCTTTCTGTACATGAGAGACCACGTGCACTTTCATCCCTTTCTTCTTTTTTACTTTAAGGAAAACTCTGATATTAAAAAACAAAAGTAAAGTTACCAGGGTAGAGCACTTCATGTGTGTCTCTGTGTCACCACTTTGATAGATTAGAAGCAACTCTGAGAAATGCCTTTGTCTGGAGATTTATCAGTAGGTGTATCTTTGAGCCTCCATTACTTACTCATCACGTAGCTACTACTACTACTCCGAAAAGTTCACTCTGGAGAGCCCTGGTAGCTAATGAGGTGGAACTGCCCCCTATCGCCTTCATTTGCTGCTCCTGGTGTTTTCCGCTGTCTGAGTGCTGGACTGTTAACACTGTCAGCATAGAAGTGCTGTCAGTAGTGCTCTGAAGCTCTTCAGAAAATGGCCTGCTTGCGTGGTTTTGTGTGCCCATCTTCTGTTCCTCCTAACCTTCATATGGTAATGACAGGACTGCGGGACAGATGGCAAATCTGTTACTTTGGCAGGTGCCAGCCACTTCATATTTGAAATCTTACATTTTCTTCCACTTGAAGTGGAAATAACCTGCATTCTAGTTGTAGACCAGGGGTCGGCAATCCCTGGCACATGTACCATAGTTGGCATGCCAGCCACTTTCCAGTGGCACACAACAGGAGCTCAGCTCCACCCCTCCTCCCCCATGCAGCAGGCGAGCAGAGAGGGATGGGTGACCCCATCCCCTGATCCAGCTGGAGGGGAAGGCACAGTGCTTGTGCCACCCCCCTCACTTCCTGCTCTGTCCATGTGGAGCAGAAAGCTTGGTAAGTTGGAGGGGTGCTGGCGGGGGGTGAGGCTGCCGGCAGGATGGGGAGCATTTTGGGGGGAGGGCGCAGCTATGGGCAGGTTGGAGGGGGGTTCTGGGGATGAAGCTGTGAGGCTTGCCGACACGTTGGGGTGGGTGGAGGGTTCTGGGTATGCAGGTGTGGGTCTGCTGCAGGGCTACCCCCTAGTTGGCTCCCCTCCCCAAGGGGCTGCCGGTGGGGCACCCCCAGACTCAGAGTCTGTAGGGGCTGCCCTGGCTGGGAGCTCCATACTCCGACCTGTTTCCCAGGGTTGTCCCGGCTGGCATCTGTGAAGATTGCCGGTAGGGCACCCTGGACCAGTGTGCAGCCTGTCGCAGACAGCTTCCCTGCCCCTGTGGGGTTCCCGTGGTTGTGGGAGCTGCTCTGGCCAGGGTCTGCGGGGGTGCTGGTGGGGGAGCTCCATGCCTCAGCCAGCTTCCTGCTACTGTGGGGTCTGTGAGGGCTCCATGACCTGGCAAGGGGCTGCCCCTGGCAGTGTTCCTTCAGCTGCAGGGCTGCTGGTGGGGGTCTGTGCCACAGCTGGGCTCCCCACTGTTTCCTCACTGTGGGGCTCCCATCTGGGACTTTGCAGTCCCCCTGGGGCTCCCCAGAGCAGGCTGCCAGCAGGGTGCCCTGCCACCAGCAGGGCTTTGCTCAGGCATACATAGCTGGAGCTCTCTGGTCCAGCAACATTCATTGTCTGTCGCATGAGGGATGTCGCTGGACGAGAGCGTTTCAATCTGGACTTTAACAGTGGATGCTTCCCTATTGTTTACTGACTCAGTCCAGTAAGTAAACAGTAAGAAAGTAAGAGAGGGGGTGGGGGCAAAGCAGGATCCTGGCGGGGTGGGGGCTGGCTCAGCAACCACTTCTGGGCATGCGCCACTTGCCCACTCTGCTGCCCTGAACCCCCACACCCTGGAGTCTGAGGGGCTCTATAAAATGCCAGTGTAAACAGGCTGCCAGAGCTGTTAAACTATGCCCCTTGTGAAGGTGGTTCACCAAAAGTGCTGGGAAACATTCCTCCCATTGCTGGTGGCATGACCACATTGCTGCAATACAGCCCTGCTGCAGCAGCATTTTAAATTTACAAGTGTAGCCAAAGCCTAAGATTCTTTTCCTTCTTTCTATCTGTAACTCTGAATAGATTATAGTAATGCTGCATTGGGAGGTGTGTGTACTTCCCTAGCTGTGCTAAGTAGAGATTACTTGAATCTGCCTCTTCTTCTGTGGTACTTGTGCTAATTCTTTTAATTCTACATCTTAAGGGCTTGAACTAGTATACTTGAACTGATGCATCAGTGAGAGTTGCCAAAATGAACTGTTTATGAATAGTGTAATTAACTCATCTGGCACCCACAGGCAGATAACAGTGAATTTTCATTTCAGTAAATCCTATGAAAAGTTTTTAATAGAAAAACTTATTCTGGCCATCAGTCTGGAATTACTCAAGTTTTTTTAAGTTTAAGTTGCTTGGTGTTTCTTGTCTGAGCTTTTCAGATTTTCTTTCAGAAATAGATCACATTTGAGTCAGATCTGCTCCAAACTCATCCTGCATCTCTTCCTTTCATTTTTTGTAGGCACTCTTGATAGCATAACCACTATAAGAAACTCCTTACAGGGCCTGTATTTTACATTCAACAAATAGTTTGAAATGCCAGGATAATTTTCTGTAGTTGCTTTGGGCCATGATTTCCGTTACATGACTTCTAAAAGCTTAGGGTCTATCTCCATCTCGACCAGTTTCTGCTCATAAATGTATTTGTGACACCGTTGACAGCTTCAAAAAATCTGAGTGTTTCTTTTTCAATCTGAGCTTAATTGTGTTTTAGTTAGCACGTTGGAAGCACATCAGACTGGGCAATCTTCTCAAAACAGGAGTCTAAATCTGTGGGGATGTGCATCAGCTGAAATATTAGGCTCTCCGTTAATGTACAAATATAGCACTACCAGTCCTGAGAGATTTTGAATGACACGTGATCCAAAAGGCAGCTTCTGAGAACAGCTATCATACTGGGCCCTACTGGTGAGAGAGGCACTGACTGCTCTGGTTCTCTTCCACCAGTCTTTGCACTGCTCTAAAGACTAGGAGGGCAGTGAACATCTGGATGGTGCTAGAGGGATGCAGAAGTGAATATGCCCAGAGGCAAACACTTAGGCACTGAACAAGTTTAGGAGCCCGCAGAGCGAGGCAGCAGCTGAGCAGGAGTTCTGTGGATCATGCTGGGGCCTAGAACTGGTATTTAGGTGCTTAAGTATCTCTGTAGGTCTCTAGCTCTCTCCTGTTTGAAGTGAGTTAGTCCTAGATGTCAGATAAATGCCTCTAAAGAGAAAATGTTGTACCTGTTAGAGCAAATCACTTTTCACCAAAAAGTCAAAAAAAACATTCCATGGAAGGCTGTTCCAGCACCTTCTACCAGGGCTTTGCCTCCCTGTGCCCGATTTCAAACTATCCCAGTGTGAGAACCGGACTGTATATCCCATACAGTGTTCTCCAATGGAGCATAAACACTTCCAACATTGTGCACTTCACCCTGCTGGATTGTATCTTTCCTTAGTTCTGGAGATGTTGTGAAAGTGTTTTAACTGTAAATGGGAAGACAGACAAATTTGTCCCATTCCTTCCTGCCTCCTCTTTGAAAGTACGTGCATGATTACATGGGAGTTATTCACAGAGAAAGGGAGAGTCCATGGCACAAATACTGACAGTATTACTACTGAATTGGCTCTAAGTTAAAAAAAAAACAAACACATGAGGGGTTTTGTTGTTCTTGATCTCTTGGTATGAAAATAGTTTCTCAGTGTGGTTCTTCTCATTTGAGTTAAAAATGACCTTGTTAGCTGTGTAGAAAGCTCAGGTCGATATCACATTTCCTTTGCTTTTAAAGTAAACAAAAATAAAAAAAATTTACTATCAGACAGTTTATATGATGTCTGCTTAATTGTAATACAAATTACTATCTGTCTTGTTCCCAAGTGAAGATTGCATGGAACACCCTAGATCTGGCTGAACAGAGACTGTTGTTTTGCACTGTGCATTGAGGCTTTTCTTTTGCAATCGTTTCAGTTGCTAGCTATCAATTATGTGAAGCAGAAGTTGTTTTCCAATATCTAAAGTAATTTTGACATGTTTTAAAAGTGATGTGGGCAGATCCAAGCGTGTCTATAGTTCCAGTTAACATGGCTCACGGAGCAGTATGAACAGCCTTGCAAATCTTCACTTTATTTCTGTGGATGCAGATATCTGTGGACCATGTTTGTGGGATTGTGGATTGGGCGTGGATACAAATTTTATGTCTGTGCAGACCTCTAGCAATATGCACACAGGGGAGAACTTATATGGAACTGCTTGCATTTTTTGATGTTAACATTATGCAAGTGGAGCCATTCCAAATGCAAGATATTTCAAAGTTACTGTACTTAAATAATTATTGTACAAACAAATATGCTGGGTAGGGAACCCGTCAGAGTCAAAATTCCATTTTAAAATGCTGTAGGTTGCAGGCTTCAGGAAACAAAAGGAGATATGAATGAACTGATAACTTTATTTACTGAAGTGCTTTTTATAACTCTCCTTGCCCTGAAGTCATGTTACATGGAAAACTTACCACAAATCCTTCCTGACATACAAATTGCATCATATATAAATAGAAAGTGCTTCAAGACAAGGAGATATTTTAGGACTCTGATAAGCCGTTTCAATTATATAAGTGTGATGGGGTTCTGGGGTCCCCCAAGCTCTGCACCCTGTCCGCAGGCAAAAAAGTCTCTCACTCAGCAGGAGAACGGGTTTATTAGCCGACAGGACACAGCATCGTACAGAGGAGTCAGTGCAGCAGGCAGAGACAGCCAGTCCAATCCATGCTGGGGAGAGGAGGCCCCGAGGGGCCCCCAGAGCCGGGGCCTTGCCCCCTCCTTGGTCTCTCTTTCCCTCAGCCCAGACTAACTTCCAACTCCCAGTTCCAATTCAAACCCCTCAGGCTCCACCTCCTCCTTTGTCTACAGTACAAAGGTGTTAGCTGGTCATCAAGGTTACCCTCAGCAGGAGCCCCACACCCTCTGGGAGCCACACACACACACACAGGTATCCCCCACTCCATCACATCTCTCCCCCCTTCCAGACCGAACTGAGCGGGGTCACTCAACTGGTGACCTGGGGAAATTCGGGGCTCTCCCCTTGTGACAGGGCATCGGCTGTACCCTCTGTTCTCCCCTCGATGTGCACCACCTCCACGTCATAGTCCTGCTGGGGGAGGCTCCAAGTCAGGAGCTTGGTCTTGGCCCTTTTCATGTGATGCAGCCGGGCAAGTCCCTTTAGTTCCCTTGGGTCGGTCGGTCTCCCTGCTTCGGCCCCGGTCCGTCAGCCACGTTCTCAAGTCAGGCGGCAAGAGCCCATACAGATGCTGCAGCACCAACAGATCAAACAGGTCTTTTGTGGTCTGGGTCCTGCCCTGTCTGCCCACCAGTCCATACAGCTGCTCCAGCCAATGTCTGGAATTCAGTTACAGTCCAGTAACGGAAGGTACAAATGCTTCCACCCTTGGCATTTAGCCAGACCACCACAATGGCTGTGTGCCTCAGTTTCCCCTTCCATGCCACACAATAGGTTTGGAATGTTCCTTCTCATGTCAGAGGTTGCAAGACTAGTTACAGGGAACAATGGTGACATTTTAGAGTTACAGACTCCTTCAACATACAATTCATGCTTCTACATCAATGTCATCATGTCACATGGCTCTTTCCAAACATTCAGTGCATGGTACAATTCTACAGCTTTTGGTAGCAGCACCCCTTGGTTACAGCAGTCAGCGTGAGTAACAGAACAAACCCATTGCAACTGTAGTACATTTACGTTGCTCTTTGGTAGACCACAACTTTTGTGTAACCTCCTTGAGAATCTGGTATTTTGGGGCTAAATGGCTGAGGCCTTTCTTAGCACCATCAAGTTCTAATCTTCTCCCTTGCTCCCTGGGGTGGAAATTTGATCTCTCTGGCTGTGCCCTCCCTTTTAACAAGAGCTGGGCCATTGATGATCTCAGGGAGACGGCCCCCTTCCAGCCAGTCTGGAAATTTACAAACCAAACTGCTTTCTGAGAGTTGTTTTGTGAGTCCCAGACGCAGAATCCACATGAAGGAATCCCTGTTTATCCCTTACTGGCCCACCAGGCCCACAGCTCCTTTGTCCTTTTACCTCCAACTACTGCCTCCCCGTGGAATCAGAATTGGAGTCCAGTGTGAGAATATAAGTGTTTCCACCATCTGGAGATGGGGAATTGCTGAACCTCTCCTGCATCCTACAGAGACTGATTGTGCAGCTGTTTTATTTGGTTCTCACAGGGCTGCTCACATTCCCTGATAGTTTTCACTTTACTTGCACCAACTTCCAATTCCTGAGAAACTTTTACACTGCCTGCTTTGGACTCTTCTAGAGCACAGCCAGTGGTTTCACACTCAGGCAGGTCCTGGCCATCAGGAGCTGAAACAAACTTCTCCCCAGGCAAAGGGCTGCTCTGGTGCTTACCAACAAGCACCTCTCCTGTTCACTCTCCTCCACCTCACTCCCATTTTCTGCAGTCCCCACAGACGGGTCAGGAAAAGTTTCAGGGAAATTCTCTTCCTCAAGAGCTCCCCCAAACAATAACTCACCCCTGTCTGCCTCCACAGGGGCACTGCTCCCTTGAGCCACAACCAGCTCCTGTGTTTCACCTACACCCCGGATCACTTCTGGCCCATCAGGCAGATTCCCATGTAATCCCCCTCCAGGCAGACAGCCAGTACCACCAGACAGAAGGTCAGGGTCCCTTTCCTCCCTTCTGCTACCAGCTCCTTTATCTTCATCAGTCAGCGTAACTCCATTGCCCATCTGTTCTTGTGTCCTGGCGAGAGGATGACTCTGGTAGGACAGAGTCCTCTCACCCCCTCCCAGTAACACCTCAGCATCAGGCAAAGAACAAGTACCAGAATCGTCTGGTCTCTGGGATTCCCTGATGATCCTAACTGGATTAGACCAAGTTAAAGCATCATCCCCCCTGAGAGACACAGAGGCAGGCCCACTTCCCATCTGGGCTTCAGCTGCCCTCAGATCCAGCTCTGGGATCTTGGCTCCATCTCGAGCCCCCACAGGCTCAGGCAAAGGATTCACTTCCCCAGAAGCAGAAGCACTTTTCTTGCACCAAGGACCAGTGTCCTTAGCAGGGATACCACTGCCCATCCCAGAGCCATTCCCTCTGCTCCAGCCCCCATGGCTGGATTCAGAGACACACCTGGAATGCTCTTTTCTGGTGGATCCTTCTCCAGCCGCCCCAGGCTGGGGAATCTTCCTCAGACAATGGGCTAGTTTCTTCATTGGCACCTTTTCCAAACGCAGGCTCTGCTCTCTCCCCAGGCTGCTGCTGCTGTTCAACACAGACAGACAATGGGAGACACTCTCTCCTTTGTCCCAGCCCCCCGGCTGGTCTCCACACACACACAGAAGGTGGAGCAGCTTCTCTCACAGACAACTTGCCATTCTCAGTGGACAAGCTGCTTTCCTGCACAGACACACAGGCACCTTCCTCCGCCCAGGCCTGGAAAACTCTTCGCAGGTCTGTCTTGGCCACTAGTAGATGATGGGTTGGAATCGCTCCTTCCCTCCTTGAGCTGTGGCAGGCCACTCGGTTCAGAGCTCCAGGCAGTCCAGGGTTCCCTGCCCCAATCCGGGCTCACCTCTGCAGGATTTTCCTTAACCCTCAGCTCTGCCACTGCACATCCACGCTGCCTTGTCCAGCTTCTTTAATCTCGATTCAGTTTCCAGGTGCTGCCACTTCACAGCGGAGTTGCTCAGCGTGGTTGCAGGCTCTCAGGCTGATGCCCTCTGCACCCCACGATTCCTGGAAGAATCCCTTCAGTCTGCCAGGCTCCTTGCGGGTCACAAGCTGCCCAGGGTTAGGCCGTAGGCCCCTCCACCCTCTGGGACCGACTCCAACAGACTCCCAGCGGAACCCCTTCTTCAGTGTGACACCCGCTCTCAGGGACCATGAGCACACTGTCTTGGGAAGAACTCATTCAGCGTCAGCCTCCTCAGGGGTCACTTGTTCCTGGGGGTTGGGCTCTCGGCCCCTCCACCTTCTGGGACCGACTCCAACAGATTCCCAGGAGTAACCCCTCCTCGGGTGTGACACCCCCTCTCGAGGACCACGACCGCAGTTGCTTGGGTTCGGCCGCAGGCCCCTCCACCTTGGGGAGCTGCACCTCACTGCCCGTCAGCACACCAGGGTCTCGCAGGCCCCTCTTCTTCTTCCGTGGCGCCGGTCACTTACTACTGGATGCTCCATCCTCGGGGTGCAGAACATCCCACTTCTGACACCAGTGTGATGGGGTTCTGGGGTCCCCCAAGCTCTGCACCCTGTCCGCAGGCAAAAAAGTCTCTCACTCAGCAGGAGAACGGGTTTATTAGCCGACAGGACACAGCATCGTACAGAGGAGTCAGTGCAGCAGGCAGAGACAGCCAGTCCAATCCATGCTGGGGAGAGGAGGCCCCGAGGGGCCCCCAGAGCCGGGGCCTTGCCCCCTCCTTGGTCTCTCTTTCCCTCAGCCCAGACTAACTTCCAACTCCCAGTTCCAATTCAAACCCCTCAGGCTCCACCTCCTCCTTTGTCTACAGTACAAAGGTGTTAGCTGGTCATCAAGGTTACCCTCAGCAGGAGCCCCACACCCTCTGGGAGCCACACACACACACACAGGTATCCCCCACTCCATCACAATAAGCGCTAAGTAGTTTGATATCTTTGAATTAAAGAAGGGCCCAGATCTCAACAGCCCACACGCTGGGAGTGTTTGAGATCCAAATTCAGCTCAAGCTCGTAGTAGTTTGAATGTGAAAACACGTCAGTTGTGTATGTAGTGGCAAGTGATTCCTACAGCTGAACGTCAAATTCTCTGAAAACTAAATATGTGAGAATTTCTGATGGGGAATGTAGATCATGCAGTGAAAATGTTTCATTCTGTCTGTCTTCATAATAAGTGGGAATTTTGCTTTCCCAGTTCCTGGTTATTTTTAAAATAGACTGAACCAAAACCAGGCCTGTACCTACCCACACCCGGGCATTCTCAAGTGAAGGATCCAAATGGTCTGACTTCAGAGAGCCTGATTTTGCATCATTTCACACCAGTTTTATTTCAATAAACTCTGCTGCAATAGAATGACATCAGGATTCAACTTGTGTGACCTGTGGCAAATCAGGAGCAGAATCTCTGAACTAACTACTGAAGTTAGTTTGTGAGAGCCTCGTGACAACCTCACAAGATTGGGCCCTATATTAGTAGACAAAATTGCTCTGATGTAGGAGATACTCCCTTAGTAGTGAGTTCACATCCTAAACAATATAACAGAGTGTGAAGTAGGGAACTGTCTGAGTCTATTCAGTAGGAGAATACTCACTATGAAGTCCCAGTTAATTTTTCAGTGGTACTTGTTTGTGCTTAAAACAGCTCTTGCTGTTGTCTGGTGAATTGCTTTAACATGCAATGTAGCTTTAGTGTGGCACCAGTAAAATGTGTTTAGAGATGTTTCTTTAGCTAGATCTATGTGCAGCATTCTTAAATGTTTCACTGCCCTGTGGTGTCAGTTCCTATCCTTTTGCTCCTCTGTGTTGCTGAAGCATTGCCACCAATGGTTTGGTTCTGTCTCTGTCTACGTGATGGTACTGTATGGCAAGTCATGTTGGAAGATTCATTTTAGGACTGTTTGTTTACACTGACTGTCAGAGATTTGTGTTGCTACACACAAAGGAAAAATGAGTTAATATTTGCACTGGCTTCCGTGAACTCAGAAGTTTGGCGCTTGGGATTTACAGAAGCGCCTACATGAGGAGCCTATGAACGTTTTCAGTTCCGTAACTTTGCTTCCAAAATACCCTGATTTTTATACAGAGCATTGGCTTCATAAGCAGACTTTATAAGCAGATCAATGTTATTTGCTAATTTAAAACTACACGCTATAAACATCTATAAATGAACCCCCAGTGTATTGACTATAAGGCTCTCTGATGGTGAATGTATACATTACAGCGTGAAGGTTCATCTTAGTCACTGGTCCTTCGTATCAAGTAATACTTTTGCTTTCACAATTCCTGGCTGTAAAAATTAAGGATTTTATGCTTGTTCATTAGTGTTTATGCCATTATTTTGACACACAATCACAATGTCACCTCCATGGAAGAGATGATTTATAGGGATATATTCCCCTTTCAAAGCCATTGCTGAAGTTAATGAGAAGAGAAAGGAGAATATTTCCCTTAAGGTTCGTAACTCAGCAGCATACGCATTTTCATTACAATTCTTGTGTTTAAGACTGCGTGGGGGAGTGAGGAAACTGTACTGTTATTTCCACTAAGCCAAAGAGACTATCAAGCATTATTCATTTGAAGTTTGCGCCATAAAGATGGCAAGTTTGAGGTTTATTTCTATAAATTAAAGCCTGGGAAATGTTTCACTTGAATTGCCTTTTCCCAAAAAACGAATCAAACTTCCTTTTAAAGTCACCAGTTCACAGCATCACGACCCCGTGTCAGGCAAGAAAACCGCACTAGGACTGTAACTGCTCGCGGCTGCTTTCATATAAATGTCATGATGATGGTTGGCTCAATTGTTCTTGTCCTTTTGCAATGCATGCATTTTTATGGCAGTAGGTTACATTTCCAGACGGGCAATGCTTCAGCAATTACATGGAGTCAGTACATTCTCACACGACGAGCGTCACTATGCCGCTTACACATGGATGGACAAAGGTAAGGGTTGACAACACTGCCTTCCTTTTTATCTTAACTTGTTAGTTGAACTAGCCTGTATTTTTCAGTCACAGTGAGGTGGTGCTCAAGATCCTCAGTGGGAGGAGAGATCTCCACAAATCAATCAGTATCAAGAAGTGGCCCGTACAGCACAGGCCCTCATGTCCTGCCGTACAGAGCAGTGTAATGCAGAATGCACATGTCATGGCCTGCCAGCTTGGTTGTTGAGCTGTGTTTTACATTAATTGCAACTACATCAGTCGAAAGGAGTGGGAAGGTGGGAGGTTACATTAACTGTGTGGAGGAGTGTAGAATAGGCTGGCACTGTTTGACTGAAACATTCCCACCTGATGGCAGATACTGAGTCTGCTGGGAAACAGTGTGTTCTAACTTGGTGGAGCAGTAGCTTGTTCACTGCATTGTGTGTGTGGGAGAGGGGAGTGCGCTCTCCTTCAGAGAAGGGGAAGTGTGGGCAGAGCAGTCTGGAGGGAAGAGCCCTAGTAGCCACCATGCCCGTGGAGAGGGTTGGAGTTAAGTGTGTGGTGTGTTGTTTGTCAAACCCCAGGTGTGTGGTGAGCGTGACTCCACTCAGCATGTGGACTTGGTTTTCAAGCAAGCTGCTCATGCTGGGTGGGATATTTTTGATGTATTCTGCATACGGCCATGGGGGTGGAGGAAGAAACAGCCTTGAATTGAAGACCATGAGGGCAGAAGTGACTGCCCCCAGACAACAGCTATTGTAGGCCTACTACCCCTTGTGATGCAGCTCTACAAGAGTAGCAGCAACAGCTGAAGGGTCACTGTCTGGGTTACTGGTGAGCATCAGCTCTTCTGTCTTTCATGAAGCCATATGTGGACTCTGAGGCCAGCTGGTCACCTCTGAATTGATGGCTCCTGCTCAGTGTGAGTCCGGGCACACCTTTTTTGTTCTTTTTTTTTCCACAGTAGAGGTATGAGAGGTGTGGGGTTTTTTTTTTAAGTTTCAACATGTGAAAAAGGTGTTTGTCTAACGTGCTCCTAAAAACCTCCAGTGATGGAGATTCCTTGGCCTCTCTAAGTGACTTATACCAGTGCTTACCACCCTTACTGGAATTTTTTTCTAATCCGTAACCTGAATTTTGATTGCTACAGTTCAAGCCCAGTGTTTTTTGACTGGTCATTGGTAACTAAGGAGATCAATTTATCATCCTCTTTATAACAACCTTTTAGATTGTTGCTTGTCTCTTCTCCAGACTCAACAAACCCAGTTCTTTCAATCTTTCATCTTAGGTCATGTTTTCTAGACCTTTAATCATTTTTGTTTTTTCTTCTCTGGACTTTTTCCAATTTGTCCACATCTATCTCAAAGTATTGTGCCCAGAACTGGACACAAGACTCAGTTTCAGGCCTCATCTGTGCCAAGCAGATTGCAAAAACTATTGCTCATGTCTTGTTTCCAACACCCCTGCGAACACATGAAATATACCTCCCTATTAGCAGTCACTGAGCCTCATGGGAATGGTTATGGGGTGTTCAGCTGATTGACTCAGGGCACGGGCTTTTAAAGCTCACACACGTAAAAGGGAGGAGGGGAGGAAAATCTACAACAGTGATGTCCAAAAGAAATTGAATGGATCGTCCCTTCCCCCTGCAGCCAGGTGCCACACATTCCTCCTTCCTCCCTGAGATTACTCACTGAAGCTGCAGTATGGCTGGAGTCACTACCGCACAAGCTGTGCTGCCCTGAATCTGGAGCCCACAGCACGGCACTGCCTCCGCTGCTGGTGGGACGTGTGCATGGGGCACCAGGAAAGGTGCCACAGGTGTGCAGCTCTTCTGAGCCACATTTCGACACACCCTGCTGCCCCGTTCACCACGTGTGGTGGCACTGCAGACCTATAGTGTTTGAGACCATGAAGGGGGGAGCCCTAGGAGTAGCACATCTTAGGCCTAAACTGACCTTTATCAGCTAGTTAATGAAGCTGATTTCCAGAAAGGGGTGAGTTTTTGTAACAGAGTGATTTTGATCTTCCCTAAGTTGTGTGTTTTTGTTCAGAAAGCTTTCATGACTCCAAAGTTCAAAGGATGTGTCATGCTGAGCTTTTGAAATTGAAGCTGAATATTGTATTTAATGGAAAGCAGCACGACATGTTCCCAAAGTGTCCCAAAGATTATACCTGTTAATGTCAGTTCTACTGAAAGGCATTAGTTAATTGTACTGCACAAGAGCAAGGAACATTTATTCTTATTTAAAGGAAGGAAAAAGTCCTGTGACGCGTGCAAATAGCACATCATGTATTTTAAACTCTCTGAATGTCACCTACGCAGACTGAGCAGCCATGTTTGCCCCTTCCTTCTGCATCTTTCACAGGCTTCACATCAATATGTTTTCTTTTTAACATGCTCTTGTCATTAGTGCCAGTTACTCAAGGGAAACATGAAAACAACTTGTGCATTGTGTGGGTGGAATGGGGCTTGGGGTCCTGGGCTGTTTTGGGTTGGGGCGGGGGGGGCCTGGGACGCCTGCAACGCCTCGTCACTAGCTTTTTTGGTCACCGACTGGTGCATTTGCTGATGAATGCCTTCAGTGCTCCATGACTAGAGTGCGGCAAGGTTTGAGAGTTTGGGGCACATTAATACAGGTACAGAAATCAGCCACCAGCTCTCAGTGTTCTGTGTTGTTATTTAGTTGTAATTTACCCCTAAATATCTTCTAAGAGCCCAGTAAGCAGTGGAAGTGTGGGTAATGATGCTAAACAATATTGGCCTCCCATGGTCTGGCAAATTCTGTCATCTGGCTCTGGTCAGTTTCCAAGGGTGCCAGTTGAGAGAAGTTCAACCTGTAATATTTTGAAGTGTGTCTGTCAAGTAATACCCACGTGGGTGCTGGTAACTGGCTAATTTCTGCCATTTATGCAGAGGCATGTGTGGGAGGCAGTTTAATGTCACAGCAGATGTTGCCTGTGAGACAGGGATCACTTCTTCAGGTGAGCAGGAGCTATGCATGTGGTTTGATGCTTAGTTCAGGCTTTAGTTTTGAGGACTGAATGACCGGGAAAGTTCTTAACCAGGTTTAAGTCTTCACCAGCAGGAGGAAACATTCTGTTTCTTAATCACTTTTGCTGGCTGCTGAAATTTCTCCTTTGAGCAGATGTCATCTTTTTTTGGGGGGATAAAAAAGAATTACACTTGCTTCTCAAAAGGGCTGGGAGGGGACATAGAACACTAGATGCCACAGTGCTGGGCCCCATTTTATGCATGGATAGACCTGAGGAAGGCATTCATAGAGTCTTCGTTGTCTCAGCAACTATATTCAAGTGTTGGAAGGTCCTCTGAGGCTCTTAAAGATGACCCAGGCTCACTAGCACTAAATGATTCTTTGCCTTCCAGCGTCTCAGCCTCTAGTTTTTTGTGTTGCAGGAAAGCATCCATAACTTTGTGTTGTAAGCTAGAGTCTGCCTCTGACTCCATGTGGATTGCAGAGCTGGCCTAAGTCTGTCTTGCAAAGATTGCCCTGATTTCTTCTTGTCCAGGAAGCACGGTGAAGGTGTTCAAGATGAAAGAGATCAGCTGCAGCCATAGTAAGAGCAGTGCAAGCTGTCAGGGAGCTAAAGCTGCTGTCTTTTGTACCAGAAAACGTAAAAGGGCCAAAAAGCAACTCCCTTCTACCTGCTGCAGTCACGCCCTGCATTCCCTCTGTCCCATACTAATGGCACACCTAAATCCTTCACTGTCAGATCTGCAATCAAGCCCAACTGTTTCCACTCTTCTCCCTCCCTGTGAACCCACAGCAAGTCTGCACTGAGCATCTTGTTGTGCCTTGTCTGATAATAGAAAAGGCTGCGTGACCTAACCCTAATCAAGCCTTCAACATCCCCCCAAGCTAGATGCCACTCCTCTCCAGGAACGGTTGGCAAGTGACCCCTTCCTTTGAGAGAGGCCCCGTAAGTTTGGCAAGGAGAGCATGCTTGTATCTCTTTGTATGGTCCAACCCCGTGGGATGAAGTCAGTTGAGGTGCAGAGCAACTTTCTCACTCCATTGAATGGGGAGCGAGAGGTGATTTGTGGGGCGAGGGATTTTAAATGATGGAACGGGGCCAGTTCAAGGGTCAGTGTCTCCTCCTAATTGCCAAGAACATTACAGACTAAGGAGGGCTACTCTCAATTTAGCCATAGCAGGGTTTGGTGCAAGGCAAAGGGCATATGCAACAGGACAGTGATGCCTTCACTTCATGTCCTGAAATAAGGTACATGATTTAATTTTAAATACACTGTTCATACATGAGTTGAGGAGAGATCCCTTGAGTCATGCTTGGAGCAAATTCTGGTTAGCCTGTGCAAATCTCTGTAATTAGCAGCTATTTGGAACAGGTTAATTTGTCTGGCACTGTTCTCACTGTTGCTTATGCGCTGGCAGAAGGTTAAGATCAAAAAGTTCACTTAGTCCATAACAGGTCCATGATGTCCACGTACAACGCTTGCATTTGGTTTTCAGATACTTTTGTGTCTGTGCTCCAGCCCAGCCAGCTCACGTCTGCTCCATTGTATTTACCTTACATATACAGAAAACCGGGAAAACACCTTCAGCCGTTCCCGAAGCTCTAGTGTCTCCAGCATCGACAAAGAGTCTAAGGAAGCAATTACAGCTTTGTACTTCATGGAGACCTTTGCACGGAAGAATGACTCTACTGTCTCCCCTTGTCTGTGGGTTGGAACAGGTCTCGGTATGGTCTTAATTATCTCCCTTAATCTGCCTGCTACTGAAGAATTAAGGCAAACAGAACCCGTCATGGTGTCTCCAAGTGGTAAGAGTTTCTGTGTGTTCTCCTGCTCTTTATCTGTCTCTGTAGCGGGAGAGGCTATAAATACATGCTTTTATCTGGTGTCTTAGACCAAAATCTCTCATGCAGTGAGTATTAACCCACTATGGTTCATTATGCTGAACGCACAGAGGGATACAAAGCAGTGATTGTAGCAATGATAGCTGCAATTTAGAGCTGTAGGGCAGTCTGTTTTATTAATCATGAAGATTAGATCTTACACAGAGCTGCACACATTCCTTGTAAGGACTTAGAAACAGGAGTTTTTTTGTCTAACTGGAAAAATAGTTTCCTCCTGGGAGAGTGTACAGTAAGAGCCACGCATTCGCAAACTTAACGTTCGCAAATTCTGGGGCTGTGGTGGGAAATGTCAGCGGACACCACTTCCTGGGGCTCTGGGGCCGGAGTGCTAACAGCTGCTGCCTCCCCATGACTCTGAGCACCCCCCTATATTCATGAAAATCAACATTTGTGACGGTTCCGAACATGGAACCCTTGCCAACGTTGAGACTCTGTTGCACGTAGGAGTCCCTTGAGCATGTCACGGATTTGATGGATCATGTAGCAACAGATATATCACTAAATTCCCGTAGAAGTTATCTTTAGATGTATTAATAGCATTTAGCATAAATGCCTATTTTCACATTTAAAGGCACAGACAATAAGCAACTTGGCCAGTGCTAAGAGAGAGCCATTGCTAAAGCCAGGATTAAAGTTTAGGAATATCCACCTTCTCATCCTGTGCACTGGCCCCTCAGAGAGTTGTTTCTCCTAGGAGAGGACTAGCTTTCAGCTCAAGAATTCAGCTGTTTGTAAAAGTAATTACAGTAATTGAACTTGCACCAAGTCACAATGATGATTATGGTGACAAATTACTGACCTGCTGAAGTCAGGCAGTTGTGGGCAGTGAGGAGATTATGCTGTGAGAGTCGAAAAAAGGACAGAAAACAAAAAAAAAAAGTTCAGTTTTGTAAAACAAAAGTTAATACATGTGAGAAAAACCATTATAATATATATACTAAATGAAAGGGGGAACCGTAGAAAGCAGAGAGACCTAGAGCTAGCAGTAGGCAGCAGATTAGTCATGATTTTGTGGACATGGCTGGGAAATAAGGCCTGTGTAATTCTGAAGTGCAGAGACAAAAGCATTTTGTCACTGAGCAGAGAGGTTTTAGTCCTCCTCCATACCGTTCTGATCCAGTCACAGCTGGAATAGAGTGAGCAGGTTGGGAGTGTCATTACTAGAGAAACAAGAGGGTGGTAATGATGGGGTGCATATGTGTGTGAAGGATATAATTTCCAGCAGAAGACTGAAGGATCCCAAGCACATCTCAGCTAAGTGACAGGCACAACTTACAGGGGATACTGGAGGGAGGTAAACACCAAGGAGGGATAGGATTTCATTAGCAGTTTTAGAGGGAGATAACTAAGAATAATGGGAGGAAATTTAGGAGTAGGGAACTGTAGTCCGTATTCCACAAGAAAGATTAGGCACCACCTCAGTTGCACGTTTAAAATCAGACTGGGAAGACGCTAGAAATTGCACTGTAAATAACAATCCCGTTGGTAAAAGAATGGGCTTTAAAAAATGGCTACTCGCTACTGTAACTGTTGCTCTTGGAGATGTGTTTCTCATGTCTGTTCAAGTTAGGTGTGCACGTGCACCATGTGCATGATTGTTGGACAGTTTTACCCTGACCGCTACCCAACGGCTTGGCTGTGGAGCCCCCTGGATTGGTGCCAGTGTGGAGTCCCATATACGACCCAGCTGCCCTGCACTTCCTTTTTACCAGTTATTCTGACAGTGGGGAAAGGTTGGGTTCTGCTTAGATATGAGCAACACATCTCGAAGAAGAACAGTTACAACAACGAGTGACCATTGGTTTTCCTCTGAGTGCTTGCTCGTATCTGTTTGAGTTAGGTAATTCGCAAGCCAAACCCAGGAGGAGGAGTCAGAGGCAACATGTGACTCACTTAAGGACAGTGGCCCCAAAGGCTGCATCCCATCTACATGGCCGCACAATAGCACAGTGAGACGTAAAAGTGTGTACATAGGCCCACGTTACAGCTCGACAGATTTCCTGGAGAGGCACGTAAGCCAGAAAAGAGCCCTCAGCTTGTGTGGAGTGGACCATAACAGGATGTGATCCAGGATGAGATGCGCCGCAGTGAAACAAGAAGCTCCTTTATTCCAGGGGTGGCCAACACGTAGCTGAGTGGGCCAAAATCCAGCCCACAAAGTCTCTTCCTGAGGCAGCAGTGCCATTTTACCCAAGCCAGCCAAAGTGAGTGTGAGGTGCGGGGTGTAATCAGGCTGGGGCCGAGTGCAGAACTAAATTGAATTGGTTCAATGGCTGGAAGGGCAGCCGGAGGCAGCCAGCCATAAAACCAATTCAATTTAGTTCCATTATTTCAGCACAGCAGGGCAGGGAGCTGCCTGTGCTGCAGCTGGGGGGACTCCACACCTGCTGGAGCCGCACTGAGATGGTGGGGGGGTGAGGAGGCGGTGGCTATGGAGGAACATCAGCAGTGCATGGAGCTCGTTGTCTGAGGCAGTTTAATCCTGGAGATGAGGGGAAGGTTTGGGGTTGAGAAGGGTTAATCCTGGGGATGGGGTAGGTTTGGGGCTGAGAGGGGTTAAAATTGGGGATGGGAGGGGGGGTCTGGGGCTATTTTGTGTTCAGCCCCTGGAACATGTAAAAAATTGCCATAGGGCCACCGGTGCAAAAACGTTGGCTGCCCCTGCTTTATTCAATCCGCAACAGCTACAAAGAACTGTGAGGTCTTGCGGAAGGGCTTGGTCCATTCAATGTAAAAGGCAGGTGCCTGCCTCACATCAAGAGAGTGCAGCTGCTGCTCCCACTGGGAGCTGTGAGGTTTAGGATAGAAAACAGGAAGGAAAATGTCCTGGCTAGTATGGAAGGCAAAATGCTTTCAGCAGGAAAGCTGGGTGAGGGTGAAGTTGAATCTTTTCCTCATGGACCACTGTATACGGGGGCTCTGACATGAGGTCCCAGAGCTCAGACCACCTTTTGGTGGAGGTGATGGCCACCAGGAAGGCCAGTTTCCAGGAGAGGTAGAGAAGGAAACACATGGCCAAAGATTCAAAGGGGGGGCACATAAGCACCAGCAGGACCAGCTTATGGTCCCAGGCTGGAACTGGCTGGTAGGCCGGCAGGTGGAGACAAACCATGACCTTGAGAAAATGCCCCACCATGGGTGCTCAAAAATAGAACACCAGCCTCCCCCGGATGGAAGGCCAGGATGGCTACAAGGTGGATCTTGAGGGAAGAAGTGAGAACTTGCTGCTTTAGGGAAACAAGGTATTCCAGCACCTGCAGGACAGATATAGACACAAGAATGAGGTTGTGCAGATGACACCAGCAGGAGAAGTGTGTCCACTTAGCCAAGTAGGAGCACCATGTAGATGGCTTGTGGCTGCTGAGGAGGACCTGCCACACTTGCTATCAGCACTCCTTCTTGATAGGGATTAACCACAAAGCTGCCATGCCATGAGGTGAAGGGCATAACGTTCCAGGTGATGGAAATGACGGTGGTCTTGCATGATGGGGTCCGGAAGCAGGGGAATCCTAAGGGGTGAAAGCATTAAGAGAGCAATCAGTCTGGAGTACCAGTACTGACAAGCCCAAGCTGGGGCTACAGGATAATGCCTGCCTGATCCCTGTAAACCTTGAGGAGCACCTTGTGCATGAGGGAAAACAGTGGGGATGTGTAAAGCAGCCCTGGGTTCCATGGTATCAAGAACGCGTCTACTAAGGAGCCAGAGCTGAGATTTTGGAAGGAGCAGAATTGAGGACACTTGTGGTTGCTCTGGGATGTGAAGAAGTCCAGCTGGGGAAAGCCCCACTTTTGGAAGACATCGACGTGAATTGATCACTTGCGAGCGAGGAGTCAGTGACTGAGGTGATCTGCCAGCTGGGTTCTGGGCCATTAGGAGATAGGATGCCTCCATGTGGATAGCCTGGGCTATGCAAAGCTCCCACAGGCGCAGAGCCTCTGAACAAAGCTGGGTGGAACATGCACCCCACCACACGCCTGACAGCTGATGTAGTACATGGTCGTGGTGTTGTGTCTCAGAACACAGATGCCACAGAGATGAGGAAGGAAGGTGAGACAAGTGAGGCAAATGGCACAAAATTCATGCACGTTGATGTGGAGAGAGAACTCCTCTGATGACCACATAGCATGAGTGGTGAGATGTTCCAGGTGGGCCCCCCAAGCCCAAAGCAGATGCATCCATTACCAGAGATACAGAAGGTTGGGGGCCATGGAAGTAAATGCAGACCAGTGCATTTTGGGGACTTACCCACCAGCAGAGGGTAGCAGAGACATGTTGTGGCACTGTGGTGACTATATGCATGCTGTCCCAGCTGAGGCGATGCACTGACATCCACCACACCTGGAGGGGGAGAAGGTGCAGGTTGGTAAATGGATCTACACATGTGCATACTCCCATGTGGCACAGGCTTATGTTGACTGTGATGACCAGAAACATGGTCAGGGAGTGTAGGAGCTGGGCGAGAGCCTGGAAATGATGGTCAGGGGAAAAACACCCTTTTCTTGAGAAGGCTTCAAGAACCGTACCGATAAACTCTGTGCATTGAGTCAGGACAGAAGACAGAGGAACTAACGGGGGCGCTGCCTGTGCCAAAACCTCTGGCTGATCCAGCGACAGGGTATGGGAATCTTCCTCCTAAGGAGTGGAAGGGTGAGGGTCCAGAGGAAGACAGCTAATTGTAGCCTTGGGAGCCAGAGGGGAGGTAAGAGGGTGAGGCTGAAGAGGAGGCATGGTGCCCTGTGCCTGGTGGTATGCCCAAGGTATCCAGAATTTCCAGTGGGATGGATGCCACTAAGAAATGCCCATGTCCCTCTGTAAGTGGGGATCTGCTGGGATGGAGCAGTCAGACACAGTTGAGGCCCCTCAAAGGGCGATAGCAGAGGGAGGGCACTGGCAAAGCTGCCCCGGCTGGAGGGCTATTGGCCAAGAGTGGTTGGTGTCGAGCCAGGAGTGAGAGTGCTGATGAGATTGGTAAGGTGAGTGAGACCAGTGAGATTGGTGTGAGGCGCGAGGCAGGTCCCAGATAAAAAGCAGTGCCGAGAGCTTGGCAGGTGCTGATGGAGACCAGCGTCGAGAGCGGGAACAATGCTGAAACAAAACACAGTGCCAAGAACTGGACCAGTGCTGAGAAGGGAACTTGTGTCAACAAGGGGACTGGCAGCGAGACAAAACGCAGCATCGAGAGGTGGACTGGTGCCGAGAGAAGACCTGTACTGGGAACAGGATCGGGGTGATGAGCGTGAAGTCTGGCGTGCTGCAGAAGGTGGACACCAAGAGCTGAATCAGTCAAGAACCGGAAGTCACACTCCTTACAAGTCCAGGTCTCAAAACTCCTGCAGATTCAGGACTTATCACAACAAAGACAGAACTCGTGAGGTCACTCCTTGGCATGGACTTCAAGCAGGGGCTACACTGCTTAAAGCCCCGGAATCTTTTTCATGCCCCAATCCCCTGAAGGGGACATGGGAGAAGGAGAACCCTTCCCCACCCACTGACTGCCTAACTTTAACTAACTGGAAAACAATGGCTATGCTAAAGATCTATTTATAAAGTGAAGAGCTAGGGAGACAGGGAGTAGCAAAAAGCACTCAGCCATACTTCCAACAGCCTGCACAAGAATAAGAAGGAACAGAGGGGTGGATGGGTGAGCAGGATCACAAACAGAGCACCACTCCAGGGAGTACTACAGCTGACCTGCCAGGTAGCAGCTAGGGTAAAAGTTTCGAACAGTCGTGCACACGGCATGCACACACGTAACTCAAGTAGATAGGAGCAAGCAGTCGAAGTAGTATCAGCCATTTTTATCTCTGTTGTACATTATATTGAATTTTATTTTAGGTTGCCTGAAATATTTTCAATAACTGCAGCTTGCTTGCTCACCACCTCTGCATTGCTACAGAAGTATTTCATTTGAAGCAAAAGGTTAGGTGGGGCAGTTGACTGTGCAGCTTACTCTAGGGCTGAAATGTGTTACTGTACCCCTAAAGGGAAAACTGGGTGCAAACCAGACCAGGATGCACATGTGCACTAGTGACTGCTGATTTTTTCGAAAAGCCTGTGCCAAAGCTAGAAAATTGTATTTTACAGGTACGGTACTGACGCTGAAAGGAGCAGTGCTGACTTTTTCATGCCTAGACTGCATGGGAGCATTGATACACCCACCCTATGAAGTATGGAGGGACCCAAACAGCACAGATGATAGTGAAAAAACGAGAAAAAGAAAACTCGTCATGCATTCTCCTTCCTCCTCCCAAGACATGGGAGATCATCAGTTTGCTGTCATCTGCTCAGAAAAACAAGCCAAAGTTTTCTCCCTGCCTTCCCAGACATGCCTCTATGTTCACAACATCACAGAAACGTCTTTCCTACTGCGAGCAGATGTGGTGACCCTGTGTAACAGCGTTTGCCTGGCTTGTTTTTGTGCCAATGGGCACATCATGACAATGAGGTACTTACCTAGCTGATCATTAGATAAAATTGTAAAAAGCAACAAAGTTTGTTTGTAAAAAGGAGCAGGATGAACAGTGGGTTCACTGTCCACCTGCAACCTGCTCAAATGGGTGTCTGAGCTTGGTTTTATGATGCACAGATGTAAAGAAAAACTGACCCCATTGTGCTCTGGTATACAAGTACTGTGATTTAGCCGTCCTTCTGACCATGAGTATCTCTGATAGTAACAGCATGGCAGGAACGGCAGCACTCACTGTGACTTAAGTTGCAGAATAACTTCCATGAAACCCCTTTTTCTTCAGTCACTTCTAAGTGTTGGCTTTCACGTTTTTGGCTGCACATTACCAAGATTGGTCTCTCCACAGAAGTTAAATCGTTATGGGAATCACACAGAATCATAGGGCTGGAAGGGACCTCAGGAGGTCATCTAGTCCACCCCCACTAAGTCATCCCAGCCAGGACCTTGTCCAGACAGGACTTTTGTTGGAGTACAGACTGACACGGCTACTTCTCTGTTAATAGTTGAAGTTAAGGGTTTGTTAATTTTGATTTGACTTAGCAAACTGCTAGGGCATTAGAAAAATCACTCTCACTCTCAGAATCTTCCTTTATCTATTGATTTGTGCAGAACCAAGGAAAATTGTCATCAGAAAAGAGGAGTTTGGAAGTGGAAGAATAAGAAACATACCAAAAATCTATGCAAGATACTGTCACCCTTGCACAGGCTGACTACTCACAAATTACTACTCCAAAACAAGCAGACTAAGTCATATACAATATTTAACTCTGAGAGATCTATCAGGAGTACCATCCCATCGAAATTCCATTCCATGCATTGTTAAAAAAATGCATTCCTTTTTGGAGAGCTCCTCCATCAAAATTGCTGAGAGAGAAAGTTGAAAAGTGGCAGTAAAGCAGCAGTGTCTGTGAGAGCTCTGTCCAATATTGGGTTGAATTTAACTAAACTCAAACCTTTGAAAACCACAAGGTGCATGTTTTTTGGCTTTTTTTGCCACAGGGATGTTAGGCTCCTCTAGGGTTAGATGGCAACTGAGCATGGTTTTGAGATGTTGAGTGACAACTTAATTAAAAGTATCAGAGAGGTAGCCGTTTTAGTCTGTATCTTCAAAAACAACAAGAAGTCCTGTGGCACCTTAGAGAAATTTTGGAGCATAAGCTTTCGTGAGCAAAGACCTGCTTCATCACAATGCATCTGACGAAGTGGGTCTTTGCCCACAAAAGCTAATGCTCCAAAATTTCTGTTAGTCTATAAGGTGCCACAGGATTTCTTGTTGAACTTAATGAAAGTGGCATCTTGGTGTCTAAGTCCTTTCATGGAGCTAGCCCTAAAACCCTATGTTGGTCATTGAAGTTTTCTGTGAGACCAATGCATAGACAGAACTGATCTGTAATGTGAAGGTGCCATTTTACAGTGGCACATTTAAGAGTAGGAGCACACTTGAATACCACAGCATTCTGGAAACTAAGTTACACCTGGGGGTTGACTCATGGGATAGAATCAAAGCATTTTCTCTAAATCATAACATAACACAGGTATCTGTTTCTCTGCAGCTTGCCCAGCCTTCGCCCAATGCTGGATGTCAACTATTTGCCTGTAACAGACATGAGGATAGCACGGACATTTTGTTTCACCAATGAAGGGCAAGCTTTGTATCTCAGCTCTCCCACAGAGATCCAACGCCTGACATACAGCCAGGAGATGTGCGACAATCTACAGGTAAGACCTGTAAATCTAGCAAGCAAACGTGCGGCTTCATTTTCTTATTGTGGAGAAGCCTTTGGAGCACCACCAGGCTCCCACTGTCAGAGCTGTGCTTTCTACAGGGGAGGGCTGCACATTTGTAGCACTCCTAAGCCAGCCTCCTGCCACTGCCTTGATCACATTGGTTTACACCAGTCTCAGGCTTTCAGCTGTTAACACCATGTCCTCTGGTTTCAAACCTTGTGTCACCTGTTCCTTTTTCAGATAATTTTAATCTGGAATCTGAAACTCCACATAAAATAGCAAAGGTTGTCCAGGATGTTTATAAATGTCTGCAGTGTCATGCATGGAAAATGTCAAATTACATTAGTTTTTCCAGTTTTGTCAGGAGAAAAGCTCCTACATTTGGAAGAAGTAAAATGGAAAAAGATGTTAAGGTGTCTTTGTCTCCCATTGGAATACTTTAATAAGCATGTTCCTTGTGTTAAGCCTATGAAAGAATGCAAAACACCAACACAACATTTAATCAGCTAAATATGGGGGAAACACCACAGGGATATGCTTCTGGAACAAGATTTGTTCCCAAAGAGCAAATGGTTTATTTGTAAGTGGTCAATTTGTCCGAAACCACTCTCTCTTACTTGTCGGTTCCTCAAAGTAATGGCACTTAGTCCCCTTCTAAGCTTATTAGTAGGTCATTAAAGTAGATTTAACTAATTATAAATTAAAGATTTGAATGGTTAGAATGGTAAAAAGTTGGACTGTAACATTGCCAGCAGATGTGGCAGGCATTAGATTTAATGCAAGATATGACCTCGCGTGAAACTTCTGTGAGAACACAATTGGTCTGTCTTTTTTTCAGTGCTAGCTTGATAAACTTATAGACGGAAAGTTCCCTGTGTATTCATAGCACAGGACAGTGTAGGCAGCTGCAGCAGCAGGCCACATCTCCCATGTGCACCCCACGCATCCCAGGTATACCTCATGCTTGCCCTGTAGGAATCACGTCATTGGTACAAAGGAGAGGTCAGCAGCGTGAGGGCAGGTGTTCTGAGTTGGATTATAAACCATTAAAAATCATTCAAAATATCCATTGGGGATTAAGACATGCTTTTGAATTATTTACCATAGTTTCCACTACAGCACGCGATACAGTCCTTATTTGCGGGTGGGTAAAGCTTCACATGTTCTACTGTACATTAAAATACAGCCGCTATGGAGATGATCTAAATCAAGTCATTTATTCCAAACAAAAGCTAGTTCATCATGTTAGATTTTTTTACACTCTAAATTTTGTTCATTGGAGGATGTGAATTGTATGGGGTTACTCAGGAAGGATGTATGGGGTTACTCAGGAAGGATGCTTAGCAGTGACAAAAGGAAGTAAGTTTGAGGTTGTCAAATTAGCGGAGTACCAGGATGCCAAATGAAAGACATGGCACAGCCAGCACTTGTTAGAATGCGCTGAGTACCACGTCATCCCGCAGTGCTGGCATTCTCAACACTGCAGAACTGTAACGAGGAATGAGTGTTGCAGCCAGGCTTGAGCTCTCTGGAGAGGAGGAGGGTTTGAAGTGACTGTTTCCAAATTATTGGAGGGACTCTAACTCTGTTGTAGGAGGGTTTAAGAGGAGGAAATGGGCTAGTCTTGTGTTAACCCAAGTAAGGGAATAAGGCTCTTACCTCTCAACACTGCCCTATGCCCACTACTCACATCATAGCTTCTTCACAGAGCAGAACAGCAAGAGCTTTATACACCCGGTATTCCCCTCATGAGCCGGTGGAAAGAGCATGGGGAGAGAGCCAGGCGTTCACCCTAACCTACCAGCCAGCAGAGCAGTAATATTAATGTGCTGAAGCCATTGTCCCACAAATGGTAGCTACGTTAAGTAGTTATCTGAGCTGATTGCAAATAACTTTGACAGTTATAGTTGTTTCTTAAATAATCACTGATTTGAAGGTTACAGGTGTCAGTTTTCTGGGCGCAGGACCTCCAGCTGTGCCTGTCAATGTCTTGCACACAGTTGGTGCTATGTAAGTAGTAAAGTGGGAGGTAGGTACAGCTAGCATGGAGAGAGGAGCTCTCTGCAGAAAGCCAGTGGCCTTTTTGTAAAAATCACTTCCTATCAGCAAGTGTATTATTTTCGCTTGGCGACGCATTGGCAGTCTGGTTGCCTGAATGATCACTAGTGCAAAGCACATAATTCACAAGTTATTTCTTCAACAGCTTTGTCTCTTCTGCTGTTCACCCACCGATTGCGATCTCTTGATTTTAGTCAATATTTGTTTGTTGTGCCTTCATTACAAGTGCCTTTCTCCAGTCATTAAATATGAACCTACAAGGAGATTGAACACGGAGTTTTTAAATGAAGTGGATTTTGTTAGACATTTTATCGGCACTATTGACCCAGCTCTAGTAATAACAAGACACCAGATGCTTAATATTAGTGTGCTTTTCATATTATGAGGGCTTTGAAAGAGTTGACTGTACAGACAGTCAAATATTGTCCCTGCTAGTTCTCATTTTGCAGTAAAACAAGCTACACAGATCAGATTTCAGCCTTTATTTTTCAATCCTCTGATGTCAACGGTTTTTTATTCTATTCTAATTCAGACATTTACGGGGAATGACAATAATCACATCTCTGGTTCCTAATGTGTTCTTCTGTCTGACTTTGGCTAGGACATGCTTGGAGATTTGTTTACCCCAGTGGAAACACCAGAAGCCCAGAACAGAGGCTTTCTAAAGGGCCTGTTCGGAGGAAGTGGGCAGACCTTTGACAGAGAAGAGCTGTGTAAGTGATTCTTACTGAAACTAAGGGTCAGAAGACACAGAACAGTAACCCTGTGCAAGGAGAGCACATGTAATGTAGAAGGAAGGGGTGTTAAAAATGTTAAAGGTAACAGTATGAGGGAGGGAAGAGAATTTGTCCCAGAAGCTGCTATGAGGAGCAAGAACTTGATCTTTCAGAGCCTGGTTACCATCTACCCAAAGTGTTTCCTTCCTTCCCAGTAAGAACAAGTGAACAATAAAATATGCCCCATCTCTGCAGTTACTGAAGCACAGGCTGAAGAAGGCTTTCGTATCAAACCTGCCTGGATTGCTAGAGGCAATCTTTGCGTTCCACAGTCTACCCCAAATAGCAGCAAGGGATTGAGAAACTAGCAAAGAACTCCCTAGTTGTCAGTGGGGGAATGACTTAGCACCCACCTAAGCATCCGTTTTCCCTGTGCAGTTGGCGAGGCTTCGGCAGGAAAGGCCTCTCGGAGCCTGGCTCAGCACATTCCTGGCTCGGGTGGTATCGAAGGTATGAAAGGAGCTGCGGGGGGAGTAATTGGAGACTTGGCTCGTGCACGCCTCGCCCTTGATGAGAGAGGACAGAGACTGGGAGAACTGGATGAAAAAACGGCCAGCATGATGGCTAGTGCAGAGGCATTTTCCAAACATGCACATGAGGTATGAGTCATACACATGCATGCTGGGAGAGAGCTCATGCTAACCAGGGTCACCCAAAATTAAGAAAGCTGAACTTCCTTCAGGAACATTAAACCAATCGCAGCCCTCCAGGTATCGTTTCCTTAACTAATCAGTGCCTTCCCCCACACAGTGAGGAACACTGGTCTAGATCTTAATTTTGTGACACTTCCTCTCTTTTCCTACATGCTTTGAGAAGCAGCAAAGTATCATTATTTTCATCTGCACTGACTGAAAGGAATGGGGCAGTTTCCCACCTCAGGGCTGTTGTTTCAGGCTCTTTGCAAAGTCAGGCAGCCATCTGCTTTGATTATACTCATGCCACATTTTCACAGTGTTTAAGGCTAAAAGAGATGGTCAGCTTGTCTAGTCTCACCTCCATATTTTACGGGCCATTACATTTCACCTGAGTATCCCTATATTAAGTTCAAAGACTTCAGTTAGACCAAAACAGTTCAGTAACTCAGGAAATGAGCCTATATGCCATGAGCAAGAGAGAGACACATGAGATGTCACCAATACCTGTGGTTCCTGCAATACTTCTTTCACTCTGGGCACATGAGTAGGGGAAGGGAGGAGGAAACTGGAACAGGGGATATGACCCTGGTGTTTTGTGCTAAACTGGTTTGCTCTAAACAGACTGCTTAGCACGGAGACATTTGCACTGTAAAATTGCAAAGATGTCATCCTCTGGCACAGTCCTAAGAGTGGGAATCAATTGAAAAGACAAGTAAGAACATTAAAGAATATTTAACTGGAATAATCGTTGCAGTTATCTGCACGGCTGGATTACCAACTACCCCAGCACCTCAGGTAGAATGTTTGTATTTGGTTTCTTTTGAGTTTTCTATTGGCTGTTATTAACCAGAGACAAAAAATACTCTCAAGGAGATGCATAGAGGTGCTGACAGATGGTACTCTAGAGGCACCTAGCATAACCAGTGCCTCATGTTCCTACATCGCCCTATGCTAACACCAGAGTGCTCACATAGGAATTCCATAAGAAGTGTTTCTGCAGTGAACAAGAGTTAGGGGTAAGTAATATGTCTTGGGGAGGTTTAGTGCGCAGGAGAGAGGGAAAGGCTTTCACAGCAGAAAGTGGATATGACATGTTTAGCAAAGCACAACCTTCTACTGTTTGCTCCAAATTTTCTGCTTCATTATGAAGTCCATGACACTTAACAGACCTACTTCATTTTTGGTACATCATCACTACCTCAGTGGAGTTCTATCACATGTTAACTTGGCGCAAGTTTTACCATCAGCAAAATACATTTGTGTATCTAATTCTTATTTTGCTTATTTCTCATCTCTGTAGTTGATGCTGAAATACAAGGACAAGAAATGGTACCAGTTTTAGACTTTTAAAGAAGCTGCTTGACTTTCATGAGGACTCTGTTCAGGGAAGTGGAACTTTTTCCCAATGCTACTAGTCACTGGCCAGAAGCAAGACTTCCTCCTAGGAAATGTTTTCTTGTTATGTGTTTGGATTCGCTGCAAGCGGGGAGTCAAGGAGAAATTTTATAACACACGGAATTGAGCCTAGACTTCCATTGGTCTTTGTCAAAATACCTGGCTCATGTGTAGTATATCTTTTTCCACGAACAACTGAAGTCATGGGGGCATGTAGCTTTTTTCAGAAGCTCTAGAATGAACTGTGGAGAGTGTCTCTGGTTAAAAATATCCTGTACAAACTAGAATGATAATGCACTTACTGAAATGAATACAATTTTGCATGACTAATCAACATCTTAAAAACACAGGAAAAGAAAGCATGTTGTGACCGAAGAAAAAGGGATTTATTTCTATGCTGAGCAAAAAAATATTTAAAAAAGCAAAAATCTTTATTTTTAAAAACTACACTACAAACAGCCAGTACATTTCAAGCATGGCTGCTGCTACTCATCAGAAAAACTAGATGAGCTGCCTTTTCTTATTTGCTGCTAGTTCTTTTCCTTGGAAAAAATCTTAGCTTGAAAGCAGGAGTGCTATTTAATTCCTATCCAAAGAATAAACTAACCTCCAAATCCAATAGAAATGCTATGTATGTTTAGTGTTTGAGTAGGAGCCAGTTGAGGATGTCACTGAAGTGAGAGTAGGGGATGTTTTTACAAGCCAAGGAGTGCAGGCGACACCTTCCGTAAATACTAATTTTCTGACAGTTGTGCACAGTTCACTAGGTTCATCTGAAGCACGCGCCGAGAGGGCTGTGCTAACATTTGTCACACCAGGTGGGTCTGAATCACTTGGTTGCTTTTTTTTTTTCCCCAATAGTAGAAGGTGAGTCAGTAATTTATTCAATTAAACTGAAGAAAATTGAGGGCCCAGTGGGTCAAACTGGTAAATTCCCTCAACTCCATGATTTCAGCATCTTGCAGGAACAAGTTCATATTCTACTGAAGTGTTGCTAAGGAAATTGCACAGTAACCATATTTAAAGCTGGCTGGCTAAAGATCACAATAGCTTTAAAGACCCATAGATGTAACTTTAACTAGACCAGTTTTCTCCACTATCTTGCCTAGTGTATCACTTGAAATCTGTGCAAAGTGAGTGTTAAACAATGCCCCAGGGATGAGGAGTGACGAATTCAGGAGCTCATTGCAGCTATGTTCCACTAGCGTAAATGCCTACCTAAACTACTTGCTCATTTCTACTATGGGTTTTTACTTCTCCTCACTTCCCGGAGATCTTTTCCACAGCAGTTTATCATAAGTCAGTATCCTGCCCCAGCTCAGTTATACTTCATCGTAATTTCTAAAGTAACCAACTGTGAAGTCAGATGGATTCTAAAATTGGCTTGGGAACATGATGCCAAGATGCTACTTCCCACCAACTGTGCCCAAGTACAAACTAAGTGGAGAGAGAGAGAGACGCTTTGCATCAGGCAAATTCATTTTGCAGAAAAACAGTCCAAGAAAGCAGCTGCAGCCCTCCCAGATATCCATACATGTTGGTATCATGACAATTTAAGGCGCACACACTTGACCCACAAGGCGCTGCTCTTGATTCTGCATTTTAATGGCAGCAATGCTGTCTCTCACTCAGCCACTTCTTTCTGATAGCTTCTCTGGTGGATGGGTGCTCACTGGCAAAAACGCCTAGTGTATATTTAATTCAGCTCTAATTTAAATATAGATTTTTGACTCACTCCAGAATCTGGCATTATGAGAGTTAAGGCACAAGTTTGGCCTGGCATTAAGGTTAAAGAGTTATGGTTCAGTGTGAAGTTTTTGCTTTACAGACTTAAAATTTTGCTGCAGCCACAGTTAAAATGATTGATGGCGTTGACCGTTTTAGCTCACCCTAGGCCTCTAAAAAGCATTATGGCTAATCCAGCCCCTCTGTGAATTGCATGTTTATACTACAGGTGCTTGAGCCTTTACTTAGTCTGACATGCCCTGATTATTAGTGATTTAAACACCATAGAGAGAGGATATGTTCCCTAAGTTAGCTGCAAGACTAGAGAAGATATTTGAACTGTTGCTGGGTTAGGGTCAGACCACACAGATAAAGATGCAGAAGGAAAATCATTCTGCCTGGGACACAAATTCATTCTGTAACTTACCCCACTTGTTTCTATATTAATTTAACCATGTGCCCCTTACACCTCTTCAATGGCTTTGCAGTACCCACAACTATATCACATGTGGACAAACTCAGGGGAAGCTTGGTGAGTGATTTAGGATAGAACTAGTTCTGTACTGTAGTATAGAAATTCCTGGCTTTTTTAGGCAGAACTGTTGCTTTAGCATCAGTTCAGGGACAAATGATCCTGAATGAAATAGGAGACTCCTTAGCCATATGCTAGAGCTCACTGTGGGCTGAGCTGCACTATCAAGGTAAATCAATTTAACTTAACGCCACTTCAGTTACATGAATAACGTAACTGAGGTCAAAACACAAAGCAGTCAAGTAGCACTTTAAAGACTAGCAAAATGGTTTATTAGGTGAGCTTCCGTGGGACAGACCCACTTCTTCAGACCACAGCCAGAAGTGGGTCTGTCCCATGAAAGCTCACCTAATAAACCATTTTGCTAGTCTTTAAAGTGCTACTTGACTGTTTTGTGTTTTGATAGTGTATAGACTAGCACCGCTTCCTCTCTGTTACTATAACTGAAGTCAGTGTTGTTAGATCCACTTACAATGGACGACACTGCATAAATGGGAAATCATCTCCTATTGGCTTCCCTGCTACTTCTCAGAGAGGTGGAACACACATTGACAGAATTCTCTCCCATCCATTTAGCTGGTCTTCACCAGACCAGCTAAAAGAAACTCACTGCAGCAGTGCTGATCTGCTGGCATGTGAAGACATCCCCTTAGTCATGAAGCAGTTGCACAAGTCAGTTTAATTGTTCAACAGCTACAGCCTGCACCAAGGCGAATGTGCCTCCAGTAGGTAATTTACATTACATGGGCTCTATTAATAGTCTCTACAGCCAAGCTGCAGAAGGAAAGCCAGCCAATAGCTTTCAATTGGCCTGTTCACAAGAGAAGAATTTAGATTCTCCAACCCTCCAATTTATAATATTTAAATCCTTCATCTTTTTCTCTAGAAAAATTCCCCATGAGGTCACAACTGTATCTTCCTTTCATCTATGGCATATTGTACATCTTTCCAGAAAGTTATAACTTCCTGTTTCTGTAATGTTCAGCTCTTGTGACTATAATTATCAATTTTCTTGTAGACTATAGAGATCTAACAAATTGTATATGTTTGTATATAGGACATTCTATATATATAAATATATATATGTAATGTATATGTTGTATAAGTTTGTTAGTGCACACTGTTAATGCTTTCTATTGAGATTTACCGTGGATGTGGGAAAAGCCTTCACCTTAAAATGTTATGAGGGAGGCGGAAGCCCAGCTTGCTAGTTTCTTGTGAAATGAGGAGAAGTGTAGGATTTTTAAAAGGCCTACCCTAACCATTTTTGTTAATAACAAGAGTAATAAAGCTGCAGCCTTCAAGCTGACAAGCATAGCAATGATTCTATTTTCTGAGAGGAAGATGAGGCCAGTAGGCTCTTTAAGGAGAATATTAAAAATCAAATTGCTTTCACCTTTTCAACCAAGCCAGCACCAGCTCCTGCAAAATCCATAACTATGTCTCTGTCAACCTCTGAACACTTAGTACAAACTACAGAGAGATTAAAATATAAAAGACTCTCTCTAGCCTTTTGGCATAATATTGCTCAGTTAACATTTTTTGTTATGGCAGAAAATACATTTTTCACTCACAATCTAAAGCAATCAGATATACAGAATTGTAACACACAGAATTAGGGGTGTAATATGCAGATAAAATAAATTAGATTCATTATGTGATTTCTCATTAAGATAGTCCTTACTAGCAAGAATTGTTTTATAAGCAGCCAGCTCTGAGATGCAGACCCCTTTAAAGTTCAATCCTGAATTAAAATAAAAAAGCCACTAATGAAATTCCAAAAAAGTATCAGGATTTATTATCTATAATCACATAAGATTTTTTTTCTACATTCCTATGACCCAACTATATATACTCTGCAGTAGAAATGGTCTGACTGTATTTCTCAATCCAGATTAGACTTTTTTCTCTTTATAAAACAGAATATAGTTTGTGCATAAATATTTAAATAGCAGCAGACATTTGATTTGACTAGCAGACATTGTATGACATTAAATTCACTGTACAATTTTTTTACATATTTTCTTTTTTTTAGAGACCATCTCACACCCAATTCTTTGTGTGTATTATAATAAATAAATTGTAAAATAAAAAACAATTCTGGATGTATCTAACACGAAAAACATCACAGCTAATGTAAATGCTGTATTCAGCCTCAGGATTATGCTATTTATAAATTGTGTATTATATCACAAGCTAATTGCCAGATTGCATCTAATTGCACCCTTTAAATACTCTGGGGTAGCCCATGTCAGTTTTCAAGATCTAAAGGTGAATGCAAACACAATCTACTTCCGTCTTTATTAATTTTGCCTTGGTACGGTCTCAGTAAGAACACACTCACTCTCTCTCAATGAGTTATATGTTTACAGTTGTGGACTAAACTTCATCTAGGTGTAAGTCACATCAGAGAGTTTCCATACATGTGTTTTCTTTTATGTGATTGACTAAAATCAAAATATTGTACTTTTTCAATTAGTGTCCAATATTCTGGCTCTGTCGAGGAACTGTGGATAAATTATGTGTGTTTTTTATTAATGAATCACCACCTATCTTTCAAAATGAAGGTTAAATACAGGAGTAAACCACATCCTCCTTCTGCTCCACTAACCCTTTACTGTTTTGACAGGTATCCTAAATTTGGCCTCACAAAGGTAAATTAAGGCACCTTTGATTGAAGCTGTTCTGAGTTCCCACTGAAAGATATGATTGACAGAAAATAAAGGAAAGAACTGACATCATTCTTTGTAGCTCTCTTTTTTCAAACACTGGTGTGGGGGTATGTAGTTAGGTAAAGGATTGATAATGCACATTCCATGTGTTTAAGCATCCCTTCTACTGTTAGTATGTCTACATATAGCTTTTTTCAGCTTACAATTTCCATACTAGGTCATACCCCACTAACTACACATTCTACATTAGTCTCTTAGGCCATTATTTCTGTACAGTAGACCCCCAAGTTGTGTGTGGGTTCCACTCCTGTGCACCCTCACATAAGTCAGATTGCACACAAGTCAGGTGGTGGCAGGAACCAGGAAATTTACCAACTCTGGCAGCCAGGCATAGCTTCTCCTTGGCTTCCCCCAGCTGGGAGAGTCCACACCACCGCAGCTGCCTGTCCTCCAGCTCCCCCAGCACAGCAAAGCAGCTTCTTCCTGGCTTCTCCTTGCTGGGAGAGCCAGGGCTGGAATGGGGAGCATCTGCACTCCCGCTAGCCCCTGGGAACCCCAAGATTTCGACTAGCATTTAAGTCGTGTTAACGTAAGTTAAGTGCAAGCTGAAATCACACATATGGGGGGTTTTCTGTATTTTCATTTTTTCTAGGACTCCCACAACATACAGGCACAGCAGGGAAGCAAACAAGGAGCTTTATGTTTACCTACCCATTAGGATTGTCACTGCTGTACTGCCTTGGCTCAAGCATGCCTTCCTAAGATTCCAGTGTCAATCAGTGGGACTTTTGTTCCCAAATCACTGAAGTGCCTTTGGACCCCCCCCCACCACCCCCCAGCCCCAAAGCTTTGAGTACATTACAGCTGTACCATTTGCTTAGAAGGTCATTTTGTACTAGCCAAAGCACGTTAGAAAACAAAGTAGCACAGGAACTGCAGAAAACAGATGTGCTGCACACATTAAGGCAAATCTCTCAACCCGTGGAACAGCACTTTTGTTAGCTGGTCTTCTAGCGTACGAACAGAGCTGCTCACCCAGCTCCACATCAGTTGTGCACAGTGATTTTTTAACAACGTACCTGACCCAGCGGGAAATACCCTCACCATGGTATACCCCCATCCAAGGACTAGATAGCTGTACAGTCTTTCTGCACGTGACAGGCTGCTGTACATGGCCCTGCCCCTCAGCTGAGAGGTGAACAGGTTTACAGGTGGAGTACTTATGACCTGTTGCTCCACTTGCAAAGAAACAAAAATCTCAGGCAAACCTAGTAAGCAAATACCCGTCCACCTCCCTTCCACGCAAACTAAGCCCAGAGCGGAACACCAACTTATTCTGCCTAGGGGAAGGGAAGGGTAATGGGATGGGAGGCAAGAGAAGACAGAGCAAGATATAGAGAATTACTAGCAAGCAATCATCCCTCAGGATATGGCTCTCTTTTCTCATCCTACCCAGCAACAGCACTTACAGATTGTCACGTTGCAAACTATGACCCACAGAGCACTTACCAAATGGTAGTGCCTGGAACATGTACTAGCTGGCAGCAGCAGATGAAGTCTGAGCAAACCACAAATACAAGTTGGAGAGCAAGAAAATGCGCCTTTGGTGCTACCACTTTTACAACAGAGGATTAACAAACACTTAGGCTCTGGCTACCCTTGGCCAAAATTTCAAAAGGGCCATGCTAATGGCCAAATCGGAGAATACTAATGAGGCGCTGAAATGAATATTTGGCACCTCACTAGCATGCTGCCGGCCACAGCACTTTGAAAGTGCCGTGTTTCAAGCATGCGCAGCTCGTCTTCATGGGGCCCTTTTGAAAAGGGCCCCACAAACGTCGCAGTCCCCTTATTCCTATCAGCTGATGGGGTGGGGGTCCTTTCGAAAAGGGCCCCGCGTAGACGAGCCCCATGTGATCGACGTGTGGCACTTACAAAGTGCTGCAGCTGGCAGCAAGCTGCCTCAGTATTCTCCGATCTGGCCCTTAGCATGGCCCTTTTGAAATTTTGGCCAAGTGTAGACATGGCCTTATGGCCATATACTTTTGACCCACCTCATGGGGATACTTTACTGAGCTGTTATTGTGGAGTCTGTCCCTTATTTCAACCTTCACAATAAAACGATTGATTGGGAGATACTTAAGACGTCAGTGAGGGAGTGCCATGCCCTCTGGTGCAACAGGAAGAGCCAGCAGCCATGTCTGCATTATAAAAACTTTGGTAGATGCAAGTTGCATCAGTCTAAAGTCACTGCAATTAGCCCATCACGCAGGTGAGTGCATACTTGATGCCTTACACCAGTGTTGCATGTAATTACCAGCAGTGTGTGCCAGTGTACGGTGAAGTACATCATGGGTAGCGATGCGAGTGAGCCACTCACCGTTATCCAGTGCACCATCTTTTGCAAAATTCTGGGGCAGAAATTAATCATGCAGGGGTGAGTGGGAGAATGGGGGGCGGGGGAAGAGGTAAAATTCCCAGCATGCCACATTCAGCACCCCCTAATGCTATACATGTGCCATTATTTTCACACCATTTTAAAATAGATCAGACTTCATGTCATTCACCTTGAAGAGCTCTGTTATCATTCATGAGCATTACAAACCCCAAAGAATCCATCCTTCAGTATTTGCACCACTACAGAAGAACTGCACCACTGGCAACATGAAGATTTTTTGAGGACGGTTTGTTGTAGGACACAGCAAAAACAATTCAAGATTGTAAGTAACACTCAAGAAGCAGCTGTCTCTTTGACTTCTATTTCCATGGATATGAGTACAGTGTAATGAATAGTGGCACTGTTTTCCACTGGCAGTGATAATTTTAGTTGGTATTTTACTCCTCAGGGTAATAAAGTAACCCCTACTGGTGGTGCCCCACTAGCCTGTTTACTGCAATGGCATCTGCGAAAGCAGCATTCAGTGGCATGGGAAAGTGTCCTGCTGTGGAGGATGAAATGAGGCATCGCCCCTCAGAAGACTTCTGGGAGAGGTACAGAGTGCCACCATGAAAGTTTCATCAGGATCTCTCATGAGAAGATATAAGGAAACACTCTATGAACATAAACAGCAGCCCACGCACCCCACCCTACAAGGGAAGGAAAAATTGATCTCTCTCTCTCTCTCTCTCTACCTCTGTTTGTTGTACCACTAAGTCCTCTAGGAAGTAAAACAATGAAAAGCCAATACCTGACTCCTGCCAACTTGCAGTTGGGTGGGGTACCACCTGGATATTTAAACATAGTAATGAAAAATGCATGCACCCTTACTTGAAGTTCCTTACACTTCCTCACCTTCTCTGCACTTAGCTGATGGAACTGGCCAGACTGTGGTGCATCTCAAAAAGATCCTGGCTCATGGCAGAGCTAGATGTCCCAACTGCCAGGTCCCTCCTCTTCCCCCTTGCTGTTCACAAGTATACATATCCAAAGTGCTCTTCTTGGGGAGGTCTCTGCCAAGAGTGGCATGCAGGTCATTGTAAAAGTGGTAGACCAGTGTCTCAGCACTAGATTAATCATTAGCCTTGTAGTATGCCTGTCTTAGGTCCATTCCTTTCATTTCACATGGTATTGCTGCTGGTCCCTATCACCACTTTGCCTATAACCTCTGTGCCATCTTTTCACAGAAGTCCATGGCTACATCTAGACTTACCGGGAATGCTGACTGCTGCTATGCACTTTTAGGTACGCCAGTTGCATACCTACAATCAATTTTGCAGCCATCGACATTGGTCACCATCTTCACTGCAGAATGTCGCCAGCAGTGCTCCTCCCCTGGCCATTCCTTAATTCCTTGTGGCTTGCAAGGAGTTCCCGGTTCGACATTGACCTAAGTGTTCAGCCTTCCACAGCTAGTGTAGACCTAGCCCATATGGCTATATCTTGTCCACAGTCGTGTCTGCGCAGACTTTTCTTCCCACAGACAGTGGAAATCCAGTATCTCCTGGCTACTCCAGGCAGAAAAGTGTCCCATATGTGAAGCTGTCATGGTTGGTTGGCCAGTTACTCACAATAAGAGAGAGCTGGTAGATGTACCCAGGAAAGTGGACAATAAAGAAAAAGCCTTTCAAAAATTCAGGAGGATTTTAAAGAGGGTGTTAAGCTTCTTGTTTTCGCAACCACAGCATAATGCAGTTCACTATCTTGACCAGAACGGTCACTACTGGGCAATGTGGGCAGCTGCTGGCAGCCTGTTAATGATGCCATAGGTCAGGCAGAATCAATGCTCACACAGTGTTGTTCTCAGTAGGTTTACCATAACTCAATACCATTCAGGGAGATGCATTACTGCACCACTGTATCAAGGCACTAATGTCAGCCAGCAACAAATTTGAGTGTAAACACATGCAGACCTAGGCTGACAAGCAAACTCATGTCAATATAATGTTCTAGTGTAGACCAAACCTGAGACACAAGAAAGGTGAAATGAGAGAGTCATTAACCTGAAACTCAGAATGTCTCTCCAGAATAAAGTCCAAGGAAACTCTAAAAACTGAGCTTTCCTGGAAGTAAAAGTGAGTTTAATTCCTGTACTTTGCAGCTATCATGAGTGCAATTAATAAAGGTGCTTTAAGACAAAGTAGTTTCCATCCCTCGAAGATGCTATGCTCCAAAAAGGGACCCAGAAACACCTAGAAGAGGGAGGGAAGGTCTCACTGAAGAACCTAGTGCTGGTGCTTAACTCTGCAATAGAATGGAACAAAGAGAAACTTTTAGCCAGAGCTGAGCAACACCTCTATTCTTTGGTGGCACTGTGGGTAGCAAAGAAAGGACATACAGACCTGGGAAGAGTTAACTACACTGCAATAAAAAAACCTGTGGCACAGCTGTTGCTGGACTGGGACTCTCAGGGCTTGGGCTGTGAAGGTAAAAATTGCAGTCTTGATGTTCAGATTTGAGAAGCAGACCAGGCCTGAGATCGACCCCTAACAAGGGTTCATAGCCCAGATTCCTGCCCGAGCAATCACACTACTATTTTTAGCTTGCAGCCTGAGTCTCACAAGCCTGAGTCAACTGATCTGGACCCTGAAACTTGGTACCTTGGGTCTTCTATTGCAGTGTTGACATACTTTCAGGGGACACTGAAGACATCTTTGAGACAGCAGGAACTTATGTTCAACTTTTTCTGAATTCCCAGCTTCAATTCCATGATGACAGCTCTGTTCTCAGAAGAGCTCTGATTTATGAATGAAAACACTTTTGAAAGTGGCTGGAGGCAAAACATTCCACCAACAGAAAGCGCACATGCTAACATTTGACCAGGTGGTGAAGGCTCCACTCTTCGGGAACTATTAACAACAGCACCTGGCTTATGCTAACACAATCTATCATGTTCTTTCGTCCAAGATAAATTGACCAGCAGGGTGGAAATCCTGACTACCCCCAGGATCCCAGCAAGTTATTTTCTGAAGCCTCTTGGGACAACTGTTGGGTCCCAGTGGCCATCTGGTTGTTACTACTCACAAGTAGTAACTGATGACTGATGGAGATAAGTGAAGAACCAGACTATTTACTATGTCTAGGCAGTGTAAAAGATTGCTTTTTGACAGGCACAGAGCTGCCTTATTTTGCTGGACTTACATGAGCCTCGCAAGAGCAGAACACAAGAACAAGAATAGGCCAGAACACGCAAATTGTGTGGATACTGGAGCACAGTGAGTGAGTTTTTCCCCTTCCCCTCTCATTCCCTTATTCATTCTTCAAGCATATCTACGCTGCTCAGCAGGTGCAAACAGCAGCATATCAAATAGCAGCTAAGTTGTGTAACTCCTCTATGTGGACAGTGTGGGAGTGAACAGACAGGTCCCAACTTTGAACTCCAGACCTTTCCATTTACACTCAAAACATCTACACAGGGAAATTACAGTACAGCACTTTGGTGTGACTGCTAATCACACCTGTTTAGGGCTTGTCTACACTTCAGGTTATGTTTAACAGGACTGATTCGCTTGGAGAGAATGAAGACAGAAATTGATACACAGCTCAGAGAAGAACAGGCCATTTTCTGAAGTGAGACCTTGTACTGACCAAACAGCAACTCTCAAGAGTGATAATAGAACAGTCGCTTGAGTGGAACTTCACCCATACACAGCCTTCATAGACATTGAAAAAGCCTTTGACAGCGCTGATAGAGACATATTGTGGACACTGCTGTAACAGCATGGCATACCATCCAAAATTACTAACCTGATCCATTCAATGTACGAACCCTTGATATGCCAAACTATTCACAATGGTGTCCTCACAGAATACTTCAGCATACTGTCAGGAGTGCGACAAGCATGCCTATTGTCACCTTTTGTGTTCTTGATCACAATGGACTGGATTATGAGCAGGATAACAGATGGTCATCAATGGGATATTCAGTGGACACTTTTCAAACAGCTAGAGGACATTGATTTTGCTGACGATGTCACCCTCCTTTCAAACCGACATGAAAGCATGGAAGAAAAGCCTGCAATGCTAGACAAAACTGCCTCCGTGACTGGACTGAGCATTAACAAACGAAAGACCAAGACAATGAGGATCAACCAGTCCAACCCCCACCACCATCATACTGGGAGGGGATGACCTGGAAAATGTGGAGTAGGTCTCCTACTTGGGGAGTATTATGGGCAGAGATAGAAGAACAGACAAGGATATCAATGCCAGGATAGGAAAAAGAGAAGTTACTCACCGTAGTAACAGTGGTTCTTCGAGATGTGTCCCCGTGGGTGCTCCACAATAGGTGTCTGGCTCACCCGGTGCCGCAGATTGGAATTCTTCCAGCAGTTTCTCCTGGATTGTGCATGCGCCAGCGCGCGCCGCTCCTTTGTGCATCCCCGGCCACGTGTGCGATCCGGTCCCCGTCAGTTCCTTGACCAACCGCCTCGGATGCTCCTGAAAAACACTAAACAGAGATCCGAAGCGGGGAATATGGGCGGGTGGTGGAGCACCCGCGGGGACACATCTCGAAGAACCACCGTTACTACGGTGAGTAACTTCTCTTTCTCCTACGAGTGTCCCCGTGGGTGCTCCACAATAGGTGGCTACCCAGCAGTAACCCAAGTAAGGAGGTGGGTAATCGGTTTATGTGCAGCTTGCCCCCGAAAGAATGTTGTCGACAGACAGGTGTCCTCTTGGTATACCCGATGTAGTGTATAATGTTTGGCGAAGGTGTCATAGGATGACCAGGTTGCCGCCCTACAGATGTCCTTTAATGCGATGCCCTCGAAGAAGGCTGTTGACACCGCCACCGCCCTGGTGGAGTGAGCCCCAGGCGGGGCCAGCAAAGGACTCTTTCGAAGTTCGTAGCACATTTTTATATAGGACGCAATGTGCTTTGAGATTCTCTGTGAAGAGAGACCCTCTCCTTTTGACCTGGGAGCGAGAGAGACTAGAAGTCTGTCCGTTTTCCGGAAGGACTTAGTTCTGTCTATGTAGAAGGCCAACGCCCTCCTCACATCCAGGAGATGTAGGCGTGCCTCCTTGCTGGAGTTGTGAGGCTTCGGGTAAAACGAGGGTAAAACTATTGGTTCGTTAAGGTGGAACTCTGAAGAAACTTTCGGAACAAAGGCTGGGTGCAGCCGTAAAGTTACCGCCTCCTTTGAGAATACTGTGCAGGGCGGCATTGCCATAACTGCTGCGAGCTCACTCACCCTGCGAGCTGACGTAACTGCAAGGAGGAAGGTTGTTTTTATCGTAAGGAGACGTAGGGGAACTGTGGCTAAGGGCTCAAACGGTGGGCCCGTTAGCGTGCTGAGCACCAGGTCCAAGTTCCATGATGGTGGAAGCGGTTTCCGAGGGGGGGTACAGGTTTACTAGCCCCTTCAGGAACCTGGTAACAATAGGATGGGCAAATACCGTGGCCCCCTCCTCTGCATGCCGAAAAGCAGATATAGCGGCAAGGTGGACTTTTAGCGAGGATAGGGAAAGCCCGCCCCTCTTGAGGTCCAATAAGTATTCTAGTATCACAGGTATAGGAACGTCAAGGGGAGCTAACTGTTTGGCGGAACACCAGGCAGTGAATCGAGTCCATTTCTGCTTGTAGGTCTTCCTGGTGGAGGTCCTTCGGCTACTTTCCAGGACTACTTGTACTCCCTCCGTACATGTGCTTTCTAAGGAGCTGAGCCATGGATTAGCCATGCTTGTAGGCGCAGACCTTGAGGGTGTGGGTGCACTGTGGAACCCTGGGCCTGCGTGAGTAGGTCCGGCGCCACCGGAAGGGGGAGCGGTGGGCGGTCCAACATGTGCAGAAGCAAGGGGAACCATTGCTGTTGATCCCACGTTGGGACTACTAGAATCATGCGGGCTCTCTCCCTTCTGGCTTTCTGCAAGACCTTGTGGATGAGCACTGTGGGGGGAAACGTGTAAAGTAGGGGGCCCTTCCATGAAATCGCAAATGTGCCCCCCAGGGACCCCCACCCCAATCCTGCCCTGGAGCAGTACTGGGGGCACTTTTTGTTGTGCTGAGTGGCAAACAAGTCGATCTGGGGAAACCCCCATGTGCGAAAGATCGGTCATAGCAGATCGGAGCAGATCTGCCATTCGTGTGTGAGTGCGAAGCGCCTGCTCAGCTGGTCTGCTTTCACGTTGTGAGCTCCCGGCAAATACGAGGCTGTCAACGTTATATTATTGGCGATGCACCAGTTCCACAGCCAGACTGCTTCCGCACATAGGGCACGGGATCGGGCTCCCCCTTGTCGATTTATATAAAACATAGTGGAAGTATTGTCTGTATTGATCCCGACTACTTTGCCCTGTATGTGGTCTCAAAAATGTTTGCAGGCGTTGAACACTGCTCTGAGCTCCAGTATATTTATGTGCATATGACCATAGTCCTTGCGTCACCTTGTCGCCGATGTGTGCTCCCCATCCTATGTGGGAAGCGTCGGTAGTAAGAAAAATAGAGATTTGTGGTTGGTGAAAGGGTACCCCTCTTAGCAGGTTCTTGGGGTTTACCCACCACTGCAGGGATTTGTGCACCTCTGTCGTGGGCGATACCACCCTGCGGACAGTGTGGGATGCCGGTTTGTAGATGCTCACCAGCCAATGTTGTAGGCTGTGCATGTGCAATCTGGCATTTTGCACCACAAACGTCACTGCCGCCATGTGGCCCAGCAGCTGCAAGCACGTTAAGACCGGCACCGTGGGGCTGTATGTAATGACTTGCACCAGCGAACTGATGGCGCGAAAGCGGGAGTCGGGTAGATACACCCTTGCTGTAATAGAGTTTATACTTGCCCCTATAAACTCTATGTCTTGTGTGGAGTCGGTCTTTGACTTCGCGAGGTTGATGACTAGGCCCAGCGAAGAAAACGTGTCTGCTGTTACGCATATCATGCGTAGGACCTCTGCCTTCAAGGCCCCTTTCAATAGGCAGTCGTCCAGGTATGGGAATATAAATACCCCCTGTCTGTACAGGTAGGCTGACACCACTGCCAGGGTTTTGGTAAAGACTCTGGGGGCCGAGGAGAGGCCGAACGGAAGAACCTTGTACTGGAAATGCTCCTTGCCGACCATAAAACGGAGGAAGTGCCTGTGTGCTGGGTGGATCGTTATATGAAAGTAAGCATCTTGTAAGTCGAGGGCTGCAAACCAATCTCCATCGTCCAGTGCCGTAAGTATGGAGGCGACTGTGATCATCCAAAAACATTGTTTGCGCAAGTACTGGTTGAGGCCCCGAAGATCTAAGATGGGCCTCCAGCCTCCTGTTTTCTTCTCTTTGAGGAAGTAGCGTGAATAAAAGCCTTTCCCCTGGAATTGCTCTGGCACTCATTCCACCGCCCCTATGCATATAAGATGGTCCACCTCCTGTTTGAGTCTCGCCTCGTGGAAAGCGTCCCTGAGGTGGGGCCTGGGAGGAGGTTTCGGTGGTGGGAGCAACTGGAAGGGGATCACGTAACCCGTGGCTATGATCTCCAGTACCCATTTGTCTGCGGTGATCTTTTGCCATTGGGAGTGAAACAGTCGGAGGCGATGATGGAACATGAGCTGGGAATGGCATTGCGTGATGGTAGTGATAGTGCAGCCCTCGACATGCCCGTCAAACTTGTTGCCTTTGGGCCTGCCCCGAGGATGCACGGCTTTGTTGAGGACGTCGCCTGGGAGTTCTGTACTGTTGCTGCTGTTGATGTCACCCTTGGTCGTAGCCCCGTTGGTACTGAGCACGCTGTGGTTGGTACGGGTATCGTCTTTGCTGAGGGTAATACTTTTTCTTCCTATATGGAGGGGTATAAATACCCAGAGTTCTAAGTGTAGCTCTGGAGTCCTTACTGGAGTGGAGGACCGAGTCGGTTGAGTCTGCAAACAACTTCTGCGTGTCAAAGGGAAGATCCACAATCTTCACCTGCAGATCCCTCGGGATACCCAATGTCTGGAGCCAGGATTCTCTATGCATGACCACTGCTGTAGCCGTTGAGCGTGCCGCCGTGTCTGCCACGTCCAGGGCGATCTGGACTCCCGTCCTCGAAGCCGCGTAGCCCTCTTGCACAATTGCCTTTAGCACTGGCTTCTTATCTTCCGGAAGCGAATCCATGAGAGAAGTAAGCCTGGAGTAATTATCAATATTATGGTTCGCTAGATGTGCTGCATAGTTTGCCATTCTCAATAGCAGGGTGGAGGAGGAATATACCTTCCTGCCAAACAGCTCTAGCTTCCTGGCATCTTTGTCTGAACCCCCCGATTTGTACTGAGAAGTCTTTGATCTCTGCTGAGACGATTCTACCACCAATGAGTTTGGTTGTGGGTGACTAAAAAGGAACTCCATGCCCTTCGCCGGGATGAAGTACTTCTTATCCGCTCTCTTGTTCGTACACGGAGCAGAGGCCGGGGTCTGCCATATGGTAGTGGCTGACTCCATAATGGCTTTGTCCAGCGGGATAGCAATTTTGGATGAAGCCGGGGGTCTCAAATTTTTCAGGAGTTTGTGATGTTTCTCCTGCACTTCTGCCGTTTGGATGCCTTGCGTGAAAGCCACCCTTTTAAACAGCTCCTGAAACTGTTTGAGGTCGTCCGGGGGAGCAACGTCCCCGGGGGCTGTGGCCTCGTCAGGGGAGGACGAGGAGGAACCACTAGGGTAAACCTCCCTCGAACTCTCAGGTTTCTGTGGCCGATGGTACACCTGCTCGCTGGAGGATTGCAAAGGAAAGTCTCCGGGTTCTAAAATTAACTCTCCTTGAGACAGCTGTGTTTCCGTCCCTGGCTGGGAGTGTCCACAGGGGTATTGGATGGCCAGGGGGACCTGCCCCTAGGTGTAGGCCTGGGGTGTCTGTGTCCAGCATGATAAGAACGACCATGGCACCACGGGCACGGGGATGGAGACCTGGACCACTCTCGGGGTGCGTATCCCCGATGTCTGGGACAGCAAGATCTCCGCGACGATACAGATAACGGTGAAGCTGGTTTGTGATAGTACTCCAAGGGATCCAGTCCCAGAAAGGGCGAAGGTGGCCCAAGCCATGGTGATGTAGGTTGGAGGAACGGAGGAGGTGGCTCTGGATAGGCTGGTGGAGACCCAGATCTTCTGGGTGGCATGTGCAGCATAAGGGGAGGGCTTGTTGATAGCAGCATTGCAGCCCTGTCCGGAGAAGGGTTGCGGTGCCAGGTTTTTGCTCTTGCCTTCCCCCTCCCCTGTGGGGCTGGCGCCGCCACCTCCTGTGCTGGGGATCTCGGCCCCACTGTCGGCGCCGCGCTCGGCCCGCTCAGCTGCGGTGCCACGCGGATAACGTCCTCCAGTGCCTGCAGGCTCCGTGCCTGTTGGCCCTGCACCGCTGGCGCCACAGGGGTTGGTGCTGCCTGTGGCAGTGCCGCCGGTTCTGGCGCTTGCCTGGCCGCCACTCTAGGTGCCACACATGCCGGCTGTTTGGTAATCGGAGGCTCAGCCTCTGCCATGTGCGCTGCTGCGCTGCCGCTTGTTTGAGTATGCGGCTGGGGGCTGTGTGCTCCGCCCGTCCCACTTGCTGAGACCGCCGGCAGGGATCGGGCTGGAGAGAGCGTCCTCCGTTTCTGCACCGAGTGGGTGAGGGAAGCCGCCTTCCTCTTGTGGAGCCCAGAGGGCCCTTCTGGTTGAGGCCTCTCCGGCAAGTCGAGCTGGAGAGCCTTATCGAACAGGAGCATTTTCAGCCGCATTTATCTGTCTTTCCTGGCCCTGGCTGTGAGCTTAGCACAGTGGGAACACTCCTGGGTAATGTGTGATTCCCCCAGGCACCGAATGCATTCGCTATGCCCATCGGAGGCCAGCATAGCTTCGCAGCAGGACTCTCACTTTTTAAAGCCTGAAGAGGACATCGCAGAGAGTCTTTTTGTTGTTAATAGGGCACTTAGCACTTAATTCGTGCCTGTTTACCCGTCGCGGGCACTGGTCTGCAGCGGCGGGAGGCCTACTGGCCTTCACGTCCACACGTCTTCTCCGCTCCTCTCTCTCTTTTTATTATATATTTTTATATATATATATTTTTTTAACTCTCTTGCTTTCTCTCTTTTTTTTTTTAGGAAGAAAAAAACAATTTACACATAAAACTCTTGCTAATCTGACTCTGGCCGTAGCCTGAGCGGATTCCGTCTGCAGCCGATGGCGGTTGAGAAGAAACTGGCGGGGACCGGATCGCACACGTGGCCGGGGATGCGCAAGGGAGCGGCGCACGCCGGCGCATGCGCAATCCAGGAGAAACTGCTGGAAGAGTTCCGATCTGCGGCGCCAGGCGAGCCCGACACCTATTGTGGAGCACCCACGGGGACACTCGTAGAAGAAACCACAGCTTCATTCAATACTCTTCCTCCCATATGGAGTTCACAAATAATATTTGAAAATGAAACTACCGATCTTTAACACAAATGCGAAGTGTGCACTCTTGCATGGATGCAAGACCTGGCTCATTAAAAAGTCTTCCAATCACAAGCTACAGACATTCATAGACAGATGCCTGAGGTACATCCTTTGCATCAAATGGCAAGACTGTTACAAATGAGGAGCTTTGGAACAGAGTAGGACAAGAACCACTTGACAGTCAAATCAAGAGAAGAAAGTGGGATGTTTAGGCCACACGCTCAGAAAACCACCATCCAGCACAGTCTGTCAAGCTGACCTTGGACTATGTGAGGATCTACTGAGATTGAAGGACAATAACTGGGGTACTCCTAGAGTCAGCTAGAAGTTTTATCTCGAGACAGAGTGAAGTGGAGGAGACTTGCAGATGGCCTATGCTCCATTCGGAATACAAGGGTTTAAGTCACTAAATCAAGTCACTTTAAACATTTGTCGTTATTTATCTGTTCACCATTTCTGGAGGTATTAAATTCTTTTTCAAGTGTTTCTCATCTGTTCTTATCCATATTTTATCATCTTCAATCCTCTCTTCCTTAGTAGAAGAGAAAGAATCCCTATTTAGAGGCCCTTCCATAAGAGATGCCTCTGTCCGATCCCTGTGCTCCTCTTTACCCATTGGCATTCCCCCAACCCTTAATTTAAAAACTTCTCTACGACCTTTTCAGTATTAAGTGCCAGCAGTCTGGTTCCATTTTGGTTTCAGTGGAGCCCACCCTTCTTGTACAGGCTCCCCTTCCCCAAAAGTTTCCCTGCTTACTAATGAATCTAAACTCCTCCTCCCTACACCATCATCTCAATCACGCATTGAGACTCTGAAGTTCTGCCTGCCTACTTGGCTCTGCACATGGAACTGGAAGCATTTCACAGAATGCTACTCCAGAGGTCCTGGATTTCAATCTCTTTCGTAGCAGCCTAGTACTCTGACCACTGGCTCCTCCCCAGCAGTACACATGTCTCTCTAGATGTCTTGAGAGATCTGCAATCTTCGCACCAGGAAGGCAAGTCATCATACAGCTCTCCTGGTCCTCACAAAACCATCTGTTTATGTTTCTAATGATTGAATCACCCATTACTAACACCTGCCTTTTCCTAATGAGTGACGTTCCCTCCCCCCGGAGGAGGTATCCTCAGTGTGAGAGGATACCACATCACCACCTTGAAGGAGGGTTCCAACTACGGGATGGTTTCCCTCTGCTCCAGTTGAATGTTCTCCTTCCCTGAGACTTTCACACTCTTCAACGAGACAGGGTATCCGTTAACGTCTCCAGTTCAGCCACCCTGGCCTCCAAAGCCTGTACGTGGTCTCTGAGGGCCAGGAGCTCCTGGCATCGAGTGCACTTATATGCCATCTGTCCATAAAGCAGGTAATCATATGTGCTGAACTGGGTGCAATAAACAGGAAAACCCCACTCTGCTGCTGGGCTTCTGACTGCAATTCTGCTTACAGACAATTAGATTTTTGATGTATTTTTATTTAAAATCACAGAGTTTTTGTTTTAGTTTAATTTAAAAGAGGTTGGGTTGCAGAGGTCATAGACAAGATGGTGTTATTATGAAGAATGACTCTCATCTCCAAAAAAAGAGCAGATTGGCAAGGGATGCACTTATGGGGTAGCAGAAAATGAGTACTTCCGCTGACTGGTTGCATCCTGCCTGTGAAATCTGAAGATGAGATATCAACACAGCAAAAAGACCCTCCAGCTGAGTATCTGTTCAGTCCCACCAAAGCAGCAGGGATCAGAGCACACCACCAGCCAGCTCTCTCTCCCTTTGACCTGTGTGCACATTTACAGTGCAAAACAGGCACCATCTAAACATTCCAGTAGAGTCAGAAATGAGATCTCAATATTAATTCAGCACAGGGCTTCCTTCAACATACCATTCAAAGGACAAGAGCCCAATTTTAGGGAGATTTACAGTCCAGACAGCCAGGAGCATATGTAAGATGGATCCTTTTTCATCAAGTTCTTTTCTAGTCTCTTTTAGGGATTTATTTTTGCCAGTGATGTAAGGCTAACCCCACAGACAATTTCAGCCAAACTAACAGCAATGCCTTCCTTCCCTTCTCCCCTGCTTAGCCTCGCTAATCGTTGAAGAAAATCTAATCAGAATTTAGGAACAAAAATAGCAGCAATCAGGCAATGGCTCCAAATTTTAATCTGACTCATATGCAGCAGCCTCCTCATTATCAGAGCAGTGATCACCTTTTATCTTCAGTTTTGCTCTAAATGATAATGAATCCATTGAGTTTATCAAATAAATTTAACTCTGTGCCAATCATTTTATTCATTAGCATCCCTACACACATTTTGCCGAGAATATACATGAGCTCCATCTCGTCACAATTTCTAAAAACAGAACTCAAGAGGGAAAAATAAAAACACAGTATATCAAAGAAGGAGTAACAGAAATCAGTGATTCTGTTCAGGCCAGAAGCAGGCACCCAGGCAAAAGGAAAGCATGAGACTCTGGTGCCTAGATAATTAATTCAGACTGACTCGCCCAGCCATGCTCAGTGTACATACATGGGCAGACCCCAGGTTAATGTCTTGCTGCCAAGGCCCATGTATGTCAATACTAAGCTCTAATAGCTTGAAGAACAAGGGAAAACAAAACTGAGTCCTGCAGCTGAACTGCAGGTTGAAGTATACAAGAGGTGTCAGACACCATGGTGACAAACAGCACATAAACAGACATCTAGAGGGTGGTAGTCACAAGTGAAGGTGGTATGAATTGAAGGTAAAATGCTGAAGGAGACATAAGTGCCATAGGAAAGGCCAGGGGTGACCTGAGAAGTATAACAAAAGTAGATATATGTAGTGCTTTCAGTTGTTGCCGTTTGTCTTTTTCCCAGCACAACACCATTCTTAGAGGAACAAAACCCAGCTGTCAGGCCCCAGGCTCTGTTCACATTTTTTTTAAAACTTACTGTGTTCATGAAATCTCAATTCCAGACATCCCTACTTGCAGCATAATGGCTGTGCTTGAAATTAACAAGCAGTAGGCACAGTATCTTGCTGTTTTCCAAAGCCAAAGGTGTAAGCGTACTCCCTCTCGGTGTGGGTTAAAAAGGGAGCGTCAAAAAGATATTGCAGAATTAAAGGGAGTTCAGAGAGGAGAAGATGGTGGGAAAATTCTTAAATAAGGAGAATGTGAAAAGACAGACTGTTTATCTTAGAAAGGAGACGAATAAGAGGATATGATCTCAGAGGGGTAGCTGTGTTAGTTGGTAGATTCACAGATGAACAAGGGGATATGGTAAAAGTCTATTGCTAAAAATACTCTAGAGAAGGCAAATTTCTGTTTACAACTCTGTCCTTTGAAGTATCTGGTACAGGTCTTTATTGGAGACAGAAGACTGGCCTAGATGGACTTCAGGACTGCTCCCGTACCACAATTCTTATGTTCCTAGAAAAAAATGTTCTATTTACGAGGCTAAGTAACAGCCACTGAAATGTAATGAAAATGTTATTACAGACATAAAAGGTGAAATCTAAACAATCTTCAGCCCAGGTTGACCAGCAGTAATTGTACCAAAGTAGGGGAAAGATTTGTATCTATGGCTGAGCCATTTAAAGCAAGTAATCAGCTACTGTTTAAATGACTCATCAACACAACATACCTCAAAATGTGTGTGCGGGAAAAGTTCCTTCTTCTGGTCAGCCATCTCCAGACCTTCCCCAGGTATCTATTTTATTAGATGTTCGGACTTTTTGAAGGCGTTTTGTTTTTATTCAAAAACAACATCAATCACTGAGGGTCAATTCTAAGATGAACAACATGGAGGCAACAGCGATACAGCAAGCCACCAACTTTCTTAAAATATTAAGGCCCTAGCAAGGTAAGTGACCCCTCTAGCAAAGAGAATCCTCTGCTCTCATTTATGCACGCCATTAGGTAACGCTCTACTCATAAAACACTGCCTGTAGTAAAATTATTTCCACACTTTAATACTGTCTCCAAAAATCGTGGCATCACATGAGGCTCAAAGCAGGGCCTGAAATGTTGAACATGCACAGTCTGTCATTAAATACCAATACAATGACATCCTATTTCTTCTCTTATATATAGCTCTGGAGAAACACTTCAAGAGTAACTCTTATTTTATTTTATTAAAAAGTCTGTGTAATTTCAGATGCAGTAAATCCACTAGGTTTTGGTTTTTTAAATCTGTATCCTTGGATTTACATAATTTAATAGGAATTAATTTAAATATTAGCATTTATAAATTAATAATTGTACACTTTTGTAAACACGCCTGGCAGTGCTATCTGACCTCACTGCGCGGAGGTATACATACAAGCTTTCCACATTTCAGAAGCCAGTCTGTAACATGCTTGTTAAATAGAAAAGGCACCAATTAGCCACCAACTTGCTGGATTTATCAATAAATGTGCAGTTAGTGTCTCCATCTCAGAGTAAGCTGGCACCTGCTCTGTAGAGTCCATGGAGCATGGCGCTTCATCACAGCCAGAGGATTTGTTTCATGCTCACAACTCCAGCTCCTGCAGGTCTCCCCAGCTAGGTCCAATTTTCACTTTAACATTCAACTTCACTGAGAGTTTTATGGCATTTTCCATCTCATATTTGACAATCTGAGCTACCTGCAAGGAAATAAATCAAGTTAGATGTTTCAATTCACTGTTGAGAGACCTAAAGCCAGACACTTCAGATGCTCCATTTCATTATCATTAGTTTGGTGACTCAGGGGCTTGGAGATCGCCAAAGCGATTGTACGTTTGGACAGGTTCTCCACTGACAAGAGCCTGACTGAATGTTTCAAGACTGATTAACATACTGGAAAGGAAAGACCCAAGGAAGTATTAATACATTTTCTTAAGGTGCTGCATACACTGGAGACCTATTTTCCTGCTTTAACCAGAAATGGATTCCACCAAACACTTAACAAAACATAAAAAGGAGACAAGTGAAAGCAAATTATTTGAGAAGCTACACTACAGGGGAGACACAAAGCAAGGAAACCCAGGAATAAAGAGCTCATTGTGTCAGTACAAGAAGCACTCTACAGGAGACAGTTACAAGCAACTCAGAAAGCAATCATTTTACCCAAAAATTGTCCCAAATGGAACATCACGACCACCATACCACCACAATAAAACCACAATGTCACAAGTCTGTAACATACTGAAAGAGGTATCACAACATTTACTATACTATACCCACTGTACAACTGTCTTTTTCTTCTAAAAACCTGAACAAGCCACAATTCTTCCTAAGTTAGCCCTGAATTTCAGTATTATCTCCCCACTTGCATGACTGAACACCCCAGTTTAACTATCTAAAAATTTCAGGCTCAAATCATAGAATTCTAGGGTTGGAAGAGGCCTCAGGAGGTCATCTAGTCCTGCCCCTGCCTAAAGCAGGATCAGACACAACTACCTCATCCCAGCCATGACTATGTCTCTGCTGCAAACTGCTCTGGTGGTGTGCAGGAGGGACCATACCAAACCCACCACTGGGGATCTCCCCACTACTGCAGGATATTGTTTGGGATTGGGCAGCAGCCTTAAGTTCCTGCAGCTGGAGAGACTTGTAGAGTTGGCTCTTATCTGTCTTCTGCTGCTAGGAGTGTCACAACAACGGGGCTTCCTCAGACCGACTGGGCAGTGGAGGTACAAGACTTGTTCATCTCCTGAATAGCTGCTAGGGGTACAGAGGGACCAAATAGATCAGCTCCAGGTGCCTCCCCCTGCTGCAGGACACTATCTGGGACTGGATAGCAGCCTGAGGTTTCTGCAGTTCTGCAAAGAGAGCAAATATTGTCCATCCCAAGCCAGTCAAGACCAGCAGCAAGGAGACCCTAGCTGGGGTGCTCCCAACAGCACAGGGGAGATGACACCCACTTCTACCTCTTAGAATCACCTATGGTGCAGGAAGTGCTGCACTTGCTTTCGGAGCCCAGATCCAAAGACAGCACAAGAGTGACAGTGGCAATACTATGGTATCCCAAAAAAAAGTTTGTGATTCCCACCCATTCCACATCTACTTTTGGGTCAGGATACCACAGTTACAGTACTGTGAAATTTCAGGTTTAAGCAGCTGAGACAATTGAATTGACCAATTTTCAAATCGTATGGCCATGAAATTGGTCATTATGGACTATGAATTTGGTAGAGCCCTTCCCACTGAGTGTCTGAAGCATCGTGTGTTTGAAATCAATGCCAGTAAGCAAAAGAGCATTCTCCCTCTTCTCTAAGTCAGACACACTGAAGGTGTGGAAGTACAGCTTTGATATTCTTCTCTCTAGATTTGCACCGAAGCATCCACTACCAGACAGGGGTATTTATTCCCACATATCATATTTGTTATTGGAAGTCTTCTGAGCTAACTTCACTTTGGACTGATCAGTGATCAGAAACGAAGAAAGAAATGCCTCTGGACACACGCTTTGAGCACAAGATACTGGTGGAACAGCATGGCCAGCCACACTCATTTCCCAGGCAATACAAATGGGAAATTTGCTTGTGATAAATATTTTGGGAGTGCACCTGGGACATTTCTTGAAGCTGCTCCTCCTGTGACATCCAGGAAGACAGAAAACTGAGGAAGGGAAAGAGGTGACAACTACCAAAAGCACAGCATCTTCCTTCCCACATAAACTGATTCTAAACTACAACGACTAAAAAACAAAAACAAACAAACAAACAAAACACCACACCACATTTAGTGATCCAATGCACGGAGCCAAGTTGGCCCATCAGACAGAAAACTCCCAAACTCAAAGAATCTCCTACATAAGGAGAAAAGGCTGCCCACGAATACTGAGTTGTGGGTAATGTGCACACATTTAGTGCAGCTGCACAGAGGAGCCACTTTATCATGATGAGTCAGTAAGGAAGTTGCAGGTAACTAGAGGTCACCAACATCCTCAGCTGACACTGCTTTGGACGAGCAGGTAAAAATTTCAGCCACAGGACTGTTTGTTTTACTCAAGGAACCTACACTCAAGACCATTACTCTTTTTAAACCCCTCTGGCCTTAACAAAATATGTTATTTTAAATAGACTCAGAGGCACAAGCTTGCTGACACCTCAAGAAACAGAACACAGACCTCTAGAAAGGAAACTTAACTGGCTAGAAACAGAAAAGTACATGGGCTGGAAAAGCAAACACATTCCTACCTGAATTACACTGTCTTCTGCAACCTCATATAGGAGCTCATCATGCAGCTGGAGGATGAAGAAACCACCACTCTGTAACATCCCTCTGTTTCTCCTCCTCTCTAACCTTCCTATACAGGGACGAGATATACCCAGTTAACCAGCATTACACATAATTGTATCTGTTTTAGCCTAAAAGGCCTAGATACCTTCCTAATCTATGTATGGCAGAGCTCCAACATGGAAAAAAAATCCATGCATGCAGGGATGCATATATAAAATATCATTATTATGCTTTATATCAATATTCATACAACTGTCTGGAAATAAGGACTGTTAATGCAAAGCTTTTCAGACAGATATTCTAGCCTTAAATTATAAAGATGTAAATTAGGGGGGAAAAAACCCAAAGAGACAACCACTTCTCCTGGACCATCTGTTCTCCGAGCAAATTTTAAACACAATTGTGTTGGGTTTAATGAGAACTTGGTGTATAATGTTCTCTCAGGCAATGAATAAGAATTCAGCACTGCTTCCAAAACTATTTTAATGGCTAATTCTAAAAAGCCAGTGAGGCTTCACTCAGCCAAATCCAAAAATTTGGAGTTGCAGCTACTGCTACTGAAAGAAACATAAGCAGTCCTTGCCCAACACAGTAAACAACAGATGTGTACGTTGTATGTTAGCAGAGCACACCTGCCAAAAACAGATTCCCATCTGCATGCTCCATGCTACGAGCTAAAAAGGTGGATGCAGAAGTTGACAGATGAGAATGCAAATAGAAGATTTCAGTTTAAACAAAATACTGGCTATCAAGGGCTTCATTCAATCCTCAGTACAATCTAACATCTAAACAGACCATGCAATCTGTACTTCTTGTGGGTAAGCCATGTGATAAATTGCACAGAGCTCGCATTGTGGACCACCTCATCTGCCTCTTACCCATTAGTTCCCTTCTTCTGGAACGATTTCTAACATTTCAAACCTCTGAGAAGCTTCAAACACCTCTATTTAAAAAAAAATGCTTCCACAGATTTTTCTTCTCTTCTTTCCCTCCCGTAATTACTTGGATGGATCCTGCACAGTTCTGGACCAGAGACAGATTTATAATCCACGAACCATCAGGATGCTTCTTATTACTAGAGCATAGAAATTCCCTCCACACACTTTTGAACAGTTTGTCATTTATTTATAGCTCTGGCCCATCATAAATTATCAAACATTCTAATCTTGGCATTGTGAAGCAAAGAAAAGCTATGTGACTAATTTTAGAGACCTCTTAAGATTAGTTACAGGTTGTACCTCCTTTATCCAGCATGCTTGAGATCTGACAGGTTCTGAACAAGAGCATTTGCCAGACAAGGGGAGGTGCGGGGCTTTGGCAGCTCCAGCCTCTCTCCCCTGGGACTCTGGCCCCAGCCCAGACTCGCAGGGGCTGCCACAGGGCTCCAGCCAGCATCTGTCCCCCTCCCTCCTCCACCACAGAGTTGGTGAGGGTTCCATCTCCCACCCACGACAGCCTCTCAGCTCCTACTGCTGCAGGGCATACAACAGCTCCAGCTCCTGGCCCTGCACTGCTGAAGGGCTCCAGTTCCCAGCCCTGTGCCAACATCCAGCCCCTGCTACTGCAGAACAAGCAGGCACTCAGGCTCCTGGCCCTGCATTGCTGCCGGCAGGCAGGGGCTCCAACTTCTGGCCCCATGGCAGCCTCTCAGCCCCAACTGCCATGGGGCAAGCAGGGGGTCAAAGCCCCAGCTCTGCACTGCCATGGTGCAGGCAGGGGCTCCAAACTGCTGGCCCCTGCAGCCTCCTACCCCACAGTTGTGAGGGAGCAGGGGCTCTGCTTCCCAGGCACCTGACAGCTACTCTCTCATCTGGCAGCATCTGTGGTCATTCTGGAAGATAGATGTTGCCGGACGAGAGAGTACCAGATTTGAGAGCTGCAACCTGCATTAATTTGCTCTGTTTTTCAGGCCTGTAAATTGGACTGACAATATTAAGACAGTCTCTTTCACTCCATAAATGGAGTTCTGAAATACAGAACTAATTACAATTGGTATGATCCTTAATGTCTAACATATATGGGTCGAATTACATGTTTTGTGCCACAAAGGTTTTTTAAAGAGAATTTGGGAATGCGATGCACAATTCATTTGAAACTGCTAACTGAAGAGTAGTGTGGCCAGCCCAAACTGATGCTGACAAAAGGTCTGTACCATATCTTCATACCTTAAAACAAATTCTAGGCTTTAATTTAATGGAAACTGTATTCTTTGGCCAACTTATTGTTACCATTGATGTTTTCTCGCTGCCTTTGAAGATGGAGTAGTAACATCATGGAATTTAACACAACTGAACTCCAGTTTACTTAGTCCAATTATGTAGTTTTCTGCTATGCCCCTTGAACCTTTCAGGTAATTATGGTTTTCAGATCATAGTGTTCTGTTCTTATTCACAAAGTGAGTTGATATTATCTTCCTTAGGACTGCCCATGCACCCACCCACAGCAATATGTCTGCTATGAGAAAATAAATATTCCTCAACAGTTGCCCAAGTCCCCCAGCTATCACAGGCTTTTAGGTTAAGCTACTTTTATTAGCTTTGGACTTTTGATATCACATACAAAGGAGAACGAAAGCCTACCTATCCTGGTGTTCTGGAACAAGCTCTCCAGGTGCCCATGGGATTTCACTGCTGATGGCAATGCTTCAAGCTGCCGCTGAATGTTCACAGTGGCTGTTTTGACAATGTCAGCAGCAGAACCCTGAACAGCTGTGTTCACAGCCTGGCGCTCTGCCTGAGGATTACAAAGATATCACCTCTGAAAACTCATCCCATAGCATAAACCCTATATATTACACATTTCGTAACAAATCTGTGGTAACATACAAACAGACACACAACTTCAAGAAGTTGGTATTTGGAACAGACTTCTTACATAAGCCATAGGCCTTTAGTCAATAGACAAGAATCTTCGTAAACCTGAAATTACTAATATTAAAAGCTGATAACATTTACCAGCCACCAGCTATTACTGGGAAACCTCCACATTTGTGGAAATCTGATTTTATCCTGCAGAGGACAGTCACACAACTAGCTGGAATCATTAGGCATTGCTTATGCCTTCTTGCAAAGTACAAAATACAAGATAGTACCAGAAGCAAGATGACTAACTTCATGGCCTATAAGTCTGATCTCTTGTGGCAAATCCTGCCAGGTAGAACATTACATACAACCTTTTCAAAAACCTTTTCACCTCTTAACTGAAATTAATGAAGGAAAAATTAAAAGAAGCTGAAATTAAAATAACAGCTCAATCTTATAAGGGGTCTTAAATATAATTTTTAAAAAGTAAATATTGAATAAAAGCTGCCTCTCTTCATTATCTAATCAAGTAGCCTTTAAGATTTAGTAACTTGTAAATTAATCAAAATAGTCTTATGTTTAAAAAAAAACTCAACCCACCAACTTCTTATATTCATTTTTAAAGTCTCCTGTTACTCTATGCATTTATTTGGTACCTGGATTTCCACTGAGTCCTAATTCTATATTGTAACACTGAACCTCCTATTGAGAAGTATAATGCTGTGTCAGGAAAACAGCAGCTCCCCAACTGAGTGAATTCACTATTAGGGAAATAGCAAAACAGCGATAGATTTTTTTTAAGACTTATCTTGCAAAATATTTTCTGTACATAGTCACATATTTTGTAAACATTCAGTTGTCTAGTCACTGCGGTTTTCTTTTAGAGGTGTCCCTTTTTAAGTAGCAAAAGTTTAGAATTTGAAATATCTTTTTGATGAAATGCTGACAATTTTCATTTCATAAGGACTACTGAGTGAGACTTGCTTATCCCAAAGAGTTAAACACTGCTTTACTTTTTAAAAATGGTACCCATTTAAATCAATACATTTTTCATTGCAACTCCTCGGTGAGAGATACGCAGCGAGGTTACTACCATGACGATTTTTGCACACCATGCTGTGGCAGACTTACTTCAGAATCTGAGCAAAATGTTCCAAAAAGTAAGGAACACCGAACGAATGGAATATTGGAGTGAAGTGCAGGCCCTGAATGAACTTGGTAAAGCCACATTTATTGATGGGATGAAAAAAAGAGATATCTTAAAGTTTTCAAAAACTGTAGATGGATAAATCCTTAGCTTATACTTTATTTGTGGGGCAGAGATGGATCATTCCTCCCTATCTGGAAAGCTCCAAGTACTGTATAGGCACTATTATAAATTGTATTACGCAAACTACTATAATAAATACAGGCTAAACCTCTCTCAACTGCGCCGCCCGCCCCCCGCCTCAGGATCTAACTGGTGCCAGATGAGAGAATTTGCCAGACTACAGGAGGTCAATATTGTCTAGCAGCTTTACCAATACTTCCCCTGCTTACCAGGCTCTTAAAAGCCATTTAGACGTAAATTAGAACTAAATAATAGCACAGAACACTGAGAGCCAGCATTGGTGTCTATAAACAAACTTTATGGGACCATAGCAAACTTGGCCTCACCCATGATAAGTGATTGTCCAGCTAACCAAAATCATGCCAGATTACAGAGTCTGCCAGGCGAGAGAGTTCTGGACTAGAGAGGTTCAACCTGTAATAAGAATCTTGGAGAAGTGTTCTCTTCTGGAGTTCAATAAGCAGAGCAAATGTTCCTAGCTGAAGCCTCAAGGATTCTTTGCGTACCTCTCTATATGCCCCGGTACTAGATTTAAAATGGTGCTGCTAGTGCCATAACTCCAGCCACACTCAGAAGGGACCCCAGTCCAGCCTGCTCACTTGTGCTGCACCTGGAGAAGCTGGTTCCCTTCTACCCTTCTGCTTCTCCTCACCACCATTTCCTGCTCTTGCCTAGTCGGACAGGGCTTCTCCCCACAGCCTCAATCCCTGGCCACTGGCTCCTCCCGACTCTCTGGCCTCTCTTCCTGCCCACTGTTTGCTTCTTCCAGCTGACTAAGGGATCATCATGTTTCCACTATCCTGCCACCCCGGCATGGGAGAATGGGGTCTGAGCAGTGGATATGGGGATGTGAGGGAGCAGGAGGGACTGAGCAGTGAGGGATGTGTGTGTACTGTGTGGTGCTAAACTGTGGAAGGTCTGCGAGAGGTGCTGTAGTTGTGGTGTTGGAGTGGTGGGAGAGGGAAAGAAAGGTTATTCACCGTAGTAACGGTGGTTCTTCGAGATGTGTCCCCGTGGGTGCTCCACATTAGGTGTCGGGCTCGCCCGGCGCCGCAGATCGGATCTTCCAAGCAGTTTCTGCCGGACCGCGCATGCGCCGGTGCGCGCCACTCCCCCGCGCGCTCCCGGCCATGTGCGCGATCCGGTCCCCGCCAGTTCCTTGACCAACCGCCTCGGATGCTCCTGCAAAACACTAAACAGAGATCCGGAGCGGGGAGGATGGGCGGGTAGTGGAGCACCCACGGGGACACATCTCGAAGAACCACCATTACTACGGTGAGTAACCTTTCTTTCTTCTTCGAGTGTCCCTGTGGGTGCTCCACATTAGGTGACTACCCAGCAGTAACCCAAGATAGGAGGTGGGTAATCGGATTATGTGCAGCTTGTCCCCGAGAGGACCGCTGCCGAGAGACGGGTATCCTCTTGGAATACCCTGTGAAGGACGTAATGTTTGGCGAAGGTGTCACAGGATGACCAGGTCGCCACTCTGCAAATGTCTTTTAGCGCAACGCCCTTGAAAAAAGGCTGTTGATGCTGCCACCGCCCTAGTGGAATGAGCCCTGGGCGTGGCCAGTAAAGGAGTCTTTTTGAGTTTGTAGCACATTTTTATGCAAGATACGATGTGCTTAGAGATTCTCTGCGAAGAGAGACATTCTCCTTTTGATTTGGAAGCGATAGAGACTAGGAGCCTATCCGTTCTCCGGAAGGACTTGGTCCTGTCCATATAGAAAGCTAGCGCCTCCTCACGTCCAGGAGGTGTAGGCGCGCCTCCTTGTTAGAGTTATGAGGCTTTGGATAAACAAGGGTAAACAATAGGTTCGTTAGTATGAAACTCTGAAAGAAACTTTAGGAACAAGGGCTGGATGCAGCCGTATGGTTACCGCCTCCTTGGAAAAACAGTGCAGGGTGGCGTTGCCATAACTGCCTCAAGCTCGCTCACCCTGCGAACTGACGTGATTGCGAGAAGAAAGGTCGTCTTCATCATAAGGAGGCAGAGGGAAACCGTGGCCAAAGGCTCGAACAGTGGTCCCCTTTTCGCATTAAGCACCAGGTCCAAGTTCCACAGAGGTGGAAGCGGTTTCTGAGGCGGGTATAGGCTTACCAGCCCTTTGAAGAACCTGGTAACCATGGGATGGGCGAACACCGTGTGCCCTTCCTCTTCGTGTCTGAACGCCAAAATGGCGGCCAGGTGGACCTGAAACGAGGATAGCGAGAGTCCTCCTCTCTTGAGGTCCAGTAAATACTCTAATATCACAGCCATAGGCACCGAAAGGGGGCTAGCTGTTTGGTAGAACACCATGCCGTAAAGCGAGTCCATTTCTGCTTGTAGGTCTTCCTGGTGGAAGTCCTCCTGCTACTTTCTAGGACTTGCTGCACTTCCTCCGTACATGTGCTCTCTAGGGAGCTGAGCCATGGATTAACCACGTTTGTAGTCGCAGGCCTTGGGGGTGCAGATGCACTATGGACCCCTGGGCTTGCGTGAGCAGATCCCGCGCCACCGGAGGGGACATCGGTGGCCGATCCGACATGCGCAGGAGTAGGGGGAACCATTGCTGTCGATCCCACATTGGGACTATCGGGATCATTCAGGTTCCTTCCCTCCTGGCTTTCAGCAACACTTTGTGGATGAGCACTGTGGGAGGGAAAGCGTAAAGCAGGGGGCCCCTCCATGAGATCGCGAAGGCGTCCCTCAGGGACCCCCGTCCCAGTCCTGCCCTGGAGCAGAATCGTGGGCACTTCTTGTTGTGCTGAGTAGCAAACAGGTCTATCTGGGGAAAACCCCATGCGTGGAAAAATCGGTTGCAGCAGATCGGGACGGATCTGCCACTCGTGCGTGAGTGCGAAACGCCTGCTCAACTGGTCTGCCTTCACATTGCGAGCGCCTGGTAAGTACGAGGCTTTCAAGGTTATATTGTTGGCGATGCAGCAGTTCCACAACCAGACTGCTTCTACACATAAGGCACGGGACCGAGCTCCTCCTTGCCGATTTATATAAAACATGGTGGAGGTATCGTCTGTACTGATCCCGACTACCTTGCCTTTCATTTGGTCTCGAAAGTGTCTGCAGGCATTGAACACTGCTCTGAGCTCCAGTATATTTGTGTGCAGTGACTGCTCCATGGAGGACCACAGCCCTTGCGTCACCTCTTCGCCCATGTGTGCTCCCCACCCTATGAGGGAGGCATCTGTAGTAAGAAAAACCAATACGTGTGGTTGGTGGAAGGGTACCCTTGTTAGCAGGTTCCCGGGGTTTACCCACCATTGCAGGGATTTGTGCACCTCTGTTGTGGGCGACCCCATCCTGTGAACAGTGTGTGCTGCCGGTTTGTATACGCTCACCAGCCAATGCTGCATGCTGCGCATGTGTAACCTGGCGTTCTGTTCTACGAAATGTCGCTGCTGCCATGTGGCCCAGCGGCTGTAAGCACATCAGAACCGGCACCATAGGGCTGAAGGTGAAGCCTTGCACGAGGGAGCCGATGGTCCGAAAGCGAGTCTCTGGTAGATACGCCCTCGCTGTAATAGAATTTATGCGTGCCCCTACGAACTCTATGTCCTGTGTGGGGTCTATCTTTGATTTTGTCAGATTGATAAGCAGGCCGAGTGAAGAGAACGTGCCTGCTGTGACACATATTATGCGTAGTACCTACTCCTTCGAGGCCCCTTTGAGTAGGCAGTCATCCAGATACTGGAATATAAATACCCCCTGTCTGTGCAGGTAGGCTGACACCACTGCCAAGGTCTTGGTGAAGACTCTGGGGGCTGAGGAGAGCCCAAACGGTAGGACCTTGTAAGTCGAGGGCTGCGAACCAATCTCCATCGTCTAGTGCCGTAAGGATGGAGGCGTTTGTGATCATCCGAAAGCGTTGCTTGCGCAGGTACCGGTGAGGCCTCGAAAATCTAAGATGGACCTCCCCGTTAGGAAGTACCTCGAGTAGAACCCTTTCCCTTGCAGTTGCTCCGGCACTCTTTCCACTGCCCCTACAAGCATGAGATGGTCTACCTCCTGCTTGAGCCTCGCTACATGGGAGGCCTCCTGGAGGTGGGGCCCCGGGTGGAGGTCATGGCGGTGGGAGCAACTGGGAGGGGATGGCATACCCCGTGGCTATGATCTCCAGCACCCATTTGTCTGTGGTGATCCTTTGCCACTGGTTATAAAATGGTCGGATGATGGCCTTGAGCACTGGTTTCGTGCCCTCTGGAAGCGAGTCCGTGAGGGAGGTTAACCTAATGTGGTTGTCGAAATTATGGTTCGCTAGATGCGCTGCGTAATTTGCCATTGGCAACAGTAGCGTGGAGGAGGAGTAGACCTTTCTGCCCAACCGCTCTAGCTTTTTGGCATGTTTGTCTGTTCCCCCACGTTGCGACGACTCCACCACCAAAGAATTTGGTTGTGGGTGGCTGAACAGGAACTCCATGCCCTTCGTGGGCATGAAGTATTTTTTTTTTTTTTCCCGCTCTTTTGTGGACAGGCGGAATAGTCGCAGGAGTCTGCCATATCATAGTGGTAGACTCCAAGATTGCGTCATCAGCGGTATTGCTATTTTGGAGGAGGCCGGAGGTCTCAGATTTTTGAGGAGCTTATGGTGTTGCTCTTGCACCTTTGCTGTCTGGATGCCTTGCGTGAAGGCCACCCTCGTAAAACAGCTCTTGGAACTGTTTGAGATCGTCTGGAGGATGGACGTCCCCCGGGGCCGTAGCCTCATCCGGGGAGGAGAGCGAGGAACCGCTGGGGTACGTCTCTCTGGACCCTTCCGGTTCCTGCTGATGATGGTACACCCTCTCACTAGAGGTTTGCGAGGAAAAATCTCGGGGTTCCATAACCAGTCCTCCCTGAGATGCTTAAGTCTCTGTCCCCGGTCGCAATTGCCCTCGGGGGTACGAGATCGTTTGTAGGGATTTTTCCCTAGTAGATTGCCGATGGTGTCTATGCCCTGCATGGTCCCAGCCAGGGTGAGGCTGGTTGCAGAAATGGAGAAGGGGGCTCCGGGTAGGCTGGGGGGGGACCCCTGCCTTCTAGTTGGAGTCTGCAACATAGCGGAGGGCTGTGAGAAAGCAACTCCACAGCCCTGTGCGGAGAGGGGCTGCAATGCCCCCTCTTGTGTGCAGTCTTCCCCCTCCCTTGAGGAGGTAACTCCGCCCCTGACATACAGGGGATCCCGGCCCCGTCCGCACTGAGCTCGGCACACTCGAAGGCGGTGCCGCACGTGCGGTGTCCTTCGGTGCCGGCAGGCTGCGTGCCTGCGCGCTCTGCACCGCCGGTTTTCCGGGGGTCGGTGGTACCGGCGCTTGTTTAGCCGCCGCCCTGCCTGCGGTGCGGGGCGGCTGGCTGATTATCGGAGGCTGAGCCGCTTGCACGTGGCTCTCCGTGCCGCCGCCGATCAGCTGTTGCTGCGGCTGGGGGCTGCTCGCTCCTCCCGTCCCGCTCGCTGTTGCTGCCGGCAGGGATCGGGCTGGGGGGCATACAGGGGATTCCGGCGTCCGCACCGAGCTCGGCACGCTCAAGGGTGGTGCCGCACGTGCGGTGTCCTCCAGTGCCGGCAGGCTGCGTGCCTGCGCGCTCTGCACCGCCGGTTCCCCGGGGGTCGGTGCCGCTGCCCGCGGTGCCGCCGGTACCGGCGCTTGTTTAGCCGCCGCCCTGCCTGCGGTGCGGGGCGGCTGGCTGATTATCGGAGACTGAGCCGCTTCCACGTGGCTCTCCGTGCCGCCGCCGATCAGCTGTTGCTGCGGCTGGGGGCTGGTGGCTCCTCCCGTCCCGCTCGCTGTTGCTGCCAGTAGGGATCGGGCTGGGGAGCATACAGGGGATTCCGGACCCGTCCGCACCGAGCTCGGCACGCTCGAGGGCGGTGCCGCATGTGCGGTGTCCTTCGGTGCCGGCAGGCTGCGTGCCTGGGCTCTCTGCACCGCCGGTTCCCCGGGGGTCGGTGCCGCTGCCTGCGGTGCCGCCGGTACCGGCGCTTGTTTAGCCGCCGCCCTGCCTGCGGTGCGGGGTGGCTGGCTGAGTATCGGAGACTGAGCCGTTTCCACGTGGCTCTCCGTGCCGCCGCCGATCAGCTGTTGCTGCGGCTGGGGGCTGCTTGCTCCTCCCGTCCCGCTCGCTGTTGCTGCCGGCAGGGATCGGGCTGGAGATACTTTCCTCCGTTTCTGCGCTGATGGAGTGAGGGAGGCAGCTTTCCTTTTAAGGGCCCCGGAGGGTCCCTCCTGCTGCGGCCGCTCCGGCGCTTCTGGCTGGAGGGCCTTATCAAGAAGCAGCATTTTTATCCTCATCTCCCTGTCCCTCCGTGCTCTGGTTGTTAATTTAGCACAGAAGGTGCATTTCTGTGCCACATGGGACTCCCCCAGGCACCTTATGCATAGACTGTGCCCATCGGACACTGGCATCGCCTCTCGGCAGGACTCACGTTTTTTTAAAGCCTGAAGAGGACATTGTTGGTGAGTCTTTGAGTTTTTAAGTGGGTACTTAGCACCTTCCCTGTGCCGTTTTCCCCATCCGATGGCCTGCCTTAGCAGGAGGGCTGAGGGCCCTAGCTCCTGGCCTCCGGCACTTGTTACTGGGACTGGCTGAGCTGTCCCTCTCGTAGCTTGTTCGTTGTTGTGTTTTGTTTTTTTTTGTTTTTTTTTACAAAATAACAACCGGCTAGCTTATAGTAGCCTAAGTGCCTGAAAAAAACTTTTAAAGAAAAACAGATAAAGTCGTTGAATACGCTACTTGGCCTTAGCCTAGTTGGATTCCGTCTGCAGCCGACGGCGGTTAAGAGGAACTGGCGGGGACCGGATCGCGCACATGGCCGGGAGCGCGCGGGGGAGCGGCGCGCACCGGCGCATGCGCGGTCCGGCAGAAACTGCTTGGAAGATCCGATCTGCGGCGCCGGGCGAGCCCGACACCTAATGTGGAGCACCCACGGGGACACTCGAAGTAGAAGAGCTGTGCGTGTTGGGGTGCTGGGCAGTGGGCAACTGCAGTGGGACTGAGAGTGGGGGTTGCTGGACAGTGGTGGTGGTGCTCAGAGTACTGTGCATTTGTGTGTGAGGGGTGACAAGAGGCGAGGCTGTGCGATGTGGCATGGAACCACCCCTACAAGGAAGAGGTATGCTGGCAGCACATGGCTGAGTGGGTCAGTATGCACCTGATGGCTGCTGGTTTGTATACAGTACTCTCGCACTGGGTGGAGCCCATGCTGTACATGCCCCATTGGCCCTGGCCTGCACCTTGCTCCAAGGAATGACCTCCTTGTGCCCTGTTCCACTGCCTTTACAGGGACCCACAAATGTGTGTGGAGCCAAGCTCACAAAATGTTAACCCATCCTTGTTTATGCCACGTCACAGAGAAGCAACAAGTCCATAGTCTACTAACTGTCCTTTCAAACTGCTGACTACTTCAGAGTGAGGAAATAACTGAGGTCCAGTATACGTGGAATTTCTACTGGTCAGAAAGAATGCTTCTCAACATACATGTGCTTTGCTGTAAGGGTTTGGATCTTTGATAGCTGGCAAGTATCTGCGCCTCCCCAGGATGCTCTGCACAAAGCCATCCCTGCTGCATTTCTTCACCGTCTCCCTCAGAAATTTCTGAATCCCTGAGAAAGGAAACAAAAGAAAGACTATCCCATCATTCCACACTACTGCCAGAGTTCCATGGCTCCTTCTCTATAACTCTTTATGCTAGAACACCAGGTACTTCATGTTTACTCCATCCTCTGTTTTTGTACTAAGGCACTGGCAAGTTTTGGACGCCAAATATATCATTAATATGTAAAGAGGAAGACGTTAATTTCTCAGTGCCCCTGTGAGATAGGGAAAATGGGTGAGGGATCTTTCTTTCAGGTTGGAATTCAGTTCTCCTTAGTTTGTGAGTGGGGGGAGCTAGCTGTGCACAAGTGTATTCCAAGTGGTAGCATGTCAATATTACACCACTATTTATTCTTGATTCTTTGAAGTGAGAACTTGTGGTGGCACTGAAGGGACATATTTCAAAAGGGGAATAAACTGAAAGAGGATATATGTAAAAAAAATTAGTGTATTGAATCAGTACTATATGTAAGTGTTCTCAGACCCACTGACCGTAATCCTGGGCCCCAGGGCAGAACAGTCAATGGGCCCTTTATGAAACATTATGCAATATTGTTTCCTTTGCATATAGTGGGTGTCATATTCTGATGGACCTCATTTGGGATGGGACACAATCTAGAAGTTATCAGAGAAAAGCTTAGAGTCAGTGACGGAGCACTGACACTCCACTTCATTATTCTGCACTCAGCTCCAAGCTCTCCTACTGAAGCTTGCTGTGACTCATCCCACTCGACCTTCTGCTCATTTTCAGAATGCTATTTCCTCGTTGAGGCACTTTTCCCAAGGAAACTTGAAATGCTTCTCAAAGATATGATGTCTTTATATAAAGTGTGTGGGAGCTACTCTGCACAGCCAGATAAAAATGGCAGGGCTAGAAGCAAAGCTATTAAAGATGTAATGAAAGTTGAAGGTAGTGTGGAAAAGATCACTCAACACGAAAAATGATTAGCTGTACTTATCAATGACAAAGCAAGTGCTTAAGTCCAAAAAGAGAAGTTACTCACTTTGTGTTGTACCAATGGTTCTTCAAGTGGCGTGTCCCCAGGGGTGCCCCATGGTAGGTGTTGGGCTCGCCCAGTACCACAGCACAGAGATCTTTCATAGCAGTCCAGAGTGGGGCACCAACCTGGCATGCACCATTTGCACCACTAGGGTGGCATGAGAATCCCACCCTCTTCAGTTGCTTTGTTGACACCCTAACTATAGCTACTGCACCAGATGGAGGGCAGGTGGGCAGGACATTGAGCGCGCATGGAGACACACATCTTGAAGAACCACTGTTACAACACAAAGTGAGTAACTTCTCTTTCTTGTTTGAGTGCTGTCCCCATGTGTGCTCCACAGTAGGTAACTGCAGAGCAGGACCACTCTATAACTGGATAGTGGGTTTCTATTCAACTCATCTACTGTGGACAGTACTGCCTGACCTAGTGCCATATCTCTGTCAGTGTGGGACCGCAGTGCACAGTGAGTCGTGAATGTGTGGTTAGAGGACCATGTAGCTGCTTGACAAATGTCCTGCAAAGGCACTCCCTTTAAAAAAGCTGTGGATATTGCTATTGATCAGGTCAGTAGTGCAGGAGAGGAGAAAAGCATCCCCTAGAGATGTGTGCCCATTGCCTGCTCTGGAACAGTAACAAGTGCTTTTGGTGTTCTCTTGCATGGCAAGCAGGTCTATTGCTGGTTGGCCCCACATCCGAAGAGCTGTTTGGTCACCTTGTGGTGGAGCTCCCACTCACTCTCCAGAAAGAAGTGGCAACTTAGAGCATCTGCCATGGTGTCATTCACGCCACGAGGACAATGTTGTGGCCGATGCACCAATTCCAAAGTTTTATGGCCCCTGCACAAAGGAATTGTGATCAGGCCCTGTCTTGACTATTTATGTAAAACATTGTCGTGGTGTTGTCTGTAACGATGCGGATGGTCCTGTTTCGAATGTGAGGTAGGAAATGTTTGCAAGCATTGGAGACAGTGTGTAGTTCGAGATGGCCAATATGCAGACTCTGTTTCTCTGTGAACCTTTGGCCTGGGACATGATGTTGTTGGTAATGTGCTCCCCAGCCAAGAAGCGAAGCATCCATTGTAATTTGGCAGGATGGTTGGTCGCGGCGGAATGGAACACCTATCGAAGCACATTCTGTTGGGGTACACACTGATGGCAGCCAATGCTGCAGGCAGCAAAAATGTAACCAGGCATTGGGGACAACATACATAGTGACTGCCACACGGCCAAGGATCTGGAGGCACGTAAGTACAGGCACCGTGGGACTGAAACTCTGATGCCAGTTTTTTTATGGCCTCATGATGCTGGATAGGGAGGTAAGCTTGGGCAGTTGTGCATCAAGCTGTGCTCCTACAAACTCGATGCACATAGTGGGTCCCAGCACTGATTTGGGTATGTTTAATCAGGAAACCCAGGAATTGTAGCACTTGTTTTGTGGACTGAATCATGGCTCTGGTGATGTGTTGAGCTGGTCCACGAAAGTAGGCCGTCATCCAGATATGGGACTATAGAGATGCCTTGCCATTGGAGGTGTGCCACTACTGGGGCAAGGACTTTGGTGAATACCCTCAGTGCAGTTGAAAACCTGAAACGCAGTATATTGTATTGATAGTGATTTTCTCTTAGAGCAAAGCCCAGAAATAGTCTGCGCAGGATGAATGGTGACTCAGAAATAGGTGTCTTAGAGGTCGGGCACTGTGAACCAGTGCCTCTCCTCGAGTGCAGGGATTATAGTGGATAGGGTGGTCATTCTGAAACACTTCTTGCAAATGTATTTGTTCAATCACCGTCGGTCTAGTATGGGTCTCTGGCCTCCCATCTTCTGTATCAGAAAGCAGTTTGAATAAAACCCCCTTCCCTCGTGTTGTTTTGGAACCTCTTCTATGGCCCCAATTTGCAAGAGGTGTAGCACTTCTAGTAACTGGCTATATGCTGTTGTAGGGTAGCAGAAGAGTATATCTTCCTGCCGAATAACTCCAATCTCTTGTGTTCTTTATCAGCAATGGTATTCTTGCATAGTGAGGACCTTGATCTATGATTGTCAGCATTGACCACTAAGCAGTTGAGCTGCGGATTCTGATATAAGTCGTCCATGGTCTTAGCTGGGACAAAATACTTTCTTGCAGCCCGCTTGTTGGTTGGGGTAATGGTGGCTGGATATTTTCAGACGACGTCTGCTGTCTCCAGTATAGCTCCGTTCAAGGGAAGAGTTACTCTTGCTGCAGTAGGAGGATGTAAATGCTTTCAAGGTTTATCTGTTTCTCTGGTAATTCAGTCAGTACGATTTCTTGGCTGACTGCCACTCTTCTGACTAGATCTTGAAATTGTTTAAGGTCATCTGGAGAAGCTTGATGGATGGGTGAAAGGGCTTCAGTACAGGAGATAGCCAATTCAGCTGGTGGTGAGTCTGGGGGGAGTCGTCATGCAGTATTGTTCAATAGCTGTGAAACGTATAACTCCTTCTTCCTCAGGCTGAGTCCAGATGTTGGCATGGGAGGGGATAAATGATGTCGTCATCCAGTGGAATGTGGCTCAGAATAGCTCCTAGTAGGCCCTACAGAATGGGAAAGGACTGCCTAGGAATGAGTACAGCAGAAAGGGATCTGGGAGTTATAGTGGACCACAAGCTAAATATGAGTCAACAGTGTGATGCTGTTGCGAAAAAGGCAAACATGATTCTAGGATGCATTAACAGGTGTGTTGTGCACAAGACACGAGAAGTCATTCTCCCGCTCTACTCTGCACTGGTTAGGCCTCAGCTGGAGTATTGTGTCCAGTTCTGGGCACCGCAGTTCAGGAAGGATGTGGAGAAACTGGAGAGGGTCCAGAGGAGAGCAACGAGAATGATCAAAGATCTAGAGAACACGACCTATGAAGAAAGGCTGAAAGAATTGGGCTTGTTTAGTTTGGAAAAGAGAAGATTGAGGGGGGACATGATAGCAGTTTTCAGGTATTTAAAAGGGTGTCATAAGGCAGAGGGAGGGAACTTGTTCTTCCTTGCCTCTGAGGATAGAACAAGAGGCAATGGACTGAAATTGCAGCAGGGGAGGTTCAGGTTGGACATTAGGAAAACGTTCCTAACTGTCAGGGTGATCAAACACTGGAGCGAATTGCCAAGGGAGGTGGTAGAATCTCCATCATTGGAGCTATTTAAGAAGAGGTTAGATAGATGGCTTTCAGGGATGGTCTAGAAAATGCTTGGTCCTGCCATGAGGGCAGGGGGCTGGACTCGATGGCCTCTCGAGGTCCCTTCCAGTCCTACTCTTCTATGACTCTATATGATTCTATAAAACAACAGGGTGCTGGATGCATTCGCAACCCAGGCCCTTGTGATTCATATGGGTAGTGACAATGATGGCGGTCATGGTGGTAACACGGTGCCCGAGTAATGAGCAAGGAGGAGTGTCTTGAAGAAAGGGTGTCTCTGTAATGAAAATACCTGTTGAATCTAACAGGATATGGAGATAGAGGGCTTTCATGAAATTGACTAATCTTGCAGGTGACTGGTCTCTGCACAGATCAGCCTGACAGTAGTGACGTCAGTAGTATTGGTGGTGCTTGTCCACGCTACGTCTTTGAAATGCAGAGGTAGGGGGTGCAGTGGATCATCCCCTCAATGAGTGGATTACAGGGCTAGGGCTATTGTCAGCAGGGAGCTTGTTTGTTTTAGCCCTAGCCTTTCTGGGTGTCTTAGGTGAGCACTGCTGCTGTTGAGCGCTCAGTAACAGCCCCCTGGTGCTGAGGGAGAATTCAGCACTGCATGCTGATCAGGCACCGATGCCAGTAGACTCTCTACTGGTGCCTGCAGTGCAGAGTCTGCCAGTGCCAGTCCCAGTGCCGCTTCAGGAGCAGCCTGCATTGTGGGGTTTGAAGCCGGCTTGGAAGCGAGGCTCTTTGATTTTGAGGATGCTAACACTGTGGGCTTGGGCTTGGACTGAATGCCTGAGGTGCCCCGTTTGTCCCCCACGCTGATCTCTGATCCAGGCATGGGGGATTGTTTTGAAAGGGAGTGAATCCCTAACAGTGATGGGGGGAGCATCCCTAACAGAAGGGATACTTCCACTGGCAGCAGTGGTGTTTGAGGCTGAAGTGCTTTGTCACACTGGAACATTTTAGAATCTGAGCTCCCTTTCCTTTCTTGTTCTGGCTGTTAAACTTTTACAGTCGGAGCAGCACTGGGGGGATGTGTGAGGCAACCTGAATGTCCGTCAGAAGCTGGCATGGGGTCCTGGCCCTTGAGGCATTTTTTAAAGCCTCCTGAAGACATTGTATCAGTTGGATGTTGATCTTCTGTTTCTTCTTTGTTTTAGTTGATAAAAAGCTGTTTTCTTCTCTTTTTTTTTTTTTTTTTTTTTTTTAAAAAAAAACTATTTATTTATCAGAAACCTGCTTGTCAGGAAACTGACTAGCAAGAACTGAAACTGACGGGGGAAGTCCCAGCTCCTTGTTCTCTTGGGTTTCTTTTGAACTATAGCAGAGTACATGTGTATATATGTACAAGAGAAAGAACAAAGTAGACGCTAACTAACTAAACCTAATTCTGTTTACACGTTCTGAGGTGGAAGCAGAGCCATTACTCCATGCACAGCCAAGGGCAGCAAAGAAGCAACTGAAGAGAGCAGGGCTGTGTGCGCTACCCTCATGGCGCAAAAAGCACTTGCCAGGGTGGTGCAAGTGCAGTCCCACTCAGGGCTCCTATAAAAGATCTCCATGCTGTGGTGCTAGGCGAGCCCAATACTTACTGTGGAGCATCCACGGGGACAGCACTCGAAGAAACATTATATATCTTCAAAGCTGCATGTTCTAATAAGGAATTTATTTTAAGCCTGAAACTTTAAAAAGTAACCTTCTGGGGTGGACTAATTTACAGTCAAAACAACAAAATCATTAAAGTAATGTGGCATTAAATTTACAGAACATTGTTTAACAAAGGGGAGTCACAGAGCTTATGTGAAAGCAGAGATTGAATTACTTTGTGTACACATACAACATAGAGTTCTAGGAGTGGACAAGAATGTGGGGGAACAGAAGCAGGGCCACAAACATTTGTACCTTACCTGGGTATCTGGATTTGAAGGATTCAATGTAGCAGGCAGCATCATTTTCTTCAATACCCATCTGTTCTCCTAAAGATTTAGCTCCCATTCCATAGATGATTCCATAGCAAATCTGTGAGAGGAAAGACAGCAAAATCACAAGAACACAGTTAGTGATTCAAAGACCAGCGGTGCAACAAAATTTGAACTGCAGAAGAGAGTAAATCCCGACATGGTTCTTAGGATTTCAGTTTACAACCTGCTACTTTGGGATATCACAGCTGCATTCATGGAAAAATTACACTTCCCACACACTTCAAGGATACCATTTTAAATTTGAAACTTCTGAGGAACATAAGATTTACTGCGCTGCATCACATCACTGGTTTATACTACCTATGGAAGAGGCCAGTAACTGATGCACCATAAAATGCAACTTCCCTTCTCATATTTCCCATATAATGTGCTTAACAATAAAAGGGGTGGGAGAACAGACTACAAAATAGTCCTTGAATTTGCAGCTATTAGCTTAAACCCTGATGTGTTCATGCCAACGGTATCCAATATTTGCCTAAAATTTCACTGTGTTTTGATGACTGCAGAAAATTATGAACCTACCTCTCCCTTATCCCACCTAATTATAGATATTTTTCTTTGACAGATTGATGAAAACCTCTTGACAGGGTACTTAATATTCTGGGAAGAGGGCAATGTGACAACTATTTTATATCTGGGCAGGAGTAGAGAACCTATGGAGGTCCCTTATTTTATAATTTAATAGCCAAAGGAAACAAGTTTTTCAAGAGGTTTCGAAGAGGTTTTTGAATTATAACCTTTGATTAAGTCCTTTATGTCTGATGGAGTTAGAAATTTTACCAAAGACTACCTGCTTAGCTTGTTGCCTTATCTCGTCTCCAACAGCTTGAGGATCAATCATCCTCCACTCAGCTGCAATGCTCTTGAAGACATCAGCCCCACTGTTCAAGACTTCAATGAGCCGACGGTCGCGACACAAGTGAGCAAGGATCCTCAGCTCGAGTTGGGAATAATCAGCAGCCAAGATTAAACCTCCTGCCGCCAACAGACCAAATAAATAAAAACAATCTTTTATAAATTAACACTCAAATACCACCTCAAAATTTATCACCTCAGATACTACAGGCCAGATCCTCCACTGCCTCGCCCTTGGATCATCACTTAACTGAGTGCAAAGAGAGCGCCACACTATCAAATCAGATTTCTTCACTCACAATGAAGGTAGCTTTATATAAGTTTAAATCCACGGCTGCACAAGGTGAAATCAGAGGAGACTCATTTACTGAGTAGACTACTATCTACTGCCCCTATGCTGAACAGCTTTTCACCAATACAATTAGGGCCTAGCGATTGCATGATCTTTCCCTGTAAAATCTGATCTCCCGCTTACTGGTGGGAGCACCCCATCTGGGTATCCGGGGGGGGGGGGGGGGGGGGGGGGGGGGGGGGGGCTGGCTGGGCTCTTAGCTGAAAGTCCCCACCAGGTTGTGAAGTGACAGGACTTGTCTTTCCTCTGCACAGCTACTCTCATGGAGAGATCAGAACCACCTCTGAGTGCCTTCCCCTGCTGAAGAAAGGTCTGGTGCTGGGCTGCAGCCGTGGAAGTTCCTGAAGCTGGAGAAGACTTGTGCGTGTGCACCTGATCTCTAGGAAGGGAACTCCTAGCTGTGTCCCCCTGTAGGGAAGGGACTTCTCTGTCCCTTGCATGGCAGCTTTTGGGGTCAGGAGGAGATCAGATCTACCTCCAAGTGCCTCCCCCTGCTGCAAGAAGTTCCCATCCTGGGCAAGAGCCCCAAAGTTTCCTGCAATTGGAGGAAGCTCATTTTCTTCCCCTGTTATTGGAAGCACCTCAGCTAGGAGGCTCCCAACTACAAATTCCCTCTGGGCTTGGGAAGTACAGGACTTGTCCTTCCCCTGCACGGCTGCTCTGGGAAGACAGAAGGGGAGATCAGACCCACCTCCCACCAAGTTTCTCCCCCTGCTGCAGTATGCGTCGGGGCTAGACAGCAGCCTTGGAGTTCCCGTAGCTGGAGGAGGCAAGTGGAGATGGGTGTAATCTCCCTCAGCAGCAGGAAGAGCCACAGCTGGGGAGGCTCCTAGCTACAAGTCCCTGCTGCTTGAAAAGGTATCCCCATGGTTAGAACACTGTGAAATTTCAGATGTAAATACTTCAAAATGTGAAACTGATCCATTTAAAAACCCTCTGGCTGTAAAACTGATTGAAATAGAATTTGATTTTGCTAGGGCCCTAAACAGGAGGTCCTAGTAGCTTCTCTCTCATGCCTCTGCTTCCCACTGCAGAGACGTCTAAACTGATGTGAAGCTGGGTGAGAATTCATTCATGCTATCCGGGACCTGCTTCTATTGGTGAATAGCTTCAGGACTTGCCTCTGCTGTGACTCAGAATTTTGCCAAATAGCAAAAATTAACCTGATTATCGGCCTGTCTGATGCCCAGAAAGTTTTGAGTATCAGCAAGAAAAAGGGACAAGACTCTGGTCAGTTTTAACTCTTGGGAAAGTTACAAGCAGCAGCACATGCACTGACACGATCTGTTTGTGGATACAGACAAAAGAAACAGCATAATTTTTTATTCAGTTCTGGTTTGGAAGGCTTTTTTCACAGCCATAGAGGATATGAATTTGATGGAATTGGCCACAGAGCCCCATACTCACCCAGCCAACAGAATTTCCTATTTGCAATGGATGAATGAATTTTTCAAGTCCTGCCTCAAAACCACTCACCCATTACAATTCTCATCTTTTAAACTGCTACCACCATTATATGTAGACCCGAAATAATAACCATAACAATTATTAGCAAATGGAGCTGCATCTGCTCTGCAGCTCGCCCACCGCTCCACCCTCGCACCACACCCCCAAAAATCAGACCACCTGTTTAGGTGCCTAATTTTAGGCACAAAAATCTTAACATTCATTTTACTTAAAATATAGTTAGATAAAACAGAATAGTTAAAACACAAGCCACTCAAAACACATGGCCAATCAAAACTGGTAGTGAGATCTAAAAAAAATTTATCCATCTGATAATAAGTATATGGGACAGAGGCTGCAACAGCCAAATTAATACTGAACCATGGCAGTCAGCCTGAAGAAATTAAAAATTTCAATGAAAGCCAGGTACTGTATATTATATTGTAAGTACTATATCGAGCACAAATAATTTTTAAAAGAGAAAAAGTACGAATCTATATAACCTTTATAAACCTATGTTAAAAGTATGAACCTATATATCTCTCCATGCCTGGGTTCTCCTCTTACACTGCCTCCTTCTGAATAACTTTAGGTAAAATTACTACGTATAGTACTGGATTTCCAATCAGCCTGCCCAAAAAGATGTGCACATCAGCATTTCTTCCCTTCATTACCAGATCCAGATTTACATTAGCTGGGTGCTTAACTGAACAAACCGATACAGGACAGTACAATATCATTACCTGAAAAAGGAACAAAAGCATGTCTCATGCTAACAGAAAAAGGCATCCCTCTTTCTTTGGGTCCATCAGCCAGAACCTTACGACCACAAGGCAAGGTACTGCAATGCTTTCTACCTCTGTGGAAGCAAAATATGGTTTACTTAACTGAATTTACAGTGCTTATTGCTGCATCAACTGTGGTTACAAAGATTTTAAAATCAGATGAATTATTTGGAAAAAAAAGTCAGTGGTCCTGGCCCCTTTTATGCAAATTGGCTCATGGATACAAATGTGTGTAACTGAAGACACTTTAGGCAAAATGCATCATGCAACATATCATTTTTCAAGTTACCATCTGCTGAATGTGTATATGGGTTGAACCTCTCTCATGAGGCACCTTTGGGACCTGACCACTGCTGGAAAAGAGAAGTTGCCAAAGCACAGGAGGTCAATATTGTGCAGCACATTACCAACACTTCCACTGCTCACTGGGCTCTGAGAAGACATTGAGGGGTAAATTACAGCTAAATAACAGCACAGAACATTGAGAGCCAGGACTGGCGGCTGTAAGCAAACCGTATGGTACTATGGGAAACTTGGCCAAACCCAAAATAAGTGGTTGCCTGGCAAGCTAAAATCATGCTTGAGCACAGAGTTTGCTGGACAAGAGAGCTCCAGATTAGAAAGGTTCAACCTGTAATCTATTTCCGTGCATGTATCATTGTGTGTGATGTTAGACGTGAAGTGTGAATCTGTTTATAAATTTAAATGTGTTTACAAGGACCATGAGTGATACTCTGAAAACGTAATGGTTGGGAGCTCCAATGATCTCGGAATAGTCTTGCATTTCCCAAAAGCCTGGACTGTGGTTGGTCCTGCCAAGACATGTGGCCAGGCCACCTGATGCTGAAACCCATTTTGCATCTTGTACATTTCCACTCAAGGCAAGAAAAGTTCGAACTAAGCACAAAGAATCCCCACCTTGGTCAAAGGGGACATAAAGGTGAGAAACTGAACAATAGGGGAGCAGCCAGATGCCAGGAGATCCCTGACTTACTACTGAAGATGTCTCTTGGAAAAATGTAAGACTGAACAAAGAGAAAGATCAAGCCATAGGTAAGGTTACCTAGCTTGTGAAAAAGGTTATTTGATGTATTCTTAGGGTAAGAATTTGCATGCAACAAGTGTCAATGTACTAGATCTAGCTAGCATTTTTTTAACTCAGTAACTTGCTTTGATCTGTCTATTTTACTTGCAGTCACTTAAATCCTAGTTTTTATATTTAATACAAATACTTGTATTATCAAACCCCATATAAATAATTGTTACCTAGGGGGAGCAATCACTGTGCATGTCTCTCTTTCATTGATAAAGAGAATGAACATCTTTAAGAGCTTTCTTCATGAAAAACTTTTGAACAGTTAGGATTTATTTGAGGGTTTGGTCCTTTTTGAAGGTTATGGTCCTGGGTGCTGTCAAACCCCTTTAACTGTATCCTCCCAGAGCTGACTTGGCTTAGCATGAGTGTCACTCCTTTAAGGAACTACCATCCCAACCCAACTTTGTTCCTTTACTGTGGGTGACCAGAGCTTCTGGCCCCGCAGGACAGGGTAGTGAATGCCCCAGAAAGCAGGGAGGTGGGCTCAGTGGTATGGTCAGCACACCAGGTGACAGACCCAATGGGACTCTCATGATCCAACCCGATAACTTTGTATTGTTCCTTCAAGGTCAACAGATTCTGACTGGCAGGCTCTCTCTGACCATGCCGGCTCATCCCAAAGACACTGAGCCTCACTACATACTGACAAATGCATAATTGGAAGTCAGTCTGTACTGCCTGTGTGTTAGTATTGTTAAAATATATATTAGAGTAATCAGAATTTGTTTAGCCCTATGCTTGTAGGATGCTGCTTTTATTAATCCTACTTTTAATATCTGTAGCCCATGTTAGAATGGTAACTGCTTAAATATTTGCTAAGACTATAAGCATCCACAGGTGAGGGAGAAGCATTACCAAGTGTGAAGTACTAGTTCGCCATAAGAGGTTTTTCTCTCCTCTACAAAGCAAAGTCTACAGACACCAGACAAGTCACTCTTGAAGATCAGTGGGCAAAAGACTGTGCATCCCCAGTACCCATAAAAAGAAGACATGCATGGACGCTCATCACAAGTTTGAATGTCAAGGCATGAGAATAAAAAATCCCAATTAAGGAGAAATTTTGCTGAACAAAAAAGCCCATACACAGCCTTTTTTCTCTGCTTTTCATCTGCAGAGAGGTCAGAAGTCCCACAGTGGCAGGCTCTGAGGGCTGCAGCTGGCTCCAGCCCACCTGAACCCCACCAGCGACATAGGAGGCACTACATCCTGCTGTGTCTCTACACACTGCACAGTAGTGACGCTGTTAGCTAGGAAGGATCCCATATTCGGGGGCCTTGAAAGGACTTCTGAGTCCTTAGTTTCCAAGTAAAATAACCTACAGATCAACTTAAGAGTGAAGAAGAAATCTATTGAGATCAAGATCAGGTTCCTCATTCTGGGAAGAGCTAGACAAAATGAAGAAAGGAAAGACACCTCCCACTTTTTATCAAATTCTTGTTAGTTTCCTTACTTTCTTTTCTGGTTTCTCTCTTCTTTGGAGCAGAACCTACAGGAAACAGATGAGGATTCAGAGTGGTCATGGAAAGACAGATGAAGAAGTTGGAAGAGGCAAGTGAGGGGTACAGAGAAAATATTCAGCAAAATTTCCCCCGCTAAGTCACTGAATCAGAGAATTGTCATCCAAGGGTTGGCACCATCACCCCATTTAGTTACATCAGACCCTCTGATTCAATAAGGACACTTTAAAGTACCAGATTAGGAGACAAGAGTTAGGAGAATTACTACAGGCTGATCAGGCACACAATTAACAGAAAATGAAGGCTGAACCTTATTGGTATTTGGGAGGTTCACACCTCCATGCCAGGGTTCATTCATATAAGAAGTCTCCCTTGTACAGAAGCCATCTATCTGTCCCACCATATTGCTCTTATCCCCATATTACTTTGCTCACTAGACAGCCACACAATACAGCACTAAGAACTGGTTCACCCTTTCTATCTGATTTAAGAAGTTCTGTGATATGCAGGAGCTGTATTTAAAACAACCTGCATCTGACAAAGTGGGTCTTTGCCCACGAAAGCTTATGCTCATACATTTGTTAGTCTATAAGGTGCCACAGGACCCCTCATTGCTTTTATTTAAAGCAAGATTCTTTTGCTTCAGAAAGGCATCACTGAATTGAGCTAAAAGGCAGAATTGAGCAACTCCTGAGTTCAAATCCCAGCTCTGCTAATTTATTACTCAGTTTGCCTATGCATGAAACAGGGGTAATACTAACCTGCCTCACTCTGCTATTGTGAAGATTAATGTTTGTACAATGTTTTGCAAAGATAAGTGTTACATAATAGCGAAGTGCTATTAGAGTTATCAGGTATTTCACTGCACCATTGATCTTCAGCCATTTATCCTCTCTAAATTCTGAGAAAAACACTGAAAAACAAGTCATGCATCAGACGTTAAAGCAACCTATATCAATCTCTGTAAAATATAGAAAAAGGAACTGACACAGCAATCAAGCTAATAGCAACAGTGTAAGCGGACTCTCTGCTGGAAACATTCCTACCTGCCCCCAGGGAAAGTAGAGCCACAACCTCGTGCGTGGGAAGGTGGACTCTCTCCAACTAAGGCTGGCATTGCAATCTCAAAGTCTTTTGGAACATTCTGGATATTTGGTTCTATGAAGCTTATGCGACCTATAATGGACCAAGAGCAAGAAGAAAATAAGGACCAAGAAGGAAACAGCTCAAGGCTAGCATAGCATGCATTTGAACACACACACACACACACACACACACACACACACACAGAGCTGAGAACTCAGGAAATCCAAGCGTCACACTCATTGCTTTTGAACTAAACACATCTTGGGGGAAATGGAACTAAATTTAAAATCACTGTTTATCAAACACCTTAAGAACCAATTTTACCTCCCTTAAAATTACTTCAGTCTAAATGGGAGGGCTTAACAGTAGAGGCAAATTAAGGTTTTGTGGGGTTCCAGATCAGGGCAAGTGGGTAGAAGAGCTCTTGGTTGCATCACAATCTCAACTTTTAATACCTTGGGCCATGTCTAGACTAGCGCTTCTGTCGGCAACACTTATGTCACTTGGAGGTGTGAAAAAAAAATTCTGACTGACACAAATTTTGTCAGCATAAGCATTTTTGTCCACAGCACTAGGTCAGTGGGAAAGGCTCTCCTGTTGGCATAATGCGGAACAGTTGTGCCACTGTAAGCTTGTGAGTATGGACATGGCCTAAATAATATCAATAAGTGCCTCAACTTTAATGCATCTCAATGCAATTTTAATGCTGTTATGTTACAGTACTGTTGACAGAAGTCCAGCTCCCTCCTCCCTCTCAATTCCCAGACACTGGAAAAGTAACAGTCCAGAGAGTCAAGTCTGCTGGCAACGCAAGGGGTACATTGGGACTAAACAAGCAAGCATATTCCAAAGCACTTCAGACCAGCAGGGCTTACCCCTCACTGACAGAGCTACCAGAGATAGAACCCCTTCTCCTGACCTTTAGCTCCCCATATTGACAGGGCTCCCTTTTCTCCCCCAACTTAATTACACCCCCTCACGATACCACACTTCCAATATATGCTCGTTTCCTGTTCTGGGGTGGGAGCTTGGATCGGAGGGTCAGTTGAGATCACTCTTTTTTACTTGACAGCAGGGATGAGGAGTGGAATTGCTATTGACCACAGACATTTTCTCATAGACTCAGTGTCTCTCCCTTACAACTTATGGTCCCCTCCATAGCAACCTCTTGCTCAATTATGTCCCCTTATCTTCTCTAATTACTAAAAGGCCAGGTTATTAGAATGGCGTGGTTGGCGGGGGAGAAGCAGCCTTGTGCTTTCACTTGCATTCCTTTTTTGCTTACTCAACCTGTTTAAATTAAACAAGGGCAGAAGCAAGACTATTATTGTTTAGTCTTTACCCTATTTATTTCATATTCTCCCAACAAGTACCGTCATGACAGCATGAGAGCTAGTGCAATAGCACTGACTGACCGCATGGCGGTTACTGTCAAGAGACCTGCAGATGTGGATCTTGCCCTGTGCCTGATAGATTCAGGGTTAAATGAAGGTTAGCTGTCTGAAACTCAACTAGAATAAGGTGGGGAAGAGAAATTATATTACAATAAACTCTTTCATATCCAGCATTCTATCACCTGGAACTCTCAAATTATAATTGGCATTTTAATCATTAGTAAATTTTAGTTACATTTTCCGTAAGTATAGAATAGTGAAAGTAAATACAGCAAATACAGTACAAGTTCTCAGTGTACTATACTACTATTGGTAAATAAAGTACTCTGCATACATTTTTGTTTGTTTCTTAATATCTAATCTTGTTTTTCTTCAGTGTTCTGTATTGCTAGGTCATGACAGGATGAAGTTTCTGGGCACAGCTAGAGAAATCAAACCAGGATACCTTTGCTTAAAATCTGGGCCACTTACAGCCGGAGGCTGAGACTTCCTTCTCATTAAGGCAAATCCAATCAGCCACAACAGCACCTCTGCCAGTCTCACTGGCCAGACATAAGCCAGACAAGCAAACCCACAGATTTCTTGGCTGCTGTATCAGGCCAGACCAACAACCCACAATTTAATGCGAATGGCTCTTAAGCCTGTTTCACCAAACACTTCACAGATTCTTCCAGACCCCAAAAGGGCTCAACCCCAGACCCCAGTCAACATATACTTGGATCTTACTCAAACAACACGGCCACTGTTTCTTTAAATCTAAAGATTTATTAATAAAGAACGAACGAACCTGGGACAGAGAAAAGAATTGTTAAAGTGATACTTTACATACATCAATCATAACTACTGATTCAGGCCAACGATGTTATTTGCTGATTCTTGAAAGTCTCTGAAAGTTCATTTCAGACGACACAGATTCAGTTACCAAAGCATTGTAGATCCAGCCTGCTGGGGTCCACATGCTGGCACATGGACCCTTGGAGTCCAAAAGACAAAAGACTCCAAGATGGCCGCTGCTAAATCCACACCATTGCTCACTCTTGTTATTGTCTTGTTTTTGACCAGGGCCAAAGCCTTTTCTTTTTCCCCTAGTCCCTTGAGGGTGCACCTCTACCTGACTCAGGTGGGCTGTTGTGGCAAACTGACACTGAATGAATCCCAGGAGACAGTCTCAAATTTCTGAGATGGACCTGTTCCTTTGTTTCAGTTCAGGTCACTTGACCATTGCCTGCATCCCAGTGACACATTCCAAGCATCCAGAATGTAGATTTGCTGTCTGAGCACCTGGTTTCCACCCTGTTGGTCAGCCCAATGTCCTGGCTGGGGTTGAGTTCACACCTCCTATTGTGAAGCTTAGCACTAAAACATTTTCTACCACAGCTACACAGCTAACTTCTATGACTCCACATCCAAATATGGCACAGACATAAGTAGCATACATAGATTCAAGGCATTATCAGCTTTCATTAGACACCTCACACGGCCCCCCCAGGACAAAATTTGGGGCCAATAGCCACACTGGGCATTAAAATGCCTTTCAGACACAAAATAAAAATTCAGTCGTGTGTCATAGGTATACCTCTCTATTATCCAGACTATTTGAACATCTGGCAACCTCCTAGTCCCAGGTACACTGCACATGAAAAAGTTTACCATATGGGGTCCTCACGTGTTTCTACATATCCACATGATCAGAATCACAGAACTGGAAGGAAGCTCAACAGGTCATCTACTCCACTCTCCTGAACGCATTACAAGACCAAGCACCATCCAGACCCGTGGTGTCCAACTTATTCTGAACTAGCCACACTATTCTGAAAATATATTTATTATTCAAGCCAACTAGCCACACTTAACCAGCCAAACAGCCACATGTGGCCAGTGGTTAGTGTGTTGGACATCATGGATCTAGACCATAAATGTAGAGCAGGGGCAGGGCCTGGGGCAGAGCTGGGGGTTGATCAGCAAGCAGCCCTAGCACATTGGAAAGGTGGCACTGGTAGCTCCCACCCCAGCATTGGCACCTACACAAGGAGACACATATTAACTTCTGAAGAGGCACATGTCGCTCCAGATCCACAGGTTGGCCACTCTTGTTCTACAGAATGTAAAGATCAAGATAACAGTAACAAACACATCATGGAATTGCTATATAAACTCATTGAGGACTACATCCATCCACTAAAAAAAAAGTAAAAAAGCAAATAAATACATGCCACAAAGAATGCCATCACATCCATGACTGTAAAAAATTGACACTTAAGGCCGAATAGTTCTGTGGGAAAAGCACAACAACATCTGGAAATCCACACTCCTGAGTTCTCTTCCCAGACCAGCCAGGTCCAGAGCTGGTGTCCCTGGGGCGGTAGCCAGCAGCCCAGACACATCTGGGATCAGGGCTGATGCAGGTCAGGCTGGAGGTAAGGGAGCTGCAGGGGTCTGAGGTGAGGGGAGAATGGCAATGTGGGGGGTAGATTAGTGGGGCATGAAGATGGCAGCAGGAAGGGAAAGCAGGCTGGGGCTGAGGGCATGAGACCTCCCTTCATCCAACAAATTCCCTTGTTGGAGACCAGTCAGGTCCCAAAGGTGCTAGAAAACAGAGGTACAACCTGTAGTGGTTTTACAATAGCTTGAGCTCTTCATATGGAAGGTGCCCCAGAAACATTTTAAACACTAAAGATTCCCTGCCACACACACACGCTAATGCTGTATCTATCTATAGTGGGACATGGGAAACTTTTATGTTCACACACAATATACTAGTAAAATTTCTGGAGTAGTGCAAAGGTACTCAGGGTTTTAAAGGTGCTCCTCTTAATATAAATTAGTGCTCTTCTGTATTTAACAGTCATAATTAGTTTAGTTGAAAAATTAGATACAGAACACAGTGAGCTCCTCCTCTTCACTCACAGACATTGCCAGAGTCTGTGACCAGAAAGGACTTCATATACATCACATTACCTGTAGCAGTGTGAGTCTGAGATATAGGATAGATTCTTTCCATCCCCAGTGTAGGATTCAAACGCTTCTCCCTCTGCAGTGGAAACACCACTTTGGTCATTGCATTGGTGATCCTCCTCCACTCTAGAATTAGGCCTGGTAATGGGTGTAAGGCCTTTAATTTTTCCAAAACTTCCTACAAAGGTAGCAGCAGGACAAATATTAGCTGTATTACAAGTTCTACAAAAAGTTCTTCGGATCTGCATAGAGGACAAAGCCTAATTTATAGGGAGTGACATACTTTTAACAGTCTTCAATTTTTATACTCACATTTCAATTTTATGTCAACATTAGCTCCCCTTACTTTTGCTGCTTGGGCTGCAAGAATGTCATGAGGCATAGCTGCTATAGTAATATACCTCATAATTATATGCAGCAAGAGAAACAATTATTAGAATTTACTTCTGTCTTGAGTCCTAAATACAATTTTTAGAATTTGCTTCATCAAATAAGTCATGGGAAATTATCACTTGCATCACCCTACTGCTGTCTCTTCCCTCCCAGAATTAACTGTCCTACATCCTGTTCTTATACCATGTCTCTCTCCAAGCCTTGGAGACAAAGATGACCATTAGAAGTCAAAACTTTACAGTTTAAGACAAATTTTACCTATGGATCAGGCAAGATGGAAGCAAAGCAGAAAAGGTGGCACATAATCAGAGTACAGTGCCTGAGCTCCTCTTAGTTTAGTACAGCGTTCTGCTTCATTAAAGTTAGGCAAAACCTGCTGCATTTTCTTACTTAGCTTCTGCCCTTCACCCCTTTGTGATACCACTGCTGTGCCACACCTGTGCTAAACATCAAGCAAAATCTACTAACATCATCATCTCTTGACTGCTGGATGGGTTCCTGGGATTAGTATTTGCTTGTCAACACTTATCACATTGCAGCAAGGGATATTGGGAGAACCACACAAGTTAATGAGTCCTGAAAATAAGGAACACATAAATATGCTAATATCATTTGTCCAACAAAAGCAGTAATTAGCTCAAGGCAAACAGGAAAAGCACTGAGTTCCACAACAGGTAGAAACTGACCGCCCTTGTATCTGAGCACCTTTCACGAAGATGAACACCTGTGGTCATTGATGGGAGACTGTCCAGTTGTTAGCCCTGTACAATTAACCTGGGATCTAAAACTTAATCTGTGCTTACAGCAAATGGTATACATCACATTCAGCTCTGACTTAAAAGCATCCAAATGCACTGTTTTAGAGAATGTCCCAGCTTTCACCTCAGTCTCTTCCAAAGGCACAGATGTAACTGAGAGAAGAAGTGAAAACTGTTGATGTTGAAGGCAGAACAGAATCCAGCCCCTACTCCAAGAGCTCAATAGGTTTGTCTGTGCTAACAGGAGCAGTGGCTAGGAATAATTTATTTTTGTCAGAGTAAGCAGATCTGATTCTCACACATATAGGGAAAAGATCTGTGAAGTAAAGAACAGGTCTTTTGAAAGTCACTTTTCAGATGAGAAATATGTTTCAACTGTACCTTGGTCGTACTGAACTGCTTGCCCAGCCTGATGCTGTTTCCATTAGCAGCAGGTCTCCTGGTGTAACCCAGAGTTTTCTTGTTCCCTTGCATTCTCATGTCTCCATTTGGTGGCAATTTCAGCTCCAAAAACAAAACCTAAAAGAGGCCAGCATTTCAGTAAGTAGGAATATTTTCATCCCAGAAGAAAAAGTAAATGATTCTGAGCATTAAAATAGCCTGTATTCTAACCAAAGCCCAGCACTAATGCTCCAGGTAATTAAAAAGCTAATTAAAGAACTGTGTTGCCCTCCCTTGTTCTTCCTTATTTTAACTAACTACAAAATGTCACTTAAAATCTCATTTTCTGATCCTGAAAGTTAGGGTTGAGAGCTGTGTTTCTAGATAAGGTAATTGACTGCTATAAAGTGATGCTACATATATCCTGAGCTCTTAATGGCCAGATGTAATGCAAACAGACATTAAGATCACGCTACATGAGATGGAAAGGCCGAGGAAGAGATGGAGCAGACCATGTTAGCAAGGAAGAGAGTGCAGAACAGTATGCACTTGAAGAACTGGTGGCAACTACCCTTTACAGAATAGTTTCAAATAGTTTGGCTATTGGAGTTTTTCTACCAATTCCTATCAGTTAAAAATCTAGACATGATGAAGTGTTCATTTGTCATTAGATACACAGGCACTATGGTCATAATATAACAAATAGCAATATTGCTAATACACTTATTTCTTGTCTTCAATAGTTGTGTAATATTTTGCACTATTTAACAGATTCTGTATTTCATTGTGGAGCTGGCAGACACAATTAGTATTAATTTTTTCACACATTTGTATAGTATAAAGATTTTACTGACATGATTAAAATGATCATATTCCCAGTGTACTCTGGGTTTAGCTTTATTTCTGTGTGTCTCATTCTGAAGCATCAGAGCTGGGACACAGGGTGAGGTGAACTGGGATAGTAAGCTGACATGGCACTGAGAATCCTCTCTGGGGTCTTCAGTTGGGTGTTTCTTCCTCGTGTATTCTGGCTCTGATCATCATATGTGGGTCAAGAAGGAATTTTCCCATGGAAAATTGTCAGTGACCTTGGAGGGCTCCCGCACTCTTCTGCAGAATGAGAGTCTGGGCCACCTGCCAGGGTCATGTGGGCATCTCTCACTTAATCAATTCCCTACTGTTGCAGGGACCTCAGATATTAGTACCCCTCAGTCACTCCTGTTCTCTGCCCATGAAGCAATATATCTGAGTCTTCTGAGAGCTTTAATATTTTTGTCTAATCCCAGTTTTTCACAGAATGCTGGTGGCTGGGTGGTGATGGAGGCCTGTGAAATACGAGAACATCACACCAGAAGATCCGGTGGCCTTAAACTATGATTCATGAGCGTTAAAGTCATAACAGAATTATCTGGATCATCTCAATTGAGAGCTAAGGTTTTACATCAAATCATCATTGTGTATACACATTTCAAAGAAGCATTATTTTAGAGCAAGGTTTAACTTTAATTTTTTCTTGGTCAGAAAATACTGGACCTTACATTGGTCACTAGTTCAGGACTGGCTTCAGACCACATAGTGTGGGTAAATTCCATATTTGCAGGAAATAAAAATATATGTGTATTATTTTTAAAATGGCAGCTGTCTGAAATTTCTTAAAGGTTTGCAGTGTTAAAGAACAGTCCTGGTGGAAAAGAAATAGCAAGGTAATTCCAATTTATTCCTACAATCTGCATACACAGCATGTAAAAGAAGCAGCATCCATATTATATATATATATATATATATATATGAAAACTGATCTATAAAGGTTCTGACAACCTTAACGCATTTGTTTCAGAACTTCTAGAATAAGATTTCAACGTGTTTGTGCCTGAAATGTCAAAGTATATTGTAACTTTAAAGTGCAATAGCTATGCCACACTAACGCCTTGAATGGATGGTCTTATTTTGCACTGAGTGCCTTTTTCAGTTTACTTTGATCTAACAGATTTAATGGATTAATTTAAACTGCACAAAGACAATTTTAATGTAGGATAAGTATCCACAAAGAAAGCCAGGATGGAATAGTTACTTCTCCATGTAGATAAGCCTTTACTCTGACAGTAATACCCCAAAACATCTGGCCCGTGGTACATGCTACACATGATAGGCTGCAGACAGCATCTTTAGAAACACCTAAATCTGCAAAGTGCTGCAAACCCTCACTTTCCACTGAAGTCGCTGGGAGGTGAGTGCCACACAGGAAGTGCTCAGTTCCTTACAGAGCTAGGGCCTATGATGGTTGAAAGGAAAGCCAACTTAGATAAAGATTAAACTTGGTTTCTGTCTTTCTTTAAAGTGCAATTCCCTTATCACTATACACAAGTTCCACTCAACAAGGTTTTTGCCCCAATACAAGAGAAGTTAATGTGACAGGACCCTGAGATGCAATCACTCTACCCAGCTCCTTGAAATACCTCTGCAATGTCATCAGGACTGGTCAAAGAGAAGCTGTGGCCTGCCATCTGGTAAGCCTGGGCCTCAATCTCATTCAGTTTAGCTTGCATGACTTGTTTTTGGGTCTCACACTCTGTAGTGCTAAAACCTATCCCATTCAGTTCCAGCAGGGCCAAACAGTATTGGGTGGGCATCTCCACCTTATGGAATACATCTGAAAGGAGTAGAAAAGCCAGTAAGTGAATTTACATCATCAAATGGCAGGTTTATTATAGCTGGATTTGGCAAATACCACATCAATTAGATTTATAAATGCAGAATACAATGGCTGCTCATGCTTGCTGTAAATTTCTAATTCCAGGATGGCAATAATGTTTACTATGCAGTATTGTTCTAGCTGTGTTAGCCCCAGAATACTAAAAACATAAGGTACAGAAGATCTTTTACTAGACCAACTTCTGCTGGTGAGCAACACAACATTCTGAATGCACATAAATCTCTTCTTCAGATCTGGCTAAGATGATCTACCTATGAGCTTTGTGTAAGCTTAAAACCTTCTCTCTCACACCAACAAATTTTGACTCAGTAAAAATTACTACAATCCACCCACCCTGTCTCAACAATATTCATGGCCATTCTTAAAGACCAAAACATGCAGCATATTACAAGGAGATGTTTGTGATAGAGTGCAATGAAGTTGAAAGATGGAGAGCCTTACGTCAGAGAATTTTAGAAAACCTTGTATTAAGAAGGACTACACTTCCCAAAAAAATGAAATAAAATCCAAAAACAGAACTTCCCAAGCTCCGTGAAATAAAACATGTTTATTTCTCAAAACAACATTTTCCTAGCCCTGGGTTATTATTTTCCATATAATACACACTACAGTTATGGGTGTTATAGAAATACTAAGGCCATTCACAAGCATAATGTGCCACAATTAAAAGGAAACTGGCTACTGGGTCAGCAACAGCATGAGCTACTGACAAGATACACAAACATCCTTCTTTTACTTTGACTGGAGAATTATTAACATTGTGCTAACATGTTAGATAACTTTCCAATGCTAAATTTCAGTGAAAATGCCCTGAGCCTGCAGGCCCGTGTAAAAGGGACTCATAATAGTTTCACGTGCGCATATGAAACGGTCTCAACAAATAAGTCTGTTCATAAGATTACCTCCAGGTTCTCTTTACCTGTTAGATCTTCCTTCTGCAGCAGGACATTGAGCTGGTTCATGATGTTGAAGACAAGCACAGATTCTATGGCTGCTCGGTACCGGCCAGAGTAATCAGCACTGGCACCAAGTCCCAGGCTCTGAACCCCTTGGCCGGTTTCCACCCCTTCTAGCAAGGGCAGCTCATGAGGAAGAAAGTTCGTCACCATGTTGTGAAGGGTACGCTCCTTAGAGCCAGGGTCTAGCAACCAGCAGGCTACCTAAAATGGAAACAAACCTATCCTGAAAATCTTTTTATTAACTATAATACTTTAACAAAAATATCAATTGGAAATTCAACCAAAAAATCTTAACACTACCATTAACTTCAAACATCTACACAGAATCAGTGTTCTTGATTAAGTAGCTGAGTTAGAGTAATTCCTGGGAGAACTCAAATGGTTAGAGTGAAATTTTCAAAAGCATGTGAATGATATACAGAACAACAAGAAGTCTTGTGGCACCTTATAGACTAACAGATATTTTGAAGCATAAGCTTTCGTGGGCAAAGACCCGCTGGATCTGATGAAGCGGGTGTTTGCCCACGAAAGCTTATGCTCCAAAATATCTGTTAGTCTATAAAGGTGCCACGAGACTTCTTGTTGTTCTCGAAGCTCCAGACTAACACGGCTACCTCTCTGATACTTGTCACCATGCAAGGCACTACATTTAGCTGCAATGAATGACATAAGCATCCTAAACCTCACTGAAAGTTACTTTGGCCCTTTTGAAAATTTTGTCTGGAGTAAAGTAAATGCACAAAATTTGCCCTCAGTCAATAGTCCTTTCTATAGAACCCGTCTAGTAAACTTCTAAGACACAGTAAATGTAAGAACTATAGCTAAAACATGACTACCCTGAAAACAGACTTTGTAAAAAGTGACATTACTGGATTTACCATCAGCTTGTGATCTGAGAAGTTGAGTTCTTTTCCTGTTCGCATGTCGGCACTAACTAGTAAAGATTCAGCAAGCCAAACTCTATTTACAGTAATCCCTACGTAAGCTCACAGTCTTTAACAACATCAAAATTTCACCCTGAAACTGAAATGCAGCTAACAGCTGTTAATCCTACATGAGTTGTAAGAGAATCCAGCTCACTTTTCCACAGTGGTGCTGCGGAGCAAAAAAAAAAAAAAAAAAGTAAATAATAAATAATAATAATACTGACAAAAATGCTTATTTAGTAAACAGATCCGAAGCTGGTTACACATAGAAAGAAGAGCAGGCCTGATAAATAAGTATGTACTTTTTTTTTAAACAAAGTCTTGTTTTATTTTTACAATAATCTACACTTTATGCTAAAAGCTAAATCCTCTCATGTGTTAAACATTTTAGCTATATTTTTAACCTATTTTGATAGTGACATCATACAATTCTACCAGACTACTTTATATAAGCAATAATGGTAATATCACCTAGTGACTAAATCAATCAGAGGTGGTTTACAATCTTTATTTAAAGTTGTAAGTACAAAGTGAGAAAATGTCAGACCTTTGTGGTTGCTTCTCTGTCTTTTACCATGTGGCAAATCTATGGATTCCCCAATGTGCTCTGTAATTGCTTACAAACAAAGTGGACTGTAATCTATCAAGTTTACTGATGAGAAAAACAAATGAAAACATTGACACAGTTACATGCCTTCACTCCAAAAAGCTTCAGGGAACCAACTGTTTATTAAATGTTAGCCAATATATAAACAATACCATGGCAAGGTACAAAATGAAGATTATTTACTTGTAATCAAGGTGCTTCAAGAGGAGCCACTGCATATTCACACTTGTGGGGTCAAGTATCAGACAGGTAGCACAGACATGGGCATGCATCTGATGAACTGGGTCTTTGCTCACCAAAGCTTATACTCCAAAAAATCTCAGTCTATGAGGTGCCACAGGACTTCTCACAGTTTTTGCGGGATCAAGTCACCTGTGCTGCAAGCTTCCAAACCATTCAGGAAAGTAGTGTCCATTGAAGAGACCAATAGCTTGACAGAGGGAGCTGTCCTAACCACCTCTCTGGTCCTTCTGCTAATTCAGGAATTCCTAACCTGAGACTCCAAAGAAGTGGAAAGGTGAAATTTTTGGATCCATGAATCTCAGAACGAGTAGAAATGTTGAGGGGGAAAAGTAGCCTCACATCCTAAAGCAGCTCTCTGAACTTGGCATCTGTTCTTAGCCTATTAAGTTCTTACAAATCTGGTCCTGGAAAGCTGAATTAGCCCTTATTAATGAGCTGGGATCCCAAGAGAACCAACAGCTCCAGAAGCAAATAAATTGACTTTTACAACTGTTAACAACAGAAGAATCTAAGAATAAATCAGTCCATTTCTCTCTCTTGAGAGAGAGGGTCTGATAAATGGAATATTGGAAAGAGAAAGGTTTCTCCCAGACAATCAGCATGTGTATCTGAAAAATGGCCAAACAGGACGCACAATGTGAAAACACTACTGCTGCAAAGATCCACCATCCCACATCTGATCAGAAGCATGTATTACCACTTTCTACAGCTGTAAAGACTTCCATATGGATCTGCTTGATTACAACAGTAAGTTGGGCACAAAGTAAGGAAAGCAGCCCAACAAAGATCTTGCTGTTGCAAAGGTAGTACTGTATACCATTGACCTGCGTGGATCAGGGGCTTCAATGGTATAGAGCTACTTAACAAGTGACTCTCAGAAGTCCAATGCTCCTACTGTCTGGATCTCAGGCAACTGGCAGTCCTTCATGTGCTTGGCAGTTGTTTCAGTTTTACTCCTGAATCTGAGTTCAGGCTCAGATCCTGAATACAAACTCCAATCTATCAGCCACAGATTCCTAAGTTGATTGTGGGGTTTTGTTTTTTTATTTCAGTATCTCTGGATCACTAATATGCTAACAACTGGGTTTGGCAGCTCCCAGGTCATTCTAGACTGCTAGATCCAAATCCAGGTTTTGTAACCACAGATAAATGCTAGGCTGCCAGATTCAGACCCAGATTTTGCAGCTCCTGATACAAGCTAGGCTGAGGTGAACAAACGCATTCCTAGAGCACAGTCTTTGAAGCTGAGGCTAACCTTAAGCAGTACCAACTTAATTATCTGGGCCAGAATAGCCTCCCAGTCAGTAGGGGAATGTAAGGCAGCCCCTTCATTCCTGCAACTCCAAACAAAGACAATCCTGGACCAGCAGTTCCTCAGGTCTTTCAAAAGGAAAATCAAACTAACTACAAACAAAATTCTCCTCAAAAGGAAAAGGAAAAAAAAAGGAGAAAACATAATGAGGACAGCAGAGCACATGCTGTGTGATGTAAGGTTGCACCATCCGGATGGCAGGGACCACTTCCTCTTCCATACCCACAGATCCCTCCAGGATGAGAAGGGAAAGGTGGCCAAAATGAACACTGCTTCCCCATAGGCTCTGGAAGTTTGTAATTCTGGTGAGTTGATCTCAGAAGTAGGTATATGCAAAGGCCACACAAAGAAGTTGCAATTCAGACCTGAATGACAGGTTAGTTGTGAACCATGAACCCTATACACAAATGCCTTCAATCACATAAAATTCTAGGTATTTCTGTAGGTATACTCATTGCATTTTCACTAGATACCTGCAAGGGTTGGGAGCTTAAAGCACCAACAACTACCTTTGTTTTATCCAGTCCATTTATATGTATCAATACTTTTTGATAAACATGAAAGTGAACCTTAAACCATGCTACAGAAATGGGAAAACCATTGGGCTGTTTAGAAGCATGCTCTCTCACTAGGGAGTAGTGTTCCAGAGCTTTCAGTGTGCAGGCAACAGAAGGCCTAGTACTCTGCCCAGAGTAGTCCCAAGTATTTGAATCAGAGGGCTAATTTTCAGAAGTGCTGAGAGATTGCTTCACTTGGAGCAGAGGAGGCTCAGGAGCAGTGAAGACCAGGCTGCAAATGGTTCTAAGAGAATCCAGAAGAGTCACTGAAGAAGGCCCCTCAACAGCTTCTGAACATTTTAGAATGTCATGTTTAATGAAAAACTGATGCTTAAAAACCACCCGCAAGGCCCTAGAAATGTGAAATCAAAGAGGTGGCCAAGACATCATTTCTGTTGAGAGACACTCTGGATACCAAGCAAGTTCTATTCCCTTCGTGCTTGTTTCAGATTTTTGGTGCATATATTAATCCATTATATTGTATTCATCTTCCAAAAGCGTAAGAACAGTTTTCCTGACCTAATATTTTTAATTTGTTCAAATTATACTCTTTTTTTCCATTACTTGTCACACTGAGATATGAACTTTAAAAGTCATCACCAATAAGCACCCCCATACACACACACAATTAAAAGTGACAGCGCTTTTTACTAAGCAGGCCCAGACTGGTTTTTAACTCTTTCAGACAATGTAAGAGATTTCCAAACAGTGATCCTACCCTTCATTTCAAAGTTAAGTGTAAATGTAGTTCTTCTGAAATGGAGAGACTGCCAGTACTAATGAGAACCATGAAAGAAAGTTCCTGTGCAAGATTTACACAGATCTCTGCCAAGGTATCTCTTCTGCCATTCTGTCCCAGGCCTCTTGTGCCAATGGAAAAGGAGCATTGCCATTAGGACGTATATGAGACCCTAACTCTTTTTCCACATGTGACACAATGAAGATTTGAAACCACATTGGTCTACAGTAGACCTTACAGATATGCAATTCTAGCTAAGACAATTGTGTAGCTAGAGTCACCGTATCTGCAGTCGACTGTGAGGTCTGTCCTTACTGAGGGAGGCCAATGGGAGCACTTTCCTCCTCGACCACCCTTACTCCTCACCAGAGCAAAAGTACAGGAGATCAACTGCAGAACCCGGAGAGGTCAATGACTCAACCCAGTAAGTACAGACATTCCCTGATAAACTTAAAAAAAAAAAAAAAAAAAAAAAAAAAAAACACACATAAAGAAGTAAATGCAAAATATTAATGTGAACTTATTACTTTAGCAGTAAATATCATCAAAAACTTTGACAAAAATGTTTATTTTCAACTCTGAATATAAAACAAATGACTTGAGCAGAGTATTAATCACTAAAAGCTACTCAAACTCACTGGTTTAATGAATGTAAGTTTTACAAAAATTAATTTTTTTATTATTTTCTGAAACCTTTGGATCCTCGAATCTTCCTTCCAGGGAGATGCCACAAGCCAGTAGAAACGTCTTATAGTGCTGAATAAAGTTGTACAAGACAAGTGAGCGCTCCCCAGCAGATTCTTTCTGCAAGCAGGACTGTACTTGACACAACCTCTCAGTCACAGTCAGGTTCTGATCCAAAGGAGGTGGTGCCAAGCTGGCACTGATTTCTGAGATAAAGGACACGAGTTAGTTTATTTATCCAATGGACAGAAAGGGGTGAGAGTACGTGGGATTCTTTGAAGCTACCAGTAACCACTAAGCATATAGTCAAAGCTTGAACAAACAATGCATCTAGATTGTTTTGTCACAGAGAGGTAGCCATATTAGTCTGTACCTGCAAAAACAAGAGGAGTTGTGACTAAGGCTAGGTCTATACTAGGGAAATAAGCTGGATTTCAAATACGCAACTCTAGCTACAGCAATTGCATAGCTAGAATCGACATGTTGGAAATTGACTTACCTGACTGTCTTAACTAAGAAAGGTTGACAGGAGTGTTTCTCCCTTCAACCTCCCTTACTCCTTGAGAAAGAACTGACCAGTGCACAAAATCAAACACTGGAAAAATCGACCATGAACAGATCGATCTTCCTGGAAGTACATACATACTGTAACAGATTTATCTGAGCATAAAAGATTTCACAGGTAAAACCCACTTCATTACCAGTGCATCTGATGAGGTGGGCTTTACCCATGAAAACTTATGCCCAAATGTCAGTCTTTGAAGTACCACAGAATTCCTTGTTGTTTTTCCATATTATTTTGATACAGTAGAATGAACTGAGTACTTGTTTAGTTATGAAGAATAACTGAGAGGTTTTATTTGATTATTACTAAGGTCTTGTTTTTACTCCCGTATCACTGGTGGGTTGACTGAGGTACAAGGAAATTTAATAACTTATTTGGTCACATTCACAAGCAGATCAGTCTGCAGCTTAATGCTTTCTTGATCTTTTTTGTAAATGACAGACTTCATTGCTGCCTTTAGAAATGGAGGAACATGCAGTATATTAAACATTGGCAAATGAGTCTCTCCCAGCTGTGTGTGTTAATGATTAATGTGGCTGATTGCTTTCGTCATGTAACTGAGTTGGGTTAGGGATTTTTATAGGGGACATACTACTGGACATATCCCAAAAGATACATCATCTCACAGTTCTTCCCTGAAACGTGTAAAGTTCTGCAGTTTGGTCTGTCTATCAATCCTCACTTACCAGTCTCTTCACCTTGTTTCTCCTGAAATGAGATATAGTAGGCATCCTTTGCACCCCAACATACAGACAAGCCAACAACCAAGATGTCTTCAGAGCCTTTGATAGGAAACCCATCGTCTTTAACCTGGATCCGCCTGGGAGATCGTACTAAACAAACATTTTTAAAAGTATAGTTCTAAAACAGCATCCATAAAAAACACCAGTGTGTTTAACTGAAAAAGTCAAATAATGAAACAACTCAAGATAACCTGAAATTTTCAAAACTGAATCAATGCTTTAATTCTCTTATATGCATTAGACTCTCTCCTCCATTCATCTTAGTTCTTTTTAAACTAGTGACTTTAAAATAGCAAAGTCCCCAACATAGTCAAATCACCATTTGGGAGTCCCTAAAAGATTTGGCTTTCTATCTTATAACATATCCAAGAACTGGAGTATATGGGTACTTCCCCAACCTGCATTGGGGCACATCTCAGTTTTAGTCAAAATTATTTATTACATTCCTGTTGCTGAGAATAATTTTTTTTATTTCCTAAATTCAGGCAAAGCATCTAGTGTTTAACTCCCTGGGGGATTTTTTGTCTTGTTTTCATGTGTGAGGGGTGGAGGTGTTTATAAAAATAGGTAGTAAAATAAATAACACAACAGTATATGTATCGGAGGTGTAGCCGTGTTAATCTGGATCTGTAACAGCAACGAAGGGTCCTGTGGCACCTTATAGACTAACAGAAAAGTTTTGAGCATGAGCTTTCGTGAGCACAGACTCACTTCATCAGATGCATCTGATGAAGTGAGTCTATGCTCACGAAAGCTCATGCTCAAAACTTTTCTGTTAGTCCATAAGGTGCCACAGGACCCTTCATTGCTGTAACAGTATATGTAGTGACTTTTGCCATCAGGCACTGAGAGTTTCAGAGACAAGCTGCTGATGGGTCCACGTCCTCCCTTGAGACTGATGGAAGGAAGCTGTTTAAGATGCGGGGCTGGGAGGGGAAGGGAGCAGAAAACGACAAAATCCATTATTTTTCTTCCTCTAAAAGACACTCTGCTTGAATCAGCCTCCCAATGGCTTCCTTCCTTCCACTGCATCAGCCCCTTAGGAGAGATGCAGTCTATGAATACCAAAGATGAAGAAGTGCAGGAGTACATCAATGATATGAGGGGCTGGTGCCTGCATTGAATTTCATAGCTAAACAATTCAATCTATCCAAATTAACTTTTTGCAAACTGGGAAATTTTTAACTTTAGATAAGCCCACAATATATACGGAATACTGCCTGATTAGTAGGGGCTGTGAATCAGTTGTTTATATTTGTTTCTGAACTTTAAAACAAAAAAAAAACAAACCATTTTTTGTCTGAACTTCGGGCCAAGAGGAAACCATTTCTGTATCTCCTCCTGTTTCATTAAAAGGAAACTACAGCACCATTCCCTTTAAAATGAGGGATGCAATAAGTTTTCAGTTGATATTTGTTCTCTGCACTACCTAGTCTGAGTGTGCATCCTTATGTATAGGAGTCTGGAAATAAATACAGGAAGCAAGCACTTAATGACACCCACTTCAGGGTGGTAATGGAGGTAGGCTTTTTTTTAAAAAAAAAGGCAAATCCACACTTCAGCCATCTTCCTCTTCCCAAATCCAGCCTTTAAAGGATTCCACCTAGTTCTATTTATCCTTCTCTCCTGATACCCACCTCCATCTATCAATAGTGGCTGTCAGTACTTAATTCATATAGTAGGTGTTTTTTCTCTTATTTAGATAAATCCAAAGGAATACATTTATAGTCATTCCCATTAAGTGTCCTGGTTAAAGAGAGTACTGTTTCCAATTCAATATGATGGGAATGTGAAAGAGGAACTGACCTTGTTTAAATCGGGCTCCTATAGTTGACTTTGGGGACAAGGGACATTTTGTTCTTTCGCATGCTAGTGAGATGGCAAATCTACTGTTATTCCTCCATTCGCTGATGAAAGTCTGGAAGAGAGCTCTGTCACTTGCCACATCAATAACTGAGAAGCTTTCAGCACTGCTGGAAATAAGTGGCAAAATATCTTGAGATAATTGCAGTGAAAAGCCTTGATCTATAATAGAATTGTCTTTTACAGCGTTAGTCTCGAGAAAAACCTCACAAGTTTCTCCATTCCCAGAATTAAGTGGCAGCGTTTCTCTGTGGTGGTCTAAACTAGGGTTGCCATTCACCAAGGGTTGAAAAGGTGGGACTTCATCTATGTGGCTGATAGCTTTGTTTTTTCCAAACATTAGAGAAGATGTGCCAAAAGTCTTGGGAACGGGTTCCTTGGGAGATGTTTGAGGTATAAGTTCACTGCTGGTATCCAGCTGAGGGTCAGATAACCTGCTGCTATTCTTGAGCAGCAGATGGTTGTCAGATGATTTCTGAACATCCAGGGCTCCTTTATTGCTCTCTTTAACTTTGAAGTTGCTCCTTAAACCCTGGCAAGTGGATGACGACACTTTTGGACAGCAGCTGAATTCATAAATTGCACCTGGATCTTTTTTGCTATTTGGCATTACTAACTTTCTGACTGAAGAGGAGACTCTCGGACTTAAAACAACAGGTTTATTATCTGAAGAATTAGGCCACCTGTCTAAAATATCTTGCAACCCTGGGCTTAAGTTGAATGAATGATCAGACCATACCACTGGGTTGGTATTCTCTTCCACAGCTTGTTGGGCATTCTGGGGCCTTTCACTCTGAAGCAATCTTGACTCTTCTGGTCTGTGATCATGCTCCTCATACCTGGGTTTTCTTAACCCTAGTTCAAAAAAAGTTGCAGATGTATTGCCTCCTTCATAAGGAGATAAGTCTACCTTACCTAAAGCTTCAGCTATTTTTAAAGAACCTGTATCAGAAAATATAACAGACAAATCATTACACTGTGCAAGAAGCTGTTCATTGTGGTTTATGCCAACAGTTAATACATTCTGAACAGGCCCCAGGTTCTGTTGATGCAAAAGGTCAGCAAGAGAGCTGGAAGTGGCTTTAGAGGGAAGAGTCACAACCTTCTGTTCCTCTGATTTTGCCCCTTGTGCCTCATCTGCATGCATAGCTGGAGAGCCATTGACACAATTGAAGCTATCATCGAACAGTAAGCTGTCACTCATATTCATACTAATTTCAGGAGGTGGATGGCACTCAACATGTACGAGCACAGTGTGAGGGTGCTGGCCAGTGGAAGGAGAAACTGCCTTCTGAAGATCTTTTGAGGCACTTTCCTTCACTGAATTCTGGGTTTGATAACCCTGTAAAAAGCTATACAGTTGTGAGTCCATGAAAGAAAAATCATTTCCTTTTCTGCAAAATGCAGAATCTGTGCATTTCTTTGCAGGCTGTAAATTAAAGCTTCTAGAGCACAAAGCACTAGTGCAATTTAAAGCTGTGCTTTCTTTCATAATATTCATAGTCCCAAGACTTGAACAGGACACTTTTCTAAGTGCTGCAGCTAACTTTTCATCTGCAACATCTTCATTTTGTAAAGTGTTGGCACAGCGTAGTTTCATGGACACGTTCTCCACAGGTGTTTCTGCCCGCTCTGTCTCTTTCTCTTCCTGCTGTCTTGCAATTTCAGGTCCCACCTGCTGTTGTAATATCCTATCAGTCTGTGTATCCAACTGGAAGCTGTCTTCAAATCCTTTCGAAACTGAATACAGATCAGGTGAAAAACCATTTTTAATATCCTCTGCAACAAAAACAGCTCTGGATTTTACTGTGGAGTCTTTCAGAAAATCCTCAGGCTGGTTATCTGCTTTATCCAAACCTCCAGTTGGTATCAATATTCCACTGGGCTTTTCAAATCTTGTTTTGCCATCATTTTGAACTCGAAAATGGAAGGATTTATTCTCATCAGGGTAAAAATAAATACTTTTCTGTTTGCTAGTACTAGTGCTCACATGCATGTTTGCACAACTGATGGCTGGGTCTTTACCTAGAATCACTTCTTGTTCAGAAGTTATCTTTTCAGTACAGTTTTCCACTGGTGGGATTTTGCTCTGTTTTACACCAATATTTTCATTTTTTGCTGACCTGTTAGAAATTCCGAGATCTCCCATATTCATGGGTCGAGCTTCCCTCATTACGGTATCCCTAGCTCCCAGACCACCCAAAGTTTTTTTCGTATTGGCTTCATTAGTAGTAGAAGGTTCTGTAAATAATTCCTTCATTATCTCTTTGCTCTCTGGTAGCATTTTGTCCACCTGTAAAGATTCTGAGTCTTTGACCGTGAAGGCCTTGTGAGTATATGATTTGTTGTCTCCAAATCTGTTGTTCTTTCGGTCTGAAAAGGCTTGATCTTTAGATTTGCTATGGCTGGATGCAGATGGCCCATTTGCCTCTGTTGTGTGCAACAGATATTCTGAACTAGTGTCTATAGTCCTCCTGCACCCAGGTGCCTTAGAAGTTTTCCATGCTGAGAAATTCAAGATCGGTCTTTTTCTCTTTTCAGTCGGGAATTCTTGAATTGTCACCCCACAGACAGCCTCACTTTTGTTCAGAGATGTAACTTCCCAGTTTTCTTTACCTTTGCTCAAATGTGGCCGCTTTCTAGCACTGTATGTGATGGAATCACCATTTCTGCCCTTTGTCTGGGTGTAATCTTCTTGTAATTCACTTTGGCATTTGGAATTTGATATACTAGCATTTAACAGCCTTTTATTTCCCTTTTTGATATTTGATGAATTCGCAGCTTGAAAACTAGTGCCTTTATCAGTTAGACTTCTGTACCTTTCATTGCTGAATATTCTTGAGGCCCCACGTGAACATTGCCCGTTCAGTTTATATTTTCTGTCCTCCAGTTCTGATTCACTGCTGGTCATGGAAGATGTATCAGACTCAAGAAAAGAATCTGGATTCCATTGCACTCCCATCATAGCCAAGTCCTGCTGTAGGATTATTCTTGCCTCCTCCACAATAAGGGCTGCTGCCTCAGTTTTGGTTAAGCCCTTCATTCCCACCATCCAGATACAATGGGTATTCCGACGTTCTTCAGCTGCCGCTTCATCTTCATCTACAGCCTTGCGAATGCTAATGGAAGGAAAACAACTTGAAGTTAGCCAGAAAGTTTAGAAACATTCATACAGACAATAACGAACAGGCAAAGCAACCAGCTGTGCACTTATCTTCAATTAAGATACGTTTTACTATAAGGGTTCATTGAAACTGTTTCTTAACTACACATGCTGCACCACCTAGGAAATGAATATTTGGTTGGTTTGTTTTACTCAAAGGGGCACATAGCACTAACAGAGGTATAAGAGTGACCATGATGAGGCTGCAGTGCGACATAGTGCCCCCATGCAGGCTTCCCTTCACACCTCCACTGGTGTGACAAAAACTAGAGCAACCCACGTAACAACAGGCAGTTCTGGGCTGAAATTCAGAGCTGTTGCTCTCTTATGTTAACTCACAATTAGCCCAGACCTGAAAGCCCACCACGTGGAGAAACCCCATTAATTTCAATAAGTGATATACCTGCACAAAGGATCTCAAGGTAACCAATTAGGATTTTCTCATATGGACAGTTGTTTAAAAGGAAGTGGACAAAAACCACCAAGAGCAATTACCAATGTAACATTCCTTTGATGTAGTCCAAAGTTTAGAGAAGCTATGAGTAAATCATGTTCATGTTATAATGCAACAACTTACATCAGCTCTGAGTGTGAGAACAGAGTCTGAATGAATTTAACCTAGCTCACCTCTGTGCCCATGCATGATCCTGATGGCATTCTGTCCCAAAAAGATTAAAAATTTTGTGGCCAAAATTTTAAAATTTTGCCTATTTTGTCAAAACGTAGAGGCTCAAGCATGGCATTTGGGAGCACAGCACTCTGGCTGCACAGAGGTGGTAGATCGCTCTGAAGCCTCCTCATGCCTCCCAGACAGGGACTCTGCTGTGAGGCTGCAACCAATATTGACACAGCACAAGCAGCAGGCCTGCCCCAGAAGCACCCCAGCATCCTGCCCCTCCCTGCCAGTTGTACCACGTTTGGGTTGACAGCCTCAGCAAGGCAGGATCCAAGTGCAGAGAAACTATAGGGAGGCGTGGGTTGAAAAGTTCTGTGTGCAGGCGGCTCACTGGGGGATTCAGGTGCAGGAGATCTGGATGACTGCGGATTTATTGGGGTTCTGAGTGCAACAATAATAAGACTCTGCAGAGGGGTCCAAGTGAAGGTGATTGGGAAGAGGTGGTGACAGGTTCTGGGTGTGGGGCCACAGAACTTGGCAGGGTGGTTGGAATTTTGGAGGCTCAGGGAGGAGGGCCCAGATGCTCAAAAGCAGCTAGTATCCTAGAGCCCAGACATCTACACTACAATTTTATAGCCCCACAGCGCAAGCCAGTTGACACAGGCTAGCCTTGGATATTTTACTGAAGTGTTGAGATATGAAAGATAAAGAAGTTTATATAACGGGTCAGTGAAGAGGAAGGAACACAACCCAAGATTCCCAGACTTATCCTATAACCACCACATACTCAGCAACCCCCAGCCTGCGTGCCAAGAGTGATAGGTGAGCCAATTTTCATCAGCACGTGAGGCAGGAGCTCAGCTGCATCTTTCCTCCCTAATGCAGCCAGGAGCTTGCTCAAAGCCATGTCACCTGTGGATGAACAAAAGACCACCTAATGCTACCAACCACCACCTAAACACTAAAGCGCTGCATCTTAATTTATTTATTAATGAAGCTGTTGTACAAAGGACTATTAATGACTTTAAAAAGTATCACCAGCACTCAGACCACACACAGAGTCAAAGGTCATATTCTTGCACTTCATCTAGGAAAGGTTGCTGCCTCCACTCTAATTCGTTAGAAGTACTCTGGGAACTCTATAGTCAACACTGAACAACAAACACTATTTATATTCAAAAGAAAAGCACCCAAAAAGGCATCTAGTCAGATAACTTGTTTGATCTCTCACCTTTTGAATGGTACTGCATTCTTCAAGGCAGTTTCCACTGCAGCAGTATTTCCTTTAGCAACATCAGACACTGTGATGAAGCCAGCATTATAAAGAGCTCTGGCATATTGCGCATTTAGCAGAGATATCCTAACCAGGTCACACAGCTCCCTCTGGACACCAAACGTAAGGCGACTCTGAAACTGGGTGAGTAACTGTTCCAAATTGTGCCATCCCAGACGGTTAGAAAAAACAGTTACCATCCCTGGAATATGAAAGTTACATTTTTAGGTTTAACTTAATTTCAGTTCTAAAAAGTTAGAGTCATTTTCCTCTGTAGTATCAGTTTGAGCATGCAAAAATAATATAATTTAAACTAAAAATGATCTCTTTACAAGTCAGGCAGCATTCTTGATTCCCCAGTAAAGTAATATTTGTATGTTGCTAAATGTCTGGACCTATGTTGCAGTCAGAATGCTGAATAACCAGAAGGATGTATGAAACATTTGATCAGGAAATTATTCTGAAGCCTCCTCATGCCTCCCAGACAGGGACTCTGCTGAGGCTACTCTGTGATGCCAAATCTTAAAAAAAGGCTCCAGAATTTATCCTGGTGATTTACAAGCTGGTAAGCTTAACTTCAGTACCAGGCAAACTAGATGATACTATAATAAGGAACAGAATTTTCAGACACATAGATGAACATAATTTATTGGGGAAGCATCATCATGGTATTTTTAAAGGGAAATTGTGCCTCACCAATCGACTAGAATTATTTGAAGGGGGTCAGCAAGCACATGGACAAGGGGGATCCAATGGATATAGCGTACGTAGATTTCTCAAAAGCATCCGACAAGGTCCCACACCAAAGGATATTAAATAAAGTAAGCTGTCATAGGATAAGAGAGAAGGTCTTCTCATGGGAAATAGGAAATAGGAAACAGGAAACAACAGATAAGTATAAATGGTCAGTTTTCAGAGACTGGGTCTACATGGAGCTCTGTCCAGTGCCACTATGGGCAGAGCTGTGCAACGTGAGCTTCTCGGGATTGCAAATGGCTGCCCATTTGCATACTCCCAACATAGCCCGCGAGAGTTAGGTGCCATCAGAAAGGGGTGTCGCCACTGCAGCGGCCGTGTGGACGTGCCTCTGCTAGCTAAATCCCCCTTCTGTCACCAGTGCCTCGTGCCTCAAATGTTTGGAAGGATTATAAAGACTTTGACCACCTATCTGGATCTCCATGTTGAAGACTGATGATGCCCAGAAAGCTTATCATGTGATAAAGACTACTGATTGGATTATGCTGTGTTCTCTCTGTAATGCCTGTGTCCTGAAATCATCATGCTGATCTCTGCTAACCCCGTCACTGGTAACCTTGAGGTAGAGTGAACCATAGGTCCTGGCCTAAGATCTAAGACCTGCCAGGATAAGCACAATGCATTTAAGAAGGAATGCAAGTATAAATACCCTGTCTATGGGAGAAGGCCACAGGTCCTTTCCCACAGAGAGGTGATGACAGGAGTCCCAAGACATTGGAAGGAGGCCTCACTGTTGAAAATTATTTACATTGGAATAGAGATTTTTATGAGAAGTTATAAGCAATATCAGAATAAATATTGTTAATATTTTAAACTTTCCCTCCTGAGTACTTTTGGTGTACCCTTCATTTTGGTCTTTGTGATACACTGAATCCCACATTTGGGCCTTCACAAGCTGGGAGATGCAACCACTTTAAAATTCATGGATCCCATTTGTGGCGTTAAGGAGGACTTTGGTGAAGAAAGAAAAGTTTTCTTACTCATGTTATGACCTATTATTTTTTGCTTTGCCACTCCTCTTTTGATAGACAGACAAATTAAGGCTCTCTGAACCCCTGATAAAAGTTTGAAAAGCTATGGTAAGTGACATGGAGAAGTCTGTCTTTTTAGGCAATTGTAAAATTACATTTTCAAGCCAGTTAAATTTTCAACAGAGAAATCTCTGAGCTATGTATCAGGGGCACCCAAACTTTGCCCACATGAGAATACCACATTCGTAGCTTGGCACAAGCACTGCATTAACCTACACTTAATTTGCATAAAAGGGGACAAATTACATTTATTTACCATTAAGATGCAGCCTTTGGAAACTACATTTCCAAACATGCAATACTCCATCTTTATTCTATTATCCTACAATGAGCGAGTGGTGTAACCCCTCCACAGGATACGTTTCCCCATTAGAGCAGATGGCAGCCCTAGCTTGAACTATAATAGTGCACGGGCTAAATTCATCACCGCCAATTTTTAGCCAATAATGCCACATAAAGAGAAAATAGGCCATCTTTTTTCCAACAACTGGACAGACCAAATATTTTAAACCAGATAACCCAAGACTCCAGAATTTGCTCTCTCCCTACGACTCACCTGCATAAGTGGCAGCAGACTGCTGCAAGGACTGAAGCTGGCCACGACTACAGTTATATTTCTTAGTAATATCTTTTAAGGGAACTTCACTGATTAAATCCAGTAAAGCAAGGCTGGTGAAAAACCTGTACAAAAAACATATGCAGAAATTTTAAAAAATAAAGTAATTGAAGTGAAGCTAGTGGTACATGCTCTGTGCTACTCTTGGGATAGAAGTGGTAAGCAAAGGATTAACTTCTTAAATTATTCCTCTTAACACATACTCAAGCTTCTTGTAACTACAATCCTCTTACCCAACATGGATGGACTCATCAGGGACTGACGCCAATTACAATTGCTACCAACTCAGCCACCAGAAGAGTCCATCTCAGACAAAGCCATCACACAGCATAGAACCTAGCAAGTGAAACCTCCCCTCAACCATTTATTCTTTAGAATCTCTTCCCCTTGGGCACTTAGAGCCATCTGTTATTACCTTTTATGAATAGCCATTTGCCGGTGCTGTTTCTCCGTTCTGGCTATGATTCTGCCCTTTACAGAGCGAGCCAGGAAGCCTTCTTCAATCCCCACCAGCTCAGCCACTCGCTTCATAGATGCGGGCAGTTTCTCCCATAGGCAGTAGAACTGATACCAGTCAATAGTGGTCCACTCCTCATACACAGGAGTGACCTAAAGAGAACAAATCAAGGTCTCATTATTTAAAGCAAAATCTTTACTTCACAAGAACACGCACAGCACTACATTTGCAAAAAAGAGGATAAATAATAATGCAAATCGTAGTATATGGTTACAGTGTCCTTCATACAGCTATGATGCACTGAGTGAGAGCCATATACCCTGAAGCACATAATAGCTCTTCCAAATTAGTTTTTAATGCTTAGACTAATGAGCTCTGACTCATGTTTGTATATCCTCACAATTACACAGTTCATACACTTTGTCAGATTGTTTCCCAAATCCCATACATTAAAAATAAAGGCTTTGGAACAGTAGCTTTATTTTACTTTTCATAACTGATAAACATATGCCTGTCTATTAAGATCAGTGTCGGTGAGACACTTTTTCTAGTACATGCTACAAAGAAATAGGATATCCAGTTTCAGCAGCATTACTAGACACTTCCATGGTATCTGATCATGTAGAGAAGTATGGGTTCTGCAGTCCACTTTTCCTCTCACTTCATAAATTACCTTGACTACAAAAAAAAATCACAGAGCTATTATTAATATAAACAAAAATATGCAAACAATTCCACCTTTAATGGGGAAAAAAAACCTGGTTAAAATTCAGTCTGGTTCAATACCAGAAGAAAGAATGTCTTAATCTCTACTGCAACATATTGAGATAGACTTAGGTTTTAAAATAACTAGTTGGCAGTACTCTGACCACATTTAGCACAATACAATATGCAAAATGTCTGCTGCACACCTACAAATCCTCTCTCTCCTTTTTAATATTGGCAAGGGTAAGAATTTGTGAACATAGGATCCCATTCCAGGGAGGTAGACTTTTTTCATCCATTCCTAACCAACAAATATTTTTTCTTTTTATCGAATTCTACAAAGGGTCAGCCATAGATGTACACAATTAGAACATTCAAGCCTAAGGGAGTTAAGAACCATTATCATAGTAAATAGGGTACATCTGAAGAGTAACTCCCAGCAAAAATCATCTCCAGTTGTGCTTTGGAAATGAACAGTTTACAAACAATGTTTTAGGTATGGTTAATGGGAAAGAATCTCAAGAACATTTTGTTCAATAGCACTATTTCAAATTAAATACACTGTACAAACTGCTGTGCTTGAAAATTCCTGAGAGAAAATACATTATAATATTTATGTCGCCTGACTCAGAACATAAACAGAATTCATCCTTTCATTTTCCATTTTTAATAGATGTCAGTAGGAAACAAGTGCATTGCTGCATACTATACAGAACAGCTTTGCTTACTGAAAGAAGAAACAAAATATAACTCCTCCTGATGTAGGCAGTTTGCATGCACACACAAAACATTAGCATATCCTACAAAATTATTCAGTTTTGGTCAGCAGCTGGTCAGTGACAGAACAAGCAGGGGAGTGGAATTGAGAGCAGGCAAAAACATGTACTCCACTCTGTTTATGATCCCAACAATCACATTACCCCTGCTTTGTTTAGCACGGTTCACAAAGTTCCTCAGCAGGATGCACATTTAATCATAAGACAGAGGAGTATCAGATTTTGAAGAGCACTCCTTTAGAGCCCTTTTGTTTGTGAATCTTAGGATGCTCACCAGCACAACCCCAAGGAAGTACTCATCAGAGAATTGTAAAGGTTAAATATGTCCATTGTTTGCCTCACTGTAATACACTTTAAAGACTGTAGAGAGAAGAGCACAGACAACTGCATACTTATATGTCACAGTTGTCTTTTTCACGTGAGCTTGTCCTTATGAACACGTGGTTTCACATAAAGCAAATTAATAGCAACTGAAGAATTTATTGGTATGCTAGCCTTAGAAACACCTATTACAATTAGTCCCTGAATATTTCCTTCTCAGACTAGAAAGCACAGGTATAGCAACATTTTAGTTACCAAACTTTGAATAAGCTAAGATAAAATACAGAAACATTTGAAAATGTTACAGTTGAAATCTCAAGAAGGTTTGAGGCCCAATCAGAGTACACTGATACTAAATCTATCTGGTTGGACTTGAAATCCTAAATAATTGATGATGCTATGACTGTCGTCGGTTCCAAAAAAAAAAAAAGCTTCACCAGATAAACTCTGGATCTCTGTTAGCACCCTATCCATTACTAAAAGTGTTGCATGGCTCATTTGAGAGGTGATATGATCATGCATCATAAACTGCATAATACTCATAGGGCTTGTCTACACTAGCTCCCTACTTCGAAGGGAGCCTGGTAAGTAGGGTGTCGGGAGATTATTAATGAAGTTCTGCTTTGCATATGCAGCACTTCCTTAAGCTAATTGTCTCCTGCAGCAACTCCAAAGTGTTAAATTTCAAAGTGCTGGCTCGCGTGTGGCTGCAGCTAACCCCCTGGTACTTTGAAGTGCCTGGGCAACTTTGAAGTCCCTTCACTCACATGCTGAAAGGAACATTTCATCCACCTGCTAATTTACCCCCAGTTTCTTTGACTCCTGATATTTAAGGTCACCGCTAAGATGATCTATTCCTTACAAAACAACCCTGGCAAATTAACCATCAACAAAAATTAAAGTCCTCTAAAAAAGCGTACAGAAAATAAAACAGCAAGAATCTGTGGAATTCCTACAAAACCATTAAAAACATGGTACTAGCTATTCATTTGTGGCTGCACATACAATTCATTATCATCTGGAGAACAAACTCAGTCCAGTCCTACTGGCAAAAAGATATTGTATAGCTTTAGAAATGTGAAGAGATTGTCCCAACATTACAACATTACTAATCTACCTATTCCCGGCTTAACTTTTCCTTCTGTTTTGCTAATCTGAACCACAGATATCTCAAAGAACAAGAGATGACCATTCCCTGGTGGAGCAATTCTTCACAGTGCAGCTTACTGAGAAGGCACATGAACTGAAACATACACTGCATTAGCAATACTGAGGTCATGTTTTATTCTGTTGTCAGCAAATTGTTTTGACTGATCTTGAAACTCGCAGGCCTTCCTGACAAACGCAGTTGTACACTCCCTCTTCTGTATGCCCCCTCAAACTAGGTTCCTGTAAAAAGGAAAAGAATGATCTTCTTCCAAATTAGATTGGGCATTTGACAAGGATGCACTGCAACTAGGTGCTTAGCGAGACACTAAGTCGATGTACATACCTTGATGATAAGAACCTCTTTGATACCAATCTTGCTGATAATTTACACTATTTATTGAATCAACAAATGACCTAATTGTGAAAGGCTCAATGGCTAAAGTCAGTCTGAAAACCGATTAGAATGGCCACCAGAAGAATTTTGGTTTTAATTTAAAACATGTTGAAGACCCTACTATCTTAGTAGACGACTAACCCATCAAGACAGTCAGCTACCTTAGGGCCCCTTTATTCATAACAGGGACATCACTAAGAAAATATGAAACCAGCCCTGTTGGTAACAGGCTGCCTTGTTAAGAACGTCTATCACAAATCAAACATCCAGATAAGAAGAGCAATGAAGGTGATGATATATAATGCTACTGTGGTCAGTATTCTGACCTCTGGAACTGAAACACAGCCACTTATTGTCAAGACTGAAAACCTGGACGCCATTCAGATGAAGCGTTGCTGAATAATCGAGAACATCGAATAGTACAAATTCAAGTCAAACCCAGAGATCTGTTTCTTAATTAAACAGACTTTGTTCTTTCAAAGCTGTCATCTAAAGTTCTTTAAGGCGGCATGGTCATCTACTCAGAATGCCTACCACCTTTTCTGTAAAAGCCACCTCCAACTTCCACACAATGAAAGCAGGATGGAAAAGACCCCCCAGAAGACCTGAAACATGATGGCAGGGTACCATCAACAGATACCTGTCCCTGACAGATATCCTACCCTGAATTATGCCAGATTTGGCTCAGGACAAACATCACAGATGCACATAACATGTTCGGTGATCACTATGCTGCCCAAACAAAACCATGAGAACTTAACATAATTAAAAAATCCAATTTATATTTAAAAAAAAAAATAAAAATCAGATTTTAGGTCATCAGTTTTTACTGACCCTGAATTAAAGGCTTTTCAAAACATTTCCCCATGAGAGGTCACTTGAACAGAATAAACAAAGCATGAAGTACTTTAATCCAAGATACTGTACTGTGCATTTCCATCTCTCCTTCGCATGTACAACTAAAGCTGCTATAAAGAGATGAACAAGGAACCTACCAAATAGAGAATATGCAGGTCATTCTCTAGGACAAAACCCTTCATTGCTCTTTGGAGGTCAGCAAAAATTCCCAGGGCCTCAGTTGGTGAGAGAGAAGAGGAAAGCGTAGCAGTGCCAAGATGTGTTGGGTGATAAACCTCTGCTATAAGAGAACAAGCCATCTAGTGTTACAGATAAACTAACACATTTTTAATGTACAAAATGACTTATAAATACAAAAGCAACCCTCTTAGGAAAAAGAGAAGCATTTCTCCATTTTACAGGTGGGATGGTAAGGCAGGAAGTCTAAATGCCTCACCCAAGGCTAGTTAGCTTCAAAGCTGGGATCAGAACTCAGGCACTCAATACTCTGCTCCAACTGAAGAGACCTCAATTTTAAAAGTTAAACAAAAAACTCATGTAAATCCCATTTTTGTCCCTGTGGCCAAAAAGTGAAGTCACATGGTTCTCTCTCTCTTTTTTTTTTTTTTTTTTTTTAAAAAGAGTATTATTGTGTTGTCTTTGTTATTTTTACATCAGGAAACACTAAGGTGACCAACAGCTGGAATTCTCCAAATACACTGCAACTAGGAGTCGCACTCCCCTGTTTGCAGGTCTCTGAACCTCAGAAAACAGTGTGAACAGTAAGAGCAGCAAGCCCACTTTCCAACCTGAAGTTACGAAAGGGACTGCCCTCCCCACCAACCTGAGGTTGTCACTACTTCATCTGGTGAATGACAATAGCTGAAGATAAAGGGAAAAAAACAGAGGGTCTACAAAGTTAACATATTCAGTAAACTTTAGTTATGAGTAACTTTCTTGCCTTCCAAACTTGAACATTAAACAAAAGTCTGAGTCTGGACTTTCCATGAGGTGAGAAAAACATACCAAAAATCCTATAGACAAATACCCCATGTGTGCTGGGGCTCTTGGTTGGGAATATTCATGCGACACAAGGTACATCTTTTAAAACCAAAATGCTTTACTGGTATCACCACACGGGATCACAGACACCAACAGGAAAAAAGATTTCCTATCTTTAATTGAGCAAACCATTAAACTTAACTATCCTAAACAGAAAGCGTCCCAGTCAAAAAGTCTGGAGAGACAGAACAAGAGGAAATGTCCCAGAACCAATTTTGCTGGCAAACAAGAAAGAACTAACAGAGATATAAGAGTCAATAGGGTCATAAGGTCAATAGTCAGCATTCATGTACCCCTTAAAGGCCACACTGCTTTGTAGTTCCAGGACTTGTAAGCTAGAACACAAGTCTTAGAAGGGACCTGCAGAGACAACTCCATGAAGAACTGTTTTTCTTAAACACTGATCAAAAAACAAATTAATGACAGGCGGCTAATTATACTTAGCTCTTGAAGTTCTGCCCAGCCAAAAGTTTCTAAAGCAGAAAGAGCATTCAAAGAACAAAAAATGTGGGGACATAACACAATTTTACCTTTCACTCCATTGCCAGAGACTAAAACCTGGATGAACTCATTCTCAAGCAGCCATCTCACACAAGCCTCAACAGCTCCGTTCTGAGCTCTCTCTTCTTCTCGCCCACTTTCCTGCTCACTGTCTTTCAGACTGGCAGCAAGAAGTGTGCAGGATGCATAGATCCGCACATCTTCTGGGGTGCTGGCCACCCCAGCCACGATGATCTGTTAAGAGAATTCCATGATCACCATTGTTGCAAAAGAGCAACAGAATTTAAGACATGAAAAATTAATATAGACTGATCTGTAATGGATCCAAAGAAAAAGTTCTGTGTCACAGGAATGTGACAACAGTTGCAAAACTCCTACAAACACTGAAGAATAATTGTGAAGACAGTTTCTCATTTTGCAACAAGGATAAGATGCTTTTGAATCTACTTACTGTACCAGATTGCTCATTGCAAGAGAAAGTGAATTAGTAAACTGATTTAAAGAACATCCTAACATTTTTGAGGCAGTAATGTGCACAATTTCATTTTAGTGTAAAGATAGTTACAGTAGTCTCATTCCTTAGATACCACTGGAAAGGTAAAATGTGATTCATTAAGTTTTAGATATAGAACAACCAAACCAGGAAGCAGGATTCTCTCCCTAATGCTGTTCATCCTATCGAAGTTTTTGGTTTTGTGTGCTTGCACATTTATAAACACATGTAAATATCACAGTCTAATACTACTGTCCTCCTTTGTAGAGATTTTTGCTTTATGCTTTTATTACTATATTAGCCTCGTTCTTTGTGAGTTACTATCTCAGAACTGGAGGTAAGAGTGTTTAGTTAACAAAACTATTGTGTGTTGAATTCAATGTTTTTGTAGGTAAAAAACTAGCTACCAACAAAAGTGGGAACATTTTGGAGAGTTGCATTTTAAAAACAGTTCATTGAATTAGAGATCCTTATACTATGTACACCTCTCACCACTGATGAAAAATACAAAAACTAGGGCATATCTGACCAGTCTCCAGATACTATAACAGATTCTTCAGAAGAGGCTGTGTGTGAAACAGTTAAAAAGGAATTAAAATTACAAAAATGTTTAAAGCCTGAAAAGCAACTCTGTAAAAATGGACAGTTCTACTCCCTAGACATTAGTCTCAGATCAGTTCACGTAAGTGGTAAAAAATAATTGTTATTGAACTAGTCCTGCAGAATGAATACAGATGAGAGAAATTGGTAAGGATTCTACTTCTCATACATTAACAGAATTATTTATGTTCCAATCAATGATATCTGTACGTAACTTAGGACCTAAATTAGTCTACTGAATCATTAATATTAATGATAATGTATAACAATAAACTAATTTGACTCTCTGGCTACAGCTATACTATATGGTATGGGATTTCACTGCTCATGTACACATACTTCTACTAGCTCTTATCAAACTAGCACAAGTATAAGAGGCAGAATAGCCATGATAGCCCAGATAGCAGAAGAAGAGGCACAGCTGAGCTATACCAAGTATATATCCACCGCAGGTATGTACTTGCATGGATCAGCTATTCCCCTGAGCTGCAACCCATGCTACCACTGTTATGCTACTATTCATACTTGTGCTAGGCTTAATCAGAGCTAGCATGAGTATGTGTACATGAGCAGGGGAATCACATCCCTAGCTTGTAGTGCAGCTGTTGCCTCGGATCATAGTTTAAACATGCAGTGCTAGCAGTGCTTTTCTCCACCTATAACCTGGGCATATTTAATTTAGAGTCACTGAAACTAAGAGAATCCCAACATAGTATTTTCAGTCTCACTTCCTCTCTGAATTAACACCACCCTCAGCTACAGCTTTATATTGCAGCTGCAGTACAGATGGAAACAGATTTGTATTACTTTCATGTGAAACTGTCTGGGTTTGTAGAGGAGAAGACAGAAACAATGAACACGAAGACTAAAGGAAAAAGAGGAACGGATGAGAACTATATTTAGCAGGCTCACATAAGTAGTCATTCTAAACAAATGTGGAATCACAGAGCAATCAAAGTTTTAGTCCCCTTCCAAGAATCCCATACCTCCAGGATTGCTCGTATCATGCTAGAGGTAACCCCTCCTCCCTCTCTTCTGAGCAAACAGCTGTGAACAGGTCTGAGTGATCCCTGAAGCAGAGCAATGCCTTTTGATCTCTCAGAGGGCTTGCACACTAAAATGCTCTCACCTATGGGAAAAATAGAGAATTTAGAAGCATTAAGAACTTTGATTCTACTCAGACCAAATAAAAGAATTACAATCTCCACAAAATGTCAACGTTGTAGCATTTGAAGGTTTTGGCAGTAATAAGTACTCTCTGCTCCCTTTTTGACAACCAAATTTTTCTCTCTTTTATTCTTAATCTTAAAATGTAATGTCTTTTTTTCCCTCTATTTAAGACGCAACAAGTTTACACACCTTGTCAGATGTGTAACTCGAAAACAAAAAGAAAGGTTACTCACCGTAGTAACGGTGGTTCTTCGAGATGTGTCCCCGTGGGTGCTCCACATTAGGTGTCGGGCTCGCCCGGCGCCGCAGATCGGATCTTCCAAGCAGTTTCTGCCGGACCGCGCATGCGCCAGTGCGCGCCGCTCCCCCGCGCGCTCCCGGCCATCTGCGCGATCCGGTCCCCGCCAGTTCCTTGACCAACCGCCTCGGATGCTCCTGCAAAACACTAAACAGAGATCCGGAGCGGGGAGGATGGGCGGGTAGCGGAGCACCCACGGGGACACATCTCGAAGAACCACCGTTACTACGGTGAGTAACCTTTCTTTCTTCTTTGAGTGTCCCCGTGGGTGCTCCACATTAGGTGACTACCCAGCAGTAACCCAAGATAGGAGGTGGGTAATCGGATTATGTGCACTTGTCCCCGAGAGGACCGCTACCGAGAGACAGGTATCCTCTTGGAATACCCTGTGAAGGGCGTAATGTTTGGCGAAGGTGTCACAGGATGACCAGGTCGCCACTCTGCAAATGTCTTTTAGCGCAACGCCCTTGAAAAAAAGGCTATTGATGCTGCCACCACCCTAGTGGAATGAGCCCTGGGCGTGGCCAGTAAAGGAGTCTTTTTGAGTTTGTAGCACATTTTTATGCAAGATACGATGTGCTTAGAGATTCTCTGCGAAGAGAGACATTCTCCTTTTGATTTGGGAGCGATAGAGACTAGGAGCCTATCCGTTCTCCGGAAGGACTTGGTCCTGTCCATATAGAAGGCTAGCGCCTGCTCACGTCCAGGAGGTGTAGGCGCGCCTCTTTGTTAGAGTTATGAGGCTTTGGATAAACAAGGGTAAACAATAGGTTCGTTAGTATGAAACTCAGAAAAAAACTTTAGGAACAAAGGCTGGATGCAGCCGTATGGTTACCGCCTCCTTGGAAAAACAGCGCAGGGCGGCGTTGCCATAACTGCCTCAAGCTCGCTCACCCTGCGAGCTGACGTGATTGCGAGAAGAAAGGTCGTCTTCATCATAAGGAGGCGGAGAGAAACCGTGGCCAAAGGCTCAAACGGTGGTCCCCTTTCGCATTAAGCACCAGGTCCGAGTTCCACAGAGGTGGAAGCGGTTTCTGAGTGGGGTATAGGCTTACCAGCCCTTTGAAGAACCTGGTAACCATGGGATGGGCGAACACCGTGTGCCCTTCCTCTTCGTGTCTGAACACCAAAATGGCGGCCAGGTGGACCTGAAACGAGGATAGCGAGAGTCCTCCTCTCTTGAGGTCCAGTAAATACTCTAATATCACAGCCATAGGCACCGAAAGGGGGCTAGCTGTTTGGTAGAACACCATGCCGTAAAGCGAGTCCATTTCTGCTTGAAGGTCTTCCTGGTGGAAGTCCTCCTGCTACTTTCTAGGACTTGCTGCACTTCCTCCGTACATGTGCTCTCTAGGGAGCTGAGCCATGGATTAACCACGTTTGTAGTCGCAGGCTTTGGGGGTGCGGATGCACTATGGACCCCTGGGCTTGCGTGAGCAGATCCCACGCCACCGGAGGGGACATCGGTGGCCGGTCCGACATGCGCAGGAATAGGGGGAACCATTGCTGTCGATCCCACGTTGGGACTATCGGGATCATTCAGGTTCCTTCCCTCCTGGCTTTCTGCAACACTTTGTGGATGAGCACTGTGGGAGGGAAAGCGTAAAGCAGGGGGCCCCTCCATGAGATCGCGAAGGCATCCCTCAGGGACCCCCGTCCCAGTCCTGCCCTGGAGCAGAATCGTGGGCACTTCTTGTTGTGCTGAGTAGCAAACAGGGTCTATTTGGGGAAAAACCCCATGCGTGGAAAAATCGGTTGCAGCAGATCGGGACGGATCTGCCACTCGTGCGTGAGTGCAAAACGCCTGCTCAGCTGGTCTGCCTTCACATTGCGAGCGCCTGGTAAGTACGAGGCTTTCAAGGTTACATTGTTGGCGATGCAGCAGTTCCACAACCGGACTGCTTCTACACATAAGGCACGGGACCGAGCTCCTCCTTGCCGATTTATATAAAACATGGTGGAGGTATCGTCTGTACTGATCCCGACTACCTTGCCTTTCAGTTGGTCTTGAAAGTGTCTGCAGGCGTGGAACACTGCTTTGAGCTCCAGTATATTTGTGTGCAGTGACTGCTCCATAGAGGACCACAGCCCTTGCGTCACCTCTTCGCCCACGTGTGCTCCCCACCCTATGAGGGGGGCATCTGTAGTAAGAAAAACCAATACGTGTGGTTGGTGGAAGGGTACCCTTGTTAGCAGGTTCTCGGGGTTTACCCACCATTGCAGGGATTTGCGCACCTCCGTTGTGGGCGACGCCATCCTGTGAACTGTGTGCTGCCAGTTTGTATACGCTCGCCAGCCAATGCTGCATGCTGCGCATGTGTAACCTGGCGTTCTGTTCTACGAAACGTCGCTGCTGCCATGTGGCCCAGCGGCTGTAAGCACGTCAGAACCGGCACCATAGGGCTGAAGGTGAAGCCTTGCGCGAGGGAGCCGATGGCCCGAAAGCGAGTCTCTGGTAGATATGCCCTCGCTGTAATAGAATTTATGCGTGCCCCTACGAACTCTATGTCCTGTGTGGGGTCTGTCTTTGATTTTGTCAGATTGATAAGCAGGCCGAGCGAAGAGAACGTGCCTGCTGTGACACATATTATGCGTAGTACCTCCTCCTTTGAGGCCCCTTTGAGTAGGCAGTCATTCAGATACTGGAATATAAATACCCCCTGTCTGTGCAGGTAGGCTGACACCACTGCCAAGGTCTTGGTGAAGACTCTGGGGGCTGAGGAGAGCCCAAACGGTAGGACCTTGTAAGTTGAGGGCTGCGAACCAATCTCCATCGTCTAGTGCCGTAAGGATGGAGGCGTTTGTGATCATCCGAAAACGTTGCTTGCGCAGGTACCGGTGAGGCCTCGAAAATCTAAGATGGGCCTCCCCGTGAGGAAGTACCTGGAGTAGAACCCTCTCCCTTGCAGTTGCTCCGGCACTCTTTCCACTGCCCCTACGAGCATGAGATGGTCTACCTCCTGCTTGAGCCTCGCTACATGGGAGGTCTCCTGGAGGTGGGGCCCCGGGTGGAGGTCATGGCGGTGGGAGCAACTGGGAGGGGATGGCGTACCCCGTGGCTATGATCTCCAGCACCCATTTGTCTGTGGTGATCCTTTGCCACTGGTTATAAAATGGTCGGATGATGGCCTTGAGCACTGGTTTCGTGCCCTCTGGAAGCGAGTCCATGAGGGAGGTCAACCTAATGTGGTTGTCAAAATTATGGTTCGCTAGATGCGCTGCGTAATTTGCCATTGGCAACAGTAGCGTGGAGGAGGAGTAGACCTTTCTGCCCAACAGCTCTAGCTTTTTGGCATGTTTGTCTATTCCCCCACGTTGCGACGACTCCACCACCAAAGAATTTGGTTGTGGGTGGCTGAACAGGAACTCCATGCCCTTCGTGGGCACGAAGTTTTTTTTTTTTTTCCCGCTCTTTTGTGGACAGGCGGAATAGTCGCAGGAGTCTGCCATATCATAGTGGCAGACTCCAAGATTGCGTCATCAGCGGTATTGCTATTTTGGAGGAGGCCGGAGGTCTCAGATTTTTGAGGAGCTTATGGTGTTGCTCTTGCACCTTTGCTGTCTGGAAGCCTTGCGTGAAGGCCACCCTCGTAAAACAGCTCTTGGAACTGTTTGAGATCGTCCGGAGGATGGACGCCCCCCGGGGCCGTAGCCTCATCCGGGGAGGAAAGCGAGGAACCGCTGGGGTACGTCTCTCTGGACCCTTCCGGTTCCTGCTGATGATGGTACACCCTCTCACTAGAGGTGTGCGAGGAAAATCTCAGGGTTCCATAACCAGTCCCCCCTGAGATGCTTAAGTCTCTGTCCCCGGTCGCAATTGCCCTCGGGGGTACGAGATCGTTCGTAGGGATCTTTCCCTAGTAGATTGCCGATGGTGTCTATGCCCTGCGTGGTAGGGGCAACCATGGCAGTATAAGCACTGGTCTTGGGAAGGTGACCTAGACCACTCCCTTGGTGCATACCCTGTGCGTCTGGGGGAGGGAGACCGTCGAGACCCCGGAGAGAGCGACTTTGCCTAATAGTCCAGCGGTTCAAATCCCAGGAAGGGTGGAGGTGGTCCCAGCCAGGGTGAGGCTGGTTGCAGAAATGGAGAAGGGGGCTCCGGGTAGGCCAAGGGGGGGGGAGACCCCTGCCTTCTAGTTGGAGTCTGCAACATAGCGGAGGGCTGTGAGAAAGCAACTCCACAGCCCTGTGCGGAGAGGGGCTGCAATGCCTCCTCTTGTGTGCAGTCTTCCCCCTCCCTTGAGGAGGTAATTCCGCCCCTGACATACAGGGGATCCCGGCCCCGTCCGCACCAAGCTCGGCACACTCGAAGTCGGTGCCGCACGTGCGGTGTCCTTTGGTGCCGGCAGGCTGCGTGCCTACGCGCTCTGCACCGCCGGTTTTCCGGGGGTCGGTGGTACCGGCGCTTGTTTAGCCGCCGCCCTGCCTGCGGTGCAGGGCGGCTGGCTGATTATCGAAGGGTGAGCCGCTTGCACGTGGCTCTCCGTGCCGCCGCCGATCAGCTGTTGCTGCGGCTGGGGGCTGCTCGCTCCTCCCGTCCCGCTCGCTGTTGCTGCCGGCAGGGATCGGGCTGGGGAGCATACAGGGCATTCCGGCGTCCGCACCGAGCTCGGCACGCTCAAGGGAGGTGCCGCATGTGCGGTGTCCTCCAGTGCTGGCAGGCTACGTGCCTGCGCGCTCTGCACCGCCGGTTCCCCGGGGGTCAGTGCCGCCGCCCTGCCTGCGGTGCGGGGTGGCTGGCTGATTATCGGAGGCTGAGCCGCTTGCACGTGGCTCTCCATGCCGCCGCCGATCAGCTGTTGCTGCGGCTGGGGGCTGCTCGCTCCTCCCGTCCCGCTCGCCGTTGCTGCCGGCAGGGATCGGGCTGGGGAGCATACAGGGGATTCCGGCCCCGTCCGCACCGTGCTAGGCACGCTTGAGGGCGATGCCGCATGTGCGGTGTCCTCCGGTGCCGGCAGGCTACGTGCCTGCGCGCTCTGCACCGCCGGTTCCCCGGGGGTTGGTGTCGCTGCCTGCGGTGCCGCCGGTACCGGCGTTTGCTTAGCCGCCGCCCTGCCTGCGGTGCGGGGTGGCTGGCTGAGTATCGGAGGCTGAGCCGCTTCCACGTGGCTCTCCGTGCAGCCGCCGATCAGCCGTTGCTGCGGCTGGGGGCTACTTGCTCCTCCCGTCCCGCTCGCTGTTGCTGCCGGCAGGGATCGGGCTGGAGATACTTTCCTCCGTTTTTGCGCTGATGGAGTGAGGGAGGCAGCTTTCCTTTTAAGGGCCCCGGAGGGTCCCTCCTGCAGCGGCCGCTCCGGCGCTTCTGGCTGGAGGGCCTTATCAAGAAGCAGCATTTTTTTTTTTTTTTTTTTTTTTTAAAGCCTGAAGAGGACATTGTTGATGAGTCTTTGAGTTTTTAAGTGGGTACTTAGCACCTTCTTTGTGCCGTTTTCCCCATCCGATGGCCTGCCTTAGCAGGAGGGCTGATAGCCCTAGCTCCTGGCCTCCGGCGCTTGTTACTGGGACTGGCTGAGCTGTCCCTCTCCTAGCTTGTTCGTTGTTGTTTTTTTTTTACAAAATAACAAACGGCTAGCTTATAGTAGCCTAAGTGCCTGAAAAAAACTAAGAAAAAACAGATAAAGTCGTTGAATACACTACTTGGCCTTAGCCTAGTTGGATTCCGTCTGCAGCTGACGGCGGTTAAGAGGAACTGGCGGGGACCGGATCGCGCACATGGCCGGGAGCGCGCGGGGGAGCGGTGCGCACCGGCGCATGCGCGGTCCGGCAGAAACTGCTTGGAAGATCCGATCTGCGGCGCCGGGCGAGCCCGACACCTAATGTGGAGCACCCACGGGGACACTCGAAGAAGAATCATCATTACAACAAACAGCATTTGTTTAAAGAGACACTATACAGGAAAAAAGTAAAGTAACATGAGCTTTCTATTTCACAGGATGTTATCTCATTAACAAACCAAGCATCATTACAACACCTATACTGATTATTAGAGAGAGTGAAATCTCAACATATGCATACTTAACAGAGCGGGTATGTCTGCCAAATGATATTCTTAAATAAAATTAAATAAGTGAGATGGATGTGTATGTCTGAGGGTGAGGTTGTTTGTCTTTTGCAGGTGTGATGCACTCTCTCTGAGTACTGAAAAAAAGGTCTCTCTCCTGTGTATATTGGATACATAAGTGGTATGCTAATTCTCCCATAACCACAACCTCCCACATATTTTTGAACCATTCCTACACTGTTGTGCTATGTATCATTTTTCCAGTAAGACCCTAAATAACCAAGCAGCTACAAGCAGATGAGAAATTAAGTCTTCATTGCCTTTTGGGTGACCATTTCCAATGCGAAATTCCAAGACAATCACCAAAGGATCATTTTATAATAAATATCCAACAATTTTTTATATTTGGTTATGGACTACGTCCCAACACCCTTTAATATCTAGACATGTCTGCCATATATGCATATAATCTCCTCTTTCACAACAATTTCTCCATCACTGATCCTCATTCAGTCTCTATATATTTTAACCTCACTCATGTGGGATACCACTGAAATGCTATTTCAAAGAAATTTTATTGAGCTAAAGATTTAAGCTGCAGGTCACCTCTCTCTTAGCAAACCTTACTTTTTGTTCCTTCTATATCAAACAAATTTCTAATCCATACTAGGAAGATTGTTTTTGGTTTTGAAACTGGAATTGCTGTGGTAGTAAGAACAGCTGCTAATATTTGCCACTATGTAAAAATGGTACATTTAGAAATTCATATGCATAAAAATAGTCCACATATTGTGCAGTAGAGTCAGGTTCACATCAGACAGGTAAAAAATAAATTACTTCTTGTGGGGAAAGAAAGGAGTGCCAAACGCCAAACAACTTGATTTTATAGCAGGCTTGGTCAAAGTGTAGCCAGCAGGCCACAAGAAATTCTACAACAGAGCATGTGCTTTCCCTCTTCAATACAGCAGCATGGCCTACAGAGACTCTAGGTGTCAACATGCAATGCTGCCAAGTTGTTCAAATTAAGATGGAATGCTACATTTCAAGACTTGTAGCATCTGCAAGCTGCAACTGTGCATTAAATATTAATGTAGCCATAAAGAGAGTACAATGAGCTTCCACCAAACTGGCAACAACACCCTCAGCAGGTCATCTCTGTTTATGTGAAGTATTAAGATCATCGTTATTATTATTGTTTGCAAATTTGCAGAAAAGATTTCTATAAATTCTCTATTAAATAAATTTCTACTCTGAATAAAACTGACATTAATCGAGTTATTTGCCTTCCCATGCCAAGAGTTTTTAACTGACATGAGCACAGCTCAAGAGACTTTTTTTTCTGTTAACTGCCTGTGGCAACAGGGGGAAAAGCATTCAATATTTTCCAGGTTCATGAAATAAGTGGTTTATCTGGAGAGAGGCTTAGAGAGGTAGTTGTTCAAGTGGAAGGTATTTGTTTGCCAAATTCTGGGTCTAGAACTTCAACCTCATCTACCAAATTTTAAGTCTGTAAAACTCCTAGCTAATTCCTCACAGAATTGAAGTAAATGATCAAAGAATTAGAAGTGATAAGAAATTTAACAAAGAAAATAGACTGTTTCCAATAACTTGATATGTAGACAGCAAAATCAATTCATGCAATGAAAAAGAATCCCCTGGGAATTACAAATTACATTTCCATTGATACTAAACAAATTAATCTTTATTAACTTTATCATACTGAATACCAAAGGTGTTCATCATGATTAGTAACTAACTGTAAAGCACTGCTCTGGTTATAAATTAGGTGAACACAGTTCTCACAGAATGTTAATAAAACCCCCCACTTACCCACTGTGTCTACTCCTTTCCTGCCAGCCCTCCCAGCCATCTGCTTGTAGGTTAGGATGTCCAGGAGTCTGCCACCAAACACAGGTGTTCGGACAATTACCCGGTGTGCAGGAAGATTCACCCCAGAAGAAAGGGTGGATGTCGCAGTCAGGACTCGAATCAACCCCTGGCGAAAGGCCCCTTCAATGATATCCCGTTCATCAAAAGTAAGACCTGAGATGACAATGTCTGCAGTAAACACACTAACACCATGTTTGCAATGAAGCATAAGCACCAACATGGAAAGGCTTATGAAGACAGTCAGTAAATGAACAAATGTTTACCATATATCAGACAGAACTACGGAAGCACGTCACGCCAATCCTGATCACTGCGTAGAAGCATGGCTGCAAATTACCTTGAAATGCTCTCTTTTAACTATTCCAAACTATAGTATGATTTTGCAGACTGCTCCTCCAAAATGCTTGCAAACACCATAAAAAGTCAGAAAAACACAATATTTATTAGAGAATCATATAACCAGAAGAAAATTGGAGCCAGCAGTTGTAATATAAACTTAGAGGTAAGAGTTTTCCTTATCTAACTTCTGCCATTTTCTACCTTGAATCTGGGTCCAACTAGATTATACAGTTCATTTCCCTGAAAAACACCATAAACATATTTTCCAGTGTTTCCTCCAATCCAATTGTAAGTGTCCAAAGCAAGTGGGCTTCTAACACTTCCTTTGGGAGGCTTCTGAACAGCTTAACAGAACTTACTGTCAGGAAGTTTCCTGTTTATACTATTTCATTTGTCTATTTCTAAGTCCAGTCTTGCACAACCCTAAATTACTCTTCTTCCTTTATAGTTATAGTCTCTAAATACTGGTAGACTTTTCTTCCTTCTACCAATCCCCTTTATATTTTAGAGGCTATGTCTACACTAGCCCCAAACTTTGAAATGGCCATGCAAATGGCCATTTCAAAATTTACTCATGAAGCGCTGAAATACATATTCAGCACCTCATTAGCATGCGGGCGGCCGCGGCACTTCAAAATTGACGCGGCTCGTCCCAATGGGGCTCCTTTTCTAAATGACCCCGCCTATTTCAAAGTCCCCTTATTCCCATCTGCTCATAGGAATAAGGGGACTTCGAAGTAGGCGGGGTCCTCTCGAAAAGGAGCCCCGTTGGGACAAGCCGCGTCAATTTTGAAGTGCCGCGGCCGCCCGCATGCTAATGAAATGCTGAATATGCATTTCAGCGCTTCATTAGTAAACTTCGAAATGGTCATTTGCATGGCCATTTCGAAGTTTGGGGCTAGTGTAGACATGGCCAGAGTGTTCGTCTGTTTGATAAAGAACTCCTCCTAAGCAGTATGAGCTAGGACAACCAAATTCAGCTTCCTCTCATCATAACTTAAAGCAACGTAAGGGTTTGGTTGTGCCAAAAAAAAGGATTCACCTGGAAAGTGATTGCTTCTCATGAAACAAAAGTAGAGTCCTCAAAATTTACATAACTGAGCAAATTTTGAAAGACTGAATCAAGATGAGCCAGAAAAATAAGATGAACCTGGAATAGGATTGCATCTCAATTAACTTTACAGAAAAGAGATGAAACTGAGAAATTTGGAGTAGTTCTCTCTTTTGGCACCGCTAAGTCAATGCTTATGGTTTGCAAACTAGAAGATGATGTTATTGGAAACCAAATTGACTAAAGACCTTTTTTGTTAAAGCATAGTGAATAATATGAGTTTATTAGGGATCAAGAAAAGATATGCTTGATGGAATTCCCATTTTTAAAAACTATTTAAAAAAGAAAAAAAATTAACAAACCTTTTTAAGAAATCTGAAATAAAAATTAACTTCATCATTGAGTTAAGAACCTAAGCAACACCTGGCAAATCTTCTAGCCTCTATAATCAGCAGACCTGAGGACAGCAACTTACAAAGAAAGATGAGAGAGCTGATCAGTTTTGCTGCCTTCACTCAATGAGCTATTGTGACAATGCACCCAACACCTCCAGTTCCCCTTGAAGGGATGAACTATCAAGTTTAAGGCCTATAACCTTAATAGCTGTTCTCCTGGAACTCTCATAAAGGAACTCGGTGCTCAACTGCGTATACTGTCTTAACTCGCTCACAAAGCTCATTGTTTTGACAAAATGTCTTAGCTGAAAGTCATTATTTGTAAATTGTCCTAGGTGTTGAAATTAATAGACTTGCCACACAATTAGGCTGTGTCTAGACTAGCCCCCAACTTCAAAGAGGTAATGGTAATTAGGGTGCTGGGAGCTTACTGTACTCCATGTACAGCCCTTCATTAGGGTAAATCTTCGCCACAGCAACTTCTAAGTGTCAAACTCCGAAGTGCCAGCTTGCGTGTAGCTGCAGGTCAGCCATTTTGAAGTCCATTTTGAGGAATAAAGGGACTTCAAAGTTGCACAGGCACTCTGAAGTACCTGCGGCTGACCGATGGTACATTCAAGCCGGCACTTCAAAGTTACTGTGGGGGAGATTTAGCCTAATGAAGTGCTGCATATGTACCCAAGCACTTCATTAGTAATCTCCCAACACCCTAATCACCATGCCCCCTTTGAAGTTGGAGGTTAGTCTAGACACAGCCTTACTGACTTAAGCCTTAGGCCACAAAAAAAGACTATCAGGCTTAGCTTTAGCTGTGAGTGACAACGAGATGTGATTTACCTATAAGTAACAAAAGGAACAAGAGATGTCAGAAAGTAACTGGTAAATATAAGTCCAACTACATTATTAACATATCTTTGGTATGTTCATGAGAAATAAGCGAACAACTCAGACACACCTGCATGATGAAATGCCACTCCCCAAGGTAAAGTACGCTGGAGCACAGAATCCAGACCTGTGGGTGAGCGCCTTAGCTGGTTCAATACTTCCTCTATGCCTACCTTGTCCAAGGCAACTGGTGCAAGTTCTGAGGTTTTCGTAAATCCTTCAGTTAGGAGAGAGAAAGAATATTTTTATAGGTTTCAGCAAGCTTACTCTGCTATAAGGGCACAGTGCGCAGCTCACAGTCTCCTATTAAGCTCTTTCCACATCCTTCTTACTTTCAGACTGCTGCAAGGACCAGAGATGCACATTGTAGAACTCCCTGGCTACATTGTCTGCCAGTTTTTCACACCAGTTCTTGGATGGACAGAAGAGCAGGACTGAATGGCCATCACGAACAGTTTCATAACACAGGCTCACAACATGGTCTTCATCTCCCTGAATTGAGATAAACAATTTTTCAATAAACTCTTGAAAACTCTGTCATTCTGGCCCCGTTACACTTCAAATCCCCTTTCCCAACTCAGAAGAAGAAACAAGGGGGAAAAAGATATCTGAATTTCTTGACCTTTGAAAGACTAGGGATTAGTATGGTTGCATGGATATGTATGGCTGTGGCCACACTAGCCCCTCCCTTCGGAGGTGCTATGGCAATATGGCACTTTGTAATATGCTAATGAGGTGCTGCCATGAATATACAGTGCCTCATTAGCATAATGGCGGCTGAACATGCTTCGAAACTTCCGGTTTTGAAACACATACTGCCTGTGTAGCTGGGGGCCCTTCAAAATGGCCCCGATTTCAAGAGCCCCCTTCTTCCCATTTGGTTTTGGGTAGAAGGGGCTTTCAAAATCAAGAGGCCATTTCGAAGGGCCCCCAGCTACACAGACAGCATGCGTTTCGAAGCTGGCACTTTCAAAGCGCAGGTGGATGCCATTATGCTAATGAGGTGCTGCATATTCATGGTAGCATCTCATTAGCATACTCTGAAGTGCCACTTTACCATAACCCCTCTGAAAGAAGGGGCTAGTGTGGCCACAGCCTGTGTGTCTTGGGGCCAACAACAGATAAATCTGAAGACTTGTGTCAAATTATCCCTAGTTTACTCCCATTGTTACAATTCCAATTAAAACCTTTTTAACTTTTTATTAACATGCAAAGAACAATTAAAGCATCTGAAACTTCAGAAGTATGATTGATTATTCAGCAACCCCTGTTCATTCACAGTGATGCCAGATAATCAAGCTTCTACTGTATTTTGCATCTGTCCTTACAGAATTTCATCTTCCGTATTTCAGATAATTTCTCAAATTTGCCAAGTGTATTTTCAGTTCTAAGCCTATCCTCCAAAGAGGCTGCAAATTCTGACAGCTTGGAATCAACCTGAAACTTTATACGCATTATCTAGACTATTACGTAAATCATTTACGAAGACTCTAAATAGAACTGGACACATGACAGACCTCAGTGGGATCCTGCATTGATGTCTCCAACGTGAGGAGATCATTAGAAGTATTAGCTCCAGATTCATTATGAATCCCCAAGATTAAAACAGAAGAGAAGGAAAGAATACAAGAGGGTGCTGATGTTTAGTGGCTGCTGGAAGGAGCCATTACTCCATCAGAAGTAGTAGTGATTTAAGAGGAGAAGGAAACGTTAAGGAAGCATTAGAAGATAAAAATGTTGGGGAACAAATGAAGGGATTTCCTTGCCTCTTCTAGTAAAGAAGCCCTAGCAGGGAGAAAGCCCTCTCAAGCACTGAAACCCTACACATGACAGGACATACCGTTGTCTGCAGGCATGGTCCGTACTGCCCAACCACCACATAAGGGGGGAAGGGGCCCTAGCCTGATAGGGGATGGGTGGGGGCTAGCCTGCCAACCACTTGGTGCTTGGAGGGGAAAGTGCAGCCCCATAAAAATGTGAAGTGCAAAACACACATTTCTTGTCCTTTCCTGCTAAATCCTCTGCAGGAGAAAAAGCCCTTTCTAGAACTGAAACCCTGTGCAGGACAGGACATGCCACTGTCTGCAGACATGATCTGCACAGCCCAGCAGTCCTGTGGGGTGGGGAGGGTCTTGAGTTTCACACGGCACAGCTGAGCATCCCTGGTGTTTACTCTGCACAAATTCATCGATCCAGACAGAAATGAGATCTCCTGACGGCTCCATGCTGGGGATCTTTTCAACCCTGAAAAATCATGGCTAGATGTAATCACCACACTGGCCAGAAAGAAAATGAATTCAAATTGCTGGGCTTCCTGTTTCCTACTTCCTGCATACCTGGAGAGCAGCAGAGGGGAAAGAGGCCAGAATGCACACATGAAGAGCATTGTGGGACACCTCTGGAGGACAGTAAAACTGATTCAAAGTAACACTGTTTCCACGCTAGGATTAATTTGACCTTGTAATTTGGAACTTGGAATTACACTACATTGGAGGGGCAGGGCGAGCAAGTCAACTTTAGCACCCCTTAAAAATCGACCTAATGGTATTTGCAGTGAAGACAGTCACCTTGTAAAAATTGAGCTAGGTGCCTTAAAATTGACTTTATGCTCTAGAGTTGACATAGCCTGTGATCAGATTCTCAAAACCTATGGAGAAGCAAAGGCATTTTTGCCAAGACATTCAGGTCATTCTCCACCAAGGGCAAACATTTTACTCAAGATGAGATTGGGTGGGGGTTTTTTTTTTTGTTGAAGATATGCTCTAGCTCAAAACTAATTATCTGTGGGAAGTTCTATGACCAGTGTTACACACCAGTGTCTCTCAAGTTGGGGTACATATACCTTGGGGGCACACCGAGGTTTTCCATCAACTCACCTAGATATCTGCCTAGTTTTACAATAGGCTGCCTAAAAACACTGGGAAAGTCAGTACAATCTAAAAGCTCATTCAGACAATGACTTGTTTCTACTGCTTCATATGCATTACAGTGAATTTAAGTACAATCTCTCTACTCCAATTCATTTATTTGATAATAAAAAGTCAGCAAGTTTTCAGTAGTAGTAGTCTGCGGTATTTTTGCATTTTTTGTAAGTAGTTTTTAAGTGAGCTGTAACAGTGGTATGCAAAACAAATCTGACTCCTGAAAACCATACAGTAATCTGTAAAGGTTGAATAGCACTTGTTTCAAGACCTCAGATTGCCTTAGGAACAGGTTTCTCAACCATTGGCATCCATACCCTTAGGGATATGAGAGAGAAATCTGGGGGTACTTTTTTTTCCCCCTTTTTGAAAAAGGGGTACTTCATAGAAAAGATGGAGAAATGCTGTTATAAAGGAGGTCAGACTGGATGATCACAATAGTTCTTTTTCTTACTGTAGAATTTATAAATTATTAGCTCAGGCATGTCCAATTATTTCCAATCTAATTCATAAGAGAGCCTGGAGTGTCCCTCTGAAGCAAAGGGGGAAGGATAACTAAATGGTCTGAGCACCGGCCTTGTAAACCCAGGGTTGTCAGTTTAATCCTTCAGAAGGTCATTTAGGAATCTGGGGCAAATAGATTTAAAAAAAAAAATCTGTCAGGGTTAGGGCTTGGTCCTGCCAAGACGACACGGGACTGGATTCGATGACTTCTCAAGGTCCCTTCCAGCTTTATGAGATATGCATATCTCCATGTACAATAACAGATAGACCTGGCTGGGGAAAACTCTTGATTGCAAAAGAGTTAAAGATGAAACGTATGGTTTACCAATAAAAACCAAATTACAGGACATGTGTAACTGTAGGTGTGAGTGCACATACTATATTAGAGGCAGGGTAGGAAAGTCACCTACTTAAAACATTACACATCTACTGTTACATTTTAAGAGTCTTATTTTAATTAAGGCAGTAGAAGCAATGTTATCCTTGAGCAACTAGTTAGCAAGAATCAGCAATTACCTTGACTTGCAACATGGGTTGGAATTCCCGCATCAGTTTCATTGAGGAGTCATAAATGTTACTGCCAATTTTTACCCATTCCATGAGAGGTACAGGACGAAAATCAGTATGGTACAGCTCAGCATTCAGCCAGGAGGCCAGAAGGCCCAGGTTAGGGAGAGTGGCACTCATGCCCACTATCTGTATGCTGTCAGAAACAGGATTGCTCTCCTTGCTCTGTCTATAATTGAATAAAAGAAAATAAAAGTTAATAGAATCCTTGGCAATGTTCTGGTGCAGAAAAGTAAATCTTATTTTTCCACTCAAGGATCCTGATGCTCAAAGCAGTACACTGAATACATGCAGAAGTGATCACTCTCCTCTTGGCATATATAACCGTTACATGCTCATCGTAAAATTACCCATAATTAAAACAATGCGGCTATGAGGCTTCGCCTCTGAAGGCACTGATTGCCACTGGATGACTATATGCTAGGGAAAAAAAAAAAAAGATTTCTTTGCCATTAATTTTAAATGTTCAACTTACAGAATTATGGGAACAAAAAGGGACAGATTTTTCACTATAACTTTCATAATCTTAAATATTTTATTTAAACCCACTCGTTTTGTCTCTTAGATTAAACAATCATAGACAAATGTTTTTTAAAATGAGCATTGAAAGTTAGGTTCCTTATTTAGGCAATTAAATAAGTGGCCTTATTTTCAAGTGATGAATACTCATTAGCTTAATTTAAATTCAAAAGAAGCAATGGGTGCTCAGAACTTCTAAATAAGTGGCCTGATTTTTCAGATGCCTAAATACAGATGGAAGGGCAAAAAGGTTGATACTTTTTTTTTTTTTTTTTTAATTCTTGTAAAAAACCTACAGCCTAATCACTGACCACATGAATTGTCCATAACTCTAACCACAGGATAGATTTTTTTTATTAAATGCTTGTCTGCCACAACAGTGTGCACATTTTTTAAAATTAGGTGTTTCTTAATCCATCATTACCTAAGCTGCTGCAAATGCTACAGGCCATCCTGGGCAGACTGTTAATGCCTGGCAAATATATTAAAAGTAATTATTGTGGAGCATCCAAACACAAACGGAGTTCTGAAAAGGGTTGGAAAAAAAAAAGTGATTTGTTTTTAAATTAAAAACAATCAGTTTTATTTAAATTGGATATTTTATTTATTTAAAAGCAATAAAATATTAAATTTCTCTTTTAAAAACAACAATTACAATTAAATCTCATCACAAACATGCTATACACATTTATAATCTCAAAAATGAATGAATGGCTCTACTCTGTCCAAACTACCTACTGGCTCTTGCTTCTTGAAAATTCTTGGCTTTAATTTCTGTTTCTCAGCAAGCTAAAAAGGAACATGTGAAAAGAAAGATGCAAACTGGACAGGACTGTTTTGTTCTGTGCTTATGTGGTGTTGGACCTTGGCCAAGCATAGCAGAGGCGTTAGTTAAGTCAGGGCCCCAATTCTTCTCCCTGCAATTAGCACGGGGCCCCCCCAGCCTGTCCAATGTAATCCAAACCAAAAGAAATTTTGGTTATGTTCATATGAAAACAATCCTTTTGGCACATGTAAGAAAATAAGTACATCCAACATAACTTTATTAATTGGTATATACATGTGAATACACATACATAAAAACTAATATATTTCAACATTTTTAATTAGATGGATGACCCTGAGACCCAGCAGCTGATTGTGCTCCACTCCCTTACAAAATGTCATGCCTCTAAGAGGGGGCCTGCCCCCACAACACTTTGCTCATCCCTAAGTTAAGGCATTCATCGAAAGACAGGGAGACTATAAGAAAGGACAGAGGCAGCATAAAAAGGAACAGTGGAGTGGACAGGGGAGAAAAGGGAAGATATTCAACACACACTCTCTCGCCACAGAAAAACCATCATGACTTCTGGGCATAAGAGACATGCTAACTGGATATTTTTTTAACAATTTATTCTCTAGGTTAAAAAAAAAAAAAAAAAAAAAAAAAAAAAAAGGGAAAACGTGTCAAGCATAAGCCCAGAAAAAAGACAACAAAGGGCATAGCTGCAAAAATGAAACATCATAAAGAAAACTGCTTATGGGGAGAAAATTATGTAGATAACTATATGGATATAGTTGAGCAAATCAACTGGTTAGTAACTTACATAATTTATTTTACAATGCATCATTCTTCAAGACTCTCTGTGCCTTTTAGTAGAAGTGCAATTTAACAAGTTTTTTTTTTTTTTTGCTGTATTGTATGTTAGAAAAAAAATAGCTTAGCTAATCATTATGGCTTGTTTAATTAGTTAACTAGGTTTAGAATCTATCAATTAAGTATACAATACAGAAAGCTGAAGTAAGAGAAATCTAAAGTTGCCTTTGCTACCAACTATCATTTTCTTATTTTAGACTACAGACTACATGCCCCTTACTTTGGGGCATCATGGTCACAGACCATAATGGTGATGCCGTAAGTCTATTATCTACTTTACTTCAGCGTAACTCAGCTTTTCCAAGGGAACCCCATCCTATACTTGTTCTCTCAAAAAACAGAAGTGCCAGGGAGTTCAATAGGGCTTACTCCAGTCTTCACTTTTTTGGTAACTCAATTTAAATCCATCTCTTTTGATGATTTAAATGAATCCACCCTGGTCCTGGGAACTAGCTATATCACATCTGGTATGAATTATACTGAAAAACCTGACACTCCATTACAATTTCCTTCCTTATAAGTTTACAAAAGTAATGAGTTTTCTAATCCTTAAACTCCATTTTAGGGCTTAAAACTTAGTAACTAAGGGCTCCCTCTTGTATTGGGAAGTTCAGATGTTTTGTACTTTAATACAGAACACTTGTGATCATTGCATTTTCATTTTTTCCATGTCAAATGGTAATATGCACATAAAGCAGGTGAAATAACTCAGCAGAGAATAGCTGTAGTTAGCAAGTGCTTTTCCTTTGCAAATAATATTTATAATTAAGAAAACAGAAACAAAAATAAAGTGTCCTCATTTTAAACTTCACTCCAACCCTACAATCCTGGATACAAAGCCCTGCTCCAAGCTACCATAGGCCAACACAGGGTGCCTGATTATGTGCTTCTTTCCACATCAATAATTTTGTAGTGGACTCTGTTAGGTTATGAAAGTCTCCTAAAGGAAGCCATAGTGGTAGAAACACAATTGCCAAGGAATGAAAAAATTAAACAGGGCAAGATACAACAAAACAGAAATCCAAAATGTCTAAAAAATATCCTGCTTTAAATTTGAATTTAAAATATCAGCCTAACATCTTTTCTTACACAATAAATTTTACAACAAAAACACAAATTAAAAAAACTTGAAGAAAAGGTTTTTGGCTAGTGACAGCCTCCTAATGCAATAAAACCTCAATAACTGAGGGATCCTAGATTAGTTCTACCCAAATTTCAGTTGACCAAATCTGTATGTCCACTCACCCATAGAGCAACTTGAATATTTAAACTGCACAAAGGTCCACCCACCTTTTAAGAATTTTCTCTGTAACAAATCGAACTTTGGTCAGCAGGAGTTCCAGCAGATATCCTCGGTGAGAATCTCCCAGCATATGCAACTCATCCACAACCACCATTCCTGGTGAAAAGAAGCACAGCAGATATTATACCCACCAGAGTTCAAAAGCAAAAACAAACTTTCATCACTCCTGAGGCACCGTATTTCATATGAATTATATTTATATTTAATTTATATTGAAATTATAAATTAAAAATCCTTTTTTGTATGTAACGCTATTATAAATGATGGAGGTAAAGTGGTGTGGAAGCTAAGAGCCCATGACCCCATCTGGAATAATTACATGGCGTCCTGAGGTATCACAATACTGAGTTTGAAAACAGCTGCTCTAGAACATAATCTTCTGCATCAGTCTCTGGCTATGTGTCCACTTGGCCTGCCCTCTGGCTTGGGAAAGAAAAAGTGTATTCACTGGTTGCCTCTCCCAACCCAAATCCTCTTTCCTGAGAGCTGTAAGAGCATGTTGAAACTGAGGGGCATCTATGCAGCTCTGCTGCTCCCCACAGCCACTGTTTTAGATTCTCTCTCCTACTGAATAGCTCCATGATTTCCTCTCATTATTTTCACAACATTCCCTAGCAAAGTCAAAGTGGAATTGATTTTATTCTAGTCATTTTCAGAGCTAACCCCAGCACAATGCCCTGAATAGCAGCAAGGAAAATGTCAATGGTCCTTGCACTTTTCAATCTGGTATAGTTCAGCAAAACTCCATAGTCTATACAGCAACAGAAGTACTAGAGCTGCCTGCAAATTCAGGCACACACAGGACTGCATTCACTTACACTTGGTTCAGATTTACTCTCATTAATCTGATGTCAATTTCAACAGATTCCTACTGGCCAAGGACAAGTGAGTTTCTCAAGTCCCTTACAGAATCTTTTTAAAAACAGAACAGCAGCACCTCACAGACCTGTGACTAAGACTTCCCTATGAATCCTCAGTCTTAGTGAGATTCCCCAGCAGGTCATGCCTCAAATGTGGAGTTCTCTGCCATGTAGTGTTATTCCTGAGGAAACTGCAACAACAAATCTAAACTTCTGCACCATTACAGATACTGTAAAACTCTGCATATTTTATTTGTCAAAATAACACTACATAATAATTTACATTTCGAGCAATTTGACAAATTTATTTAAAAATACCTTTCAGCAACTATACCTATAACACAGACACATACCAAAAACCCCTCCCGGAATAGAGTTAGAGAAGCCCTTATGACAACCCAGGTCCTGTTTTTCTGCTCCCTCTCCTCCAGAACCCAGCTACAAGGCACCCTCCAGCACAGGCACCCTCATCCCTTACAACCCAGAGACCAGCTCTGGGTCCCCCAGCAAGCCCAGATACTTGTGCTCCCCTACCCACCCCCAGAGATCAGGGATCCAGAGGCAGAAACAGCATGATGCGGTCTCTAGTGCGTGTGTGGAATTTCCTTCACACAGTCTGCATCCTGCATCCTGTTGGGAATCCTCCAGCTTCCTCCCTCTAGCGCTGTCTCTGGTTCTGCCAGGTCCAACAGCCACTAGGGGCAACCAATAGCTCTGCAGACTGATTATGTGAGGCAGAAAGGAATCTCTATGCAGAACATTAATTTTGTGCAAATTCTGCATTGTGTAATATAATGTATAGCGATGTAACCAAAGCAAACAGAAATTGGCTCCCAGTGCTCATCAGAAGTAGTGGTCTGACTTGCTTCCTGAAAGAAAGCCTATAATAGCAGTTGCATTCACGTCTTAAAACAGAGTACTGCTGTCCATTGCCGCCTCTGAGCCAGGGGTGAGCAAAAAAATCAGTTCTGAGGCCACATCCAGCCCACTAAGCATTTCCATCTGACCTGCCCAGCTGATTAGCAAAGTGTGCATAATTAGCAGCCAGCAGCCTGTGTCCACCGGCCCCTCCCCACACCTTGTTCTGTCTGCAACTGAGCTGCTCCTAGGATTCTCCTGCTAGCTGTGCAGAGGGGGGACAAGGTAGTGCTGAAGCCAGGCTGTTCCCCTGCGGAAATGGGGTAGAAGGGCAGAGCAGGGATCAGGGAGAAGGAGACACATAGCAGAGCTGGTACAATCTGAAGCATGGATGGCAAGTGACTCACTCAGGACTGTGGAGCAGGGAAAAGAGAAGAAAACAGAGCAGGACCTATTTCCCTTAAAGAGAAAGAGAGGGGCCTCTCAAAAACTTACCCAGCAGCAGCCAGCACATACAGGCTGTCAGTCACACATATCCTGTCCATGCCACACATACATGGTCACTGTCACATATACACTGCAGCACACGTTCAACGTCACAAAATCTGTCTCTCACATACAGTGTTTCTCTTTCACACTGTCATGAATAAAAAAGCAGTCCAGTAGCACTTTAAAGACTAACAAAATTTATTAGGTGATGAGCTTTCGTGGGACAGACCCACTTCTTCAGACCATAGCCATACCAGAACAGACTCAATATTTAAGGCACAGAGAACCAAAAATAGTAATCAAGGTTGACAAATCAGGAAAACATTATCAAGGTGAGCAAATCAGAGAGAAGAGGGGCAGAAGGGATGGGGGGAGTCAAGAATTACATAAAGCCAAGTATGCAAAAGAGCCCTTCTAATAAGATAGAAAATTTCCATCTCAGTTCAAACCACGTGTTAATGTGTCGAATCTGAATATAAAAGAGAGTTCAGCAGCCTCTCTTTCCAAGCTCTTATGAAAATTCCTCTTCAGTAAAACACATACTTTCAGGTCATTAACAGAATGGCCCACTCCATTAAAGTGTTGGCTGACAGGTTTGTGAATCAGGTGTGTTTTTATGTCTGTTTTATACCCATTAATTCTTTGTCTAAGAGAGTTTGAAGTCTATCCAGTATACAAAGCATCTGGGCATTGTTGGCATATATGATGTTAGTTAAGGAATACGAGAATGTGCCCGTGATTTTGTGAATAACCTGGTTAGGTCCAGTGATGGTACCTCCAGAATAGATATGTGAACAAAGTTGGCACTTCGAACTCTCTTAGACAAAGAGCTGATGGGCATAAAACAGACATAAAAACACACAGTTGATTATATCAATTCAGTCAGGGAGGATGCAATCCACTTCCAGCAGCTGATGTGGAGGTATAAGTGCCACCAGAGAAGAAACTACTTTCGTAGTTAGCCAGCAATTCCCAGTCTTTGTTCAACCCTTGATTGATGGTGTCAAACTTTCAAATAAATTGTAGCACTGAACTTTCTCTTTGGAGTCTGTTTTCGAAGGGTTTTTGTTGTAGCTGCTGCTGCTGTATGGCTACTTTTAAATCTGCTACTAAGTGTCCAGGGAGACTGATGTGGTCTCCTACAGGTTTTTGTATGTTACCGTTCCAGATATCTGATTTGTGTTCATTTGTTCTTTTACACAGAGACTGTCCAGTTTGGATAACGTGTATGGCAGGAGGACACTGCTGGCACATGATGGCATATAGTACATTAGTAGATGCGCAGGTGAATGAGCCCCTGATGGTGTGATTGATGTGGTTAGGTCCTGTGATGGTGTCACTGGTGTAGATATGTGGGTGTAGTTGGCACCAGGGTTTATTGTAGGGATTGGTTACTGTGGTGTGGTGTATAATTGCTGGTGAGAATTTATTTAAGGTTGGTGGGCTGTCTGTAGGCGAGGATAAGCCTGCCTCCCAACGTTTGAGAGCGTGATAGATTATTGTCCAGGATGGGTTGCAGATCACTGATGATGCACTAGAGAGGTTTTAGCTGGAGGCTGTAAGTGATGGCCATAAGGTATTTGCCCACAAAAGTTCATGCTCCAAAAAATCTGTTAGTCTATAAGGGTACCACAGGACTTCCTGTTGTTTTTAAGCAGAACCTTCATAGGCAAAGTATGTTTAAGGTTTGGCAGGTCCCCAATTTCTGCATTCAGAGAGTCAGAGTAGGGAGGCAGCCCTGACATACTCACACACTTTTGTCTCTCTCTGTTGCCCCCAGCCCCAACCCTCCTGCCCAGAGCCAGCCTGCAATCAGTACCAAAATCCATGCAGTGGCCCCTCTGTGAAAATTACTGTCCACCCCTGCTCCAAGATGAGCATTTGGGAGGCCACCCAGGGGAAATTCAAATACTGCCCCATTGATTAGTGGCGTGCCCACACCCTCAGCAGCTGTAAGCATGTATTTCTACTGACGGTGGACATCTGCACATGCCTCAGTGCACATAACAAAATTCATTCTTCATACAGATGAAAAAAAGAGAGGGAATATTGTTCCTGTCTTTTTTTCGTGAGTCAGAACTTCTGTGCCTCCTATTATTCTTTAGGCATTAACATCCAAGCTCTCACTATAATCATGACAGTCATGTACACATACAGTGCTTCCTTCTCCAAGCAGTGCCATGGAGGCCTCCATTGAGATTTGATTTTAGTGGCTGCAGCATAAGCAGCCACAAAAACATCACATAAAGCCTGTACCTTTAAAACAGAAGTGCAATGAGTGGAGACTACAGGTCCCAGCATGCAATATTCTTTTTAACTCAGTAGCTTGAGCAGTGCAAATAGGGGCAAAACATGCCCTTAATCTCCTTTAACCTTATCTCTACTGCCAATGAGGACAGCCAGAGCATTCTCTTTTTCCTGCAAAATAGGTGGGACCTTGTGGCTCCTGGCAAGGCATTCACATTACTGAGAGCTTGTCCATAGTTATTCCAAAATTGATACTGCTCTTTAAATTCATACACTACTGTCATCTGAATTAATTTGCAAATTATGACCCAAGTTTACACAGTTCTTTGAGGCAGCCAACTTGTATTTTGTTATAAAAAATGCTAAAATCCACGTTTTTGAACTTCTAATTTTTAAACTTAAGTTGAAATCTAACACAAAAAACAAAGTACAAATCCATTCCTCGCTTGCACATTTAACAGGAAGGAGGTTTTTCTTTAATCTGCTCTCCTACAATTTTTCTGAATGTTTCCTCTTTCACTAAACAATATTATAAGGAAACATCTCCTCTTCCTATTTACCAGGATGCTAGCAACTGCATAGCTTATATAATAATTAAACTAAAATCAAATTGCTCTGAACTGCCTTAGGCAGCAGAGACAGCTCTGCCAGCAGCAGAAATTGAGTTTCTTGCAACAATTTCCAGAGGCAATCTGAGTTGGCAGCAGGAGGTTGACACCAACAAAAGGAACAGCTCAAGCTTGAGATGGAATCCAGCCAGAGCTGCAGTTGTCTCTCAATAATTCATTTCAAAGAATAAAACAGTCAATTAAAAAAGTAGTCCAAATTTAGAATTAATTAGGAGATCCAAGGTGCAATGTTGCAGCTTCACACTAGGTTGGTGTTTGTTATAAAGTCATGTTCAGCTTCTGTCTGTATTTTCAGGCTTTTATAAAATTTACCCCCAACTATTACCTTTTGGGATGTAATTTGTTTGGATCCTTTTACTGCAAAAGGGATTTTTGTGAGGCTACCAGAAATTAGTTTGCATAATTTTACCAATAATGAAGTAACAAAATTATGTTTAATCATTAATCTTTCAGTTTTTTGCACTTCCAATAACGCAAGACAAGTTTACAAATTTTAACAAGGTATATAGACACAAGGTCTGCACATCTAATCACATTCTAATTGTATACTTATGGGATTCTACACCTATATGACTCTCCTGAAGAGCACATGAAGAAAGGCATAGGAATTGCACCAATACTAATTTGATACAACACTTCTTCAACCAAAAAAAACAGAAAACAAAACAAAAAGAAGGCAGTCCTATAGCACCTTAAAAACTAAAACTTATTTATTTATTAGGTAATAAACTTTCATGGATAAGACCCATGTTTTCAGATTATGACTCAGATTTCTCAAAAACTTCAGCACATTCAAGTACACCCTATGCTTTGTTGGGTAATTGAAACTATTTATAGTGCATAAAACACTATATGCTCCAAGGTCCAGCCTGTGAATGTGCATATAATGTAGTCACACACAAAGGTAAAAATCAGCCACCTCTAACTTTTTCTTATTCTTGTATTTCAGAGCTATCCAGCTGGTACAGTGAAAAAATATTGCATTAATTGCACACAAGTCAAAAAATTGCAGGGTGAGCGTTTCATAATTAAATACACTCATCCCTTGTCTAATAAGTACTTTACTAAAGAATACTTGCTAAAATGAGGGACATATATACCTACCTTTATTCACTATGGCTACATTTACACTAGCCCAAAACTTCGAAATGGCCATGCAAATGGCCATTTTGAAGTTTACTAAGGAAGCGCTGAAATACATATTCAGCACCTCATTAGCATGCTGGCAGCCACGTGGCTCATCCAGGCGGGTCTCCTTTTCGAAAGGACCCCAGCAACTTCAAATAAAAGTGGATTTCGAAGTTGCTGGGGTCCTTTTGAAATTGCCGCGGCTGCCAGCATTCTAATGAGGCGCTGAATATGTATTTCAGCACTTCATTAGTAAACTTCGAAGTTTTGGGCTAGTGTAGACACAGCCTATATGAACGAACTTCCTCCACTTATATGAGTGGGGTTCCTGGCCGGAGATGGGGAGACCTGCACACCCCTGCAGCCCCAAACCACCCCAGCATTAGATTCTCCCTGCAGCCCCAAACTGCCCCCAGCCTTACAACCCCCACCCCATAGCCCTAAATTTCCCCCAGTCTTAGATCCCCTTGCATCCCTCAACAGCCCCAGCCTTAGACACTCCTCCTCCTGCAGCCTCTTCACAAGGGCTGCTAGGCTGGGTGGCTCCCCAGCCCTCCTGCTCCTAGCACTTAACTCAAGCGTTAAGGTTTCAGCACCTAGGCATAAGGTAATTGCTATCCCTAGTGATCGAGATAGCTGCTGGAGATAGCACCTACCTCTATTGATAGATATCTGCCTGAGGCAACAGTGTTAAGAAATTGCAAATGTCTTCTTTAACAGCCACATGCAGTTGGGAACTGCCCAGCTGGCAACCTTTTAACAAATTTAAGGGACCCATGTTTGGGTCCCAACCCATAGGTTGAGAATCCCTGCGCCACAAACACTACATCGTATTTCTGGTGCCAAACTATTCAACTATGTCAGAAAAGTACCTTAACTCAACTGGTTAATGTCCAGTTACAAGCACTTGGAATGAATTGGACACATTTTAATGGGAATTTAGTGTTGCTCTTATGAGTTTTCGCCTACGAGAGGAAATTTGGGAACCAATTGTGCTCGTATAGCAAGGGATGAGTGTACTCATTTACATTTCTGATTTTTCTTGGTTTACAACATCAACCCAAATACTGCAGTAATATCAGATGCCAGCTGCAGGGTGGGAGGGATTATGTATTTAACAGCAATGGATAATTCTTTATCAGCTAGGCAAACACAAACAAAGAATGAATTTTGAATGCGCTAGGAAAATGCAGCTTCCTTCTCACATTTACACAGAACGACCAAAGATTGCTAACAGTTTCACATCTCTCTATATGCATCTTATTTAATGGACATCATCAAAACCCAAGGCCTCAATAATACAAGAAGTCCATACCTCTGAAAGACAGCTGGTGTTTCTGAAACAACTATTGGAAAAATGAACATAAGGTTATTGCCCTCCTAATCACATCAGCCAGCACAGAAGAGCCTCAGCTAGGAATTCCAAACAATGAGACCCAGAAAAGCCACATCTTCAGTTCCATCCCCACTTCAGACTACATGAATGCAATTCACCGATTGCGCACACACACATTCCCTAGTCATCCCTTATGGCACACAGGCGATCCATGAACTCGGAGTCACACCCAGACACCCTTCATTGCATAAAATCTGCCCCAACCTTTTTTTTTTTTTTTTTTTTTTTTTTTAAAACAAATACTGACAAATCCTATTGACGGATTGTCACCCAGTAATACTGCCCAGTCCAGACAACCCACAACCACAAATTCCACCCACCAACCTGCCTGCTAACCACACTGAATAATGAAGAGCAGCCTTCTGAATGGATTCCCAAAGGCAGCCTATAAGCAGCATAATGGAGGGAAGACTCCTTGATTTTCCTTGACAGTTTCTCAGTCTCAGTGGGTATCTTCTCATTCTCACACACACACTAGTTGTACAAGAATTGTCAAAGTCTGGCTTAATCTCCCCTTTCTGGACACTCAGTCGTCTGCTATATTTGGGTTCCACATGCTGGGCCCACATGCTTTTAAACTTTCCTTGGTCTTAGCAGTCACAAGCTTCTCTGACACATGCAGTCTCTCTAAATGGCTCAGCAAACCATGACCGCACTTCTGTAGCTCAAAGCTTCTCCAAATGATGGCATCTTTCTTTGACCCCTACATTCAGGAAACCTGCCAATGAGTCCCTCCAACTACTTAGCCTCTGTGTTTTTAAATCTCTGGACTGAAGATTGGTTGCTTTTTCACACTTCGGAATCTTCCGCTTTCAAACCCTAGCTTTTCACACTGAAGCTGGAGAAAACAGGTATTACCGAGGATGCAGTTATCTCATTGTTCTGCCGGGGCCCAGCTGTACACTTGATAGTCCTTAAAATTGTCTCATTCAGAGACAGGTGCCACTCCCTGACTACTTAGCTTAAGCAGGACAAGGCAAGAGTACAATAAAAATACAGGTTTAAACACAGTCCATAGTTTCAAAATAAAATTCATAAACTGTAGAGTCTCTATACTGCCACAAAAAGCATCCTCCTTCCTGCTGCAGATGGTTCAGGCCCTACCATCTTACCCAATGAGTCCATCTTGTTCTCTTCTATGAGTCTGTTGATTAATCCATTGGCTCTCTCAATGGTGCACACCGCAACATCCAATGCTGAGAAACGTCCAGCTGGAGAGGTGCTTCCCATATAGCCTTCTACCCGCACACCCACTTCCTGAAATAGAGTCTGTGTGCCAGAGAGACAGAACATTTGTTCACAGGATTAGACACTTCAGCTGTTATCAGCATGTGCTGGATGCTAAAACCAGCTCAGTACACAAATCATAAAACAGAGAGTCCCAAACACGAGCTTAAAAGCATGGCTGAGCCAGCTAGTCACTGCTGTCTACTATTCAACAGTGTGCTTTCTGCCTAGGGCAGAGCAGTCCAACCCATTGTGACTGAAAGCACCTCTTCTTACACTCTAATTACTGTAATAAACTTTGTACAAAATATGCCTTGGGAATTATAATTTGGAAATGTATATCTAAACGGTCAATAATATATAAAGTTGTGAATGCCCCCAGCATGAAGTTACTAGCACATGTTCAAACCCACACAGCCCTATTTAGAAGTTTTTAAACAGGGTTCTCCTAAACATATGCATGTTTACCTCAGTTTACATAAAAGTATTAAACACGATCCTCAAGACAGCAAGGAGAAGATTTGGCAAGAAACAGAATTTCCATTTTAACAAATAAGCTGGTGAAGAAAGAGCATGTAGCTTCCTTCACTATCAGATTCCATGTTGCCTTCCTTACTGCTTGAATAAATACTCCTCTGAAGGGTAACCCTCTGAAGAATTCACTTCAAAAGTTCATTGGACTATAAAAAAGGGGGCAGAGGATCCCAAGTTCTATCTAACATAAGACAAAAAGGCACCAGCACCTTTGGGGGAGATGCAGACTGAGGAAAGGGTCAGTAATGATTATGCTAAAAGACTATGTTTGGAAAAAAAAGCCATTTTATCAAAGCCTTGAACTCAGTTTGCTAGATTAAGTTTTAGCCTTTTGTGTGCATGTATTTAATTTTAGTTCGTTATAACTGTTTCTAACTTTATCTCCTACTTCAAATACTTAACCTCCTGCCTTTTGTTAATACACTTGTTTTATTTTTAATCTAAACCAGCTCACTGCTTTGTTTTAACAGAAATTACAAGACAGTCTTTTAATTATACACACACACACAATTGGAGGTGCATATCTCCTAGAACTGGAAGGGACCTTAGGAGGCTCATCTAGTCCAGTCCTGTGCCCTCTTGGCAGGGCCAAGCACCATCCCCGACATCTATTTGCCCCAACCCCTAAATGGTCTCCTCAAGGATTGAGCTCACAACTCTAGTTTAGCAGGCCAGTGCTCAAACCATTGAGCTCTCTCTCCCCCAGCAGTCCTGTTTGGAACAGCTAACTATTGAAAATAACTCAGTGAATGAACCTTAATATCAGGACTGTCCAGGCAAGGGCTGGACAACGCAGAACATATGTTTTTGGTAAAATCTAGGACTCGGGATGAGTTGGGATCAGCCTGCAGATAGCACTGAAGCTTGGGAGAAGCCAGTGTGGCTGGTATGTTGCTGATAGGTTGCTGGGATCCGAAGGCTACAGCTATGCACAGATCCTGTGACCTTGCAAGCTGGTTAAGAGAAGTCCAGGTAGGAAGCTACGGCAGCAAAACTTAGTGAAGTGTGCACGGCAGGTAGGGACACAGCCTCATTCTGAGCTGGACTGCACCCCAGAATGTGACAGGCCTACTGTAGGATGAAGCATACACAGCTGAAAGAGGTGAGCAGCAGTAGCACACAGGAAGTTTGTTTCAAAATAAAAAATAAATATTCTGACAATGTTAAAACATCTTATTTTGATATTTTTGGAATAAATATTTATACCTTTTTGTTTTGAAATGACCTTTTGTTATATACACTACACACATACATCAATAAACAAACACATTTAATAGATACACACAAATACAAAAAACAGAAATTGAAATGAAATGTTCTGATCAGCCCCAAATTCCTTCACAGAGACTTTAAGCACTTCAGGCGGTGGTCTTATTCAGAACAAAACAATTTTCAAAATCTTTCACAAAACCAGAATTGCTATCTTTCTCAAACCTCATTACTCCCCTCACATAACCCCCCAAATTCATTCAAAAAATTCCACATTCAAGGTTCTGAAAAAGTTTGACAGCTTTGAGACATAATCCCACATTCCTGTAAACCACCTACCTGCAAATAATACTTTTTCTCTTTGGCTACAGAGACAAAGGGGAGGATGAACAGAGCTTTCTTATGGGTCTCCAGGACTCTCTTCAAGATGAGTAATTCAGCAATCAGAGTCTTTCCAGCACTAGTAGGAGCTGAAATAACATGATCCATGAAAAGTGTGTTAAAATGTAAACTATGAGAGAATAAGTAGTGGATGAATCTGGAGATGGAAACTGCATACAACAAAAAAAATAAGTGCCTAAACGTCTAAGTTACTTTTTAAACCCTGACGTAGGCATTTCTGAAAACTTTCCTCAGAGACTCTCACTTTAAGGATGATAGTTCCTGGTCCACAATGATTGAAAGTCATTACCACTTGGATCGCTGCTTAGTGACACATGTAAAACAACCCAGCAGGTCTCTATCCAGGGCCTAAATGACAGGAAGTCACGTAAAAGAGTGCTGCTACGACAACTGTCATTAATTTGTTCTTCATTACCATCTCAGAAAACCACCAAGGATATGGCCATGGAGGCTGGACTCCTTCATATCTGGAGATGGTCTCAGAAGAGTCAGAGCCCTCCCTGGAGGGATGAAGGGCTTGGGACAACCCCACCATGCTTCTTCCCACCCCTACTCCATTCCTACTCTGCCCCACAAGCAACTGACCCAGGGGACTAGTGGTGGGCAGAAGGGTGGTGGGGCTTAGCACAGGCAGCAAGGTTCATCTTCCCCACGACTCACTGGTGGCTGCAAGAAGCAAAGCAGCCTGCCTGCAACTCCAGTGGCTCTGCTCTGTCAATTCCCAGCCATGTTGTTTATAGGAGAGGGCTTGGAGGAAGCCCTGGGAATGACCCTGCACTCACCAGTGACACGACATGCGGCAGTGCAGCTGGGAGCAGGCAGAACAGACTGGTATGAGCCAGGCCATCAAATGCAGGTGTGGGCCCAATCCACAAATCTCCCAGGATGCCATGGGTCCCATGGGGACCCGCAAAGTGCAGGGCCTGGGGGGACTTGCCCCAAACCACCCTATGGATGGAACAGCTCTAAACATAGCAGGTCATAAGGACAAGTGGCTAAGCCCAGAAATTCACTCTTCTGTACTACCTTGAAGACAAAGATGATTTCAGCCTCCAGTCTAACATCTTTTAGCAGCAATAAAATCATTTCTATATTACTGAAGTTATAGTGCATGATTCTATCAGATGTCCACATACCTGAGTAAACCAGGTTCTTCCCCTCCAGGACTTGCCCAAGCATCAGACACTCTGCTTGCCATTCAAACATACGCACTACTCCCAGACTGTGATATTTCTCCAGAACTGCTTTGGGAAGACCCCAGCTTGCTAGGAGTAGTTTGTCTGCTTGGTCATCAGGAATATTCATCTGCTGCCATTGCCCTTGGGGAAAAATTCCAACATCAGCAGATGCAGCACAGTGAGTAATAGGACACTTAAACCTTATTCACTAAACTTCACGAAGCATCAGAACGGCCATGCTTAATCAGACCTGCAGTCCATTTTACCAGCAATCCTTCCTATCTCTGACAGCGCCCTGCACCAACTGCTTCAGAAGAAAGTGCAAGAAACCTTACAGAACAACCTGCTCCCCCAGCTGCCCGAGAAAGTGTCCTCCCAGTGCATTATAGTTAAGAGACTGGATTATGGCCCGAAGTATGAGGGATTATAGCCTGTAACAGAATAAGAAATATTTTTTGGATTTTTTTTTTACTACTCTAACGCTGAATATTCTTGCTATCCACTGAGATGTCTAGCCCCTCTTGAATTCTGCTAAAGCTCTTGGCCACAATGATCCACACACTAATGCACCTTGTATGAGTACAGTAAACTCTTTCATATCCAACATTCTATCATCTGGAACTCTCAAACCACCAGCATTTTAACCATAAGTCCTTTTTAGTTATGTTCTCTGTAAGTACAATATAGTGAAAGTAAATACAAATAAATACAGAAAATACAGTACAAGTTTACAGTGTACAATACTACTGTTGTTGGTAAATAAAGTACTCTGCACACATTTTTGTTTGGTTCTTAATATCCAGTCCTATTTTTCTTTACTGTTATGCATTGCTAGGTAAACCTCTCTATTATCCAGAATATTTGAATATCTGGCATCCTCATGGTCCTAGGGCTACCAGATATGAAAGAGTTTACTGTAGTTCTTCTACACTTTAGTTTTTAATTCACCATGTTTCAATTTCTTTGCATAATTGCTATATCCTTGTTTGCTGAGAAAGCATTGCAAGATATTCCTGATCTACCTACACCACACCATTTGTTGTTTTCTATGCTTTTATCAGCTTTCCTTGTATTTGCCTCCGAAAATATTTTCCCTCTCTCCATAGGAGAACTTTTCTATATTCCATGTCAGTTTCATTGCCCATCTCTGAACTCCAAGTATTTCTGTCTGCTTTCTGAGGTGGATGATATAAGAACAAAGGTTCCAGTTGAAGATGATTAAGACACTAACAGCATTATAATGTTCCTTACATTTTCCATCCCATTTCTACACATTGACCAAACATCTTTGCTGAATTTTCCACAATGCTGCCTGAGGATTTTTCTTGATTTGTTACAGCTAACGTAGAACCCACATTAGCACTCCCCAACTCACTCAGCTAGCAGTGGTGAAAGGTTCTCCCTACCCCAAAAAAATAAAAGGCTCGTGTAGACATAGCTTTAAAGAGCAATTTTTACCTTCAAAGATCCCAGAGTACAGAAACTAAGTTACTAAGGATAGTAACAGAGAGGTAGCCCTGTTAGTTTGTACTCCAACAAAATATTGCTGCTGTTTTGTTGTACTAAGGATATTAAATGATCAATCAAACCAGCGACTTCCAGAATAAAAGGCAGCAGCACCTCTCAACAAAATGAAGTCTTTTATCAGGAAGTTAGGGTATATCTACACAATAAAAAGATCCACATCAACAAGTCTCAGACACTGTGTCAAGTGACTCAGGCTCACACTGCAGGACAGGCACCGCAAGGTTAAAAATAGCAATGTAGCTGTTTCCACTAAGGAGCCTGATGAGGGTGGATGTCTCAGAAGCCAGGCTCCAGCTCAAGTCTGAGCATCCACAATTATAATTTTAACTCTGCAGTACAAAAAAAATCAATTGTCCCTGGGTCTGAGACTTACTACCATGTGTTTTGTTTTAGGGGCGGGAGGGGAAAGGGGGAGCTGTATATATATGCACTCTCAAAGAGAGAAATATAAGTACTTTTACTGTGATTTGTCCAGTATGGCAGAATTAACATCCCCTAGTTTTTTAAAAGGGTTACACAAGCAGTTCTCAAACTTTACAACATGAACATCTGAATATAGAAAAATCTGTAAATTAAGCGGGTAACAAAGAGGAGCCAATTCACGTGACCCACCCGGTATCTGCAGAGTACAAGAAGATATGGTACAAAACAGTTGGAAAACCACTGTATCCGACGATCTTAAGGACCCATCTATGTGAACTGTGTTTGTACCCTTCTTCCCACTACAAACAGGCGAGCAAAATGTCAAAATTACGCAGGTAAGATTAGTGACTATAAGTGATCATAAGTGCTGGATTTCGGATTCCACCGTGAGACAGCGCCTCCATCAGCATCAGCTAGGACTAACTAACTGACTGATTCATTGTATAGGACACGTCCCATCCAAACACTGACCCGATCCAACCCTGCTCGCCTTGCGGGGTGTGACGGTTACATCTACTACAGGGAGCTAGAGGAGTGCGCACAGCGCGGCGTCAGCGTTTACAGACGAGATGGGACAAAAGATGAAGACACGAAGCATGAACCATTCAGCTGCGCCACCCACACGCCTGTGCGCCGGGAGCGCTCAGGGCGCCGGGGTCCGGATGCCAAGGAATTCACTGCAGCTAAAGGAATCGCTTCTCGAAGCGGCTCTCCTCTCCGCACGGGGCACGCCCAGGAGCCCCGCTCTCCAGCCTCAGGAAGGCGAGCGGCACTAAGGCAGCATTAACTGTGTTGTGGTAGCACCTAGAGGCCGCGTTGCGCTACGCGCCGGACACACACAAATGGCTCCCGCCCCGGAGGAAGCGGCAAGCAGGGGGCGGCGGTGCCTCTCGCTCCCCTTTCCCTGCCCCCACCGCACCTGAACGTTACCTGCGCGTGCGCAGCAGCCCTGTCCCCTCCCCCAAGCGGGCGGTACCTGAGCTGCTCGGGCTGCCGCTGCCCCGCAGGGAGCGCTCCAGGCCGGGCGGGGGGCTCAGCACCCACCAGGACGCAGCCTGCCGGAGAGAGAGAGGAGCGGGCCCAGCCACCCCGCCTCGGCCTCCCGCTGCTACCGGCCCGGGCAGGCCCGGACCCCAGGCCCGAAGCGCCGCCGTCGCCATCTTCCCGCCCGGCCATTCAAATCCCAGCGCCGGGCTAACGGCTGCCGAGCGCGCGCCCAGCCAATCAGAGAGCGCGCCAGCACGAAGTCCGAGTCAAGCGAGGCTCCCGTCTGGAAGGCGCGGCTCGCTAGCACCCCCTGCCGGCGGCGGGCGTCGCTGTCCCAGCAGCTGCGTCCAGGGCTCGTGACGTCGCTTCCAAAAGAGCAGCGACTGCGGGCGGCGGCCGGCCGGCAGCAGCCTGCGGGCCTGAGTCGCCGCAGCGCCAGGAGAGATTCGTGCAGGACGGCTAAGGCTTTGAGTCTCCTTCCTCGAGCCTGGCGGGAGCGGCGGGGTCCCCGTGCTCAGGTCCCTTCATAGAAGGAAAGAGTCAACTGCTTCCTTTCCGCCCCCCCCCCCCCCCAAGCATGCGGCGGTAAGGGGGCTGGAAGGGCCAGCCCCTCACATGGGGAAGTACTGAGCGGGAGCGTACCCCTTTGGAAAGCAGAGCCAATGCACGTGTCAGGTCCGCTGGTTTTTATTTTCATGTCGAACAAGCACTAGCCAGGAGCAGAATCCACCGCCTCCCCCTAGCCTAAGCTGGTACCTTACAACGGCAACACGTCAGGCCCCAAACACTCCCCGGTCTCCAAAAGGAGAGCAGAAAAGGGCAACGATTCCAAGACTAGCCCCTTCCAAGCGCCTGAGCAACCTACGATCAGATAGTTTCAGACGTTTTGAACACTCCACCCTCCTTGATTTCAGTCTCAATTAGCACAGGACCTAAGAAAATTAACACACAAAATGCGCACTTGCAAACGTTGTTTGAATTACTTCCACACACAACAAACCCGGATAGCTCTATCCCTTTTACCTCCACACTACAGTAACAGCAGAGCCCGCTACCCTTCACAACACACCCTCCGATTTCCATAAGAGGCAAAAGTAGATGGAATTACTGTAGAGGGTTGAAGGACATCTGATTTAGTTTTAGAGCCCTGTCCACTGTATGCAAAGCTACTTGTTTTCACATTTAAACTTTTTTTTTCCTGCACAGTTCCCACTATGCTGCATTGACTTGCCCAGATAAGCAAGCAGCAGTGAATTCTGGAGCACAAAAATGATCTTTAAGACACCTAGATCATTCAGCATTTTAAAGGACATAATTTTTATAACTGGTCCTTGATCTTGATTTGGATCATTTTATGTTTTATGGCTGTTTGGTATTTGCACTCTGACTGATAATCTATGAACACAGGGTATTCCTCCATTATTTTTGTAACCACCAGAAACAAGGATTCAGAACAATACAAAGACTTCACAGCATTTTTCATACCTCAGTGCTGAATAAATGTTATCCAGTTGTTCCCTCAGCAGAAAATCATTATGAGAACTGGCAGAACTATAATAGCAATCCATCTATTATTTCATTTTATATTCAGATTATAAAATCTTTGGGGACAGGGACCATCTTATATTCTGTTGTACGCCACTTAGCACAGTAGGGTTCTGGCCCCTGCCCTGGGGCTGTTACACACAGTAATACATAGAAAGGCCAAAGACTGAAAACAATCTCTAACCAGAGATGAAGTCCAAGTCTGAGGCACACAGCAATTCAGTGGTGAGAGGCTTCTACTGATACTTTGCTCTATCTATGGATGAATAGGCAGGTCTCTAAAATTAGCAAAATGGCACGTTTTAGGAGCACTCCATTACATTCTGTTACCTAAACAGAGCGCTCTCATTTCAACACTGTGACTGGGAAACCCATTGCTTTGATTTTTTCCCCTTTCATTCTTTTCCCTGCCCCATCTTACCTTATTCCTCTTTCGGTGTTCTCGTTATTTAACAGCCTAGTTAGCATGTTTCTTATTCTTTTAAGTAAAAGATGGTTTTAATATTAAGCTTCAAAAATAAATGTGCATATCAAAAGTAGACAGAACAGAAGTCATTATAATATGAGATAGGATAAACCATATTAACCACAGTCCAATTAACTGTGAACAAAGTTTGCTGCATGAGAGTTTTCAAATATTACTCAAGTGGGCAGGTCATACATACTTCCAAGCTCAATTCAGGAACAAACAGTGGAAAGAGGATGGAAAATGGAGGGGCACTGGTAAACCAGCATGCGTCTCTGATATTGATTCAGCAGACACGCAAAATGACTAATTTACATGTCAAGGTCAATTTTCAGGCCTCACGTGCTTTTTCAAGAGAGGAAAACTGCACTCCCCAGAGGCCATTTGTCTCTTTTCTATAGGATCTTCCTAACTGGAAGCATAGCTACCCTCATGGTTAGCTACCTCAACCATAGGTGTGCTATGCATTTCCCTGAGTCACCAGAGTCAGCACTGTTCCTACGATAAACATTAAGTCTTGCTAAATTTTGCTGTTTCTGCCGATTTTCAAAGAAAGCTGCCCCACAGAAGAACTAGTCTCAAATCCCTTTCTCCCTAGAGCTAACATTACCCTCCAATTTTTCATTCAATTTCCAAAGGACCATACTTTCTAAATTTCTAACACTTGTGGGAGCACGAGCACCTGGTGGCCGGACCTCACTCGCAAGGCAGAATGACCATACACTCCATCTTGGAATGCTATCATACAGCGGCGGGAAGGTCTGAAGTCAGGCCAGGAGAAAGAAATCAGAAAGTTGACAAGTAGTTGGAGAGTCCCCAAAGAGAACATCCTGACAAGCAGATAGTAAGCCCCCAAAGAGAACAGCTGGGGCTAGTAGCTGGAAGCCCCCCAAAGAGAACATCTTGGTTGTACAACATCAGAGGGTCTCAGGGGAGGTTTAGAAAAAGACCAAGGACAGAGGAAATCTTGTAACATGTTCTAACAGGCCGGGAGGATAGAAAGCCCAAATTAGGTAACAAACGCTTTAATTGGCCAGGTATCGAACCCCCAAGTAAGAAACAGTATAAAAGGTGATTTAACAGGAATAAGGGGGTGGGCTCCTGGACACAAGGCAGAGGCTAGCAACTTCCAGTCCAGACAGCAGACCCTGGCCTGATCACCCGGACGTCACCACCACGAAAGGTCCCAACCAAGCCGTATCTCTGACTTGAAGGGCCGCTGTAACGTAGTTATTGATAAGATGTGGGAGCATTGGATGTTATTGGTAAGTCACATGTAATTATATATAGTTATATGTAACCTAGTATTTAGCTTACGCCAAATAAATATGTATATATAACAAGTGTTAAGTAATTGTAGTTACAAATAAATGAATAAATCACTATTGGTAAATACCACTAGCTGGTCTAGCTGGGTCTGTATAGAGAATTATTGGGACTTAGAACAGCCACAGGGTATTGTGGTGTTCACAATCGGAGTGTTATTGTTCCTGGTACTCATAATACTGTGGAAACCTAGGTTTTAAAGTGAATACACTGAATCACATATTGCTGCTACACTATATCAGGCTGCTATAAAGGTGGGGTGGTTGGTCCCGGGCCACCCGACTCCCCCCCACTGTATCACACCCCACGCGCACCCACGGGACCCGGAGTAGGTCGGCACATCGTCAACACTAAAAACCCCTTTCAGAATTCCAGGGGAATTGTGATTTTGTTGCCATTTTCTGAACTGTTTCCAATGACAAAATATTTTTTGAAATGAGATTACATCTGTGCACCATATTAAAGATGTGGATATACCATATATTTATACAGAGCAGAGATAGGCAATAATTTTTGATGGGAGAGCCGCTATAAGACTTTGGTAAGTGGTCAAGGGCTGCACTTTTCTATGGCGGGGGTGTAGGGTCTGGGATGGAGTTTGGGTGAAGAATGTAGCTCAAAATAGGGAACTGGGATGAAGGAGAGAGTTGGGGTCTCAAAGGGAATTTGGGTGGAGGGAGTTGTGACCAGGACATGGTATTGGAGAGCAGTGTCCATGAGGGGGTGTGGGTGCAGAAAAGGATTGTGGCCTGGGGGGGTTGTAAAGTGAGTACAGGCATTGGCAAGGAGTTGAGAAGCAGTGCCAGAGGAAGGCTAAGGCCAGGAGGTGTTTAAGCTGCCCTTAGCCACCAGCACTCTCAGGCCGGCTTCCCTCCCAGCCAGCAGCCCCAGCGAACAGGCTGTTCTGTCTCTCTGGGTGCTGGGGGAAAGGGAGAGCTTCATGGGCTGTACCCCCAGCAAAACCTCTCAGCTCCTATTGGTTGGAAACCAGCCAATGGGAACTGAGAAACTGTGCTGCACCTCCTTCCCCAGCAAAATTTCTCAGCTCCCATTAGCCATTTTCAAGCCTTGACAAATCTCTTAACTCTTATGGGCCAGAAACCAGCCAATGGGAGCTGAGAAATTTTGCTGCCCTACCCCTCCCTCAGCAAAATCTCTCAGCTCCCATTGGCTATGAGCTGGATTAAAAAGCTTGGTGGGCTGCTCTGCTATATATTGCCTGCACCGACAGAGACACAACAGGATGTTCTCTATCCCTTTTTAACTGCTAAAATTGTTTGCTTTTTGACTGCCGTTGTATATTGAGGGGATTTTTTCAGAGGACTATCCACAACATTATCTTCCCAATTTAACAAACCACCCCTTACCTGTGATAAAATAGTTAGCCAGCATGACAGCCATTCATTAATGAAACAAGAAATCTAGAAGTCTTAGAAGTATTATTATTCACTACTACACAGGAGAAACATTGCTCTCTTATTCAAAATTGAATCCATTAAGTCAAAGGCATAAATATTTTAGTCTTCTATACAGATATGCTTTCTTCATTTTTTTTTTTACAGTAAACAAAAATATTAATTTTACTTGCACTATATGAAACTTTCAGGGAATCACAACTTCTTCAGGCAATTTGTCAATATTTAGTGCATTCTTTTAAAAGACAAAGGAACTAGAGGTAATGCAAAACCCTCAATTGTGGTAAAAGCTGATCCAAATAAAATAAATTTAATAAAAACAATGTACCATAATGATTTTATGGATAACAAATCTAATACTTCGTATAACTGTTTTAGCAGAGTTTCAGAGATTAAGGACAAGTCTTAAACAGCATATCTTATTTCTTTGGTCTCCTGTGGTGCAAAAGACCCTCAATTTCTGCTGAATTGCCCCTAATGAGCAAACAATATTTGAAGTGATCCCGAAAGCATTTGCTATGTTACCTCAATAATCTTTCTCCTACACTGTGGCTGCACTGCCCCTCCCTTTCAGAAGGGGCATGAAAATGCATCTGATCAGAAATGCAAATGAGGCACAGATTTAAATCTCATGCCTCATTTGCATACTCATGCAGGCTCTTGATTCCAGAAGAGCTGATTTTGAAAACCAAAACAGCTGTGTAGATGGGGGTTCATTTGAAAGGAAACCCTGCTTTCAAAAGCACCCTTTTTCCTATTTTTTTCCAGGAAGAAGGATGCTTTCAAAAGCAGGGTTTCCTTTCAAATTAACCCCATCTACACATCTGATTTGGCTTTCAAAAATCGGCTCTTCCAGAATCAAGATCCCATATGAATATGCAAATGAGGTCTGAGATATTTAAATTCAGACCTCATTTGCTTTTCCAATGGACCACATTTGTGTGCCCCTTCCAAAAGGGAGGGGCAGTGTAGCCACAGCCCTACTGTGGATTTCATTTGTGAGTCCCATACTAGTATAATGCAATCAATGTTGCAACTCATTTCCAGTCACTGGGCCACTTCAGAACTCTCCATTAACAGATCTTGACATTTCCATAGAGAGTATCAGCTATCCTGTCCTGTCCAGTCCTTATCCTATCCTGTAGTGAACCTCTGCATGGACAAGCTCATCCCTTGGGAGACAAGATGGTGATAGCAACATCCATAATTCCTTCATCAACCTTGTGTAAAGACCAAGACAAGATTGGTGCAACACAATGCAGAATCCTTACTGCACCCCCCTTGAAGGTAATAGATTTCAAGTACAGCTCAGGTCAAGGAATCCCCAAAAGTACAGCTCCAACTAGACAGGGCACAGGGCCCTGGAGCACATGCAAAAAGCACAAGACAACAATAGCTGGTACCCCAAATGCCATGAGTTCTATAGTTAAATTATGCCTCCATCCTATCTTCACTGTTCATCATCATAATTTATTCTCCTATCCATCTTTACATACCCTATGATGAACTTTTCTAGTTATCTAGTTTCCAGTTCATGGAGATGAAGGACATACTTTAATTCTCTCTCCCTCCCTCATTAAAAACTTCACTCCAATCTTTCAAGAATAATTGTTTGAAATCACGACACTTGCATTTGATATCAGGGTATGGAATGCAGTGAGGACATATATTATAAAACAATGTGTGCCAGACTTAATTTTTTCTTAACTTGTAAGTTGAAGGTGAAGCACAAATAATTTTTCACTTTAAACTTTTAAAATGCAGACTATCATGCAAAACCCATTTAATTTTTTCTCATATAGCCCATTAACTAAAATTAGAGATTCACAATCATCTCTAAGGTTATCCAGTCTCCTGTATTATTTTGTGCTTTTATAAGCAGTCATTTAAATAACTGTCATCTCTTATCAAGATGTTGCTGAGCTGAGGCCAAACACAAAGAGAAGAATGACTGAGGAAAGTGGCAAGTGCCTTCTTCCCCAAAGACAATACACAGAGTTGCAAGATAATCTACATGGGTAAGGTCTGAAAAAAATATTATATTCCTGCAATAATCATGATATAAAATATTGTAGTGAAGATTACTTCTATTTAGGAATAGAGAACAGCATTTCTGCCTACATCAGATAAGACAGACCAGAATTAGCTGTAATGTCGCCATATGAAGTCAACCACAGAGCTATTGCAAAGATAAGTTTCCATTTATCATGCAATTTCACAGCTAGAACACTGAAGTGCTTTTTCAGCACTCTGTCTCATACTCTCATTATTACATATTTATGAATCCTTGTATTTAAAAAAAAAGGCTCTGGTTAAAAATAAATTTGATTTTCCATCTCAATTTTGGACATCTTTTTTAAAAAAGCCTTGTTGTGCTATTAAAAAGGGGATTACAAAAAATATCCAGAACTGATCTATTTCTACTATATTCTGAATACAAGGCTAACTAGCAACTAGTCGAAAAATTTGATTTTTTAAGTAGGTGCACAGTTGGTTCATTAAATCTCTGTTCTGCCCCTCAACCCAGTGCATTTCTGCCAATGCATCATCACCTTCCTTCTTCACATTTATTAAACACTTGAAAAGAAAATGTCCACTAGTTCCTTTGGGACTTTGATCTTTTTCCATTGCTAGACTGCCAACATCCTCTGAAGCATTAGGTTCCTCCTTTGCATCACTGGAGTCTTCACCAACCAATGTTTCTGCTTGCTTTGCTTCTGTGTCCTCCTCTTCCATGAGTTCCTCACTGTTTTGTTCTTTAACAGGGGAATCTTCCCTTTGCACGTCATTCTTGGCTGAGTTAACATCCTCATCAAGCATCAGTGATGCCATTTCAGAGTTTTCAGTCTTGTTTTGTTCACACACTGAGTTATTTTTTGAGTCTTTCTGGCTGTTCTTCTCCTCTTCCATTGCTTGCAGAGTATCTTCAGAAGCTCGAGGAAGTTCTCGTAACTGCCTTACTCTTTCTCGTTTCTTCCTTCTTAAATGAACCCAAGAGTTTTCTATGGCTGTTAGAAATAGACTAACTTCATCCTTCCCACAGGGAACATACTTATGCTGAACCTATTACAGAAAACAGCAAAACTTCATTATCACTCTACTTTTTAAAAGTTTATATTTATGCCCAAAAGCAGCATCTTGTTCTAAAATGTAATACTTAATACTGTACCTTCAAATCAGTCAGTATTTTCTCTATCCACTTTGTAACCACTGCTATGCCTTCCACAGCATCCCAACCCATAGCTGATGCCTTGACTGATAACTCTTTGATTGTGGATGCCAACACTATAAATGTAATTGGCTTCCGGGGCTTTTCTAACTTCCTTCTTTTGGAGGGAGGTGACTGAAAAGAGCAACAACACAACTGAATTACAAACAAACAGACGTGCAATGCTAATCAGACAGTTTTAACACCCAGGACACAGAGCCTCCATCATCCCAGTGTCAGTACAGTAGAATCTGTTTATCCAGTTCTCCCTTATTGGGCTATCCACATTTACAGAAAAAACAGGATTCCAGGGCCAGAGGCAGGTGGTATCTCCTGGGGCCACTAGATGGCACTGCTGCACTATCCAGTTTTGATTATTTGATCCCAGTACCAATAGGAGTGAAATGGGATTCTCATTTAAAACCATGTACATTCACTGTCATATCCTATGTACCATTTAAGCTCTCAAGGAGGGTTTAAGTAGGACTTAAAAGGTGTGTATGCTTTGTACTGGCCTGCTGCACAGATATCAAAAAGAATCAATAATGTTTTCCCTGAACTGCCATCTCTCAGATTTTTGTGACTTTTGGTACTACATGTGAAGCTACTAATGTTTTGATTCTGATCACACACAGATGCACCTATCTTGTAAAATTAGTTATTGCCAGTTCAAGTGCCTGTGCAAAAAATACATACATGGGTAAAAGCAGGTTTTGATGTAATAGAATAGGTTAACAAGTTTAGTTCAGCTCATATATGACAATGTAAGGACCACCAGTGCGTCTGACAAAAGTGGGTTTACCCACAAAAGGTCATGCCCAAATAAATCTTAGTCTTTAACGTGCCACGGGACTCCATATTGTTTTTACAGATACAGACTAACACAGCTTCCCCTCTTCGACTGGTAAGGATGTGGACATTTTAAAATTTTCAGAAGAGGACAATTTTTTGCTGCTAAATCCTTATTTAAGCACTAAAGTGGAAGTGACCTGATTTTCAGGGAATGTGCCCACTCACGTTGAAACCCATCATTCACCTAACCTCTATTTATAGCTAGGCTTGGCAGAACTGGTTATAAGCGTGGCTTGGTGTAACTTATGTTCGTCTGACTGATATTGATATTTATTGTAAATTTTTTTTATTTTTTACCCATTTAAATTTTCAAACATGTGGAATGGGTGGCCTCAGACAATTAATGACAGAGACTCAAAACATTAAAACTTTATTACCATTAAAAATTGTCACCAATGTAACAGACTGACAATATACTGTAATGCTCTGAACAAACTTTCTGGACTTGACCCCACTAAATTAGGATTAACGCCTTTGGAGTACATTGTATTAACATGCAATTGGTGTATGTGTTACTGTGACATTATGAATTTCCATGGGAAGGGAAATAAAAACTGTAGTGATTAATTAGGCAAATGCATTCAAATTGTAGCATCCTCAGAGAAGCCACCTCCCTGTAAAGGTTTACATATAGCACAGTATAACGTCAATGTTACAAACAGAACAGTCAGTCAACCACACCCCATTTAGAACCGGAAATATACAATTAGGCAGCAGCAGACATCCAAAAAAGCAAATAAAGTACAGTCCTGTGTTCAATAGAAACTACTAAAAAATGAAGTCACAATAAGCCCTGTGGCACTTTATAGACTAACAGATATTTTGGAGCATAAGCTTTTGTGAGCAAAATCCTCTGGAACCCCCCATTCACGCATCTGACGAACTGGGTCTTTGCCCACGAAAGCTTATGCTCCAAAATACATTAGTCTATAAGATGCCACAGATCTTCTTGTTGCTTTTCAAAATACAGACTAATTCCGCTACCTCTCTGACAAAAAAAAATGAAGGTGAAGCAGCATTTTCCTTCTCCAGAAGGAAGTTTAAAATCTGTACTTAGTCAGTGTTCATATGTAAATTTTTGAAAGAACCATAACACTTTGCTCAGTGTTACAAACAACTTCAATTCCCAACATCTGAGGTGCCACTGTAATTCAAACTGGGTTCTCCAAATCCAAAAGACAAAGGGTTACTAAATAAATGACCTGGATTAAACTTGCTCATGACCTTCTTCCTTATACAGCAAATGCATAGGGCCCCTAATCGAGAAAGGCCCCCAATCCTTAGGGTAGGGTTGGAAGCACTGGACCTTCCAGTGCCTCATAATGCTAGGGGCTTGCTCTGAGCTGAAGCTGTGATATAAATTATCACAAGGATTCCCCCTTGGATAGGTGAATTTTAAGGATTGCTCCAGTAAGAATCCATGTTAAGGTAGGGTTTAATTCTGGCAAGCTTATTAGCATGTGTGTAGGTCCTTTTCTTACTTTTAAGGTATTTTCTCCATAATGCTTTTTATCTTAAGAATCAAGTCAGCTTTTGTAGGAAGTGCTGCGCCCTACCTTATAACTGTATCAAGTGCATTGGTTAACAGTTGGTAAAGAGAAAGCAAGCACGATCTCATCAGGAAGCCTCTCTCTGCTGAGGATGACAGTGTAGGAACGGAACTGTGTACTCTGGAAGTATCCCATTAGAAGGGAGAGGAATGCATGTCTCCACCCAGAAAAGGCAAACCCTGGGAAACTGCAGGCGTGAGTGTGGATGCCCTTGCTGGACTTTAGAGAGGGAACAAAGATACAGCTGCTGTGAACTGCGATAAAATGTTTCAAAATATAAAAAATAAACACCCTCTTAAATCAAACTATTTGTTCAAGAATTATTTCTTACTTTGCCTGTCCATACATTTCAATCATCAAAATGTATGTTTATTGACATTTACTGATAAAAATCTAATTCTGCCAAGCTTATCTATAAGCAGGTTAGGATTTGAGAATAACACCAAGTGACATGTAATGGATAGACTGAGGGGCACTACAAGGCTTTAACTGGCTATGGTGCAGGGTTGTACTGCCATGCAGGAAATGCAGCTCAAATACTGTTGTATCCTGTACTCTAGACTGAAAGGAAATAGCTGTGTTGTAGAGGACATACTTGTTAAACACTCCCCACAAAATTAAGCGTAGAGGACCATGAAAAACAAACCAAATACAGGTACTTACAGGCACTCTGACATCATCATAGAAACTCCATGCCAGTGCCCACCTCATAGTACGGCCTTGACAGAATTCCGTGTGGGTAACTTTAGGAACCTATGTGAAGGACAAACTCTTGTCATGACAACCTTTCATCTCAAATTAATGAAGTGTCCTTCTGTTTTACACACTCAGTGCAACTTGAGATATGTTACAAAATTAAGGTTTTGAACCAACAACATCAAAGTGAAACAGCAACCACTTAGACAAAGAGCTTTACCAAGAATAAAACAAGCAACTTAAATCCACCCTTAATCCCTAAGAATTAAACTCACATTAGGCACCATGATGTAGCTGAATGTAAACAGTGTAGGCTAGGAGGTCCCAAATTCTAATTGCAGTTCTGCCTCTGATATACCGTATTATCTTGGGCAAACCACTTCCTCCCCTTCTGTAAAATGTCACTGTCCCTCTGAAGTACCTACAGTAGCATCCTCTGTCACACAAGGTGGAAACCTCACAAATCTCCTCCCCTGTAGGTGACCTATGAAAGAAGTTAGGCTTCCCTGGTGAAGGAAGAAGAATATCCCATGTACACACATGTAGCTTTGCAATTAAGGAAATCAGCATGACAAGCCTCCACTACTTGTTTTATGTCATGGGGCTGACTGCTTGAGAATGGGGAAGCAATAACTGTGGCTTGAGAGACTATGTGAAATAGCAATGCAGTGAGTTTGAGCATGAGCTCAAGGAGGTGAAGGATAAGGGTCAGTTTTCTAACCAAAAGTATTAAGAATGCAGAGGATGGGATCTGGTTCAAGCCTGCTTACGAACATAGTGAATTTACATATAAGGTTAAATATAAATAAGAATGGCTACGTCTACACTTAGGAAAAACTTCGAAATGGCCATGCTAATGGCCAAATCGAAGAATACTAATGAAGTGCTGAAATGAATATTCAGTGCCTCATTAGCATTCTGCTGGCCACAGCACTTCAAAAGTGCTGCGTTTCACTCACACGCAGCTCGTTTACAGGTGGGCCCTTTTTGAAAGGACCCTGCAAACACCTGACAGGAACAAGGGGATTTCAATGTTTGCAGGGTCCTTTTGAAAAGGACCCCCCCATTGACAAGCCGCGCAAGTGAAATGTGGCACTTTCTAAGTGCTGTGGGCGGCAGCATGCTAATGAGGCACTGAATACTCATTTCACCACCTCATTAGTATTCTTCAACTTGGCCATTAGCATGGCCATTTTAAGTTTTCCCTATGTGTAGATATGGCCAATGAAGAGATGAAACACACATGGTACTGCACACTTTTCCTTCTCTTTTGTCAATTTCGATGATAAGCTCTTCAGAGCTTATTTTTATTTGCATTCCAGTAACACCTAGAGACCAAAGAGGCCACAGCAGACATGTCAGGTACAGTATCTGTTCCAAACAGTTTACAAAGCGAAAGAGACAATTCAGAACAAGTGGCTGCGAAGTGAGCAAAGATGGAATGAAGGAGATAAAATTACAAAACGAGAGAATGTGCACAATTCTTAGCCAATAAGAAGCAGTAATCACAATTTGCCACCTGTCCAACCATTATATGGTTGTACTTTCCTGCAAACATTATAGAAGAAGAAAATTCTGAAGAGATGAATTCTATGGATTCTACCTCAGCACATTTCTCACTTCCCATAAAAGTGCTTTTCAGGTTGAGAACTGAGTCTTGGGGTCTAGCATTACTGAATCATACCATAAGATATAAGGTCAGGTAGTTCAGTCACGAAGGACTTTGAGAGTACCAATGAAAATGAGTCTGATACGCTGAAAAGAGGAAGCCTGAGGAGGAACTAAATTTAGGATGAGAGTGTGATGAGCCAACATTATCTTAGCAACAACAATCAGAATAAATTTGAGGGAAGTTAGGCTGCAAGCGTCAAGGCCGGAGGAAAAGGAAATTGCAGTAATCAAGCATGATAAGATTATAATGTGAACAAGGGTTTTGCCAATGAAAGTACAAAGGAGGAGTTAGATTTTGAGATGTGCTGGAAAGCACATCATGATTTAGGTATGTCTGGAAATATGGGTTAAAGATACCTGAGTGAAAAAAGAAACCATGAATACAAGCTTGAGTCACAGGATGATCATGCTGTCTACAGTGATATAAAAGCAGAGATGGAAGGGTTTTGAGGGAAGACGAGGAAAAAGCCATTTGGACATGTTACGTTTCATCTGACGACTAGGCATCCAGAAGGAGATGTAGGAAGACAAGGTGAGATTTCAGTATGAAAAGAACAAGAGAGGCATTTGCCAGTCATCATCAATATGGTATTCAGAACCATGTTTGTGCAAGAGATCATCCAGAGAAAAAAGGTAAAAGAGGAGGAAGCCAAGGACAGAGCCCACAGAAGGCAGGATTGGAAGATCAGTTTCAGAGACATCCAATAGGTCAAAGAGGGGACAATGGAGTAGTGCCTCTGAAATGTGACCAGGAAGAGCTCATTAGAGACTTTAGTGAGAGCCACTTCTGTGAAACGTAGAGGGTGAAGGGCATGAAATTAGACTGAAATAATGGAGTTTTCAGAGCCCTTATGTTAGTGCACTATAAGTCTGCAGTCAAAAGCAGTCTTCAACAGCCCAGGGCATTTTTTTAAAAAAAAATACACGTCTTTAAAGGATTAATTAGCATGTAGTGGAAGTCAGGTAATCCCTGATTTTCTCTTTATCACAACTCAAACACATTTAAATAAAAATCCTATCTTGGGAGAAGACACCATCAAACACATTTTTGGGAGTGTGAACTCTGCTATCTACTCCTTACTAGGGGCAGCTAATGCTATACACCTCCCTGTTTGGGAAGATTCCGTTCCTGCCCACTACCCCCAGACCTGTGCGTTAAGTGGACGTGACTGCCCCAAATATACACAACAGCATTCAGACTCTTTCTTCTAAAGCAGGGGTGGGAGACTTTTTTTGGATCAGTGGCCACGAACCCACAGAAAAATTCGTTAGGTGTCACATACAAGTGAGAAGCATAAAACAAAAATGAAACCACAACCCTCACCAACCTGGCCCCCAAGTGAGGAGAAAAACCCACACAGATGTGGCCCCCCCCACTGAGAACCAGAAAGAGAAAGATGCTCTCCCCTCACTCCCCTGATGCTCCAGCACTAAGGGGGAGCACAGGGGGAGTTTACCCCCCCAGCTTGATTAACTCTTTTGGGGGTCCAACTTGTGGATTTTGTGCCCCTCTGGGCTCTGGCGTGGGGCCAAAAATGAGGGGTTCAGTGTGCAGGTGGTGGGAGCCAGGGATCAGATAGGAGTGTGGGGTCTGGGTCAGAGACCAGGATGGGTGCAGCAGAGGGCTTGGGGGAGGAGTCTGGAAGGCAGGGTGCAAGAGCAGGCTGGGAGGTACAGGAGGGAACAAATGCATTGGCAAGCCTACCTGACACAGCTCCCAGGGGGACACAGGTGTCTCCACATGGCTCCATGTACGGCAGGAAAACTTTATCTGGCCTGCAGCTTGCCTTGATCAGGTCTGTGAGGCTCAGGGCTCTCCCTCCACAGTGGGGAGCCAGAGCTGGCTTTCCCTCCAGCCACTGCGCCTACCTCATGGCTAGAGCACCAGTATGTGCCGCTGTGGGGGAGGGCCAAACCTCATGGACCAGATCAAGGCAAGCCATGACCATAGGTTCTCCACGCCTATTCTAAGGTAACCCACTGAGGCAAAACTGAGGGCAGAAGGAGCAAGGCAACTAATTCCTCAACCCCGTGGGACAATTCACTGTTCTGTTAGTCTACAAATTAAGTAATTTATATATGTAGCATACAAATTAAATGAGGAAAAACAGCTCTTGGAAATTCTCAAAAATAGTGCTGAAAACCTGGAGAAGGCACTATATTCCCATGTTTTACGTTCAAAACTCTGCTTAACCTCAACTTTGGAGTTGCTATCAGCGCCTCCATAATACAAAAGCATCTTCCAACGAACTGAAGTTCAGTTACTTGTAAGAAACCTTTCTTTTTAAGGGACAAAAGCTGGTAACAAATGCACAGAATCAGGACATAGGATATGCAACCATTCAGCACCCGGAGAAAAACTTACCCCCTGGATTCGAAGCTCCTCTTTTAATGGAGCTAAACTACATTTCTTGCCCAGCATGCAGCTGTACCACCTATGAAAAATATATTACATTAAAGATGCATTAGAAACAGTTCTACTGAAAATGGCTACTAACTGCAAAGGGTTCATATCAGAGACCTGTAAGCATCACAGGAGGTAAAGTACTCTCCAGTTAAAAATAGTGGCAAACCCATATCAGCAATATGTCTTGATCAAGGAAATGAACAGGGAGACCAAGGAAAGAAATCCCTGGTAAAGAAATTCACTGGGATTTTTCAAAATTAGATTGTGTAAAATTTTTAAAAAGTGTCTAAACAACTCTGTCCTACCTTCATAAAGGTCAAAGTGGTTTATAAAATGGTACCTGTCACTCCCATCCATGTTTTCTGAAAATTGGCTTATATGTGTATGTATAACTCCAAAGATGGTTTAGGCAAAAATCACATCGTTTTTAAAGTTCCAGTCTGCTGAATGTGTAGGTTCATTTCTGTCCATGTATTATGCTTGTATGTGAAGTTGGAAATACGAAGTGTCAAATAGTTTTATTAATCAAAGTCTTCTCATGAAAGCCACTAGAGATACTTAGGGAAACAATTATCTCATGGTAATGATCTGCAAATGAACTTGTTTTTCCTGTATACCCAAACAGTGATTGAGCCTAGAAAAAATGTGATCATGCCATCCGGTGCTGGAATCCATCCTCAATCTTGTATTTTGCCCTGGGGGTGGGGAGATAAAACAAAGTCGTCCCACTTTGAGAAAAGTCTATGTAAGTAATGGACACCAGTCTTTTGTCTTCAGCTGGCCTTTGCCATTGCCTCCTCACCTTAAGAAGATACACAAGAAAAAATCCTAAAGAAACAAAGAGTTGTAGACCCAGACCAGAGGAAAAAAATCAACTGTGTCTTGAAGCATTTTATCAGAAATAAGAACAAGGATGAGGAACATACTTTGAAACAATTTTTCTTCGGCTATTCCTACACTACAGCATAAATTCAAATCTAAGGCACTTAGCTTGATTTTCAGCTGTGACTGTTTACACATCGAATTACCATTACTTCAAATTTAGGGGGCACTACAGTCAATAGTCTTACTCCGACAACTTGAGTGGGATTAACAGTAAATTCGAATGTAAACATTTGGATTAATGGTAGTTTGGAAACAGCTTCCTTTTAAATAGGTTTTATTTACCTCCAGAGGAGTCCTACATGTATCCCACAATGCCCTACAGTTGTTCATTCTGGCCAGTTGCATTGCCGATGCTCTCCAGGTGTGCAGGAATTAAGGTAACAGGAAGCCCATGAATTTAAGATTTCAGAGGCTGGCCTTCGCTGGGGGGGAGGGAGAAAGTCTCCTGAAAAATGCCCATTTGCTTTCCATGGGAGGGGAATTGAAGCAATGCAATGTGGGAAGGTGATATAACATACCCACACCCACTTGCACAGCATTTTTTCCCTTTACTGTGACAGTGAAAAACCCAGAACACTACAAGGCTGAGGGAACCGTGCCATAGGTTCCCACAATGCACTGCTACAACAGGTGATGTTTGGCAATTTAGTGTGGCAGCGCTACTCGACTTTGTGGGGAGGTTAGGGTTCTCAAATTTGAACTTATAAAATCTAACATTACAAAATCAATTTATCTTGTGGTGGAGACATAGCCTTAATGCATTGGGTTTAATTGGTATGGTTTACTTAGGTTTAGTAATTTACTTGGATCTGTCTGTTTTCACTTGCAATCACTTTTTGTACTTAATAAAAACTTGTTTGTTAGAGTCCAGTGTCAATAATTGTTACATGAGGGACAGCAACCACTGTGCATCTCTCTGTTTCACCAATATAGACGGCAAACTTGTAAGCTTTCTCTGCGTAAAACTTTGACACAGAATAAGACAGGTTTGTGGGTTTTGTCTCTTTTGGGGGTGGTATTTCTAGGTTCTGTCAATGGCCCTGTAGCTGAGCCGGTTCAGTATCTGTGTTGCTCTGCTGAGAAGTGGTTACCCCAACTCTGTTACTCAGCTGGGGGAGACCAAAGCTTCTGACCCAGCAGAACAGAGTGGTGAGGTGCACGAGAGGGCAAATAGGCAGGTAGGCTCAGCAGCATGATCAGCACAATGGGTGACAGCCCCAAGGGGACTGCTATGATTCAACCCATCACAGTATCCTTTACAATAAATTGGTTTCAACCTTTCAATTTTAACTTCTAAAGGAATGAGCAGAGATGACAGTAGCAAAATAAGAGCTTGTGTCTGAAAAAACAGACCCACTCCCTGGCAGCTCTACTTATGAGAAATTTAGATATGTTAGTTCTCCCAGTTTCCTACTCTCTAAATCCATATCGCATCAGTGAGCAAACAGAGGGATGAGGGCAGAGAGATCCAGGTCACACAGACTCATCCAAAGGCAAACGCCTGTGTTCTTCTGCAGCATTTCCCATAAGTTCCTTTGCAGGAACTTTCCCGAAGTATTTTGAGAGAGATGTTGGGGCCCAATGGAATAATTCATCAGTACACTGTTAAAACTGTGTACCCAGGGAGTGTTCAATTACTGGAATGCAGTTACCTCCTACATATTTTAAGCAGCTTCTTTGAGAGAAAAATGATTTAAACTGATCATGGGTACAAGAATAAAATAAGAAACTCGTGTTCATGCTAAATTGGAAAGAATCAAATAAGCTTTTTATAAGGCCAAAGGAGACACTTTGCAATCTTCTACTCAGATCCCCTACATAACAGGCCAGAGAATTTTGCCCAGTAATTCCTGTATTAAGCCCAGTAACTTCTGGCTGAAATACAGCACATCTTCAAATTAAGATGGGACACTTTTCTCAAGACTTCAAAATGCAGAAGTGTCTACCACATCCCTTAGTGGGTTATTTTATCTCAGCTCATTACCCCACTGAGAAAGACGAAGTAGAAAAAAACATGCACTTTTTTAACATTCAGCTTCCAATCACTGAATCATGTTATGCCTTGTCTTGAACAGCTGGATTGAACAGTTGAAAATGAAGCTATCAAGTTTTTCCTTTGGGCGGCAAGTCTCAGTTTCCTACGTAAAGTGTAGCTCAACATTCTAGCCATTTGGTTGAGATGTCTCTAGTGAAGCAAGACTGGAATACAGCACTAGGTCAAAGTATCTGCAGTAACAGACTCCCAGAGCAACGTACTGTATTAAAAAGCAGCAGCCAAGTTGGATGACTCTTCCAGATTTTGGAAAAACAGGGCATAGATAGAGATGCCTTCATTTAAATAGGACAATAAAAGTACACCTGTCCTCCAAATGTAGCCCTTTAGGTGGCAAGGAGAGTCAAATAAGAACATCAAAACGGCCATACCGGGTCAAATCAAAGGTCCACCCAGCCCAGTATCCTGTCAGCTGACAGTGGCCTAGATCAGGTGCCCCAGAGGGAGTGGGCCGAACAGGTATCAATCAAGAAATCTCTCTCCTGCCATCCATCTCCAGCTTCTGACAAACAGAGGCTAGAGACACCATTCCTTACCCATCCTGGCTAACAGCCATTAACAGACCTAACCTCCATGAATTTATCTAGTTCTTTTTTAAACCATTATATTCCTAGCCTTCACAGCCTCCTGTGGCAAGGAGTTCCACAGGTTGACTGTGCACTGTGTGAAGAACTTCCTTTTATTTGTTTTAAACTTGCTACCCATTAATTTCATTTGGTGTCCTCTAGTTTTGATATTACGAGAACAAGTAAATAATCGTCCTTGTTCACTTTTTCCACACCACTCATAATTTTATATACTTCTATCATATCCCCCTTAAGTCTTTTCTAAGCGGAAGAATCCTAGTCTCTTTAATATCTCTTCATACGGGACCCGTTCCAAACCCCTAATCATTTTAGTTACCCTTTTTTAAATCTTCTCTAATGCCAATATATCTTTTTTGAGATGAGGAGACCACATTGGTATGCAGTATTCAAGATGTGAAAAGTTTTAATGCCCCTCGCCCAAAGATTAAACTCACAAGGCTGGGTTTAGAAGGCCAATGCTCAAACCGCTGAACTATCCCTCACCTTTATGCTCTTTTAGCCTTTCCCAGCCTGAACCTTTGGCCACAGTGCTATAGCAGTCTATTTTCTATTACAGCTTCCACTCAAAATCTGATGCAGAGGTCGATACAGTGTGGAGGTGCAGTTAAGTTTGAACTGGCAACCTGGAATTCAAGGATAAACCTTTTGTGAGTGTGTCCATCCTGAACAGCTAGGAAGATTTCTACTTTATCAAGGCCATCCAAACATGCTGAACACTTCTCAATTCAGAAATCTGATACAGTCATGACCTGCCTGCTTGTTTGATAGATTCGTCACTGGTTCAAACCGTAGCCACTGACAAGTCCTTGTGGCAGCAAAGGGCGTCATTAACCGTTTCCTTGGGGAAAAAAGAGGAAGTCTACAAGATCTACTCCTATTTTTGGGAAGATCAAAACAGAGCATCTTATGAAGACTGCAAAAATGCAAAACTGGGCGCTCTGCATTCTTTTCTGGATTACAGTAAACTCTTGTTTATCTGGTATTTGATCACCCAGAACTCTCAGATAACCAGCATAACTCCAGCAAATTCTGACCGATGATGTGGCTTCCTTTCCGCCCCACCCCAGACAGTCCTGGGGTACTGTGTGAGCCTCCCTGGCTGAGTGGGCTCTCCTGCCTGGTGTACACCACCCCACAAGCGGCTCCTCACACCACACAGCCACCCCGTGGGGGGGTGGGATGAGCTGAATTTTCTTATTTGAGAGGCCACTGACCACTGCCTGTGCTTCCCCACACCTGCTCTGTAATAACTGGAATATTTGAATATCTGGCAGCCTCCTGGTCCCAGGGTTGCCGGATATCAAAGAAGTTACTGTACTACATAATGAATATGTTTAATATAGCCAAGTACAAACAATAAAGACTATGCAGCATACTTTCAAGACTATATCGTAGGAGACATTCTTGGAAACTGTAGTCAGTCACCGGAACATAAGCTCCCCAGTGTAATATTCTGGATAAAAGAACTAAGTTGATCCCCAGGTATATAAACTGGAATAACAGACTGAAGAAGGAAAGCAATATTACCTCTGAATGTGACACTTGTGAAGTCAGACTATTATGCCCAGTTCTGTTGTCCATACTTGAAAAGGAAGTAAAAAACTGGCAAGTTCAAAGAAGAACAAGAATCAGAGAGGTAGCCAAGGTGTTCTTTTTGAAGATACAGACTAAAGCTACGTGTACACATGAAGCCTACGTCGAAGTAGCTTATTTCGATGTAGCGACATCGAAATAGGCTATTTCGATTAATAACGTCTACACGTCCTCCAGGGCTGGCAATGTCGACGTTCAACATTGACGTTGGGCAGCACCACATCGAAATAGGCGCTGCGAGAGAACGTCTACACGCCAAAGTAGCACACATCGAAATAAGGGTGCCAGGCACAGCTGCAGACAGGATCACAGGGCGGACTCAACAGCAAGCCGCTCCCTTAAAGGGCCCCTCCCAGACACACTTGCACTAAACAACACAAGATCCACAGAGCCGACAACTGGTTGCAGACCCTGTGCATGCAGCATGGATCTGCAGCTGCAGCAGCAGCAGCAGCCAGAAGCCCTGGGCTAAGGGCTGCTGCACACGGTGACCATAGAGCCCCGCAGGGGCTGGAGAGAGAGCATCTCTCAACCCCTCAGCTGATGGCCACCATGGCGGACCCCGCTATTTCGATGTTGCGGGACGCGGATCGTCTACACGTGCCCTACTGCGACGTTCAACTTCGAAGTAGGGCGCTATTCCCATCCCCTCATGGGGTTAGCGGCTTCGACGTCTCGCCACCTAACGTCGATGTTAACATCGAAATAGCGCCCAACACGTGTAGCCGTGACGGGCGCTATTTCGAAGTTAGTGCCGCTACTTCGAAGTAGCGTGCACGTGTAGACACGGCTTAAGATTCCTGTGGGACCTTATAGACTAACAGATATTTTGGAGCACAAGCTTTCACGGGCAAAGATGAAGCGGGTCATTGCCCACAAAAGCTTATGCTCCAAAATATCTGTTAGTTTATAAAGGTGCCACAGAATTCTTGTTGTTTTAGAAGAACAAGAATAATTTATGGTCTGGAAAAAAAAAAAAATGAAAGGACCTCCATCTATTTATAGTCTGTTGAAGAGAGGATCTGGCGGTGAGCATCATATGCCTACACAAAAAGGCGATATGGTATTAAAGTGCCCTTTAATCTAGAAGGCAGCTGTGACAAAATCCAATGGCTGCAAGTTTAAAATCAGCATTATTCAAACTGGGAAAAAAAATGCAGATTTTTAATTGCGAGGGCAATAAATCTTTGGAACTCACTATTAGGGCAGCCAACTGGGAGAACAGGGAGGCTGAGGGGAATTGCCTGTGGCTTGGGGCAACTTAAAAGACCCATGGGCTCCCAGCTGCCACAGTAAACAACAGTGGCAATAGGGAGCCCTGTGACACTTAAATCACGGCAATTTAAATTTTAGTAGTACCAGCAATAGCTTTTATGTGCCACGTGCACCATGCAGCTGCCATCCGTAGTCCAGCTACACATCCAAGTGGTGACACCATGCCAAGCCAGCAGTGGCATGGACACCCAGGGACACTGACAGAGGGCACAAGAGACCATGGTCCTTCACATTGCTGCCAGAGCCCCGAGCAGCACTAGAGGGCTAACCGGGGGAGACCATCCTCCAGACCCACCAATTCTTCCCGAGTCCTCACCCTCTACGAGAGCCCAGAGCCACCCCCGCCGTGCCAAAGACGCCCTGAACTTCTGTTGGCAGCCCTGCAGACTACCTTGGGATGCGAAATTCTCCTTGCCGTGATGCCCTGAAATCTTGACAATCTCTTTTTAAAATATGTTCTACTTCAACTGCAAGTTGCTTGGCTAAATGCAAAAATTGCTGTGTGAAGCTTCTTTGGCCTGTGCTACGCAGAAAATCAGACCAAATGTCTAACGATCACTTCTGGCCCAAAAACTAGGAATCTAAAGGGGAGAGCAGCTGTCCTCTGCTCAATTTCACGTAAAAACACTATTCCTTGGACCTCAGACAGCTTACTAATGTGTCTCAAATGAACTAGTAAACTTCCTTGACCTATGGCTATTAAAAAAAGAAAGATAACCATAACAAATTGGATTTTCAACCAAAACAAAAATGTTATCAGTTATAGTACCTTCCATTTGAGGAGGGAAGTTTTCTCAACAACTTCAGTCCTTACCTCAATCTTTTTTTAAGCTTCAGACTATCGTGGATGATTCTTTTGACAAATTCTAGTTCTCCCCCTTCAGCCATGATCTCTGTGATACCTCCAGTGTTTACAGAGCTAGGAGGCGGCCGTCGAGGATTTCGAGAATTTACTCCCTAGACAGGAAAGAAAGTATGCGAGGTTTAAACCATTAAAAAACAATATCCTGCCTTAAACATTGCTGTCTCCTTTGTGCTTTGCCAAACACTAACAATATCAGTGCTGCACACCTTCCCCATATGGGGAAATGCTAACAACGTATTTTTAATCTTAACAATGCCACTGTTATTACTCTCTACCAGTGTCCATCTGTTGTATTTGGTTTATAATCTCTTTGGGACAGAAATCATCTTTATGTTCTGTGTTTGTAGAGAACTCAGCGCAATGGGATCCTAATACATGACCTGAGCTGCTAGCTGGTACAGTAATACAGAAAATGAAGCAAAATCTGTATACTTAGCTACAGAAAACAGTTAGCAATGTATTGATGTTATTGCTATATGAGAATAGTATTAAACATCTGGTTATAAAACACCTTAGGACATAGTCATATCGGAAAGTTAAAAGCCAACGTTTAAATATACAGTTATTTTACTTACAACACTTCCTCCCCTGTATTTCTAAAATCTGAAGTTGTTACTATGGAGATTAAGATTCTAAGCTTCTTATTTGGTCTAGAGTCAGGGCTTCTCTATAACTGGCACACTGCAGCACCAGATATTTAACAAGACTAATGAAGACACAATAAATCAGTGGGAGAGTGCTCTCCCACCAATTTCAGTACTCCACGTTCCCAAGGGACAGAAGATAAGTCACTGAGAGCATTTTCTGACTACACAGCATCACATGGACACTGCATTAATGATGTTGCTCCGGGGATTTCCCCCCCACTCCCCACATTCATGAGAAAATTAACAACTTATACCAACTCAAGCAGCAGTGCATACCACACCTCAGACTGGTATAACAATGAAGCTGAGCAACAAGACATTTCTAGCAATGGTGATGCCCACCTGTCCCTCTGTTTTTTCTACCACTACAGCAGGCTCACTAAGACCAAGTCCATGGTGACTGCAATTCCATACTAAATCTATTAGAGACAATTTGAATAGAAGCAGGGGAAGAATGCCACAGTTTATTTCCTAGTTCAGAATTTAAAAAACTCATTTAAGGTAACCTTTTAAAGACTGTTGACTTAAGTGGGCTTTGCAGCATTGTTTTTTTAAAAATAATCAAAAACATATACATACACAAAACAACAGCTTATAAAACAGAGAGATCAGGTTTACCCCCAATGAGCCTTCAAAACTTATCTCCTCAGGTATAATTACCCTCCCCACCTATTAAAACCAGCAAAGCAAGCATAACATTCAGTCTAATCAATATACTGTACCTTGGCTTCCAACTGGTTGGCAAAAAAGGGAGGGTTACACATGCAAAAATCGTAAACGATCTCAGATTCTTCTTTTAGTGCATCCATTAGAAGGGTCTTCTGTGGTACTTTAACCACTAGCAGAAAAAGGAGGATGTTTATTGGTAAGGAACTAAAATTAACTCTACTGTTACATAAGTATTTTAACACTTCCTTTAGGATATAAGTAACATATGCAACTAATATCAAAATACTAGTCTGAAAAAACATTCTACATTCATCTAACAAAAGAAAAGACACATATATAGCTTTTTTTTTTTTTTTTTTTTTTTTTTTTTTTAACAACCAGTATCACAGAACTGGAAGAATCTCTTTCAGAGATAGCAGCTGCTCCATATTACAGTTGCACCTGGGTTTTCATTATAAACCTAATTTTAGTTCCTCAAACAGCCACAACTCAAAACTGGTATTTTAGGTCTTATGCAGAGAGAGTTTTCATATAAAATTTGAAGTGAACTGAATGTTGAGTTCCAGAATTACTACACCCTAAAATAGATCTTCACAGCTCAAGACTAACTTTCTATCACTTTATTTAAGAAAGACAGACAGAAAGAAGGGAAGGACAGAGGTAGAGCCTAGTTTACCAGATTTCTCTAGGTGAGGTATAGTGAACAGGATCAAACTTTAGTTGAAGTCTAATAAGATTCATTACCTTTGAATTTGAAATACTGCTGCTACTAACGTGTGGGGTCAAGACGAAGGGGGCAGAGATCAATGGCCATCCTCCCAACATATGCATTAAGTACACTGTGCACCCAGCAATCCACAAGGCTTAAAGAGATTCAAAGGTGGCCATACACATTCCCACTCACTTCTTAATGGCTTTGTTAGCCCACTCTCCATATTTCTGCTTGCAGTTTGACAAGCCAAAAGAAGGCTAAGAATATGGGGGTAGGGTATGGAGCCTCTTAAACCCATAATCAGGTTTGTAGGCTCTGAAGAATATCTTTAAGGCTGATGACTCATGATTCAAATCTCACAGGGCTTAACACAGCAGAGGCTGAAACTAATATTTGAGAAACTCTGGAGAGAGGAAATTGGACAGTCTCTCCACTTCCTGCAACCCTCTTCTCAGAAAACAAGAAAAAGGAGGACCTCACATTTCCACTGGCATTCTTCCAGCTAAATTTCCTTCTCGCTCCTCCACTTCCTGCAGATCTCAAGAGGAAATACCAAGTCCAGAAGACAGGAGAAAGTCAATTTGATGACAGGACCACGCTCCTACTTGTGGAGCCTAGAAGGTGCGAAAAGGCCTAATCCTGAGAACCTACAAAGATTCACAGGAGTGGGATTCCCTCTTTGGGACTTAAGCAGATTTGCAGCAAAGAGAGGCCCTTCCAAAGGACAACGAGTGGGACGGATTACTGGGACATCTGCAACCAGGAGAGCCAGAAAGTACTCCATATCCTCTCTCAACTTAGTCTGCTGCACCCCTTTCTCAAGATCTTCAACTGATATAAGGGAAATCCAAATACAAAAAAAGTTGTGTAAATATTGCAGTCACATGGAGTTTGAACACGTATTATTCTACAATAATGTTACTTAGAAAAAAGTCATATGTAAAACCGTAATTTTAGAGTTAAAGCTGCACTTCTTAAAACCCAAACATGAAAGTATGAAAAGTTTACAGTTAAGGCAGGCAAACTCTAATCAGCCTTGTTAGATTCTAAGCAGCATGACTAAAAATTGGGGGGGGGGGCATTTTGGCTTTTTAAAAAACAAATATTAACATGTTCCTCGCTTTTTCTCTTTTTATTGTCTAATCTTAGATGCCAAAATGGAAGGTTTACTTCTTACAGGAAGTTTCACAGTTAAAATGTTTATTGATGCCAATAAAGGCAAGTCCCACGGTTTTGTCAACATTCTTTGTTGAATAAAACCCACATAAAGTTGATAACACTTGCTATAATTGCAACCATCAGTTTCCGACATAATGAATATCCATGAGCCAAGAAAGTCAACTAGTGCCAGTCAGACCCTACCCCATCAGGTTTTACAATGACTTGTCATCTTCAGGATTAAATTACTCAGAAGACAATATTTTCAGAAGCTGTATGATGAACGCGGGTTTTGTGCATAAATATGGGTGGAGTATTGTTCACAACAAATTACTGTATGCTCTACAGCCACTGCTGAGGGAAGACTATTTACATGTGTAACAAGCACTGAAATCTTCCATCCTTCACTTTTACTACAATCCATAGGGATACAATAAAATGTTGCGATATTAACGACATATGAGTAGTTTCACGGCAAACAAAGTAGCCAATGAGACTAAGGTGAGAAGAACTCTGCAAGAAACATTAACTGATATAACATATGATAATTCAACACATTCTAAAAATTACTAAAAGACTCAATTAAAAGACTAATTATATAAGACTAATTCTAAAAATTACTAAAAGACTCTAGTGTTGCTCCAGTAATGCAATGATATGGCCAGAGACAGCCTCTATTATAAGTGGGCTTTCACATTGTCCAGCTGCAAGACTGAGGCACAGTGACTAAATTCTTTCACAACAATGGCTTTGCAGCTGCTATACAAACAGGAAGTTTAAATTTTGAAGTGCAGTATGTACAATCAAAGTGGAATACTTTTAAGTTGCCTAAAAATTTACATTTCAGAGCCCAAGCCAACAAAATCTGACATGTATAGAGAGGATACTGTGTACTAGAAGCTAACAAATATTGGTTCAACATGGTTTACTGACACTTCACAAACAGTTTACATCAAGCCTAGACAGTTATGCATTGATGAGCCATTCAGGACAACACACTAACAGTGGGCCACAGAAGCAGCTCCTCATCTGACTCTGATAACTCTCCCGGAGGATGATGCAGACACAAAGGAGCAAATAAACAACCATTGTCAAATAGCAAACAGCGTCAGAGCTATAGATTCCCTTTTGGGCAGGTCCAGTAACATTTCACAAAAAGGGGCTGGGGGAATTCTTTTTGAGAGAGCAATTTTCCACACATGTGGCAGAGGATATAAAAAGACATCATATATTTTCATTTTGAATTAATTTCCTGATTATTTCTGGACTGGTTTAAAACTTTCTTGATAGAAATCAGGGCCAGAGGACCCACAACCTTTTGGGTGATTACAGTGAGACTATCACAAACCAGCACTTAACTCCATCACTACTACAAACCTGATATATGGATTTTGCAAACACCTCTGTATGAGACTCATTCACCATTTATAACTCTCTTCTTTTATTACTAAGGCTTTAGCTAACTTACTGAGGATTGGCTGACAGTGAGATATTTGGGTAAGATCTGTATTAGATATATTCATCTCACGACACTAATCTGATCTTTTGGGATTTCACATATGCTGAAATAGGTTTTCAATAACCTCTCGCTGAATTTGAGTGGATTAGTTGGATGGGAGCTAAGGGCTGGAATGCCTAATGGAGACTAGGTTTAGCTTCTGGTTAACCACTCAGTTGCTGCAGAAGCTATTTTATTACTGGTTTCAGGAATTTAATTATAAACTAAACCACCAGTTTGAGGGTACCATCTGCCTTATTTCTTGCGGTATGCACTGAGTGTGGGATTTTCAATGTAATTTATTCCAAGAATCAAGTCAAAGAAGCCAGTAGCAATGGCACTGAAGCATTTATATTCAATTGCTGCAATTGCTGCAGCATAGAAAAATAATGAAAAAAGTTTCCCATTATTTAGTTACAGTCCAACAGATGTCTATCCTTAAAGTGTTATGACAAGCCTTTAATAGCGCCATTTTCCAGCACATACAATGTGAAGTCCTGTGGCACCTTATAGACTAACAAATATTTTGGAGCATAAGCTTTCATGGGCAAAGACCCACTTGGTCAGATGAAATGTACTGGAGATTACAGAAGTCTATTTATACAGGCTCATGAAAAGGAGGGAGTTCCAAACTACAGAGACCTCTGGAATCGCCACTACACTGCATCTGACCAAGCACGTCCATGTCCATGAAAGCTTATGCTCCAAAATATCTGTTTGCCTATAACCATGCCACAGGACTTCTCATTGTTTTTGCAGATAAAGACTAACACAGCTACCTTTCTGATACTTTCCATCATATGCAATTGGTACATAAAGGAATCAGTTTCCACACTCAACAGAAGACTCATTTGTGTGTTAGCTTTTGGAAGTCAGTTTCTGCCACCAATAATTCAGGTGCAAGCTAAGTCTTCTCCATTTAAGAAGTATCACTCTCAACTGAAAAATGTAACTGATATTCAATGGGTGGGAATTTCAGTAAGTAAGTTTTCTGGAAGGAAACAAAGAAGTGATTAGGAAAGTAGTATCAAAGGTTATTATTAGTGTTTCTCTGCAAAGGCTGAATTACTCTTTTCTTTGTTTGGTCAGCACAGTAAACTCTTATATCCAGCAGCCCTTGGACCAGGAGGTTGCCAAATATTCAAATATTCTAGATAAGAGAGAGACAGGTATATCTGTCAATGCACAACACTAAATAAAAACATGATTAGATATTAAGAAAAACAAAAATGTATGCAGAGTACTTTATTTACCAACAGTAGTATTGTACACTGTGAATTTCTACTGTATTTATTTGTACTTTCTCTCACTATACTGTACTTATTGAAAACATAACTAAAACTTACTTAAGGTTAAAATACTAGTTATTTGAGTGTTCTGGATAATAAAAATCCATGAAAGAGTTTATTGTAACTGTCAGATTAGAAACACTATGGGAACACAATGAAGCCATCAGGCAGCATCTAAAAACAACCTGTTTTATTGTCCTAATTTGGCACTAAAGGAACACTTGGAAAATCTGAATCCATAGACCTTCTAGATGCAGTATTAACTACAGATATAGAATGCTTCCTGGATTATAAAAGATGATCATCCAGTTGTTTAGAATATCCAAATTTTTCCTTCACAATATTCAAAATATTATAAACTTCTAACATTCTTGTCTCCTGTAACCAGCATTTGAATCAATCACACAGAGAGGAATCCGAGGATAAAGGACATCTGCTTCCACTGAAAGGCAAGATTCTTTTGAAACTTTATGGGGGTCTTCCTCTAAGATGCCCTTGAGAACTATGGTTAGAAGACAGCAGATTTACTCAGAAATCAGAATACAAGAGGCTTCCCTGGCCAGGGTCAGGGGCCAGGCACTGCAAGCTCTGCACCCCGAGAAGTCAAAGTTTGGCTCTCTTTTCTCTGGTTCTGGATATAAATGCCAAGTCTATGGAGCTGAGGTATTTCCTTGTCTTCCATACTCGTTAGACACCTGTCTCCTTTATTGCTTCCAAAAAATTTAACTGCCTGCAACATCACCCTTTACTCCCTTTAACAAATGGTTTGACAAAATCACTAATAATACAGTAATACAGCTAGCAGCCATGCTAAGACCAGAAGTTATGCTAGCACAGATGCAAATGATTTGGGATGACCATGTCATACATGTACATAACAATAGGATGTAGAAGAATTCTGTAGAGAGAATCTTTAAAAAAAAAAGTGTGGGGGGGGGCAGTAGGAACGTTAGCCATCCCAAACCCCACTATGAAGATTACATCAAATACCATGTACAATCCGGTGACCTGCTCACCTAATTACCAGGCAGGATTATAGCCGATGATAGGCAAGTTTGGTACTACTATGAATGAAGCAGAACATGCTACAGAATATCAAACCAACTTGGCCACCAACAGGAGGGAATGTAGATACCAACTTTCCTGAACCCTATACATGAAAGCTAATTTCCAGGCATTGTCACTTGTGCTCAAGTATGCCTGTCATCATCTATATTATAGATTTTAAAGCCAGAGAGAAATTGCAGTTTAGGGAAATGAGAGATTCGCAGAAAAAAATGGATGCTCCAGAAGTACCTCTTACTCACCAAGATTGCATCCTAACATGACAGTCAATGTTGAAACCAAGAAAACCAGGCACATCCTCTTAATAAAGTTAAACTCCCAGGAAGGGAGAAGCTATCTAAAAGCTATACAGAGGCTGCTTTCAAACTTCTAAGTACTAACTATTAAGAACAACTACTAAAAGAACTAAGGGGACACAGTCAAGGTAATATTCAATGTGGACAACCACTAAGGCTCTATATCTCACATTAATACAGTTGAAGAAACTGAAGGTGGCTCTCCCATGCCGCACTACATAACAGCAAGGAAAACAAGACAGAGTAACATGCATGCATAGACCAAAGACACAATGCTCTGAGATATCTCCAGTGAAAGGTGCAAGGGGGTGTAAATGCAGCCACAGTGCAGCACTATAGGGACACTACTCAAAGAGGAATTATTTAAGCAGGCTCCCTTATAGCATAATCCCTCAACAAAATTAAGCAGCTGGCAAAGGATTGTACTGTATTCACACGAACAACATTGCCAACAGCTACATGATGGTATACAAGTTGATAATCACTTTCAGGGACATTCATGGCTTAGTAAGAGTTAACAGCAGATGACTGGAATAGTTGTTCTGTCTGACGCATGCAAAAAGAGGAGCAGAAAATTCAAGTCCCGCAGTTTCAAAGTTGGTGGGTAAATCCCTTTCAGCCAATATCTGACTGCTTGCGCCACAGATGCTACCGCTGAATGGTGGTCCTCCTTCTTCCCACCCTATGGATAACCTGGTTACTTCACTTAACTGATAAAATAGGCATTAGCCCTTTCATTCACCTCCTGAGGCACCCTTCCTGGAAAAGCTCTGATATCAGTGTTTCCCACACTGACACATGAAACTGGAGGTTCTAATGGAGGGTAGAAGGGGAAGAACAAGAGAAAAACAAAACGATTACCACCAAAACTCAGTGGCATTTCCCCAGAGCTAAGTTGCAGACGTTCTCACTGGAACACACACAGCAAGACTGAGGCTGAGACACATCTTTCCAGGTTCATATAAGGCAAGCAATTCAACTATGTATCAAGTGCCTGGATGCCATTATGGATATAGTTACCCATCCAGTCATGGATGAGGACTAGAAGTCTGTCTATGAACAAGGAGGAATTTGAAGGAATGGAGAGTATTAGCTGTATAAATTGATTTGGTAACAACACTGCACATGCAAGGTGCAACATGGAACAGTATGAACTCTGTCATGATCACGTCACACAATACATTACACAAAATACTGATCAGTATCTGCAACCTTAACTTTGTCTTAAACATTTTTATACGCGAATATCATTTTATATGCAGAAATCTGATCAGTCATATGCATCAAAAGTCGAGAACTCTCCAACTGGTTTAAAGTTCTAAGTATTTTGTTTTTGGGTCAACTGAATTTGTCTGAATTCAATAGGGAGGATACTAGCAATATGTAAGTGCTCTGTGCTACACCAGTATCACGGCAGAATATATTTGACATGACTGTAATTACTCATTAGCCACCTAAAGCAAAGATATATCACAAGATCTGTTTAAAACAAGAGAAGTGGAAACATCAAAGGGGAACAAAAGCTAATGAATCATTATTATACGGTACCTTTTATAAGATCAGATAAATTATTCTGTTCCACATTTTTCTTTGCATAATTGAAGCACATATCATCCACTTCTGTTGCTAGGAAATACCAGCCATTCAAAGTGGCTCCAAGTAATGGGTAGATGCAAGATGCCCCTGTACCTGCAGCAAATTTTTTAAAAAAAGCTAGATTACCAAATCAAACAAGACATCAGATTTAATTTAATATATAATCATCTGGTGTATGTTGTACATTTTTCATCCGCATATCTCAATCTGTATCGATTATTTCACTTCACTTGTACAAATGACAGGAAGACTAACTTTCTTCCTTCAGCTTTTGGTTATTTCTTAATTTTTTAAGTTTTAACTCAAAAAAAAGTCTGAATCACAAGACACAGTACACAAATAATAAAACCACCATACAGTAAGAGCCCTTTCATCCAGCATGCTGGAGCAACAAGGGATGCTGGTAAATCAAAAAGACTGGTTACTTAGGAGGAAGGGGTTTGCTATGGGGGAGTGAAGCAGGAATGTAGAAGAGGCTATGGAGCACGGACTCTTGGAGGGGGCAACGTGGGTCCAGCAGTGCGGGCTGATGCATGGAAAGGGCTCAAAGTGCCAAATGGGGGGAAAGCACACACCTCCAGCTACCCTTGCTGCTCCTTGTAGAAGTGTGACTAGACAGCATGCCTACCTGAAGCAGAGCTGTCTCTATCTACAGGTGCTGCCCCCTGCAGCTCTCACTGGCCCCAAGTTTTCAGCCAATAAACTGGGAGCAATGGACTCAACACTGGGGAGGGGGACAGAAGAGGTCAGAGGCAGGGTGCCTGTAGAACCACATAACCATGCCTTTGCCAGCAACAGTAGGGAAGGGAAGCCACTTGCAGGGGCTGCTACAGATGAGTACTCTCTCATCTGGCAACCTGAGTTTCTCCTGTGTGCTAAACCCAAGTCCCAGCTCCCTCCCAGAACCAAATCCCTTCCAGAGCACTCCCCACAGCTCCTCCCATCCCCCAGCCCCACACCAATCACTGCATCAGACTTTTGTTGCAGATCAGAAACACCATATTACTGAGGTTAGGGAGCTGCCAGATAAAAGAGCTTTTACCATACTAGTTAACTGATAGTTTCTGATATGGAAAAGAAATACATCTTTGCACTTGGTGCATTACATGACTACAAAATGATCCATTACCATAGGAGTTATGGCACTAATAGATTAGTTATTTCTAAGAATTAGTGAAAACATGCAGAGTGTAGTTCGTGGCAGAAAATTGAGTGTCCCCTCAAACTAATGCTGAAATAAAAACTGCCTCTTGTAACTATCAAATTCTCTTATAGAACAATAATTGGTAGATGTATTAAAAGAGCAATATCCAGAATGAGAGAGATTATATTTTTGACTCTGGTAGTAAAGTCCTACTCCAACATAGGTATTTTTTTAAATTAGTCGTAGTAGTAGGCATCCTTCAGTCTACATAGACTATGGATCGCGCCCTTCGTAGTTCTATTTGGAATCATCATTTGCAGCGTCGACTGTGACTGCGAAGGCCCACAAGAGAGTGACAGTCCTTGCTGCATCTGTTGCATGTGTAATGGGTGTCTGGCAGGTCCTTACCGTGCTTTCTGGGACTCGCTTCTCCTCTGCTAGCTGTCTGATCCTCATCTCACCCTTCTGAAGGCCCTTGTGTAGTTCCTGCTTCCAGCTGCTGCGATCGTCTGCCAGCTCCTCGCAGCTGTCCAGCTTGATGTCTACCTCCCTGAGGTCCCTCTTGCCAACATCTTTGTAGCGCAACTGGGGGTGTCCGAGAGATCTTTCGCCAGAGGCTAGCTTGCCATACAGGATGTCTTTTGGGATCCTTCCATCATTCATCCTGTGGACGTGGCCAAGCCAGCGGAGCCGACGCTGCCTGAGGAGGGTGTGCATGGTTGGGATTCCAGCTTGCTCAAGGACGGCGGTGTTGGTCACTCTGTCCTTCCACGATATTCCAAGGATGCGCCTGAGGCAGCACAAGTGGAAGACGTTCAGCCTCTTTTCCTAGCGGGTGTAAAGGGTCCAAGACTCACTGCCGTAAAGGAGGGTGCTGAGGATGCAGGCTCTGTAGACTTGCATTTTGGTGTGGGTGTACAACTTGATATTATTCCACACTCTCTTGCTGAGTCTGGACAGAGTTGTGGCTGCTTTTCTGATCCTCCTATTTAGCTCAGTCTCCAATGACAGGGTGTCAGTGATGGTGGACCCAAGGGAAACAAACTCGTGGACGACCTCTAACGTATAGTTGTCAATGCTGATTGATGGAGGTTCAGCAACGTCCTGACCAAGTAGGTTTGTCTTCTTTAGGCTGATGGAGAGCCCAAAGTCCTTGCATGCTTTGGAGAAGTGATCCAGCAGTTTCTGAAGCTGGTCTTGTCTGTGTGACACTACAGCAGCGTCATCTGCGAACAGCATGTCTCTGATGAGGACTTCCCGCATCTTAGATTTAGCTTTCAGCCTTGCAAGATTAAACAGTTTCCCATCAGATCCTGTGTGCAAAAAGATGTCCTCTGTTGAAGATCCAAAGGCATGCTTCAGGAGGAGTGCGAAGAAGATCCTGAACGTTGGAGCAAGTACGCTTCCTTGTTTGACGCCGCTCCTGATGCTGAAAACATCCAATAATGTGCCATCATATTGGATGGTTCCCTCTCATGTCTTCATGGAAAGACTGGACCATCCTGAGTAACCGTGGTGGACAGCCTTTCTTGTGGAGCAGTTTGAACAGTCCATCCCTGTCGAAGGCCTTGGTCAGGTCGATGAAGGCAATAGACAGAGGCTTCCTCTGCTCCCTGCACTTCTCCTGCAGCTGCCTCAGAGAGAAGACCATGTCAATGGTAGATCTCTCTGCACGGAATCCGCACTGTGATTCGAGATACACCCTCTCAGCAATTTTCTGGAGTCTGCCAAGGATGACGCGAGCGAACAGTTTACCAGTGATGTTTAGGAGGGAGATTCCACAGTAATTGTTCCAGTTGCTTCTGTTTGCTTTGTTCTTATACAAGGTTACAATGTTAGTGTTGCGCATATCCTGTGGAACTTCTCCCTCTCTCCAGCACAGGCACAGTAGCTCATGTAGGGGTTCCAGGAGGGTGTCCGTGGCACACTTGATAACCTCTGATGGCATACCATCCTGGCCTGGGGCCTCTCCTACGGCAATGCTGTCGATGGCTTTCTTCAGTTCATCCACAGCTGGTTCCTGATCCAGTTCGTCCATTACTGGTCGGAGCTCGATGGCATTGAGGGCTGTATCAACCAAAATGTTCTCGCACGAGTACAACTCGGAGTAGTGCTCGACCCAGCGCTTCATCTGTTCGGCTTTGTCAGTGATGACTTCACCAGATTTGGATTTCAGAGGTGTCATCTTGTTCTGGGTGGGTCCTAGTGCCTTCCTGATGCCCTCACACATTCCCCCAAGATTACCAGAGTCAGCACTGGTCTGGAAGCTGCTGCATAGCTCGAGCCAGTGGTTGTTGCCATAGCGCCTGGCTGGCTGCCGTACTGTTTTTCTGGCTGCTCTGAGTGCTTGCGGGTACTCTGGCTCGATGAGCGTCTGTACTCCAGGAGTGCAGCGTGCTTCTTTTCGATGGCTGGAACCATTTCATCGGAGTTAGCTTCAAACCAGTCATTTGTGTTTCTAGCTCTTCTTCCAAACACCGACAAGGCCGTGTTGTAAATTGTATCCCTCAGATGCTGCCATCTGGATGTCACATCAGCACCCCCAGGGCTGCTGCGCAGATTCTCCTCGAGGGTCACTCTGAACTTTTCAGCTCTCTCTGAGTTTGCTGTCTTTCTGGCATCAATGCAGGGCCTTCCAGTTGGTTTAGTGTTGTACAGCTTCTTGGGTCTCACCTTGAGTTTGGAGCAAACTAGCGAGTGATCTGTATTGCAGTCGGCACTATGATAGCTGCATGTCAGGAGGACGTTTTTGAGGTTATCACATCTAGCGATGACCACGTCTAGTTGATGCCAGTGTTTCAAGCGTGGGTGTCTCCATGACACTCTGCTGTGGCTTGGTTTGGAAAAATGTGTTTGTGATGCACAGATTGTGGCACGTGCAAAGTTCAAGACGACGCTGTCCATTTTCATTCATTTTTCCCACACCGAAGTAGCCTAAGCAGGAAGGCCAAGAGTCACGATCAGCTCCAACTCCTGCACTGAAGTCACCCAAAATGTACAGTTGTTTGCGAGCAGGTATTTGCGCTATGGCACCACTAAGCACGTCACAGAACTTGTCTTTTACTTCTGGTGTGGCGTACAGAGTTGGAGCATAAGTGCTGATCAGGTGGACAGGACCGGCGCAAGTTTGAAGTATGACCTGAAGGAGTATTTCTGATCCGCCCATGACTAATTCCACCATTTGTAGAAGGGTGTTTCTGATGGCGAAGCCAACACCATGCTCCCTGGGTTCATCTTGGGCTTTACCCTGTCAGACAAAGGTGTAGTCCTTTTCCTTTAGAGATCCCGAATCTGCAAGTCGCGTCTCTTGCAGAGCAGCAATGGCAACTTGGAGCCTCTTCAGTTCCTCATTGATGACAGCAGACTTTCGGGTGTCGCTGATGTCCTGAAGATCTTCAGTCAAACTGGTCAGCATGGTCTGCACATTCCAGCAAGCAAGCTTAAAACTTTGATGGTTTCCTTTTCTTGTTGATTTTCTTCTTGGTTTGCCTGGTGCTCAAATTTCAGTCACTTGTCAGGTTTGGGAACCTTAAGCCCCACGCACCCAGTGAGGCAGGTGAATTGTGGTGGGACAGTACCCTTCTGGCTGGGGGCTGCCCAGCAAGATGCGATGCTCTCTCCCACCATCGAAGGCAACCCCGGCACTCGTTCTCTACGCCAATCAAGCAAGAGCTTGTAACCGGTATCCGTTACCTCCTGTGTTGCTTCAACGCTGTTAAGCGATGCTGGAGTACCTCTCCAGGGGTGAGCCTGGGCAATTTTTTTGGGACCCTGGGCTGCCCAGATGCCAGTGTCCCCCTCTCAGCTTTACTGATATAGTCCAAAGAAGAGGATAACCTCCACATCCAGTACCACCTCAGCTGCAGGAGTTGCCGGGCCAATGCCAGAAGTTGGCACAGAATCGCCTTAGGACTCCCCTCCAGATTTTCTGTCAGGGTTTACTCCCTTACCCTTGCTCCTTCCCAGGATAACCCACAAGGCAGTGGGTTTTTTAAAACTTTAGTTTAACAGTCCAACAACATTAGTGTTGGAGATACCACCCTTTTAGTAACACAATCATCTGAACAATTATTGGTAGTCACTGGTGTCTGACATAAAGTACTGGAAGGTTAAACAACACCATTACAAAATACAACAAGGCAACATTTATATATGAATATTTCCAAAATAGCGACACAGGGACGGTAACAAACTACCTTCTGGAAAGCTGGTAAGACAGTACTGCCAAGAAAGCATTACAAAGGTAAACAAATACAAATGATGTTGTTAAATTGCAGGAAAAGGAATATTAATTTAGACAAGACAACACAATAATTAGTGTGTGCCAGAAGAGCACTGGATTACTGTTGAAAGTGATGTGGATACTGAAATCACTAAATAAAAATTGTGAAGAGGCTTGAATTATAGTTCTCTTTCAAAGATGAAATCCTAAGACACAAGATATGAATCAATGTTGGATATCCAGACACCCCATCTATTAGTGTAGCTAAAACTGATGCATGAGAATCGACTTTCTGCCTTAGCGTAGATCAGGGCTCTTCGGGCTCATGCTGATGTCCCTTACTCCACATGATAGCATGGAGTACCAGGGTCAACAGCCAAGCCCAGACAGACAGGTTTTGCCACATCTTAAAACACACAGCAAAATGGAACTCCGGAAGATTGACCTTGGAAGATGGCGATCTTATCCTAAGTACAGATCAGTCCACAGAATACATGAGAATCTGGATTCAACAAAAGCAGAGAGATCAAAAGACAATACTAAAATTTATTACTATGCAACATAGAGGGAATCTGATTCACAGGAACAAAATCAAAACCAATCTAAAGAGTAAATAATAATAGAATACCTGCATACCATAACTCAAGGCTAAGAAGCAACGCAGGCCAAAATTAAAATACTTGAATCAAAAGGTTTTATTTTTTGTAGGCTTACAAACGAACTCAAGAGCAGATCTTTTTCAGATTTATTAACCCAATGCAAAATTCCATATCATGAACAATCTAAGTTCAGGAGAGCTCAAGAATGACCAAGGTGGTGTTACAAGTCAGAAATGACCTGCATTTATTCACAAGCTTGTGAGAAAAAGCCTCCTCCATGAAGGAGCATCCTCACTAAGGCTAAAGATTGACAGACAGCCTCTCAAGTTCAGGACATTCATTAATTTTATCCTAGACCAAGGCCATGGCCACACTAGCCCCTCCTTTCAGAAGGGCTATGGTAATGTGGCACTTCAGAATATGCTAATGAAGCAGTCATTAATATGCAGCACCTCATTGGCATAATGGCACCCACACACGCTTCGAAACTACCGGTTTTGAAACTCACGCCACCCATGGAGCCAGAAGCCTTTCGAAACAACCACCCCAGCCCCTACTACAAAAGCCCCTTCTTCCCAAAGCCAAATGGGAAGAAAGGGCTTTCAAAATCCGAGGATCGTTTTGAAAGGCCCCCGGCTATATGGGTGGCGTGTGTTTTGAAACTGGCAGTTTCGAAGCATGCACAGCTCCCATTATGCTAATGAGGAGCTGCATATTCCCGGAAGTGCCTCACTGGCATATTCCCAAGTGCCACATTACCATAGCCCTTCTGAAAAGAGGAGCTAGTGTGGCCACAACCCAAGAGATATAAAGCAAAATAAATTAATGTCACTTCAGAAGTCAAACTGAAGACCCGACATACTCCAACAACAGAAAGTTGTCTAATTCCCCATATAGGATACCCACCTATATCAATTCCCCTTCTAAGAGCTTGTTTATCACCATCCTGATGACCAATAAGATCTTCCACCCAATGAATATAGTTAAGCCTCAAGGGAACAGTAGGAATAAGCCTCTCCAATGGTATATCAATTGTAAGTCCAAAGTCTTCTTTCAAGAGAGTACATGTTAGAGCTCTCACTGCTTCTGGATCCTTGAAATTTAGGCTGTAAGGCATAAAAGGCAATCAACAGAAAGAATCCTTGCATTAACATAGGTATAAAGCAGTATTATTTGGGTTTATGCATTACACTAACAAGTGTCTTGTCAGCATTAAGTAAAATATCAGAATAAAATCACAAGATACATATTTCAAATAATAAAATCATATGTCATGTTTTTCAGAACAAATTCATATCCTTAAACAGGATATATTTAAAGAAAACTTGTTTCTACACATAAAAACAAGATCCATAAAAAATCATTTGATTTCAGGAACAACCTATCAGGGGGCAGCCGTGTTAGTCTGTATCTGCAAAAACAAGAAGTCCTCTGGCACCTTTTAGACTAACAGATTTTTTGGAGCATAAGCTTTCATGGGCAAAGACCCGCTTCATCAGATGCATGTAGTGGAAATTCCAGAGGCAGCTCACCTGCTGCTGGACTCTCCACTATGTGCATCTGATGAAGTGGGTTTTTGCCCATGAAAGCTCATGCTCCAAAAAAACTGTTAAACTGACCACATAAAAACTGTGTCTACACTACTCCTCCCTTTCAGAATGGGCATGTAAATGCAGCAGATCAAAAATGTTTTATGAAGAAGGGTGCTTTCAAAAGCGAGGCTTCCTTTTCAAGGAACCCCATCTACACAGCTAGTCTGCATTTCAAAAGCAGCACTTTCAACATGGCGAGTAGTTGTCAATATGCAAATGAGATGCTGAATATTCATATCAGTGCCTCATTAGTATTTTCAATCCACTGTATTTACATTCCCCATCTAAAAGGAGGGGGTAGTGTAGATGCAGCCAAACTGGGCAGTATTCCTTAACATTTGAGAAAAGAAAAAGCTCTAAGGAAAAAATAAAATCTTAGGTTACGTCTACACAACAGCCCTATCTTACAATAAGATATTTTGAAATGGATACTTTGAAATATCTTATTTCAAAATAACAGAACCAAACAAAAATGCATTTCGAAATAATACTTACCAATTTCAAAATAGCATTTCCAGTCTATAGCACTATCTCACAGTAGCGTCACTGGAGCCCATTACGGCCTTTTGCAAAATGGGCATTATTCCTCAGAAAATGGCATTTACTGCCTTTGAAATGCACCTGTTATTTCCAATTTATTTCAAAACAGCATGTGTGTAATTTAGACAATGCCCAATTAGTTCAGAATAAATGTTGTTATTCTGAGATAACTTGGCTGTGTAGACATAGCCTTAGTGTTCCAATAAATGTGTTGGTTCTGGGACAATCCCAACCCCCCCAAAACACAGCCTCTCTCTGTACATCCACAAGCAGACATTAAGATACTATGGACTTCATTCCCTCTGTTTGTATTTTAAAAAGTTAAACACCTACATGAGGACAATTTTGTGGTTGCAATGGCAAGAACTTATAATTTGCACATGCCAGAACAACTGTAGCTCTGTCCCTACTTGACAGTGTTCTGATTATTTCTAACCACATACCATTTCTCCCCAGGGGCTCCCTGGCTCACTCACTACTAAGTAGGCAAGGTGTTCAGGGGGGACCTGGAGTGGCAAAGCAAGGCAGGTAAAGCCCGTGCCTGTACCCCAGAGCCCCAGCTATATATAGCACATGGCCTCACTGGTACAGCAACAACGCCACCGCCCGAACTAAGCCAGCTACACTCCTCCCGCACCAGGCCAGGAGGGGCCGGCGTTTGCCAGCGATGGTGGCTACATGCGGGGAGGGCTGTTGCCAGGACAGCGGCGCTGGAGATGCTGATTACCGGCTGGGGCGGCGGTGCCGGCCCCGGCGGGGGAGGGTGTCGGGCGCGCTCGCCCGCCGTGACGCAGGCCTCCCGCGCGTGTCCGAGCTGCCCCCGGCGGGGCTCCGTAGGAAGGCAGAGGCAAAACCCCGCCCGACCGCCCGGGCACCCACCTGGCCCGGCCGGAGAGGCTGGTCTGCACGTGCTGGCGGAAGGCCGGGTACCGGGACGCCAGGTAGGCGAAGTCCGGCGGTTTGTCCCGGTAGCGGTTCCGCGCGTGCATGGACTTGTTGAGGGCCATGGGGGGAGCGGGAAAGGGAGTCGCTGCCGGGCGCCGCGCGCGCGAACCAGGCAGCCGCTCTCGGAACCGGCCCCGCGCGCTGCAAGTCGGCGCGAGCCGAGCCCCGAGCCGAGCCTCCCCAACGCCGCGGGATCTCCAGGTGCGCATGCGCGGCACTCCCACCATGCAGTGCGTCCAGCCCCCGCTGGCCCATTACTTCGCAGCCTTGAGGCACGAGCCTGAGTTCCCTCCGCCCCTTGGGGCCAGCCGCTGCGGGGGCGCGCGGAAAGGAACCCACGGGCGGAGGCGAGAGCCCCGCCCCGCCCCGTCTAGCCCCTCCCACGCAGGGGAGGGGCCTGAGGCTCTCCTCGGGGGGCGGGGCACGACACGCAGCAGCAGCAGCTTGCGGGAGGGGGAACATCAGCGCTTCCCTAGAGCGGCCCGCAACTTCTTCCAGCCCCCAGCTGCGGGGCAGCCCCCGCCCCCGCCCCCGCCCGGCTGCCTTGTCTACTCCCGAGTCCCGCCAGCGCCAGTCCGAGCGCGGCCCTAGGCAGCCCGCGTGGTTGGCACTCTCGTCCGGGGAGTCTGGCCCTGGCCTGTTGGCCCTGGGCGAAGGAAGGCGGCAGGACGGTCGTGTGAACATCTGGCTTCCTACTAGTCGCGTTCTGGGTTTCCTCTGACACACCTACCCAGAGGGGTAGCCGAGTTCTTCTGCATCCGCAAAAACGAGAGTCCTGTGGCACCTTGTAGACTAACATATTTTGAAGCATAAGCTTTGGTGAGCGAAGACCTGCTTCGTCAGATACCTAATGGAGACTGTGCCTAGCTTCTTGTTAACCACTGGGGTGCTGCAAAAGCTATTTTATCATCATCATCATCAATAACCGTGGGCTCGGCGCCCGTTGGTACCTGATGCCTCTCTCACTCTTTCCTTCCATGTTGTATTATTGGCTTCAGGAATTTAATTATAGACTAAATCACCAGTCTGAAGGTATCATCTGCCTTATTTCTGGCAGTTTGCACTGTGTGGCATTTTCAATGTATCTTATTCCAAGAACCCAGTCAAAGAAGCCAGCGGCAATGGCACTCAAGTCTGTACACAAGTACAGATGCATCTGAGGAAGCGGGTCTTTGCCCACCAAAGCTCATGCTTCAAAATATCTTCAGTCTCTGAGGTGCCATAGGACTTCCTGTTGCTGTCACACACTTAAACCCTTAAAGACAATACAGGTATGTACATGTGTTAAAGTAACCTGCTTTCGTCAGATTTTCAGGTTCGGTCTCCGCTTGGAGAGCTACAAAGAGGTGCTAAAGGAGAGCACTTTGTTTTTGTTATAAAGCTTCAAATTGAAAGGTGATCTTCACGTTAACCATAGAGAAGCTGCCATTTCATTATAATTCTTCCCCTTGCTTAATCAAGGGGATTTTTGCTATTTTAATGTTAACTATTTTTTGCAAGCGCTCTTAAAATTTTTGGCATCTCATTAACAAATTAAAGCTCCAAATGTCTTGAGACCTCCATCCAAGTTTACATTCAAGTCTGCTCTCCAGCCAGCTTCCCCTCCCTACCTCCTGACTTCCTCCAGTCTTTGGGACAGTTGAATTTTATGAATTCTGTCAAAGAGGAGATCTTTGATTCCACAATAGTCCATCTCCAGCTGTGGTCCATGCTGACTGCTTCTGGCGCACCCCCCTGCTTATGTCTCTCTCTTGCAACAATATGCAGAAAGAGAAAAGGAACAAATGCAGAGTGGAAACAAGGTTACAAATGGGGGGTTTATTTCAGAGTATTTAGTGTATTTACAAGAGTTTTAACACAAAAAGTTCTCCTGGCCCTGTGCCCTGACAGAGAACCTATCCTGGTAAGGTGTGTGCATAATTTGAGCTGTTGGTTATACATACCTCACAAGAGCTAACGCTTGGAAGAATGTAACAGCGAGCATTTACAGTGTAGAGAAATTCATGGGAATTATCCCTCAGTAACTTTCACCCCAAGGCAGCTCATGGGATGGAGACTGGGAAGTAGTGTGAAATTATTCAGAAATTCCTAACAAAATATATATCATCATATTTTCAGTTAAATCAGATTCATACAAAGGCAGACATGCAGACACACATGAAGCCACAGTCACGCATGCCTGCCTTGCCTGAGTGTAAGCAGAGATGTGCAGGTGCACTCGTGGCACCATAGGTGCATGTACTTTTCCGTTCCCAACTAGTCATACATGAATGCACACAGGCAAGCACATTCAAAACTCCATTTGCTCGCTGCCATGCACACTGGCAGGTGTACACACCTGCTCTTACCCATGCACACACACAGTCACAAATACACACGTATTTTGTTAATGCTCCTTTACAAATATTTTCAGATGCAGAAAAGTGCTGCTGAAATAGCACCAACAATCTCACCTGGCCTATCAGCACCTGAGAAACCGCGTTACTCCCTTCAAGCACTAGAGAAACATGAAGCTAACTTCTCCATCTTTCTCGTCAGAGCATTATCCAATATCTACATGCCTCTGATCAGGCTCCAGTCGGTGTAGGGGGCTGGGTTCTGTGTTACAGGTTGACCTCTGTGTTTTGGTCACAGAAGCAGTCTGTTTCGTCCTTTAGGAGGTGGTCCCCCATGGCAGTTGTTGTAGGACTCTTGGTTGGAAGGCACAAGTGACTTTGTGGTTCGCTGAAAAGTGGTCCATCTTCTTCCACCAGCATCACTGGCTGCCAACACCAAAAAACATGCCAGAGGAAGTGGGGAAGAGAAGAGGAGACACATTCAGGAAAGAAAGAGTGTATCAGAAACCTCCAGACAGAGGGACAGAGCTAGAAAAGGGGGCACTAAAGCAGGAGGGGTAGAACTGCCTGTTGCAGGAGGTAAGAATGGAGGTTAGGCCTGTCGAGATAATGCCTCCTGGATAGCCTCACTGCAGCCACTCAGCTCCATCTGGTTGAGGACAAAGCTGATGCGCTCCACTGTGGCACCACGGCCCATCTGCAGCCTCCACTGTCTCAGCATCTCATACTGGGCATCCCGCAGTCGCCGCTGTTCCAGCTCAATTCGCTCAATCTCATAGTCGCTCAGCCCCAGGCGTCGCACAAACTCCTTCCACCGAGATGGCAACACATGGTCTGCCACCGTATAGAGGACAGCAGGGTCTGTGCAAGACAAGCAAAGGGACATCAGCAGCGGGGTCTGGGAAAGTGGAGGGGGATGTAAATGATACCAGTGGGAAACACGATGGTGACATATTGGGAGGCACCTCCCTCAGATCAGGTTTTCATCCCTCTGCACCATCACACGGACATATATCCCATGTGGGTCTGAGCCTACCTATACATGAATTTGGGGACTCTGCAAGACTGTTCAGAGGGATCGTCTTGCACACCTATGTGCCCACGTGGCAGCTCATTCTCGTAAATGTGCTCGCACTGTGTCACTGCCATGCGTTCATGCAGGAAACAACAGCAGGCCACAAACTCAACAAAACAAGACGGTCAGTATATGATTGTATGCAACAGGCCACCGTTGCCCGGCCTCATGAGAACACCTACACGTGTCAACTCATGTACCCTGTCTGCTTGGCCACAGGACTGCAGCTGACACAGAGGTGTCCTCATAAACACCGGTGCACGAGCTGCACAGGCACATGCACTTCCCACCCCCATCTCCTTGTGCACGCAGAAATCCCGTTTCTCAGGAGGAGCAGCACTCACTGTCTGGGAGCTGAGTCTTTCCAGCGGGTCTGACGCAATCCGGTAGCTCCTGTGCAACCAATGAACTTGGTACAGCATTGACTGCCCACATTGCTTCAATCTGGGGTGACTGCGGCCCATGGATGGCAGCTTTCTTCTCATTCATTCCAGCCTGTGAGAGGCATGTATTTACTCTGGAATCACCACTGGGACAGCCCACTGCCCACTGTATCTGAGAGAAACAGCTGCCACTCTGCATTAGAGAGAGCTGTGGATGAGGGACACAGGAGTTAATACTTCCCCGTGATGGAGGGGAACCCCCCACAAACACCTGATTTGTGGAGATGGGGGTCAAATGTTTCACACCTGCCGAGCATGAGGGGTTAAACTTTCTTTTGACATTAGAAAATGAGGAAGAACTATCTACTGAATTGTGTCCTGGGAGCCCAGGACAGGACCCCCTGCTCTTCGAGGTCCCAAATGAGTTCCAGAGGAAGGCACAGACACTCCCTCTTTATACTGTGTTTAGGAGACCCCCCAGCTGAAATATGGCACTCAGCTCTGAGCTGCGTAATCCTACAGAGTTAGTGACAAACAGAGTGAGTACAGAGAAATGCCACAGAAACAGAGGACTGGAGGGATCAAGTTCTGAGGATAAATCCAATGAGCTAAATCTGCCAAGCTTTGCCAATGGGACATGAGACCCATCTGCAAGTGTCTGCAAAGCATGAATCCTGAAAGAGAGGAGAACAAGGCACGATGAGGACAGAAACGATCCACAAGTAGGGAGGGGTCTGTGAAACTGAGATGTTGCCTCCATATGTATAGGGCCCAGACGCCCAGAGCTCGGGACATTCAGAAGTAAGAACCAGGAGAACAGGCTGAGAGGAAATATTGCCCTGGGCCCCAAGCAGGTGGAATAGGACTGTGCGGAATGATAATATGAAGGCATGGGGGAGATTACTGCAGTAAGTACCTTGCTTACTTCAGGTACCGGCTTGCTCTTTGGCTGCTGCGTAGAAACTGAAAAAAGGAGAAATTGTGTTCACTTCCTCCCATCCACAATAAACAGGAAAAGCAGCTGAAGCCCATGGGTACCTCCACAGTTCTAACTTCATTTGATGCATTGTGGTGAAATGCACAAGTCCCATCAACGAGCTCACGTGAGGGATTCTCATCACAGGCGTGAGTGGAGGCAAGCCTGTATGAACGTCCAAGATCAGGGCAATGAGCTCACTGATTTTGGCATGCACCTCCATCCTTACTCTACACCAGTGGTTCCCAAACTTTTCGGCATCATGCCCCACATTTGATTTTTGAGAAACCCTCCCGTCCCCCCACCTCTTCTTTACCATCACCCAACACACCTTTAACAAAAATTTCAATTCGTAATTTGAAATAAACACAAAAGCTTGGTATAAAAATGTTATTTAAAATTAAAAATAAGCACAAATAATTGTTCATGGCTCCTTTTGGTTGCCTGGTGCAGCCCCAGCTGGCCAGCTGCCTGAGACCCATGCCAGTCTCCAGAGCTGCCCACACCAGCCACCTACCCGCCTGAGACCTGCGCTGCCAGAACCACCGGCCACCCGCTTGCCCACCAAATGCCGGGGCCAGCTGTCCACCTGCCTGCTGGCTGCCCAAACCCCGCGCTGCCGGGACCAGCCGCGGGCCAGCTGCCCAAGCCACCTGCCCAAGCCCGACGCTGCCAGGGCCAGCTGCCTACCCACCATCGCAAGCTGCCTGAGCCCCACGTTGCCGGGGCCAGCCACCCACCCACCAGCCTGAGCCACCCAAGCCCTGCTCTGCCAGGGCCAGCTGCCTGAGCCCCATGAGTCCCAGAAGCTGGCCAGCCAGCCGGCCAGCCACCCAAGCCCCGCAAGCTGCCCACCCGAGCCCCTCCCCAGCCCTGCCACAAAGCCAGGCACCCCCAGCCCCACATCTAACCCCATCCTCCTCCTCCTCCCCCACAACCCACACTCACTCTCATTTGCAGAAGGCAGCCAGCTCCACGTCGGTCTTTACCAGCTGCCTCCTTTCTATAGTGGCTACGCTGGGTCACCCACATAAAATGGCAGGGGCTGAGAGCCAGAAGCAAAGGCCGGATCTTTCTTCAGGTGGGCGGAATGATTGGTGGGCTGGGTCACCTGGTACCCCCCCCCCCAGAATTTCTTCGTGACCCCAGGGGAGCATGCCCCCCCAGTTTGGGAAACCATTCTCTAGCCTACACCAATGGGTTGCCGAGCACCGTGTCTCTTTCCCTCCCCCTGTTCCCACCCTCCTCTGCTCGCCAGCATCACTGCAGAGAATGCTGTACTCACCACAGGAATAGAAAATAGGAGTTGGCCCTTTTTGACGGCACAGCTTGATCAATTTAACTACAAGCAACACCCCTAGGCTCATTGTAAGCACAACAACGAGGCTGATGAGTAAGAGGACCTGACCTAGAAAAGAGAGAAGGAGAGTAAGTAACAGACAGAAAGGGCAAAATGTGGGCCAGCAGGGCTGATAGCCATTGCAGACTCAGGGGTAAGGTGAGGGGGGCAGCTCCACACTCCTGCAGGGGCGGGGCCTTGGACAAAAGGGGTGAGGCCAAGACTTCTCAGCTCTTAGCACTGCCCAGAGCTGGCACTGCTCTTCCACCCAGCCCTCAGAAGCCTCACGGAGTGGTGGAGTGACACTCCTGTGGCATTTCAAAGGGGCCTGGAGCTCCTGGCCACTGCAGCTCCAGGCCCCTTTGAAATGCCAAGCTCTTGTGCAAATGCCCCCTTGCCCTCCCCCCTCCTGTTGATGGACCTGAAGTGGGGGCAAGATAGGAGCAAGACTGGAAAGGGCACGTGTTAAAGTGGGGATGGGAGTGAAAGCAGAGGAACAGCAGGGTTAGGGAAGGATGGAGTGATGGGGCAGGGAGGGTGGTGATGGGGTTGGGAGGAGAAGCAGAAGCCAATGTTGCAGGAATGCCAATACCCTGCTTTTCCCAGTGGTCTTCCTTCACTGAAGAGGAAGTCGTTGGCCCCGGCAGTGGACCACAAAACTTGCATTCTTCTTTGCTGCAGCTGCAAGAGGGAAGCAGAAGTCAGAGTGGTGCAGGGAGCGAGGGCACAATGTAGCACATATTCCCTGAAACCCCTTGCAAATCTGCCTGATGACACCACCAGAGGGAAGTCTGAGCCGGAAAGATGTTATGCAACCTGCCCACAGAAGGTCAGGCCTAATGGTGTCACACCTAGGGCAGTTCACACACCACTTTCCCTGCTGCCCAGATAGAGGAAGCATAGGAGCAGGAAACCAACCTGCTGCAAGGTTTGCAGGTATTTTTCTGGTGGAAGAATCCATGGTAACATTCACAAACTGTGTCACGGTTCTTTGTACCTATAGAGACAAGAAGGAAACGTCAGCCCCGGTGGGAGATGTTGGAGAAGGGAAATCCCTCCAGACTGGGGAGAGCATAATCTCTCTACGGGCTGGGGAACCTGCTGTCAGGAAAGCAAATCACTCCATGGCACTGGTGGGTGGGAGGAGAGGAGGGCAGGTGTGCCACTCTACAATAGATGGTGGTTGGGGAAAACTGTTCCAGAGCAGGAGATCAGTCTCGGGCACAGGACAGAGGGAAGCTGCTCTGGGGTAGCAGATTGGGTTGAAAGATGGAAACGAAGGTGCAAAAAGGCGGGGGGGGGCGGGATCACTATTGAGCAAGGTGAGGGGGGGTGGAAAGGGAGAAATGGCTCCAGAGCAGAAGGTGGGGATAAGGCAAAACCACTCCAAGGTATGGGCAGTATCTCGGAAGAAAATTGCTCTAGTGCTGTTGTGAGGGAAACTGCTGAAGGGGAAGTCACACCATCTTAGATGTGGAAGGGAGGGAACCAGCTAAAGGCAAGGGTGGAGAAAGCAAGACTCACTTGAGGAAGGGACAGAAAAATGTCTCCAGAACACATAGGGGGAAGCGTGAGAATACTGGGGGAAGAGGGAGGGAAACCAACAGTTCTAAGTCACAGGGGAGGGAAGGAAATTGCTCAAGTGCAGCAGGCGGAGGGAATTCACTCTAGGGCAGGGAGTGGGGAACCTTTTAGGGGTCAGGAGTCACTGACCTACACAAAAATCAGTTGGGGGCCACACAAAAGTGAGAAGCAAAAAAAAACCACCGGCGCTGACCTGACCCCAGGGGAGAAGGAGAAAAAACCCTCCACAGACAAGAACCCCAAGGTGAGGTGCAGGAAAGAAAAGCACTCATCTTACTCCCTGCATGCTCTAGCCCCATGCCAAAGCTCAGAGCCTCCCTCCAGGGCCGCAGGAACTTTTCTGAAGGCCCAGAGTTAGTAGGTTTTGTGGCACATACTTTTGTGGTGGCCAGTGAGAGTGCCTGGGATTGAACTTGCAAGTCCCAAGTGCCCCCTCCTGCACACTAAAGCCCTCAGGCTACGGAATAGGGCCAAAAATGAGGGATTTGGTGTGCAGGGGGCGGGCTGGGGCTAGAGGTGCAGCATCTAAAATGGAGACAGGGTGCAGAAGCTGTGTGAGGGTGAGAGTTCTGGGTAGGTGATAAGGTGCAGGAAAGCAGTGTGGGTGCAGTGTCTGGTCAGGAGGCAGGGTTCAGAAGTGGGCTGGGGGTGTGGGTGCAGGATTTGGGAGGGAGGGTGCCGGAGTGGAGTGGGGGTGCAGGGTCTGGGCAGGAAGTGAGGTGCAGGAGCCAGCTGGGTGAGGGGAGTGTGGGCGGGGGATTGGCATGCCTACCTGGTGCAGCTCCCGGGAGCACAAGTGGCTGTGTGCCACATTACTCGCAAGTACTGCAATTTCTGGCCAACAGGAGCAACTAGGGTGGAGTCTGCAAGCAGCGCAGGGATGGAGCTTCCCTATGATGCCTCACAAGCCACTTCCGCCCCACTACCAGACAGAGCCTGCAGGCCAGTGAGGCCTGTGCTTTGCTTTAATCCAGCCTACGAGAGTCTCAGGGCTCCCTGCACACACTAGGGAGACACTGTTGGTACTCCAGCCATATGTGGGGGTGCTAAGGCTCAGAGACTTGAGGCATGGCTAGAGTGCCAACTCTGGCTCATCCTGCAGAAGAGGGATGGAGCCCCGAGGCTGGCAGGCAAGATCCAGGCAAGCCATAAGTTCCCTACCTCTGCTGTAGGGCAAGTGCAAGTGCGCACAAGGGAGAAGCAAGAATGGGAGGGAACAGGACAGAGATGGGGACTCACCCAAGGGGTAGGAAAATTTATACCAGAGGCGGTGTGAGATGCGGAAGGGGAAAATTGCCAAGGAGAAGAAGATTCACTTCAGAACAACTGGGTAGGGAGTTGTACGATGAGAAAAAAAGGAAAACAGACTAGAGAGCAAATGGGAGGGAGGTGGAAATCAGTCTCACTCAGGAGGGAGGAGGTGCAGGACTAAAGCCTGGGCTACATTAGAAAATTAGACTGATTTAACTCCGTTGGTCAAGGATGTGAAACATCCACATGCCCGAGGGGCAGAGTTGAACTGACCCAAGTTTCTGTGTAAAAATTCTCCCTCAACCTAGCTACCATAAGCCCTCAGTCTCTCCTTAAGAAAGAGAGGGGTATGGAAAAGTCACTCCTAAATCAGGGAGAGGCTGAAGGAGAGAACCACTCGAGGGCAAAAGAGAGAGAAAGGGATCAAAGGAACGGGGAGCAGAGGAGAAAGTGAATCTAGGCCAGTTCAGGGGTGGCTGCATCGCTCCGGAGCACAGGTGGTGTAAAACTGTTCCACATGGGAGAGTGTATGTGAGAGTAGGGAATGTCCTTCCAGGGCTTGCTGAAGGGACTGGGAAGACATTTCTTAAGAGCAACAGGAGAGAGGGATCCACACGGGTGCAGAAGGGAAGATTAGTTCAAGACAGATGGGACTTGCTCCACCACAGGCCAGGGCGGAAGGAGGCAGAGGTGGGAGAAATTAATATGAATCAGGAAATTTCTCTGGGGGTATGTGGAAAAGGAGAAAGTTCACACTGTGGGACAGAAGAGAGAGAATCTGTGATGGTGGGGAGCAAGGATTGCAATGGAGCAAGCAGGAACAGGGAGGAGTGTTCCAGGACTGGAGAGGGTGAAAGCATTCCTGGACAGAGAAAAATAGTGTAGGAGGGAAATTGTGCAGGAGAGAAATCACTCAAGGGTGGGGGATATGGCCTTCCCAGGACAAGTAGGTGGGAGGAGAGGGTTTCTATGGGTACCATGGCAGCAGCTACAGTGTGTGTCACCCTTACATGCATGCCGGACTCCTCCATTGTGGCACAGGCTGCAGTTCCTACATTGGAAAAAATCTGATTCTGAAGTCTGGTACTGGTTGGCCAGACAGCCACAGACCGTGTTCTTACTTTCAGTGCAGTTTTCCAGTGTTACTTGCTGGAATTCTGAGGGGAAAGAGAAAGAGGGGGGAAAAGATGATTCTACCCTCTTCCCACAACTGGGTCCCCTCTTCATGGGAACAGCACAGGCTGGAAACAGGCTTTATCATCCTCTGCTTTCCTCCAACTAAGAGTTAGTACCAAAGAACCTAACAGTCACTTCCAAGAAGGTCTTGTTCCCATCAAAACTCCATCCCACCTTTTGCCATTACTAACATTGTCCCTTTCCCCCACTGTTCTCCCCATCAACCCGTTTCTGCTCTCTCTTCATTCCTCACCACCATGTCCACTCCTGCAATCTCTGTCCCTCCACCAGCGCCCACTTCCCCATCCCCAACCCCCCATGTGTGAGACTCACCTGAACGGCACCGTCGGCAACTACGGCATTTATCCGCAAAGTTATTCACAGCTGTGTAAGTGCCTGCTGGGCATGGTAGGCAGCGAGGTGCAAGACTCCCCAGCTGACAGTGTTCTGCTAAGTATGTCCCTGAAACAGAATTACTTAACAGGGATCTGACAGGCATAGAGAGACATTCTCCCAGAGAAAATGAGATCCAGAGAAACTGCAGGGCTGAGAGGAACCCGAAGCTGAAAGGCTGCTCTAACTATAGGCAAGCTAGACAGTTGTCTACAGTGGCAGCTTTCCGGGGCAGCCCTCCCATCACCTTGAGTCCTGGCTTGGACACTGAAGTTTTGCCTAGGCAGCAGATTGTTTTAAACAGCATCTGGTTGAGAAGGCAGTTAAACCCCATGAGGGGGTGCACTCACCAGGGTGAGAGGGCAAGGGGAAAGGAGATCCCATGACTAGGAATACTTATCTCCTTTACCCTAGAATGGGGTAAAGGACCCATGGAGATACTCTCACCGGGGCAGCTGGGGAACAAGACATACATGGACTAAGAGTTCAGGAAACAGGAATGTCTCTGTGGCTTTCATGGTAATGACTTGCTATGACAGTACTGTACCTGCATGGCATCTCATGCAGCAGTGGGTGTTGTTGGGATGTAGGTACTCTCCCTGCTGACATTCTGGCTCTCTTTTCCTTCTCCCAAAGGAGATCCCGTTAACCTGTAGAGTATCTTGGTTTGGGGCTCCTCCCAAGCATTCCTCGGCCCACACCCAGACCAGGGTTAGAACGAGCTGCAAAAGGGAAAGACCACTGTGAGAAAACATCTCCTCAGGTAGAATCTACAGCTGACCCTAGCACCAACCTGTCATGGCAACGAGACTAACTGAACCGACCTACTTTCTGAAGAAAGACTATAATGGATGTGAGGCCTCTAGGCTATGAGCCTCCTGGAATTTTAGGGAAAGACTGAAATCCATTTACTTGAGCCATGCCAATATCGTCAAACTGCCCTCCCTCTGTGTAATGTGTACTACATTTCACTATTTAGAAATTAACACAAAGACAGATATCCTGAGACTTTCAAAACTGGTTTGTTTTGAGTTTAAATTGTTTGAATTGCCAAGATTACCAAAACCATCAACATAGATAACTATAACGGTTGAATACTGTCCATGCACACAACTGTTTAAAGATGGGAGTGACTTTTAGTGGACTTGTTTCCTAGTCTTTCCCTGTCTGTCCTTTTCCGTATTTATTGTTTTAGTTGTAGGTCTAATGGTTGTCAAGCCCAGAAAACCTCAGACTTTAATAACGTATCCTAATTGTCCAAGATTTGGTACTAGCCTGCTCAATTTAAAATGTTTCTGCTGGTTTCCAGCTACTGAGAGACAGTAGGAAACTTCACCTGTCACCAGGACCTCATCTTCAAATAAGTTTGGCAGCCTGGCTCCCACCAGCCTAGAAAGTTTCAGCGTGACTAACAAACACCGTCATAACAATTTTCATGTCTTTAACTTTATAACAGTGTCTACCCTTTTTATATTAATATTTTTATTTTATCTGTTTGGTCAGTTGAGGAAATTGCTTAAACAAAATAATTTATAAAGCTGTGGGCTGAGAATAGTTTAGACTGCAATCTTCTTATTTAATTATCTACTTATTTCCCAAAGTTAAGAAAAGCTTTTACTTTCCTTCCTTATTTAAAAATTTTTTTACTTCATACGTTTCCTCATACAGTGGATACTGAGAAGTTAATCCCTGGGTTATGAGAAAATAAAGAAAATCCTATGCGAAACCTTTTAGATGCATTGCACATTGAAAAGTTAGCTGTACATTTTGGTGGCCTATATATGCACAATGGGTTAAATAACATTTTTAATTGTAACTGAGGTGGGCTGATTTCTCAATGAGAAGTGGGCTGTGAGAATGTACTTTTTTGCTTTGCTTCTGTGAAATTGTTTGTATATTTTTACAGACTCTTTGTAATTTTATTTCTGAGTACATTTACCAAAGTTGCTCTTCTGAAAGTAATTAGTATCAGCTGAAAGGCACAGATTTTTCTTCTACTGTGAGAACTCTAACCCAATAAAGATAATCTGTAAGGCTAATACCAGTTTTGTGGTTGTGGGTTTAGGAAAAGATAAGCACACAAAGGCATCTGATACAGCTGTACACTACCCTATTTCACTTTCAAAAGCTAGAGGTTTGGAGAAAGTTATAAAACTGAAAGCTGAAAGAATTACAGAAATGGTAGAAAAATGAAATTCTGGCAAATGGAAACCTCCACTTTCCAAGACTGTTAGAGAGCTATGAATCTGAAATAACAGGTAAGAGATTCTCAAATCTTTCAGCTTACACGAAACAGTCAGAGAGAGAAACAGAAGGTACTTAAGCACATGTATGTGCAAGGCCTTCCCTATTTATATGCCAGGTTACTCTGCTTCCTGCCATTTCAGGCCTGGCTTCTGCCGTCTGCCTGCCCTGCTTCTGCACCCTATGGATCTGGGTCTGCTTTCCACAGTTCCTGACTCCGCTGTCCTTGAGCACAGCCCCCTCCACCCCACACCATGTGGAGCTGCCTAGGGCATCAGAACTGCTAGGGATGGCCCTGTGTACGTGATATATTGTACCAGCTTGTGAGTGCTTTAAGGCCACTGGACTGACCTGGGCACAAGTCCAAAGATGTTTGCAAGAGGGACTTAAAAACTTTTAAAATCAACACAGCAAGCTGGAAAGATGCACCTAAAACAGGCCACAATGGAGTGCTGTAGCTCACTAGCGATGAGGTGGCTATCTGTCCCCCATTGGGTGAGATGGTCCCATATTTGGGAAACCAAAAAGGCGTCCTGACTTATTTCTCAAAAAGGACGAACTGTCCCATATTCAGGCTGTCCCGTCCCCTCCCTCCCCACACACAAACTTCCCTGAGCCTGCGGGAAGCTGGGAGAGCATGGGCAGCTGCCACTTCCCCAGGGCTCAGGCAGTGCTGGGGGCTGCCGCTTCCCCAGGACTCCAGGGACCACCAGTGGCTGCGGCTTCCCCAGGGCTCCTGGGGAGTGCTGGCAGCTGCCGCCTCCTTCCTGGCTCCTCAGGGCCTCCCCCTATATCTCCCTGTCCCATATTTGGGACAGGGAGATATAGTCGCCCTAACTAGGGATCCAAAGACATGTTAAGAGAGGTGGTTGAGGGGAAAAGCATAGAAGGCCCTGTGTCTTATCCCCACATTATGTGCGCCAAAGATAGGCTTTTAGCCACTCATTGTACTGGTGCATGACACATAGTAACTGAACTGCTTTGGAGCTTATAGCACCAGCTTTCAAGATGGACAGTTGCCAGTAACCAATTCACGTGGAGGCAGGATGGGTTCCACAGTTCCAAGGCTAAGTTAGTTAGACACCAAGAACTGATTGCAGCAATTGACAGATCTGCCTACAAATATGGTTTAATTATTTGCCAAAAACAAATTTGAAGATGGCCTGATAATAATAAAGGTGATTTTCTAGCCAAAGAAGAAGCTTTCAGCAAGATACCATGGGAATTTACAAACTTGAACAAAGTATAAATAATATACATAGTACAAAAATAGGAAATACTAGAAAAGACCAGGCCAAGAATATGAAATGCCAAGTCATGTCAGTTGATTACTCTAATAACACATCTTCAGGCATAATAAAAGGACGGGCTGGGGAATTAATAAGATTTTGTGAAAACACAGTTACAAGGCAGTCATTTTTAAGCTTTACAAACACATAAAAAGCTAATATGTTTTATCATTGATCAAGATCTGAGGAATAATCAAGAACTATAAACCAAGGATTAACCAAAACTAATTACCTAGCCTTTTAAAAAAATACCATGTTAAGTAGTTCCCAAGAACTATTAAAGGCTTTTATTTATGGATATCCATGATGATTTCTACAGAAGTACTCATTCCGGAATCCATGATAGCTAATCAAGCACTGAAGTAAACAACATCCTCATCAGACATGCGAGAGCTGCTTTGAAAGATGATGTTATATATCATAAATAGTAACCCACCAGGACAAGATGGCACAGAGAAATCTTCAGCAATCCACAGAAATTGCTTTCCCATGGTCAGATTTACAACTTGGCTTTAGTGGAGCCATTTTATAGGCCAAGATAAGGTAAGTATATGCTAACTGACATCTATTTGTTTACAAAATGGAATTTATTCCCCACATCAAAAGATATTTCACACCACCAAACCACAGCATGTGTGTTAGTGAATCATGTTTTTAGTCACTGAGGCTTCCCTTGGGGAATAGTAAGAAAGAGATTTAAAGCTATGCTTCTGAGCCATGGCAGACATATGTAAAATATTGGAAATTAAACCCAAAATTACAAATTGTATACCATTTTATTTATCTAGGCCAGAACCTTTCAATTGTCCTGCATTTTGCCGTTCATCAGGGAGCCAGGTCTACTCCCTATTCCACATTTCTGCCCTCAGGTAGCTATTTACCCCTACTAGCATCTGCCAATTATGCCCAACAAAACACAGGTTTTCCACTTTTTGGTTATGTGTCATGCATTTTGATGGCTATTGTCACATACTAGCCAGTTTGAGAAGGAAAACTGATCATAACCATACTAAAGAAGAGTGTGCACAACCCATCCAAGAAACTGGGATTTAAGATTTCCTTCAATTCTTTTGCCTATTCAGTCTTTACCAATTGGTTCACAGAATATGTGCTTTTTGACATGAGTTAAAGTGGCATAAAATTCCTATATCATATATTATATATGAAAAATACTGAAAACAGAGCCTCTGGTTTACACACACTGACATATGCACTTATGTTTAAGGAAATATTTACAGGACAATTTTTCCGTTGCCCAACTTAACCTGGAAAGATTAATAGAAATATACAAAAATCTATTACAATAAAAATATCAGATTGATGATTAAGGTAGTTTATCTTAACTCCTGCCTAAAACAGGAAGGCCCAGAAATCGTGATGTAGTTGAAAAGGTCCCTAGGAAATCAAAGAGTTCTTAAGGACACCAACTTCATTTCTGAAAATCAGTAATAAAGGATAGTAACAGAGAGGAAGCCGTGCTAGTCTATACACTATCAAAACAAAAAGCAGTCAAGTAGCACTTTAAAGACTAGCAAAATAGTTTATTAGGTGAGCTTTCGTGGGACAGACCCACTTCTTCAGACCATAGCCATATGGTCTGAAGAAGTGGGTCTGTCCCACAAAAGCTCACCTAATAAACTATTTTGCTAGTCTTTAAAGTGCTACTTGACTGCTTTTTGTTCTGATAGTAACAAAGGATTTACTCCTTATCATACTGATACAAAGAAAATTGTAAAAGCCAGTAAGTAAGGAAGCTCAGACTGAGGAAAGATGCTTGCAGTATTGTTGTAGTCATGTTGTTCCCAGGCAGGGCCATCCCTAGGGGAATGGAGGGCCCACAACAACTCTCCCACCCCAGACCCCACCCCAAGCCATGCCCCCACTCCACCCCTAACCACAAGTCACCCCCCAGCTCATCCCCTCTGCTCTGCCCCCAATCTGCCCCTTCCCTCAAGCACCTACCCCTAACTGCAAGCTGGTGAGGTAGGATGGAGTAGGGACAGTAGCACTGCTGCCAGCCCCTGCGCCACCCAGGCCCCATTTTTCTGTAATACACCCCAGGATCTGGGGTAACCACCTGAAATGTCCTATGGACAGGATGGTTCTTTTGAGGCTATAACAGACATCAGGTGGGTGAGGTAGTTTTAGACCAACTTCTGCTGGTGAGAGAGACAAGCTTTTGAACTAAACAGAAGAGCACGTGCAGTCTGAAGCACCTGAAGAGAAGCTCTATGACAAGTTGAACCTCCCTAATCTGGCACCCTCAGGACCTGGCCAGTACTGAACAAGAGAATGTGCCTGACCACAGGAGGTCAACACCGTCTAGCACATCACCAACACTTCCACAGCTGGCTGGGCTCTTAGAAGATATGTAGGGGCAAATTACAGCTAAATAACGGCACAGAACACGGAGAGCCAGGGCCGGTGGCTGCAAACAACCTTCGTGGGACCATGGGAAATTTGGCCAAACCCATGGTGAGTGGTCATCCAGCTAACTAAAATCATGCTGGATTATGGATGTTGCCAAGAGAGTGCTGGATTAGAGAGGTTCAACTTGTAGTTTAAAAGCTTGTCTCTTTTGCTAACAGATTTTGGTCCAATAAAACACTAGTTCTCAACCGAGGGTATGTGTAGTTCTCGTGCTAGGCAGAGATCTTCCAGGACGCACATCATCTCATCTAGACATCTGCCTTATGATACAACAGTGAAATAAAAAGCACTAGCAAAGTCAATGCAAACCAAAATATCATACGATGACTTTATACCCCTCAATATATTCTGTATGCTGAAATGACATACTGCATTTATGTTCCAATGATTAATTTTATAATTATATGGAAAAATTATAAAGTAAAAAAAAAGTTCAGTATTAGTGTGCTGTGACACTTTTGTCTTTTTCTATCTAATTTTGTAAGCAAGAAGATTTTAAGTGAGGTGAAACTTGGAGGTACACAGGACAAATTAAACTCCTGAAGGAGTCCAGTAGTCTGAAAATGTTGAAAACCACTGCCGTAAGAGCTATTACCTCACCCACCTTGTCTCTCTAATGAGGGAAGATAGCAGTAAAGGTGGAGTAGATGTTAAGAATTAGTACCATAACCATGACATGTGGAAGAGAATGAATGAGAGTCAATGTGGTGTATTTAATCTATTTTATAGAAATGCACAGTAGTATTAGTTTGAGATGCTGCTTGTACTAGTATCAACCAGACTTGTTAAGCAAGGCTGCAAAACAGCAGCAGAAAGTCCTGTGCTAGGGTAGTTTGAAGGAAGTACTTCAATACTCAAGAACAGACACTTAATAACAGTCATCTCTTCTGCACCTCAGAATACAGATCTCCCTGTGGAAAGGTAAATTTAGTGACAAGCCTCTTATGGAATGGAATCCCAAACATCTGTCCCATAAAGCATGATCACTGTTACAGTCAAAGAGAGCAATAAGAGGAAGTAAATGCTATCACCAAAAAAAAAAAAAAAAAATTCTGATCCCAAAGACTTGCTCCAAAAAGCCATTCCCTGAAGTCAATGATGGCAGTATAGCATGACAGGAAAGATATACAAAACAAGAAAATCTCAGGCTAACGAATTTTTGTGGAAACTTAGTGGTAACAGACTGCATACTAGAGTATACCTCAATATCTCCTTGGCTACGTCTACACTAGCCAAAAACTTCAAAATTGTCATGCAAATGGCCATTCCAAAGTTTACTAATAAAGCGCTGAAATACATATTCAGTGCCTCATTAGCATGCGGGTGGCCGTGGCACTTCGAAATTGACACGGCTCCCCCCCGCACGGCTCGTCCGGACGGGGCTCCTTTTCGAAAGGACCCAGCTACTTCAAAGTCCCCTTATTCCTATGAACAGATGGGAATAAGGGGACTTCGAAGTAGCCGGAGTCCTTTCGAAAAGGAGCCCCGTCTGGAGGAGCCGCGTCAATTTCGAAGTGCCACGGCCGCCCGCATGCTAATGAGGCGCTGAATATGTATTTCAGCGCTTCATTAGTAAATTTCGAAATGGCCATTTGCATGGCCATTTCGAAGTTTTTGGCTAGTGCAGACATGGCCTTTGTGTGATATTGTCTCAGAAAGACAGCTGTTGCTGATTATAAAGCAAATTACTCGAAACTGGGAAGATGCTTTCCTTCCAGTCACACTTATGGAGGGGAAGTAGTCTGCATCTTAACTCTTTATTTCCTATTTTTCAGGGTATATGAAGTCAACTTTCTGGAAGGGCACAAGTTAGCATGATGTAACCTTAACTCTACGGTATAGGGTTTTTGTCCTTTTAAAAAGTAAGCTAACAATGTAACAAAGCTGTAAATTTTAACGCAGACAGGATGCAAGGATAGAAATATTTATTGTTAGTGATGCTAGCATCTTCACAAACTAATGTTTGTGATCTAGAAGAAGTATTTGTATAGCATCTGCACTAGAATTTACAGTCACATTACAGTACTAAACATGTTAAAATTAAAAATTCAAACCTAAACAATCCCTTATGTGCACAAATACTGCAGCTTTTACAGTATAAATACAGTTCATGATGTTACTGGAGGCTTTTTGGAGGAGGGGAAATTCATGCTTATTTCTGGACCAACCTGCTTATGCCCCTCCACTCATAGACTGAGTTTATTCCAGTGGCTGCTCACTAGTTTCTCTGTGCTAGAAGTTTGAAAAGCAAGAATGCCTATTTATTTGTGAACACAAGCTTCTCCATTGCTACCTCTCATGACTATACCACATATTTCTTGATGTCTGGTGTTTTTCCACTGCCTCAAATCAAGGAATTACATGAAAACATCAACTTTCTTTCTTTCTTTGTTTTTTTTAAACAAAAAGGGAAGTTGCTTTCAAAATTGCTGAGAAAAGCTTAAAAACATGACTCAAGCACTCCCTAAAGACACAAAAACCCAGAAATCAAATTAATAAATCCAAAATGTATTTAAAAAAATTCCCCCAGAGCAGAAAACCTGATGCTTTAATAAGAGTACATCCCTGACACCCATTCCTCACAGAGTAAGTACTCACCCTCTGCCCAACATGGCGTAGTGGGAGTTACTGTACAGAGAACCAGGGATGACTCAGAAGGGAGCACTCTCTCCTTCGAGTCACTACTAATTCTCCTGTACGGTTACCGGGGTTAAACGCCAATTAATCCTTTTTTCAGTCAGGCAGTGGTTCTCCACACCTGCTTAGGAGAGAACAAATTCCTTCTGACTGGTCCCAGCAACTGAAGAGTTAAAATCTCCAGGGGGACTGGCAAGTCTGGAAAGCAGCTGCAATTCCTGTAAATCCAACCTCCTGCTGAGTCAGGGACATATTAAGGAGGCAGTTTATTAAGAATAAACTGTTTATGCTGTACCAGGGAGTCCGGAAGAGGGAAAAGAGGCACTGCCTGGAGGCTTGAGGAGAGACCAGGGGAGCACAGTAACCCCTGAAGTCACTGAATACTGATCTCTCTCATAGTGCAGAACTATTAAACTTTTGTGGTGCTGACCGGTGTCAGGTGATTGGGATTAAGAAAGAAAGTTTAGTCTTTTATTAGCATTCCTGTGTGTTACATCAATATTACTTATGTCCCCCAATATTTGAGCCATACAGAGCCTTCTTGGCAGTGCAAGACTCCCTACAACCACCCCAAACTCTTCAACTCATGACACACTCCCCTGGAATACAAAGCCTATGGAGACCCCAAAACACAGATTAACAGGCTGCCACAGAGAACCCAATGCGTTTTCCCTGAAGATTTTTCAGTGTGGGCCATTCCTCTGTGGGTACAAATTTCAGACTGTCAGGAATGATCAAAGCCAGACAGGGAGCACTGGCATGGCAGGGAAAATGGAGGTGCTGAAGGGCATTGACGGCTTAAGGTAGAGATCAGAGTGGGACAGAAAGAATATACGGGAAGAAGGAACAGGCAAGGTGCCAGTTCAGACTTTTTGGGGGAGGGGAACATGTAACTTTAACCGTGATTCCTGGGACTACATAAGCAACTGAAAACTCTCTTTTTTTTTCCAGATGGTAACTTAGATAGACATTAGCTGACAGAATCGCTGTATTTAATTCCCATACCATACAAGGAGAGAAAAATATACAAAACACGAATTTAAGACATTTTAAATGCATATGTAAGTTTAGAACAACCAGGGGACAGTACAGCTAGATAGTCTCAATCCCAGGATTTGTAGTATTAGTTCTGGAGCCTTCGTACAGATACCAGCAACAGAAATCTGATACCTTGTAGTTTAGTAGAGATGAATAAAAATAAATAAAATCTGCTTACTTTCGCCAACAGACAGTGTGCTATTAACAGTATCCACTCCATTTTACTCAATTGTTTTTCACTCCATTAAATTGATATGTACTTATTTTTTTACAAACATTATTATTTTTGTCCTCTCAAGAATGCAAATTGATTTTTCTAATTATTTTGGCATTTATATTTACCGTTCACAATCACGCACAGGACTCACTATTACCGACTCTACAGTTACTATTAGACTTGCAACCGCTTTGATTTTCATATATATTTTACAGCTACAACTAAAAATACAATTTGCAAATAAAAACAAAACAGCAGTCATGTACACTTTGAAGACTAACAAAATAATTCATTAGGTGATGAGCTTTCGTGGGACAGACCCACTTCTTCAGATCTTCTACAGATTGTGTCTGTTCTGTAAGGGTGTAGCTCTGAAGAAGTGGGTCTGTCCCATGAAAACTCATCACCTAATAAATTATTTTGTTAGTCTTCGAAGTGCTACATGGCTGCTTTTTTGTTTTGATAGAATACAGACTAACACAACTATCTCTCTGTCACTATTTGATTTGCAAATAAATAATAATCTGCACAGCATTTAAAGTTACGTGTTTAGCTTAAAAAAATACCAGACACTGCTAAGGTGAATATATGCTAAATTTGCATACCACATTAAATAATGAACGACAAAGGGCAATAGGGTAATAGAAGCAATGACAATTAGTCCCACCAGTACAGGTTAGGCATTTTCGAACTCCCTACTCAAAAAATTAAATGTAAGCATAAAAAAGAAACAAAATGATGAAATGAACAGACCAGTCTGAAAACGAAATAAGAGCAATGTAATCCTTAACTAATCTGAAAGAATAAAATTACACAGAATATATGCACATTGCACATTTTGATAGGAAGTACCAAGAAATAAAACAATGATAATAATAATACAAGCGCGAGAAACAGTATGAGTGTGCATAGGGCGGCATTTGTGGAGAAACTGTGTGAAAGAGTGGTGGTGTTGGGGAGCACTGGTTCAGGGGGGGAAGACTACGTGCATGTGCCTGAGCTGCCTCAAGGTCATTAATTCAGGAGACTGGATTCTTTTTTAATACAGCTGTAGCCGCCGCTCCCACCCCTGAGCCAGAGTCCCCAGAACAGACAAGCTCCCTTTCCTCATCCCAGTTCAGAAGACACGCACTTGGGCACAGCCCCTCTAGCACCAGGCAAGCTCCCCTGGCGCTATGCAAGCCATGGATCAGCTTCCCAACCAGGAAGCAACTGCCAGGGCCACAGTTGCAGGAGCAGGATAGCTGGAGACTAGTGCCTGCTGGCTGGGTGCCAGCTGTGTGAGAGGTGGCTAAGGAAACTTTTAGGGTCACTACAGCTGCCTGCAATCACTCCTTTAGCACCGACCCTGGTGATAAAATTATACAGGTTCAAAACTTGAGGGGCAAGTATCCCCCTCCCTAGGTGGTGCCCCTGGGAATGGGAGGACCCGGGGAGAGCTGGGGATGGGGCAATAGGGATTACTGAACAGAACAGCTGGTTCGGTTTGTTAGAATCCGGACTAACCCAGCGACCTCTCTGTTACTGTGGAACAGGATTAGATACACAGGCACAGGAAGCACAAGACAACATCTTTTATCCAAATTTGTGAACTGGGGGGGACTGGATATTTAGCTGGTGGGAGGTCCTGAGCGGCTGCAGAGATGCAATGGGAACGTGAATGTGGCTGGGAAATCTCAGAAGCAATCTGATCATTGTTAAGTGTTATTTCTTGTGGTGAGCCAGTGGGAGAATGCAGCCTCTGGTCACTCACCATATCCAAATAGCATGAGGCTGACCTAGCCCTGCTTATGTAAGGGACCCCCCCCGCAGCACGTGAGCTCTGGGTCTGCCATAAATCATTGGGAAGTAGCAGAGAGATAGCGGTGTTAGCCTATATTCTATCAAAACAAAAAGGCAGTCGTGTAGCACATTAAAGACTAACCAAATGGCTCTGGTCTGAAGAAGTGGGTCTGCCCCACAAAAGCTCACCACCTAATAAATTATTTTGTTAGTCTTTAACATGCTACTGCACTGCTTTTTTGTTTTGATAAATCATTGGGGATGTGCAGTGCTCTTGAAGCTGTTGGTTCCAGGACATGAGAGAGCCAAGGTGGGTGAAGTAACAGCTTTTATTGGACCAACTTCTGTTGGTGAGAGAGACAAGCTTTGGAGCTACACAGAGCTCCTCTTTAGGTGTGGGATGCTCCCTGTGGCTCCAAAGTTTGTGGCTCTCACCAACAGAGAAAAAGCTATTGTCCTCCTCTCCCTAGAGCTCCACAGCAGTAGTATGGTCTTTCTCGGGCAGAGATCCTTGAACTGTGTGGTGCACCCCCTCCTGGGGCACTGAGAAGTCCTGTGGCACCTTATAAACTACCAGATTTACTGGAGCATCAGCTTCTGTGGGCAAAGACCTGCTTCGTGGGATGCGTGTATCGAAATAGCTCTTTGCCCACGAAAGCTTATGCTCCAAAATCTCTGTTCTTCTCATTGTTTTCGCGGATACGGACTACAACGGCTACCCACCTCCCCGATACTTGAGCCACTGAAGAGCATTTGGGGTACAGCTGGGGGCCCAGGAAGGGGACAAGGAGGGAGCACCACTAAGCTCCACGCCTGGCCTCAGTCCCAGCTCCCACACCCAAAATACATTCCCAGAGCCCCAAGAGGGGCCCTGTAGACCTGAGTTGGCCACCAAGCAAGGCTCCGCTCCCGGCCCCAGCCTTCTCCCCCTTCCCCATGCCTGCTCCACCCTGAACCCCCACTCGCCACGGCTCTGCTCCCACCCCAGTCCTCAGACTGGGACCCTAAGTAAAAACAGCAAACGGGGGACCCCTCATGCGGGTGTGCCAGCGGGGAGCCCCCCTCCGGGGGGAGTAGGTACTAGCCCAGCAGCAGCGCTCTGCATAGGGGGAAAGGAGATCCACCCAGCGGAAGACGTTCAAGAACAGACCCATGGGGCAGCGCCCCCCGGGGCGGGGGGCTAACTCCCACGGTCAGCCCGGCAGCCCCAGAGACACAGCCCAGGCGGCCCGTCCGCCAGCCACAGCCGGCACCGCTCCCCGCCCTGCGCTCCCCTTACCCCGCGCCTCCGGCCGGGCGCTGGGGTTCGGCACTCACCGTAGCCACCAAGGCAGGGGAAGGCTCCCGTGGGGACATGGTTCTGGGGCCTCCTACGTCCCCATGATAGGCTCCTCGTCCCCTGCGAAGCCCCCCTAGGCCAGCGGATCCAGCAGCAGGAGCCCGACCACAAACTGAAACTAACCAGTTCTTCAACTTCCTGCCAGCAAAGGGCGAGACAGCAACAGGAAAAGGGGGGGCGAGAGGCAGGCAGCATCGACTCCCAGCGACCGGTTAACCCTCACCTTCCCACAGGGTAGCACCCAAGACATTCACTCTAGTCTACAACCCTCCCCAGGGGACAAAGAGACGGTGGTTTTTAATAACACACACGGGTATACATCTCACAGACCTGGAAGGGTCCTCACGGAGTCCAGTCCCCTGCCCTCTTGGCAGGACCAAGCACCATCCCTTTTTTTTAATTTAAAAAAAAATCAGTTTACCCCAATTCCCCTCTCAAGGACTAAGCTTGCAACTCCCAGTTTAACAGGCCAGTGCGCAAACCCCTGAGCTATCCCTTAACATCACCAACCCTTCCCCCTGAGTAGTTAATATTCACCTTCGCTGCTAAGTTTACTAACTCTACCTTTCCTTATGTGAAGAGACCCACCTGGGCAGCTTCTCAGGGGTTAGAGAGAAACCCAGAAATCAATCCCCAACCTCCTACCAACCCTCAAGACCGAGAAAGATTGAGAGTTTGCCTGCCTGGCCAACAGAAGTTGGTCCAATGAGATACCTGTTACCTCTCCCGCCTTGTCTCGCTAGATAAGCCTTCCCATTATACCTGTTCCTGAAGCCATTTGCAGTGTAAAACTTTATTAAAACTACTGTGAACAATGCTACATAGATATGCCACTACTTGGTGCTTGTTAAATTATCTACATCCAGCGTTTCCCAAAGTGTGCTCCGCAGCCCAGTACCAGTCCTTGGGGCAAAAATACCAGTCCTTAGAAAATATACAAATTATTGCTATGTACTATTATTATTGTGAATAAAACAGTTAAAATGTATTCATTTTTCATTCTTTTTTATATGTGTTTATATTTTTGGGCCACACAAAAAAAAGTTACTGAAAAAAAATGGGTCCCAACTATATAGTGTTTGGGAAACCCTGCTTTACATCTATATTTATAGCTTTCACCAACAGAGAAAAAGCTATTACCTCTATAGCCTGGTCTCCCTAGAACTCCACATCAGTAGCATAGTCTATCTAGGGCAGAGGTCCTCGGACTGTGGGGTGCACCCCCTCTTGGGACACTGAGGAGCACTGGGAGGTACAGCTGTGGGCCCAGAGAAGGGTAGGGGGGAGTACCATAAGCTTGTGGCCCCAGCACCAGCTGCCAGCCCCGTACCCCACTCCCGGAACCCCAATATAGATGTTATTATAATAGAGAAGTTACTGATGTTATCTTACATCTACCATAAAAGAGTCTTGGAACTTTTTGTTTGAACAGCTCTAACACCTCGATTGTTCGCAACAGGACTTTGGAATCTGACAAAAGGATATAATCCTGGGACCAGGCCTCACATTCACTTCAGAGTTAAAAATCATTAAAATAAGCATGGTCATTTTTTCACGCCACTTATTGTGGCAGCATGCCACAATCCCCAGCATCCCATCAGCATCACACAGAACCAGCCTGGTGCCTGACTTAAGCAGCCTACATGGAGAAGAAACTCCCGACAGGACATGGGTTTGAATAGCACTGCTCATTCAGAACAGTACAGTAGACCCCTGACTCACCCAGAGGTTGCATTCTTGCGCAACCCCACCTAAACCAAATTTGGCATAACTCGGGGCTGGGGGGGCAGGGAGTCAGGAAACTGAGCAGGGCACCAACACTGGTAAGTTTCCTGTCTCCTGTGAGTGGTGGGCAGCAGAGAGCTTGTTGCTGGTCAGTTTCCCCACTCCAGTCAGTGACAGCAGCCGAGAATCAGGTTGCCATCCCTGACAGAAGCTGTGAAACCACTCTTGTCAGGGGTGGCAATCAGGCTGTCAGCTGCCACCACTGACAGAAGCTGGGAAACTGACCAGCAGTCCTGTGAGTTGGGGGGAGCTGGCACTTGGCTCCAGCGCTGCTGTGCTGGTCAGTTTCCCAGCTCCCCTGAGTGGTGGGTAGCCAGGAGCCAGGCACCAGCTCCTCGCCACTCAAGTCACATTAACCCAAGATATGAGCAACGTGAGGGTGCGTATCTCAGCATTCTACTGTATCTCAGCACTTCAGTGCACTTTTTTCAGGGTGCTATTTTATTCTCCATAATCTGAATTTTAAAAGAAGAAACCTTTTACTTTATATGGCTGTGTCTACACTACAGCAATCTTTCAAAAGAAGATTTGCCAGAAGAGATCTTCTGGAAAATCTAATTTCAAAAGATTGCATCCACACACCAAAAGTGTATCGAAAGATCTATCCGCCCTTTTGAAAGAGAGTGGCCATGCAGCCCTGGACACTCTTTCAAAAGAATGGACCAGGAAATGGTGCAGACAGAGTTGCATGGTCAGCAAGCTTTCCAGGAAGCTCCAGCAATACACTGCCTGAAGGGGCCCCATCAAACACCCACTCCCTGCACAAGCTGAGGTCTGCCTTGCTGGAATTAGCTTTGCAGAGCCTGTGCATGGTCCTGAAGCTCAGCCCTCAGAGCCATGGACCTACAGCAGCCCCTGACCCATATGCACGCCCTGGCTGGGCTGCAAGCCACCCTCCTTGTGGCCGCCCTTTGTCTCCTCCAGTGGCTGAGCCCTTTCCTTAGGGCTCCCAACCCACCATGACCGCAGCCATCTCCCACTGTGGGCTAGCCAGCGCCTCTGGAGCCACCCAACCAGCTCTGACTACTGGGACCAGCAGGTCCTGGGCAAGGAGGATGATGAGCGGTGGCTGCCCAGAACTTCCATATGAAGAAAGAAACATTCCTGGAGCTCTGCAGCTGGCTCGTCCCCGCTCTCCAATGCCAGAACACCCAGATGCAGCACACACTGACCGTGGGGAAGCACGTGGCTATCACCATTTGGAAGCTCACCGCCACAAAGAGCTATGGCTCTGTGGGATAGCAGTTCGGGGTAGGCAAGTCAACCGTCGGGGCTGTCCTCCTTGAGGTAAGGCACGCCCTGCTCGCTGGCCTGGCATGGGGGGGAAGCAGAATGGGGGAGGAGACTCCCAGGTAAGGGGGACCCTTAGAGGCTGAGGTGTGAGGGGGGCAGGGTGGGGGGGGCCGAGCCACAGGGGACTGTGATGCCCCACATTTATACAGGCCCACTGCCAGAGGGGTCACCTCGTGGGGGGGTTGCCTGGAGGGCCTGGGGGGAAGGGGGCTGAGAGGGGGCAGGGGAGCCCACTGAGGCTAGGGCCGCCCCTTCAGGCACTCATGATAGCGCTCGCTCTCCGTCCCCTGCAGGTTGTGGCAGTGATCAACCAAGTGCTGCTCCAGAGGCTTGTCTGTGTCGGGGACCTGGACATGCCCGTCGCGGGGTTCACTGCCCTAGTCCTCCCCGGCGGCTTTGGCATGATTGCTGGCACCCATATCACCATCTCAGCCCCAGACTACAGCGCCGGACGACACGTCAACCACAAGGGCTACCGTTCGGTTGTGCTGCAGGCCCTGGTGGACCATAGAAGCTGGTTCTTGGACATTTACATGGGCTGGTCAGGCCGGGGCAGCTGGGAGGGGGCGATGGGGGCCGGGGAGGCTGGTCCAGCTAGTCAGTGAGGGCCCTGCAGATGCTCTGCAGCGTGACCACCATCTTGGCCCACACCTCCCACTGCCAGGCCAGGTCAGCCCGATCCAGCACCAGCCACTCTGCCAACAGTTCGTTTTGACAGCGGAGGCGGCCATGTAGGTGGCAGCCTCGTCATCCTGCCCATGGCGACGTGCCCTCCGGCCACGGGCCCCTCTGGGCACTGATGGTGTGGGCGGCCCGGCGCTCTCTGCTGCCCCTCTGGCACTTCTTGGCCCTACATCGGGGACAGGGCTGGCTGGGGCCGATAGTCAGGTGGGGCTCTCCCAGCCCTTGGACGGTGCAGCTGTAATGATGGAAAGGGAGAGCGAGATAGTCCCACAGCCCAGCCCCAAGTGCTGTGCCCTCCACACCCCCATGGGCAGCGGCCCCCACCCCCGGGTCTAAGATGTCCCAGGAGTGGTGGCCTGTGTGCCCTGCACAGTGGGCCCTGCTGCACAAGAAAATGGGAGGGGGGTGTCCAGGCACATGAGGGTCCCCACAGTGGTGGCGAGTGAGCTGGGTGCAGCCTGGCCCCCACATGCGTGCAGTCTGCAGTGCTGTCCACATGCACAGGTGCTGAGCATCACCTGTGAGTGTACCCACATGCTGGGGCACACTCCTATGTGGGATGTCTCGGGCTGGGCCATCACCTGTGTGGCTGGCATGCCTCAGGCCGTTGCAGGGGCGGGCGCCTTCCCCGCATGCTCCAGGGGGTGCGATATGCCAGGCACTTACCGGAGGGTCCCTCGATAATGTCCAGGGACCCCTGGCTGGAGGTAGAGCAGCTGGATGAGCCCGAGGGCACTGCGATCACAAAGTTCCTGTCTGTGGAGGTGTCCTCAGAGTGGGCCTCAGATTCTGTCTCCATGGCCTGGCTGGTACCCTTCTGGGCTTGGCTTTCCCTCTGGTGCAGCAGGGAGCTCCTCGGCTGCTGTGTCAAGGACAATGCAGGGTGGGGAGTTGTTCTCGCTGGCAAGGAGGCCAGGCAGCTCCCTATAGAAGGGGCAGGTAGCAGGCCCTGCCCCGAGTGCCTGGTGGCATCCCTGGCCCAGACATAGCCGTGGCACAGTTCTTTAATCGTGGAGCGCACCTGCTCCAAGATCCGGGAGGGGTGGCCTCAGGCGGCGAGGCCTGTAGCCAGCCAGCCGTACACAGGGGCGTTGCACTTCTTGCTGATGGTGTTCCAGAGAACGATCTCCTCCCACCCAAGGCTCAGCAAGTCCTGCAGCTCTGGCTTCATCCAGGAGGATGTCCTCCTTTTTGTGCCTGGGGCAGACTCCTAGGACTCCTCAGCTAGCTCCCTGTGGGGTGCTTGGGGGGGGGCACGGGACAGCTGAGTGCTGGACATGCTGGCTCTGATCACTGCAGGGGTGGTTGAGAGGGCATGGGTCTCAGCAGCTTGTGTCCTCATTGCCACCACACTCACAGCTTCCTGCCACAGGGTCCCTGCACCTTTAAGGCAGCTGGACGCAGGGAACATAGAGCTCGGCTAGCACTAGCCAGGGTGTCTCCACGTTCCAGCTGGCCGGCACCATGGAGGTCCCCTCTTTCAAAAGAAGGGCCCATGGAGGATCTGCACATGCTTTTTTCTCGAAAGATTATTTCAAAAAAAGGCACTCTTCCAGATCCAGGAGCGGAAGAGGGCCTCCAAAAGAAGCACTGCGTTCTTTTGATTTCAGATTGAAAGAATGCATTTTTTGTGTAGACGCACACAGGTTCTTTTGAAAAAGGGCCAGCTTTTTCAAAAGAACTTGCTAGTGTAGATACAGCCCATAGTTACAAAGAAAATCTTCAAAAACATAAAGCATGTCTAATGTAGAATCTTATAAGAAAACTCAGCAATGACAAAATAAACATTACCCATGTTTGGACTGTTGTGTCAGTTTCTTGAGACAATTAATTAGGTCAGAATTAAGGTTCTGTGATAAGAAAGCAAGTTTGATTAATCTGGGGTTGTGAAGAACGAATGCCTGTTAAGGGTTTAACCCCTGAAGCTACATCTACACTAGAGAGTTCTGTTGACAAAACTCGTGAAGTGCCCACGTTAAAAATGGGTTGTGTTGACATATTGTCCACAGAACTTGGCACTTTTGTCGACAGCCTTCTGCCCCTCCTCCAGAATCTGCTGATAAAAACACGTGTGGATGCCCAGGGGGCTCTCTGTCGACAAACTGGGCTTCCAGGTCACCAAGCAGCCCTGTCTGCTGTGCTTCCAGTTGACCATTCTGTTGAGAGAGCAGCCAGGCAGTCTGGGCACTGTCTGTCGACAGAGCCAATCAACAAAGCAATCCACTTTCATGTGTGACCACAATCTGTCGACAGTTTTGTCAGAAGATCTCTTCTGACAGTAACATCTGTCAACAGAGCATTGTAGTGTAGCCACAGCCAGAGAGGATGGGTCCTCTGTTGGCAAGTAGCCAGATGAGCCAATGGGAAGAGAGAGGGATCGTTTTGAATTGAAACAGTTGCCTGCTGAGAGGATCATGTTTCCTTGCCAGAGCAGGGATACCAGGGTGCTTAATCTTAATCAGGCTTTCTGGATCCAGTAAATACCTGGCCACAGTGCAATCTAGGCCTACAGAGATGCGAGGAGAAAGGAAATGTTTCGTTAGACACAATCAGGTTATTTTTATTTTTGGTTTGGTGAGGGACTTCTTAGGCTCGTTGATGATCTTCCTGGAAATTGTAATTTTGTTTATTTTAGTTGCTTTGTAACACTTTGTAACCAAGTATGCTATATCCCTTCCTTGGTATACTTTTTTCTTTTGCTTTGTTAATAAATTGCCCTTTTTAAGGCCATGATTCCATTCCTGTGTCCCAAAGAAACGTGTGTATATTCATGCTGAGACCAAAGGGTCAGCTATCAGGCTGCCGTTTAATTTCTTCTCTTTGTTCCCATGCTCTCTCCTAAGGGAGGGATAAAAGCTTAGGATTACCCCACAGGGAGACATTCCACGTGTGTCTTCCTGGGTTTTAAAGGCGGGGTTTCTCACTTGGGTGGTGGCAGCCACCTCCCAGGGGTCAGGGAATCTATGGCCTAGAGAAGTTTTTTAAGCAGAAAGCTACAGAGGCAAGGAATTTTAAGGTCTTTTGTGAGCCCCCACATTCTGCACTCGGAATGTCAGAATGGGGATCAGCCCTGAATGGGGTGCATCCTGCTTTGATGTATGTTGGACAGATATACATTTGGAGTAGATTGCAGAGGGAAGTGAATGCCACGTGCACTGTATTCCCAACATTGAACATAATACGAACCCAGCAATGAATGCTGGCCTTTCCTTTTTATTTCCACCCTTTCAAGATTTTGGGTTAACTCTCATTAAACCACAATCTGGTTGTATTACTACATTAATAATCCAGAAACAAACCCAATAAGAAAACCTCTTCTGGTATGAGAAATGGGAGTGCTCTGTTACTAGGCCTGAGTCACTGGGCTGCACACAAACCCTTTTGTGTTGTTTATCAAAACAAGAAAGGTATTTTAGTGTTTTGCATTAAGAAATGAGACCTGACCTGCAGGAAGAAATAGTATGAGGTCCAGTAATCAAAGACTATTGTAAGACAGAAACATGAGGAGGCAGACGATGTCCATTAAATCTTAACTGGGACATACCCTGATTTCAGAGTGCTTCGCTAGGCAATGTTCTTTTCATATATTTCTGGGATGGAATTACCTATGGCTATATTTAAAAACAGAAAGTAGAGAAAATTGGCAACTCTGGCTTCACTATCTGTCTAATCAATCTGGCTAGGCAGTGCAAAAATGGCTAATCATAAAATAGGGTTTCTGTGCTTACAATATCTTCAGATGATTCCTGCTTTATTTAATGTGCCTTAAGAGAATGAACTAAATAATACGAAGAAGAGCTCTGTGTATGGTTGAAAGTTTTTCTCACTTACGAGTAGAACTGAGTCCAGTAAAAGATATTACCTCACACATCTTGTCTCTCTGAACTAAAATAGAATAATAAAAGCCACGGTTAAAAACAAAAGGGTGGGGGCGGAGAATTTGAAAACAGCATGGTTTAAATGGCTGACAAAGAACTCCCTTATTTAGATGTTAATTCTTCTCTGGCCCTAAGCTTATGATGTGTTCATCAGGAAGGACAAAGCAGGGTAAGTCTTCCAAGGTTGCACCCATCTCTACCAGTAGAGATGGAAATGGCTCGTTCAGTCTTGTCTTTCTTATCTGCATCTTTTGAAAATGGCCAATGCAGGATTGTTCCCCAGGGAAAAGAAGTTCTAATGCACTGTTGTAATAACTTATGTGGAGGATGAAGTCACACCCCAATAAAGAAAAAAAAGTTGCCAAGTTTTTCTCATGTCTTTATATAAGTAGATGAGGTTTAGCCCTACTACTCCTAGATTTCAGCCTCCAGAACCAACAGAGGTGCATGTACACCCAGAGCCACAGCTGTCCCTTGGATACAGTGAGTTGAGGCAACTGCCCCATGCTTTGGGAATCCCATTGTTACCAGATTTGTCCATTACTTTTGGGTATGTTCATTTATTAGAGTTACTCTTCTGCGGGGTGATAATTCTATCACCATGCTACTTGTGTTGTGTTATGCTTAACAGAAGCGCAAAGGATCTTTTTTCAGGGGGATATGGCAACACCCTGCATTTATTAGTAATATAATAAAGAATATGAGTTTCACACGCACACGTCCTGCTGATGTTAGAATTGTATTAGTCTGTTGGCTGTCCTGACTTACTGGCCAGATAAATCTTTCTTAGCCCAGCACATTCCCACATGGCAAATATAATATCTCATTCCCTCACTGGGGGAGCCTGATGGTAACATATAGAGACATTACATAGGCTTGTGGTCTCAGTTTGAGATACATTCTTTCTTATTACAGCACATAGGACATATTCCCGTAAGGCAAATACAAGATAATATCAATACAATGTGGGTGAAACACAATTGACAATATGCCTTTAGAAGTGGGAAACCATCCTTTAAAAATATTATACAGCAATGAATATTTATTTTTCACACACTGGATGTAAATACAATTACCAAACTGTGTGTTTGAATTTGTACAGTGACATTAGTTGGCTAATTTGTTTATTTTGATAAATCCAATCATATAGCTTTGTCCCATTAACTTCTAAAGGCAAACCAAGATTAATATAATTTGCAATTGTTAACATACTTTGGCATACAATGGATTTTAATTTGACAATACAAACATAACTCCTTTTATCATAGTATACCTAAATTATGCCAAATGACTAGAGAAAAACTATGTATATATTTGACACAATACACAACAATGCTAGCAATAAGACAAACACTATAAAACAGACAAAACACGAAATAGAGAAAACACAATTTTTGTTGCATCAGTAGATTCCCATGTTATTTTGGGTTACTCTTCAGCTCACACTAGCTTTTTCTGATTTTCTGAAAGACAAAAAGAACATTTTTCTACACCTTTGTTGGTGGCACATACATATATATATACACACACATATATATACACACACACAAAGAGAGATATGTGCATATATTCTTTTTTCCTTAATATCTCTTGCATTACTTTAACTAATTTTACACCACAGTACATAGATTACGTTTCCTTTTATAGATCTGGGGCAGTTAAGTTCTAATAGACACACCTTATTGTCTTTTTAGCAAATTTGACTAAATTATCCAGATTTAAATCAGATTATCTCTTTGCCTGGCTTATTTACAGACATTTCTTTGGAAAAGGACTCATTTGTCCTTTAGAATGGCTGTAAAGAAACCAAGAATTCTTTTCTATAACATTTTCACAAAGTTTAACTGTTCAGTTCTCTCCAGACTCTACAGAGTTGACTTCTTACTCTTTCCTTAAATCACTTGCTTATTCCCCAAAATGACATTTTAATTAGATATTACTATTTTAAGCTTTATTCTAGGGATTTGAATCTTTCATGCCTAGACTCACTGGTTACGGTTACACTACAGCAATCTGTAGACAGAAGTCAGTCCGAAGAGATTTCCTGGCAAAACTTCTTGTGGCCACACACAAAAGCCAACTGGAAGAGCACTCTGCTCTGTTGACAGAGTGGCCGGGCTGCCGGGAGGGGTGTCTGTTAAACCCAAAAGTCTGTTAAATACGAGGGTTTACTGCCCATCCACCCCACCAGGCTCCCCCAACCCCAGTCTCCCCACCACAAAAAAAAAATGCCCACGACTCAACAGAGCTGCCACCACTGGAGCTCTGCGGGAGCTACTGGACTCGCAGCTGGGGCTCCTGACATTAAAATGGTCATAGGGCAGTGTTTAAACTAAGAGCTGGGGGAAAGCCGATTGGTGCGGAGAAGCATATGGATCGGATGGAGACTTCTCTTAGGCGAGACTCCATTGATAGAGATTCTATAGAATTCAGTCAGAAAGAGAAGAAGGGAGATGATAAAGTATGGGCCAGATCAGGTGACAAAAAATCACTTTTAAAAGAATCCAATACGTCAGGGAAGGGCAGGCATATGAATAGTGGTAGTTTTTTAAAGTGCTTTTACACAAATGCTAGAAGGCTGTCTAATAAGATGGGTGAATTAGAGTACCTCATATCAAAGGAGGAGATTGACATAATAGGCATCATGGAAACCTGGTGGAATAAGGACAATCAGTGGGACACGATCATACCGGGATATAAAATATATCGGAAGGACAGAATGGGTCGAGCGGGTGGCGGAGTGGTACTGTATGTGAAAGATAATATAGAATCAAATGAAATAAAAATCCTAATGAATCAAAATGTTCCATAGAATCACTATGGATAGCAATTCCTTCCTCTGATGGGAATAGAGCACTAGGGATATATTGTTGACCACCTGACCAGGACAGTGATAGCGATGTTGAAATGCTAAGGGAGATTAGAGAGGCTATCAAAATAAAAAACTCAGTAATAATAAGGGATTTCAATTATCCCCATATTGACTGGGTACATGTCACCTCAGGAAGGGATTCAGAGAGAAAATTTCTTGACGCCTTAAATGACTGCTTCTTGGAGCAGCTGGTACAGGAACCCACAAGGGGAGAGGCAACTCTTGATTTAGTACTGAGTGGAACACAGGATCTGGTCCAAGAGGTAACTATTACAGGACCGCTTGGAAATAGTGACCTTAACATAATCACATTTAATATTCCTGTGTTGGGAAGAACACCACAACAGTCCAACACTCTGGTATTTAATTTCAAAAAGGGGAATTACACAAATATGAGCTTAGTTAAGCAGAATTAAAAGGTAGAGTAACTAGAGTAAAATCCCTGCAAGCTGCATGGAAACTTTCCAAAGACACCATATTAGAGGCCCAACTTAAATGTATAGCCCAAATTAAGAAACACAGTAAGAGACCTAAAAAAGAGCCACCATGGCTTAACAACCATGTAAAAGAGGCAGTGAGAGATAAAAAGACATCTTTTAAAAAGTGGAAGTCAAATCCTAGTGACCAAAATAGAAAGGAACATAAACACTTCCAAATTAAATGTAAAATGTAATAAGAAAAGCCAAAAAAGATTTTGAGGAACAGTTAGCCATAAATTAAAAAAACAATAGTAAAATGTCTTTTAAGTACATTAGAAGCAGGAAGCCCGCTAAAGAAGCAGTGGGGCCCCTGAACAATAGAGACATAAAAGGAGCAATCAAGGGAGACAATGCCATTGCGGAAAAACTAAATGATTTCTTTGCTTCAGTCTGCATGGCTGAGGATGTTGGAGAGATTCCCAAATCTGAGCCGTCCTTCATAGGTGACAAATCTGAGGAACTGTCCCAGATTGAAGTGTCATTAGAGGAGGTTTTGGAACTAATTGATAAGCTGAACAGTCACAAGTCTCCGGGACCAGATGGTATTCACCCAAGGGTTCTGAAAGAACTCAAATGTGAAATTGCGGAACTATTAACGGTGATTTGTAACCTACCCTTTAAATCAGCTTTGGTACCCAGTGACTGGAAGACGGCCAATATAACACCAACATTTAAAAAGGGCTCTAAAGGAGACCCCAGCAATTACAGACCAGTAAGTCTAACGTCAGTACTGGGTAAATTAGTAGAAACAATAGTAAAGAATAAAATTGTCAGACATGTAGAAGAACATGATTTGTTGAGCAAAAGTCAACATGGTTTCTGTAAAGGGAAGTCATGTTTTACTAATCTATTAGAGTTCTTTGAAGGGGTTAACAAGCATGCGGACGGGGGGATCCAGTAGACATAGTATACTTAGATTTCCAGAAAGCCTTTGACACAGTCCCTCACCAAAGGCTCTTATGTAAATTAGGTGGTCATCGGATAGGAGGAAAGATCCTTTCATGGATTGGGAACTGGTTAAAAGACAGGAAACAAAGGGTAGGAATAAATGGTAAATTGTCGCAGTGGAAGGGGATAACTAGTGGCGTTCCCCAAGGGTCAGTCCTGGGACCAATCTTGTTCAACTTATTCGTCAATGATCTAGAGAAAGGGGCAAGCAGTGAGGTGGCAAAGTTTGCAGATGACACCAAACTGTTCAGGATAGTCAGAACCAAAGCAGACTGTGAAGAACTTCAAAAAGATCTCAGCAAACTGACTGACTGGGCAGCAAAATGGCAAATGAAATTTAATGTGGGTAAGTGTAAGGTAATGCACATTGGGAAAAATAACCCCAATTATACATATAATATGATGGGGGCAATATTAGCTACAACAGATCAGGAAAGGGATCTTGGAATTATAGTAGATAGTTCTCTGAAAACTTCCATGCAGTGTGCAGCAGCAGTCAGTAAAGCAAATAGGATGTTAGGAATAATTAAAAAAGGGACAGAAAATAAGATGAAGAACATCTTACTTTCCCTATATAAAACTATGGTACGCCCACATCTTGAGTACGGCATACAGATGTGGTCTCCTCACCTCAAAACAGATATACTGGTGTTAGAAAAGATTCAGAAAAGGGCAACTAAAATGATTAAGGGTTTGGAACGGGTCCCGTACAAGGAGAGGCTAGAGAGACTGGGACTTTTCAGTCTAGAAAAAAGGAGACTGAGGGGCGATACGATAGAGGTCATGTGGATGGTCATGAATGGTGTAGAGAAAGTGAATACAGAAAAGTTATTTACTTGTTCCCATAATATAAGAACTAGAGGACACCAAATGAAATTAATGGGTAGCAGGTTCAAAACTAATAAAAGAAATTTTCTTCTCACACAGCGCACAGTCAACCTGTGGAACTCCTTACCAGAGGACGCTGTGAAGGCCAGGACTTGAACAGAGTTTAAAAAAGAGCTCGATAAGTATATGGAGGTTAGGTCCATAGATGCCTATTAGCAAGGGGTAAGGTATGGTGACTAGACTTTTGTTGAAGGCGGGAGATGGATGGCACGAGACAAATCACTTGATCATTGTCTTCAGTTCACCTCCTCTGGAGCGCCTGGCATTGGCTACTGTCGGCAGACAGGATACTGGGCAAGATGGACCTTTGGTCTGACCCAGTATGGCCGTTCTTATGGAGGGACCCCACCATGTGGCTAGAGGGCCCCTGCCGCATGGCTGACACTGCTCCATTGTGCAGCTGGAGGGATCCCGCCATGCGGCTGCCCCATTGCCATAGCCTGGAGGAGCCACTGCCAGAGCTGCCACACACTCCTCCCACTGGTTTGCCTGTGTCCATGCCCCGCCTCTGGTGGGAGGAGGGTGTGGTGGTGGTTGTCCAGGCAGCAGTGGAGGGTTCAGCCATGGCAAACTGTGGCAGCTGGAAGCAACGTTGCCTCCAGCTGCAACAACGGCGGTTCTGGTAAGTCGCCTTAGTTTTTTGTTTTTTTTTTTGGCGGGGGGCAGGATTTAGGGTTTTACAGGCACTAATTTAGCGGACTTCAAGAATGGGGGGATGGGATGGGCTGACATATGTCCACTGTTCCAAAAGTCCACTAAATTGGGATCCGTACAATTGAGGGTTTACCATAGTTCAAGACTTTATTTGTTTCTTGTAGGCTTGTCTGGGCCCAGTCCTGCTTTCCTAGCCAAACCATCCCTTCCCATGGACGCAGTCTTTGCTCCACTATGGCCACGTCTACACGTGCCCCTCCCTTTCAGAAGGGGCATGTTAATGAGGCATTTTGGAACAGGTTAATGAGGCGCTGACATGCATATTCAGCACCTCATTAACATAATGGCAGCCAGTTATTTTGGGAATTAGGGAATGTCAAAGTTTGGGGTTTATTCTGAAGTGCCCACGTCTATACAGCCAGTCTTCATTTTGAAAGCTGCACTTTCGAAGCACAACTGGCCACCATTATGCCAATGAGGTGCTGAATACACATGTCAGCGCCTCATTAACCTGTTCTGAAGTGCCTCATAACACACCCCTTCTGAAAGGGGGTGGGGGGGGGAAACAATCCACCAGTTTAGCAAGGAGGGTAGCTTTCTCAACTAGCTCCCAAGCCTCCTGGTCCCTTTCTTTGTGTAAATGTGAATTTTTGTTCCTGCAGTCAGTTAATCCTTTTAAATGCCTCACTAGAGGCTTTCCATAAGGGCCAGACTGCAGCTGCCTTTTTTTCTCATTGCAGTTGAAGGTTTGTAAACCAATAAATATTTAGCCAATTTGTCCTCCAGGTCTGAAATTGTGTGGACATCAGCTAGCACTTGATCAGACCAGGGGCTATGTCCAAATTTTACAAGATTTTTCAAAAGGTGTAACATCTTTTACAAATGCCATTTCTTGATCTCCTTTTTATTTGCCTTTGTGTCTTTACTCCTAAACATATTAATTCAGTATCCTAATCTCAGTAACCAAAGGTATGCCAAAAAATTCAATAACCAAAAATTCCTTAGCCCCCTCCTTGCAGGGGGAATAGAAGACACTAAACTTCTATTCCTAATTTTTGGGACTTTACAGTCAAGGAAGGGTATTATACCAATATATTATACATGCTGCTGAGTACCACCATCCTTGGACAGGCCAGGAAAGGGATCCTAAACCTTTTCTGTCTGCTTGGGACTCTGATCTGTGTTCCCAGGTATTGACGGTAGCTGGTGGTGCAGTGTTAGAGACAGGCAGAGCAGAGCCCCCAGCATGGTCAGTACAGAGAAGATGAAGCCCCAACAGAACAGATGCAAAGTTTAGATCCAGGCATCTGAACACTTTACATGAGCATAAGTAAGGGGTTTTCTGGGGAAAAAACAATGGTGCAAGAAGGAACACTAGAGTTGTTTGTAAATATATGGTTAAAGGGAGTATTCTAAAGTTGTTCTACTTAGGCTAGACAATAGAAACTGATAATTCCTGGCTGTGTGTGATGTTCCTTCAAGAGAGCTCATAATGCCATTAGATAGCATCAATATTATGGATACCAACAAACAATTTATTACTAAAGTTGGTCTGATAATTACATACCTGGGTGTGAACAGGTGTCAGTTCATTAGCATCCAGAGCAGAGATTTCCCACCAGCCAGTGCTTTCCTGCATCTCACAGTTCAATGTAATTCTTGCTTTGGAATCTCTGTTCTCCATTCTGTATGCTAACAGAAATGTCTTTCTGTCCCAACTTTGATGCAAATGAGGCTAGGGGCGTTTCCTTAATCTTATCACCTTGGTCCAGAGGGGTTTAGTTGTATCTTCCCCTGCCTTTTATTGCTTTGTGTATGGGTTTTGGTTCAAGGCAGAGGGTGGGGCAAGGCAATGGTGAGGAGGTCTTGCAGGAGTACTCTGGCCTGGTTCCCCAAGAACGCATAGCTGGTAGGTAACATCATGCTTTAATAAAATCAGGACTGTCACAATATTGAGTTCTTTGTCCCAATTGCTGTATGATTGTGACACTATAGCCGCGTCTACACGTGCACGCTACTTCGAAGTAGCGGCACTAACTTCAAAATAGCGCCCGTCGCGGCTACACGCGTCGGGCGCTATTTCGAAGTTAACTTCGACGTTAGGCAGCGAGACGTCGAAGTCGCTAACCTCATGAGGGGATGGGAATAGCGCCCTACTTCGACGTTCAACGTCGAAGTAGGGACCGTGTAGTCGTTGCGCGTCCCGCAACATCGAAATTGCCGGGTCCTCCATGGCGGCCATCAGCTGGGGGGTTGAGAGACGCTCTCTCCAGCCCCTCAGCTCACTGGTGGCCGCATGGAGCGGCACCTTAAAGGTCCCCTCCCCCTCCCTTCCTGTGCAGGAAGCTGAGGGATCGTGCAGGCAGCAGCCTGCACACGCGGCCAGCCTGCACCTACCTCAGCCCTCCACCCAGCTGCGATGGCTGCCTGGCAGCCCCCCCAGCGCCCCCAGGGGACCCCCCCCAAGGGGAGCCAGGGCAGCCAGCCCAGCCAGAGGGGCAGCCAGGCTGGGAAGCGGCAGCGGGGCCCCTCCTGGATGGAGGCCGAGCTGCGGGACCTGCTGGGGCTCTGGAGCGAGGAGGAGGTGCTCCAGGTAATGGGGAGCAAGAGGCAGAACGCGGATGCATTTGCTCGGCTGGCCGACGGCCTGGCTGCCCGGGGTCACCCTGCCCGCACTCCTGACCACATCAGGAGTAAGGTGAAGGAGCTGCGGCAGGGTTACTCCCGGGCCCGGGATGTGGCCAGCCGATCTGGGGCCGCCCCCGTCACTTGCCCCTTTTACAGGGAGCTCAGGGACATCCTGGGCCCCCGGCACACCTCCTCCCCTCCGGCCACCCTTGACACCTCGGCTGACGAGCCCCAGCAGGCCCTGCAGCTGGAGTCCGCCCCGGAGGCAAGCCCCGCACCCCGAGGGCCCCCCCCGGAGGCCACCCCCGGGACATCGCGGCAGGAGGAGGAGGAGGAGGAGGAGGGGGGCTCCTCCTCCGCAGAATCCAGCCTGCAGATCCTCCTCCTGCCATCCCGGAGCAGCAGCAGGGCCTCCGCCCCCCGGGGATCTCCGGACCGTGGGAGTGGACCGACAGGTAGGTACCCCTCTCTGGTGTACACCCCTGGGCTTGAGGGGTGGGGGGTAATAGATATGTGTCCAGGGCCCCCCACATGCTCACATGGCCATGGCCCCAAGGACACCAGGGCCATGGCCCTCACAGCAGTGCATCAGCCCCTGCCCCCCCACACCCCGCATGACAGTACCATGCCCCATCCCCGGGCCAGGGGGGGAGCAGAACCTCGAGGGGCCCCCGGGAGGAGGGGGTGGGACACCCCGCAGCAGCAGCATGTGATGGAGTGGGGGGAGTGCAAAAGGGAGACTCAGGCTACATATGAGCAACAAGAGCCGAATAGCTCCCAGGGGCAAAGGAGGATCCTGGGGCTACAGCTGGCAGGTGACACCTCTGCCCTGAACAAAGAGGAGGGAGGAGCCGAGCTGGCTTGGAATTGGGGGGTGAGGGCGGGGGCCACAGGTAGAGGCTAGGGAAAGGGAGAGCTGGAAGGCAGCCAGCCTGAGGAGGGGGAAAGCTGCATCCCAGAGGGGCACCCCTTGGGGTCTTCTCCCTACGACGGGTTGGAAGGACTGTCTCTTCTGACAGCTGGTGCTGTCACTCCTCGGAGAAACTGGGCATCTGTGGCCTAAGAAACCTCTCCTGCTGTCAGACCCTGCGGGGTGAAGTGAGAGTCGCTCCCACCAGGAGACGGGGTGGGACCCCTGAACTCCATCCATCACAGCAGCATCTCCCGGGGACGGGGATGGGGAACCTGCAGCACAGGGCTGGGGGGACAAAGGCCACGGCTCGGGGCCCATACTAAGGCCTGTCTCCATTCTTCTTCCCCCACCTCCTCTCCTGTGTCCCGCACCTGCACCATCAGAAGGACCGGAAGAGAGCGCCGGCGAGGCCTCAGTCGTCCCGGAGAGCCCTTCGGGACCATCGCTCCAGGCCAGCCCCTCAGCCGAGGACCGACTGGCCCCGCGGCGGGCTAGACGGCGGACCCCGCGCTACCACCCGCCGACGGCGATGGACCCCCAGCTGCTGGCCATCCACCGTCGGCAGCTGGAGGTCGCGGAGCAGCACCTGCAGTTGCAGGAGCGGGCGCTGGCCTGGCGCCAGGAGGCATGGGGGGCCTACACGGACACTTTTAACCGCTTGGTGGACTACTTGGCCCCCCATGCCGCGCCAGCCGCCGCATCGCCCGCCCTGCCTGCTCCACCAGCCCCACCACCAGCTGCTCTGCCCGTCGCCGTCCCGTCCGCCGTCGCCCCACCACCCACCGCTGAGGGCCGGAGCGCCGAGGGACCCCTGGAGCCACCTGAGCCTCGCCGGGCGTCCTACCTTCCAGTCCGGCCCGCCCCCACCCAGCCCCGGACAGGGCTGCGACCGCGGCGGGGCTCCCGGCCGCCAACGCCCAGTGCCGGGCTATAGGGGCGAGGGGCCCAGGACGTGGCCCCCCCCGTATATGGTTTACAGTTATTATTTGTTGCCCCCCGTTTGCCCCGTCCCCCCCATGTAAATAGTTCTCCCCTTTATCCTCCCTGGTTTTCTTTTTATTATTGAGGACACTGGTTTCTTTGTATTGTTTTATTTTTGTACATATTAGTTTTTTTCAACATGTTTGTACATAGTTTGTTTTTGGTTCAAATATTTACAGTTAAAAAAAAAGGGTTCTGAAACAAAAAGACATTTAAGTTCAGCCACCAGTGCGTGCTGTCATTTGTCCAGGAAAAGTGGGAGGGGGGTGCGGTGGGGTGTTCCATGGTGTAGGCGTTGGGGCAGGAGTGTGGTGGAGGAAGGGGCGGGCAGTAGGGGGCCTGGGCAGAATTCACCCCGCAGCCTCTTCATCAAAGTGGGCCCGCAGGGCCTCCCGGACCCGGGTCCCCTCGGGGTCCACCTGCCGACTGGGGGCAGCAAGTGGCTGGACGTCTGCCCTGCTGGCCTCCGCAGCCCAGCCCTGGAAAAAGGTGTCCCCCTTGCTCTCGACCAAATTGTGCAGGGCGCAGCAGGCACCCACAATCTGGGGGATGTTGTTGGGGCCCACATCCAGGCGGGTCAGGAGACATCTCCAGCGTCCCTTCAGGCGGCCAAATGAGCGCTCCACCACCTGGCGCGCACGGTTCAGGCGCTCGTTGAAGTGCTCCTGGCTAGCGGAGAGATGGCCCATGTAGGGGTGCATGAGCCACGGCCGGAGGGGGTACGCCGCATCTGCGATGACGCAGAAGGGCATGGTGGTGTCCCCCAGAGGGATCTCCCGCTGGGGGATGTAGGTTCCCGCCTCCAGCTGGCGGCACAGGCCCGAGTTCCGGAAAACCCGGGCGTCGTGGGTGCTGCCAGGCCAGCCCACATAAATGTCCTGGAAACGTCCCCGGCTGTCCACCAAGGCCTGGAGGACCACAGAATGGTAGCCCTTTCGATTCATGTAGCGTCCTCCACTGTGATGCGGGGCGCGGATGGGGATGTGAGTCCCATCCAGAGCCCCGAAGCAGTTGGGGAAGCCCAGGGTGGCAAAGGCCGCGATGGTGGCATGTGGGTCCCCCAGCCTCACGAGCCTGTGCAGGAGCATGGCGTTGATGGCATGCACAACCTGCAGGGAAAGCACATGGGAGAGCACCAATGAGGGGTGAGCAGGGTGTGCGTGGTCCTGCCCTGCCCTGGCCTCCCCTCCCCTCCTCTCCCCTGCCCTGCCCTCCCCCCGTGGGTTCTCTTACCTCCATGAACACAGCCCCGACGGTGGCCTTGCCGACACCAAACTGCTGCCCCACGGATCGGTAGCTGTCGAGAGTGGCCAGCTTCCAGACAGCGATGCCAACCCGTTTCTCCACTGTGAGGGCACGCCGCATGGCGGTGTCCTGGTGCCTGAGTGCGGGGGTGAGCCACTGGCACAGCTCCAGGAATGTCTGCCAGCTCATCCTGAAGTTCCTGAGCCAGCGGTTGTCGTCCCACTCCCCAAGCACCAGCCGCTCCCACCAGTCGGTGCTGGTGGGGTAGCTCCACAGCCGCCGGCGTGTGAGGCGGGGGTGGGGGCGGGGGCGGGGTGCTGCAGGGTTGGGGGTTGAGCCCTGCTGCCCTGGGGGCATCTCCTCCTCCGGTGTACCAAGGAGGTGCTCAGCTGCCTCCCGCATGGCACGGAGCAGGGCAAGCCCTGCTTCTGCCGGGAGGGCTGGGTGGACCTCTGGCTGCTGCTGCTGCTGCTGCTGGGGGTCCATGACTGTGGCGCCCGGGGTCTGTGTGCCTATGGCTCCTCAGACCGCGTGCTGTGCAGGCTGAGTGTGTCTGGGAGGGGCCCTTTAAGGGAGCGGCTAGCTGTTGCCCCGGAAGCGCTAGTCCGCCCTGTGACCCTGTCTGCAGCTGTGCCTGGCATCCCTATTTCGATGTGTGCTACTTTGGCGTGTAGACGTTCCCTCGCAGCGCCTATTTCGATGTTGGGCTGTGCAACGTCGAAGTTGAACATCGACGTTGCCGGCCCTGGAGGACGTGTAGACGCTATTCATCGAAATAGGCTATTTCGATGTCTCTACTTCGAAATTAGCTACTTTGATGTAGCGTGCACGTGTAGACGTAGCCTATGTGTCAAGATATTCAGTTGAGCCTGGAGGCAAAATATAGTATTTGTTTGTATAAGCACATAATAAGCATAATGAAGATAATCCTACGTAATGTTTTCCTTATAAGCTCTGTCTGTTTCTGTTTCATCCTGACAGCCACTCATCATGATTAGCAGGAAGGAACTGACTGTGCCTTTATTAGATAAACACTGAGAAAGTTTATAAGAGTTTATACTCCAATTACAGATGTTAACCTTTTACTGGCTATGGTTAACTGGGGAGGCTGCGGGGACTGGATAAGCCTCTGCCTGCTGCAGGCAGGCAGGTTTCTCCAGCCCCACATGATCTGCTGTGGCCAGGGGGCATTCCAACGTGGCCAGAGCAGCCCTGGCGTGCAGCTGGCCCAGCTGCTAGTGCCACAGGCAGGGGCACTGCAGCCCATCCAGAGAAGCCTATCTTTATAGCATGTGGTGGGGTCGCTCCATTCTACCCTCCTGTTTCATCGGTAAGCTTAACCAGTTAACTAATTAAATGGGATATTACATCCCTAAACCCAACATTAAGGCTGGAAGAGATGTTGATTTCTCACGATAATTTGTTTTATTTTAGGACATGGCTTTATTACAATGTTCACTTTAAGGTCTTCTTGTCTGTATTGCAAACTAAATTACATAAGGTTCTTTTGTAATTTTGTAACTATATAATTCCTTTCTAATACCCTGTCTGAAAGTCTCTGTCAAATCGTTTGGTATAAGTAACAGATACTTAAGGATAAGCGTGAAAGCCGATACAAAGGTCCAGATTGTGAAAAAGAAGAAAGAAACTTGGAGACACGAAGAGACAATCAGAAAACATCCAATGTGCCAGCTGCTAAAATGAGTTAAAATTGAGAACCTTTGACAGAGGCAGACATCCACAAAGGCAAGACAACAAATAAGTGATAGTGATGGCAAGTCTGACAATAATCATCAAATGATAATTGCAGAAAATCCCAAGATCAACACTACTTAAGGATTAATGATTGCAGTATGGCATTGCAAAATCCACAGACTCAAATGGGAATTTACAACAGTAATCCCTCCATTTACACGGAGGTTGTGTTCTGGGCAACCTCCGCATAAACTAAATTTTGCGTAAATTGGGGCAGGGGTTGGAGAGATCCCCAGTATTCCCCTGGCTGGGGAAGTGGGCAGCTGGGGAGAGTGGGGGGGCAGCCATGTGGCCCCTGGCTTCTCCCAGCTGGGGGACACACAGCAGCTTGCGCCACAGTTTCTCCCAGCTGAGAGAAGCTGCACCACAAGCAGCAGCCTGCCTGCCAGGCTCCCCAGCTGGGGGAGCTGTGGGCTGGAGGGGAAGCTTCGATTTGCACTTAACTTGCATTAATGTGAGTTAAGTGCAAATCGAAATTGCACTTCTTAAGAGTTTACTGTATAAAAGGTGTTCTGCTCTGGTTCTTTGGGTTCTATCAGTGTGACTGTTGAGGTAGCATACAGGGGGCACCAGCCATGTGACCACCCCACTCCATGTGACTCCTTGTGCCACAAGGGGAAGGATAGGATACACCCCCTCCAGCCCCAGCCCTTCCCTTTCCTACTTCAGCTCTACCATCACCCACTCCTGTTATACCTCTTCCCTTAAGTCCCCTCCCATGAAGGGAACATCCCCAAGAACTGTGTGTGGGGCTGGGGCTGGGGGTGGGGTGCCTGGTGCCAGCAGCAGTGGGGGCAATCAGAGCAAAATTCTTGTCCAGCCGCTGACCGCATTGCTCCATTTCCTGTCAATGAGCAGATAGTTTGTGTGCGTTGGTTCTTCATGTCGTATTTTCAATAAAAGCAGCATATTGACCATTTACCTTGAAAAAGAACCCTTGTGCTTAAGCATGTCAAGATAGTGGCCGAGGAGGTGCGTGGCAGGCAGCAGTGGGATGAGAATGGGGTAGGGGAGCGGCAAGGATGCAACCAGTGATCAGGCAAGGGACACATGGGTCAGATAGCAAAGAGTCTAGCAGGGAGGCTGATTTATTCTAGGGCCTACACTGGCCCTGGGAGTATGCAGACATCTTTCGGGGGTTAGATCAACTCATGCAGATACTTGCCTCCTTTTAAAACAGGCTACTTTAAAAGCACTAGCCAAGTCATTATGAATTAAAATGTCATACAACAATTTTATGCTGTTCTATCTATAAACAGTTTTCCAATATGATTTTGTTTTCTTGGGGTCTTCTGGACCAACATTACACTATCAGTGGCCCAGAACAGAAAACTGAAGACCAAGCCTCAATGCATGGGGCTGGAGTCAAAGCCTGAGTTTTTAAGTGAGGTGAAGCATGGTGTATGTAAAGTAAATGCAACTACTGAGTGGTACAAGTAGCTGGAAAGGTTGAGAATCACTACCACTAAAATGTCTTCATATCAGCAAAACAAAAAAGCAGTCCTGTAGCACTTTAAAGACTAACAAAATCATTTATTAGGTAATGAGCTTTCATGGAGCAGACCCACTTCTTCACATCTGGAGATAGTGCTGTACTGGAAAGAGATCTGAAGAAGTGGTCTGCTCCATGAAAGCTCATCATCTAATAAATTATTGTGTTAGTCTTTAAGTGCTACAGGACTGCTTTTTTGTTTTGCTAAAACACAAAATAACACGGCTACCTCTGTTACTATTCACATCAACAGTCTCCCATTTACCTCACCACCAGCTTACTTTACTTTTCCCTAATTGTATCAGTTCTTGGAAACCCCTTTAATGGTTGCTTATTGAGTATGGCATAGGGGGCCTCCGTATAGTTGTTAATGCAGCCTAAAGATACACAACTTCCCAGATTTACCAGTAGGTAGGGACAACGCAACTTCTCTCTCAGCTTCTTCCCTAAGTCAGTTGCCAACCCTCAGTGGAATAGACTCTGCTGGACCTTCAAAGATTCTTCTGATAGCTTGGTGCAAGAGACAACGGTCACATAGGTGAGTGAAACCAACATCTGAACCCAAGTGAAGAACTATCTTCTCCGTCCAGATAAGCAGATATATTTAAATTTAAAAATAAAGTCACTGGTTTAAAGCACCATCAGGAAAAATCAGCAGATCAGCCACCTTTTCCATAGATCTCTCCCATTTTCCTTTCACACTCCTAATTCCAGCTGTCTCTAGAGAGCACCAATTGGCTAAATGGTCCTGGAATCCCATATTCACTTCCCAAACAGGATGGAGAACCTATTCCAATTCACCTGCCTGCTACAGGCCACTAGTTCTTTTCACCCTGCAGAGAGGCCTAAGCCCCAGCCTGAGCTCCTCTTTCATGTGTGGTGCCGCTGCAGCCATGGCCATCCCAGCATATCAGAGACAAGGTGGGTGAGCCAATATTTTTTACTAGACCAACTTTTGTTGGTGAGTGAGACAAACTCTCGAGCTCCACACAGTTCTGTTTTCCCAGACCGAAAGAGAAATGCTGAACAAGCTTCAAAGCTGGCTTTTTTCACCAAATTGGTTTTCTGGTTGGGACTGATACTCCCCTTCAAGGCAGCGATTCCAGCAGATGTTGCTTAACTTCCAGCTGGAGCGAGTCTGTCTCAATCCCAGGCCTTGCCTAGAAAAGCATTAGCACAAGCACTGCAGCAGCTAGCAGAAGCCATACAGCTGTACCAATGACAGCAAGCACCCAAGTACTAGCCTCGGGTAGGACCATGAATATATCTGAGATGAGTGATACTGCCTGTATTCACAGACTGGCACTGGTGCAGCACCCCTATTAGTGGGGTACCATGACCGGGGTGGATACATGGGGGGAAAAGGGATAGCTCAGTGGTTTGAGAATTAGCCTGCTAAATTCACGGTTGTGAGCTCAGTGCTTGAGGGGGCCTTTTAGAGATCTGGAGCAAATAAGGGAGGGCGAAAAAGAGCAGGGATGGTGCTTGGTCTCTGCCAAGAGGACAGGGGACTGGACTGGACTGGACTGGACTGGACGACCTCCCAAGGTCCTTTACAGTTCTGAGATGTGTATCTCCATATATCACACACCACAGCCAAGGGGAGAATTCCACCCGCCCCAGCCATACCCCCCACACACCGAAGCCCCAGTGACTTTACCCCATTACCTCCCTCACCCAGCAGCAAGCCCCTCCCAGGCCCTCGCTGCCAACCCCGGGAACAGCTCCGCACCCCCGCGTCAGCAGCGGGCTCGCTGGAGGGGGCGGGGGCTTTCTACCGCTGTGGCCCCGCTGGGGGGCCCGGGGGCGCGGAAACACACGGCAGGGCAGCTCACAGCCCCGCCCACGCTCCTGGAAGTGGCTCAGACCCGCACAACCCCCACGCACCCGCCAGGGCCTCGCCGCCGGCGTGCCGGGGAAGCCCCGCCCCCGTTCCCCTCCGCATCCGGTGCTCGAGCGCCAGCTCCGGGCATCTCGCCAGCGCGCGAAGGTCAGGCGGGCGGGTGCTTGGGGGGAGGGAAGGAGCTGGTCTGATTGGCCGGCAGCCGGCTCCGCCTGGAACGTCATACCCGTCATGCCCCGCGGCGCTCTGTCCAGTGTTCCTATGGCGACGGGCGGCAGGCGGAAGCGGGGCTAGGCATGGCGGAGTCTGTGAGTGACCCGCGCGCTACAGTCTCCCCCCACCCCCGTCCTGGGCTCCTCCCGTCCGCCCAACCCTGACGTTCTCCCTTCTCCCCTAGGAGCAGCGCTGGCTGCGGGCGGCGCGGGCCTTTGTCTGCGAGGCCCTGTGCCCCGCGGGGCCCGGCGGCGACCCAGAGCAGTTGGCGGAGTCGGTGTTGCGGTGCCTGCGGAGCACGTGGGGCGGGCGGAGCGGGGAGTTCCCGCTGGGTTACAGGTAACGCGCGGGTGGCAGCGGGGCCTTGCCCGCCTCAGATGCGCTCCCTGCTGCCCGGCCTCGGAGCAGACGCTGCGGATCCTGCCACACCCCACCGCTTGGCGCGGCACCCTCCCGCGGAGGGTTCAGTTGTGTTCATTGCCTCTCACGTGCCCCACCCATGTGAGCTGTTGCCTCCCCCCATCTCTTATGCATGGGCTTGGGCGTGTCTGGAAATCAGCTCCCTACTGAAATGAGTTCCCACCTCTGCTACGCTGATGTACCAGGCTTTATAAAATGACCATTTCACATAGTCTGGGTCCAGAATGCTGGCCAGTGATAGCACTCAGCCAAGCCTGGCCAGCTTTGGCTTTCGGGGAGAGTTTGCTTCTCCAGAGTTTCTTGGCTTGTCAGATTTGAAGGTTGTTTTCTTCCCTTGGGCAACCTTGTACATCTTCTCACTTAACTGACTCCCACTTCTAAGGATTACCACTAAGGCCTGATGTACACCTGAAAGTTAGGTTAATATAGATGCATTGCTGCCCTGTGCAATTTAGTTAGGTTGACCTATGCCCCCACAACTGGCTGGATGGAAGAGAGCGTTGGATTTACCATCCCATTAGAAAAAGCCTCTCTGTTGCTGTGAAGTGTCTATGCCAGAGTGCTATGCAGTGTAAGTGCACTTGTAGGGTTGCAACGCTTGTCCTAAGTCCCTGTGGCTTACAGTGCTGCTAACATGAGGGCCATAGTGTGTAAACAATGTTTCAGTATAACAGCTCTTTCTAAAACCCCATCAGCTGACCAAGGTGCAAGTGTTGAAACTGCTAGCTGTAGTGCTGTCTAAATTAAAGCTTTCAGTGTTGTTGATACCAATGTTGACAGTGGGGGGAACTTTCTGCTGAAATTATCTAATGTAGATAGGGCCTATATGTGTGGTGTGGGTATTGTTATTCTAGGCACACACATTAAAACCAGGTGGGTAGGGAATGTTGATGATGCCACCAATCTTTCTCAAACATAGTGACTTGATCAGTTTCAACACTGTGTAATCTTGAGCAGATCTTTGCTGATCAACGTTGGTTTGTGGTGTGCAAAATTTTTCTATCAGGTGAAGTGAAGAGCCTAAGATCTCTTCAATTTGACATCCCTTAACTTCACATCCTTTAAGCAAGGTCCATTAAGATTACGATTTAACTCTAAGTTTAGGAGCATTGTTTTGAATCTTTCTCCCGGTAAGCAGCACAGAGACTTCTACATTTAGCCACTCTTCTAGTAACAAGTGAGAACCTCCATGCACCTTTCTGGGGAAAAGGGTGGGGTGGGGTGACAGTATTGATTTAGAAAGGAGATTGCCTGTTACAGAGTCATCCACATCGCCACATGCAATATGCTTGGTCTTCTCATGGAATTTCCTATTAACATTCTGCCTAAATGGTGGGAGAAATCATTCTCACATCTCCTAGGAAGGTTGTTCAAGAGAATCTGCTGTTCACTTGCTGTTCCCAAATATTTCTCCACATGTCCCATATGTGCGTAGCCAAGTGACCAGTCTCAAATGGCTCATGCTTCCTCTGAGGTACTCAAGGGTAAGAGCCCAGTATGAAGTGTAAGTATTGGTAATGCTGCTAGACATTATTGGTGTGTGGTCTAGCAAATTCTCTCATTTGGCACTGGTCAGGTGCCCAGGGTGCTGGGCTAGAAAGGTTCAACCTGTACATTCACCCCTAAGATATCCCACCTGGTGGGTCTCTGACGACACTTTTGTTGAGCCTGATCTGGAACAAAATGTCTCAATGTCTCTCTCCCGTTCCCCCCTGCATTGTCCTCATCCCTTCATACTCTAACTTTTCCATTTTATCCAGCTTCATCTCCATCTCTGACCTCCAGTGCCAACAACACACTCCGTGCTGTAGTCACCTTACTTGGAGCACGAGTGAGTTCAAGACATGGGCTCACCAAAGTGAGGTCATCTTGCCCAAAGAGAGTGTTTTGCCACGGGCTCACCTGATCCTGATTGGCTACCTGAGGGATGGAAGAACACAGGAGGGGAAAGAGAAGCTAATGGATGGTAACCTGTATGTGCAAGACAACACTGGTACAGTTCCCTGTGAGGTATGGCAACAAGTAGATGGTGGATCCTGTTCTTGGTACCATTTCTGAGGAACATGGGAGACAACAGAAGGATTATGACAATTTGCAAAAGATAGTGTAATGTGAGAGATCAGATGTGTGTCTTGTGAGCAGAAGGTAGTGAGCTCAAATGCCAGTGATGGAGGGTGAAATTTGTCAACTCTTTCACTGTTAAACAGCTGACTATCAAACTTTCTAGACTAGGGGATGACCGGAGAAAAGAGGTAGGGGAAGAAGTTTGATCCTGTCAACTACCATTGAAGTGTAGCTTCAATTACTAATTAAATAATGGAGCAAACTCTTTGAGAGGTACTCTGAGAAGCTTGTAGGACCAACAGTGGTAAGCTTTCTTGAATTACAAGCTGTAGCATGTAGGTCGTCTGTCGTGTCTGACGATGATGTCTTGAGCTTGCACAGGCTCCTCGATTGTGGACTCGCATGTGGCTGAGGATCCAAGCTTTGAATGGCATGGGCATGTCCTGGCTCTGTTGGTGCACCTGCTGCTGTTGCTTTCTTCCTCTCATGAGCATCAATGAGGCGTACGTGTCGCTCTTCAAAGTTGTCATACACGTGTCGTATGAGAGCACACCAGCCTGTTCGGTCTTTTGCATGCTGCTCTAGCTGATCTGGTTTTAAACCAGTATGAATTACAAGCTGTGGAGTTGAAATAACTACAGCAGGGGAATTAGGCTAGGCTTTTTGGTGTAGTTTATGATACGATGTAGGAAATTTTGGCTTGGATGGGGTGCTGCTGTTCTGAGCCTTGCTTGGAGGATTTTGGATAAAAGAAGCAGCACGTGGAATTGGCAGCAGAAGTGTAATGCTAGTGTTGGGAGAACAAGGTGCTCTGTTTTGATACTTGTGTTGGTTTATATTCGCAAAGAACACTTTGTTGGAATGAGCTTCAAAAAATGGTGAAGCCAGAGAAGTTAGAAATATGGTCTGCAAATACCAAGCACCGCCAAAGCTTAGGATGCTGTAAATGAATTGCCACCATACCCTTGGCCCAGGTTTCTCCCCACTTAGGCTATGCATGGTCTAGTGCCCAGCAAATTGCTACTCCTGGTGAAATTCTGTGTGGAAAGACATCCCTCCCTCTCTCCGCAACTGCAGAGTCTCATTGTTTTGTGCAGAAAAAAAGGTTACAGTGGGGGTAGCAAAGAAGAGCTGCATCAGTGCTCTCTCACCCTCCCAGTAGGGCAGGCACCTCTGTTTTCATAGTCAGGCAGAGATAAGAGGATGTGTGTGTCTGGGCATGCCCTGGCTGGGGAGGCTAGAGATGGAGTTCCCCGTCCCCCACCCCTGCCTGGAGCTGGATGGATCAACCCACAGAAACCTCTCCTGCCTGCAGGAAGATCTGCACTGTGGGGAAGGGAGGAACTTGGTGAGGCAGGGGGACATTTCTTGGTGGAGGAGGTGAGACTTTGTGAGGTAGGTTTGCCAGGTGTGGGGGAACTGAGGCTCGGCAGTGTGGGGGGAGCAAGAAGGAGGGGACGGGTGCAGAGGGAGAGTCCAGATGCACAGGGCTGGGTAGACAGACAAAACAACTCCTCTTACAGTAACTCCTCCCCTCATTTCCTGGACCCAGACCTCCTCAGCTACAAGGAAGCAGTGTCACTATACAGGGAATGGCTTCCCTTGTCCTCCCAGTCCCTGTGCATCTGAGCCCCCCTACATCAGCATCCCCTATGCCCAGAACCCTACCCCACACTGAGCCTTCTGGACTTCTACGCTGCCCGCTTTGCCCCCTGCAGCCAGTCCTTCCTGCACCCAGTCCTCCCCGACCACCACACACAGTGGACGCCCACCCAACTGCATCCTGATCCCACCCCCAAAGCGCAGCTGCCCAAGCACTAGACCACCCCCTCGCGCTGAAATCCCCACATCCAGACTTCCCTCACTGAGCCCTAACTACTGTCACTTGGCATCCTTTGCAGAATCCCATTTTCCCTGTACCCAGAACCCCACGGTGAGCCAATGTGCACCTAAATTCCACCCTCTGTCCCCATCCACACTGAGCTTTACAGGACTCTGGTACTCTTGGTGGAATTCTGTGCCAAAAAACTAAAAATTCTGCAAAATACTGCATATTTGATTTGTGGGTAAATTTGCATAGGCGTTTTCAAAGCTATGGACAGTGTTCTCTCTGATTTTTCCCATGTGTTCAGAATGTATTTTATCTGTTCCAGTTTAGAAGTAGTTTGTGACATTTCAGCTCCCTGTTGGTGCACATAACAAAATTCATGTGGTGGGTGGGCTAAAGGGGTTCAGAGTATATGTGGGGGAAGCAGGGGACTCAGGGTTGGGACAGAGTTGAGGTGCAGGGTTGTGAGGGCTGTGGCTGGGGGTGTGAGCTCAAGTGAGGCCAGGGATGAGGAGCTCAGGAGTTGGACAGTGTGTGCATGGGGGTGGCTCCAGATCTGTATGGGCTCTGGGGTGGGGATAGGGATGAGGGGTTTGGGATGCAGCCTGCCCCAGCGCAATGGTGGGGAGCAGTGGTGGGGAGAGAGTACCCCCCACACCCCAATGCCGTGGCTGGCAGGGAGAGGCCCCTTTCTTTGCCATGGCAGCTCTGGGGCTGTGGCTTCAGGATAGGCACCCATCCCCCAGCCAGGACAGTTTGGAGCTGGGGAAGGGTGCCTGTACCCCGGCTGTGGCAGGACCAGGGCAAGCAGGTTCCCCGAGCACCTGTATGGTGCATAATTGGTTGCTGTGTAGCCGCACAGCTATGCCACTTACAGGAAACTGAGGCAATATATTGTTTGCAGTTCTCTCCTGGGGCAAACAGGGGAGTTTATTTCTCCAGAGCTCAGTTGCTGCTACTGCTTTGGGAGCACCAAAATGTGCATCTTGAGGGGAACTGATTCCTGCTCTAAAATGAGCAGTGAGAAGGCTGGGTTAGTGCTGTAAATATCCCAGTTCTGAAACTATATTGTGAATGTATTTCAAACTGTAGTACCTTTTTCTTTTTTGGTTTAGCTCCTGCATTTTGAGTCTGAGTGGCTGGACCTACTGTTTCTCTTCCCCAGCTGGGCATATATACCACAGATGAATAAGGACTCAGCAGGATATGTGGAAATCCTGTCAGACCCAGTTCCAGTAAATGCTCCACCAGAGAGAGTGGTTGACACCCTCCCTGTCATCTACCCTACAACAGCTGCTCAGTTGGTTAGCACCAGGTAAACTCTCAATGCTCTTAATTCAACGTGTGCAGCTGTTGCTACTGCCATTTCTCACAGATTCACTCTGCATCACAGTAAGAACATGGCCTGTTCAGGGAGATGTTGGTTGAGTCAGATCCATGCTGATGGTAGGAGAGAACAAGGTATAATAGATAATGCTTATATTAAATAATTTTAATTAATCAATGAATAATTAATATTCCAACAGTACATGGGAATTTGCTAAACTGGGTAAGATACAGATTCAAACTTTTGTGACTTTATAGATTTTATTAACCCAAATGGAAGTTAGGAAATAATAGAAAAGACATGAAGATGGTAATGTATAATGCATTTGATTTTAAGAGACAGCTCATTTAAAATAGTAAACATAATCTAAACAGATAGTGATGGAGTAATGAACCACAGAAATCAAAGACACAAGTTTTGGGTAGGTAATCCTAGATTTAAATTTTGAGCTAGTATATATAACAATTCAGAATCTTATTAGAGTGCTAAGTAAGATAAATGCCTGTTTATGCTAATCAGAATGTCTGTTCTCTAAACCCCAGTAATCTTTAAAGTTTATAATCTTGGAAACTATGTAATTAAATAAATGCAAATTCAGGTTTATAATTTCAGATTATACCCTAGATAAGTGATATGTATTGTAAACCTTTTATCTTTTTCACATAAATATATTAATTACACCAAATATGGAGAAAAAGTCAAAAGTTACTTTTACCGGTTGAACCTCTCTAATCTGGCACATTCTGGTTTGGCAACATCCGTGGTCTGGTATGATTTTAGTTGGCTGGATGTCCACTTACCATGGGTGTGGCCAAGTTTCCTACAGTCCTGTAAAGTTTGTTTGCTGCCACCAGTCCTGGCTCTCAGGGTTCAGTGCTGTTATTTAGCTCTAATTTCCCCATAAATGTCTTCTAAGAACCCAGTAAGCAATGGAAGTGTTGGTAATGCTGTCGGAACAGCACTTCCCAAACTGTGTTCCGTGGAACACTGGTGTTCATTGCAAAGTGAATAGGTGTTCTGCGAAAACATTGTGACGCTAGCAATATTTTTCTTTATAGAATGTTAAATGTGCAATTGTGTTCAAAAATACTAAGGTATTTGAATAGTACTTAGATTTTAGAAATGAAGCTGCATCCAACCCTGACACAGCACAGGGGCTAGGCCTACCCCAGAGACACCCCGTCTTTCCACGCCAGGTGTGAGCAGACAAGCTCAGTCTGACAGGATCCAAATGTGGAGGAGCTCAGTAGACAGGTGTGGGTGAGAGGGTTCTGTGGGGGGGCAGTCTGGGTGTGGAGAGCTCAACTGGATTCAGGGGTGGGGAGTGCACAGGGTTTCATTAGGGGAATTCCCAGTGCAGGGACAATAGGAAGGTCTCTTGAAGGGGTCCAGATGAAGGTGGGTGGAGCTCAGTGAGGTGATGGGGAGGCTGTTGGTGGGGCGATAGAGCTTGTCAAGGAAATTCTTCGAAGGGACTTGGGGACTGGGGTGCACCTGTTGTTGACCTGCAAGGTGAAGACAGACCTGAAAAGAGAGTGATTAAGTAGATAAAAGGCTGGTGATGGAAGGGAGCTAACTTCCAGCATTCATGAGCACGGCTACCTTTCTCCAGAGTATAACAAGGTGGCTCGTTGCAAAGTTGTGTGACTTGTCGTCTTTGAAAATCTCATCCCCTGTCCCTAGGAAGGGGGAGAGTCCTCACTACCCCTTTGGGATCTTTTCCTTCCATGAGGAGTATGTGCTACACCACATGTGCACCCTGTGTTTTTTGTTGACCTAGTTCTGAGTTTAGCTTCCATCCCTCCTACCCCTTCCACCCTCCTGTGCCCAACTTCTCATAGGGCTCTGTGTAAGACAAGAACAAAGCTGAATGTAGCAGGCGAGCTGGCCAGACTGAGCACTCTCCTGTGCATCCACAACAAGACATTCTTTTTCCTCTTTCTGAAGTGCTTCACCTCTGCTGCCTGCGTCCCTGTGTTGGTGCAGGTGAGTCCTTAGGGCTTTGCCCACAATTTGCCATCTGTACCTCAGTGCTGGTGCTGTTTAGGCTTTGTCATGAGGTCAGCCTTTTCCCATCTTGACTCTTATTTATCCCTTTATTATTCATAATGCTCTAATATATTTCTAGTACATTCCATCCCAAGGGTCCCATAGCGTTAGGTGAAGTGCATAGAAGGATCGTTACAGCCTGCAGAAATGCAGCCACCGTTGAAGTGATGCACGACTCCACTGCCCAGCAGGGTTTAAGTGCTTGGGGTGGAGTGTGGGACAGCCCTGAGGGCAGGAGAGGCATTGGACTGTATTCCTAGGGACACCCTAGCTGCAGGGAAGGTTCTTCTCCAGTGCAGTGGATGTTGATGTTGACTGTGCTTTCTCTGCTACAGAAGCCTGCCCAGCTAGCTTGGCACCGCATGCTCCAGTTGGGCCAGGGCTATGTGCTGACATCATTGCGTGTGTCCAGCCTCAAGGCATCAGCGCACAAGGTGTTTGTCACCAGCTTTTCCTCACGCCTCCTGCCTTACTCTGCAGAGCAGGTAAAGGAGCAGCCTCTGGAAATTGCCTGGCATGGAGGACCAATTCAGACAGTTTCCCTTGAGGCCTCTGTGCAGCCCAGCAGCCTTCTGGGGGTGACAGATGAGAAATTGCCAGTGCCAGCCAAAGAATCCAAGATCCTGTCATACATGGTAAGGAGTTATTCCTCACCCACACCCATTCCTGCTTTTAGAGACCACATCCCCAACTCCCGCCTCCGAATTTCAGCTCCTGCACAGCATGGCCGCTGTGCACCTTCAGCACTATGGGATCACATTTTTCCTTAGGCCTCAGTGCTCCAGGGCCCTTGGTATTCCTTGTAAACTCACTGCTTTTCTCTGTATTCCTGCTCTAGGGGACCATCACCCGAGTACTAAATGCCCAGGCTGGCCTCTATGAGCTTGATAACAAGGTCTGTCTGTGCCTTGCTTACCAGCAGCTGTTGAACTCTGCCCGTGGACTCCGACCAGGAGCACGTGTGGAGGTAAGCTGATGTGGCTGGGAGTTGAAGCACAAGAGAAGGTGGGGGTGGCTGAGGCTTAGGCCTATGGAAGATGGTGTGTAGAACAAGCTTAGTGTGCAGTGTGGGCTAGGATTACTGAACCTTTCGGTCAACCAGGATATAACCTGGAGCCTAGCTAAATCAAGGGGGATGGATGATAGTAGCAGTTTGCTCCACTGATTCTTATGTAGGTGGCAGCAGATCAGTGGAGGCCATTTGGGCTTGTTAAGAAATGTAAAGAAATAGCAAAGGGCTTTGTGTGGGATGAGAGGGTCTTTGAAAGAGACGGCAGAGTGGCCTCTTTCTTGCTATTAAGTCATATGTTTATTTCTCTCAGCTCCGAGATGTCCACTTCCTGCAGAAGCCTCTGGCTTCTTTCCCCTTTGTTGTTGTCCTTGGTGCCTGTCTGCACAGCACAGTCCTTCTCAAAGGTTTCTCAAGGCTCAGTACCTTCCACCAGCCTGTAGCCTCCTCTGGAAATCTCTACATGCAACTGCTCTTCCGCTATAACCTAGGCCTGCCACTGTATCTATGGCTGGTGAGCCTGTTAGAGATGCTGGAGCAGAGGTGAGGACACTCCCTTCCATAGTCCCATTGGGAAATGATTGTGAAGGCCATTCAGAGGTCCCTGATGGCTCTTCTCACTGGTTGCTTCACTCTTCTTACCCATGGGAGTTGTAAGTTGGTCTCAGTGAGCAACTCCTAGGTTCTATTACATAAGATGTTTTTTGTTCCAGAACAGTTAAGGTTACTCAACTACAACTATTGAGCCAAATATTAAAAACTATAATAAATGCAGTTATGTGAGACAGCTACACAGGAACCAATTTGCAAACTTTGAGAGTGCAGTTTTCATCTGTCCCCTTTCAAATATGTATCTACCACATCCTCCACTAAAACAGCCTTATAATTTCTGCTAGCAACAATCCTCTTTGTTTGTTCATTTCTTCCCCACAATCTTGTTTTAAAAGAGATGTCCACAATTAAGGATGTTTGTGTTACTGCCCTTACTTTTACAGAACTGTTGGTTTTGAATTTAGTGCCATTGGGATGGGGGTAAATAAGGCATTCATAGATTACAGCCGATGGTATCTTTAAAAAATGTTTCTATAAATAACATACTACAGTGATACTCTCATCTTCCCTTCCTCATATGTATTCTCAAGTCCTAAATTTATATTGCATTTTGTGGAAGCTGTAATGTTAAAATGTAGTTATAGATATCCTTGCAGTTACCCTTGTTTATTCCATTTAATGTCTATCATCCATGCTTTTGTGATTGTATGTACCTTAGCAGTGGATAATATTAGCATATGAAGTGTTTAAGTAGCTGGACATGGTTTTTTATTAACAGACCTTGTATAGTTTAACTCTGATGTTCTTCTGTGCCTAAAGTAAATAAGCACAAGAGTTACATATTGACCAGTTAACCCCACCCCTCATTTGGATCCAGAAGTACAGAGTCAAGTAGCAACAGAGACTGAAGGAAAAAAAAAGCAAATATAGTACAGTACTATGTTAAATGTAAACTACTAAAAATATAAAGGGAAAGGAGCAGTTTTCTTCAGCATGGTAGTGGTTTAAAACCGTATTAAGTTAATGTTCAGTAGTAAACCTTTGGAAGAACAATTATGATGTTTTGCACAGTTACAAACATTCAGAGTTACAAACAATATTCATTCCTGAGGTGTCTGGAACTCTGAGGTTCTACTATATTTGTGTGTTTCCCTTTATCTAAATGTCTGAGTGGTAGGGAATTATACCTCTGTTACACTTATTTTATAGAACTGGCGGATAGCATGGAGGAGTGACTTGCTCAAAGTCACACAAGAAGTCTGTGGTGGATTCAGTCCTACCAAGTCCAAGACAAGTGTGGGTCCAATGCCAAACACTAACAGGAGAGGAAGGATGTTATTTGTCTATTTATATATTTAAATATACCTTTTTGTGTAGATTTAGAGGTGACCAGAATTTTCTGAACTGCAACCAAAAGTAAAGTATTCTGGTGGATTTTGGTCATTGTTGGATTGAAATTATTTCCAATGGGTAAAGAAGGATGATTCAGATTTCCTGGTTTTTATATTTTACGCTTGCATCACTACAATTAAGGCCATATTTAGTGTTATCTTAGTGGAGTGTTTGTTTATGAAGGTAAGGGAAGATGAACAGGGTGACATGCAAAGTGACTTGCTGTGTAGTGTATTTGATTGTAACTTTTGTGGATTTCCTACTTTTTTAATGTTTGGTTGGTAATAGTGGCTGTTGGGAGGTAGAGGCCTGTTGCCTCAGATGCAAGCATGGATTCAATCCGGGCCATAGTCTGTGTGCAGATAATCAATTGATTTACCAATGAAAAGTAAGAGTGTGTGTGTGTGAGAGCAAGAGAGAGCCATTCTGATGACTCATTACAACTGAGTGAATTGCAGAACACCAACTAATTTGAGAGGAATGGTGGTGGTTGGTTGATTTATAGATTCCTGCATTGAGCCCAGTAATATGTGGTTGAGTGCTGGAGCTTTTCCTTCAGAAATACGTCCAATTTGAGCTAAAGATTTTCAAGTGATGAGGCTTTCTCAATAAGCTGTCCTAATGGGTAGTTGCTTTTGCTGTTTAAAAACATGTGCCTTTGGCTTTATCCAACTTCAGCTTTCAGCCAGTGGATCCTGTTACCAATATTGCCATCTCCAGACATTCAAAAATCAGGTTAGACCTCTAAAATCACAACACAGATTTCAAAACAACAACGAAAAGATGCAATTTGTAAATTTGCCTTTTTATTTTTGAGCCTTTAGCAAGGAGCGACACATACCCAACTTATACATGGGTCATTTCATGTTAAAAATTTAACCTTAGGGGCCCTTATAAAATATTGGTCTCCTGGTTGGAGGGAGATTTCACTGTGCTGTCTCATAACCTCTATGTTGTAAGTTTCTGCCATCCGCTCCATCTTCACGCTCTTCTTCCCCTTTCATCTCCTAATATGCCCACCTTTCACATCCTCCCTCTCTACCATGATATTGCCTTTCTATGTTTTCCTTAGTCTCATACCTTACATTATGCATAAGTGTGACACAATGGCCCCTGGGCACCATCTTGCAAAGGCTTCACTGTCCTGTAACAGCAACTCCTCTCAGACCTGATGAACACTATACCTAGCAAACTATTCTCGTGGTATTTGTCTATTAAAAATGTCATATGAGATCTTAAATAAAAGGCGGAATCACACTGGTACTCAGACATTGTGGGTTATATGCAAGGATGATGTTAAAGAAACCGTGTTTATATACTAAACATATGCTTTAAAGTCTAAATCAAGGCAGGGTTGGCAAACAGGTTTTGAATCAGGCAAAGGACATTGATTCACCTGTCTCATGTGTGGCTATGTAAATTAAGCATTGGAAGCCAATACAATAGAAGCCAAATCTCCATACAGAGTAAATAGGAGGTTGTGAGGGCCCTAGAGACAGAACCACAGGGGGCTGTCCTATCGGGTTGGGAATGAACTTTGAAGAACATAAATAGAATGCAAGGAGCTGTTTTGTTCCGTGAAGAAACTCCTTGAAGAATGGGTTGGATGCTCGGATCTGAGTAAGACTGGAAACCAACTAGCTCTGCAGAAGACTAGGTCCATGGGGAGAAATCTAGTTGTGAACAATAACCATTGATAAGTGGTGAGCCCAGATGTGCATTTTGTTTTTTTATGTAACCATTTCTGTTTCCAGTATCCTTACTGTATCTTGAATTTTAGTCTTTGATGGTAAATTGCTTTGCTAAAAATATATCTTAGTGCAGTGATGATCCCAAATTTTAACTAGACAAGCTTCATGTATTGTATACCTTTGCGTTGGGGAAAGCAAACCAGTAATTTCTGAGAATGTCCATTGATGGGAGTGGGATATCACAGGGGAACTCTTCAAAGAAGATTGGGGTGCACCAGTTGGTGAGTCTTTAAAGCAAATTAAAGGTTGGCTGGGCTCTGAGGATATCAACTGGGAGACTAACAGTCTGGTGGTGTCAGTTAAGCACAAGCAAATCTTCCTCCTACTGGAGGTAGTTAGGGGCCTTAGCTCTCTAAGAAACTGTCTCAGTAACATCCTTGCTTTATGTGCAAAATTTCGCCATAACAATGGGTGAACTACTAACACTTGTATCATTCCACTTCTCAGGTTTTGCTGCTTTTTTGGGCGCCGGCAGCTGTTTATCCGCTCTGCACATTGTGGCCCTGGCATAGCCGAGAAGTTTCTTGTTCCCATTCTGAATGCTGAGGTTCCCTCTAAGGAGAGATTGAGAGATGTTCATTATGAGATCCTAGCAGAAATGCATCATTGTCCCCTGCAGCAGGTGGGGCCCTGTTCCCTGAGCTCCCTCTGTTTTCTGAGAGGAGGAGACTCGTGTTTTTCTTGCTTTTTGTATTGTTTAGTATCAGCCCTTGGAGCCCCCAAGCCAAGCCCCACCTCTTTCTGTGCTGCGCTGTGTGGCTGAGCGGAGAAGCTGGGATGCCTTCAGTCCATCACAGCTGCTGTCTCCCTTGGAGGCCCAGCACATGGGCACCCAGGAGCTGAATCGCAGACTGGCTTGGTCCTATGATGCATTCTCAGCAGAGAGCTTCCAACCGCGAGTGGTATGTGTCAAACTCCTCTTGCTATCTGACCTGCCTCCCACCTTGATGTATGGGAGTGGGATTAGGGTTCCTCTTCTCTTGATTGGCATGTGAAGAGCACCCTGCTCTCCCAAAACTAGTCTGTGGTGATAGATTGCTGCCAGGTGGCACAAGACACTTCAGTAACAGGCCCTTCAAGCTGGAATCTGGTTGATTTCTCTTCACGGCTTTCTTCCTTTGCAGGTATTGCTAGGGGTGCTCAGACCTTCCTCCAGGAGTGGCTGTCTTCAGCTGCGGGACAAGAGTGATTCGATTCCCTGTGTGATATCCCACAGAAATGGCAGCCCCTTTGCTGACACAGCTCTGATAGGTGCGGCCTGCTCAGCTCCAGCTGGGGACCTTGGGCTCAAGTTGCTTTGCTGGCTGGCCCAAGGGGATGGGCGGGAGATAGAATGGAAGAGGGCAGTGGGGGCGAAGCTCCTTCACTGCCTTTGGAAGTAAATAAACTGAACATGTTCTCTGCTGTGCTTGTCTGTTGGCTAACCTCTTCGATCTGGTGTGTTTGCAGGGTCTCTTCTGCAGGTGGAAACCTACCAGCTTGTGGTGGAGCGGTTCCTTCAAAGTGACTTTCCCTCCTGGGAGCAGCTGTCAGTCCTGGAACATGTGAGGGGCAGAGAAGCTAGGCAAGTCTCCCTTATCCTGAGCCCAGGAGCAGAAGGCCTTGGCCTCCCAAAGGGGGAGAATTAAAAAGTTAAACATAAGTGGGAAGTGATCCTGTAGCTTAGGCCTGGGCCACACTGTCATGTACCTAAAGTTGGGTGCCTTGGGTGATGGGGAATAACCCAAGAGCCTGGAGAGCAGTTCTAGAACTTGGCTGGGAAGGAGAATCACTCTGAAGCCTTGGGTGGGTAGAACTAAGTGGGAGGGCAGCTTGTGCTCTTGCTTTCTCTTGGTGTTTCTGCTTCACTCACTTGGTCCTAAGTTAGTGGAAATGCATGTCTGGCCCTGCCCGTTTACCTGAGCATGCAGTTGTCTAGAAAGGTCCCTGGTGACCAGTTTAAAGGTTCTCTTGGTGGTGTTGAACTTTCTGTCTGTTTCTTTTTCCTCCTATGGCATCAGCCTCTGGAGTTCCCCTCACCACTTGTGCCCATTAAATCGGAGCCCTTCACGCCCTGCCCTCCAACTAGCTCATGCACATGTTCCCTGTGAAATTCGGAATTTTTTAACTCAAGAACTTGCCGAACAACTTGGTACATCAGTGCATACCTGCATTTCCTATGCTGTCTGCGTGAACAGGGTTCCTCTCTGAGACACTCCCACCCTCTCTATCTGTCATGGATATGCTAGGTTCAGCAGGCCTCCACTCCATCTGTTCCTGCTTTTTGAGCATTTGGCTAAGCCTCCTTCTCTCCTCTGGCCACCTAGTGTGGGAACCCTCCTGCCTCCGTCCCCACCCAGTCCCTAAGTTGGAGCTATGCTGATGCCTCCTCCTGGCCCCTCTTCTCTCTGCAGGCTGTATGTGCAATTCTGCTTTGAAGATGTGCAGATTCTTCATACGCCTGAGGTGCCTGTCCAAGTGGGTCCCTCGCTGGGCAAGAGGGATGTTCACAGCTCAAAGGTTGAGCCAGGATCCCCTGAGGCAAAGGTTTCGAAGCTGGAGGAGACCAGCCCAGGACCTGTCACTGCAGAGTGCTGTGATGGAGGCCAAAGCAGTGCCAAAGGAACCGGCTGCATGTCCCGTCTATTCCTGGTCGTCCAGAAGGAGGGGCTTACGTATCGCAACTATCTGCTGGCTGCAGCAGGAGGTGGAGAGGGACAGGATCTGCAGCTCAGCTTCCAGGCCACTGTACTCTGGATGAACAAACCTCAGCGCTGGGGGCATCCCAGAGAAATTGGGAGCCTGACAGAGCTGGAGCAGCCCAACTGCTGGAGCGAGGACAGCAAGGCACAGCAGAGAGTAAGAGAGAGCTGGAAGGAGCCACAGGGGTGGCCTTCTGATAAGGATGTGAGCCAGATCTCAGCGTAGGGATCTTGTCTGAGGGCCAGGGGACCTGGGTCTGGAGAAACTGGGAGGAGGGTTGTGTCTCTGGGCCACTGATACATGTGAATGCAAGTGACTCCCCTCCAGGAAGAGGTTTTATGTATCCTCTGTCTCTGCCCTGCAAGTGCTCCTCTTCTCCTGCCCCTTCCCTCCCAGGTCACACCACACTGCCACTTTGTAATCCAGCCTCTTCCTGCAGAGCACTCTGCCTTCTCTCCCAGTCCGTGGGGTGGGTAGCGGGGAGGCTGTGCTTTCCCTTCCCTGCGCCACTCCCACCATGGTGAGCTCCACCTGCCTCCCCAGTGGCCTTCCCTCATGAGTTTCTCCTCTTGTCCTGTTGCAGGTGTTGCTGCTCTTTATGGGGAGATCACTTCGATGGTTCACATTCTTGCACCCAGATGGGCTATACCAGCTCATTGTGCCCCAGTGTCTGGTAAGGAAGGGCCTTGATGCAGCCTCCTGCAGGGCTCCAGAGCTGGGCTTTCTTTTCCTCCCCACCCTGTCTTTTCACCACTCTCCGATTAGCTTGTCACTCTTTGGCTTAGCAGAGGCATCTCCTGCAATTGAAATCTTGCTATCCCCACTAAGGGAAGCACATTAACTCCTGTGCTGGAGTGGGGAGAAGCTAAGGTCCTGCTGGACCCAATCCTGTGCTGTTAATCAGAGCGACACGTCAGCTCCCTCGAATGACAAATAGAACGTCCAGGCTGCGCTGTCCCTTGAGCCACCTACAGACCCAGCAGTGGCTCCGTGGAAGGCGAAGCATTCCAGCAAAGAAAACTAAGCACCTTTTGGGCTTGGGGCTCTGCTGCTGCTTCTACCCAGCACGTGGGTCAACTTACGTCACCTCTGTGTTACTCCAAAATCCTCAGGAGTCTCTGTAAGGACCTTTCTGCTGGTGTTCTCCGAGAGCCTCCTCCTACATTTGGGGCCCTCACACCTGTTGATTTTTTTTTGTCTTCGTGCTTCCTGTGATGCATCTCCTGCAATATTGCTCTCACAGGACTTTGGGGTGTTTGAACGGCCTGGCCTCTCACCATTGCAAGAACAGCATCTGAACCAGTTGGGGTGCCCCTCGTGCCTGCTAGTTTCAGATTCCTGGTACCTACAGCACAAGACTTGGATCTCCTGCTTGACTCAGCCCAAGGTATGCAGCATCCATAGCTCAGGGTTTCTGTGAGTGACTAAGAGGCCTTCCCTGGAGATGTGGTTCAGAAGACCACACAAGACTGTTCCTTGGCCACGCTATTATGCCCATGGGCACTGCTGAAAGCAGCGTGGGACTTTGGCCCCTCTCACAGAAGTGAAAAAATATATACCCCAAGCCACCCTTTCCAGAGTGGTAGCCTCTCAGTTTCACACAGTTCCATGCTTCTTAGTTGCAAGGATGGGTGGGTTTTGAGTGGAGTTGGTCCATAGTGGTGGTGGGTGCATATCGTAACCCTGGTAAATCTGTTTTTCCTCCTTTTCCAGATGCTTCCTCAGTCAGTGCTGGCAGGGATGGGACAGACAATCTCCATTCCAGAGCTACTAAGCAACAGGTATGTTGGTTCTTCCTCTGCTGTGACATTAGGGTCACCGAGACATGATCACTGCTTAGGAAGTGGGGTCAACGCTGGCTCTGTGTGAGGAATGCATTTTACTCAGCCACACGCACCTTTTCCTCCAGCACAGTGAGGTTTCTTTGGAAATCTCCTTCACGTGCAAGTGCTGACTTGACCTGACCCTATTTAGCGTACAAGATGTGATCACAAGTGAGATGCTTTCTGAACAGGCCCGAAAGTAGTAGGTTTACAGCTGAAGAGAGTGACCTTGTCTGGTCAGTGAAGCCCTTACCATGTTCCTGCAGTACGGCCAATTTGCCCTCCCATTTCCCCATCTGCCAAGCTTCTAATCTGGGGTATATGAATTCTTTGCTCTTCAAACACCTTACATAGGTAAGTTTCTAGAGCTTGCCTTCAGAATGCCTCCAACCTGACACCCTCCCCAGGCTCTGATACCTCCCTTCTTCTACTCTCCTGTTGCTTTTGCTCCTGTTTCTCCAGATCCAGCAACAAGGAAATGCATCCTAGGAACCTTGTACTCTGCTTTTAGGGGTGTGGAATTTATCTGAACTAGCTCCATGGAAGCCTGTATTCCAAGTTTTTTCTGCAGCTTCCATGCTACAGCACCAGGAGTCCACCCCTCAGCAGAAGCCAGACATACTATGTAGTAGCCCTATTACACACTGTCTACAAGAGTTGTGGCATCTCCCAGTGGGGTTTAGCCAGAACAGTGGCTAAAGACCTCCACTTCTACTAGTGTCGCTGCAGTCTTGAGACTCTTGAGCTAATGGCCCCCTCATAAGTTTATTGGGGCTTATGCGTGGGTCTGCTCAGGGCTGGGCTTCCCACTTTTTTGACGTTGAAAGGTACTATATGCACCCATTGTTGTCGCAGGGCTTCGTCATTAGGAGAGCACATGGGGAGAGGTGGATAAGAATCTAATATGCTGAAAGCTTGTGTTCCTAACCTGCTGTCTGGCTGGTGCAGGAGCAAAGTGTATCTGAGTTGGATAGACCAGAGGCAGATAAAGTACAGGTGTTGAATAGCTGTGATGCCTCCCCAGCAACGGGCTGTCATAAATCATCCCTGCCCCATTTAAAACTCTGCCCTTGCCTCAGCAGCTCTTTTTCTGCCACACAACCTTACTTATGCCTCTGCCACATCACTTCCTAGACTACACAGCATTCTACATAACATGGACCAACACAAACACCCACAAGAAGCCTAAAGATTTATGGGGTAGACGAGGGGCTAGGTATGTGATTCCCTGATGTGGTCATGGCCCTCAGTGTCCAGGGTCCCAGGGTTACATGAGTTCAGGTGGTGGAAGTGAAGTGGCTGTGCCTTCAGTTTCCTCTGTGCTGGATTTTGTGTTGGATAGCTTCAGACATCAGGCTCTGTCTTTCGGGTAAGATGGAGCCCCTGGTTCTTTACTCTGCTCTCAGTTTCACAGGCTCCCTTGTCTCTTTCTCTGGTGAGATAGTGGAGCGGACCTTGTGTGCTTCCCCTGGAAATGAAAAGCGCTCTGCGCTCTGCAGAACGCGGCGGCAGAAAGGTCAGTGCATGCCTACCTCTGATGATGCTTGGTCCCCTCTGCACTCTGAAGAGAAGGAACAAAGCCCCATTCTGCATGTGTACATTTGGGGGTGAGGAGAGCATGCCAGGATGGCTGCGACCCTGTGCAGGTGTCAGAGGGACAGAGAATTTTGTCCTGTGCCTTTGTGCCTGCCAGGGTTGGACATCATGCCCCAGTAAGGGGAAGCATGATCTGTGTCAGGGATGAGGTGCAGCATTCTGCTTTGATGTTGGCGTGTGCCATGGAGGGGGATGCTCTGCCCTGATACATGCATGGGGCTGGAACACCCTGTCCCATTCAATGTGATGGAGGGACCAGGACACTCTCCCTTTGGTTCGTTGGGATCAAATGGAAAGGTGCTTGGTCGTGAGGAGAGTTGGGGATAGGGGTGAGAAGGTGCATGGTCCTATGTGTACGGGAGTAGCAGGGGGCACTAATGTTTGACCCTAGGGACCAGGTGCTGGCTGGTAAGTCTACAGTAAAAGTAGCCTGTAGCAAGCCAGGCTGGGAGTGGAGTAGAGCAGCTGCTTGTGAGCTCATTGTGTATTTCGATTTCTGCATGTCTAGGCGCCCTCCTGCCTTGGGATCACAGTGTGAAGCTGAGTGTTTCAGCTGCTCCTGGCTCCTCTACTGTGCTGGATGTTTACATAGCAGTTGACTACACTCAGCATCTCTGGGGTTTGCTGCCTGGGGCCAAGATTCTCTTCCAGAACCTGCAGCGCAAAATCTCCAGGTACTTCTAGTCCTTGAACAGCCCTCGTGTGACATCAAGACCCCGACACTTCCCTTTCCCTTAGCACGCAGATACATGTCCCTCTGCCACCACCCACCATGGCTCTTGGTTCTGTGGCCTATCATCTGACCTAGACTCAGTTGGCCACATCTTGCTCCTTGTCTCCATATCTTGTCCTCCTCCCTTCCTGATCTACCATCCTTCTGCTCTTCTTCCCATTCAGTTGCTAACCCCAACTCCTGTGGGCCATGCTAGAGGTTAAAGGAAGACCCCAGCCCATCCAGACAAAGGGGTGTTCTAGAGTTGCTTGTAATGTTTGCTTTTTTTTATGTTGCAGGTTCCAAAATGTTTATTGCACCTACATCGCATCCAGCTGCATCAGCATCTTGGCTCTACCGCCATCCTGCCCTCTTCTTTCCTCCAAGTGAGTCTGGGCTCTCCCTTGTTCTTCCACAGAGGAATGAGTGGTGGGTTTGTTTGTTTTTTTTTGTTTGTATTTGTTTTTGTTTTGTTTTGTTTTGGTTTTTGTTATTGTTGTTTTCCCTGTGGTAGCTATTCATGTTCTTTTCATGTACTTCATGTTCAAGAAGTATGGGTAATAAGCAGGAAGAACTGGGAGTGCTAATAAATAAATACAACTATGACATCGTTGGCATCATGGAAACTTGGTGGGATAATACACGATTGGAATGTTGGTATTGAAGGGTACAGCCTGCTTAGGAAGGATAGAAAGGGGGGAGGTGTTGCCTTATATATTAAAAATGTAAACACTTGGACTGAGGTGTGGACGTAGGAGATGAATGTGTTGAGAATCTCTGGGTTAGACTAAGAGGGGTAAAAAACAAGGGTGATGTCCTGCTAGGAGTCTACTACAGGCTGCCTACCCAGGTGAAAGAGGTGGATGAGGCTTTTTTTAAACAACTAACAGTCATGCAGGGCCCTGGATTTGGTGGTGATGGGGGACTTCAACTATCCAGATATATGTTGGGAAACTAATACAGCAGGGCACAGACTATCCACTAAGTTCTTGGATTGCATTGGAGACAATTTTTTATTCCAAAAGGTTGAAAAAGCTACCGGGGGAAGCTGTTCTAGATTTGATTTTAACAAATAGGGAGGAATTGGTAGAGAACTTGAAAGTGGAAGGCAGCTGGGGTGAAAATGATCATGAAATCACAGAGTTCACAATTCTAAGGAAGGGAAGAAGGGAAAACAGCACAATAGAATGGATTTCAGGAGGGCAGATTTTGGTAAACTTAGAGAGCTGGTAGGTAAGGTCCCATGGGAAGCAAAACTGAGGTGAAAAACAGCTGAGGAGAGTTGGCAGGTTTTCAAAGGGAGACATTATTAAAGATCCAAAAGCAAGCTATCCTGCTGCGTAGGAAAGATAGAAAATATGGCAAAAGACCGCCTTGGCTTAACCAGGAGATCTTGCATGATCTCAAAATAAAAAAAGGAATCATATAAAATATTGAAACAGGGAAAAATGACAAAGGATGAATGTCGGCAAACAACACAAGAATGCAGGAGCAAGATTAGAAAGGCTAAAGCACAAAATGAGCTCAAACTAGCTACAGGCATAAAGGGAAACAAGAAGTCTTTTTAGAAATACATTAGAAACAAGAGGAAGACTAGGGACAGGGTAGGGCCATTGCTCAGTGACAAGGGAGCAACAGTAATAGGGAACTTGGAAATAGCAGAGATGTTTAATGACTTCTTTGTTTCGGTCTTCACTGAGAAGCCTGATGAAGGAATGCCTGACATAGTGAATGCTGGTGGGAAAGGGGTAGGGTTAGAAGTTGAAATAAAAAAAAAAAAAAAAAAAGGTTAAAAATCACTTAAAAAATTAGATGTCTGCAAGTTACCAGGGCCTGATGAAATGCATCCTAGAATACTCAAGGAGCTGATGGAGGAGGTATCTGAGCCATTAGCTACCATCTTTGGAAAATCATGGGAGACAGGAGAGATTCCAGAAGACTGGAAAAGGGCAAATATAGTGCCCATTTATAAAAAGGGGAATAAGAATAACCCAAGAAACTACAGGCCAGTCAGGTTAACTTCTGTGACAGGAAAGATGACGGATTAGGTAATTAAAGGAATCATCTGCAAGCACTTGGAAGGTGGTAAGGTGATAGGGAGCAGTCAGCATGGACTTGTAAAAGAACAAATCATATCAAACTAATCTGATAGCTTTCTTTGATAGGATAATGAGTCTTGTGGATAAGGGAGAAGCAGTAGATGTGGTATACCTAGACTTTAGTAAAGTATTTGATACAGTTTCACATGATACTCTTATCAAAAAACTACGCAAATACAATTTAGATAAGGCTACTATAAGGTGGGTGCATAATGGGCTGGATAACCGTACTCAGAGAGTAGTTCTTAATGGTTCTCAATCCTGCTGGAAAAGTATAACAAGTGGGATTCCACAGGGTCTGTTTTAGGACTGGTTCTGTTCAATATCTTCATCAATGATTTAGATATTGGCATAGAAAGTACTCTTATTATGTTTGCAGATGATACCAAGGTGGGAGGGGTTGCAACTGCTTTGGAGGACAGGGTCATAATTCAAAATGATCTGGGTAAATTGGAGAAATGGTCTGAGGTAAACAGGATGAAGTTTAATAAGGACAAATGCAAAGTGCTCCACTTGGGAAGGAACAGTCAGTGTCACACATACAGAATGGGGAGAGACTGTCTAGGAATGACTACAGCAGAAAGGGATCTAGGAGTTATGGTGGACCACAAGCTAAATATGAGTCAACAGTGTGATGCTGTTGCAAAAAAACCAAACATGATTCTAGGATGCATTAACAGGTGTGTTGTGAACAAGACACGAGAAGTCATTCTTCCGCTCTATTCTGTGCTGGTTAGGCCTCAGCTGGAGTATTGTGTCCAGTTCTGGGCACCGCAGTTCAAGAAAGATATGGAGAAATTGGAGAGGGTCCAGAAAAGAGCGACAAAAATGATTAAAGGTCTGGAGAATGTGACCTTTGAAGAAAGGCTGAAAGAATTGGGCTTGTTTAGTTTGGAAAAGAGAAGATTGAGGGGCGACATGATAGCGGTTTTCAAGTATCAAAGGGTGTCATAAGGAGAAGGGAGAAAATTTGTTCTTTTTGGCCTCTGAGGATAGAACAAGAGGCAATGGACTTAAACTGCAGCAAGAGAGGTTTAGGTTGGACATTAGGAAAAAGTTCCTAACTGTCAGGGTGGTCAAACAGTGGAATAAATTGCCAAGGGAGGTTGTAGAATCTCCATCTCTGGAGATATTTAAGAACAGGTTAGATAGATGTCTATCAGGGGAGGTTTAGACAGTACTTGGTTCTGCCATTGGGGCGGGGGCCTGGACTCGATGGCCTCTCGAGGTCCCTTCCAGTCCTAGTATTCTATAATATTTTCCAGTCCTACAGGTCTATCCTCCAAGTCTCCTGAAGCCACATCCCCCTCACTTGTGTTTCTGTCCAACTTGCTGCTTCAGCCTCACAGCCCATCTCAGGGCAAGATCCTTTGCCACTTGTCCTGTGTCCTGGCTTTGTCCCTGCAATGGATCTGCTCTGTCTGCAGCAGCATCTTCAAAGAGGTACCCAGAGTGCACACAGGGATTGCTGAGGAGGAGCCATCTTGGGGGTCATGTGTTTTCTGTTCAGGTGCTGTTAGCTGGTTTACTGAGTCTGCCCTCTGCTCACTGGGAATGTAGCCCTTGTAAAATACTGTATAGAAGAAGCAGACATTTCCTGATTTCCTTCCCACTGTCTGTTCTTAATGCTGCACACACAATAGTGCCACAACAGAAGAGGGCCCAAAACTGTAATGTCTAGCTTGGCTGCAGGCCACAGGCTGGCCTGGCTCTGGGCTGAGTGTGTGGGCTATGCAGGAGAAAATCCCACAGTGTGTCAGTGCTCTGCCTTCCCACTGCGTACTCTATTCCCGGGAGAGAGTTTCAGTCCCCATCCAATCCCTTAGCACAGGGATCCGCAGTCCCTGGGTGGCTCCTTCCACACAGATACTGAGGCCCAGCTGATCTCTGTTTGAGACAGTCCCTGGGACTGCAGTTACCAAGCTGTTTAACCTGGGGAGGCCAGGAAGTGCTCACCCCACCCCACCTCTGATTTCTGCTCTTGCTTCAGGGGAGGTGCCGCCGAGACAGCCCACCCTGCCCATCACGCATAGGAGTGAATCAAGCCAATGCCAAGTAAGTGCTGTGGGGCAGGGATTGGGATGAGATGGGGCGGGGGGAAGCAGAGACTGCCTCAGTAGGCAGGTGAGAGGAGTTGATGAAGTGGAAGCTGGTTGAGAACAGATGACGTGGATGGAGCTGCCAGTTAAAACTTGCCTTGTTACTTGTCTGTGGTGTGCCACAACCCTTCTTCCCTCACTGAGCTCTCATGTGCCTGCTTGTCACGCTAGCCTTGCCATTGTCTCTTTCCATCTGTCCTTGGCCTACAGGATCCTGGTAGAGGATGGAACGGGTGAGGCCCTGGTGCTGTGCAGTAATCAGCAGGTAGTTGCATTGTTAGGCCTGAGTCCTGTGGAGTGGAAAGTCGTGCAGAGCAGTGTGCAGAGCAGGGGCAGTATTTTCATCCAGCATGCCAGTGTCAGGCCTGGGGTAAGTGCCTTATTCTGGCAGTGGCTGTGGTGCTGGGCCTGAGCCTTAGCTGAGTGGGATTCCTCTGGCTCCTGTATAACCATCTGGCTCACGTCCCAGTTTCACTGATAGTACTCTGGTTCCTTTCTCAGTGCGTGGAGGAGCCTGAAGACCTTGTCACTTGCTACCTGAGGAGCCTGTGTAGGAACCGTGCGCTCAGCCGGCCCATCCTGCTGGCTTTCAGCCTTGACAGAAAACCCTCAAAGATCCCCCAGCCAGGTGAGTTAAGTGCCCTAAGCTATCACCATCAGCCTCTAGTGCTGCTTGACTGGGAAAGGAAGGAGTCACCCCCTGGTGGGGAGAAGAGGGATGGGGAAAGATCCTCCCTGCAGCCAGAAGGAGGTGGGCATGCGGACCCCCTCTGTTCAGCTAGCCCAGCCTGTCAGCCCTGCAAGTACAGTAAGCCCTTGATTTAACGGACTAATGGGGGGAGGGGTGTCCATTAAACCAGAATGTTTGTTAAATACGAGGTTTACTGCCCACCCACCCCTGCCAGGATACCCCAATCCCAGGCCCCCCCTAACCCCCCCCAAAATATGCCGGGGACTCACCAGACCACGGCCGCTGGAGCTGGAACTGCCAGAGCCTGCCATGCAGCTGGAGCTGCCGGACCGCAGCTGAAGGGACCTCACTGCTGCTGGAGCCTCTGTGCACTCCTCCCACCGGGGTGGGGCGTGTGCGCGAGTGCTGTCTGCCCACGTACGCGCCCCAGCCCTGGTGAGAGGAGCGTGTGGAGACTCCAGAGGAGGAAGAGGTGGTGGCTCCTCCAGGCCGGGGCAGTGGTAAGTCCCTTCACCTTTTTTTGAAGGGAGGGGCCAGCAGGGGGCAGAAATTAGGCTTTTACAGACTGCAGTGGACTTCTGGAATGATGGGGTTGTCTGTTGGTCCAGAAGTCCACTAAGCCCGGGTCTGTAAAATCGAGGGTTTGCTGTGTCCGCACAGTCTTCTGACTTCAACCCAGCTGCATAGGGTGTTGGTTTAGGTGCTTTGTGAAGGTCTGTGGTATGGTTTGGTGGATTTGTGGTGTCTCCCAATATATTAGACTGCTGGGGGAAGGAACTTTGTGCTGCTTGAGTTTAAATTCTGCCCATGATCACAGAAAAAATGGGATTTTTCTGCCAAAATGTTTAGCAGGGTAGTCGTCACTCTTAGAGCCCTCAGGAGGGAGAACCAAGGAGTGTGTTTGCATTTGTTGGCTTCTTTCTGGTGTGGAGACCAGAAAGGTTATTTCTGAGAAGTATGTGTACATGAGAAATGCCAGGTCTTGTCCTCCCAGCTGTTACTGGAGAGAGCTCTGAAGAACTGCAGCTTCTTCTTGTGGTGCCTTCTGCATAATCTCACTTCTGGAAGTTTCCCGTTCTCCAGGTTAACAGCGTGCTCCTTTGTCACCTTAGGAAGCTGGAATATCCTGACATTTAGACAAGAGTGGGTCTAACCACGACTTGGTTGGAGTTTGTTGGTGAGATCCTAGAGTGTATAGTATTGGCATCTCAGGGAGCAGAGATCTTCCACCAGTCAGAATTCATCACAGTGCCACACTGGTGCAAGTAGGTGCTGTGATGCTGAGAGAGACCTGTCTCTATCAGATGGCGGTGACCCCAGGGCTTTTGCATGCTGTCACGTGGCACTGTTCTACAGTGCATGGCACGGGTGACACAGCACGGATGCTGTCCTGCTGGAGAGGACACATGAGGTGTAATCCCTTGTTTGTAAGGCTGGGGCTGGCATTCCTGGAGGTAGGTGCGTATCCTTGTACACCTGCTGGGTGAGCAGAACATCACTCCCAATCCTTACATGCAGACTTCAGTCATCGCTGGGGCCCTGCAAAATTCACAGTCCGTTTTGGTCAATGTTAGTCATAGGATTTTTTTAAACAGTAATTTTCATGATTTCAGCTGTTTGAATATGAAATGTCACAGTGTTGTAATGGTAGAGTTCCTGACCCAAAGAGTTGGGGAGAGTCAGAAGGTTATAGTTCAGGAGAGTTGCAGTGCTTCTCCCCTTACTTCTGTGCTGCTGCTGGGGGGCCAGAGAGCTCTGAAGGCAGAGCTCCTACTAGTAGCAGCATAGAAGTAAGGGTGGCATGGTATGGCATTGCCACCAATGTTCCATCTAATTTTTACTATCTGTGTGTGGAATGCATTTGGTGGGTACCAACGTGCCTGCAGATGTGCACCGCTCATGTAAATGTGTGCTGCTGGCGGTGGCAGTGTGCTAATCACCTGGGCAGCATTTGAATTTCTCCTGGGTGGCCGCCCAAGTGCACAGCTTACGGGGAACACTGACCGTCACCCTTATTTCTGTACTTTGCTGGTCAGGGGCTGCTTTCAGAGCTGGGCATGTGGCCAACAACCACTGCTCTCCGGCCACCCAGCTCCAAAGGCAGTGCAGAACTACGGGTGACCGTACTGTGATCACCTAAAATAACCTTGCAACCCTTGTGCAACTCCCTTTGGGCGAGGATCCCCAATTTTGAGAAACACTGGTCTTCCCCACCCCCACCGTGAAATCTGCATAATATAGGTAAAAGCACACTACCACATTTCACTGGGGGGAGACCAGATTTCACCAACCATGGCACGTTTTTCTTGGCCATGAATTTGGTAGGGCCTTAGTTGTCAGGAAAATAAGAGCTCCTTCCCTCAGAGGGAGAGAATGGGTTCCCATAACCCAGATTCCACCTTCCTCAGTCTGTCTGCAGTTGGCTGGTTACAGTGTTTGCTTCTTGTCTTTCCCCGCTGAGAATCTGTTAACAGCCTGTGCAGCCCACCACAGAGTCTCGCGCTGCTGTGCAGTGCTGGCGAGTGGATGGAGTGTGAGTTTTAGGGGGCTACTTGTATTTTCTTTCTATTTAGATTCACCGCAACCGAGACGGTTTCAGTGTGGTGAGGTGGAGTTTGTGTCCCAGATTGGAACTCGACTGAGCCTGAAGTGCCTGAGCATCCAGGAGGTAGATCCCAAACTCTTGTGTAGTCTGAGCAGCAAAAGGATCAAACATTGATCAGTCATTCAGTCTGAGGCCTGATCTCTCACCTCTGTCCATCGGAAAGATGAGGAAGGCTCTGGTACAGTTTGGCAAAGCGTGTGTTCTGGCTGAGATTAAAAGCTGTGGGCTGGGACTGAGGCATTTGTGGCTAGGGCTTTGGAGTCAAGGACTGAGGGCTGGAATTGATTGTATGTCTCCTGAGTGCAGTCATTCTGGGACTCTTGACACATGGCCTACTTAGGGCTAAAAATCTAGGAGTAACAGGTGTGCAGGCCTTTTTAGCACTCCGCTGTGGGCTGGACAGGCAATAAAGGGTGTATGTATTTTACAGTCTATCTAATGTAAATAAATGTTTTCTAACAAAATGTAAAGAATGTTGTGGGTATTTGTAGAGAACATGGGCAGAAGAGCATTTGTGCCACGTCTGAGAACTAGGCTCAGGCTTGTCTGCCTGAGAAACCAAACAGCAGCAAGGGGGAAGGACGTACAGAGGTGAAATGTGCAGCCTCGTAGTAAGTGGTTTGAAAAGTATTTGGCTCTAGAGTCAAAGGGGACTTAGACATTGCAGGGCCTATCCTAGGCACCCTGCTACCCAGTGGAATTAACATGGCACATTCCACTTGCACTGTGTGGGGCAGCTGAGCACCTAAGGAAGAGCTTCTCAGCAAGCCAGGAGTGCAGCACCAAGGAATGGGGTGGACTGGCTGGCAACACACGTTCTTTCCTCAAACCAGAGTTGTAACCCTTCCACTTGGAGGAGATGCTGCTCTTCCCAGTTACGTATCTCGGCAATAAACTTACTTCTGCAATGAACAAAAAGGTACAGTGTGATATCAGTTGACCAGACTGAAATACTTTTTAAAAAGGCACAACAGGAACTGGAGGAAAGTGATACAAGTTCAAGTTTTGATAATGAACGCGTCGGGTTCCTGGCTCTTTCCATCAGACTCGGTCAGATGCTTCAGAATGGCTGCGCTTTGTCAGTCTCGTACCTCTCCTCAACCTAACACTAGGCTCCGCCCAGAAAACGCAAACAGACCCACTGAGGGATCCTCTCAGAAGAAGAACTCTCAAGAGCTAGAGAAACTTCATTTTAGTTTTAGACTCTAGTTTTTAGATTACATTATTAAAAACTACACACAAAAAAGGTAACACGATAAAATTGACTATTAAACTTCGAAAATTCAAAATGTTACTGTGTGCAGTATAGAGCCAGCATCTGCTCTTCATTTTCAAGGGCACTCAGAAAGCCTAAAATGAGGGGTGTTAAAAGGGCTGAAAAATAGAAAACATTTGCAGATCTGCTGATGAGAGTTAATAGACAGCTGTTGCCATTACTGGTTGAATTATTTGATAAAGAATTTACACGCACACACTCTCTCTCTCTCTCTCTCTCTCTCTCTCTCTCTCTCTCTCATATTAGTGCTTCTGGCCAGTTCTGAGCTGTGAACCTCCTTCTTAGATTTTTTTTAAATTGAGTGACCAGAACCCAACACAATATGCTAGATAACTTTAGTAATATTTTCCATATTATTCTCCCTTATCTGTGCTAACATTGTGTTTGCTTTTTTGCCATATCTGCACCTTCATCAGGGCTTTTAATTGAGATCTGCAGTGATACTTTTCCCTTACTTGACAATTCATGATCTCCAGTATGCAGTTACTTTCCATTTGTCAACTCTGAATTTTGTCTGCCAAACACATTGTCTACTTGGGTTGATTTAGGTTCCTTGGTCCTTACAGTTTTTATTAACATAAATAGGGTTTAGGTCATCTGCAAATGTTGCTACAAATTGATCCTCTCTCATCTGGCTCTGGCAACATCCGTTATCCAGCATGATTTTAGGCAACCACTTTATCATGGGTGCAGCCTAGTTTCCTGTGGTCCCATAAAGTTTGTTTACAGACAACAGTCCTGGCTGTAAGTGTTCCGTGCTGTTCCTTAGCTCTAATTTACCCCTCAGTGTCTTTTAAGAGTTCAGTAAGCAGCACAAGTGTTGGCAATACTGCTAGACAATACTGACTTCCAGTGGCCTGCCAAATTCTCTTTCAGCATTGGTCAGGTCCTGAAGGTGCCGTAACTTGCCCTATTTTCCAAATTATTAAATATATTTAAATCCAAAAATCCTGATATGGCACCACTATTCACTCTTTACCACAATAAAAATTCATTTATTTATTGCCTGCGTTTTCTACTTCTTAGATATCCTCTCACATCATGATTATATAGCTGCTTTAGTAAGGGACTTTTAAAAAGCCTTTAACAAAGTTATATTATCAACGAGTTCTTCATCCATTGTTTTATGGGCACATTCAGAGAATTCCAACAGATTAGTGAGACGTGAGTAATGAAATGTTATAGGTCATTTTAAGAAAATACACAGTTTGCATATTATTCTAACATGCTGAACTCAAGGCACCAATGATCAGATCCAGCTTAGCAAATCCTTTTTCCAGTTGTGTGATCATGGCTATGGGCTTCATAGATAGTAGTCAAGTTGTGATCATTAAGTTACCTGTGTAAGAAAATGTATCCTCTTCCTCTATTTGTTACCTTCCTTCCCACTGACTCCTGCAAGGTATCCTTGTGCAATTTGTCAGCTTTCAGATGAAAGAAAAATAAACATCCCATCACACCTGATTTTTTTTTAAACCTAGTCCATGAACTACACAGTGTGGCAAAGCCCACCCTAACTAGCAGCATTAGCTTCAGATTAGTCCCACTATATGCCCCCAGGCCTGGAGGTGGCCATAGTGACAAGTCTGAGTCCAACAGGGAGGATGGAACTGAAGGTTTATTTCAGCTGGACATGATACAGCTCTGGTGTCTGTGAGACGAGACCAAGGGCCTTTTGTTTTAGTTGATTACCTGTTGCTAATCCCTACTGCACTGTGTTTTGTTGATCCTCTGACCCTGCAGGAAAGAGGGTGAGGTTGGGGGGCTGAACGGAAGAGGGAGTGTTTGGGAAGGAGAGAGAGAACATAGGGAAAGAATCAGAGAAATGGGGGAGGGCTGTGGGAGAATGAGGGGACGCAGGACATACAACTAGCAAGGATCCACCCAGCGTAAAGACCTATTACCATAGCCACAGACGTCTGGGATCCAACTTACTGCTTTAATAAGGCTCAGTAATGACAATCTCCACACGCTTATTGTCCTCTGCACGTCTCCTTTCAAGCTTATCTCCAGTTCCAACTCCTCTTCACATTGCTTTGTGGAGGCTAAAGGCTATGAAGACATCAGATGCAGGAGTGGTAGGAGGACCCAGGAAAGGGCAAGAGGAGGCTGATGCCATGGTCATGTTCAATAGCTGCAAATGGTCTGTCGTCTTGATGTTGGATTCTGTAATGAAAGAAGACAGTATCAGAATGAAGGGCACTGTTGTATTTGTCAATCCCTCCTGCCCCTTTCATGGAAAGATGAGCATACAGTTTCCATTCTTTTTGTTCCTGGGTAAAGGATGGTTCTGCTTCCCATCCCAGAGGCACACGGCTGTGAAATTCTTATTGGGACAATGCTATGACTCTCAGCACCACGAAGAGGAGGAAAACTTGTCTGAGTTTATCTGAAAATTTTCTTTCTTCAGAACGAGGCCCACTAGATGCAATCCACTCTTCTAACAAGGGAGCAGCTGCAGTCAGCCAGAGCTAGAGGTTGCTATTTTTGGTAGAGGAAAGTATTTCCAGAGAGAGCAGATCAAACAGTTTCAAACTGCAGAATGCTTTCACGATCAGCTCTATCTCTGGGCGCTGCAGTAGGGGAGAGACAGTTTGATCTTCAAAATAATAGTGAACATGGGTACCTCTCTGTTACTGTAATTGGAGACAGTCAAATGGAACGATCCCAACCATTTGGTTATCAGCTGTCCCTTCCTTTAGTGTCGATGCCTGAAAGTCCAGTTCTTCTCCCAAATTACACACAGGCTAAAGACTTACCAGAGTGACTCTGTGGACCTTATTATTCAAAGTATTTTCAGGTATGCTCAGATAAATTTGATTAAGATCAAGTCTACGCCATAAACTTACATTATGATTACTCACTCGAGTGAAAAATCCATACCTCCTGGGCAATGCAGTTATACTAACTTAAGCCCTGGTCGAGACAGCACCATGGTGATGAGAGAGCATCTCTCATCACTGTGGTTGCTGCCTCTTACAGAGGTGGATGGGAGAAGCTCTCCTGCCTTCACAGTAGCATCTTCACTGAAGTGTTACAGTTGCGCAACTGTGCAATTGCGGCACTGGATGTATAGACAAGCCCTAAGCTAGGACCAGCCCTCCTGAGCCCCCCCCACCCCTACCTTAGCTTATAGGGGTCTGAATTGGAGCTAGCAAAGGGAGAGGCTGCGTCGCTAGTTCCAGATTCTGCAGCATGTGAGCCGACACCCAGGAGTTAATGCATCTCCCGCTCATGTCTAATGCCCTTTAAGTGGTGCAAGAAGGTACCTGTCACCTTGATGTCCCCTGTAGCTGTGGCAGTGCTATTCTTAATTACACAGGTGTAGGTGGTACTCTCTGTAATGGTGTGCAGAACCACCTGCATTGTCATGTTGTCAGAGCTCCGCTTGAAGCTGGTGTTGGAGAGCGCTGATAACTTGTCCATTGTGATACTGCGTGAAGTCCAAATCACGACAGGTTGAGGGAACCACTGGGGGGCCTGACCCTGCACAATGTCCATGCCCCTGTTGTAATCCACGTGCATCTCTGGAGAGCTGCAGGCTGGAGAATCAGTTAAAAGAGCTGTGAGCAAAACTGGAGCCTGTAAGCACCAGCTATAAAATATCTGTTGTCTGTCTACTGGACTGTGGGTCTAGAGTGCCTATTACTGTAACATTTAAGCACAGTACCTAGGTACCTGGAAACCAGAGATTCAGGTACCAGTTTTCATCCTATGGCAGACAGAGTTCTGTACAATTAACTATGTCGGGCTGAACGCAGAAATTCCCAAATTTCGTCAGCAACTTGGTTCATCAAGCAAACAGGTTCCACCAAAGTACCTGCAGTGCTAGTAACCATGAACCTTGCCACGTATGGGCCTGATCCTGTGAGAAACTAGGCATCCCGTCTCCAATACTGAAATCAGTGGGAGCTGAGTGCTGTGCCCTGCTAGCAATAGCCCCTCCATGTGGGACCAGAAGGCTTGTACAAAGTGCTGGAGCCTGAGGGAGCACTGAGGGTCATGTTTTGTATATGTGGTATTGGAAACAAGGTTCCCACATCTGCAGAAGAGCTGTGTATAAGATGAAGAGCTTCTCTCCTTTACCAACAAAAGTTAGTCAAATTAAAGCTGTTACCTCACCCACCTTGTCTCTCTCATATCCTGAGACCAACACCACACGCAACAATTAAAGGGACAGTCAACGTAAAGAAGTGGACACTTAAGCATTGCTTAGGTGAGTTAGGAGCATCAACCCCCCTGTGCTCCTAATTCAGGCACTTCTCTCACAACACTCTGTGTACTGTTGCAACAAGGTATTCTGATGCTTGTTGTGATTGAAAGATTAGAGGGGAAAACATCTCTTAGTTTCCCAGTTTGCACTTGATTAAACTGCCGAGTCAGAATCACTGTTTCTCTTTAGTCGTCGGCCCCTTTCTCCCCTTCTGAGAAACTTTCAAATAACAGGGTAGAGAAGATATATTCAAGAAAAATAAGCAAACATGCTTGTAGAACTGCTTTGGCCAATCTGTTAGCTGATGGCCAAGGATGTTTGGTGAGGTGACAGCAGCAAGCCAGGACACCTTGGCATTAACAGCCTCTTGGGGCCTGGTGAAGGGCAAAGCCAGAGACAGAATGCCTTTAACCACCTGGGAAGGGCACTAGTAGCGGGTGACTGCAGATCCTGGTGTGATTAGTGCTACTGGAGTTTGCTTCTTGAGCTTTGTTTATACAATGTGGAGGACCCTACCAGATTCACGGCCATGTAAAAGTGTCAGACAGTGAAGTCTGATCTTTGATGTCCTTTTTCTCTATACTACAGATTTCATGGTTTCTCAAACTGGGCATCCTGGGGAGTTTCAGAGGGATTGCAAACATATTTTAGGGGGTTTGCAGTATTGTTACCCTTACCGTTGCATTGTCTTCAGAGCTGGGTGGGCAGCGCCTTGCCAGCAGCAACACAGGAGTAAGGGCAGCAGCACCATAACCTGCCATCCTTATGTCTTCACTGCTGCTGACTGCAGCTCTGCCTTCAGAGCTGGGGTCCCAGACAGCAGCTGCAGCTCTCCAACTGCCCAGCACTGCCATTAACAGTGCAAAACCAAGGGTAGCAGTACTTCAATCCCTTCTATGATAACCTTGTAACCCCCCCCCCACCTCCTTTTGGGGTTAGGACCCCTATGATTACAACACCCTGAAATGCATTATTTGAAAAACCCTATGATGGTAAAATTGACCAAAATGAGCCTTGAATTGGTAGGGCCAGAACAGTGTCCCTTTCTACTCTGGCAAGCCGTTCCTTCCTAAAGCACAAGACAAAAGAGTTTCTCTAAAGCTTATAAAAGCATGTTTTCTACCAGCTCGATTCGAGCTCTAGGGAATTTTTCTCATTGCCTCTTCTTAAAAAGTTTGGTTTTTGATAAAAGCTTTTATTGCACAGGGTCTATTTACATTCCACCCACAGGGACAGGTAGTTTCAAAAGAGCCTGCAAACAGCAGAAGTTTCATTTTACAAAGATGTAATATTCAAGAGAAAGATAAAAAGGCAACACTCCACCAGTAGTGGGACTAGCAAATAATCATTTCCCTCCTCCTGGGCTAGTGCAGAGAGACAGATCGCCACAGAGTTCCCAGCTTTTGTCCTAGCAGATCACGTTGGGAACAGACTCCTTACCTGAATCAGATCCTGTTTGTGTGCAAGTCTCTTCTAACTGCTCTCTCCCAAAGCACCCTAGACTAGAGACAGCGGAGGTTGCCCATTGATGGGCTGCCAACCCAGGGAATCCCTAACTCAGGGTCTTCCCCTGCTAGGGTGAAACTTCCCTATTCTCTTTGGTTCACATCCAAGAGAATCTGGTCAGGTCATGCTGTACCCAGACAAAAGGAATGGAGGAGACCAAAGCGAGTAATATGCTGTCCAATGACTAATGAGGCAGGTACATAAGGCAACTGACCAGAAACTCCTCTCTCTTCTCAGCTGTATTACATTAGCTTCGAGAGGTGCCAAATGAGCCCGCATTGCTAGGAGCTGTACATACCCAGAGGGCAAAGTTGAGGAAAGACTTGATAGTGGGAGAGAACAGAGAGTAGAAATTTGTGTGAAGGAAGAAGACAGCATAGAACATGAAGAAGAAAGGAGAAGGAACTGTAGACCAGTGATAGAGAGAAGAAAATAGACCTAAAAAAGATGGAAGAAAAATAACATACAGAGCAGAGCTAACAGAAAAAAATTAGTGGGGGGCATTAAGTGGGCTAAAAGTAAATGCAAATGAACAAAGCCAGTTTTAAAATGGCTTATATAATGGAGAATATGCATCCCAAAAGAGACAACCCATAATATTCATAATTATGGTGTATAAGAACAGCCATACTGGGTCAGACCAAAGGTCCATCTAGCCCAATATCCTGTCTTCTGACAGTGGCCAATGTCAGTGTTCCAGAGGGAGAGAACAGAACAGGCAATCATAAAGTGATCCCTCTCCTGTCATCCATTTCCAGCTCTGACAAACACAGGCTAGGGGCACCATTTCTACCCATCCTGGCTAACAGCTATTGATGGACTTATCCTCCATGAATTTATCTAGTTCTTTTCTTGAACCCGGCTAAAGTCTTGGTCTTCACATCATCCTCTGGCAAAGGTTCCCGCAGGCCTGGCATGCACTGCCAGAAGAAAAACTTCCTTTTGTTAGTTTTAACCTGCTCCCCACTAATTTCATTTGGGCTACGTCTACACGTGCAGCCAACATCGAAATAGTCTATTTCGATGAATAACGTCTACACGTCCTCCAGGGCCGGCAACGTCGATGTTCAACTTCGACGTTGCTCAGCCCAACATCGAAATAGGCGCAGCGAGGGAACGTCTACACGTCAAAGTAGCACACATCGAAATAGGGATGCCAGGCACAGCTGCAGACAGGGTCACAGGGCGGACTCAACAGCAAGCCGCTCCCTTAAAGGGCCCCTCCCAGACACAGTTGCACTAAACAACACAAGATACACAGAGCTGACAACTGGTTGCAGACCCTGTGCCTGCAGCATAGATCCCCAGCTGCCGCAGAAGCAGCCAGAAGCCCTGGGCTAAGGGCTGCTGCCCACGGTGAGCATAGAGCCCCGCAGGGGCTGGAGAGAGAGCATCTCTCAACCCCCCAGCTGATGGCCGCCATGGAGGACCCAGCAATTTCGATGTTGCGGGACGCGGATCGTCTACACGGTCCCTACTTCGACGTTGAACGTCGAAGTAGGGCGCTATTCCTATCTCCTCATGAGGTTAGCGACTTCGACGTCTCGCCGCCTAACGTTGAAGTTGGTGCCGCTACTTCGAAGTAGCGTGCACGTGTAGACGCAGCTTTGGTGACCACCCCCGCCCCCACAGTTCTCATGTTATGGGAACAAGTAAATAACTTTTCCATATTCACCTTGTCCACGCCGCTCATGATTTTATAGACCTCTGTCATATCCCTCCTCCCCGCCCCCCCCCCTTAGTCTCCACTTTTCTAAGTTGAAAAGACCTAGTCTTTTTACTCTCTCTGGATGATGACTGACCTCAGTAATAAATGCCTTTGTCTTTTCCCATTTGGACTGTGGCAATGACATGTAGTTTAGCAGGAAGCCTTGGCTGTCAGGAAACTCCACTTAGCTCAGAGCACAGCAGCTTGACTCCTCTGCAACACTGGCTACCCAAAGCATATCCAACCTGTCATTGCGGTTTACACTGGCTTCCCACAGAACAGCAAAGCAAGTTCAAGACCTCGGACCTCAATGGTTTGGGAACCAGGATATTTTAAGGTGTGCTGTGAAAATGTTGGTTGACAAGTACAAGGGAGCTGTTCACAAAATGCTCATCTTTGTGGCAATTTCTCAGACACTGCTCCAAACTAAGTAATGAACTCACCCAGGAACAAAGCAGCATGACAAAACTCACCCCTTTCCATGCCAGCCTGCTGCCTTAAGTATGCATAGCAAACTGTACATACTACACTAGCTGAAATACAACAAAGCAAAACACGCACAGGGTGTGGCTACACTTGCATTCCTCTTTTGAAAGACCTAGGGAAATGAGGGAAATTGAAAATGCAAATGAGGTGAATAAAAATGCAAATGAGGTGCATGTTTGCATATTTGGCACCTCATTTGCATATTCTTATTTCGAAAGAGCTTCTTTCGAAAGAAGAAAACCAGTGTAGATGCTACTCTTTTGAAAGTAAACCCCAGCTTCGAAAGAATCCTTCTTCCTTTTACTTAATGGGAAGAAGGATTCTTTCGAAGATGGGGTTTACTTTCAAAAGAGCAGTGTCTATGCTGGTTTTCATCTTTCGAAATAAGCTGTTTTGAAATAAGAATATGCATATGAGGTGCCAGATATGTAAATCTGCACCTTATTTGCATTTTGGATTTCCCTCATTTGCATGCCTCTTTCAAAGAGGATTGCAAGTGTAGACACAGCTATGTATGTTCAACATGGGAAGAAGAGAGAACTAACAACCCCACATGACAGGTGGCTAGTCATGTCACCTTACGCACGTTTAGACAGTGTAGTCATGAGGGCTGTATTAAAAACCCACATTGAATCATAAATAAAATGGATCATTCTACTCCTCCTTCATCGCACATCACCAGATCTCACTGGCAATCACAGGAAGGGAAGGTGCACTGGACCAGGATCCTGAAGATCAGAAGATTACATTTCACTTCATCCTCTCACCACATCTTTCATAATTCATATTACAGAGCAAGGGTTAAAGCCCCACTGAGATATTACAGCAGACCTAGGAACAGAATGTAGCAGTCTAATTTGGTAGCTATATTTAGGCCCACTGCTTCTATGTACTCAGCTATGCTATGCTGACTGTAGAATGGTTTTTCTCTGCATAGATACTACTATAATAGATTATGCAGCCTGTAGCAGCTGGTCCACAGAGTAGCACAGTCTGTCGTCTGTGAGCTAGCAGAGCTGCTGCTCAGTCAGTGCAAGTTGCACGTGGGCTGAAGGTTGTACGTGCAAACTCTTCTGATAATGTGTAAGAGGGGGTCACGAGAGTTGCTTATAAATACAATTTGTTCTTTTTCCCCTTTAAAAACCCTCGAACTTCTGGCCTAAACAAACTGTAGTGGAAGAATGTACAGGTTGAGCCTCTCCAATCCAAACCTCTCGTCCAGCAACATCTGCCATCTGGCAAGACTTTAGTTAGCTGGACGACTTATCATGGCCGTGGCCAAGTTTCCCGTGGTCTCATAAAGTTTGTTTACAGACACCAGCCCTGTCTATCTGTGTTCTGTGCTGTTGTTTACCTGTAATTCACCCCCTAAATGTCTTCTAAGAGCCAGTAAGTAGTGGGAGTGTTGGTAATGCTTCTTGACAACATTGACATCCATAGTCCAGCAAATTCTCCCCTCCGGCATCAGTCATGTCCAGAGGATCCCAGACTAGAGAGATTCAACCTGTATTAAGTTTGCAAAGTGAAACTCTAAGAAGGCAGAATATGACAGAAATAAAGTGGCCTGTGGAACTTTAATTCATCTCCCTTGTGCAGATGCATTACGACACAGGCTTTAAATACACGATCACATATTCTTTTTCTCTACAGAGGGTGAAACTGACACCACAGTGATCTGCCAGATCCCACACAGCATACAGGCGTCTGAGCCAGTACTAGGAAGCAGGCCCCTGGGCTCAGTTGAAAAAAAAAGTTTTCACAGACGCACCAGTACTGAAATATTCTGAGATTCACAAGGAACCTAAAACTTCATTTGAAGCGAACTCCCAGGGCTGGAGGAAGCCCAGGTTCAGGAAGATGGCTGCCCAGGGCAAGAGCTTCCAAAATGCCTGCTAAGAGGCATCAGAACTATGCTCTGATTGGGGAAAAAAATGCTGTCAGAAAGTACAGTAAACCTTCTTTTACTCAGTATTGAACAACTGGACTTCTCAATTAACCAGCATTCCCCATCCCGTATGTATGGCCAGAGGCTCCGCCACTCTCCTGCCCAGTGCCTGCCACCCAGAGCATCTCCCCCTGCCGTACAGCCATGTGCAAGCTGCCCAGAGAAGTTCCCCATGCAGCGCAGTGCCCCGGCCAGTGCATATTGGAACATCCAGCATATTGGACTATCCGTCAAGCTCCTGGTCCTGGGGCTGCTGGATACGGAAGAGTTTACTGCAGTCCAGATCAGGAACTAAGGTTCCTACCTGAAACACCAACCCTGAGGAGCAGCACAATCACGGCTACCAGGAGTAGGATGATGGTAATTGTGCCGTTTAAAAAGAAAACACAACGTTGTTTAACAGACTTGCTCCTCTAACTCTTAACGTGGTCACACAGTGGGGGTTCAGTTATCAGTCTCTGCTCGAGGAAGAACAACAGCTCTGGGAAAGCCTGGGGAGCTGCAGGGTTAAAAGTGAAGTGGGTTGGCATTGGGGGGTCTTTTCAGAACTGGAGCAGCAGTGAGCAGTGCAGGACAGGAATGTGGTGTGCCCAGGCTTGCTGAGGGAGTGGGGGGCAGGGGTGTAAAAGAGATAGTTGCCCTGGGACCTGGCATTTCAAAGGGGCCCAGAGATTCTGAGAGATTCCCAGCTACTTTGGCTGTGGTGGCAGCCAGAATTCCCTGCCCCTTTGAAGAGCCAGCAGCTGCACCACTGCTTTGAGTGGCTGTGACAGAGCAGGAGGTGGCGGCCCAGTGCCAGGGTCCGGGCAGTGCTATTGGCTGACTGCCATAGGCCCCACCCCTGCCACTTTTGGCCATGCCCCTTCTGGGGGTGTGGAGTCAGGCCACTCTCCCACCCTGCCTCCGGACCCGCCATGGCTGTCAGTGCCACTGGGTGCTGGGGCTGACTTAAATCAGGGCTTCTCCGGGGTGACAGTCTGGCTCAGCCCATTCATTAGTTTCTTCCATTTGTTGACATAGCTATTTTATACAGCTTCTTATGCCAGTCTGAGCCCCACAGGGTCTGAGCATTTTCCAGTAATGCCTTAAGCGACATGACTTCCATCTGTCACATGTTGTTCGCTCTCTCAAAGACTCAAGTACGTCCTATTTTTTTTTTTTTTTTTAGGAAGAAGGGTTCTCTCGAAGTTGGTGTTCACTTTCGAAAGAGCTGCATCTACACGGCTGCTCTTCTTTTGAAGGAAGAATATGCAAACGAGGTACCACATATGTAAATCTGAGCCTCATTTGCATTTTCAATTTCCTTCATTTGCATGCCCCTTTCAAAAGAGGAGTGCAAGTGTAGCTGCAGCCATAGTGTATTAAAGGAGATGCTTACAAGTTCATTGTCCATTGCATGAACTAGGCAGAGTTGCTGCTAACGTTGCTAACTCCCATGCACTCCAAAGAAGTACTAGGCACTGAATATTTATGTAAGTACATAAGGCTAGTACAGATACATCCCAACATCACACAAGAAAAGATAATTTAGCAAAAGAATGAATAGGGATGTTTTGTGTGGAATAACAGGAACAAGGTGCAAGGGGAGGCAACAAATGTGATAACTCCTGGAAGGGAGTAGGTAAGTTTTTAGTCCCATTGTTTGTCACACTTTATAAATGTTGGGGGATCTCACCTTAATTCTTTGTGGGGCTCAGGGAAGAGCTGAGACTCTCACTGCTCATTGAGCTGCTCCTTGACACCGAGCACTCCTGGGTTAATGTACTGGTGCTAGTTGTGCAAGTCCTTAGGACTGGGCCTGCAGGGCAATCAACCCGGTCCTGTGCCTCTGTCACCCCATTGTGCCTGGGGTCTTTCCCTGTGAATAACATCAAGGTTTGCTAAATGAGCAGGATGCACTTCCTGCTAGTGCTGAGAACACCAGTGCTCCAGGGACAGACGCACTGAGCCACTGTAACAGTTCAGAAGCCTTGACAGCCTCACAACAACATCCCACCCTTCCACAACAGTATGGTGCCGTGGTGTGTTTTCCTTCCTGATTTATAGAGAACAACTCTTTGTGCACCATAGGTCTGATGCACACTTGCTAGCCTCTCCCTCAGTTGTCACTTGGCCTGCAGCCATACCAACCAGCTTTTTCAGATTTCACAAGCTGACCAGGGTCAGGCCTGCTCAGTACTTAGCTGGGAGACTTCCAAAAAGTCCTACAGAAAGTGGGGGTGATATTTAACAAATGAGAGCCTCTTCCTTCCAGCCCTGAGCCAGCATTCCTGGGCAGTGCTAAGGCATGCTGAGCGTGTCAGGAGCTGGTATTGCAGCCTGTGTAGGTACAGCTATATGCTACATGAATACAATGTGAGCTGGTAGATACTTACACAGACACACTCGCTCTCAGGGGTGTCCTCCTGCCTAAATTTCAAATATGGTAACCCTGTGGGGGAGGGATAGTGCAATGGTTTGAGCATTGGCCTGCTAGCCCCAATGTTGTCAGGTCAATCTTTGAGGAAGCCATTTGGGAATCTGGGGCAAGTAGATTTAAAAAAAAAATGTCGGGGATGGTGCTTGGTCCTGCAGAGAAGGCAGGGGACTGGATTCAATGACCTCCCAAGGTCCCTTCCAGCTCTATGAGATATGTATGTATATTCCCATAGTGTCCTTGAGAGTGTAGGTAGAGAGAGAGAGCAACATAGAGAAATCCATTGCTCAGCTGCCTCCCTCACTGTCTCTAAACAAATGCAATGCAGAAAGCATGTGGACGATAGGAGGGGAAATCTTGGATTATTGCTCTTTTGTTTTTTTGGAGTGGGGTGGGGCACAGAATTTACAGAGCAAGAGAGGAGGAGGAGAACGTGCAACCAGAAGAAAGGAACATGGGCATCCAAGCAGGACAGTGTGAGACGGCAGGACAATATTCTTCAGACTGCAGCTTCTAGAGCTGATTTCAACACCTGGGGACTGGAGGGGAAAAGCTGCCATGGCTGGAGGTGATAAAAAAGAGCCTATTTGGGAATATTTTCTTGGAATTCTTGTACCATGGATTAATAAACAGGAATATGTGGCAAATGTAAAAAAGCAACAGAGAGATGCAAGGCATGGTTGTCAGACTGGAACAACATCTTGAAGTATGCTTCCTGGGAGACAATGATTGTGATGATGGTGATGTGGACATGTGTGATCAATCTGGACAAACAGGGTTAGTAAACTTATTTTTGCCGCATTCTTATGGACTACCTGTTGTGTCTTAGATTATTCTCAGAAAATTGTGTTGTAGGGGAATTGATTACTTATGAATTTCAAAATGTTTGGGTTCAAAATGTAAGCTATATATTAGTTTGTTGTGGGAATAGAATATTTATCAGTTACACTTTTACACTTAGTGCTGGGCTTCTCAATTTATTTATTTTATTGCTCAATATAATCAAACATCTTAGGTGACAATTTCCTGTTTAAAAGTAAAGTTTTATTAAGCATTTATGAATTTTGACATTTAAAATGTTTTTCAAGTTGTTTGTTCTGTTTCTACAGATAAGCATTTAAATAGATTTAGATCATCTTTATAGATTGATCATGATTTTCTCTACAAAACTGCATGTAGAATACATTACTTAAACAGTGACACAAACATTTGTAATTGGAGAAATGTTTCATTTTTCAATCTCGTTTTTAAAGCCATGCACTTTTAATATTGGGGGTTTTAAAAAGTAAGTGAGCGTGACTTTTTTTTTCAACCATTTTGTTTCAGGATCCATCATCCACGTTTGCACTTTCAGAGGTATCTGCTGGTACAGTGCTGCAATTAAACATATATCAGAGAGTATGGCCTGTGTGTATATTTGATTTTGATTTTTGGCTTTGCAAAATAGCTCAGAAGATGGACTCATTACTGAACAAATAAATGAAATCCCTCTTCCTTCCAGCTCCTAATCAGCATAGCTCTGACAATTGGAATAAACAGTTGTACTGAGAGACATAGAAAATACACTGCAGTCTGGATTGAGGATTGCTCTCTGCAATACACTGATTTGCCACAGATTTGCTCAGTTTTCCCAGTGCTGATAGAGGAAATATAGAGGCTCTCCAAAGCCATTTACATCCCTTCCTTCTAATAACACGCAGCTCTGAAGTGTTGGAAAACTAACTCATTTCACTGGAAATGAGTTTCCATCGTGGCTGTAACTAAATATAGCACACTGGTGTTCAGGAGCATGAATAAACCATCTTAATATGTTTGTATCTATGACTGGTGTGGCATTCATACTTCCCACGCAACAACTCAAAATATAGCAACACTACAAACAGCCCACAAGCCTGACATGGAGCCAATGGCAAAGAAGTCCCCCTGCCAAAGCTGAACAAATGTCTGCAAGAGGAGTACAGCAGGACAACCAGGAGGGGCAAGGGAGCCCAGACCTTCCCTAGTGAAATGAACACAGAATAATTCTCTTCCTCCTTTATGTCCAAAAGCAGATAAAGACTATACAGTACCTCCAGACAACAACCCGACCCGGGGAAGCTCTGGGACGGGTTCAGCTAGGCAAAGAGTAGGGTGTGTAACAATACAGCGCGGTAGTCAGTGCAGCCTCTTTGCCTTTGAGACACGTTCTTCTACCTTCCAGTTACTCTGCTTAGATAGCTGAACTCAGGTAAGGAGTGGTGACTCCGGGTGGGGAAAACTAAGGTATGAGGAAGCCAACAGGATATGCACAGGTGTCCCATCAGACACAATCACAGCAGCAAGGCACAGATTTTTCAATGTTATAGAACAGCAGCCTTGCCCCCTATGTTAAGGCTGCCTAATTTGTCCCCTTTCCAGCTTGGTTTTTTAAAGCAATTCTTAGATCCTCCCAAAATTAGCAGTGGGGATGTGAAAATTGGAAGGGAGTTAATCCTAAGATCAGTGAGAGGCCTTTGGCTGGTCCCATGCAAATACTCTCTGATTAAAACAGACAAAAATCACTGCCGGGGCCTCCATGATAGTAGAATTTGTTAGCAGCTTGCTGTTAAAAATCAACAGACTTTCAGTCTACGCTAAGCATGCACCTTATCCCCTCGATAATGTTGCACCTGCTCCCCCCATCTCCCTATGGTATGCTGAAGCAGCCACGTGGCCTCATAGGATCCGTCACACTGAAGGGTGGTACATGTTCCCTCTCTGACAAACAACTTTTTGTCTCCCGAGATATTCACCCAAGTCTTCCCACTTTGCATCTGGGGACTTAAAAAGCAACAGCAACATCATCTTCCCCTTACAGCATGCATTCGTTGTTGTTGCCTTCTCCATTTAATGTACCAGGTGCTGCATCAGACCTTTCTCTGTTAAGCAGTATAAGGGGCCTACCATAAATCAAATGCTAGTCCCACCCCCTGAACTTTTAGGCCCCTCCCACCTGTCCCCAGAAGTCCCAATACTGGGGTAGTACTTCCAGAGTCAAGTCACACACATGGTTGAAAGCAAATGGTGTCATGTGACCACTCTAAGAACTCCTCCCACCATCTTCTACTAATTGGAAGTGGGTTTGCCCACATAGCGCCACCCCAAGATCAGATTTGAGTAAAGTGGAGACTTCTGTGGCAGGTTGACCCACCCAGAAGTGGGTCACATGATCTCTCTAAGAACTTCTCCCACCACCCTCTACCCATTGGGAGGGGTTGTGCCCCAAAAGAACCACTATGAGATCTGATTTCACCAATGACGGGCAGTTCTGTGGCAGGATGACCCACCTGGAAGTGGGTCATGTGACCCCTCTAAGACCTCCTTCTCCCAACACCCTCTGCCCATCAGGAGGGGTATAACCTCCACAGGACCTCCCTGGGAGCAGGTTGGACCAAAGGGGTTAGGTTCTGGGGTGGGGTGACCTCCCCATAAAAGGGTCTTGTGACCATCTCTAAGAGCCCCCCACTACCAGCCTCTACAAATCAGAGTGTTGCACTTCCCCCGAAGTTACAGCACCACACAAAAGAGGCTATTTTGTTCTAAGAACGTGTTTCAGAACTCATGGAAAAGCTGAGGGGAAACATGGACTCCTTCTTCAACCCGTCAGAACTTCAGACTTTGTTTTAGCACTGAGGGCCTTTGAACACTACATCAGGGACAGTTCCAAGGAGGAGGCAGTAGCCAAGGGGGCCCTTTGGCTCAGCCACTGATGGATAGGCTGGAGCCCAACCCCCAAATGCCTCTCTTTGTCCACCCTGATGGAAGAAGGCAACCACGCCTCTCAGGAAGCCCAGAAAAAAAGGTGAATAGAAGAAGTCAAAGAGGTAAATGAATGATTTGCAAGTGACAGTTGAGGCTGGGGTGTAATAAGGGTTAGGTGCTGACCTGGGGATGTGTGAATCTAAAAATCAGCAGTGGACAATTACCCACTTCCTTTTTTTTTGACAATCTCTCAACAACTCACCTATGCCTTCCTAGAGGACCCTACACTCCAGGACAGCATTGCATCAGGCCAAGAAGAGGAACAAGGCCCACCTTGCTTTTGCTCAACATCAGCACAAATCATTGAAGAGAATGCCAAGGATGGCGGCTAAGGGGCATTTAGGAAGAGGCATGGCGTGGAACTAGCAGAGCCAATGCCACATTGTTAGCGTAAAAAAGTGATGTGGTCTATCATATGCATTAATTTTCATGCTCTCCTGAATAACTGCCTTAGGAAAAAGCTTGTTGAAGATTGTAAGGGCTGTGTCACAGAGGCACCATGAGTGTGGGACTTGGACTTGAGAAGGTATAAACCTCAAGCTGAGAGCCCTGTGTGCTGAACTGTGTTTGGAAAGCTTCTTGAATACTGTTATTGCCATAGACTATGCTACACAATGTCTGTGCTTAACACAAGAACATTTAGCACCAAGGGGGATCTTGGTAAGTGCAATGTAATTCAGTCAAGACCCTCACAGCATTTTAAAGAAAATGACCATATCAGAAGCTGCTCACTTAGAGTGTGATATTGACCGTCCGAGGCATACAAAAAGTTACAGAACCCTGCTTAGGAAAAAGACCATTTGTCAGATATGTATAAAAGGATTAACAAAAAACAACAACAAACAAAAAAAAAGAACAAGCAGTCCTATAGCACCTTAAAGACTGACAATTTTATTTATTAAGTAAGGAGATTTCCTGGGTATGACCCACTTCACTTGTTTTATCCATGAAAGCTCATTGCCTAATAAATGAAATTGTCTTTAAGGTGCTACAGGACTGCTTTTTTTTTTTTTTTTTTGTGAAGCTACAGACTAACATGGAAACTATGAGGATCAAGTTAGAAAATGGTGAGGGGGTTACATATGTGATATAAAACTTGGCAGTTATATATATCGATTTAAAAGCGTTTTGATGACTGACTGTGTTTCTGTTACAAGGTCTGTGTGGCCTATAAATGAGTAACAGTTTTGGTGGACATCATGCTCCACATGTCCTTGAAATAAAACAAGAATTAAAAAAAGTTTGTGAGAACCCATTTTGTACTATAAAGGGTCCCATTTTACTGGAAATGCCCTGAAAGGTGTGCGGTAGAAAGTTGGGTGGGGGGGTAAAACCAAAGTTTGTTTTTTTTAATTAAAAAAAACAAAACAAAAAACAAAACAAACCTTCAAGCACTCCATAGCCAGGGCTGTATCAGACATGTCTGTGTACAACAGAGCTGACTCGTCCGGTTGCCCTCAATGGCTTAACTGCACCTCGCTGAATAGCATGGGGTGCTCTAAGTTGGTGCTTAGGTCTAGCTGGGACCATGTACCTCACTGAAGTTAGAGCTAATCAAATTAGTGTTCAGTAATTAAATTTGATGGGCATACACTAAGAGAAGTGGTTGGATGGGTAGGGCTGGATGAGGTAGGGATGGATGAATATGAAATGAAACCTCAGGAGTTCTCTCTCTTGAGCAGTTAAATATAACCCAGGAGTTTGTAAAACCTTATTGGACAGTTTAAATAATACCTCAGGAGCTTACTAAATGCTATGGATCATTCTTTCTAGCAACTCAGGGACATTAGTGTTTAACCCCAAACTAAAATGTTTCCAGGGTCTCCAAATTTTCCACCATACTTAAGAACTGCTGTTAAAATTGTGAGCGATTAAAATCCCATAGGTATTTGTAGAATGCTTCCTGTGCTGGTGATACATTTTATTTCAAAATATGAAAGAAACTTTTTTTAAACAATTCATTGATGTTTGCAAAGGCATTCATTCAAGAGAAGGTTCAGCGATGTTAAGGATTGTTATGTACGTCTCACACAGAGGCGGATTTAAAAGACTCTGTAGATGAGACTATCAGCCACATCTTCTATGTGGGATGCTATTGAAGAGTCAGACTCAGCGAGGTCTCCTGAAGGTGGTGAGGAGTATCTGGGGAATCCATCTAGAAAGTCATTTAAATCAGCCTCTGTTTGAGATTCATCACTGCTCCCCAGGTCAGATTCTGTCTCCTCATTTTCAAGCAAGCCAGTTTGAGAGCCTCCAGTAGGTGGCATCTCTTTTGGGGCTTTTTTTCCTCATTACCTCTTTAGCCTTTCTAAAAAAATTTGCAGCGATCCTGGCCTAGAACTTTCTGGCAGCCGTCTGTTTAGCTGATAAATGCTTTCCCCCTCTTTTGTTTACACCTTAGCTGATGGGGACCTTCGAGGGTTCCTCTTTCCCTGACCAGTCATGCCTGCTCAGTACCACCCACTAAAAAATTAAAGCCTTTTTCCAAGTTACTCATAAGAGTTTTTGATGTATTTTCTAGTCAACATTTCTTCTACAACCCTTCATCTTACATTCTCCCACAGCTCTGCATATAAAGCGTTATATTTTTTCACAATCTTTTCAGAATTAGGAATAGTTGTGCTAAGTTTAGGGAGGCAGGAGAATAAAGAGAAGTTACTCCCCTGTGTAGTAACGATGGTTCTTCGAGATGTGTCCCCGTGGGTGCTCCACAGTAGGTGTCGGGCTCGCTCTGGCGCCGCAGATCAGAAATTTTTAGCAGTCTCCGTCGGGTCGCACATGCGCCGACGCACGCTGGTGCTTCGCGCGCCTTCACTCACATGCGCGATCTGGCCCCCACCAATTCCTTGACCAACCGCCCCGGATGCTTCTGAAAAACACGAAAACAGAGCTCCGAAGTGGGGAGGACGGGAGGGTGGTGGAGCACCCACGAGGACACATCTCGAAGAACCATCGTTACTACACAGGTGAGTAACTTCTCTTTCTTCTTCAAGTGGTCCCCATGGGTGCTCCACAGTAGGTGACTACCCAGCAGTGACCCCAATTAAGGAGGTGGGTGTCCGCTTATGTGCAGCTTGTCCTTGATAGGACTGCTGTCGATAGGCGTGTATCCTCATCGAACACCCGGTGCATGGCATAATGCTTGGCAAAGGTGTCGTAAGATGACCAAGTCGCCGCTCTGCAGATGTCTTTTAATGCGATGCCTTTGAAGAAGGCCGTCGACATTGCCATCACTCTGGTGGCGTGAGCCCTGGGCGGAACTAGCAGAGGGGTCTTACTCAGCTCATAACACAGTCTTATGCAGGATACGATATGATTTGAAATTCTTTGTGAGGATAGGCCTTCCCCTTTTGACCTGGGTGTGAGAGACACCAGGAGTCTGTCCGTTTTCCGGAAGGGCTTAGTTCTCTCTATGTAAAAGGCCAACGCCCTCCTTACGTCTAGCAGGTGCAGCTGCACCTCTTTGCTAGAGTTGTGAGGCTTAGGATAAAATGAGGGTAATACTATTGGTTCGTTAATGTGGAACTCTGAGGAAACCTTTGGAAGAAAAGCCAGGTGTAATCATAAGATCACCGCTTCTTTTGAGAATATTGTGCAGGGTGGTGTTGCCATTTTTGCTGTGAGTTCACTCACCCTGCGGGCTGACGTGATGGCGAGAAGAAAGGCTGTTTTCAGGGTAAGTAGCCGGAGGGGTACCGTGGCCAATGGTTCAACGGGTGGTCCCGACAGCGTGTGGAGGACCAAGTCCAAACTCCATGACAGCGATAGCGGTTTCCGAGGGGGGTACAGGTTTACCAGCCCCTTTAGGAACCGTGTGACCATAGGATGGGTGAATATGGTTGGTCCTTCCTCTTTATGTTGAAACGCTGATATAGCTGCAAGATGGACCTTTAGAGAGGATAGGGAGAGTCTGTTTTGTTTTAGCTCCAGCAGGTAGTCTAGAATTGCAGTTATAGGGATGCCCTGAGGAGCCAACTGCTTGGAAGAGCACCAGGAGATGAATCATTTCCACTTCTGCGCGTAAGTCCTTCTGGTGGAAGTCCTTTGACTGGACTCCAAGACATGTTTCACTCACTGCAAACATGTGCTCTCTAAGATGCTGAGCATGGATTAGCCACGCCTGTAGGTGGAGTCTTTGAGGATGTGGGTGCACTATGGACCCCTGAGCCTGCGTGAGACGGTCCGGCACTACCAGTAGTGGGAGTGGTGGGCGGCATGACATGCGCAGAAGCAGAGGAAACCATTGCTGTCGGTCCCAGGTTGGGACTATCAGTATTATGCGTGCTCTCTCTCTTTTGGCTTTCTCTAGAACCTTGTGAATGAGTGATGTGGGAGGGAACGCATAGAGTAGAGGGCCCTTCCATGGCACTGTGAATGCGTCCCCCAAGGATCCCTGTCCTATGCCCGCTCTGGAGCAGTACTGAGGGCATTGTTTGTTGTTGTAAGTGGCAAACAGATTGATTTGGGGAACCCCCCATTTGTGAAAAACTTGTCGGAGCAGATCGGCACGGATCTGCCACTCGTGCGTGAGTGCAAATCGCCTGCTTAGCTGGTCCGCCTTCACGTTGTGGACACTGGGTAGGTATGAGGCTTTCAGCGTTATATTGTTGACAATGCACGAGTTCCACAACCAGACTGCCTCCGCGCATAGCGCACGGGATCTGGCCCATCCTTGCCGGTTGATATAAAACATGGTGGTGGTGGTGTCAGTATTTATCCTGACTACTTTGCCGGGCAGGTATTTCCGAAAACGTCTGCACTCATTGAACACTGCTGTGAGTTCTAGTATGTTTATGTGCAATGTCTCTTCTGTGGGGGACCATCGCCCCTGAGTTACTTTGTTGCCAATGTGCGCTCCCCATCCTATGTGGGATGCATCTGTTGCAAGAAAAATTGTGATTTGTGATTGGTGGAAGGGCACCCCTACTAGTAAGTTCTTGGGATCTGCCCACCATGCCAGTGACCTGCGCATCTCCGCTGTGGGCGATACTGCCCTGTGGATGGTATGGACTGTTGGTTTGTAAACGCTCGCCAGCCAATTCTGCAGGCCCCGCATATACAGCCTGGCATTCTGTACCATGAACGTGGTGGTCGCCATGTGCCCCAACAGTTGTACACATGTTAGGATTGGCACTGTGGGGCTGTACGTCATCACTTGTACCAGGGATTTGATGGTGCGGAAACGGGCCTCAGGCAGGTATACTCTTGATGTAGTAGAGTCTATGTGTGCCCCTATGAACTCTATATTCTGTGTAGGCTCGGTCTTTGATTTCGAGAGGTTGATAACTAGGCCCAACGAGGCGAATGTGTTTGTAGTGACGTGTATCATGAGTAGGACCTCTACCTTTGAGGCCCCTTTCTGTAGGCAGTCGTCCAGGTATGGAAAAATGAACACACCCTGTCTGTGTAGGTAAGCTGATACTACCGCCAGTGTTTTGGTGGACACTCTGGGTGCTGAAGAGAGACCGAACGGAAGAACTCTGTATTGGGAGTGCTCCCTGCCTACTGTGAAGCGGAGGAAACGTCTGTGTGCCGGGTGAATAGTTATATGAAAATACGCGTCCTGCAAGTTGAGGGCTGCAAACCAGCCTCCATCGTCCAATGCCGTAAGTATGGAGGCAATTGTAATCATCCTGAAACGCTGTTTGTGCAGATGCCGGTGGAGGGCCTGTAGGTCCAGGATTGGCCTCCAGCCTCCTGTCTTCTTCTCTGTTAGGAAGTACCGTGAGTAGAACCCTTTCCCTTGGAATTGTTCCGGGACTCTCTCCACTGCGCCTATGAACATGAGATGGTCTACCTCCTGTTTTAACCTTGTCTCGTGGGATGGGTCCTTGAAGAAGGGCTGGGTGGGCAGTTTCGGTGGAGGTAGTGATTGGAAGGGGATTGTGTAGCCCGTGGCTATAATCTCCAGAACCCATTTGTCTGTGGTGACGTTTTGCCATTGAGAGTAGAACGGTTTGAGCCGATGATGGAACATGTGGTGGGATTGGCAATGAGGGATGGTGTTGATATTGCAGTCCTCGACATACCCGTCAAACTTGCTGTCTCAGGGCTTGCCCCGAGGGTGCGTGACCCTGCTGGGGGTGTCGTCTGGGGGCCCTATACTGTTGCTGCTGGTGGTGGCGTCCCTGGTCATAGTGCCGTTGGTATTGTGTACGCTGAGGTTGATAAGTGTAGTGCCTTTGCTGGGGGTAAAACTTCTTCCTCCTGTACGGAGGGGTATATATGCCCAGGGTCCTAAGCGTGGTTCTCAAGTCCTTGCTGGAGTGTAGGACCGAGTCAGTTGAATCTGCGAATAACTTCTGTTTATCAAATGGAAGGTCTACGATTTTTGTTTGCAGATCTCTGGGAATGCCGGACGTCTGGAGCCACAATTCCCTACGCATTACCACTGCTGTGGCTGTGGAGCATGCTGCCGTGTCTGCCATGTCCAGGGCAATCTGGACTCCTGTTCATGAGGCCGCGTAGCCCTCTTGGATGATAGCTTTTAGCACTGGTTTCTTATCCTCTGGAAAGAAATCCATGAGAGAAGCAAGTCTGGAATAATTGTTGAAGTTGTGGTTTGACAGGTGTGCTGCATAGTTTGCCATTCTGAGAAGTAAGGTAGAGGAGGAATAGACCTTCCTACCGAATGTGTCTAATTTCCTCACGTCTTTTTCTGACCCTCCTGATTTATATTGGGGTGTATTGGATCTCTGCTGTGATGATTCGACTACCAGGGAATTTGGTTGGGGGTGGCTAAATAGGAATGCCATGCCCTTGGCTGGGACAAAGTATTTCTTATCCGCCCTCTTATTTGTGGGAGGGGTAGTGGCTGGAGTCTGCCATATGTTGGTGGCTGATTCCATAATCGCTTCATCTAGTGGGATAGCGATCTTAGATGAAGCCGGGGGTCTTAAATTTCTCAGGAGTTTATGATGTTTCTCCTGCACCTCCGCTATGTGAATGTCCTGTGTTTGTGCTACTCTCTTGACTAGTTCTTGGAATTGCCTAAGGTCATCCAGGGGGAAATATCCCCGGGGACAATCCCCTCATCTGGGGAGGACGAAGAGGCATCGCTATGATACACCTCCCCTAATTCCTCCGATTCCTGGATTTGTTCATATGCTTGCCCTTTTGAAGATTCAGAGGGGAGGTCCAGGGCCTGTGGACCAACGTCCGCCTGGGGAGGCTGTGTTCTTCTCACGGAGTGAGACTGTGTGAAGGGGTGTTGGCGAGGTGTGGGGGGGGATCTACCCCTGGACCTGGACCCCCCTGTGCCGGTGTTCAGTATGGTAGGGACGGCCATAACAGCAGGGGCAAGGGCCCGGTGATGGGGATCTAGACCACGATCGGAAAACGTACACATGGGGTCTAGATGAGTGTGACCTCAGTGATGATGCCGAGAGCGGTGGAGATGCTCTCTGATAGTATTCACAGGGGTCCCTACTGGAGATTGGTGAAGGTTGTCTGGGCCAGGGGGATGGTGGTTGAAGGAACGGGGATGGAGGTCTGAAGCAGGCCATTGAAGTTGCTGCCCTATGTATTTCTGGGGGGGAGCTAGGCGATAATAGTAATGCGGTGGCCTCCAGGGATGGGCTGCGGTGCCTGGTTGTAGCTTTTACTTTTCCCCATCCCTGCAAAACAGGCGCCGCCCCCTCCCATGCCGAGGACCTCGCCGCCATTGTGGGTGCTGCGCTTGGTGCCCCTGTGCACGGCGCCGCGCGGGTAGCTTCCTCCAGCACCATTGGGTCCCGTGCCGGGTACCCCTGCTCTGGTGCCGTCAGTGCCACAGGGCTCGGTGCCGTGGGAGTCAGTGCTGCCGATTCTGGTGCCTGAGGCGCCGCTGGTGCCAATTGCTTCATTGTCAGAGGCCCCGGCGCCGCTGTGTGCGCTACACCTATCCCACTTTGAGCAGCCCGCGGGTTAGAGTCCTGTGCTCTGCTCGTCCTGCTCGCAGGTGTTACCGGCAAGGATCGAGCTGGAGACAGCTTCCTTTTCTTTTGTACAGAGGAGGTTAGGAAAGCCGCCTTCCTCTTGTGCGACCCTGAGGGCCCCTCTTTATGGGGCTTCTCCGATGGTTCAGGTTGGAGGGCCTTATCAAATAAAATCATTTTCAGCCTCATTTCCCTGTCTTTTCTGGCTCTGGCTGTGAGCTTGGAGCAGTGAGGACACTTTTGTGGAACGTGGGTCTCCCTGAGGCAACGAATGCACTCGCTATGCCCATCTGAGGCAGGCATGGCCTCGCGGCATGACGCACATTTCTTAAACCCCAGCAAGGACATCTCGGCCCGGGCGTTTACGTCTTTGAATGTTCATCGGGCACTTAACAGCTAATCAGTCCTGGAAAAAAGACAACGTTTGTGGCTTTTAGGATAGCAGACCGCTTAGGGCGGCTGCCTGCAGTCTTCTCTCTCTCCCCTCTTTTTCTTCTTTTTTTTTTTAAACTATATCTACATTTAACAGAACAACTTTAACAATGCTAACTAAACTATCAAACTAATAACTATTAGCAAGATTAACAAAATTAAAACATAGTTTTTATCTTTCTCAGGCGTTGGAGCCGGAGTGGAATCTGTCTGCAGCCGTTGGCGGTTGAGAACGAACTGGCGGGGACCGGATCGCGCATGTGACCGAAGGCGCGCAAAGGACCGGTGCGTGTCGGCGCATGCGCGACGCGACGCGACGGAGACTGCTAAAAATTTCCGCTCTGCGGCGCCAGGGTGAGCCCGACACCTACTGTGGAGCACCCACAGGGACCACTCGAAGAAGAATTCATAATACATATCTGTTTCTTCATAAGGAGAAAGCCCTTCACAGCTGGTGCTGTCAGTCCTTGGTTTTTCATTTACAGTTGTTAGAGCATGTGCTCTGGGTTTGTGAATGTGGGCATTTTCTCAGTGATCAGTGTGGTGTTGACTGCTAAGAAACTGGAGTGTGGTTCCTTTTTTTTAACAGCAGAGGTTAAAAGCTCAGTGGTTTGAGCATTGGCCTGCTAAACCCAGGGTTGTGAGCTCAATCCTTGCGGAGGCTGTTTAGGGATTGGGGCAAATAGATGTCAGGGGTGGTGCTTGGTCCTGCCAAGAGAGCAGGGGACTGGACTAGCTGACCTCCCAAGGTCCTTTTGAGTTCCCGAAGATGTGTATCTCCAATTAAATTTTTTTTTTTGGTCATTGGGTATGAGTTTCTGGCTCTCCTGAAGCTTCGTCTGCACTTTAGTGCTGGTTTGCTTTGCCGTTGTCATAGCTGATGGTTTCTGAGTAAATTCCTAGTTGCCTGGAGGTGTAGCTGTAGCATGGTCAGGAGAGCTGCAGGTGCTTAATAAGGAGGGAGTTAAAAACAGAGATGATACAAAACTTAACTTTATCATTTTTGCCACCCACACCTATGTGTTTACTTAAAAAAGGAAACCCTCATCAAATAAGCAAACCAATAAGCAAATATATATATATTTTGTAGTTTGATAGTAGATATATCTATATATATCTATATATATATCTATCTACTGGGCTTCATCCATCCATCAGTCCTCGATACCAGTGTAGTTTCCTTTTCAGATGTCTCTTTCTTTTTTCTTTTGGGCTTATGTACTTTCTCGTCTAAAGGTCCCTCATTTTTTTGACCTTATTGTGAAACAAACAACATTATTGTACAACACATGAAACAGTTTTGTAAATTTAAAATGCTCATTAGGGTATTTAAAAAAAGGGAGAAAAAAGTCACAGCTTCAAACAAAGCAATGGATTTCAGGTTGTACAACAACAAAGGCTTTTATTGCTACCGCTTTTTAAAAAAGACTGGCTAAATGCATCACATTTTTGTGTAATTGCTCACAGGCAGACTTGAACCTCAGAACCGCTGGAGCATAATGCATGACCCGCAGTGTGAGGTAAATTTAGCTAGCTCTCAGCTCAGGCTGTAGAAGAAATTCGTTCTTTCTGTTCATGGTCTAGGTGCCACTACATGGGACAGTGAACCACACCTAGGTATGTGGGTTACATTTGTGGGATGCAAAACTTGGAAAAGCTTGGAAACCCCTCCCCTTCCCCTTCATACTGGGAGACTTTAATTATCCGAACATTTGTTGGGAGACCAATACAGCAGCACACAGACAATCCAGGAAGTTTTTGGAGAATGTTGGGGATAACTTCCTGGTAAAAGTACTGATGGAACCAACCAGGGGCTGTGCGCAACTTGACCTGCTGCTCACAAACAGGGAAGAACTAGTAACAGAAATAGAAGTGGGTGGTAACCTGCGCTGCAGTGATCATGAGATGGGAGATTTCAGGATCCTGACAAAAGGAAGAGAGGTGAGCAGTAACATACAGACCCTTGATTTCAAAAGAACAGACTTTGACTCCCTGAGAGAACTGATGGGCAGGATCCCTTGGGAAACGAAGACGAAGGGGAAAAGCGTTCAGGAGAACTGGCAATACTTTAAAGAAGTCTTGCTGAAGGCACAGGAACAGACAATCTCGCTGTATAACTGCTGGGCTTTTTTCTGGTCAGGTGGTAATTTACAATAAGCCCTTAGAAGGAGGTCACAAGCCTCCTAAGCACAGATCCCAGACAGTCCCCTGCTGCAATCCCAGGCAGGAGAGCTCCACCCCAGTTCTCACTAGACCCCGCCCAAGCCTCCTAGCAGGAAGTGGCTGGCACGGAAAGGCGAGAGCAAGGACAAGGCAGAAATAGGTGAAACAAATTAACTATTTTATTAAAGCACACTGTTAAATAACAAACTAACTATAATGAACTAAACAATAACTATAGCTATAAACTTATGATGAACCTTGGATTGTAGATTTCTTGGTGTAGTTAATAAATTTTTATTTCTCCGGAAGGCAAAAATTCAGTTTATTAGTGATGGAAAGGTGAGAGGGGTGAAGGGATTTATATTATCCCTGCTACCAACTTTTACAGGCAGAGCGAGGGGTGCTAACCCCCGCTCCTGGCCAGGGGCAGGACGCTACACCTGCCTCAAAGAAAGGCCCTTGGGGTCAGTTGAGGGTAGCTCCGCCATTTGTGGGAGGCTCTCCGATACCCAATTTGTGGGCACTTTTTATGATGTGCTCCTGGGGGGCCTCAGCTCTTCCTCAGGAAGCACTGTGTTGGTAGCTTGCGGGAAGCGAGGAGGCTGGGCCTTCACTCACTGTATGTGGAAGAATATAGGTATCACAAGGTAGGGGATAACACCTTCCTAACAGAATTATCAATAAAGGATTCAATGTTAAACCTATACTATAATAACAACAATACTATCAATATAAAGCAGTAAACAATTAATAATTAAATGTGCTGTATTATAACCCTGGGCACACAGGCCTGGCCCTAGGGTCAGGCCCTCAGGTTCTGTGCCGACCCCATCAGGCCGGCACACTGCAGGGGCGCAACCCTTACACCCCCGTTGGGGGCCCCAACGTCCCAGGTGAGATTTGTTTTAAATGTGTATGAGGTGTCAGTTTCAGTAGACAAGTTACGTGTCCTGAAGTTGATGTCTGATCCAGTAGAATGAGTCGAGTCCAGGTAGAGTGGAAAAGCCGGTAGTCAAAATGGTGGCGCCGGTGAGGTAGGCGTGGAGGTGTTAAAGATGGCGGCCTCTGGGTTTGGCAGCCAGGATCGCAGTACCCACCTGACGGCAGGCCAGTTCGACACCTGGCCGCCGCCCTGCAGAGGCCGTTTGCCGCTGTCGCCATGTGGGAGAGGAGCTGCTGCTTGAGAGTGCAGGCGCCGCTTGAGTCCGGTCAGCACCGCAGGTGTAGTGGCGGCGCTGAAATGATTTAGCTCAAAGATAGTGATTTCAGCTAATCTTCACCGCTCTAGGCTAGCCTAAGGGCTCGGCAGACGCCGCAGATGCAGCCACGCCTCACTATATGGAGTAGCAGGGTCTAGCCTGTGTCCTCCAGGGCCACAGAATGGCCTGAGGCACCTGCTTATATGCAGGGAGTTCATACATGATTCATGATTCTAAATGAATATTCATGATTGTACCTGCGGTTTTCAATTAGGTCCTCTGGGGTGTGGAAGGTGCTAGAAGCTCTCACCTCCGCCCAATCAGAGGCCTAGAATTCAAACACCTTGTTATGAGTTCAGGTTACCGGGGAAACCAACTGTCAAAAAGTGACCGTTGGTAATGCTGCCAAATGGCAGCCTGTGAGACTTTGGATTTTTCATGTGCCTGCACTGATTTTTCATAGCCAAAGGCGTGTATTCCCTGGCCCACGGGGACGATAATGTCCTTAGATATTATAAAATCATGACAATAACAAGAAATGCAAATATGGTAGACAACCAGCTTGGCTTAATGGGGAAATCCTTGGTCAGCTTAAACTCAAAAAAGACGCATATAGGAAATGGAAACGTGGACAGATAAGTGGGGCAAATAGATCTCAGGGATGGTACTTGGTCCTGCCAAGAGGGCAGGGGACTGGACTAGATGACCTCCTAAGGTCCCTTCCAGTGCATGGAGATGTGTGTAAATATAGGGCTGGAAAATACCGGGCCGTAGTAAGGTCAGCAAAGGCACAACTGAAACTGCAGCTGGCAAGGGATGTGAAGCGTAACAAGAAAGGTTTCTATGGGCATGTTAACAATAAGAGGCTAAGCCATTGAGTTCAACAGGGTGAGTCAGCGCTGTAATTGTACTCAAACATTCCTGATAGAACAATGGCTAGGGGGGCGAGTGCTTTCCCTTCAAAAAAAACAAACACTTTTTTCCCCCTCCCAGCAACTTTCTCCCACACATCTTTTCAGGTTTTTTTTCAGTAAAATGGGACCCTTTATGCCAAGTGGGGTTTCACAAACTTTTTTATCATTATTATTTTATTTAAAAGATGTACTGACCGTGGTGTCCACCAAAACTGTTACTCCCTTATAGGCCACACAAACCTTTTAACGGAAACATAGTTAGTCACCAAAACTCTTTGCTATAGATATTTATACCGGCAACTTTGCTATCACTGATATGACCCCCTCACAATTTTCTAACATAATCTTTTTAGCTGTCTGACAAATAGTCTTTTTCCTAAGCAGAGTTCTGTAGTTTTTGTACACCCTAGATGGTCAATATCAAGCTCTAAGTGAGCATCTTCTGATTTGGTCATTGTCTTGAAAACCCCATGAGGGTCTCAACTGAATTGCTCTGCATTTACCAAGGTCACCCCTTCACTAAATGTTTTTGCGGTAAGTACAAACATTGCATAGTATAGTCTATGGCAATAACAGTGTTTAAGAAGCATCGTGGTACAAGATGGTCTCTTTTTCTGTGGTGCTGTATGTTCTGGGGGAAGTGCAACACTCTGATTGGTAGAGGGTAGTAGGGGGAACAGCTAAAGGGGGTCATGGGACCCTCTTTTGGGCATCTCACTCCACCCCAGAACCTGCCCTATTTGGTCAAGCCTGCTCCCCAGAAAGTCCTATGGAGACAAAACCACTCCTGGTTGGTAGAGGTGGGAGAAGTTCTTAAGAGGGGTCACATGACCTACTTCTGGGTGGTTCATCCTGCCATGGAACTGCCCCCCCATTGGTCAAATCTGATCTTGGGGCAGTCCTATGGAAGCAGAACCCCTCCACATTGGTAGAGGGTGGTGGAACAACTTCTTGGTGGGGTCACATGACACCCTTGCTTCCAGTCATGTGCCTGGCTTTAACCCTGGAATTACTAACCCCAGGGGTGGGACTTCTGGTGACAGCTGGGCCCAGCCTAATGGGTCAGGGGATGCGATTGATTGACATTAGACCCTTTATACTATTTGACAGCTTGGCTGCACTGGGAGCCTGCAGGGCCCGTAAGGCTAGTAGGGAGCACGGACCTTGTATTGCTTTCTCCTCTGGCTCTGACGGAGGGGCAGGCAAAGAGGGCGAGAGGAGAGCAGAGGGAACAGCTATGGGGAGAGCAGATGGGCAAGAGATGCCTGTTTCAGATAAGATATCCCGAAGTTGGTAGGGGGGGCTCTGTGTGTCCCCTTTGTGTGTGGATTGGAGTGTAGGGGGAGGCTGTGAGTGTGGATTTGAGGGAAGCTTGCATATGCCCATAAAATTAGGATAACAACACTTACCCCTATGCTACCCTGAGCCTCTGTGATGATAAATTAATGTCTGTACAGGGCTTTCCTGTGCTCTGGTAGGGAACTGGGAATGTTCCAGTGCTTTGCCCATCCGAATACAAACTGCCATTTTCTCTGAGACTACCACAGCTCCAAATCAGGACTTTTATTCACAGTGTCTCCCAAGACACAAGGGGCTCAGGGCACCACCCCCACCTCTGATCCAGGGAGTACTTGCTGCTGCTTTGCAGAGATCAGACTGGCCACAAGGCTTTGGGAGAGTTTAAGGTGTGGTGTTTTTCAGGGTAGGGAGCTACAGGGGTCAGAGTTTAGGATATGTGATTGTGCTGGATATGTGTAGAAATACCCCATAGCAGTGCATTTCCTTGTGTACAGAAGTTTGCAGTTTGTTTTTTTCAGGCCATGGTACAGCTCCTGAAATGCGCCGCTTATGTAGTCATTAGATGCTTCCCTACAGGTCAGGGCAGAGGGGATGGAGTATTTGAGAGAGCAGGGAGAGGCTTAGACAAGGCTGTGGCTGATATCCAGGCATGTAAATCAGGGGACGCATTTTCAGAGGTGCTGAGCATCTGCTGTTTCCATTGACTTCAATGGTTCATCCCCTCTCCAAATGCAGCCACTCATTTCAGTGTCTACCTAGCTTGGAAGGCCGAGCTTTAGACATCCAGGCTTGAACATTCTGATGACTTGAAGGCTACAAGACTTGTCTAAAATCTGTGGTAGGGCCGTGAGCAGAACCTGATTCTCCTGGGGGCCAGTCCTTTGCTCTAAACTTCTTCCTATAGGATCTGAATGAACACATCGCTGCATCTACACTAGCAAGTTCTTTCAAAAGATTTTTTGAAAGAAGGGGGTCTCTTTCAAAAGATTCTGTAGAGTGTCTCCACACAAAAAGCATTCTGTCGAAAGTAAATTGAAAGAATGTGGTGATCTTTTTGAAATTGCTCTTCCTTTCCTGTTTCAGGAAGATTGCCCACCTTTCAAAAGCTTCTTTTGAAAGAAAACATCTGTAGATGCTCCTCAGGGCCCTTCTTTCAAAAGAACAGTCTTACTTTTTGATCGTTGGCCTGTTCTGTCAAAGAGTGGGGGCTGTGTGGACACTATCTTTGGAAAGAGCAGATTGCTCTTTTGATCCGCTTTTTTGTGCGTGGACACATTCTTTTGGAAGAAATCTGTAGTGTAGATGTAGCCATAGGATATAAATAGTTTCTTATCAATAAAATTACTCTGACTGGCTGTCCATTATGATTATTTAAAGTTATAAAGTGTTTCTTTCCTACATTGCCACTGTCTCATATGTTACCTTTTTGTTTTAAAAATGGATATTATATTTCTATTATATTTATTTCATAGTTTTCCATGGATGAAAAATGGTCGTAAAACTAACAATCAAGGACTTCAGGGGGAACAGAAACTCTTGAGGCTGATGTGACCCACTGTGAAATGCACCTAAAGAAACATCCTGCTGCTTTCACCCACCACTGAATGAAAGGTGCCACTTGACCAAGCATGCAGACCAGGCTTCTAAGTTCAGAGTTAACTGAACAACTGCATCACCAGAAGTTTGTTGGAAATAATTTGTGAGTAATTGTGAATGTGTAGATAGCAGCCCTACCTAGTCCGCCAGGGTATCCAGGCACGCAGAACGACAGCTTGTAGCAGGGGCACAACTAAGTGGCATGGCCACAGCTAGCAAAAATGTGTATTTTATTTAGTATTGGTTATAAGACTATAAGTAGGATGTGTAATTTCACGTGTAATGATTTGCTTATAAGTTCTGTGGCTATTTCTCCCTGTGTCTCTCATGATTAGATAATGTTTACTGTAAGGCCTTGCTCCCTATTAGTGTTACAAATTAAGTTGTATCCCTTGTCTGCATCCAAAACTAAGTTGTGTCCTCTAGCAATTATTGATCTTGTCTGTACAATTGTTTGGTGTGAGTGGCGGGTGGGTGTGAGTGAAAGCCATCACAGATGACCAGGGGATCAAGAAGAAGTGGAAACTTTGAAGATGACAGGAAACAGCATGAGTCTGAATTGAATTAGCAGCGCTGACAAACCTGGGAGACAGGCAGAGACTCCCCCAAGAGTGAGAAACAAGGATGGGCAGCCTGACAAGCACCATCAAAGGATAACACTGAAAAGCACAGACTAACACCTCCTCAGGGCGCTGCATGACACTGCAAAACCCACACTCAAATGGGAATTTACACGTATAAGAAGGGAAGCTCTTGCCACAGGACTCTGGGAAGTGCCGTAACTAGCTAATTTTGCACCTGGGGCAAGAATATAAAGTTGCACCCCGTCAAGGTGCAGGGTGTGTGTGTCGCATTATTGCCACCTTTACCGCTGCCCTGACTGCAGAGCTGGGCTTCCAGAGTGGTGGCTGTTAGCTGGGCATCCAGCTGTGAAGGCCATGCCCTTTCAGCAGCAGTGCAGAAGTAAGGGTGACAATACAATATTTGGGTTCAGTCCTGCAAGCCAGCTCTAAGAGGAGTGTCATAGGAACCCTGACTTCTCACTCAGACAGTCTTGCCTGGCCAGTAAGACTGACTTGAGCCACCATGGACTGGTAACTACGTGCCATCTGCAGGACCTGTGAAAACAAACATGCAGTCCACTAGCACTTTAAAGATTAACAAAATAATTTATTAGGTGATGAGCTTTTGTGGAGCGGACACACTTCTTCAGACCCAGGCCCTGTGTGTGTTTGTCTTTATACAGCAACGAAGGGTCCTGTGGCACCTTATAGACTAACAGAAAAGTTTAGAGCATGAGCTTTCGTGAGTTAACTCACTTCTTCAGATGCTGGTCCTGGAAATCTGCAAGGCCAGGTATAAATAGGCCAGAGCAAGGCTGGGGATAACGAGGTTAGCTCAGTCAGGCAGGCTCAGAGAAAGAGAAATTGCTGAGCTACAATTCATCCGCAAATTCAATACCCTCAGCTCAGGATTAAACAAAGACTATGAATGGCTGGCTAAATACAAAAGCAGCTTCCCCTCTCTTGGAGTTCACACCTCCAGATCTACTGATGACAATACAACTCAGTGTGCCTGACTGAGCTAACCTCGTTATCCCCAGCTTTGCTCTGGCCTATTTATACCTGGCCTTGCAGATTTCCAGGACCAGCATCTGAAAAAGTGAGTTAGCTCACGAAAGCTCATGCTCTAAACTTTTCTGTTAGTCTACAAGGTGCCACAGGACCCTTCGTTGCTGCTACAGATCCAGACTAACATGGCCACCCCTCTGATACTTGTCTTTATACAGCATACGCTAACTGCTTCTCTCCTGTATTCTCAACGAACACAGCATTTTGCCTTTTCCCCTGAAAAAGATCCCACGTGCTTCTTTTAAGCATAACACAATCCAGAGAATTTGGGGCCCTGGGGTACTCCGCTGCAGCTGCTCCCGGCTGGGCTCCCTGGACACTACCTTGCTAAGAAGCAGGCTGGCAGGTGAATGGGGGCTGGCTGGGGATTTTTACAGGACTGCCCCAGCCCTGAGACACCACCTCTCTTGCCCTGTGGAGTGGCAGAGGGCTGCAGCCACACGCAGCTGGAACTCTGCTTCTCTTCTTCCCCTGACTCAGGGAGCCAGGAGGAAGTGCGCAGGGTGTGTGCCTTCCGCTGGCGGCCCGCTGCCCAGGGGAGGGGCAGAGGAGACTTCACACAAGCTGCACCCTTCCCCTCGCTCCCCAAGCCTCAAAGGAAGAGCAGCAGAGACCCAGTATGTGAGGCTGCAGCCCCACTCCCAAAACTATGCCCTCGCCTCCCTGAACTTACTCCTACACCTCTCAGCCCCAGGCTCTGAGGCCTCCCCAGCCTCCCATCCTTATTCCTTAACACCCCCAGCTTCCCCCTGCCCTCACCCCCCAGTCCCCTGAACACCCCAAACCTCCCTGTTCTGAACCCCCACACTCTCAGCCCCCCACCCTGCCCTTGCAACCACAGTCCCTCCACCCTGATTCCTGCACCCCTCACTGGCCCTTGTCGAGCCCACAGCCCTCTGCCCTTACCCCAGAACCCCCCTCAAACCTGCCAGCCCCCGTCCCCATTCCTTATTATTTGTACTGACACCAAGGTCCCCGTGACTATATTATTGACTGATCTCTGCCCATGCTCTAGCAACCTGCTGCCGAACCGCTAAGACAGCGGTGGCCAACAGAAATTTCAGGATTGCCACAGTCCCCCCACTCCAGTTCCCCTCCACAGAGCAAGCCCCCACCCCCCAAGCCAGACCACCCCCCCCCCCGGCTAACTGCCAGCAACTCAACAGAGCTGCTGCTACCGCCACGCAGGAGCCCACAGGCCGTGTGAGCTGCAGCGGACGGAACTGTGCCGAGCCCTGAAGCTGGAGGTGCCCAGCCCCACAACTGGAGCCGCACCAACCCCCGTGGCTACTGTCGCGGCTGGAGCCACCACCCACTTGATTGACCTATTGGTGGGGCCTGCGTGTGGAGCGGGGGAAGGGCGCTCCATTTTGCCACATCTCAGTGTCCCGTTCACCACACTGGACACTGCTGCTCTGAGCTGCATCCGTGCTGGGCTCAAGCCCAGCCCTTCCACATCAGACTGTCCTGCACCCAGCATGCAGCCAGCTCTGAGCGTGGTAGATTGTGCAGGCCGAGGGGTGGACGGTGCCCACTTCCGAGGGTGCAAGGTCTCAATGGCTAAGTCCAGCAGAAGCACAGATGGCAATTCTGGAGCACTACAGAACAGTAGCAAGTACAGTATAAATGACAGATCTGTGTAGGGGGCAAGAGTTAGGGCCCTTTCCACTCACTTAAAAATAAATTTAACAGAGAAAAACTCTGGTAACCCTGTTAAAGTTGCTCAATTATAAGAATTTTACAGTGTAGTTCTTCTTGGCTAAGCAATTAAATCTCTTGTAGTGAAATCTGATGAAGTGGGTCTTACCCATGAAAGCTCATTACCTAATAAATAAAATTGCGAGGCTTTAAGGTGCTACAGGACTGCTTGTTTTTTGTGAAGCTACAGACTACCACGGCCGCCCCTCTGAGATGTGTAGTGAACAGTTAAGGAAAGTAGATAAAAGTCAAGCACACTCACAGCTCAGCCTTTTACATGTGTGAGTGGTATTGACTTTCTGTCACTTCCAACCCAGGCTGCATTTGGACCGCCACAGAAAAATTTACATCTGCTAATCCATCTCAGGCTGGTTGCTGCAGCAGCCTGTGCAGGCTTGTCTACATGACCTGCAGCACCCGTCAACCGCTGAGCGCTCTTCTGTCGACTCCAGTATTCCTCAGAACAAGCAGCACAGGTGGAGGTCAACAAGAGAGCATCAGCTGTGAAGATACCTTGGTAAATAGCTCTAAGTACATTGACTTCACCTACGTTATTCATGAAGCTGAAGTTGTGTAACTTAGTTGGATGATTCCCAGTGTAGATCAAGCCTGTGAGACCCCTTTAAATACAGAAAACAGTGCAATTTCTAATGAGACTGCCAGTGAGAGAGCGTCACTAGACAGAGCAGAAGCAGAAAGGAGCCAGCCTGAGCCCTGACTCACCACTTGGTTCTAGCTTTCCGTAACGTGCAAGCTGCTCCCTAATGAATGCAAGCAACAGGTGGCTGCGCTTCGGCATCTCAGCACAGGGTCTCCTACAGTCACGCTGGGAAATCTGACTGATGAAAGGACACATCAGCAGAACCACCACTACCAGTTCCTCTCGCGCCTTGAGTGTTCCTTGGATTCCCCTCGGCCAAGTATTTGCTAGCGTGGACCAATCCTGCTTTATTTGTGGCATGTAAAGGAGTACACCTGGAGGTGCTGGGGAGAATAAAGCTTGCATACAAAATAGCAGATCTGTTGAGTGAGATTGTGTAGTATTGTACGCATCCATGCAGGGGATCTACTTCTGGGCCGGCCAGAGAGGCATGAGAAATACGTAACCTGCCAAGCCTTTTCTAAACGCCGGCAGAGCACCTTTTGAAGGGTGACTCCATCAGCATCTTTGGCTTCTTTGTGACCATCCTTTAAGATCAAAGCAGGGCAAGGGAACACTGATTCCATAGTTAGAACAAGATGTGTCTAGGGGAGGTATGTGCCAGTAGTGACACTCTGAGCCTGTTCTCCCAAGGCCTGGAGTTTAGTGCCTATGGAATTCCTGATGTTCTCCCCACTGTGCGGAAGTCAGTGACATGAGCCGCACGGCTCCCCCAGCTCTTCTGGAAATAACCTGTCACACACACAGCCCCAGGATGGAATATAAGGCACATGTTTATTTTAACAGACCTGTCCCCTCCCAGCCCACATGGCAGCCCTGTATCTTGGTACGGTGCTCTCTGGCAACGAGTGCCTGGTGACAGTCCCTGCACTCCTGTTGGCTTAAGCCCAAGCCCACCCGGCAGAGACACCACAAGCTCTGGGAGACTCTTACGCCAGTCAGAGCACCACTGTTTTGAGCAGGCTTCTCTGCGAGCTGTCGCCAGGTGGAGGAGTGGAGCATTCGGAGTTTTCAGCCGCTCTGCCACAGCAGGACCAGTGGGGACAGCCGGGATGACCTTTGTGACCATGCCCACAGCCTTGGTACCCACCTACCCATCACCAGGATAGAGGAGAAACACCATTAGCATTGCTGAAAATAGCCGCCAGCAATTTCTGAGCGTGTCACCAACCCACAGTGGTTTGCCCCTCAGGGAGCGCCCTGCGGGAGGGCCACGCACACACAGTGAGGTGCTCCTGCTTCGGGCTGGCTGGGCCAGAATCCTTCATGCAAACTGGGACAGAACATGCGATGCCCACCGCCCACTCTAGTAATCTCCAACAAAAAGCTATTAATAGATTCATAATGTGTAAGGCCAGAAGGGACCATTGTGGTCCTCTAGCCCAGGGGCGAGCAAACTTTTCATGCTGTGTCCCCACTTTTCATCCCTGCTATTAGCCAGGGACCCCAACCTGAGGGAGGACCACAGGAAGGGATAGGGGTGGGGGCCTGTGCTGGCAAGAGGTTCAGGTGCTGGGCGAACAGCGCCTCCTCCTAGGGGAGGAGGGAAGTGCTATGGGGCAGGCTGGCTGTGGTCTCATGAGGGTAACTTGAGTGCTATGTCGGGACAAGCCCCCAGCCAGCCCCACCCCTGCTGCTGGGAACCAGCTGCCTCAGCCTGGCAGCAGGGCAGGTGCCACAGGTGCACCTGCCCCCTCTGCCTGATTGGCCCAGCACGATTGGCTCTCCTCCCACACTTGCAGCTTCCGCTGCATCGCCAGCCCTCTGGTGTGGCGGCAGAGGGCTGGGAATGCAGCAGAAGCTGTGGAGGGGAGCGGGGGCCTACTGTGCTGAGCCCTCCACCCCCCTTACAAAGTGATACACCTCCCCAGTTTGCGTTCCCCTGCTGTTCTCTGACCTACTGTGTAACACAAGCCACAGGATTTCCCCAGAATAATTCCTAGAGTAGAGTTTTTTAGACAAACATCCAGTCTTAATCTAGAAGTTGCTATTGATAAAGAATCCCCCATGACCCCTGGCAAAGTGTTCTGATGGTCAATTACACCCATGACAAAAATGGAAATATTTTGTAATATTTTAGGAGTATTTTTATGTGTGCCTCAGTCCCCCGCTAACCCATGTTACATTGCTTCCCAGTTGAGGGGATGGCAGGGGATGAGGAGGAAAGGATGAAGTTTGTTTGCAGTGCAAATTAAGAGAGACAGATGTATATGTTACCGCCCTGTGTTGGTGGAATTAGTACAGTCAGTAAGGCACTGGGGGAAACTGACTCAGATCAACAAGGGGCCCAGAAAAACAACACAGGATCCGGTGACTCAGGATTCAACATGCAGCAGCAGGAAGCTCTAGCCAGGAGAGCTGTGACCTGTGCGTGGCCCTGTGTGTAGAACAAATGCCAGATGAGTCCGATGGGAATAAAGAGCTATTTCCGAGAAGTAGCTGGGAATGCTCCACTGGAACCGACTGAGGATGTCAGAGAGACCGATCCTGGAAATGGATTTCACTATAGCTTGGCAGGTCAATTGCTCTGGCTTGACCCGAATGGATTATGCTTTAGCCTTTATGTCTCTGTGCTAAGCAAAATGCTGTGTTCCAGCTGCCCAACGAATCCCACTCTGTTTTAAAAGCGCCTGTTTGGAGTGTGCCTGCAAACACTGCCTGCAGTGCAGCAGTCCCTGAAACATGCAGCAGTCTGTACCAGCAGTCTAGTTCAGTTGGGTTTGCTGAGCCGAGCTCACAGTGGCTACGTCTACACGTGCACCCAACTTCGAAATAGCTTATTTCGATGTTGCGACATCGAAATAGGCTATTTCGATGAATAACGTCTACACGTCCTCCAGGGCTGGCAAGGTCGATGTTCAACTTCGACGTTGCTCAGCCCAACATCGAAATAGGCACAGCGAGGGAACGTCTACACGGCAAAGTAGCACACATCGAAATAAGGGAGCCAGGCACAGCTGCAGACAGGGTCACGGGGCGGACTCAACAGCAAGCCGCTCCCTTAAAGGGCCCCTCCCAGACACACTTTCATTAAACAGTGCAAGATACACAGAGCCAACAACTAGTTGCAGACCCTGTATATGCAGCACGGACCCCCAGCTGCAGCAGCAGCAGCCAGAAGCCCTGGGCTAAGGGCTGCTGCCCACGGTGACCACAGAGCCCAGCAAGGGCTGGAGAGAGAGTATCTCTCAACCCCCCAGCTGATGGCCGCCATGGAGGACCTCGCTATTTCGATGTTGCGGGACGCGGATCGTCTACACTGTCCCTACTTCGACGTTGAACGTCGAAGTAGGGCGCTATTCCCATCCGCTCATGGGGTTAGCGACTTCGACGTCTCGGCGCCTAACGTCGATTTCAACTTCGAAATAGCGCCCAACACGTGTAGACGTGACGGGCGCTATTTCGAAGTTACTGCCGCTACTTCGAAGTAGCGTGCACGTGTAGACGCAGCCAGTGTGAAGCAGAAACCCAGAGGCTCTGTCTAGGAGGCGGTGAGGATGCATGGCCTGCCCTTCACAGAACCAAAGAGCACTAGATTCGGAAGGGACCTCTAAAAGTCATCAAGTCCAGTCCCTGCCCTCATGGCAGGACCAAGCACTGTCTGTATCAGCAGTCAGCAACCTTTCTACGGCAGAGTGCCAAAATATAACCTTTTGACCTCTACGTGTGGTCTGAGTGCGGTGATACTTTTTAACGTCACTAACAGTCCTACTTACAACTGCTTCATTAACAAACAAATAACGACGCGGAGCTTTACCACTGGTGCATTAAATCCGCTACTGTGCCACCCTTGGCATGCGTGCCAGGGGCTGCCAACCCCTGCACTAGAGGATGACATGGTCTCACACTCTAAGCACTTTACGTGCACCAGGGTGCCAGTCAGCAGCAGCGTTCCCTGTAAGCTGAGCACTTAGGCACCCTTGCGCAGCAGAGATTCAAGTGCCACTCAGTTGATTAGCAGAGCAGCCACACAGCACGTTTCTACTGGCGGTGCACATCACAAATTTATTCCACCCATGAATGTAAAAACTTAGAAGGAACACCAGGCTGAACACTGGGGCCTGAGACCTGCGGCGCCCCAGGAGGCTGCAGGGTCTGTTGTCAGATGCTGACGGCCAGGCCAGGCCCGGCTCTGCCCTGCCAGCAGTCACACACACACATAGCCGGCACTGACAAGGTGCTCCGTGGCAGTCGAAGCATTTCACCAACAGCAGCTGGTGCAGTACATGATATTACCTCTTGCACACACACCCAGCTCTGCAAGGACCCTCCCCCAGGTAGCGCCAGCTGCTCGAAACACATTGCATTGGCTGCTGTTCACATGCTCCCTGCCCTCTCGGGGTGCGAGGGGGGAGACCACGGCTGAGCAGGGAACCCTCCCACCCCGTTGGACGAGGGAAACCTGAATGGAACCCACCCATGAGCAAGAGAAATTCAGCAGCCCCCTGGGCAGCTAGGACCCTCTGTACCGGTGCTGACAAGTCCGAGTCATCCGCCTCTTAGTGACAGAGGAGGCAACGCTTTCAAAGTCACAGTGATCAGATCAAAGGCCACGTAGCTGGAGGTCCTGGGTGGGAGAACTGATGAGACCCTGGTGCAAGGCAGTCAGGACACAGCTCCCTACCTCTGTGCACAGCCTCTGGTGGGACCCCACCCCATACATGTCCCCACCCCTCAGCCCTCCATGCAAGCCCTGGATCAAACCCTTCCCCCAGTCCTCCACAGAGCAGCCTCCTGCCCTCCGTGCACAGACCCATTTTTCATGCCAGCCCCAGCCTGAGTCCCCAGCTGCACAGTGCCTCCCCCTGCAAGGCGGTGCCCACAACCTCCGCTCAGGGCTCACAAGGAGCTTGCTGTCCAAAGCCGCACACAGTGTCAGGAGTGACCCTGAAACTCTGGCCAAGGGGAGCCACAAGTGGCTGTGGGGGGCCTCCCCTCCCCCCTCACGGCACTCCCCTGTGACATATCTCCGTGGCAACTGGACCCGCCCCACCCCTTTAAGGGACAGGGCAGCCAGGAGCAGGCGGAGCAGCTCAGGGTCTGGGGGCAGCACAGGGGAGGGAGGCTCAGAAGCTGGGGTTTGGGGGTGACCCTACAGTTGGAGGGTGCTGTGGTTTGCAGGCCGGGGGGCTGGGAAGGGCAGAAGAGGGAACTGCAAGCAGGTCTGGCACCGTGGCCTTGCCGACAACTCCTCTGAGCCCTTCGCAGCCAGGGCAGATACAGCAGCTCAGCTGGACAGTGCCCTGCCCCTCTCTTCCTTCTGTCTCCCCAAGTAACTCCAGCCTCCCAGTGGCCATCAGCTTCAACTGTCCTCCTTAAATGGTACAGCAGAAATGTGGCACTTTAAAGACTTTTGTTGGCAGTACAGACTAACAGGGTTAGCTCTCCGTCACTACTGCTTGAGCGACATAGCCCACACCGGTCTGTATCCCGCTTCCCTGCAGAAACAATCAGTGGCCTCTCTTGAAGGGACTAAAGCGCCAGCTCCGCTCCCAGGGCCCCTTATTGAGTCCTGGGGAGAAGAACGCCTCCTGCTGATACCTGTCCCCCAGAACACTGACCTCTCCCCCTCCCCCCACACACAATGCGTCAGCCACTTGAGGCTCTTGCTTGTAACTCTGCTCAGAGAAAGTTGTGCAATGTTTACCTCTGATTAAAAGCAGGCAAGTAAATACAACAGCTCCAGCAGCAGAGGCACCAGTCTCTGGAGAGCTGTGTCAGGGCTGCAAGCTCCCCGCTGCACAGGGCGGGGGGTGGGGGGGGAGGGAGGAGGGGCAGGGCTGAGCTCCAGCTGGAGTGCCAAGGAAAAGCCGCTGGCGTACCGCTCTTGTCATGTGTGCTGGGGTTGCTGACCCCTCATCTGTATCATCCCTGTTAGATATTTATCCAACCCTGTTCCGACAGATTCTACAACCACTTTAGGCAATTTATTCCACTGTTTAACCATGCTGACAGGAAAGTCTTTCCTAATGTCCAGCCTAAACCTCCCTTGCTGCAGCTTAAGCCCATTGCTTCCTGTCCTACCATGAGAGGCTAAGGAGAACAATTTTTCTCCCTCCACCTTGTAACACCCTTTTAAGCACTTGAAAGCACCTTCTGGAAGAGCGGGCGCCCTTGGGGATCTGGCACACTGATGGAGTTCCTCCAATAGATTGGTTAAAAGCTGGCGGGCGTAACAGATCCCGTAGAACCGTGACAACCTCCTTTGTTAAAAACGTATGTCTTATTGTTCACGCTGCCTGCAATACACCACGAACCTTCACTGCATGAAGTCTCACCATGCCGACTTGTACCAACCCTTGGTCTGCATGGAGGGGGAATGTGCTCCTGTCAGAGCTGGCTACAGCCAGGTCTGGGGGATGGAAGGAGCCATTTCCGCTTTTACAACCAGCAAACCTTACAGAGACAAACAAGAGTCTTGTGCAGGGATGTGGAAACCAGCTCTGATGAAATCACTGACCCAGCTGAACTCTGAAAGAATGTTTTCAAGAGACCTCCCCGCAAGGAACGCGGACAGAGCCAGAGCTCAGAGCATTCCAGCCCCGCAAGGTCAAGAGAAGCAGAGCCGAACATTTGGAACAACACTGTTTGCACTTCATCCATGCCTTGGTCCTGGCCCAATTCTAGCAGACTGCTGCTGGCCTGTGCTGCTATGGTGTGTATGCCAAAGCTGAAGTGGGCCACGGTGATTATAAACACAGTGCTACATGAGAAGGGAGGGAACATGACACATGTTCTTGGCTCAAACAATTTCGGGTGAGCAGTTTAAATGTCAATGGAAGTTATGTACCAGAAAACATTCGGGGAGCTACATGTGGAACAAATATTCAAAACTGGGTGCTTCAGCCTAGCAGAGAAAGGTATAACATGGTCGAGTGGCTGGAATCTGAAGCAAGACAAATTTAGACAGAAAATAGAGAGTACTTGTGGAACTGTCATGACTAGAGACAGGTGGTCAGTCTGATGCAGTGGTCAGTACAGAAGTCAGGAACCAGGCAAGGGTAGATAGGGGGAAATCAGAATGCAAGGTAGGCCACAGGGCTGCATGAGGGTCAGACCAGATATCAGGATATCCAACTTCAAGACAGCCAGAGGGCAATCAGACAGTCAAGAGCCAGGAAGCAGTCAGGGTTAGGTTACCAGGAGATCAGAAGCAGGTATTATAATAGGAAACAGTCTTAAGCAGAGCCAGTTCAGTTCCATGAACAGCTTTCTAATCCTGTGCTTGGCTTAAATATGAGCATGGACCCAGTCAGAGCCCCAGTGTTGTATCAGTCAGAGCTTGGGACTAGAGTCCTCTGTCAGAGTTCAGTTTCAAGTTCTGGTGATTGCTGGCAGCCACTGGGTAACGTGTCTGAACTTAACTAGCACTAAGTGCCTTGGGGTCACTGTTCAGGACCTATGGTCCCTGACGACAACCTACCTCGTGTAGCAGTGGATTCTCCATCAGAGGCTGTTTTAAAATCAAGACTGGATGTGTGCCTACAAGATCTGCTTTAGCGATTGTTTTGGGACAGTTCTCCAGCTGGAGTCACACAGGAGGTCAGATTAGATGATCACAATGGTCCCGTCTGGCCTTGGAATCTACGGGGATCTGGGATTTAGTGCTCACCTGGCATGGTCCCTCCACAAGCGCAGCGAGCAGTTTTCTGGCCTCCACTGGAGCAGAACGTGCAGCAGTGAAACACACCCTGGTGTTTGCGCAGTTGGTTCTTCACAGTCAGAGTGAACGGTGAGCCCTGCAGCGCACAACACAGCAGAGGTAGTCATGCACCCAGCTTACCTTGCTGCTGTCTGAAGGCACTGGGGGGGGTGTTAAACATTCCAAAATTTATAAAATTGTTAGTGTGATGCTATCAACCACAGACCAGTAAACCTGACTTCAATACCAATCCTCTAGAGGAACAGGATGTGAATGGGAAAACCCAGCATGACTTCCACAAATGAAAACCCAGCATATGTGGTCCACCAGAATACTTTGGGACAGCCAAAACAGCAGATAAAGGAGAAACAATGACCATTTGTTTGGGCTTTCAAAATCCCTTCAGCAGAATCCCTCACAAAAGGCAAGTAAACCTCTGGTAGTGGTAATAGATAAGCACTTAGGAAGGGGACCAGCAGGGCTGCATGGGCAGCAGGAAAGGCTGTCTCACCATGAGGAACAGCTCAGTGGTTAGAGCATTAGACTTATAACCCAAGGTTGTGAGCTCAATCCTTGAGGGAGCCTTTCAAGGGCCTGGTGCAGGTTAGATTTGTAGGTCCTGCTGCGAGTGGAGGTGACTAGACTTGGTGACCTCTCAAGGTCCCTTCCAGTTCTAGGGTATGATGCCAGCAGTGGGGAGTTCCCGGGTGCCACAGAAATTTTTAGAGGGGCTCAAGAAGGCTGCAGCATGATTGGAAGGGCCAGGCTAGGGTGCTTTCCAGGAGGCTGCTTCATGGGTGGGGGGAAGCTGCTGCCAGGGATGTGGAATCAAGTTGCTGGGTTCCACTGGGAGGAACAGGGCATGCAGAAGGAGTGCCAATGGAACAATACCTATTGCATAACAGAGAGGGAAGAACATGTCTGTAGTCAGAGCAGAGGGAACTAAGAGATATAGGGATTACCTAAGGGGAGAGCTCATTGGGCTTCACTCACTAGTGCCCTGCCCTTACACGAGTTCTCAATCTGTGGTCTGGGACTCTAGAGTGGGTGGCCAAGGCTGGCATTTGACTGCCTGGGGCCAGGGCCCAAGCCCTGCTGCCTAGGAGGCTTCAGCTTTGTGCAGTGGGGCTCAAGCTATAGGCTTGGGCAGGAGGCTTCAGGCTTATGATTTGGCCACCCACCTGGAACTGAACCAGCTGAGCTTGTGCTTCGATCCCCCTGCCTAAAGCTGAGGGGCCTGGGAGGCCTCAGCCTTTGATTCCCCCATCCCAGGATTAGGTCAAAAGGGAGTCGGGGTGATGAAGTTTGAGACTCCCTGAGTTACATCCATCACTGTGAGCTGAAATGTTACCTGCACGTGCTGCCCTTTGACATAGATGCAGACAGTGTATGTGCCCAGTGCCTCTGGAGTGTAGGAAATGTGATAAGTCCCATCCCTCTTATCACACACACTGGGCTTGATTACACTATAAATAAAAGACAGAGGGAAGCAAGGTCAGCAACCTGTAGAAGACTGATCTAATTGGTAATCACTTTGTGGATTAGATTTATAAGAAAGTTCTTACCCAGTTCAGGGACCTGAAACGTCCATGTATAAGAGAGCCCCTGAACTATGATGCATGTGTTATAGATTGCACACATATACCTACCATCAGAGGCTACCATATCTTAAGGAGGAGGGCAAAAAAGTCAGTTACGCTGCAGTAATTTACCAACAACCAGCAAGGGCTGAAAAAGGAGAAGCAGAAAACGGGTGTGGGGGGGGAAGAAACAATAGAAAAAAGAAGAAGCAGGGGGAGGAAGACAAGTGCAATGTCAGAGCATCATCTGGATTTCAGCCCATTGCCTTCTCTTTCCTATTTCATAGGTGCAAGAGGAAGTGGCAAAGCCCTTGACCTTAAGGAGGAAAACACAAGCATTTTCAAATTCCTAGAGGGAAAGGCTAAAGGTCAGCTCTCACTCTCATTATTGAGCCTGTAAAACACAGAGCCAGTTAAAAGGATTGTGCAAGCATTGCCAGCTGTAGCCACGGCAGGGTCTTACAAGAAACACCCTGTTCAGAGCTGTTATGACCACAGCACTTCAATACAACAGTGATGGGTCAAATGACCCATACAGGAGACAAAGACAGGGATGGAGACATCGCACACAGGCAGTATAGAAAAGCTTTCATTGAGTACAGCACACTATTTCTCTCCCCAGGTATTTTGCTCAGTCATGGATGAAATGAACGTCACCAGCACTAACACCACTCATGGAATTAGCAAGGCTGGATGATCAGATCTGACGAAATGGGTCTGCCCCATGAAAGTTCATCACCTAATAGATTATGGTGTTAGCCTTTAAAGTGCTACATGACCACTGGCTTGTTTTGTCAGAATACAGACTAATACACCTACCACTCTGTGACTATTAAAAGAGTTGGATGACTTGCTTGACCTTTTATGCTGATTCTTAGTCACTCTTGGAACACTGGGGAAGTTCCAGAGGATGGGAAGAAATCTAATGGTAAATGGCGAATATCAAAACAAAAAGGCAGTCCAGTAGCACTTTAGAGGCTAACAAAATAATTTATTAGGTGGTGAGCTTTTGTGGGACATACCCACTTCTTCAGACCATAGCCATACCAGAACAGTCAGGTATTTTGTTTATTTTGTTAGTCTTTAAAGTGCTACTGGACTGCCTTTTTGTTTTGATAGAACGTAAACAAACACTGCTATCTCCCTGTTACTATTCTAAATGGTGAACAGTCACAGAGAGGTAGCTATGTTAGTATGAATCTTCACAAAACAAAAACGCAGCCCTGTAAGCACTTTCAAGACTGACAAAATAACAATAATAAACTGTTTAGACAGAAATTATTTTCTTAGTGTTTAAAGTGCTACAGGACTGCATTTTTGTTTTGTGAAGAGTGAAGGGGATGACATGGGTGACTATAAGCCTTTCAGTTTGACAGTGCTCCCAGGCAAGGTAATGATGTGGCAGATAAGGGACTTGGTTAATAAAGAATTAAAAGAGAGTAATAAAATTAAGGACAATCAACATAAATCTACGGCAAGTAGATTATGTCAAATTTCCTTGATATCTTTTTGACGAGATTACAAGTTTGGGTGATAAAGGTAATAGTGCTGATGTAATATATTTAGACTTCTGTAAAGTAGCTGACTTTCTGAATTGAAATTAGATATAAAATTAACACAGCACATCAAATGGATGAAAAACTGGCAAACTGATAGGTCTCAAGTTGTGATTCTAAACAGGGACTCATCCTCTAACAGCTGTGTCTCTAACAAGATGCTGGTGCAATCAGTTCTTGACCCTATGCAGTAACATTTTTATTAGTAATCTGGGGGAAAACATAACATCATCACTAATAAAGTTTGCAGATGACACAAAAATTGGGAGCGTGGTAAATGATAAAAATGACAAGTCACTGATTTGGAGTGATCTGCATTGCTTGGTAAGATGGGTACAAACTATGAATTTTAATATAGCCAAATGTAAATGTATACATCTAGGAACAAAGAATGGTGACCATAACCTGTATGGGAGACTGTGCCCCAGAAAGCTGTGGTCTGAAACAGATTTGAGGGTTATGCAGGATAGTCAGCTGAACATGAGCTCCCATATTTCAGGGGCAAAAATGTGATCTTTGAATGCATAAACAGGGGAATCTTGAGTAGGAGCAGGGAGGTTATTTTACCTCCTTTTGTATTTGGCACTAGTGCAACCATTGCTGGAATGCTGTGTCTAGTTTTGGTCTCTCCAATTCAAGGAGGAGGTTGATTAAATTGTGGAGGGTGCACAAAAGACCCATGAGACTAATTAAAGGATTAGAAAATGTGCCTGATAATGATAGAGTCAAGGAGATTGACCTTTTTAGTTTAACAAAAATAAGATTCTGGGCGATTTGATCAGTCTATAAGTCTCTACATGTGGAACAAATAATTTTACAGAATTTTAGCCAAACTGTCAAGGTAAGTAAGGAAGTGTCTACAGATACTGTGTTGCCCTAACCACACCAACATAAGCCCTATGGCTCTCATGGAGGAGTTATGTCATCAGTGTTGTAAAGGGCACTTACATTGGCAGGAGCAAGGCTGTAGTTCACAGGTGGCCAATAATTTTTGATGGAGGGGACACCCTAAGAATTTGGAAAGTAGTCAAGGGCTGCACTCTCCCAGGATATTAATGGAGGAGGTGCAGGGTCTTGGAAGGACTTTGGGTACAGGAGGGAACTCTGGGTGGGAGACTGGGGTGCCAGAGGGGTGTGAGTTCTAGGAGGGCGTTTGGATTGGGGAGGGGAATCTGACCTGGAGCAAGAAAGTGGGGCATGGTCAGGGAGGGAGTTTGGATGCAAGAGGGAGTTGTAACCTGGGACATGGGTGCAGAGGGTGTGCTCAGGTTGTGACCTGGGGCAGGAGGTTGGGGTGTGGGGGTGGTTCCAAATGCAGGCTTTAGCTGGGAGGCGCTTACTACAGGCAGCTCCCAACATGTTCCATATTTCGCGCTGCAGCCCCACACACCGCTCAGAGGTCTTTTGCTGGTACCAGGTTGTGTGTGTCTGTGTGGCACACCCCTAGCAGGGAGGGGAGCAGCAGGTCTCCCACAAGTACTGTCCTTGCAGCTCCCATTGGCTGGAAGGACACGGATTGCTGATGCTTTAACAAAGGCATCTTATAAAAATGCCAATCACCCTGTTAATTTAAATGGGTGTTAATAGAAACAAAAGTCCTCGTCCTCCATTGCCTGGGATCATGTGCAGACACCCAGTGCGGTGTAGCTGTACAATGCTGCCAAGTCAGAATGGTTTATACCCAAGGTGCCTTTAAAAATGTCCAAACATGGTGATAAAATCATGAGTAGACAGCTCTGTGGCAGAGCTCCAAAAGGTCATAATTAACCTCAGGGCTGCACTTGGACAAAGCACCTTTGTGCCATTCTCTCTATAGATCCTGGCCTGCCCTTGGAAGCTTTTTACTTACAGGGGAATGCAAACATGGAGGTACATAGAGATGGGGTGAGAAAGCCTGCAGCAGAGATGTTAAAGCAAGACAGAAGGCAAACAAAACCACTCTGGTCATCCCCGGGAAGGTACAAACCAATCCTTCTTGTCTCTGTGGGTGATAGTGACCCGGATGGGCTCTCCTCCTTTCCCCATCAGCTCTCCGGACGTGTCATTACACACCAAAGTAAAGCTGGCCAGCTGATTCTGGCGGGCCCCGTGGAGATCTGAAAGAGAGAGCAAACTCTCTTTTACTGTTCTTCCAAATGGGACTGGGAATAGATGTGCTTGACATCAGCCAGCAGCTTCCCAGCTCCCAATCTCTACAGTCTACTTCACTCTGTCTAACCAGGATTTGACCAAGTTCCCCATCGTGGCAGTGTCTGAGTCCTTGCCAGGAAACGTTGACTCAAATATACTTCCTGTGTCCGGCTGGCCACGCCTCCCCACAGATGGCACATGTGCCCTGATCTGAAGATGCAGGTCAGTGCTATCCCTTGATTTGTGAGTGCTACCAATCATCGTTTCAGTCCCCAGAAGAAGGGCTGCTGTAAGTTAGGCTTAGCTCTGAAGGGCACACTGTGACAGCTGAAAAGACCCAGAGTGCAAGGATGCTCCAGCTGCACCCCTTTACCCTACTACACCCCCTAAGAAAAAAGGACGATCCAAAGAACTACAGACCAGTCAGCCTCACCTCAGTCCCTGGAAAAATCATGGACGGAATCCTCAACGAATCCATTTTGCAGCACTTGGAAGAGGGGAAAGTGATCAAGAGTAGTCAACATGGATTCACCAAGGGCAAGTCATGCCTGACCTATCTGATTAGTGTGTATGATGAGGTAACTGGCTCTGTGAACATGGAGAAGTCAATGGATGTGAGGTACCTTGACTTTAGCAAAGCTTTTGATACAGTCTCCCACAACATTCTTGCCCATAAGTTAAGGAAGTACGGATTGCATACACGGACTGTAAGATGGAAAGAAAACTGGCTTGACAGTTGGGCCCAACAGGAAGTGGTCAATCGCTCAGTGTCTGGTTGGTGGTTGGTTTCAAGTGGAGTGCCTCAAGGATCAGTACCGTTCAGTATCTTTATTAATCACCTGGATGAGGGGATGGATTGCACCCTCAGCAAGTTTGCAGATGACACTAAGGTTGGGGGGGTCAGGTAAGTACATTGGAGAGTAGGGATAGGGTCTAGAGTGACCTAGACAAACTGGAGGATTGTGCCAAAAGAAATTTGATGAGGTTCAACACGGACAAGTGCAGAGTCCTGCACTTGGGACAGAAGAATCCCAAGCACTGCTACAGGCTAGGGACCGACTGGCTAAGCAGCAGTATGGCAGAAAAAGACCTGGGGATTACAGTGGATGAGAGGCTGGATATGAGTCAAGAGTGTGCCCTTCTAGCCAAGAAGGCTAATGGCATATTGGGGTGCACTAGAAGAAGCATTTCCAGCAGATCTAGAGAAGTTATTATTCACCTTGACTTGGCTCTGGTGAGGCCTCATTTGGAGTATTGTGTCCAGTTCTGTATCCCCCAGTACAGAAAGGATGTGGATGCATTGGAGAAGGTTCAGCTGAGGGCAATGAAAATGATTACAGGTCTGGAGCACATGACCCATGAGGAGAGGCTGAGAGACTTGGGCTTATTTAGTTTTCAGAAGAGAAGACTGAAGGGCGATTTAATAGCAGCCTTCAACTTTTTGAAAGGGGCTCTAAAGAGGATGGAGAGAGACTGTTCTCAAAGGTGACAGATGACAGAACAAGGAGTAATGGTCGGAAGTTACAGGGGGAGAGGTGTATGTTGGATATTAGGAAAAACTATTTCATCAGGAGGGTGGTGAAGCACTGGAATGCATTGTTTAGAGAGGTGGTGGATTCTCCATCCCTAGAGGTTTTCAAGTCCCAGCTTGACATAGTCATGGCTGGGAAGGTTTAAATGGAGCTGATCCTGCTTTAGGCAGGGGACTGGACTAGATGACCTCCTGAGGCCTCTTCCAACCCTAGGATTCTATGTCCCTGTGCACAGTAGGGTCAGATACAGAACCACTCCACTGGCTCTACAGCAGCAGGGTTCCCCTGAGACGGAGATTTTCTCCAAGGGCTGGTTCCATTGGTTTTCCAGACCCTTGGGGCCACAGCTGGTGTAAAGAACCTGCAGCAGAGATCAGGGCTGTTGGGGTAAGTTGCCTCTCTGAGCAGGAGTGGCTTTTTAATTGCAAAGGGCTGGGACAGTGGTGGTTCCTTCCATCCCTTTCCCTGACAGAATTCATGTGTCACAGCTCAGAGGCCAAGGAAGACAACCCTGGACTTACAAGTGTAGAAGGATCACCAGATTGCTTCAGGAAATGTAAGAGCAGTTCTTTCCTCTTCTTTTAAAAAGCTGTGACACTAGAGGTATAGAGTGAAGTAAACCTATAGGGTAGGGACAGCCTAACTGCTGCCTAGGACAGCCCGCTAGCCCATATTTAACACAGAGACAGGGGCTGAAGATGATGTCCCAGTGCACAACATGATCATCTATTCAGACCAAGACAGCATTGCACAGTGGGAGCTGTCATCTTGGCAGGCCAAGCTTACATCTGCAGTCAACACGCGAGAGGATGAATGGAATCAAGAACTTCTCTTGTTAAATCTAGTCCAGGGTATGAGTAACCCAAAGTTCCTGCTCTCTCACAGATGCTCTGTGGCCTGCATGAAATGCGTCTGACCGCCCCACAAAGTTCTTGGTGGGCAGCTGTCTACGTTATGATCTGCACTAACTGGTTCCCCAGTTGTCGTTTTCAGCAGAGGCCAAGGACTATCCGTACCAAGGAGACTGAACTGCCAGCTCAGCCACAGAGATGGTCTGCGCAGTTCAGTGATGAGAGACAATGCCAGGAGGCAACAGGAAAGAAGTCTGACCTACTACTGCATGCACTGTACCTATATCCTGGATAAACTAGGGCAGTGGGGCCCACAGCCACTGTGAGCACTGGAGCAAGGTGGGAGGGTGCCTGGCTCCATGCCCCTTCAAGGAGAGGGGCCAAAGGTGGAAGGGATGGGGCCCAGGGCAGTTGGCCCTTTGTGCTGCCTGGACCGCAGCTCTGGGTCCCCCTTCCCTCTCCCTTGGAGCTGTATGGAGCAGTGCTGCGGTGGCACTTCAAAGCGACCTACAGCACTGGACGCCTCTGCTGCCAAAGTAGCAGCAGAGCAGCTGGAGCTCCAGGCCCCTTTGGAACACCGGTCCCCCTCCTCCCGTCGACGGGCCTGAACTACGGTCTTCGGTATCTAGGGCTTCTGCAGAGTGGCTATGCAGCTGCTCAGTTAATCAATGTCATCAGTGCTACGGGCTTTTAGTACTCACCCCAATCCCTCCCACTTTTATTTGATCGCCGGTCAAACAGAATGGAGTTGTCCCCATACCTGCCCCTTGCAGGACACACTTGGCTGGATCAACGGCCCGACTGAGAATGGTCCCAAACACCTCATAGCCGCAGCACTGGCCGGCCTCCTCCTGGGGAGAGAACTGGATCCCATCTTCTGCTGCCAGGTGGATGTTATAATCCACTTTGTTCAGCTTCCTCAGCCGGCTCATCACCACCCTCTTGGTGAGAAGGATCTCCAGGTCTGAGCCACAGGTCAGCAGGCGCTCGGTAAACTCCACCCCAGTCCTCATGTCCATCAGCAGCTGCTCCAGCTGTGCCTTCTGTAAGTGCAACAGAGTTTCCTTCTGCACCTTCAAGTCTTGCAGCTGCTTTAGCAGCCGGTCCCGATGCTCTTCAATTGCCTTTACGTACCCATCCGCAAACGTGCGGATCTCCCCAGCCACTGCCTCCACATGCCGGCTGACAGCACTGCCAACTCCTTCAATGTGGCGCAGGGCCCCCTCCAGGGCGCCCACGTGCAGCTGGGTACTCGTCAGCAGCTCCCGCATGGCATCTCCATGCTTGTGGACGACACTGGCAGCAAAGTCACACTGATGCTGCCGGTGCTGGCCCACCACACAATCCCGGCACACAGGGTGGTCACACTGCTCACAGAACAACGTCAGGTCCTCGGCAGGGTGGGAAGGGCACAGGATGGGCTTCCCGGTCTGGCTGTAGCCCTCCAGGTCCTCTAGGCTCACCACAGCATGGGAAGCTGTTTTCTTCTGTCTCCTAGAAGGAAGTATGAGAGAGAAAGCTGGGCTCACCCACATGCGGCCTGCAGATTCCTACAGAGCAGAGGATGACGTCCTCACACACCGTGACAGGCAGGGGCTACAATATATGATACTGCTGCTTGCCTCAGAAGATGGCCATGTTGCATTACAGAAACTTTAATGTCCTCGGGTTACATCTCCATGTAGAAGAAGATGTAATCTGCAAACTGACACCCTTTATGCTAATTAATCACTGGATCCCTGGATGCCGACAGTGCTGTTCTCAGATGGGAGAACCAAGGGGTGGCTGTCACACCCTTAGTGCAAACTGTGTCTCTTTACAGAGCCTGCCAGAAACAGGGCAGCTGCAATGACCCCCAGAGCCCACTGTGATGAGTAGAGCAAGAAGGGGGTAGGTGCCACCCAGTGAGGACCAGCAGGCAGTGGCACGGAGTAAGTTTGCTCAGTCACTGCCTTTTCCACGGATGAGGAGGGAATGTCAGGCTACTACCCTGTCAGTCTGGCTCTCTTCCAGAAGCCTTTATTCACTCAAACAGAAACTTGTATACTCCTGAAGGGGAAATGGGAAATCAGGGTCAGGAAACAGCCAAACAAGGATCTGTACCAACATATCAACGTAATAAATATTCTTAAAGCCATCTCCCTTTAGACGCAGTGCTTGTTCCTGCTTAGCCCAGCTGAGCTGGGGTCAGGGCACATCTCTTGGGGACATCCAGCTGACAGGCCAGTACCTCACACATGGCAAAGCTCTCTCAAAGTTGTTCTATTTTATGCTAGCTGCCAACAGGCCCCAGGGACCATTTAACAGCTGGGGGGATCCACAGACATTAAGTCCTGGCAGTGCCTCCTTCCACGGCCCATATTCCTACACCAACAGGCGTGAGCGTCGGAGGAGAAGATGGCTCTATACCACCCAAGGATTCTCTGAGGCAGGGGGAATGCTGCAGGAGAACCGTAGGACAGCTCTAGAGCTGCTTTGCACCTCCTGAGCAGCACAAAATTGCCATAAGTCAGGGCCTGGCGCTCTCAGACATTTTCCTCATTCCTCAGTGAGAACTCTGCTCTTGCTCCCACTTGTGTTTTGCCTGCACAGGTGTCACACACCATTTGTGTAACACACCCCACACACACCTCTCCCTGGATGTCACCTCTGCCAAAATCCCTCACTGGTACACCAAAAAGGATGGCAATGGCATGCCCATCTTCCCAGAACTCCATGGGCTGCCTAGGACCCAGTTCCCAGCGGTCTTCCTGGAGACTGAACTCACACCTCTACAGATGGGGAGCAGCTTCACCGATAGTAATGGAGTGACCACAGTGCAAAAGTGGTATCAATAGATGAGACTGGAGTCAGGCCACTTCAGCTAGATTCTCTACAGCCTTGCACCTAGGACAGCTTTTTACATCAGTGTGAAGAGCTGCCATTCTGGGGCTCCATTCTTCTCTGTGCAGCATCTAGTGTAGTCAAATTAGGTGTAAGGTGCTACTTGTACAGAACAGTAACACTCTGGCCTGGTGTCACTGGTTGTAGAAAGCGCAGGGTGATGGGAATCAAGCCCCTGTCACACAGGTATAGGTGTCTACACATGGGCAAGGCAACAGAGAATCTGGCCTGATTCTTGGTAGTGCAAGGGACACTTTGGCTACGTCTACACGTGCCCCAAACTTCGAAATGGCCATGCAAATGGCCATTTCGAAGTTTACTAATGAAGCGCTGAAATGCATATTCAGCGCTTCATTAGCATGTGGGCGGCAGCGGCGCTTCGAAATTGACGCGCCTTCCCGCTGCGCGGTGCGTCCAGACAGGGCTCCTTTTCAAAAGGACGCCACCTACTTCGAAGTCCCCTTATTCCCGTGAGCTCCCCTTATTCCCCTTATTCCCGTGGGAATAAGTTTGGGGCATGTGTAGACACGGCCTTTGTGTTCTCCAAAGCTGTCAGGATGCTTCAAACAAGAAGAAAACAGGCCCAGAGCATGACCCTAGTATGGGGAACTTCCCTGGCCAATCCAGGGGTGCCAGAATGGCTCTAAACCTGGTCCTTTTCTAGTCCCCTCCAACTATGTGCATGCTCCAGCTGGCCACACAGATCTCATTTCTCTTTCTACTTGTAGCACTGCACTTCGGTCTCCTCACACAGCTTTACCACCACAGATGCAAGAACCTTCTCTGCAGCCAGGGCTGTCCTTAGGCACATGCACAGTATTCAGCTGTGAAGAGCACCACCAAATTTGGGGCACCGCTGTGCTCCAAATTAAGTAGTGCCCTATGCTGCTTAGTGCCGCCTAACTCAAGCATCCCCAATGCCTCGTCCTCCAGCTCCTGCTCTGCCTCTTAGCCCAGGTAGCCCAATCCCTTAGCCCTACCTCCACCTCCCTAACCCAGTGGCCCAATCCTTCAGCCCCTGGTGTATCTCCTGGCCCCAGTGACCAGAATCCTCCAGACCCTCAAATTCCCTGGTTCCCCGCCTGGCTCCTCCAAGCCTCTGCCTCCACTCCTCTGCTGCCCGGATCCAATGGGATGAATCCCCTGGCCTCCTGCCTTCCAGCCCCAGAGGCCAAACACTTCAGCCACCGGCCAAGCTCCCCTAGTCTCTCAGCCTCCCACTCTGCCACCCAGCCCTGTGGCCCCAATCCTCCAGCCTGCAGCACTGGTGGGCTGCACCACTCACTCTTCCGCCTCTTCCCCCACCAGCCTCTCTGCCATGTTCCTGCTCCCATAGCCCTAAGCACAGTTCCTCCCTGCAGAGCAGCTGCCCTGCTCCCCAGCAGGGAGGTTCAGGTGCTCAGGCTACACTGTGCACCAGAAGTCATTAGCACGGCCTGTCTGCAGCACCTACAACTCTAGCAGCCACCTGGTGCTTCTGTCTCAACACCTCTCCAGCTCTTTTCAAACCCCATCTGGCACTTCTCTTGTCTCCCCTGCCTCTTTGCGGTCAGCCTCAGTAGGAGGTCCCAGGACTTGGCCCAATGGAAGATGGATTGCCCTCTCTCCTTCAGAGCTGGGGTCCCTCCAGGGAAGGGCTGGGCAAGAGGCAGAGAGCCATTGCCCTGGCAGCACCTGATCTGGGAACAGCACACTTCAGTCTCCAGGGCTGTCAAGCTCTTATTTTTCTGCTACTCTACATTCACTTAAATGTGAAATAAACAAACGTCTCTTGGAGCAGTTACCAAAGTTTGGACTTATTGACTGGATGGTGCCTCTCGACCAGATCAGCCTAGGCAGATAAGTGCAGCACCCCCCCACCGTCAACTCTGTGGTTTGTCCCTACCTGGGACAGTATGTGGACCAGGAAGTATGTGGACCAGCTCATGAAGGAAATAGCCAGAACGGGCTAGGCACTGCAAACAGGAAGATATACAGGCCAGATCACCACAGTTGTTCATTAATTTGGGTGTTTCTGTTTTTGGCAGCCCAGCTGAGACAGCCGTGGCTTGACATCCAAGGATACTGAGAAACCACAGCTCCCATTCACTTCAGTTAGAGTGGTGAGCGCTCAACATTTCCAAAAAATCAGGCTCAAATCAGGCACTCAAAACCTAAGTGAACCCTTCTGGCCGAAGAGTTTACCATGCCTAAGTGCACAAGTGACACCATACATATATTACAAACGGTCATGGAGTTTTAATGGGGTGTGCTACCTATGGGCTGTCTGCCTGGGGTACCTCCTCCCATACCTGTGGGCTTGGCAGCAGAAGGGGCAGAGGCTGGCTTTGCAGGTGGCACAGTGCTTCACGGCTTCCCCGTCCGCACAGAGGTCACACAGCATTCCTGCGCCTTGTGCCTGCCTGGACTCCAGCAGCACCTCGTTCATGGTCAGGTGGTCAGTGGTCAAGTCATAAATACCACCTGGTGGCAAATCCACCTCGGTGTCACAGATGGGACAGAGGATGCTGAGCGGTGGCTGACGATGATCCTGGAGCCACGACCCATCTGAGGTAGAGTCTGAGTCCTCCCCCTGGATGCTGAGCACTGAAAAGGGTTCCAGCTGCTCAAGGCAGGCCAGGCAAAATGAGTGTAGGCAGGGCAGGATTTTGGGGGAAGAGAAGAGCTTTGTGCACAATGGGCACCTCGTTCTGGCTAAACCCCTGACCTCACCAGGGATTTTGGCCATGATTCCAAGCTGCCGCTGCTGCTCCTACAGGTGGGCCATCTTCTGAAATTCAGATTCTGGAATGAAAATAAAATCTATTTCACAAAAATCAAATGCAGAGAGAAATCTCTGAGCTGCAATTTATTTGCAAATTTGACTTCATTAACCAAGGATTAAACAGAGACTGGGAGTGGTTTGCCCCATACAAAAGGAGCTTCTCTGCCCTAGGTGTTAACATCTGCAACTTAGACTCTGACAATGGGCCATATCCCCCCGTCTTATTTGACTTGTTTTTTCCTCTTTGGATACATACTACTGATAATATCGAAACAAAAAAGCAGTCCAACAGCATTTTAAAGACTAACAAAATAGACTAGCATGGCTATCTCTTATTTTGTTAGTCTTTAAAGTGCTACTGGACTGCTTTTTTGTTTTGATAGTGTACAGACGAGCACGGCTATCTCTCTGTTACTACTGATAATGGGCCTTTTCCACTCTGACTGAATAGACTTTGTCAGCTCTGGCCCTCCACTCTTTAAATACCCTTCTGAAACTGCCACCCCACACTCACTCATGCATCTGATGAAGCAGGTCTTTGCCCATGAAAGGTTATGCTCCAAAATATCTTAGTCAGTCTATAAGGTGCCACAGGACTTCTTGTTGTTCTATTTCATACAGTAAATGTACAAAGAGCGCCAGGGCTGACATGAAAGAGCACCTCTCACAGCACAGCTGTGTCGCACTACCAACCATTCCAGCTGCAAGTGTAACCTGTAACTGCCAACAAATGGAAGCAAATCTGACCTCTAGAACTTCCTACCTAAGCCTCCGCCCCTTGAGAGAAAAGCCAGCTGGCTCCAAACTAAGGCTGGCCAGGAGACTCATTCTTTCTCTGTGTAAATGGTCTAAGTGCAACTACACGGGCCAGCGAACCACACCCAGCAGATGTGTGGTTCGCATAAGTGAGAGGGGGCATTTCGGCAGCATCTGCGCCAGGCGGAGGAGACAAAGCACTCTCAGGGGCCAGGCCCTCACCTGCGCCACTGTCAGGTGGAGGACAAGGCAGTAACTCTTGAAGCTTTGCTGTTGAGTAAGAGGTACACAGGGCACTCCGGGATTAAGGGGCACTTCTGGGCAGGGACTATGAGCAGCGTTCCCTGTGAGCTGTGTGCTTGGGCAGTTGCCCCAGGAGAGCTTCAGCTACTGCCTGGTGATTGGCAAAGCGCCCACAGCCACCAGCCTGTGCTTCTACTGGTGGTGCGCATCAGCACGCGCCTCGCCTCCCTGCGTGCAACATGGACTTCGCCTACGGACGGAGAGAGGGGAGGGGAGCATGGCTGTGAGGGGCACTCCGGGGGCGGCGGGGACATGCTGTCAGGTCTACCGGAGGTGCTCTCAGCGGGCACAGGGGCCCCCTGCCATCACTACCAACCCGCCGTGGGGGGAGCAGCACTAGGAGGCCCGGGGCTGTGCTCGGAAGGGCCTGATGGGGCTTTCGGGGGATGGTAAAGCCAGGTGCTGCCCCTGCGGGCCGGGCTGTGGCCGCCGCGGAAGGAAGCATCGCCGCGGGACGCGGGGTGCAGGGCTGGCCGGTGGCACGGCTGTGGGGGAAGGGTGCTGCCCGGCCTGGGGCACAGGGGCGCTCTAGGGTGGAGCTATGGGGCTGCCCCCAGCCGGGGACACGGGGCGCTCCCGAGGGCGAGGCTGTCAAACCACTGCCGGAGCACAGGGGGCGCCGCCGCGGATGCTCTGCCCGGCGCTGTGGGCTGAGCCCGGCGCCCCTCACAGGCCGCAGCGCAACTTACCCAGCAGCGGCGCCAAGGCCGCGCGGCTTGTGCTGGCCTGGCCCCGCCCCGCCCCGCCCCGCAGCCCAGGCGCGCTCGGCCCGGGGGCGGCCTCGATGCAGCGCCACTCAGCGCCCCGCCCCCCGAGCCGCTCCGCCTCGCTCCCTGTTTTGCACCGCCCCCCCGCCCGTTCCCTCTCTGCCCCAGCGCCCCCACGCGGGGCAGGACCTAGAGCAAAGCCGTCGGGCAGGGGAGAGGTGGGCCGCGGCTCTGGGGGAAGCTGGCACCTGCAGGGAGCTGCCCGGGGGACGCGGCTCTGCCGGCCGGAGCTAGCCGCATTTACCCCCCGGAGACAGCCGGGCGGTAGGAATCGGGCTCCCTTGTTAGTGTGTGTAGCACCGTGGGGGGAGGCCAGCGCGGGGGGCTACTGCCCAGAGGAGCTGGAACAGTTTTTGTAGGGGGGGAGCTAGGAGCCAATGAACCAAATTGTAAATCGTGCATATAATGGAGACCCCTTAAAGTCCGGGGGTGCTGCAATCCCCCACCCCCGGGAACACCTAGTTGCAGCACCTATGCTACAGGCTGAACTCCTCCCACATCCTGGGGACCTGGCTGCAGCCACACTTGAGAATTTGCCAGGCCACAGATGGTCAATATTAGAAGAATGGACTTGTCAGGAACAAATCATGCCAAACCACTATAGCTTCCCTTTTTTGACAGATTTACTGGCCTAGTTGGTAGTGGGGAAACTGTAGGCATGATGGCTATGTCTACGCTACAGCGGTCTTTCAAAAGAAGCTCTTCAAGAAGATCGCTGTGGAAAGAGCTTCTCTCAAAAGAGTGTGTCTACACACAAAAAAGTGGATCAAAAGAGTGATCTGCTCTTTCCATAGAGAGCATCCACACAGCCCCTGCACTTTTGAAAAAAAAGGCCAGGGATCGAAAAGTCAGGCCCCTTGAGAACTGCTCTTTTGGAAAAAAGGGCCCTGCAAGCCTCCGCACATTTTCTTTCAAAAGAAACTTTTGAAAGGGGGCACTCCTCCTGAAACGGGAGTGGAAGACTGATTTTGAAAGGAGCACCGAATTCTTTCTATTTACTTTCGAAAGAATGCTTCTTGTATGTAGACGTTCCACGGGACCTTTCGAAAGAGCCCCCTTCTTTTGAAAATCTTTCAAAAGAGCATGCTGGTGTAGATGCAGCGAATGTGTCTTGATTTGATTCAGTTCCACGTGGCATTTTCATAAGCAAACTAGGCTGCGTCTACACGTGCACGCTACTTCGAAGTAGCGGCAGTAACTTCGAAATAGCGCCCGTCACGTCTACACGTGTTGGGCGCTATTTCGAAGTTGAAATCGACGTTAGGCGGCGAGATGTCGAAGTCGCTAACCCCATGAGCAGATGGGAATAGCGCCCTACTTCGACGTTCAACATCGAAGTAGGGACGTGTAGACGATCCGCGTCCCGCAACATCGAAATAGCGGGGTCCTCCATGGCGGCCATCAGCTGGGGGGTTGAGAGATACTCTCTCTCCAGCCCTTGCGGGGCTCTGTGGTCACCGTGGGCAGCAGCCCTTAGCCCAGGGCTTCTGGCTGCTGCTGCTGCAGCTGGGGGTCCGTGCTGCATATACAGGGTCTGCAACTAGTTGTTGGCTCTGTGTATCTTGCACTGTTTAATGAAAGTGTGTCTGGGAGGGGCCCTTTAAGGGAGCGACTTGCTGTTGAGTCCGCCCCGTGACCCTGTCTGCAGCTGTGCATGGCTCCCTTATTTCGATGTGTGCTACTTTGGCGTGTAGACGTTCCCTCGCTGTGCCTATTTCGATGTTGGGCTGAGCAACGTCGAAGTTGAACATCGACGTTGCCAGCCCTGGAGGACGTGTAGACGTTATTCATCGAAATAGCCTATTTCGATGTCGAAACATCGAAATAAGCTATTTCGAAGTTGGGTGCACGTGTAGACGTAGCCCTAGGGAAATAGGGCCTAGGTGAAATTACTATAACATGGGTACAAACTAGTTGGAAGACAGTACTCAAAGAGCAGTGATTAATGGTTCTGTTAAACTGGGAGGCTATATCAAGTAGGCTCCAACATGGGTCCATCCTGGGTCTGGTACTATTCAATATTTTCATTAATGGTGTGGAAAATGGAGTAGAAAGTATGCTTATAAAAGTCAAAGGTGACATCAAGCTGGAAACAGTTGGAAGCACTGTGGAGAACTGAATTAGAATTCAAAATGCTCTTAATAAATGGAGACAGTTTGACATCAATAAAATAAAAATTAAATAAAGACAAGGACAAAAGTACTGCATTTAGGAAGGAAAAATCAAATGCACAAATAGAAAATGGGGCTGAACTGGGTAACCATGAGTAATGCAGAAAAGGATCAAAGGTGTTATAGTCCATTGCAAATTGAATAGTAATTAACAGGATTATGAAAAAAGGCAAATGTGTTTCTGGGGTGTGTTAATGGAAGTGTTCAGTGTAAGATATGGCAGATAGTTGTCCTGTTCTCTGGACTGGTGAAGTCTCCGCTGGAGGACTGTGCCCTGTTCTGAGTGCCAAACTTTAACAAATAGGTGAATACTGTGTAGTGAAGACTGTTGCTATGCCCTCCTGCAGCCTTCTCTAGACCTGGATCAATTCTTTCAACCTTTCCTCAGAGGTCAGGTTTTCTAAATCTCTTATGTTTGTGGCCATCCTCCTGAATTCTTTCCAAACATGGAAAAAGTTATAAAGAGGATTGTGATCAATTGTTCTCTATGTCTACTGAGAGTATGACAAGAAGCAAGAAGTTTAATAAGCAGCCAGGGATGTTTAGGCTAGATACTATGAAAAGGTACTATAGAGGTAGTTAAGCACTGGAACAGGTTACCAAGGGAGTTATAGGGTCCCTGTCACTGCAGATTTTTGCAAACTGGTTAGACAAACAGCAGTCAGGGTTGGTTCAGTGTATTTGGTCCTGCCTCAGAGCATGGGATGAACTAGATGTCATTTTGAGATCCTTTGCAGTTCTACATTTCTCAGATTCTAATATGATGCTTTACAGTTTGAAAAATCCAGATGCTAAACCTAATAATTTCAGATTAACAATATGTTCTGCTATTATAATGTCTCAGTTCAGCAAACCACTGTTACTGGAGTCTTAATGGGAAAGACTCATTAGCTCATGACCTAATAGATAAATTTATTAGTCTTTAAGGTGCTACATGACTGCTTGCTTTGTTTTGCTAACACAGACTAACACGGCTATCCCTCTGAGACTATGTTGGAGTCTGTGTATCTTCCTGTTGGGAATAACTGAAGCTTCACTACTTGTTTGCATGCAAACTTATTTGTATTATCTAGTCCCCAAACACCCTGCCAGTACCTTTATCTGTTTACATCTATCACAAAATCCTTCCTGAAAGCACTACTTCAGCAAAGCACCTGAAAGCATGTGCCTGATTTTAAGCACATCAGTTATCCATACCTATTCAGCCATGCATTGTAGCATAGGTTTAAAGTTATGCAGAGTCTAATCTGATGCTTTACATTTACATAGTGCTTATTTACCTGGGGGCTCAAAGTGCTTTATTAGTATGGGCAGGCAGGAGCCACTCTTCCTGCTCTCCTGGTTTTAACACACCTCAAACTTACACATTTTTAATGGAGAAATGCAGAGGAAATTGTGGGGAGGATCCGGATGCAACATACATCCTCAGACTGCCTACACTGACATCAGGCATCGGGGTCAAGTTCAAAAGCTTATTAGCAAGAACTTGTCAGACATTTGGATTGGCTTTGGAGAGCGAGCCAGTCTTGGTTTGTACAGAAACTGCTTAGCATCAGAACTGACTTGCACAAGCCTATGCCGCTCTTGTATCAGAGCTGTGCAATCTGGCTCACAAGAATTGAGACAGAATGGCCAGAAAGATCTCTCCCCCACAGCATCTTTTAACTTAGAGGGAAGAGCCCTGGCATAGGTGCTGGAACTAGGAGGGCTGGTGTGAAGTCGCTTCCATTGCGCTCGGGGTTCACAGTTTGGCTCAGTCTCTCTTGGCAGTTGTTTCAGTACCACTGTGCACCAGGTTAAGCACCCATTCGTGCTTCTTTTACCAACCCCACAAGTTTCCATGAAGATGGAGTCCAGGCTGTTAGGAACATTATCCCTAATGAGACTGAGGCACAAATGGTGGCGGAGCTTTGTGACTTTGTTCTCACCCACAAGTATTTCGGATTTGGGGACAAATTATACCTTCCAATCAGTGGCACTGCTATGGGCACCCGCATGGCCCCACAGTACGCCAACATTTTTATGGCTGACCTGGAACAACGCTTTCTCAGTTCTCATGCCCTAGCGCTCCTCCTGCACATGCGCTACATTGATGACATCATCATCATCATCATCTGGACCCATGGGAAGGAGGCTCTTGAAGAGTTCCACCATGATTTCAGCAGTTTCCACCCCACCATCAACCTTAGCCTGGACCAGTCCACACAAGAAATTCACTTCCTGGACACTACTGTACAGGTGAGCAACGGTCACATAAATACCACCCTATACTGAAAACCCACGGACCGCTATGCTTATCTAAATGCCTCCGGCTTCCATCCAGGGCATACTACATGATCCATTGTTAACAGCCAGGCACTAAGGTACAACTGTATTTGCTCTGATCCATCAGACAGAGACAAACATCTACAAGACCTTTACCAAGCTTTCCTCAAACTACAATACCCACCTAAGGAAGCAAGGAAACAGATTGATAGAGCCAGATGGGTACCCAGAAGCCACCTGCTACAAGACAGACCTCACAAGCAAAACAAGAGACCACCACTGACCATCACATACAGCCCCCACCTAAGGCCTCTCCAGCGCATCATCAGTGATCTGTTACCCATCTTGAATAATGATCTTTCACTCTCACACACCTGGGGAGGCAGGCCTGTCCTTGCCCACAGACAGCCTGCCAACCTTAAACAAATTCTCACCAGCCACTACAGGTCACAAACCAGTGACTCTAGGCCTGGAACCAGCCCCTGCAATAGTCCTTGCTGCCAACTCTGCTCACATATCTACACCAGTGACATCATCACAGGACCTAACATCAACCACACCATCAGGGGCTCCTTTACTTGCACATCTACTAATATAATATATGCCATCATGTGCTAGCAATGCCCCACTGCAATTTACATTGGCCAAACTGGACAGTAGCTACGTAAAAGAATAAATGGACATAAATCAGACATCAGGAATGGTAATGTACAGAAGCCAGTGGGTGAACACTTTAATCTCCCTGGACACTCAGTGGCAGATTTAAGGGTGACAGTTCTGAAACAAAGACATTTCAAAAATCAAATGGAGAGACAAATCTCCGAGCTGCAATTCATTTGCAAATTTGACTCTGTTAACCAAGGATTAAACACAGACGGAGTGGCTCGCAGTTTACAAAACCAGCTTCTCTGCCCTGGGCGTTACTATCTCCCCATTAGACTCTGACAAAGGCTCACATCCCCCTGCCGGATCTAACCAGTTTTTACCTCTTCTGGTAAGTACTACTGATACAGGGCCATTTCCACCTTGCTGAATAGACCTTGTCAGCTCTGGCCCTCCCTTTTACTGGGACCCCACTTTTTAAACACCCCTCTGAAACCACCCCTCCACTCGTGCATCTGATGAAGCGGGTCTTTGCCCACGAAAGCTTATGCTCCAAAATATCTGTTGGTCTATAAGGTGCCCCAAAACTTCTTGTTGTTCTCAAATTTCCAGGCAGTCTTGTAATGACCAAGGTCTCAAATCCCTGCTCCTCAAGTGAGTCACTTAACTAAAGGTAGGACTAGAACCAGGACACTATGGCTACACAGCTAAGTTACTTTGAGAGAACAGCAGTTATTTTGAAATAACATTGCTGTCACCTGCACAACGCACACACTATTTCAGAATAAATTCAACATAGCCAGTGTGTTATTTCAAAACTGGTAATCCTCATTTCAGGAGAAATAGCTCCTATTTTGAAATAGTTATTTCAGAATAAGCACTGTTTAGATGTGGACTAAGAGCTAATTGAAACAGGGGACCTCTACCCCTCCCCAGGGTGCCTGGCTGACCATGAACAGGGAAAACTCCCCTCTCCCCACGGAGGCTGCAGGAAGGGTTTGTGATTTGGAGCGCCCCTGACCAAACCACCCTGCTGCTCTGAGCGCCCATGTGCCACCATGAGGACGTCTCAGTAGCTTTCATCAGTTCCCTGGGAGCCTTCTTCAGCCCCCTCTACCGAGAGCTGGTTCAGGCATGCAGGAGGTGTGCACCTTCTTGGTCAGGTGTGGAGATCCAGGACCTCATCGAAGTCTGGAGGAGAGAGGCCAACGTCCAGGATCCCCACACCTGGTGCAGGACTGTCAAAGTCTAATGGCTGCATGGCCAACAGCTTTGCAATGGGCCACATCTGCACCCAGGAGCATGTGTGGATGAAGGTCAAAGAGCTCTGCCAGCCCTACAACAGAGCCAGGAAGGGCAGGTCCCCATCTGGGGCAGCACCCACCAGCTGCCCCTACTTCACTGACCTGGATTGGACCCTCGGGGGCAGGCCACTCCCATCCCCACGCCTGCTGGTCAGCTCTGGTTTGGAGATGCCCATTGTCCTGGTGGAGCATGGCAGTGATGGCAGCAAGAAGGATCTGGACATGGCCAGCCTGTCACCACCAGGCATCCAGGGGACCAGAGGCCACATGGCAGAGCAGTCGCAGGCAGTGGCTGATGCAGGTGAGGGACCATCAGGTGCATGCCATCACTGTCCCCTGTACATGGGCTAGTGGGTCTGGGTGCTCCTGGCTGGCCTCTGCTGTCCGTGCCATGCTTCTCCTAGGCATGCAGCTCCAGGCAGCTGCCACAGCAGACCTTCCATCCTTGCAACCCCCAGGTAAGAGACCCTCCCTCCACGAGCCACCACAGGGAGCAGGGGACATCATCTTACACCCAAATAGCAGGCCCTCACCTGGCCCATAAGCATGCTCACAATCCCATGTCAGCCCCCGCTTCTGGGGACATCAGGGGTCACTGGCCAGAGTGCACATGGGCTGGATCCAAACACAGTGGCTGCGACAGAGCCAAGTACCATTGCTCGTGGCTAGGCTCCAGGCACTGTGTTCCCTGGGATGAGTGATCATCTGCCTTTATCCTATACAGCCTGTCCAGCTGCAAGGGGAGGGCACTTCACATGCCCCAGCACGGCCTCCCAGCCCCAGGGAGATGCAGGTGCACACAGCCACTGGAAGACTACCTGTGGCAGCACCTGATGGCACTCTGGGCCATGCATCATGCCATGGTCAGCTGGGCCCATGACGACCTACAGCTCTGGCAGGAAAGCTGGTGGATGCAGCTGGAGCAGGGCTGCTCCCTGGGCCACAACATGCATGAGTTCATGCAGAGCACACTACCCCGGCCCACTCCAGCCCCTCGCCTGCCGCAGCTCTTCCTCCCAACCCCTCTCAACGCACTGCCTCCCCCTCCACTCCCTCCTCTCCTCATGAGGCCCCCCTAGATTAGTGCAATCTGTGGGGGCCACCGCCCATCAGAGCCTGTGCCCTGAGCCTTCCTCCCCCATGTACCTTCATTCACCTCCCACCTCCCCACTCTGCTGGTTCCTTCCTCACCCTCTCCCTAGTGTTCTTGAATCCCCTTTGTAAATAACAAACAACATTTAGTTTGCCACAACAACATACTTTCATTGCATCATCAGGAATGGGGGGAGCAGGGGGAGACTGCTGCGGATGGGTGTAGCTGAAGGCCCCAGCAGGGTGACCCAGGGACAGGACATATTACATAACAAAATCATTTGCAAGTAAAGAGGAGAAAAGCACTTCAAAAAACCCCAATGTTCCAACTTTTCTTCAACGAAACAAAAAGGGGTAAAAGGAAGAGAGGGAAGTTCACTGAAACTCCAGAAATCAACTACAGAAAACCAAAACCAAACCATGAAAAGTTTTTCTTTAGTTTAAGAAAAAAAAAGTGCAAAATAAAAACAAATATCCACTTAGTTTAGAATTTTTCAGCTCGAGTATCAACCAACTCTACTCAACCTATTCCTAACAGACAGATGCCCCCTCTCAGTCTCTGTTTTCGTGTATGCTGTGGCTTGTGGCTGTCATGCTGCAAAATACTGCATTTAAAACAAAAGCAAGAAGTTGAAAGGCCTGGGGAAAAATGAAACATTTCCACTGTCTGGCTTCTGTGAAAACAGAAACCCATTATCAAAGGACCCCCGGAGATGGACTAGATGGGACTAAACCTGTGTTTCTATTTAACTCAGTAAAATCTTTCCCTGCTCCAGAGACTCACTTCACCAGTACACCATATTACACTAAAAGATGTGTGGACTAGTGGTGACACCTTCACCCTATTGCATAATCCAAGACTGACAGATCAGCAGAGAATGATAACGTCTCCACTGGCTGCTCTGCCTTCTCTGCACTGTTGACTCTCTTCTGCTGTACATGGTTATGAGAGGTTCCAGCACCCTAGCAAACAAGACTTTTAAATCCCAGTTGCAGCCAGTTTTCAACCCAGATGAGGAAAGTTCCATATCTGAAGCTGAATTGCCATGTCAAACAAAGAGACATCCTAAGGTACAAGCACGGGGACATTTAGTTTAATACTCATTTTTGAGAGCACGTGATCCTCCTGAGACCACTGGAAGGTCTGCCACTGACTTCAATGGGACAGCATTTTTAGCCCTATTGGAGGGGCATGAGAAAATTTTTTGTAGTGGGGGAGCTGAGAGCCATTGAACCAAACTGTAAACCCTGTATATGATAGAAACCCCTTCAAACCAAGGGATACAGAAGCTCCCCCGACACTAGTTCACGCACTTAAGCTATTGAGCACAGGCTTAAATGACCTGGTAGGTAAGAAACTAGGCCAAGAGATTAGCATGAGGACCATGTACACCCCTTCTAACATTCTGGAACATATGCAGTGTGTGAACTGTTTTGGGACAATTCAGCAATATCAGAGCTATTGTCAATGTACATGGGTATGCAGCCTGTCTAAACTGATCTCCACCAGGCATCAGCCTGGATGGAGATTCTCCAACTGTCTTAACTTTATCATTTAACAGCTAGCGTTAATGACATAATGGCTACGTCTACACTAGCCAAAAACTTCAAAATGGCCACACAAATGGCCATGTCGAAGTTTGCTAATGAAGCGCTGAAATATATATATTCAGTGCCTCATTAGCATGCAGGCAGCCGCAGCACTTCGAAATTGACGTGGCTCGTCCAGACGGGGCTCCTTTTCGAAAGGACCCAGCTACTTCGAAGTCCCCTTATTCCAATCTGCTCATATGAATAAGGGGACTTCGAAGTAGCCGGGGTCCTTTTGAAAAGGAGCCCCGTTTGGACAAGCTGCGCGACGGCGAGCTGCGTCAATTTTGAAGTGCCGCAGCCACCTGCATGCTAATGAGGCACTGAATATGTATTTCAGCACTTCATTAGTAAACTTCAAAATGGCCATTTCGAAGTTTTTGGCTAGTGTAGACACGGCCAATGAAACACAGGATCTGATTCAGCTCGCATTGGTTTAGTCAAGAGTAAATGTCTCCTGTAGCTTACAATGAACGTTTGATCAGTGCATACCAAAATCCACATTTAGGAGATTCTATTGTTTCTATGAAATCTCCTCCTTGTGCCAAAAATTATACAGCAACAATTAACTCTAGAAATGGCTACCAAAGCATGCTATAATAATGTAACAAAATAAACAGCTATGAACATATTTTGATTATTGCATTTTATTTACAGTTTATAATTAAAAATTGATAATCTAATGTATCAAATCAATCTGTACAAGGTGATGGCCCCAGATATGTACTCACAGGATAAAAAACAATTTAACACAGCTGCAGCAGCTCTTGGGCATAGTACATCACGTAGTTCAACACTGCATCAAAGACCAAATGGCTTGGAGGTAAGGGTTGCAACCTCAAATAAACATTTTAGATTTGTCATAGATGTCCCCCTAAAACAAGAAACCTTAAGGTCTGGAAGTCATAAGTGATGAGTTAACCATGCTTCAAACCCAGTAGCAGTTAATGCGCTGAGAGTTTGAGTTGGTCCCTCTATGAAGTACATTGCAGCCCTAGTTAAGAAATGCCCCTAGCTTTTAAATCCTACAAACATTCAAATGTGTATAGGGAGAAAAATGCCAGAATAAAGGGTTTCCTGTTAGGAAGGGAGATTTTTGTATTTTTAAATCGTCCATACTATATGTAGCATAGTCTCTTTTTAAATTCTACCAGATGGGAGTAGCTTTGTCCACCTAGAACAGAGGAGGGTGGAACAGAATTAAGAGCAGGGGATCGTCTCATACAATACTCTTAATTCTTTCCATTTTAAGAAAACTGGAAGAGATCTATGGAATGTGCTGAGACCTGAAAGGCTTATACCTGTCTTGATATATTTCCAAACACTAGACATGCTAGTTTATAACACAGACAAAGCAGCAGAGTTTAGGATTTTGTACTGACTAAGCAGCACTTACTTGCTTGGCCCTACACGATGGAAAATAAGGTATTAGAAATGGAAGTGTCAGAAGATGACAAGCAGATGAACTGTGAAGCAATCCAGTCACTTACTTAGATGCCCTAAAATATTAAGAATGTCTCAAATGGTGGAAGAAGATTCTAACTACCAAAAAGTGGGTGAGAGGCAACTGAAGGCAAGAAACTAACCACAAAAGGATTATTATTGACTAAGGGAAAAACAAAATATCTAAATCTAATCAGGCTATATACTGTAAGAAAGTGGCAGATGCTGGTCATTTAATCAATTAAACCCTTCCCCTCACACCTCAATGTTAAGAATGGTAGCAGAATCTCAAAAAAGCAAGGGAATTCTCTTTAAAATGTCCCTCTTCCCCAGGTAAAAAGGAAAATCCTGCTCAGTCCCAGAGTTTGGAACAGGGTGGCACAGAAAAGCTGCTCACTGTGCCAATAAAACTGGAGTTGTCATGTGAGGCTTAAGGAAGTTCGGGTGCCAAAAATCAGAACAGTAATAACCTCCGTGGTCATGACTAACCCATCTGTTATGGCTTTCAGACAAGAGGACTCTCTTTGTACAAGACAACAGATTCCACACTCCAAGCATAATGAACTTCTTTATTTTTGAAACAAGTCCCTACTCAGTGACTCCAAATGGACTCACCAATGATGTTCCAACCTGTTCTGTTACCTATACAGTTCTTCTCAACTGAATTGTCCTATTTATTTCCTTGGCTTCGCAGACAAGTATTGGAGATGGTGCATGAAAGAACAGTTGGTGTCTTCTCCAGAAATCCCTTTCTTCAGCATGCCTTATGTGAACGGATGCCAAGAAATGGGTTAAATCTGCATCAACGGAGACTGGAATGTCAAATTCCATTCCCACCTCTGAGCTCCACCCTCAAGGCTGTTACTGCATTAGTGTGAAGGAGAGCACAAGCATAGAGCACAAGCATAAGCTGATGGACCTCTGTATCCCGGTGGCACGGACACATTCACACCTCGACAATTAAAATTCACACGTTGGGGAGAGGGATTGGAGACATCTATAGGTGATTCACAAAAGAAATATAAAACAGAGTCTATGTGATTCAATTTCAGTTACATTATATGCATTGATAGTGCAAACCAGCCTTCTTCTCTTTGCCGCTCCACCTGCAGGAGACAGGGGTGGAGAAAGGTACTGAGGTGAGTTTTGCACCACCCTGTTACTCCCACAAGATACCATTTACTATCAGCTTCTACAGATCCTCTAGCTCCCCACTATGTGATCGGTACTACGAGAACTTCCCTTTCTGCTATCAGCACTATGATGCATCTCAACACCACATGCAGAGCAGACAATGGCCTCGCAGATAGCGTTAAGAGTGCACCCTCCTCTCCTGCTAAACAAGGAAGCTCTGAAGGAAATCTGACGCTCACCAGGATACTGGAAATCTTGATTCTGATCTCTTCCTTATGCTTGGAGAAAAAAAGTAGCATTCATACAAGTGAGTGACAGACAGCACAGATTATTGCCACGGATAAGCCAGGTAGGTTCTCTGCAAGCTTGCCAGCCTCTTCGTGCTATATATGGCTCTTCCAAATGTATCTACCTTTACTTGAAACCCTGTGTAGGAACACCAGTGACTAAAAGACCAGTCAGACTGACAGAGGTACCAAATTCTATGGTGGTTTGATAACATGCACTGGGAATACAGTCCTAGCATTACTTCATTTATCACTTGTAGTTCTTTAACACAAGTCTCTAGAGACAAGTGACTAGTCACATTAATGTACTGCAACAGACTCCCCTGCATGCAGAAATAAAAGGAGCAGAATCCAGTCACAATGTGTGTCTAGAATTTTCATTACATCCGTGGAACACAACAGAAGTGAAATCCCATAGCTGAAGATGCTAATGTACATCCATACTTAAGTCTTACCTTTGTCCTCTGATTGACAGGTGTCAATTTCATACTTCCTGAAGTAGTACTTAATGGAGAACAGGTCTTGCTAGAGGCACCTGTAGATCTATAGGAGTATGAAGTGAGGTGAAAAAGATCAGAGACATGAGCCTGGCATCTACACCAACAGCCTCCAACAAATTATTTAAATCTATGTCACAAGTAGTGCTGCTATGCCAACTGCAAGTACTGAAAGTTACTGAAATGGAAACATGCACCATCGCAACCCCAAACAACTGAAATACATTTTTTTCTGTATTATCCACTTGATTGCCATGAGAGCTACTGTTCTTTATGTCAACCTGTTAGTATCCCAAAGGGGTAGGTGTGTTTGTTTGTAGCTGCACAAACAACAAGCACTCCTGCAGCACCTGAAATATTAACAAATTTATTAGGTCATGAGGTTTTGTGGGTAAGACTCACTCCTTCAGGTTATTGGGGTAGATAATTAGAAACCAGAGTTTATATGGAAAGGAAAGGAAGGAGGACGGAAAAAAGGGATTATCGATAGGACCAGTAGATTAAACAAATTAATTTAAGCAGGACTCGTTGTTCCTGCAAATATCAAAAGGTGGGGAAATTGTCCGTGGAATACATAAGATAACTGAGATCTCTGTTAAGGCCTCATTTAGATGTGTCAGATTTGCAAGTGAATTCCAATTCATATGTCTCCCTCTGTAATCTTGTAGTAAAATCCTTTTGTAGAAGAACAGGTACTTATAAATCCATTATGTCCAGGGAGGTTAAAGTGTTCCCTATAGGTTTAAATTTCTTACAGTGATAGACAAGCCCCTTCAGTTGCCATAGTAAGCATCTATATTAGAGCTGCACAGCATTTCTAGGGTAGACATACCCTTAGCACATGAAAGCAAGGAGAGACAGCTTACATTAGTTTGCTTTCTGTGAAATCCAGGCCAGAAGTTAAAGTGGTTAAGTGCTGCAGGATAAACACCATCTCAGGGTGAATGGCAGGTAAACTCCACTTGGGGAAACAGCTCTCACTGGTATAGGAAAGTAGTATTTTTACCCACTCCTCCCAGAGATAAATCAAGAGCCTCTCAGCATTTGTCTGTCACTTGCTCAGCCAGAAACTAATCAGTTGGTTTTTACCTTTTTATGCTTATCCCACTGGCAGGAGAAGGAGTATCTCCTCTGGAGCTGTCCATAGTTTCTGCCACTGGAATGGACACCTCAGTTGTCCTCTTTACCTTTTCTAGAGAATAAAGGAGTATTGCTCAGTTCTGGTGAAGGTTCAACAACCTCTCCATTCATATATTATGTAGCACCTTTCATTCTGTCCCTTTGATTTATATTTTTACTTCCCCAGTTTCTTAGTGTACCATTTGTATTGCACTTTCAGACTCCAGTCAGGGACCAGGATCCCACTGGGATAGGCACTCTATACTCCCCTACAAACAAGCTTCAAGCTCCATCCTTTAGACTTTTTCAGTGGTTCGTTAACTAATGGCCTTTTCTGCTTCCACATTTTGCTTGACATTTCACTTAGCTACTAAACAAAAGGATTGAGAAGTCCTGATTCTGCTGAACAGCTTTAAAAAATACCATGTTAGCTAGTCCATGGACCTTGGGCTAGCTGGAAGAATAAATTCTGAATTAACTTTTTTTCTAGTACAGTAGACCCCTGACTCACAATTTCAACTTAAGTGTTTATTGCAACAATGCGAGTCAACCCTGTGAGCGTTGGGGACCCAGCAACTAGGGGGCAGCAGTGCTGGTCAGTTTCCTGGTTCCTACAAACAGAGGGGAGATAGGAGCCAGGCTGCCGCCTGGTTCCCTGCTCCCTGCCACTCCTGGCAGCGCTGGTCGGCTTCCTGGCTCCTGGGAGCGGTAGGCATATGGGAGCCAGGCATAGCAGCACTGGTCCGTTTCCTAGCTCCCTGCCACTTGCAGGAGCCAGGAAACTGACCAGCATTGCTGCGCCTGACTCTGGGCTCCCTACCGCTCACGGGAGCAGGGAGCCAGGTGCAGCCAGAACCAGGGGACCCAACGGTGTCAAGGCCCCTTCCCCCACCCGGTTCTGACTTAGGCATGGTTGCCCAGGAATGTAACCTACATGTAAGTCGGGGTCTAGTGTATGTCATACAGTTTAATCACCTCAGAGGATCCTTTAGGTTCTCAGCTAGGAAAGCAGTCCTGAGGAAAAAGACCCCCTCAAAAGGGCAGAAAGCCCTGGGACATGACCAAGCATAAGATGGTGACATCACCGAGCGGGGATTTTAGTCAAATTTTCAATAACATACTGGACTTCCGCCCCCCACAGAAAAGCTCTGCAACAGGGAGGCCTCATCAAGCTCCTAACCACTGTGGAAGCAGAACAAGGGGACGGGGAAGGAGAAAGAGGCACTCTTGCTGCCCATGACTAACAAGTTCAATTGTATGCCCTAATTGTAAGCAGACTAATATACTCCTCCTAATGGCTCTATGGACATTAGCATGATGAAAACTGACTACAGTATGACAACTGCCACAATTAATTACACAGAAAAGTAACTTTACGAAGTATTAGCAGATACATTTCATTAAGACAGATAAAAATGTAACATCTGTAAACAAGGATAGCCTATACCACATGGCCAGACAGCTTTCAGCTGACTGTTAGCAAGTGCACTGTTTACCACGCTGTTTGGAAACAGATGATTTAAATCAACTGAAGATAGAGGATACATAGAAAAACATACCTTACTGCGTAGCAAAAATGAGGACTACGTACCAGGCCAGTTTACAGGAGGAGGTAAAATAGGTGATACGGCTGGAGAGATAGGGTTGACAGCAGCTGATTTTTGTTGATCTATCAGCTGCAGCAATTTGTCACGGGCTTCCGCACTTTGGCGGTTCAGCTCTGCTATTCGTTCCTCCAAGCTCTTTGGTTCTTCTGGCAAAGTCTAACACAAATCGTTACAAACAAAATAAATGTGGAAGTTGTAGCCTTAGAAGACCTGCAGTAGATTAAGCCATTTTACAAAAACTGATCATTCGGGCAGAGTTTGGTTTCAGTAATTATAAAGAACGAGAGCATCTTTCAGGTAAACTTGTGATTTTATATGCCCTTTTGCTCTAGCATCTGGGTGCTTGATAGACTAAATGCATCTTCACAGTAAGTTAAGCTTTACGCCTGCTGGGTCCGACACGCTCTCTGTTCACCACGTGGTGCATGGAGAAGCATACTGTGGCAAATGCGGCTCGGCGGGCTGACGCAGCGGCTCAGGAGCTCGTGCGCCATGTGGATGGCTCAGGGGCTGTGTGGTGGTTTCGGCAGCTCCTTGGGTGCTGCACAGTGGCACCTTGGGGGCCGCATGGCCGGAGCTGCCCAGCCCCTAGCGCTGCACAGCGCAGTGCCACACCAGTCACGCGGCGCCCGAGCTCCTGACACCGCATAGCATCTAAGAAGCTGCAGTGCGAGCACCCTGGAGCCACCACCCGAGCCACTGCACTCTCAGGGCTGTGCAGCTTGGGGCTGGGCGGCTCTGGCGAGTTATCGGGGGGAAGGAGGGTAGGGTGCCTGGCTACAGGGGTGGGGGAAAATAGAGTGCCTGGCCGGAGGGTGAGGGGGGCAGCATGTTGCAAGTGGGTGTCTTCCTTTTGGACACCACTGCTTTATGCTGTCTGTTATGGGCAATTTTCTTCTTTGTATCATTCCAATCAATCAACCAACTAGAGCCAAGCAATTATTTCACCAAAGAAGTATGCATTAGATGTGTGAGGGAGAAAGGGTTCCGAGATGCTTAAACAGAAATCTACTGTCTCTTTAAGCCATGCTTACTTTCTGGAGGCTTAGCCACTGTTTTGTCTGTTGCATAGTCACACACACACCTGGGCAAACTGAGGGTAATATGACCGTTCTGTGTTAATACAGTTCTAGATCTACTTTCCGTAGTTGTAAACAGCTAGACATTATGTAAGACAATGAAGAATTAAGCCCCTAGGTCACCCGCAATGCAGCACCAGTGATGGCAGCATGCATATAGCTGTAGTGAAGGGAAGTTTCAGGGGTGTACGTTGTCCGTTCCTACTCAAAGCAGTAGCTAGCCTATCTACACCATTACTGGTGGAAGCGCACAGCTGGTTAACATCAGGTCCCAATTTTCCTAGTGTAGACAGAGACCTCTCTTCCCGCAGACATTAAGGATAAGCCAGTCATGCTTACATGGTACAACAGATTAGGCCTCTTTAAGTCTGCCATGCATTCTTCAGTGGCCAGCATTCACTTCCACCTGGGAAAAGGCTGCTTACATTATCATCAGGGCCTCAGATAGGGAACTGCAGTTGCAGTCTTCAGTGAAAAGGAAGCATGAAGATGAGGGAGACAAGTTGGCTAGAGATGAAGTTAAGAAAAAAAGGAAGACCTCCCTGTACACAAAACAAATTGTACTTACTCCCTTACAGCAAATGACATAGTTGGAAATTAAAAAGGAGAGACCCCGTGCCCCCACTAGACCTGACATCTCAAGTCAAGACTTTGAGGAAATGGAGAAGGGGGATGAAGGGCAACTCTGTCTTTACCTTTGGTTACATTCTTACCTGTCCCTGACCCTGCACAGCCAATCCTAAACTAGTGTTTGTATTTTGCTTTGGCATTTCCTGGTGTAGGCCATCAGCTGCTTTTTGAGAGCAATCTCTGAATTTGCTCAGCTGTGCTTTCATAATGGAGTTCTGCATTGTTAGCTCAGCTATGGCTCCTAGCAAATCCTTGCTTTGAATGTGCTCCTCAGGTGCACTGGGCTTTTGCTCCACTCCAGAGTCAGCAAAGGCCCATCTGTCCAGTGGAGACAAGGTGCTTCTCCCTTGCTGACCATCTGACAGTAAAGAACTCTCCAAGTCTTTGTGAGCAGGAGGAACTCGCCACCTCTGGGTGAGAAGGCGATTCTCTTCATTTGCGCTCCGATTTCCCCCAGAGGAAGGTGAGCTCTTTTGCCAGTTTGGCGCTCCCTCAGAGGCTTGCATAGATGGAGAGATGTGGGATGCAGGGCATGTTTGAGCTGCCGTCTTCAGTGCTGTAGACAAGGAGCAAAGGAATAGTAAACAAACTGTCTCCTGTAAGGGGAACGACTGTGCAGTGATAACCTAATGCAGTTAAGTCACAGAGAAGGGCTTCAACTGTAACACAACTAAGGATGGGGACGTGGATAGTTTTCTACTCAGGCTGCACTGTTGGCTTATGTTCCCCAAACGAAGTTACTGCAAATATTTTCACAAATACAATAGAACTGCAGAATTACAAAACACCAGAGTTACCAATGGTCTGGGCAACCACACACCTTATTTGGTACCAGAGTTTACAATAAGGCAGCAAAAACAGAACCCACACACACAAAAGCCAAAACCCAAACACAGTACAGTACTGTATTAAACATAAGCTACTAAAAAGCAAAGTTTAAAAAAGCTTTTAAAAGATTTGATAGGGCAAGGAAATGTTTATGTGCTTACTTCATTTACACTGAGATGGTTAAAAGCAGCACTTTTCTTCTGTATGATAAACCTTCAAAGTTCTATTAATTCAATGTTCAGTTAACTTTTGAAAGAACAGCCATTTTTTGTTCAGCACTACCAACTTCTATTCCTGAGATATTTGTAACTCTGCGGTTCTACTGTACTTGGCTTTTAAACTAGCAGAAGCAAGTGGGGTGAAGTGCCAGGGAAGTGAGGAACTTAACTTTTCAGTCTGTAATATCAATTAGGGACTTCGAAAGGTGCAGGTCCTTTCGAAAAGGACCCCCGTGTGGCTGAGCCGCGCACTTTCGATAGCAGCGCTTTTCGAAGCGCCGCGGCCGGAAGCAGCCTAATGCTAATGAGGTGCTGAATATTCAATTCAGCGTCTTATTAGTAATCTTCAAAATGGCCATTAGCATGGCTATTTCGAAGATTTGTGCCCGTGTAGACACGCCCACTCTGCCATAAAATTATTTCTAAGATTACTAATAAGACGCTGAATTGAATATTCAGCACCTCATTAGCATTAGGACGCTTCTGGCTGCGGCGCTTCGAAAAGCGCCGCTATCGAAAGTGCGTGGCTCAGCTACACGGGGTCCTTTTTGAAAGGACCTGCACCTTTCGAAATCCCCTTATCCCGCTCACTGATCGGAATAAGGTGATTTCGAAAGGTGCGGGTCCTTTCAATAAGGACCCCCGTGTAGCTGCAGGGAGCCATGCGCTTTCGAAGCACCGCGGCTGGAAGTGTCCTAATGCTAATGAGGTGCTGAATATTCAATTCAGCATCTCATTAGTAATCTTCGAAATATGGCTATTTCAAAGATTTATGCCTGTGTAGACACAGCCAGTATGTTCTGCATTTTATAAAGAATGATCTCTAATTATTCTCATAATCAAACTCAAAGGGAAAATGCAAAATGCTGAAAATAGCATATGAGTTACCTGCTGCTAAGCTAGCATAGTTTGTCTTTCCCCAAATTTTAGAATTTGCTTTTGGGTACAGAGTAATATTTCTGAGAATTTGGAAGTAAATCTGTGGTTTAGGAGTTAATGTTAACAGTTCTTTAAAACAGCTAATGGCAGACCATTTTATTATCCCTAATAACCATACAGTGCAAACTCTTCAGACTTCCCATATTGTTAAAATTTACTGAAACTTAGTACATAGGCTACATTTAATAATTATTTTTGAGGATTAATGGTAATTTCTACCTGTCATGCTTCATAACTGAAAGTTTGCTCATCAGAAGGGGTGGCGCAAATTGACAATTAGCAGTCAGAAGAAAGACAAGCAGGGAGGGGACAGACACAGCTCCTGGTGCAAAGGCAAGAGACCTGGGTTCTGATGCCAGGTACCTGATTGCCCAAACTGTGAACTTGCACAGGAAGGCTGCCTCCAAAAACCAACCCATCAACCAAGTAAACTAGGGGTCAGCAACCTTTGGCTCCAACCACTGCCACCACTGGCTCCTCTTGGGGCTCCGGAGACTGCCACTGCTTAAACAAAAGTCTAAATTCAGCTGTCTGCTAATGAAGCAACTATACTTAGTTTTTTTGTTTAAGTGGTGGCAGCCTCCGGAGCCACTCAGCAGTCAGCTGTGGCAGGGAGCCTAGAAGTGAAAGCTGGCTGGGCAGGGAGCCACCTCACATGGGCGGAAGTCTAAGCTGGCAGAAGAACTGGGAGGAGGGTGGCCGAGCCTGCCCCTGTCAGAGCCATACAACGACACCAAGGAGAAGATAGAAGGGAGAGGTGGGTATCTGTGACCTCCACAGAACTGCATGCGCTAGGGTGATTTAAGCCTGCGGGTGGGGGGGAAGGACGCTGGGGCTCAGAGGAGTTACTCCTGGGGATGGGGCCAGGGTTTAAGCTTAGGAATAGGGGGCTAAGATGGGTAAAGCCTGGAGATGGAGGTAACAACTTTCTAACTGGTACAAAGCATTGTGTGCACGCTGTTCTTAAAATAGGGGTTACAAAAAGCACGGTTTGATGTTATTTACTAAGGACTGTCTCATATTCACATACATTGTGGCTTTTGAAGTACTGATTTTGTGACTGAATTTTAAAAAAATGGCTCTTCTCGTGATTTCGGTTGCAGACCTCTAAACCAAACCAAACAAATGGTCATGGCCAAATGCTGATGAATGTTCTTTCAATAGAGAACAACATACTTGAGAGTGGGAACGCAAGATATATGACACCATGGCTACGTCTACACTAGCACACTACGTCGAAGTAGCCTATTTCGAAGTAAGGACATCGAAATAGGCTACTTCGACGCATATCGTCTACACGTCCTCCAGGGCTGGTGCCGTCGACATTCCACGTCGAAGTACTGATGGGGAACATCGAAAGGAGCTGCCCCGGAAGGAAATGCGGAGCATCCACACACACAAGCGCTCCCCGTTGAAATAAGAGGCCAGCAAAGCCCCAAGCCACTCCCTGAAAGGGCCCCTCCCCGACACACTTGCCCTGCACAGCACAAGATCCACAGAGCCGACAACCCGTTGCAGACCCTGTGCAAGCAGCACGGACCCCCAGCTGCAGCAGCAGCAGCAGCCAGAAGCCCTGGGCTAAGGGCTGCTGCACACGGTGACCACAGAGCCCCACAGGGGCTGGACAGAGCGTCTCTCAACCCCTCAGCTGATGGCCGCCATGGAGGACCCCGCTATTTTGAAGTAGCAGGATGCGGATCATCTACACAGGCCCTATTTCGACGTTGAACGTCGAAGTAGGGCACTATTCCCATCTTCAGATGGGAATAGCGATTTCAACGGCTCACCGCCTAATGTCGATTTCAACATTGAAATAGCACACAGCGCGTGTAGACGCGACGTGTGCTATTTCGACATTGTGCCAGCTACTTCGAAGTAGCCGGCTAGTGTAGACGCACCCCATATGTGTAGGATCTCATTCTGTCCAAAGAGAGGCCATCTTACCATTCTGAAAATGAGAGAAATCCTGGATACTCCTCTGTCTAGGTGGAGATAACAACACAGCTGGCTGGAACATATGAGTTGGCAAACTGTTACCAGCCACCGCAGTGTCTGGGGGACTTGTCCACTGGGAAATTTTCACAGGCAACTCCTCCTGTGAGGATACAGGTATGTTTTCCCTGCTGAAAATATTGTTCCTGGGCACAGAGGAGTATATACTAGGCTTCTCTAAAGAGACACAAAGCAAGAATCAGGTGCGTTAGAAACAAATTTTAGTATATGAGCAACAGAAGAATAAATTCACCTCAAGACAGATCTTGCAGTTGTATATTTGAAAATATGGGGGTGTGTGATTCACCTAACTGTTTTACCGTCAGTGAAGACCTATACAATAAGCGTGCATGGAAAGAACACAAAACCTTAATATACCTAAGGTAACCTTATCTCTGAAACAAGTTTCCAAAACTCCAAGATGGAAACTAAAAAACTTCAGTGATCCAAAGGACATCAGATTGTAGATCACCTCAATAAAAGACTGTCACTGAGTGTGCAACTGTCAGCCATTCAAAATACACACCTATGTATTTGGCTCTTCATTGTAAAGTGGATCGGTTCACAGAGAAATACCGGTTACCACTGTATTTCCTATCATTTGGTGATGTATACTGTTAAGCAAAGGAATTCTCTTCCCAAGAATTTAGTCACACAGATAAAAACTAAGCAGGTTTATTAAAGTATACTGGGAAGAAACTTAACAGCAATGCTCTTCAAAGATGTGTCAGTAACACGGACCTTATACAGAGGTTACATATGTAATGCATATCATTATCATATTGTTATTGTGCCAGTTAAAACTAGTCCAGTTTATTAGTCCTTTGTGTAACAAGAGACAGACCTTGTAAAAAGAAGTGGGAAAAGCATGGGAACGCAGGAGGGGCTGGGGTGTACCAAAAAGACAAGCATGCAGCAGAAACAGAAGCTAAATAGTTTCTGAGCAAAAGACCTTCAGGGTCCTTTGCAGCTGCAACTTTAACACAAACAGCAGACATTCTTTGAGGGGTCTGGTACAGGGAAGGTAAGTCTGTCTCTAAGCAGGGAGATTCTCGAGACCCAGCTTGGGGCTCTGGCCCAACAAGGGGCATCACTAAAGTGAGGGCCTGGGATAACTCTCAGGGAAGGTCTGACAATATCCTCCCTCCAAATTCACTCTCTATAACTAGTATGCACACAGTCATCTAAACTGTGGCTCTCATTTTCATATAACTGCAAAGCAGAGAGATCTCATTTATGCACTGGTGTCCAAACAGAGTATGAGCGCCAAGCCCCATGCTATATTCCCAGCTTTAGGCAGATGTTTTCAATTGGAACACCAAAATAATCTTCAAAACAAGTGGGTGAAAACTTATTTGCTTTCAGCTCTGGTTTACCCCCATCCTGTCATACTACATGGTTCCAATTACAACACAGTCATCACTATTAAATGGTCATTTGGAACATCACCTTTCTTCCCCCAGTCCCGTTTGACATAGGAGTACTGTAGAGGTAATGCACCATTTTCCACCTGAACTCTGTAGACAGGACCTTTCATAATGACACAGCATGAATGGCTTTCTTGAGAAATAAGAATGAAAAGACCTTGTATACTGCCTCACGGTTGCAGGACACTAGCAGTTGAGACATTCAGTGCACGGACTATGGAGTGCAGACATATGAATGTGGACTGAAAAGACTGATTACACCTATTTATGAATATGTACAATATTTCACTGCTAAAGTTGTTGCCAGATCAAGTGTCTAGGGCAAACTACATTCTAACAGTGAGGTCAAGAGTGGGAAGGAAAAAAAAAAAAAAGAGCTCTCTAATCCACTAGCCCCTCACTAGGTTTTGACATAAGAGTTGGTTTCCACCTTTTCCTAAAGAAGCATCCAAACACAGGCACTGGAAATAGGGGTTTTGGCATGCTACCAAACCCGCTTGCTTGGAGTGGTTACCACCGCCTACAGGGCTTACAGTTTGGTTCAGTAGCTCTCAGCACCCCCATTATACAAATTGTTCCAGCACCCCTTTTTTTTTGGGGGGGGGGGGAGGGACTGACAGGGGTGGGTGGGCAGTAAACCCTCGCATTTAACAGACTTTCAGGAACAGAAGACACCATCCACCCTACTAGTCCGTTAAATCGAGGGTTTACTGTACCTGTTAAAATAACTAATGAGTTAGCCTCGTCTACTACTGTATCTGAAACACATGGCTCCAGTGCTGGAATCACCCAGAGAGGAGTCTGAGGGGAGTAAGACATCTCCTTGGTCAGGAATTGCAGGAAGAAACATGCTTTGAAGCTTTGATCCTTCTGAAAGCCTTTTTTTTTGGATGCCTCCTAATGAGAACAGAGGGTTTGGAGAGGTTACCTGTGTTCAAGTTTTGCTTTGAAACCTGTGGAGTGATGGCAGAAACAGCTGTGAGGCCTCTTCCAAAACAGAATCCTCATAGGGAGAGTAAAGGAAAGGGTCATTCATGGCAAGAGAAGTGTTTGTGGTACAATCACATCTACAACATAGGTCCACTGTTTACAGGGCTAAACCTCACAGTCCAGATACAGACTTGGAATTGCCAGCAGAGGGAGAGACCTCAGCCAGAGCTGTACAGCAGGGAGAGACAGAAAAAGGAGAAAAGAGGAGGAGAATAAGTCTGTAAAATCCAAAAAGAGTAGCAGCTATGTGCTTGGACCAGAGCATCTGAGAAGAGCTGCTCACTGTGACTACAAGCAGATAACAGTTTCCAGGTTTATATGGGAAGTGCCTAGAAGGCACAAAGATTTAACCCATTTATCTTCTTCTGTGGAAAAAAAATTCATTAGTTAGCCAAGGACTAGACAGTGACAACAATTATCATGCTCAACAGTAAATTATCTGGCATAGTCCCAGTGAATTCAATGAGATAACAGGTATCTGTCTGTATCAGTGATTTTTGGCAACTATCCAAAGTTATTAATGCACTGAAGTGACACCCACCTTTACTGCTGACTGCCACTCCAAAATCTGCTGGACTTTGCCCTCTGCTAGGATCTGTTATAGGGAGGCTTTTGAATGCACGAGTGAGTGAAATCAGCTGCTCATCTGTCACCACCATGTACTGTTGAAGCCTTTTCTAAGAGAAGGGGAAAGAAAAAAAAAAAAAAAAAAAAAGAAAACACACGGAGATCAGCATTCCAGGGATAGAAATGAGATACAGATTAATTCCTCTCAGTGGAGGAATATATATTTCCCATCTTAGTGTCAAAGCTTTTCTCTGACCAGTAAGGTGCCAAAAAGTGGCTTCCCCACCCCTTCCTGACTAACGTGATATTTTATTGCTTATTCTCCACTGCCCCCATCCATCTCTTCCTTCCCCAGGCTGCTTTCTCTTATGGCTGCAACATCCACCGAAATGCACCACAGCTGCAGAGGGGCATGCTGAAATCAATATCAAATCAGTTCCATTTCACTTCCCCTCCAGTAGTAATACAGTGAGAGTAAAGAGACAGATTTTTAAAACACGTAGATTGCATAGTAAGCATCCCCTGAAGTCACGCTAAGTTATACTATACTAACTCAGTCATCTGTCAAAGTTTAAAAGGGATTTTCTTTAAAAAAAGATTTTTCATTGTTCCCTTTTAAATTTATACGAATTTGGAGCTTGCTGAAGTGAGCATATAACACTAGTTAGAATGAGGCACTTATGGCTGGGATTACACTTGCACACACCCCTCTATCACAACCCCATCTGCTATTAGAGCCCTCCGATTCTACTATCACACTTCCAGTGCAGATTTGCAGAGCTCCCACCCTCAAGCTTAAGGTCCTCTTCTTTGTGCTGCTCTGCCAATGTATGTCTGCTCAGACATCACTCTAGAGCTGAAGAGCCTGTTTAAATTTTTCACTCCATTAGTTCCTGCCTTGGGTTTCAGAGGGTGTCAAAGGAAAGGCTTAGCAACTCTCTGTACCTGCATGGCAGCACTTTCTTCTCGGACCAGAAGGATTTCAGCTGTCAGAGCATCAATCAGTGCTCTGTGTTCACTCAGCACCCCCTCAGCTTGCTGCCTCATCGCTGCCTCCTGATGCAGCTGCATCTCACTCTGGGGGGAAAACAAAAAAGAAAAAAGCCCAACAAGTTCATGCTTACAAGTAGGAGCAACTCCAAGCCTCACTACCAAGTTAGCATAGAAATACAGCTTTTGCTACCAGATTTAAGGTGATCTTAGTGTTACCACTGTGTGTCTGTTTACTGGACATTCAACCTGACACTCTGTGCAACTTGTGCTACTGTCCTGTCCCCATTCTCCCATGACAGCACAGGAGTAGTGAAGGCTTTTAAAACTCCTATGCTTCTTTCTTCATAACCTTTACAAAAGGACACAACTAATTCTGTACCCTATTATTTTGCACAAAAGAAAATGTAGAGTTGCTGGTGCTACAACTACTCTATGCTACTCGTGACTGGCTTGACCTTCCTGCCCATTCTGGTGAAGACAGGTCAGACTAATCATAGGAGAAGGCATTTATTCTCCAGTGTTGCTTCTACCAGGGCCTTAAGCACAAGAGCTCCCTTTTTTAACTTGCTGAAAGGGAAACAAGTTGGTTTAGAAAACACGCCATTAGAAGAATGTTAAGCAAAGGATTTTGCAGTTCATAGCCCCTTCCCACAAGATCGACAGTTTGTAAACTGATCTTCTACTTTAACATAAGTTAATGCAACAGAGAGATTTCCTCACCGTCCAAGGAGGATTCTAGACACTCCTCCACCTCTGCAATGAGGAGTGAAAGTCCTGGCTTTCCTGCCAACTTAAATCTTTGCCATCTTATCAATGGTGGTCAAGACAAGAGGGAAGGAATGCCCCAGGATATTAGTGATGGTGTTACTCTCCAGCCAGCTGATGCTCCTCCTGGGTTCTGCTGGAGGTCATCTGCCCTTCTATGAGTGTGACAGCATAAAGACTGACAGGCATCTCTGGCAAGACTTACTGCTGGATCTGAAAGATTGCCTTTGAGTTTTGTGTACTGTGCTATCACTGTAGGGATACCAGCACTGATAAAGTAACACACAATGGACTGCAAGTGGAAGCCTCACTGTGAGTTTCCATAAAAAAAACCACATAAGAATCTGGAGAGGTCCTGTTCATGGCTTCCTCTAAATTGCATGGCTGCATAGCTTCCTATTAAGCCTCCCGCAGAAGCACAGAGCTGAAGTGGGGTGAGCTGCTGGGTCTGACAGGGAGGGGCCTTCCCAATGGCCCCAGCACAGAGCTGCCCCGGTAAGCTTGAGCCCCAACCTCCTGCCCCACTTTGAGCTCCCCCGCAGCCCTGAGCGCCCTTCTACACCCTTCATCCTCAGCACCACCCTGAAGCCCACACCCCCAGACCAGAGCCTTCACCTACTCCTGCACAACCAACTGCGAACCCCTCCCCAAAAATGGAGCTCCATCCAACACCCCAACACCCTTATGCACAGCCTTACCCCAGATCCTGCATCCCCAATCAGAGCCCTTGCTCCCCAAACCTCTGTCTCAGCCCTGAGCCCCTCAACCCAAGCCCCACCCTAAAGCCCACAGTCCTAGTCAGAGCCCTCAACTCATGCACTGCAACCCACTGCCCCACAGAGAGTCCTCTGGCCATGCCCCCATCACATGAATTTTGTTATGTGCACCAATATAAAGGTGACGTGTCACACCACCGTTGTCCACACTGGCGCAGATAAAAAAAATGCATTTTGCTTGGGGTGGAAAAAGTTAGAGGGAACACTCATCGCATGTGGAGAAATCTGCTGGACTGTAACTATGCTAGATGCCTTCAGATGAAGTGGGTAGAGTGCTCCTCCAAGTGGCTGTCTGCAAGTAATAGAGGACTTTATTACATCCTTTATTCTGAGACTGCACCATCTGTCCTCCAAATGCAGGGGATGCTAACAAAGTGTCTGGGACCTCTGGTTTTTAACTTAGGAAAAAAAGGCTGTTGACGCCGCAGAGCTTGAATTACCCACTGGACATCTCAGATGACTTCTGCAAGCACTGAGAGTAGATAAGAATATCACCTGCATAACAGTAAATGTAAATCTCCTCCTTCCAGAGGGAGGTACTCCTGGCTATCAAAATCTTGGAGAAAAGCAGTGAAGCTAAAGAGAACCACTAAAAGAGGATTGGATATTGGAAATGAGAATTGTCCACAATTAAGCACACAGTTACTAAGAGGCAGATGGAAGGTGACATGCTGGCACATCTCCTTTAAACTTATGGAACACAAATTGTCCACCTTCTCAATCTCCTAAACTAGGAAGGATAGGTGGTTTTCTCACCTGAATGTGCACCTGACTGATTGGTAGAGGCAGAACCAAGAATGAGCACAACGATTCCATGATTTTTTAGGAACCCAAACCAGACTGAAATAAGAGTTCCAGGCCTAGTGGTATGGGGGGACAGGTTCAATGCATCCCAGATCTGAGTGTCCTTGTACAGATTTTCATATTGATGCTCTCATCAGGTAACCATCTTGAAGTATTCCTTGGAAGATCGATTTGTCTCAAGAAGCGGTGGCCTAGACATGAAGGAAAACTGTCAGCCTGCCTATCATTCAGAAGGAAGTCAGGCCAACAGACTTTCATTGTATCATGGAGAATGACAACTGACTACTTGAGCCCTGCAAGGATTTGGAGAATATCCTCTTCTCCTCTAGAAAAGTAAGAGGATTTGGTCTCACTCAAGCTCTGCGTAAACTTCCCATGTGGACATGCTCAATAGCAGAAGTTGTGGACAATGGAACAATCTTCAGATATAAAGATCAGCTGCAATATAAGCAGGAAAATCTGTCAAACAAGTAGTAGTGAACAATTTGATGACAGTACCAACAGGATTCGGCATAGTAGCTGGCATTGCTACAGATATCAAATGCCACAAATGGCCAAAGACGGTACTCAGTACTGTGACATGGTTAATGCAAGCTGCCATTCAATAAGCCTGCTGCCAAAAATCTTAGTGCCTCACAGGTTAAGCCTTCTGGCTAAGGGCTGGTGTTCCAACCCCAAAAGCCTGGCTACACTTGGATTCCTGGGACCCTCGGGCAGTATACAGCTTCAAAGTTCTACCACAGCAACTGAATTAAGTCTTCCTCAACAATTAAATAATCTGGTACTGAGCATGAACTGGTGCTCCATAAGACTGGACGTGTGAAATGGACAACTGCAAGAATCACGACATGAAATGTAATGGGACTGATTCAATATGGGAAGCTAGCCACTCTATGCCAAGAAATGGAAAGGCTAGCTATTACAATAGCGGGACTAAGCAACACTTTCTGGAGAGCTCAATAGGACTGTTAAGGTCTTCCAATCATCAAAGAATACACAGTTACTGGTGCAGGTGGCTAAGCAGGAAGGAGTGTATAGATTTATAACTGGATGGATCAAACAAGTAAATCTATCATCTGTACATGTAACAATAAGAATGATAAAGGCACTTCCAAAAAATATAATTCAAATATATGCCCCAACAGCCAATGATTTTGATGAGGTCACAAAATTATATGAAAAATCAGTGGTGCAAAGACCAAAGTGGCAATTCTTATGGGAGACTGAAAACAGAAGTAGGAAGGAAAAGAACATCTGTGGCAGCTAGCCCATTTGATCTTAATGAAAGAAGTGACAAAGGGAAAAAGATTCATTGCAAATTTCAAGAAAGAGGACCCATTATTAGGGATGCTTATTTTGACCAAAAAAGAAAGCATGAGGCATACATGAGAATCACCAGAAGGATGTATAAAACCAGTCTGTGATAAAAATGAATGAACCATATGTACAGAAAAAGAGTTAGGAAGGTTAGGATTATGACAAGTGCAGACTGTGGATCAGATCATACAGGGGAATTAATGATACTGAATATTAAACTAAGAGAAACAAAAAACAAACACTAGTGAGAGTGGACTCTTGAAATTCTGATGAATCATGAGCTACAAAGTCACTACAAAGAACAAGTGTTATGGATCAATAATAGAAACAAAAGATCGAGTGGCATAGGAATGCCCAAGAGATTTAATTACAGATCTGCAGAAAAAAGTGCAGGGAAGAAGTTACTATATAAGTAAAACCCATGGATATCCGATGAAATCATTGGTCTGATGGACAAAAGAAAAAAAAAGCACCAAAAAGAAAAAAAAAAAAAAAAAAAACAGAAAAAAGAGGAAACTGAACTAAAGAATAAAAGCAATTTTGCAAAGTCTGAATGGTTAAGTATGAAAAGTAATAACCGGCTACAAAATATAAAGCGAGAAGCATCAAAAAAGATAAGAACCTTAAAACTGGAATGCGATAGGATATACAACCCCTTGCTCTCAAGCGTGGGATTTGAGAGACAGCTCATGGCCCAAAGAGTCCCAACCAGATAAGCCTGTGATGTCCTGCCTCCAGCTTGTGCAGGCCTTATAAAAAGGTGTGCAGAGCAGCCCATAGGGAGGCAGTGAAAGGGAGCAGATAGTGGCTCTCAAGGGAACGTACTGCCCAGGAACTCTTTGCCTGAGGCCTAACCTCAGATCAGCCTGAGGAAAAAATTTTGTTATGTGCAACAAGGCATGTGTGGATGTGCACTGCTAATAGAAACAGGGCACTGTGCTAATCACCTGAATTTCCCCTGGGTTGAAGCCCAAGTGCTCAGCTTCTTGGGAACAATGCCCTAGACCCGTACAAACCTATAAAAGGAGAAAACGGTGACTGATGTGATTTATTTCAGGAAGTTTTTGGTTGGAATAGGAAGCAGGGCAGCTTCTTAGCACCCCAAGGTACCAACTGGAACATGGTGTTTTTCAGCTAGGGACCATGTTCTGCTATTTGTGATGCAATCTACTCTGTGTCCCAGACCCAGGGTTACAACCTAACCAAATATTTGTAGTCCAGACCTGGGCCACGTTGCCTACAGTCAGCGGGAGCATAGTGAGAGGAACCACCACTACAGAAAGGAGCACTATCACCCAGATGCAAGAGCCTAAAAACCCCTATGCTCAGTGCAGCACCGTTCACTGTGAAACAAGTAAAAGCTAAGTATTGTGATGTATTTCTCAGGCACATGTGGAGGAACTAGGAAGGGACTGAGATTGTTAGTATATAAATAATCCCAGAGCCCACATACCTAATACAGTCAGACAGACAAGTACCAATCAATTCTGAACAAAGCAACATTTAAATGCACCCAATATTCTGAATACGCATTTTTGTAATTTAAACATGTTCTAAATGGACTAGGATTCCTTCTATGCGAGATCTCCTCCAATTCAGTTCACTGAAGTCCTGACTGATCATTAGAGGGAATATAGTTTCTGCTGAATAATTAATAGTTTTGTTAGGCTTGTGTGCAGTTTCAGAAATTAAAGATATTGAGGCTGCAAAGCAAAGCTCTTGGAAGTTAGAAAACGTCCAACTGAAGTTTGTAAATTACCCTAGAATACTTGGGCTTATTCATTCTACCTGCAAGAGCAGTTCACATAAGACTTCTCACCTCCTTGACGTAGCGCATCAGACGACAGAGCATGTTCACCAGTGACATGGTGAACCCTGTGAGGCCTTGAGAGTTCTGTGTTTTCTGAACCTCACGGCCTGTACATCGCTCGTATTCCTCCATTTCACGCTCCACATCATGTATCATGTGATTAAGAACATCCAGGCTAGATTTATTGCCACTTGGGAGTTCAAAGGCAACTCCATTAACAAGAGAATCATTTCTCCTCTGTTTGGAAGCCACCTGTGCAGTTTGGTTTCTTTTCACTGAGAGAGACAGACAGAAAGTCCTTTAAATTTTAATTGTTAGTTTAACAAAATTTTTGATTCCAATAAAAAAAAAAGTATTTTTTTGTTGAAATATGCTACTGGAGAAGTACTTAGTGCTTTAAATTGACAATGTGGCACAGTATGAGCACTGGGAGAGAGGAGAACTCCAAGTGCTCTATCTAAACCACCTTAACGAGGGGAATAGCTAACAGCGCTGGGAGCAGCGCTGTAGCTGTAGCCTGGTTCTCACTGGCTCTTTACAGCAGATTAACTTGCTGCGCTCGTGCATGTGTGCACAAAATGAGAAGTAAAAAGACTTCGAAGTACCGGCAGGTGAGCCGCGGCTAGACATGATTCGGCACTTCAAAATTTAAAACTCCGAAGTTGCTGCGGGGGTGGGGGGGTGGGGGAGAAATTTGCTTAATAAAGTGCTGCATATGAAGCACAGCACTTCATTAATAAACTCTCAACACCCTACTTACCATGCTCTCTTCGAAGAAGGAGGGAGGTAGTGTAGACAAGCCCATAGTATTGTGAGCTGCCTGTGTACATGTGGCCTAAGCCATGACTCTAAGAATCACCCTCATAACTTCCAAGGAGGTAGAGACTATACCTGGTTTACATATATGACAAATGAACATCAAAGCCCAACATTTGTTTATAGTGTTTTCTCCCTTGGTGGGTAACTGCAAAATCCTTGCTGTTGAACTCAAATAACCATAGGAATATACTGCTGATCCACCAGCCTTCAACCCACAAGGACAACTCTATGTTGGATTTCCCCTCCTTCAGGTCTCGTTTTGGGAAACCCTGGTCTAAATTTCTGCAAAACCAACATGATTGATAGTCAACTCTTCTACAAACCCCTAAATGCTGAATAGACAGATTGAAGATCATCATAGATCTGTGCAATACAGCATAGAAAAAAGTCCCAGGATGTGCACGAGGACAGCCATGTAGAAAGCAATAGGTGAGTTGTCATAAAGATGACCCATCTATATTCCCCAATGTTCACTATGCTCCCCAGCAGGAATCAAAGCTTGACAGATCTGCCCAGGCATATCTGACCAAGACTTGGCTGTGATGAACAAAATATAGCAGAGCTGAGACATAGGAAGTAGAAGGTGCACGCAGAATCAAGGTGCCACCTCCTCTCCTCCAGCCTGCTGTCTGACAAGCTTCCTTTCGTTTTTCAGAAGAGAGAGTCCTCATATGCATTTAAGTCAATCAGCAGGACTAGAACTGCTTCTGGAGAAAAGCATCTCCCAGATTCTCATAACTCATGAATGACATTCCATGCCCCAAAGCTGTCCCTCTGAATACACCCTTGTATGTCTTACATGGCAGCTCCTCCACTTGGCTCCCCACAAGCCTACTGCCTGGTGGTACCAAAACAGCAATGTCAGTATGAAGCCCTGGCAAGGACAATGCAACATTGCACACTGAGCTAGCGCCTCATAGCACTGTTGCCTCTTTTGATGATGAGCCAGTAACAGCAACATGTGGACTCAGTCCAGGCTGGTCTTCTGCAACCCAGCCACTTTGTGCACATCTATTCAGTTAAGAGGAGAAAGGGGAACTATTATTTATGCACAGAACAGTCAGATTTCTTAAGTATCCTGTCCATATAGTATTATGTGAGAAATTTTAGAAGTTGGGGGGTGAGAGGGGAAGAGAGAAGGTGCCAAAGAAGAGAGACCGTTCTGTTTTTTCCCCTCCTTCTAAAGCTAGAGGCAACCAAAACAACCCCAAAACATCCGGATCAAAATTTCATACAGGAAGCATTTTTAAATTATTTCCTAAAACATAAGTATTTTCTTAAAACAGTCTACATGAACACTTCAAAATTGTTCCCTGAGGGGCTGTTGTGCCAAATATGGAGTCTAAATTCGAAACAAAAATTTCAGTCTTTTAAAGAGTATAACACAATGTAATCTCAGCAGTGTTTTCACTACCCCTATCTCTAATCTTAGCACACACCAGAGCTGAAAGTACACTTCTAAGCAAAGAGAATATACTATAACTACAGACCACAGGCAGGGAAAGGTGAGAATTCTTTCCTATCAGCCTACATACTCAACTACTACTGTAACTCAGGTTTAAACTCCAATAAATTACACTGATAATCAGTGTCATTTAAGGAAAACATGGTCTCAACTGGAGCTTTAAGGGGCACTGGGGGTTTGGGGGGAGGCAGATATATACAGTCCCAAGTATTTTGGATGAATTCTTCATTTTAAAAAAGGACCAAACCTTTTGTTGAAACTTGCTTTTGCTTCCTTGGGTTTGGGTTCAGCACTTGTTTCACAGTGAAAGAAGAATCTGGAGCCTGCTCTTTATCATTATTCTGAAGCCTTGAATGGACTCTCTGGACTACTCTGGTCGTATTGAGGGCTGATTAAAAACAAACAAGAAAAAAAAAAATCACATGTAGAGTTCTTTGCCTAACAAATGATTAACTGCAAAATATTTCATTCAATGCACTAAATGCCTGAACAACAACTGTCTGGTTTCACCCACACAATCATTATACTTGAGCAAATTAACACAGAAAAATTACAAAAGACAAAAAAACAGAAACAAAAACAACCCTATCATATCACACTGTTCTCAAAACAACCCCCCCCCAGATCTGACCTCTCAGTACTCCTCAAAAGAAAAATCACATAACTTCAAAAGATGGGCCTGGAGCTTAATTTTATAACTTTGCAAGATACTAAAAACATGGTCTTAATGAAGATACTGGATTTATGTAAAAATAATCCATCATCCACTAACCCATCCTTTTTAAGTCCTATGACTGGAGAGATGTTAACAGGCCACTTCACTGAGAGTACATCTTAACCACTTATAATCATCATCAATCTATTCCACCTTTCACTCAGTGGCATAGCTAAATATCTTTCCTAAACATAAAGAGCTCTGTTTAGCTCAGAAGTTCTTCTCCCTCAGCAAAAGAAGTTGGTCCAAGAAAACACATTATCTCCCACACCTTCTCTCTCAATAGATACGCATTCAAACTGCCAGCTCCTTACTCTGCCAACCCACCTCAGATTTCTGAAGCTATACTTTGGTCTCTTTCTAGCCACTAAAATTACTCTGAGAAACAACGATTCCTCAGCTCTTGTCCCCTGTTACCACTCCTCTACTTAAGATACATCGATGACATCTTTATGATTTGGACCCATGATATAGAGACTCTAGAAGAATTCCAGAGACTTTAACAATCTGCACCCCACCATCAACTTACGCCTCGTTTACTTCACACGAGAGATACATTTCCTGGACACTACAGTACAAATGAAGGATGGCCTGATTGATACCACTCTACCAGAAAGCCACTGATTGCTATACTTATCTACACACTTCTAGCTTCCATCCTGCACACACAACTAGATTCATTGTTTACAGTCAAGCCCTTAGGTACAAATCGCATTTGCTCTGATCCTACTGATGGAGACCGAAAACTACAAGACCTCTACCAAACATTCATAAACCTGAATTACCCACCAGGAGAAATAAAAAAAACAAGTCGACAGGGCCAGACGAATACCCAGAAACCAGCTACTCCAAGATTGGCCCAAAAAAGCCAAGAACAGAACACCACTGGTCCTCACCTACAGCTCCCAACTCAAACCACTGGAACGAATCCTTAATCAGGATGCCACGCTCCAGAAGGCCTTAGGTGACAGGACTGTTCTCTCCTACAGACAACCTCCCAGGGACCTTATGAGGATTCTCACCAACAGCCACAGTCTATACCACAGGAACACCAGTCCTGCAACTTTTCCTTGCAACAAAGCCCGCTGCCAGCTTTGTCCACATATCTATTCTGGAGATACCATCGCTGGACCTAACCAGGTTATTCACAGAATCAAGGGCACATTCTCATTTTCCTCAACTAACATCATATATGACATCATGTGCCAACAATGCCCAGATGCTTTGTATATTGGACAGACTTCAAACTCTCTTAGACAAAGAGTTAATGGGCAAAAAAAAAAAAAGACATAAAAACACTCCTAATCCACAAACTGGTCAGCCAACATTTTAATCGAGTGGGCCATTCTGTTAATGACTTAAAAGTCTGCGTCTTAATGAAGAGGAATTTTCACAAGAATCTTGAAAGAGAGGCTGCTGAACTCTCTTTTATATTCAGATTCGACACGTTAACATGTGGTTTGAACCGGGATGCGAATCTTCTGGGTCATTATAGGAGCTCTTTTGCACACTTGGTTTAATCTAATTCTTGACTCCTCCCCCGCCCCCGCTCCTCTACTCTCTGATTTGCTCACCTTGATAATTTTTTTTTCTGATTTGTCAACCTTGATTACTATTTTTGGTTCTCTGTGCCTTAAATATTGAGTCTGTTCTGGTATGGCTATGGTCTGAAGAAGTGGGTCTGTCCCACGAAAGCTCATCACCTAATAAATTATTTCGTTAGTCTTTAAAGTGCTACTTTGCTGCTTTTTTGTTTTGACAGTATATAGACTAGCACGGCTCCCTCTCTGTTACTACTCTGAGAAAGATATGGTTAGCTACTTACAAGCTTTGAGAGTTAAATGTTCCAGCAGAATCAAACCCGTACCTTCTGATGATGGTAGAACAGTTGGAGGGGTCACAGCTACCTCTGCATTCTGTGATGGGGTAGGAGTTCTCGGTTGCTTCTCAGCCCATACCTGGGAAGCCCCAGCAGCTTTTTCTTTGTTCAGTAACTGGAGCAGCCTACATATAAAATAAGTGTCAGAGAGTGTAAGGATACAATGAACTCTGAAATGATAATGCTCACAGCTAATCTTTACCAGCTGTTCATAACATGGTTTAAAAAATTGCTCAAACAAGTTCCTCATTAATGCAAAGCTGCAAAATCCTAGAAAGGAGTTAAGTCCTTCCCATTGTATTTTATTTACACAAGTCCTCCTTCTCTGTACACAAGGTGTGTCTACACTAGAACACCAAACTTCCTACTCCTCCCACGCCCTCCCTGTACTTTCAAAGCACTGTCAATTACCTGACCTGTACTCCATCCACACTCCTCTTCCCACCTCCCAGAGCTTGAACAGCTGAGAGGGAGGGGGAGGCGTGGGGATAGAGAGCAACTCAGGCAATTTGCAGTTCTTCAGAAGTGCTGGGTGGGAGGGGGAGAAGCAGTCAAGTGCGGTGCTTTGGTGGCCTGGTGCACAGTGTGAGAAGCCGGACAAGGGAGCTGCAGGGCCCCTGGTGGAACCCCAGCCCACTGAGGTGAGAGAGGACCCACTCATGATTCACGGTTGCCCATCTCTGGTCTACATGAGGAGCATTACAGTAGCAGCACACTTATACAGCTGTAATGTAGTGACGATACCTGAAACTTCCTCCGTGCTACTTTAAGAAATGCAGCACAACTTTTTTCAAATCAAATGCTATTTTGTTCAATTACTACAAATACATATTGCTGGAGCTGCAAACCAACATGGCCAAATGTAGCGAAAATACCATATAAAAATTTCATTCACAATATAAATTGTTGAAGTGAATACAACACTGATGGAGAACCACAAGGCAAGTCCACACAAACCATACTACACCTATGCAAATTATAGATACCCACACTAATCCTACACACAGGGTATGTCTACATGGCAGAGCTATTTTGGGATACCTCGGTATCCCAAAATAGCTACTCTCTTTGAAACACTCCTGTTATTTCCAAATAACAGGCACATGCTATTTCAGCAACCCTACGCTCCTTGTTGCTGGAGGAGTAAGGACTGCCTTGAAATAGCACATTATTTTGAAATAAACTAGAAATTAGATATGCAATTTGCATTATGCAAATTATGTATCTTATTTCAAGTTTAGAGTGCCACATAGATGTAGCCATACAGGCCTTCAAACGTACACCACTCCCCATCATCAAACATGCTAAATGTTAGCTAACTTTTATTAGGCACCTGCCTTAAACAATGAAACAAATACATTATCTACCACGCATATAACACTGACAATGTACTCTTTCAGCTTCCAAATATTCAACACAAGCACACATTTTTTTAAAGAGAAAGGTCACTATTTAAAAAAAAAAAAAGTAATGGAGGCTGTGATGATGAATGGTGCATATGGTGATGTATTAGATGTAGTGAACATATTTGTATGAGTTAAGTTGATAAAGGGATATGGTTCACTTCACTTCCAGATGTTGAGGTTTTGCATTAGCAGTTAACTCTTCAGGGCAAGAGTTCTGTTCTTTGTCTGGCACATGCAAAAAGATGAGGTCTGCTGTAATCTGCTATTTCCCCTGTTGTTCTTCCCTCCTGTGCTTAACACTGAGACTCTGACCCATTTTCCAGCTCTAATAATCTACCTGTGCCTTTGATCCCATTCCCTCTCACTTCCTTCAGTTCTGTTCTGCATGTCTTTACCCTCTATTGATACAAGCATGTTGTAATCAACATCCCACCCCCTCAAAGGACAATATCCAAATTGTATTTGCCTCTCCCTCTCTCTCTCCCCCTTCTAACCTTCATATAGGAGGTAACAGAACATACCCTGTACCACTGTTACCTCAAGTTCCTATCTCTATCATTGATCTCTTCCAAATTTAGTTCTTAAAGTTTAAGACTCTTTCTAGTCAAGTCCAAAGGTCTCCATCCTCAACAGTCGTGATCAAACACGTCAAAAGCAACAGAAAGATCAAACCTCTCTTCTTGACATCCGGTCTCGGCACACAATGAAGTTTTCTTCAGGTACTCCTCTCTGACCATGCCTTCCCTGACAGTGGGTCCTTCTTTTCCACTCTCTTGCAGTCCACTGGGGTCCCAGAGATTCCAGTTCTTAGCTCTCCTCCCCTTACCCTTTCACACTTTCGCCTCTTTGGTAGTGCCTCATTGCTATCAAATTTTCAGCTACCTATCCAATTCCATAAGTCAACCTCTTTGTACTGAAGTAATGCATAGCAGTCCAAAGCAAGAAGGGGAGTCCACAGCACTGTCCATACAACAGAAAGAAGACTCTAGTCTCCAAGTAGTTTACAAAGAAGATATGACACTGGGGAATAGGGTGGGGGTAGAGGAATGACACAAGGTAACAGTGAGAGAATTTTAGTAAGTGTAATAAAAAACAGTCACTGTACACTAAGTATCTAGTCAGTGCTAAGTGTTTTGTAGGCTTTATAGGAGACGTGAGTTTTAAAGGAGAGATCTGAAGGAGAATATCATATTAGCTTTGAGGATATTTATGGGCATCATCTCCCATGCAGAAGAGACAGCAAATGGAGAAAGCACATAGGTCTGTGGACATCAGAATGTGCGATTAAAAACACTATGGGAACAGAAACCTTAATCTTCTATCTATCTATAACGACAGACACAGAAAGACATACAGGCTGACCTGTCTGTGTCAATGTTGGACTCGAAGTGCAAAGACACATCCTGTTCATTCACACTGTCTTCTGACTGACAGGAGGAAGAACCTTCCCCTCTTATTTCATTGAGAGCCTGTCTCAGGAGGAAAAACAAAAACACACAAGACATACTAAATGTTACTTTTGAATCTGCCCTTCAAAAAGGAAAAAAAAAAAGTAGTTCACTGGAAACACTTTGCAGCAAATAAATCTCGTTTGTCTTCCTCACCTCTAAAACAGAGACAAAAATATCCATTTTACAGGAAGAGAGCAAACAAATTCATTAATATTTATAAAACACTGGCATACTATAGGAACAAGCACCAATGTTCCCACTAATTTTTTTCCACCCATAGGTGGAATAAATTTTGTTATGTACACCAAGGCATGAGTGGATGTGCATCACCAATAGAAACACAGAATTCACACTGTGGGTGGCTGTTGGCACTCTAAGTTAGGGCAGCACCTGAATCTCTCCTGGGCAGCCGCCCAAGATCTCAGCTTACAGAGAACACTGATGAGCACTTTAGAAAAGACCACAGAAAATGAACACTTCAGTATTCAGTGCTTTGTTTTGATGGTGTACAGTAAGGCAAGGCCTGCACAATGACAAGATAAAAATATTGAACAGCAGTCCCATTTCTTGAGCAGTGGCCTTTCTAGGCATCAAATGAGAAAAAAAGATACTATGAAAAAAAATCTAACAACCGATCATGTAATTGAGTGGCTGAATTAATATTACAACAGTAAGTAAATTCTGGCAGAACCCAGTCTGACTGGCCAAGCACTCCTGAATTCAACTGAAGACACTATGTATTGATACAAGGTGCCGTAGTGTAAATATTAGTACAGAACATAAGAGGAAGACTATAATTATGGTAGAGATGACACTTCATGCCAAGACCATCTTTTCCACCACTGGTAACTTTTCTGAAAGCTAATCCTTTGGGATGAAGTCTCTTATTTTCAACGCCAAGTGAATATATCTGTTATGGTTTCAGATATCAGTCATGTGAGGAAAAAACATATTAAACTTATTCAGACTTTGAACTTTCAAAACAAAATCATTTTTGCTTCAGGTAAATAAATTTGCAGTTTATGTCCGCTCTGTTAACGATGCAAAAATAAAAACTTTGAGTAGATTTAACAGAGGATGATAAAAATCTGGAACCAATCACTTCATTTTTTATTTTTTAAAATAACTAAACACAAATGAAAGTCACTTTAATACAACACTGAGGTTCAAGTTTTTGTGCAAAAAGGTCAGGAAATCCAAAGTGAGGGTTCCCAAAGCAACCTCAAACAAATTTTCTGCATAATATAGGTAGTTATCTCTGTATGCAGTATTAAATATAAGTTATAATAATACATACAGTATGCACAAAAGAGTTGATTTAGGGTTGCTTAGGAACTTAATTTTAGATTTCCTGACTTCTATGCAAGTGAAAACATAGCCACAGAACTCTGCATTAAACTTGATTTATTTGTGTTTTCTGTGGTGTTATACAGTCCACGTGCACAGTTGTTACCTGGGGATCCATGATGGACTCACTAAGGATGGAGAGCTGTGTGGGAGGATCACTTTTTTGTACAATGGGACCTTGAGATGATTCCAGGTTACAATGAGGAGCCATTGTTACATTAGGGAAACCTAGAATAGGCAGAGGAAGACACGAAGTCACAGTACACAAAAGGCAACTTAGCTAATACCCTCCCCCCTCCCCCCCTTTTTTTTTTTTTTTTTAAAAGGAGAAAGTGGGTCCAAATCCTACCAGTATCTCAAGACTTCTGTACCACAAATTAAGTCCCTTTTGGCTCCACATTATCTCACATAAGTCAAAGGGAGATTGGGTGACCATCTGTCCCGTATTGGGTGGCACAGCCCTGTATTTTGGGCTCCTGAAAGGCATCCAGACTTATTTTTTAAAGGGGATAATTGCCCCATATTGAACCCGGTCCAGCTGACCTTTTCCCTCAGCAGCATGCACAGCTGCTGGCCGGAGAGCACCTGGAGAGCTTGAGTGCTCTCTGACCACCAGAGAGGGAGCCAGCAGAGAGCCCTCCAAAAGATAGGGTAGGTTGGAGCTCTACTTTCCAGCTCCCTGCGCCTTGTGAAGCTGGGGAGAGCACCAGTGGCTGCCACCTGCTTCATGGCTCCCTGAGGCTTGATGGAGCTGGGAAGAGCTGCCCCTCCCATCATATCTCCCTGTCCCATACTTGGGACAGGGAGGTGAATGCCATGTCTGAATAACTAGCAGCCAGCCACAATGTAACATTACATACTCACTGGACGGCTAGGGTTGTCCCTCTGGCTGCGGCTACACTGCATTCCGCTTTCAAAAGTGGAATGCAAATGAGCAAGATTGAAAATGCAAATGAAGTACACATTTACATATCTCACACCTCATTTGCATATTCTCACACTATCTTGCTTCCAAAAGAGACTTTTCCAGAAGCAAAAACAGCTGTGTAGATGGGGTTCCTTCACAAACAAACCCCATTTTCAAAAGAGCCCTTCTTCCTATTTTGTTTCTGAAAGAACCCCATCTACACGGCTGTTTTTGCTTTTGGAAAAGCCTCTTTTGGAAGCATGATAGTGTACGAATATGCAAATGAGGTGTGAGATACACAAATCTGTGGTTCATTTGCATTTTCAATCTTGCTTATTTCATTCTGCTTCCAAAAGTGGAATTCAGTGTAAACATAGCCTCTGATCTGTAATAGCTAAGCAGAGTTGGTTCTCCTTTGTGCTACTTTAAGGGAACAAACCCTGCTGTGCTAACTAGCCACATCGACTACGCAAGCTAAACTAATCCAGATGACCCCATCTAAAATTTTGTGAAATTAGACACATTTTATTAAAAAGAGTGGTAATATTAAATGAACTGCTCTACCATTTTGTCCTACACTATTTAGATAGTTTACCTGTATGCCTACGAGGCGCATCACCGAACAGGTCTTTCACCACAGCCATGGCTTGATCAGATCTCTCCAACACATCTTGCAGTTGATACTGATCAGACAGAATCTGAAGGTACAGCACAGGAGACACTTCATAACATTACATACATTGATTTCCCAAAAATAAGGATAAATACATAGATTATGGAGAGTGATTTGGTCTCATATCCTCAGCAGTTAATAACACAATAGGTAATCCTAGAACTGTGGTAGATCATTAATTGCACCTCTGCCCCTTGATAGTCTGCACAAAAGTGCCTTGTCTTCGGTCTCTAGCTGTCACCTCTATATGGGCTGGGACTACGTCTCTCTCCCTTCAGACTGGGGACTTAAGCTTACAAGGTCCATGTAGTTCACAACGGACCTTAGCCCAGCACCTGAGGTTTGCTTTCTCTTGAAGGATAACATCAGGGCTATGAGCAGCACAATTTTATAATGCTTTTGTCCTGCAGTACATATGACAACATATAAAAATCATGTACATGCACTAATCTTACTTAGTGAAGCCTTCTTCCATGTGCAGACCCTAAAATGCTCTAGGCCTTCAAACCCTTTCAGCAGGATTTACCTTTTGGTTAAAATCTCCTGTAAGTTTTTTGATCAAAGTGAGGGATACACAACTGACTCAGATTGACTTGGAGCTCTTTCCTTAAGCAACATCCCTTAGAAAGTGGTACTTCTTTGGAGTTGTTTACCTGTCCAAGCAGTTGCAGTAATTCACTTCCTCTGATTTAGTTATTTGGGGAAGCTTAGTAACCTACCCCACAAAGCTAAGATACAATCCCATAAAGCTCAAAGACGTACCTACAAATGTTTTAAGGATGAATTTATGACTAATTCCATGGCCCACAGCAGTTGGTATTTCTCTATTAATCACATTCTTGGGAATTAGTGTCTGCTTGAATCAGGTAGAATCATTTCATTGAGTGAGAAGCTAGTGCATCCTGACTGTGAAAGTCAAAGTGCTGCTACAGTAAGAACTCAAAAGCTAGTTTAATAATAGGAATATTACATAGTTTTTATGGCAGGCCCAGTTAGTGAGTGACAAAATTCAATTCCAAACTGAGGAACATTAGATCACCTGCCAGTGGTTACAGCTCCTCAACTCATTCTGTCAATTTTCTCTCTCTCCCTACCCTTTCTGTCCCTCTTACTATTCTTCTTTATTCCAATTAAATGCAGCCAGTACAAGTACAAACACAAAAGACACAGCATTTCCACTAAACAATGGACTACATGGTGTGTGCAAAAAGGAAGAGACAACACAGGATGCACAACTTGGAATTTAGAACTGCAAGGGTATGTGCCCAACAGCATTTAAGAAATGGCAGGACACAGGCCATGGGCAGGAACCAGGAGAAAGAGCTGATACTATGTAGATCAAGGGTTGGGAACCCCCAGATCTGGGCCACAGCTTGTATGGATCCAGACCCCAAGGCTTGGTGCTCCACTCCATGGTATCCGGCCTGTGGCAGGTGCAGAGCCTTGAGCCTTACAGGCCAGATCCTGATCGTGGGCTCTGCCAGGGCTTGAGGGTCAGGAAGCAGCTCCGGTCTCAGCTGCCAGTTGCTGCTCTTTTCCCAACTGGGAGGACCAGCAGCAGCCTGGGCAGCGCCTGGGAGTGGGAGGAGGGGCAGCGGAGCTGAACGTATCCTTGGGAGGAGCTACAAAGGTAAGTGCACCCTCATCGCCCTGACCCCATGCCCCTCAATCACGCCTGCACCCCCTCCCATCCAGACCACCATTTCACCCCCACCCTGACCCCTCCCAGACCCCTCACCCCAAACCCCCACCTCCTCCAGCCCAGACCCCTCACCCCCTCCTGGACTTTCCTTCCCATCCAGACTCCCCACCTGCACCCTTCTTTTCCCCCTCCTTCCCAAACCCCCTCACCCTCCTGACCCCACAGCCCAAATCCTCCTGCAACCTCCCTTTCACCTAGACCCACACTCCAGCCTGCTCCTACACCCTCTCCTGCCTAGATCCCCCGCCCCTCTTCCACATCTCCATCCTGCCCAGACACCCCACCCACAGCCTGCTCCTGCACCCCACTCTGGTCCAGATCATCCACACCTGACTTCCAAATCATAGAATCACAGAGCTAGAAGGGACCTCAAGAGGTCATTGAGTCCAGGCCCCTGCTTCAAGCAGGATCAACTGTTTTCTTTCCCAGCCCGCTTCTCTGCCCTCCTTCCCACCCAGACCCCACAGCCCTGGCTCTTACAGTCGGGGACCACAGAAGCAAGGTGTTTTGTTTTCCTTCTTACTTCTGTGGCCCTGACTGACTTGTCTACAGGTCAATGGTTCCCAATCCAAAAAAAGGTTTTCCACCCCTGTGTAGATCATGTCTCCTGAGGCACCTGTTAGCCCCAGAGCTACTCTAATCAGTGTTCTGCAGTAGCTGAAAGAAGAGCTGGTAGGGATGGAGGATTTTGTACAATAGCTTGGTTGTTCAGCCAGGAGCAATTTTCCATTGTAACAAGTCCTCTACAAGGGAGATGAGGAAGAAGATATGAAGTGCTTGCTTCTGAATCTGGGCAAATTCAATACAGGTGTTGAAAGTCCAGACCCTCTCTTACCTCTCGCATCAGGGCCAACTTCCTTTTCTCCAGAGAATCAGGAACTCCCTGCCTCTGCTTCTTCCATTTTCTCTTCAATGCTCTCTCTTGTAGCTCCACATGCGCCAGTGCCTTGTTCTTTGACTTATGTATCTCATGACGCCGCACCTATGTGCGCAAGGAAGAGAATCAGACGAGCTAAGGCATTCTTACAAGCAGAGAGAACAACCTTTCTTTCTTGGGTTTGCCAATTTATGCACTGGATATCATGAAGTCAGACCACATTTTGGTGATACCGGTAGGGTCACCATCTATAAACGTCAACTATAATCACTGTTGACCACTCAGTGAAGAACAAAAGTTTAAGTTGCCTCATAGCATAAAGGGAAGTGGGAAAATGAGTTTGTTCCCTTCTGCCCTGTGTTAGTGAAATAACAGCAACAACTATATTCAACTGCCACAGAAATACCATCACCCAGTGCACTGAAAACAAGGCAAAAATGTCTCCAATTCTGAATGGGATACCCATACCCAATTCAGCTTAATAGTACATTAGATTCTCACAGGGCTCCGGGCACCTGGATAAGAGAGCAATTATATTACAGAATTTAGAAAAAGTTAAAAAGAAATTTATGTCATCAAGACTAGCCTCTTCACAAGAGATATAATCATAAATGAGCACAATTCCTTCACTCTATCCTCAATATTACACTATATAGCTGTGCTTCAGCTGGGTGGAATTGAAATCCTACTTCATGAAGAATTGGTGGTAGTGGTGTGAACATGTACAACCCCTCCACCGCCATCTCCCAAATTAAGGAAATTCCAAGACAAACACATTTTTCAGCCATTTTCTTCAATGAACTTGTTGCAGGTTAAACTCATCTACCGGAAGACTTTTCTCTCTCTTCCTCCCCTTCCCCCCCAGCCATTCATAACCCCCTATTGGAAAACATTCTGGAAGGAATCACTGGAAAATAAATCAGAATATTGTTTAGAGTAAGCTGCCTGAAGGTGACCTTAAGCAGATGAGCACTGCTGCGAGAACGGGCTGCTGTCCACATAATTAATGGGGTAAAAATAAAGTTTTTGGTGGATGGGGAAGGGAGAGAGATGTTATTTTGTTTATATTTATTCATTGTGCTTATATTTGCCCCAGGTGACCAAGAAGATTGTCTCTGTTCTACAGCAGTCCAAGAACAGATTTTTTGACTTACCATGTCCTCGGGAGTTGCCCGATGCACTGTTAAATCATGGACTGTGCTCTGCGAAAACAAAGAAGAAAACAAGATAACTTCAAAAGCAAAGGTGGAAACAGGCATTTATTTTAAATACTCCATTATTTTTCTCTTAAGATACTAAAATAATCAGCCCTCCAAGTTGAGACAAGTGTGTATTGATAAATGTAACAGAGATGCAGAAGAATCGGTAATAGATCAATTTACAGTTTTACACAGTATTCCATTAAAAAATATTAAGTTTGCATTCAGAGGTCAGGCAATGATAACATTAAGCCAACCTAACATTGACTCCTTGGGCACATACATCATGACATAATCTTTAATTATGTGATAATCACATATTTCTCAAAAGGAAGAGAGGAAGGACAGACAAGTTCTAGGGCAATAGCACAAGACTTAGGTTCAAGTTCCTATTCAGCCAGACTACTTGTGCGACCTCAGGCAAAATATTTAGCCACCCTGTCTTAGTTCTTTATCTGTAAAAATGTATAATACTTCAGAGTGTTAGGAGGATAAATACTCTAAAGGTGTGCCCCCCTGGAATTTCTTCATGCCTGTCCCAGGGGGCACGCCCCCCAGTTTGGGAAACCATGCTGTACAGCAAGTGATTTCTATTTCAAGGTCCCTGGGTTTCAATGATGCTTTCAAGCAGCAGGCTGAAAATCTTGCAGTACCTTCATATAAAAGATGGTTGTGTTCATTTTCATGCTTAATTAACTGTAACCCATCAGTATGATAATCCTTGTATAATTTAAGTTTTAAATGTCCTGTGTAATGAAAACAACCTCATTTGTAAAAACTATCATTTTCTTTTTGCACACACCATACGTATTAATGCGTTATAGTGTATGTATATATATATATACACATACATACACACACACACATATATACACACACACATATACACATATACATACACACTATATTTAGCCACTCAGTATTAGTTCTTTATCTGTAAAATAGGAGTAATACTTCACAGAGTGTTGGAAGGATAAATACTCTAAGGTATATATATATATCTCTGTGTGTGTGTGTGTGTGTACACACACACTATACTATAACACATTAAAGCAATGTGAGTTGGTAGATACTGATACAGATATACTCCCGCTCAGGAGTATCCTCTTTTTTGCAAGTTCAAATATGCTAACCCTAAAGGCTTGTTTTCTAATTCTCTACTGAATCATTCCTGCTGCTCTCCTTTGAAACCTCCGTAGTTTATCAATATTCTTCTTGAATTCTGGGCACCAAAATTGAACGCAATACTCCAACACCATCACCAAACCCCCAGGTAAAAATAACCTCTTTACTGCTACTCAAGAATCCACTTTTTATGCATTTAAAGATCATATTAGCTCTTTTGGCAACATAACATGGGGCATTCATGTTCAGGTGATTATTCATCACAACTCCCATGTCTTTTTAGTTATTGCTTCCCATGATAGAGTCTCCATTCTGTAACTATGACCCACACTCTTTGTCCCTAAAGGTATACATTTATATTTAGCTGTATTAAAAACATATTGTTTGCTTGCATCCAGTTTAGTGGTCACTTCTATTTAAACATAAAAAATTGTGCACTTTCTAAATGCAGATGATTTCCTGCTCAAAATAGTAAAAAGTGTTAGCAATTTGTGTCATAGAGAAATTTTCCTTTTTCTTTTGTCTTTTCACTCAAACCGCTGAAATGTTTTATCACGAGTTTTCCCAAATTCAACTCTGAGGGCAGAGACCTGGGAACTTTCAACTTCACAAGGTGAACTTTTTGAACAGTTAAGAACCACTAGCTGAAAAGAGAGGCAGAGACTGGAAGTGCTAGCAAAAGTGCAATCTTAAAGATGTCAGCTACCAACAAGCAGTACGAGAACAGATTAAATGAATGTCTGTGGAATAATCTCAACAGATCTGTATGGTCTAATAAAAAGATCTGTATTACACACTGGAGAAATTTCAGAGAACCAGGAGACTGGAGAGATTACATAATAATGAAGAGATCATGGAGTTGAAATTGCATTCATGAGAATCTAACAGGGCCAGATCCACCAACTTCAGTGATTTAGGATCAGGCATTAGAAGAAAGAAACACGTTACCTTGGATCGGCCAGAAAGGCTTTGTCTAGTCTAAGATTTACGGCATGATATTAATTGAAACGTCATTAAGCTTTAACGTATACAAGGTCTAGCGCATTTAATGTACACTAAACTGCTCAAGTCAAACCCTCTATTTTCCCTACTTAACACATGCTAACATTACCCCTTTAAATAGAAGGTCTAGTCTATACCAGGGATTTTCAAAACTTCATTGTACTGCAACTCCCAATGACTACATGATCCCAGGAGGGAGGTGGAGCCTAAAATTCACCAATCTGGGGGAGGAGGAAAGGTGGCCACAGCCTCAGCCCTGATGCCTCAGGTGGGGCTGAGTTACGTTTCAGGTTCAGCCTGGGTCCAGCGTTCCGTGGAAGCTGAGAGCTTGGGTGGATACCCAGGAGACATTCAGGTGCCACCCAACTGATTAGAAGAGCGTCCAGAGCCGCCAGCAGCGTGCGCTTCTATTAGTGGCACACATCTGCACATAACAAAATTTATTCTGGCCTTGGATGGAAAAAAATAAGAGGGAACATTTCCTGGGTCCCAGTGCAATTAATGCTGGCCCTGGCAACCCCATTCAAATAGTAACACAGTGGTAGCCGGGTGAGTCTGTATTCTAACAAACCAAACCAGCGGTCCTGTAGCACTTTAAAGACTAATACTATGATTTACTCAGTGATGAGGTTTTGTGTCACAGACTCACTTCCTCAGATCCATCTCATTTCCAGTACAGACTGACATTTATAAGTAGAGGACCAAAAAGAAGTTGCAATAAAAACTGGCATATCAAGTACACAGAAGGGGGATTCGACTTGTCAGTTTGTATTGCAATTTCTTTTGGTCCTCGGAACTTACAAATGTCAGTCTGCACTGGAAATGAGATGGGTCTGAAGCAGTGGGTCTGCCCCATGAAAGCTCATCACCGAATAAGTCATTTTGTTAGTCGTTCAAGTGCTACATTTCTGCTGGTTTGTTTTGCTGAGTACAGACTGACACGGCTCCCTCTCTGCTCCCATCCAAACGGGGTCACCTACTGCGGGGACCCAACCCAGATTCTGAGCGCCTGGGCTCTCCACCAGCTCCCCCAAGCCAAGCGGGGCCCCACGCAGCTCGGGGCCGTAGGGGTAGTGCTGGCAGCACAGGGCACAGGTCAAAGGGGAGGCCCCGTCCCTAGGTCCTCCCAAGCCCAGCCCCTGCCAGCGGGACGAGGAGCCGCCGGCCGGGCAACGCGAGGGGGCGGCGGGGCCACAGACCGGCACGAGGAAGCGGACGGGGGCCGCCGCCCGCCCCGTGCCTCAGTTTCCCCGGCTGCACGGCGCGGGGGGAGTGGGGGAAGCGGGGCGGCCTCACTCACGTCCCAGTCACGCCGGGCCGGCGGCGGCTTCTTCTTCGCCTTCGGCGGCTTCTTCCCCGGGGCGCGGGGCCGCGGCAGCCTCAGCAGGGACATGGCGGGAAGCGTCGCTCTGCCAGCCGCGCCGCCGCTCGCCGCCGTTAGAGGCCGCCCTGACCCCGCCCGCAGCCCAGTCCCGCCCGTCACCAGGGAAACCCCGCCCCGGCCAGCGACCCGCCCCCAGCGGCAGGAGACCCCCCCCGTACTGCTCACTGCCCCCGGTGCCCTATGCAATAGCCATTGCGCCACTCCACTGCCCCCCATGTGGCCCAGCCCCCGCCCCCACTATTCACTGCCCCACATACGCCCACCCCAGTGCACCCCGCTGACCTCTGCGCATGCTCACCATTGCTTCAGTACCCGCCACAGATCCGCTCCCCGCCTTACCCCCACCCCATCCAGCTCCACAGCTGCCCCAACAGCCTTCTACGTGCCACTGCTTCGTTATCCTCCCCACTTGCATGCTCAGTACTGCAATGATGCTGCCCTTAATGCACCCGGCCTCTCTTGACCCTGCTTACTCCCTCTCCACCCTCAGTCCTCCCCACAGCCACCCTACTACTGCTCCTTACCCAAACTACCAGTCCCATCTGCACCCCCAAAGATCTTCTTCACTGCCCCTCACAGATCCCCAATGCTCCCACACTGTTCTCAGCTCAGGGCACTGTCCTCACTCCCCATCACTTCCTCCTGATTTTCTTATGGGAGGACGTAAGAAGGAAAGCTTCCAGGACATAGCTATATGGCAATTAGACACCTGTGGTTGCTCCGTGCCAGCTGTCTGGGGCTCCAGCTTAGGAGCTGTTTAACTGCTGTGCAGACCAAGGCTTCTCAACCTTTTTTCATGTGTGGGCCTCTACAAATTTTTGAATGGAGGAGTTGTAGGCCTTTTTGGAAACTCAGTGTGTGGGCTGTGGACAATGTTATGGAAGTCTCCTGGCTTGGCTACACTACAGAATTAGGCTGACAATTTAGGTCAGTCTACAGCCACTGCAGTTATTCATTGGGCTGTTGGCATTGGTACTGCTCTGCTGCTGGTGGAACCCATCCTCCCCGGGGTGCTTGCACTGCATAAGAACATTAGAACAGCTGTACTAAAGGTACCAAAGGTCCATCTAGCCCAGTGTCCTGTCTTCCCACAGAGGCCAATGCCTGATGCCCTACAGGGAATGAACAGAACAGGTAATCACCAAAGCAATCCCTCTCCTGTCATCCGTTTCCAATCTCTGACAGAGGTAGGAACACCATTCCTATCTACATGAAATGGGGTATTGTGGGACCCTGACAACTGAGTGTGAGTCACTGACAGCCAGATGGGGCTCACAGCTGGAGCCCACCCATCCACCCTGGAGTGACAGCCACAGCTGAGAGCCTTTTGCATACTCAGTGTCACAGCATAGAACCTACCAGCAGTGAAATTGATGCTATTGTCTCTGCTCAGAGCAGCTGGGATCTCCTTGGGGAGCTGGGACCCCTGGCTTTGAGTGTGGGGAGCCCAGGCAGCAGCCCAGGTGGGAGCAAGGTGGAAAATCAGGGCTGGCAGTGGGGAGAAGGGACCCGAGGCAGCAATCTGCTGGGAACAGGTAACCGGAAGCCCTGGGAGTAGCTGAGTTCTAGCTGGAGCAGGCCTGCAAATGGACAGGGGAGGATACAACTTGGCTGTGTCTACACTAGCTCCCAACTTTGAAGGGAGCATGGTAAGCAGGGTGTTGGGAGATTCCTAATGAAGTGCTGTGCTGCATATGCAGCACTTCATGAAGCCAATTCTCCTCTGCAGCAACTCCAAAGTGTTAAACTTCAAAGTGCTGGCTTGCGTGCACTGCAGCACTTCATTAGTAATCTCCCAACACCCTACTTACCATGCTCCCTGCAAAGTTGGGAGCTAGTGCAGACACAGCCCTTGTCTCCACTACAGCCAGGATTGACACTGTGCCGATTTACCAAAAGGGGATTAACCATCCACCACTCAAATGTTGACTCCGTTACTCCACTGGAACAAGAGAAGTAAGGGGAGTTGGCAGAGGAGTTTCTCTCATCAAACCAGTACAATGTGGATCCCATGATAAATAGATCTAAGCTATGTCAATTTGAGTTATGCTCCTAATGTATTTCAGGTTCCATAGCTTGGACTGACTTTTCCCCTCTGTGCAGACTGTCTCAACCTTAGACTGAAAACTGCCTGAGCAGAATTCAGCTATAAATATTGTATGTGCTAATCACAGCACAAGAAAGGGCACTAAACTGAGGGCTTGTGTGGTAACAACACTTGCAGGTTTTGACCTGTAGATGGGGGTATTCATAGCCTTTTGTTTGATTAGAAAACAGGAATGGCTGTTCTGGGATCTGAAACATTTCCACCTTGCTGAATAGACCCTGTCAGCTCTGGCCCTCCCTTTTTCTGGGACCCCATTCTTTAAATACCCCTCTGAAACCACCCTCCCCCACTCATGCATCTGATGAAGTGGGTCTTTGCCCACGAAAGCTTATGCTCCAAAATCTCTGTTAGTCTATAAAGTGCCACAAGACTTCTTCTTGTTCTCTTGACTCACACACTCCTCTTTCAGTAGTCCTAGAACTTAGCTCCACCCTGGGGGCTGAACATTTACATGGCACTTAAACGCCCCCTTAGCCTAAGTCTGAGTGAGCTGGCAAAGGACAGACATTGGTTTTCAATAGCAGACACAAATAGCTTCTGGTTTGCTGGCAGGGAAATGCTAGTACCACAAGCCTCACAACTCAGAGGCTCCTTACACCTGATTCCATGAGAAATAGGGCAGGGTCAGGGAGATATGGGGGGAGGGAAGGGCAGCTCCTCCCAGCTCCAACAAGCCCTGGGGAACTGGGAAGGAGGTGGCAGCTGCTGGCCCTCCTCCGGAGCCCTGTGGAAGCCACAGCCACCAACTCTGCCCCAGAGCCCAGGGAAGCCACAGCTGCCGGTACTTCCCAGGAACCTAGGAAGCAGCAGCTGCCCACGCTCCCCCTGCTTCCCTGAGGCTCAGGGAAGTGACTTCTGCTAGCAGTTCCACCTGTACAGCTGCAGGCAGAAAAGGTCAGTGGGGGTCAGGGGGAGGATGGCCGAAATATGGGACAATTATTCCCTTTTTAAAAATAAGTCAGGACTCTCATTTGGAGTCTCAAATATGGGACTGTTCCACCCAATACGGGACACATGGTCACTGTAATGAGAAAGGAACTGTTCTGCTTTCAGGGAGCTCAAGACTGGGTGCTATTTCAAGAGGATGTGGGAGAATTATCTCCAATGTTTTCCAGAAAAAACAAATAGAAGTGTCTGGAATTCATATTAAGAATGAAACCAGAGTATCTGCCACTAGAGGTGTGCCATTGAGCACCTGAAGAAAGATGTGAAAGGGATCAACCAAAAGAATCCCTCTGTCGAACAGTTGGGTTTGTCTATAGATGAAAATTATTCCAGAATAAGGTAGGGTGTGATTTTCAAGTAGACTAGTTCATCATGATTAACTCTGTGTGTAGATATTCTTATTCTGGAGTAAAAGTATCCCTTGGATTAGGTCTAAGTTTATACTACAAAATTCAGTCAATGCAAGTTTTGTCTGCATACAGCTGCTGACTTTTGTATATAGCTTGGGCATGTGCACAGGATGGCTGGCTGCTTCCATACTCACCTTGGATAGCTGCATACATGAAAAATACACTGCAGGTGGGAACCCCCAGGTACTCCATGCCATTGTTCAGCTCAATGCTTTGTAAGACATTTTTGCAGTGGTTTGTGGGATGCCAGCAATTTCTGGGACCTCAATATCAAGTTCCCATCATGCCTTTTTCTCCATTCTATAATGTTAAAACCTCCCAGTCCAATATGCTGCTTTTCAGTCTCTGCCATCTCTTAGGCAGAGGCAGGAAAATATTTAATTCCTACAAGCTGGCCTGTATGGTTAATGTCTCGTCTGTTGCAAGACTTAGTTTTGATCCGATTCATTAAACTAAACTCACATTCACAGTCAGCCCTCGCAGCTTGAAAAGTGCCACGTCTATCAACAAACAGCCTGGCCTATAAACTGATTTTATTTCAGCACATTAGTTACCACGTCAGCAAATGTTCTTATTGCATCTGATTTCACTTTTCCACAATGATAAATTCACCCTGTGCATTCTGCTTGCAGATGCATCCCATTATTGATCCACCTGTTGCCTTGGTAGATTCAAGACTACTTCGTACTTGCCCATGAGCTGCCTAACACGTTCTATGCAGTAATCAAATTCAGATGAAACCAGTGCTTCAGTATCAAATGCAGGCCACTCTTGCAGCTCATTCTCTGGGAATCAACAGTCTAAATGTTCACAGAGTTATATAATAAAATGGAGAACACCTATTGTAATAATGGTATTGGCAGGAGATGCCATTTGTTTCTTTACTTCCTCACTGCAAAGGGTTTTTTCTGCAAGACTTGGTGACAAAACTTTGCTATTTTGGCATTAGCATAACTAAATACTTCAATGGTAGTGAGATAATGTCTCTGAAAAATTTGGTATGGCTGAGATATAGTTCCTTCCAAATATGATGAAGCAGAGTCAGTGCTGTACAGTACTGGGGACCTGTAAGCTTTATGAGACAGTTCTTGGTTACAGCATCATTATTCTCATTTGTGTCCACAATACAGCTGTCTGCCGTTACATCATGATTTTTCAGAGGGATAGCCATGTTAGTCTGTAGCTTCACAAAAAAACAAGCAGTCCTGTAGCACCTTAAAAACTAACAAATTTATTTATCGGGCAATGGGCTTTCGTCTTATCCATGAAAGCTCATTACCTAATAAATAAATTTGTTAGTCTTTAAAGTACTACAGGACTGCTTGTTTTTCATGATTTTTCAGAATGACATTTACAGCAGTCATGTGATAACCAGTGCACGTCATTCAAAAGCTTGAATAACAATATGTTAACTTCCAATACGCTAGCTTTCTTAACAGCTGATCTGCTCAATATTGTGTACATACAGCACGTCATAATGTTGCCACTTCTTTCCTTCCTGGGTATGTGTTTTCACGCATCGGTAGGGTCTTCTCTATAGGACAGCCCGCACTGTTCTGGTAAGTGTGGTACACATTCTCTTAGTACACCTACACTGTTATGCTTGCCATCTGGAGGTGCCATCTGACATGATCATCACTACTGACTATATATCCAGATTGTGATCCACGTAGAACTGTTTCTTTATACGCCCAACAGTGCATGGCAGAGTAACGCCACCAGAGGCAGTCTTGTGGTTGGTAGCTTTCTGAGCTAAAAACATCCTACTAAAGGTTAACATTCTGGGGCCTACACACTTAGTGTTCTAGTCGACTACCTAAGCATGAATTACAGAGAGCTGCTGTGGTGTCACTTTGGACTAATGTAGTCATATACTTCTTCAGCTGGTAGGTAGGAAGATTAACTTATTTCACACCCTGTTCTCCAATGTGCTGCATGGACCTCATGGCTTAATTTATTTTCATAACAAAGAGTACATTATCTAACAGTGTTTTCATTTTGCCTAGCTTGCTCACAGACATTCCCTCATATCAGGAACAACTGGTGAGGGGGACCTGAGGTGGGGGGCACCGCCCACATGGCACCCCTGCCCCAGCTTGGGGAAGGGGACAACCGAAGGATCCGGGGGAAAACAGCAGAGCCAGCACCAGCAGCTGGGGTCCACCCGCCTGCACTTATTGGCGGAGGCAACAAAAGCAGAGCAATGCGTCCACAGGTCATTCTGCTCTTCCGGCTGTGCTGCTCCACTTCCCACTGGTGAGTGTGGGGGTGACCCACACCTGGGATAGTGAAGTGAGCTTGTGCCATGTTGTTCTGATTCTGTTCTACTGCCAGTGAGCGCTGGGGTGGAGGGGGAAACAGACCCCTGCTGTGTGCACCAAGCCCCCCAACTTCTTCCCTCACTGGCTGCTGACTAGCCCCTTGCTCCTCCTGCCCATGGTGTTTGCACATGACCTCATATGCACCACCCCTTCCCCATTTCAACATGCTTCTCTCAGTTTGCGGTAGACTCTGCTGCTAAATGTTGAATTCCAAAGCCATAGTTCCACCTGAGTAGAGTTTTCACTGCATCAACATGAGCTCTCTGAAGATAATAAGAGACATTTTAGACAGTCCAGTCTCTGTTCACTTAGCTTTAGCTTCAGAATAAAATTTACTTCCAATCTAATACTGACTGAACCAAAAAAAAAGTCCCATATTTCAAAGGACCCTTTACAGGACATTGTTTTGGTTTCCACAGTTTCCAAAAGCCAATTGTATTTAAATGTCAAGCTGTATTTTTTCTGTGCCACTGCTGGTGCCTTTACTTATGCTAGGACATGGGATTGCTCGAACAAGCACCTGTTATGCTCTATACTGTTTACGATGGACACAGCAAAGCATAAGACAACGCAGTGAGAGGCACAGTTGGGAAGTCAGACCCTTGTATTACATGAAAATGTCAGTGTCCCTGGCCCCTCTACATCCACTTTCAGGATGAGATGGGGGATGGATCACTGAGGGGGCTCACTGAGATCAGGATCACTGGGTTTCAGGAGCAGGAAAGCCAGCTCACCCCACCATTTCCCATGGAGTTGTCAGCAAGACTGACCCCGCCAAGCCTGGGAGCTGTGATGGGCTGCAGCCATGATGCCCCTCTTTATGGGCAATGGTGATTTAGGCTGGTATCTGACTCCAGAGAGTGACAACAGCACAGGGAACTCAGCTGCTACTGGCATCCAGAAGCCCTCAGAACCCTTATGCCGCTAGTCTGTTTGTAGCAAAGGGGCCAGCTGAACTCATTGCAGAGCAGCAGGTAAGTGTCTCTCGGTGGTGATGGAAAACATGCAGCTGTCAACCCTAGAAATGTTTGGGGCAGCATTGCCCAGTATCTGCACAAAATCTTCTTTAAGAAGATAGAAGGAGCATATTCATTTAGCTAAACTAAGTGCTTCGCATGCTCTCCTCGCACTCAAAAAAACCAATGAAGGGAAGAGCACCAGTCAGCTCTAGTTCAGTCTGTTCTATATCTACATAAGTGCAGGACACTGACCTGATGTGGACCAGTGTCACCAGGCTGCTACCATAATTGAATTAATTCCCTTGCCAGTAAAGTAAGCAATCAAAAGCTGTGGGGATGGGGATGGAGGCTCACTGGCCACATGACACCCCTGCCCTAGTCTGGGGAAGGGCTGGGACAACCCCTTCCGGCTCCAGGTCCCAACTCCCTCTGCCCCGCCACACCCTCTTGCCTGCCTGTTCTCAAAACTTGTGGATGGGATGGCACCATTTTTAAATGGGGAAGAAGGGTGGGGCCAGGAGAGGGATGAGATTTTGGGCAACTGAAAGCAAAAGGCGAGGTTAAGTAGCAATACATGTATACTTTTACCAAGCTCCCTTTGCGTCCCTTAGTGGGTTCATCTGTGCTCATCTGGCAGGATGGCTTGATTCTGGGAGAGGTTCAAACAACCCCTGGCTCACATGCAGGATGGTTTTGAGTGCCCCAACATCTGTAACCCACATAAGCATGTGTGCTGCTAACCCTCACTGCAGGCAAAGTTACGCTGACAGAAGAGTTAGTGCAACTAATGTCATCTGGGGAGATGGTGTTCCTATGCTGGCAGGAAAACTCCTTCTGTTGGTACAGGATATGTCTACTTCAGAGGGTTATGCAGGTACATAGAATTAATCTGGAATTAACCGTTAATCACTTGGGACATTTGGCCACCTGAATTCCAGCAGGAACATCAAATCAGATGAAGATAGGCAGAGGAATGGGCCTGACGTGGTAGATATGCCCTGAGTAAACCAAGAGGATCGGGCCCCATTCAAAATTGGGATGTGGGAGATCCCTCAATAACTTTTAACTAAGGGGTTAATGCACTCACCTGGGGTGTGGATAGTTTGATGATTACCTGTTCCTTTCACTCCCTCTGAAGCCTTGACATTGGCCACTGTCAGAAGACAGGATACTGGGCTAGATGGACCTTTGGGCTGACCAAGTATGGCCCTTCTTATGTCATCTTCTCCATCTACCTGTTGGGGAGGAATCATCTCCCACCTTTTAGGAGAGTACCCAAGCCACTGGCCTATGGGATATTCTCTTGTGGGTCTCCCTCATTCTCTTCTACAGTACTGTATTAAGCAGCAGCGGGGAACCAAATATTGTGAATGCCACTGGCACCTGGATGTGGGATTTAGGCCTAGTTTATACTACAGAGTTAAGTCAACACAAGGCAGCTTCAAAACAAGAAGTCCTGTGGCACCTGATAGACTAACAGATGTTTTGGAACATAATTTTTTGTGGGCAAAGACCCTCTGCATCATGCATGGCTTGTGGCAACCTAACTGAGGAAGCATCTTCACTTAAATCTTGCTCCTGGCAATGTAATTGCTTTGCTACACCAACTTAACTCCTTCACTAGTGGCCTAGAGTCAATGTCAACACAAGTGTGAGCACAGAGCAGACACTGCAGCTTACATTGACTGTCAGTGGCTTTCAAGAGTCACCTTACAATGCTCCACACTGAAAATACAATTGGTACAAGTGTTCCTGGTGAGGACAGACACCACCAACAAAAGGAACAGAGTGAAGACTCACACAAGCAATGTAGTTATTGTGGTGGCCGCATGCCAACACAAGTGAGCACAACTGAATTTTGTAGTGTAGACATGTTGATAGACACCTACAAGAGCCACAGTAAGGGCATACATCACCTTGTGAACTTGGCTTAAAGTAGCTTTCAGTCATTTCTATCTTTATCGCTCTTTAATCAAGTTCTGTCAAACTTGCCCAGTGAACTGTTCTCAAGAAGTGTGTACGTGCCAGGTGTGACCTTCCAAAGCAGAGCAAAGAAGGCGATACAGTAAACCCTAGAAATACTTGATTTTGAGTTGCATGGATCTCACATTAACGTGAGTTAAGTGCAACTCAAAATCCCACTTCCCCCAGCCCTGGTTCAATGTCCGCCCAGCCCTGCTTACCACCTGCGCATGGCTCTGGTTTACGCCCACTCCTGTGCCTGGCTCTCGGTCAGGTCTGACTCACCACACCCTTCACATCCACCTCTGGTTCATACCCGCCCCCGCCGGCTTGCCCCCCCACGCAGATCCAGCTCAACTCCACCCCCTGGCTCCCCTGCAGCCCTTACTCACCCCAGGCTTAGCCCACCACCAGGCTTAACCCTCCCCAACTGCCCCCTCCCAGGGCTTACCTTTCAAAAGGCACTTCAGGTGCTCCTGCTGTTTCCCTAGCTGCAGAATGTGCATTCCACTGGGGAAACAAATGCCCCCGACTTACACAAAATTCGAGCAACATGAGGGTGCATGGGAACAGAGCCCTTGTGTAACTCAAGGCACTACTGTACAAGTTTATTCTACAGCATGAACCAGTTTTTCCCCTGACTGGATAACTAAATAGTAGCTAGACAGGTTCCCCCTACTCCCACCCCAATGCAAAAATCCACCTTTGGACAGAGACTAAACAAGAAAAAAAATCATGCCAAAAGGAAAATTTGAGACCATTTTAAGCAGGTAAAAACAGGGGCTTAAGATGGAATGCCCAGCTGGGTATTAACCGTATCTTTGGTTCAGTAGAGGTGTAACACAGGCATCCTCAAGCTCTCTTAGCTTAAGAATTGCAGGGGTAACACCAACTCTGTAGCAGGCTGTATTTGTTTACCATTTCATGTGCTTATATCAGGCTCTATTAAGGGGTTATCCCAGCAAAATTGCATATGGCAACTTGTGTCTACTTTTATTATGCCTTTACCCTGGGTGAGCAATTTTTCTTTAATGTACAAACATACCTGATTTCTAAGGTAAGGTTTGTAACCTTCAAATGAAGAGATGCTAGAGAAGTACCAGGCACGATTATACTTTAAATGATAACAAGAAGTCCCGTGGTACCTTATAGACTAACAGCTGTTTTGGAGCATAAGCTTTCGTGGGCAAAGACCCACTTTGTCAGACACTTCACCTGATGAGGTGGGTCTTTGCCCACAAAAGCTTATGCTCCAAAACAGCTGTTAGTCTATGAGGTGCCACAGGACTTCTTGTTGTTCTTGTGGATAGAGACTAACTCTGCTACCCCTCTGATACTTGTCACAGTAAATGATAAAGTTGTTCTAAATGTTGGGTAGCCACACTGAGGTAGCTATGTTAGTCTGTATCTTCACAAAACAAACAAGCAGTCCTGTAGCACTTTAAAGACTAACAAAATCATTTATTATGTGGTGAGCTTCCATGGGGCAGACCCACTTCTTCAGCTCTATTTCCACTATAGTACTATCTCCAGATCTGAGGAAAGGGGTCTGCCCCACAAAAATTTATCCCCTAACAACATTATTTTCTCATTCTTTAAACTGCCCAAATGCTGGGGCCTTTTGAATGAAGACTGAAAATAATGTAGGTAAAATAATTTATTTTTCCCTCTACTTTTTAATTACAGCTCCTGCTGATGCTCTTTCTAAATCCCCCGAGGCTGAGCTCCAATTGTATCTTCTTCCAAGGATCAGCAGCAGAAGAAAAATCACCAAGACTCCCCACGGGGCACTAAGGCATCCTTGAGCTTTCTCTTCGGCAGAAGAACGCCCAGGAAAATGACCTGACCTGTGAAAAAAGGCTAGACCTCATATCTGCTGCCTCTCAAATAGATCCACACATCTCTGGGTGCAGAGTGTCAGGAAACCAGCTGCTCTCTTGAAAGTCAAAAGGGGCCAGAATGCCTGCAGCTCCACGGGTACTTCTCAGTCTGCCTCCCAGCCGGGGGAGGAGAAGAATTAATTCCCAACCCGGCTAAATCAAAGCAGGCAGCAGTCAAGATGGAGAGCAGCATTGCAGAGCTCTAATAGCAAAGAGGCCCCTTTTTGAACACGTACCTACACCTTACTGCACGCCCGATTTCACTCCCCCACTAAGCGGGGTGTGCGGTAGCCGGTGGTAAGGGATCGCTTGGTAGTGGCGGTTTCCTGGTCTTTTTTTAAACCAGGTAGCTGCTCTGCAGAATTTGGCCCCGGCTGTGTATTACCCCGGGTGGGCTCGCTCCCTGGGCCCGAGCCCGCACCTCTGCAGGAAAGCGGCGCCCGGGGCTCGAGCAGCCGAAGACTGGGTCCCCTGCGCGCTATTTTCAGTCCAGGCTGTCCCGAAGGAGGACTCCTGGGGCACCCCTGGGCTGCCGGGTGGAAAAAAGGAATAAGGATCCCAGCGAGGCCACCTGCCGGGCTGCCCCGGGAGAGATCGGGGTTCCCTGGGGTGCCTGACCGCAGCCCCCCTCCCACCCCGCTTCCCACGCAGGGGCTAGCGGAATGCGCTTCCTGCCGGCGCTGGGCGGGCGCAGGGCAGGAGCGAGCCGCGGCCCCTGCCGGGGAGGAGATGAAGGCGAGAGGTGCAGAGTCGGGCCAGCCCCGCGATCAGTCTCTCCGCAGCTTGTCGCAGGCGGCGGCAGGAGCAAGCGAGCGGCCGACGCGGAGCGAGCGCCACCCTCGGGCTGCGGGCGGCTTCCCGGGGCACCTGGAGCTGCCGCGGCGCGGGGACCATGCGCGGCTGGGCGGCCGTAGCCTGGCTGTGGCTCCGGCTCCTGGCGGGGCTGCGGGCCGGGGCGGGTAGCGGCGGCCGAGCCACCCCAGCCAGGGCGGCGGATTTCGATCGGGTCTACGCGGGGACGGTGAACCTCAGCCGCGAGGAGATCTACGCCTTCAATTACACCCGCCAGCCGGGCCAGGTGAGCGCTGCGCGGCCGCTCCCGGCCCCGGCTCGGGCAGGTGGAGCGCTAGGCTGCCAGCCCTGCGCACGCCTTCTCCTAGCCCCCGCCTGGGCTCGGCTCCCAGCCGGCAGGGGGATACCGTCCCCCAGCCCCGGATCTCTGGGCTTGACTGTCCCTCCCTAGCCAGGCAGCATTGCCTGGTCTCCAAGCCCCCAGCAGGGCAGGGCAGGAAACGGGTGTTCTCTATCCCCCAGTCCCTTGGCTTTGGCAGCTGCCCCTGCTTTCTACTTTTTTTTGGCGGGGGGATTTCCTTATGCGGACGTGTCTTGCTGTCCCCCGTCGCCCCCTGCAGCTGCGAGCCGTCTCGCCGGCCCTGAATTTCCCAGCAGGAAAGGGCTCATCGCGATTCAGCCGGGCAGGAGGCAGGAAGTGGCCCCCTTCGGTTGCATAGATTGGTGCTAATAAGGTCACATCTGCGGATATGCCAATTAGCTAGCACCACAGGGCTCTGGGGGAACTGTCCCCAGCTTCCCCTGGTCAATGTTTAAGGGAACTAATGAAGGCTGGGAAAAACAGCTATGGCCTCAAATCGTGTTGTAAGGCTCCTTTTCCCACTTTACTGTCTAATGAAGACCAGCTGTCTCTTAGACGCTGCCCGCTGGGGCTGGGGTGGAGAATGCCTGATGGAGGCGTGCTTCATTTTGGTGATGGTGGTAGGAGGAAAATCGTGTTCCAGCCTGTTCTTTTTCTGCAGCACTTTTCCCTTCAATATTTGCCTTCCCTTCCTCCTAGTTCCATATGAATCATCTCCTGTCTTAATCCAGGACCTTTCCATCCTAAAGCTGTGTGGTTCAACCTGTGGCTCATGGACACCTGGGAACTGCAGAGCAGGTCTGAGGTGTCTTGGAAAAGTCCTTTTCCTTATCGTAGGACAGTGATTTCCAGCCTGTGGTCTTGTCCACAGACTATGCCTAAGATTTCCAAGGGCTCTGAACCTCTGGTTGACATTTTTTAGGAGTTGGCAAATGAAAAAATGCTGAAAACCAATGTCCTAAAGCATACCCATATGAACAGACTTGTTCTGTTTTCAGTTATACAGGACAAGGGAGGCAGAGCTGCCCCATCCATAGGATGGTTCGGGGCAGCTGTCCCAGGCCTGGCACTTTGTGGGAACGCACTTCAACCGTGCTACGGATGAGGCCTGTGATTGCCTGTGAGGCAGGGCCTGGCAGGAAGGCTGTGGCAGGGGGTCCCCCCCACATACCATGGTGGTGGGAGCTGGGGTGACCCAGCAGCCAGCTCCATGCCCCTTCCCATCCCTGAAAGAGGAAATGGAGCTAGCATTGCTTGGGAGGAGGGGGTTTCACATGGGGGGCAGAGAAGGTGCAGGTCTTGGGGGGAAGGGTAGAGTAAACTCCTTAGAGCGGGGTAACGTAGAGGGAATCGTGTTAGTCTGTACTCCAGCAAAACAAAGCAGCAGAAATGTAGCACTTTAAAGACTAACAGAATGGTTTATTTGGTGATGAGCTTTCATGGGACAGACCCACTTCTTCAGATCAGATCCCCTTAGAGCAAGGGTCAGCAGCCTCTCCGAGGCGCAGTGCCAAAATTTGACCTTTTGAGGTGTATGTGTGGGCCGAGTGCCGGTGATGCTTTTAAAAGTCACTAATAGTCCTACTTACCACAGCTTTGTTAATAAATAAATTAAGCTGCAGAGATTTACCCTTTAGGCGGTGGTTGGTCGCATTAGCTGGTCTTTTATTATCCACAGGTGGCACGCCTTCAAGCAAGCTCCTGGCTGCTGCATGAGGGAGGAGGGGCAGGGCTGAGCTGAGCTCCTGCCTTGTGTGCCCATGAAGATCAGCTCACTTGCCACTCTAGGCACCTGTGCCAGGGGTTGCTGACCTCTGCCTTAGAGCGAGGGGTCTATCAGCAGAGAAAATAGATGTTGTGATTTTTGTTAGTTTATTTTACTGAATTAATTTCCAACCTGTACTAAAGGTATTCAGCTCTCTACAGCCTTTGGAAACTGGCATGGTGATTGGGGTAGGCATGCAGTTCAGTCCCTCTCTTTTCATGGCATGCATGGGCACGTGTGGTGAGAGGAAGACGGCCTGTGTAAGACCGCAGTCGGTCTCTTACATGCTTGCAGAGTCTATTGGCTGCAGCGCCAGGGAAAAGGGTTCTATTCCCAGGTCTGCAGGAGAGTGGTTGTGAGACCTTGAGCAAGTTGCTCTTCTGAGGACTTAGTTTTCCTGTGTGTAAAATGGGAATAACAGTATTATGTGTATCTAAGAGGCTATATGACGTTTGCAGTTGTAATAGATCTACATTCATTTGGGCTCCTCTGGAACATAAATGTCTACCTGTGGTGTCCAATACGCTCCCTGTTTGCCACATGCGGTGAATGCAGCTCGGTGGGCTGGTGTGGCAGTGTGGGGGCATGGTGGCTCAGGGGCTCACGCAGTCTCCCCTCAGGCACCACGCAGCTGGCTTGGGGGCTCGGGTGCTGCGCCGTGCAGCTCTCGGGTTTGGGCGGCTCCAGTGACTCCCTGGGAGCAGGAGGGGGTAGGGTGCCTGGCTGCAGGGGCAGGGGTGGGGTTGAGCTCCTGGCTGTGGGGGCTGGAGGGGGTAAGACACCTAGCTGGGGGGCAGCACCTGGCTCTGGGGGGGCATGTGCCAATCAGGTGTCTTGCTTTTGGACACCCCTGGTTTAGGCAACCTAATAAAAGTGTTCCTCCGTACAGCCTGAGAGGTGGAAAAGGTGTGGCCACCTTCCTCTTTGTATTTGGCAGCAGGAATTTAGGCCCCAACCTTGCAGATGGACCCCTGCAAGGCAGACCCTTGAGCCAATGGGGTGTCATAGTGAGGGTGCTCTGCTCACATGTTTTACCCTGCGGGACCCAGCTCATACTGTCTTTCTGACAACTGTCTAGGAACATGTGCCAAATAGCGGTAGCCACACATGGCTCTCATGCAATGCTCTCCATGTCTGATCTGCTTGACTGTGTTGTCTGTCACAAAACTAATCACGTTACCCGAAGAAAAGGTGGACAGCCACCAAGCGGCAGGGTCTGGAAGCACTACAGCCAGCGGCTGCAGGAGGAGGTGTTCTGCAGATTGGTCTAGATAATAGGCACTTAGTTTTGCCTCTGTGGTTGGGGACTGAATGGTTTGCTTTCTCATGGGCTTGGCTGAAGAAGGGCCCAAATGCTTTGTCCAGCTGGCTGGAGGGTCAAGTTATTCTTCCTAATAGAGGGACAACAGCACCAAGCCAGGGGGAAGCTGAGATAGTGATGGTGTTTGACTGGCCAAACTAAGGCACAGGAAGCCAAGTTAGTCATGGAAAGGGAGGCCCTTAGAAGAACAGCCTTTCTATTTTTCCAGGATGCCCCTTGAAAATGTTAAGCTGCTGCTAAGGCCCTGAAGGAGCCAATGGGTGTTTGTGATTAAAAGCTTTCCACATATAATTTTTTAAAGTAGAAAATAACTAAAATAGAACTGAAATGATTCTTGCACTGGCACACAAAGGGGGATGTGGTTCCTGCCCGAAGGAGTTTTCAAAATTGTCAGCTGGCTTAAAGGCTGAATCCCTCATCTGAGGTTTCCACACAGCCTCTCTAGCAACTGCCTCGCTCAAAAGGCTGGAAGTCCACCGTTGTGGTCTGCCCCCCAGTACTCTGCAATTTGTTGGCCTTGCTTCCTGCACAGCTATTTGATTAATGCTGGACTGCTGACTCGGTTTTTATTAATTTTTACGTGATTACATATGTGCCTTCTGGCCCAAATGCATTCAAATAACAAAGCCCTGCAGGACTCACAGGAGCAATTAGATAAGTAAACATATAAATGAGGCTCTTACTGGAGACCCCAGGGCTTGGGCGAGGGTATATTTGTGATTCTCATGTTGCTCACGCCTTCTGGACTAAACCATTCCCCTGAGTGAACTTATGCTAGGGGTGCTGCTCTTGCAAGATGCATTTGTCTAGATGGTTGGGCTGGAGTAGTAAAGTCAGTTTTACCAAGTCCTAATCAGTTTTATTCTGCTGCCCAAATAGGGAAAGCTCCAGGCACCTGGGGAGAAATCCCACCCTGCTTCTCTATTACAACAACACTAACAACCACACAGGGACTTTATGTAGGCAGAAATACACCAGAATTATGAAGGAATCCAAGAGAGCTACCTTCTCCATCCCATAAACTCTACCCATCACCCAAGATGCATTATTCGTATTGTACATCCAACCTTCTTCTTGGTGCTGGACTACGTCTGTGAAAAGATTAATTCCATCCAACACAGTCTCTTGGACGTGAGGGATTACAAGGTACAACAGCAAGCATAAACGTGCCCTCTTTGACGGAGTTTGGACCAATTGCATAAGATGGAACTTATGTAAGACATCTGGGCCATTGTATGTGCCTCTGAACACTGGACATAATATCTAGGGAAATCCACCAAAGAACAGCAGGGCTCACTAGGGACCAAAATCATAGGCAGCAGTTTTAGAGCAGGCAATTTACCAGCTGTATGCCTCAAAAAGTGACCTAATCTTAAGCTGCTCAAGAAACCAAGACTTTGTGCTCATGATCTTTTAAATTATGGCTTCGCTTCCAGCTTCCCAGTCCTGGGCAAACCCATTGGACTCTGAACCACTTGACAGCAGTCTCCTGGTCTCCAGAACCCTTCATAATAAAGCTCCCGCCTACAACAGAGATGGTTGTAGCACGATTAGTGGATGACACTTTCCCTCTCCCTGCCACTGTGAGCATGAACAAGGCCCCCACCTCAGTGGCCAGGCAGCATATCCTGTCTACAGGCTTTTAACAAAGTACTCAGAGACCAGCTACTAACTCAGGTCTCATTCAAAATCTTGCTGCTGGGGTGCATGGTGCAGGTCACTCGAACAGGAAGAATGGCTCTGGGTCTCCCACTACCCAGGTGGGTGCCTAACCACTGGGATACAGAGTCATTCTCATGTGCTTTCTTTGGCCTCTGACTGTTTAAATAGGATATACACAGTACAACAGCTTCAACAGGAGAGAGTGAGGGAGCCTTACACCTGAATGTCCTTATAGGTCAGTGTCTAATGCATGCACCTGAGAGGTGGGAGACAATGGCTCCGACCCTTTTGCCCCAGCAGCCAGAGAGAGGAATGAACCTAGGTCTCCCACATCCGAGGTGGGTGCTGTAATCACTGGACTACAAGTAACAAAGTGGTGCCACTGTCCCCAAGGCCTCTCTCCACTTTGGGTGGAGTGAGGCAGGTGCCTTACTCATTCTCACAAGAAATGACTTATCCAGCTACCTGCCTGAGTCCAGCACAGGGGTCCCTGGGCTCTGGGTCACAAAGATAGGCACCTTCCTGCCGCCCAGATGTAGGTGGCTCACTCCATGAGTGGGGTGGGGCTTAGGATACGTCCCTTTCACCAGCATCTCCCATTGGCTAGCTCCGGCAGCTCCCCTCCAACTGTGCTGGCTTTGGTTAATTACATTCTACAGCGCTTCTCTTCATTCATCAGAGCTATAGGCGAGCTGGGGTGGCTGCCCTCGGCCCCGTGCTTTTGGAAGGCCCGTGGTGGCCACCCCAGCTGTCCTGTGGATGGGAGGGGGAGGATTACTGGGGGCAGGTAGTGGAAGCAGCGGCAGGGGGTTGCCTCCCCGCAGGCCTCACCCCACCCCAGGCAGCACGACTGTCAGCCTGCTCTGCTCCACCGTGACCTCCCGCCCCACTGAGCTCCACTTCTGCGTGGCAGTAGGACATGGTCTCCGCTCCCAGCCACTGGTGGAGGAGCAGGACTTAGCGAGCTGGAGAGAACAGTGGAACAGAGCAGGCTGCTGCTCACATGGCATGGTGAGTGCGGGGGGTGGGGGTGGGGATGCTGAGGAGAGCTGACCCCCTGCTGCTGCTTCCATCCATCAGCATGCCCTATTCCAGGTAATCCCTGGTCGGGGAGTGGGACGGGGGCAGGGTGGGTGTAGAGCAGGGAAGGGGCAGGGCTTCCAGCTTGCGGGGGGTTGCCTGGGGCACTGGGGGTGGGGGTTTGTCCTGGGCCCTGCTCCTCCCTCGGAATGGCTCTGTCATTCATTGGCTAGGTGAGTAGGTGACTGGAACAGGCTGTAGGAATTGCACTGCTGCTCCACAGATTTTTCTAGGGCTCTAAAAGTTAGGCCTCGCAATGCTCAGCATGACAATGCCTATGGACCTTTATGAGCCCAGGCTCTTCACATGAAGCATCTGTGTGGATTAGGAATAGGAAACACCAGTGGACAGCGTAGGCAGAAATCACGTCCATCTTGGAGCACAATATTTATTTTCCTTTAATTACTTCCCACTCAGATTTAGGCTGCACAGAACAACTGAGAGGAGGAGTAGGAGGAGAGACGTTCTGCACCGGCACTTACGAAGTTCATTTATTCTCATTGGCTCGTTCCCCGCCCTTTGGCTCCACCAAGATTCTGTTGAATTCTCTGGTTTCAGGTGCTTGAAAGCCTACTTGGCCGGTCTGTCTGGGACTCCTCCAAATTGGTGTGCTTCTCTAGCGCTGGCTCCTGCCTGCTGAGCTTTGTCACTCAAACAGCTGGTCTGCCTGCACGTTAGCGGTGTTCCCTGCCTGGTGGTTTGGCTTTGTGCCCTCAGTTTGTCAGTCTCGGAATCACGTGCTGTCACAGGCTGAACTAGCAGTGCTTGGAGACACCAGAATGGGAGGCTGAGCATGGGTGTGGTGGGGAGCATTATTGAGCCTTGAGGAGCAGTTGCTGGTCAGGTGCTCAGCATCTTCTTTCTCACAGGTTCATGTCAGACACCTGCAGGAAATCACCGGAGAGAGCTCCTTCCTGCTGCAGGCACAGTTCCTTTCCTCTCTCTTGCATTCCCCTTCCCACAGGAGCCCCACAGCATGCAGGGCTGAGCTGAGCTGGGCTAAACTAAGATTCACATGGTTGTCTAATTACTGCTGCGGCAAGTGTTCCATTTCACCTAGAGTCCAGTTCAGCTTATTAGCACTTGGTGCTACGTTTGCCCTTTTAGCTTTGTGCATTTGCAGTTTTCCATTTTCTCGCTGAGAGTGAATTTCAAACACATGCCTGATACCGCTCCCCAGGAGATGGCAAAAGAGTTAAACTGTCAATATTTACCTTCCCTCTCCTTCCGTGACCCGTTTTACGTGGAACTCGGAGATCTCACTCTTAGTCAGCTGCCTGACTTCTCCACCCACCTTCAAACACAGGAACCGCCCGGGTTTAACAATTGAAAAGCAGTACATTGCACCCAACGCTGGCAGGCGGCTGCAGCAAAGAATGTGGCAGATGCTCTGAGTCAAGAGCGTGGAACGGAATTTGCCCAATCGGTCCCAGCTCTGCTTCATATTTTTACAGCAAGAAACCCTGGGGCAGTTCCTCTGGTATTGCAGGTCAATTCCAAGACAAGGCCGAGCTGTGGAGGACACACCCAGACTGTTCAGATAGTTCCCTAACCAACCAGTAATGTGCCGTCTCTCCTGCCCACCGTGAACCTGAATGCTGATGGCACCTTGCTGGAATAATCTTGGCCTGGGCTCTGCAGGGGGTTGTGGCTGTCCAGAATCCAGCTGCACCATGCTACTTTTGTTTTGGGTGCTGCTTTGGCACAATTCCAAAATGTGGTCCTCCGGAATGGGAAGCCACAGCTGCTCATTTGTGTCAGGGGTGCAGCCTTTTACTGGATTCTTTAGCTTTATTCAGAAGGGTCTTTGGAGTTTTACACTTTAAAAGACTTTGCAGCATAGGACGCTGCAAATTCCCCAGGTCTGACAATAACTAAGGCTATGTCTACACAACAGCCTGATTTTGAAAGAAGATATTTTGAAATATCTGGTTTCAAAATAACACAACCACACACAAAATGCAATTTGAAATAGCACTTATGGACACACAGCGGTATTTTAAAAGAGTGTCATTAGATCCCATTATGGCTTATTTTGAAATAGTGCTATTCTGTGTCTTAATCACACCTATTTTGAAATAGGCATTATTCCTTGTAGAATGAGGTTTCCTGGAATCAGAATAATGCACCTGCTATTTCAATTTTATTTTGAAACAGCACATGCCTCATTTAGATGCTGCCAAAGTTATTTGGAAATAACGGCTGTTATTTTGCAATAACCTGGCCAGGTTGCCTAAGAGTCTAGGGGTAGAAAAGGAAAAGTGGGGGAAGGGCTTTTTTTTTTAATCATAAACAAGAACTCTGCTTCTGAACTGGATTGTTTTTTTCCGAAGCAGGAAAAGGCAGGGTACCGTTCTCTGAGATGGGAGGTAGGGGTGATGTCATTTGGTTTCTTTGGTTCTAATTAGCTTACTTGCTCTCTCTTGCTAACTCAGTAATTGATTGCTTTTGTTTCGTATTTTGCTCTTTTTATTTGTCCTTTTGGCACAAAATGCCGGTTAGGGAGATGTGAAAGATAAAGCCGACAAAGTAACTCTCGGAATTCCTAGTGAAACGTGAGTATCAGTATGAGTCTGTTCTGGTCTGGCTATGGTCTGAAGAAGTGGGTCTGTCCCACGAAAGCTCACCTAATCAACTATTTTGCTAGTCTTCAAAGTGCTACTTGACTGCTTTTTGTTTTGATATGAGCTCAACTGTGTAACTGTGGTTGAAGCTGTTAAAGGATTTGTTGGCTGTACAATCTATAAATGACTTTGGATTAATGGGGATTACTGCTGGTTGGTTAAGTACGGTATCCTCTTCCTCTGAGCAAGGTGTTGCCAAGTTTTGGGCACCGTACCCTACTGTCCCTGCTGCACGTTTCCACCAATGTATACTTTCTCTCTCCAAAGATATCATCTCATCCACCACAGATAAAAGTAATGCGCTAGACACCTGTCTCCTTAGGAGTAAAACTCAAGAACCAGAGCTGGACTGAGAATGCAGAACGGCCAAGAGGAGCAAGACAGATCTTTAAGCTCGCCCCCTCATCCCCGCACAATCAAATGTAAACCCCACTTCTGCATGTCCAGCGTTTCCCTACCATAGCACATTCCTTGTCAGACTGAGTTGTTAGAAGTCCAACTCCCCAGTCAGTGGCCAGGAAGGAAGAGAGGGACTGATGTGACTGGGGGGAGGGGGTGGCACACCACACACTACCTCGGCCTCCCAGTCAACACAACAGCAAGCAACTTTATTGCTTGGCTGATCAGTGACTTAACAGCACTGAAAGAAAAATTGTGTTTTGGGATTTTTCCTGAGCTTTTAATAGGGGAGGAAGTGGTGAAGGGGCAGGGATGGTTGCAGCCTCCTCTCCCCATACATACACAGTATTAGCACTACCCCCACTATCTTCAGCGCAGTGGGGTCATCTGCATGAGTTGCTCAAAATTGCCCTCGTATTCTGTAGTGCTCTTTTGCATTCTAGTGGTCCCAGGGTTGGTCTGTGCTTTAGGAAGCAGCTGCCCTGGGTGGGAAGGGGGACTCTGTCCTTGGCACTTCACACCTGTCCCTAGCATCAGGAGGGGATTGCATGTGGGATTCTGCACCGATACCAGATTCCTCTTGCCCCCAGCCTGTGTTGGGGCGTGGGAGGAAAAGAGCAAGTGGAGACATTCCCTCTTCCCTCCATCTTCCAGCAGAGTAACTACCGGCACCCCCACTGCTCCAACTCTACCCCCAAATCCTTCCTTCTCTCTGACTAGGGGAGCCACACGTGGGGAGGCCTACGCTCCCCTCCAGGGGAAAGCAGGCTTAGACCTCTCCCCCGCAAACTGCCCCCATAACTCTCAGCCCCAGAGAACGAATCTAACCAGAACAATGATAACATTGGCATTGCTACAGCTCTCTTGGGACCACAGGAAAATACTGCTGCCTCTGCCGAGCTGTCATCCCCACTGGGGCCTTCTCTAGCATGAGGATGTGAGGGTGGTGGGGGAGCTCTGCATGCCTGGTCCTTGTGCTGCAGGGGGATAAGAGCTTTTTCTGACCTGAGACAAGCAGTGCAGGTTAGACAAGGGTGTAGCTGGGAGAGGTCTGTGCTTAGGGGGCGAGGTTAGTGCTCCTGACTCTGGAAAACGCCAGGAGGATTAATAATTTACAAGCCTCACTGGCCAGATTCAGTAGCTTGTCCTACCTATGACTTATCCTCCACCATGTAGCCCTCCACCTCTGAGACGTAAGTTCGGAGAGAGCTGAAGCAAGGCTCTGACTAAACAACACTGTTATGAGCTAAGGAGCAGGAAGAGAGCGGAAAGGGATGATGAAAACCAGACCCATAGGGCTCACCTCGGCCCAGTAGTCTCTTGAAAAGGTCATCTCTCAGTGACCAGTCCTAGCGTCTGGAATTATAGTCAGGATCCAGGCTGTTCTGTTTAGGTTCGACATAAGTAAAAAAATTCCTAACAGGGTAGTTAAGCAGTGGAATAAATTGCCTATGAGGGATGGTGGAATCCCCATCATTGGAGATAGTTAAGAACAGGTTGGATAAACCCCTGACTGGGATGATATGGTTGGGGTTGGTCCTGGTTTGAGAAGCGGGTTGGACTTAATGATCTCCTGGTGTCTCTTCCAGCCCTATGATTCTGTGATTTTATGAAACATCTAACAGGTGTGATATAGATGGTGCTTGGTCCTGCCCTGATGGCAGTGGACTGGTCTTGATGATCTGTCGAGGTCTCTTCTCAGTTCTAGTATTCTATGATTCTGTTATCCAAGTGACTTGCAGAAGCAGGATAGCTGAGAGGTCTGTATCTGTGCCAAAGCCTTGTCAGGGAGGGAGATGAAAGCGCATGGGTAGGCCACTGGGCCAGTTTTGAACCAGACAGACCCTTTTTCAGGGTGATCTGTCTCCTATCTGGTGTTAAGACACTCAGCTGTGGGTTTGTCTGGCAATGGACATAAGAACACCAGTTTGAAGAGTGTGCCCCTCCACCCCAGCTGGCATAAACATGTGAGGTCCCGCTGGTGGGGCCAGAGCAGCATGCTCTGTATGGTGTGACCTCATACGCTACAACCACATCAGGTCATGCAGCAGAGGTGGTTCCACCTTATGTCTGGAACATCTGGCTTTCTGGGAATGTGTGAGTGTTCATGCTAATTGTGCAAGAGGCAGGTCCAAGATGTCTGGATTTTAAACAGCTAACCAGTGGGCCAGGGTGCTCAGGATGGCATCTGTGCTGTCCTGCATTGTGCCATCAGGGCTTGACCTGCAGCGTGGAACAAAATGTAAAAAGAATATAATCGACGTGCAGATAGATATGCAGACTTCACATCTCCGTGTATCACCAGCTCTCCTCTTACTCCAGTATTTCTCAGCTCAGACAGGAGCTGTTCTAATGGCAACAGACCTCAACTTCAGCTACTGCCTCCCTGGCTAATCCTCAGTGTCTCTGAAACCAACCCCCCCACCACTCATGCATCTGACAAAGTGGGTCTTTGCCCACTAACGCTTATGCTCCAAACTATCTGTTAGTCGATAAGGTGCCACAAGACTTCTTGTTGTTCTCCATCCCTTGTGTGTGCCTCAGTTCCTGTACTTGTGATATGGAGATAATACATGTTAGTGTATGTGGCCCCTCATTACAAAGGATCCCAAAATGCTTCACTATCTGTGTACTGGACACACTTGATACAGCAGACTAGTGTTCTTAGACTGTGGCCAAGGGCCACTGAAGTCGGCACAGGATTTCCAAGTGGCTCACGGAGCTGTGGCTGCCAAAGCTGTGAAACATCTGTCCTCCGGCAGTGACAGTTCCTAACAATGAAAGTCTGATCTGAGTGTCTTTGGCCAAGTGCGCTTATAAAGCTCAGCATTGCACGACCAGCTTCACGCCTGCCTTTCAAGAAAATTCACTTGTCATCAGGGATGTGCGGGGCTTCAAACCTGGAAGGGTCACAAGCTCAGAAGGACAGAAGCAGTCAATGGAGTGACTCAGCGCAATGGAAGCAGTGGAGAATGCAGACAACAGATAATAATGGTACCGTTGGCAAGCTTTTCTCCTGTGTGGCATTGATAGCCATTCATTGCTATTTTGATAGTACTGACTAAAGGCCCCACTCAGGATCAGGGCCCTGTCGGGCCAAGTGCTGTACAGACACCTGGACTTATACAGTCTCTATGCCAAAGCACATTGCAAGATTACAGGGTTGTATTTAAAGTTCTGACATAAGAGGTAACAGGTGACTGTAATAAAGAGGAGGAAAGAAGGATGAAAGAGGAGATTTGAAAAAAAAAAAAAAAAGGGTGTTCTCCCAACGGTGTCACTCTAAGTAACAAATGGCTTTTTTTTGAGGCGCAAACACTAGAAAGCAGCACGCAGTCAGCGACTACAGGTACTTTGGCAGTATTTTAAAATACAGCAAAAATAGTGCTTAAGCACAGATTAAGTACAGCAACAGGAAATCAAGTGACTCCAGAGCTTCAATGCCCGGCAACAGTTTCCCATCCCTACTGTTATCTCCACCTTCATTTTGGAATATCAGGGGACCGGTTGTTTTGCAGAATGTCCTGAAGATCACTGGTCGGGGGCTATTTCAGATTTCAGCACTTGCATGTGAAAATTTCAGAGCCAGGGGATCCACACAGAAAACGCCATGGCAGCAGCCCCGCCAGTGAGGTTGAGGCTCAAAGAGCTGTTGATTTTGAGTGTGGTGCTGTGGTACGTGGAGATAAGGAGGTTTTCCAGGTAGGTAGATCCTAAAAGCCAAAACCCAACACTCTTTAGACTTTATCAAGAAACCCACCACTCACAGAGCTCTGGCTTAACGTGCTTTGGGAAGAGATAGATCCCTCTTACCAAGTGGGCCTCCATATTCTGCATGGTTGCTGGCTGGTTTTAAGGTACAGCTCCATGCAAGAGAGCTCATGGAAGGACTGCACTGGGTGCTCTAGGATGGGTCTCTCTTCACTCCATGCCAGTACTCCCCAACCGTATGTGATCCAGAGCTGGATACTGGTGATTTGTGGCTCTTTCATAGGCAGCTCATCAGTCTTGAGGAGGGATTTCCAGGAGAGAGGCCTTGCAGGCTAATTCGGAGAGGAGCTGCCCTAGGCAAGTCACAGTATGGGGGGAAGGTGAGGGCAGATTGTGGGAGAAATGAGCAGCTGAGGTTGGGCTGGCATGGAGGTGGAGAAGCTGGGATGTGAGGTCGTTGTGACAAGAGTGGATTGGATAATCAGGAAGGGTTGGAGCTGTACAGGGCTTTGAAGGCAAGGACAAAATCCCGGTGTGAGAGTGACGCTCATAGCAGCTGTGCTTTATATGGACTGGGGAGGACAATCTGGGTGGCCAGCAGGATGTGAGCTGGAGCAGCGTATGTTAGCAATTTGTTGTACTGAGCAGTCCGAGCCAGTCAGCAAGAAAAGAGAGAGCTGGTGGTGAAAGAGTTCGCTGGGCTACAGCAAAATATACTTTGTTCAGGAACATTCTAGCTTGGGCAGCACCTTACGTAGATTATCTGACTTTGCATTTTCACCTCGGTGCAGGTCTGGTTTGGAGTAGGGTTCTGTGGATGGGATGTCAAGGGAAAATAGCAAATCATTTCCTGCTCTTCAGTAACATTCCCAGGGAACAGGAAAGAAAAGGGGGGAGAATAACAGACTTGTGAATGGCAGGTATAAAAGCTCTTAGACCAGGAGTGAGCAAAGTGGGCCCCCTCGGGGGTGTGCAATTTTGTACGGGGGGTGTAGCACGATCGGCTGCTGGGCTTCAGGCTCATCCATCTCATTAAAAGTGTTGAAATCTGTGACTGTTTTTAAATAGGTGTAGTCACATTTGTATACCGATTAATGACATTTTTACATTCTACATGGTTATTTTCTTACACGTGCTGAAAGTTTTGTTTTTTTTTTTCATATGAACATAACCAAAATGTCCATCGGTTTGGATTACATTAGACAGGTTGTGGAGGTGGGAAGGGCCCTGCTAATTGCAGGGACAAAAAGTGGGACCCAGTTTAAAGAGCTTGCTCACTCCTGTCTTAGATGGAAAAAAAAATCAGTTAAGGAGCCTACAGGACTTGTCTGGGAAAGCACTGAAAGAATAATGAGGGGTTGCTTTTTGGTGAGCTGTACTGCAGACTGTGTCCTAAGACCTCTAAACTTTGCATCTTCTGTGCAGGGTGTCAGGGTAGCAGCTACAAAACCCTGTAACGACCCTGTGTTTCATGGAAGAGGGAGGAAATGTAGGGTTCAGTAAAAACAAAGAGCCTTCTCCTGTGGAATGGTGGAGCAACCGCTCTTCCAAGAGGTTAAATGTGTTATGGAGTGGCTGTAGTAACTCCATCATGTCGGTTGTAGCAGGGTGCTTGTTATAACCACCATTTGCCTCCTCTGTATCAATGCTACAATTATATATCGTATTCCGTTTGCAGTAAGCTCTCGTCTTGCCCCAAGAGCTTTCTTTCACGCAGTATTGTGCACAAATTGGTGAAACCAGGCTAAGTTCTACTAGGGGAAATCACAGCTTCCTTTGCTACCTGGGGGCCAGTTTCAAGTGTAGATAAGGAGAACACTTGGCTTCACCTGTGTAAAGGAGGGCAGGGAGTGGCTCTCCAGGGACAGGAGAGCTGTGGTTCGGGCTGAGCAATCATGATGAAGCAATCTAGGAACTGGCAAATCTGGGTCCATTTTACTATCTAACCACTTAATTTTCTATTAATAAAGCTAAACACTTTGAAATGTGTTTGTAGAGGAAGCCGTGAAAGATGCTGTAGGCCTTTTGTTGTCAGTTTTTATTTTAATTTTTTTCCTGGGAATTTATCAGTGTTTTAACACAACAACAGAAACAGGGAAAAACCAGTGCAAAGCTATTAATTTTCTGGGTAAATATCGGGGCTAATTTTGGTGGATCGAAAGATAGGAGAAAAAAACATTAATTAGATTAATGCTTTGGATTCCATTCATCAATATGGTTTTCTGAAGAACTGAAATGAAACTCAAAACACAGTGCCACCTCTGAGTTTAAGAAAACAATATATCTCTAATACCCAATACCATTTTCATTTGCCTAAGCTGTTTACTGTTGTGGACTTAGAACACACGCCTGTATAACTATTCATTTGCAGCGCCTACACTCAGCTTTTTCTCCTGGTGCTTTTGGTTTTAAAATTCAGAATACTTCCCTCTATCCAGAAACATATTTTGATACAGATTTTCATCTTCTGCCATTGTAGTGTGTCAGATCTGTAAACCATTATCTCATAGCTTGAAATCTGTACACAGTGGGAGTGAGACTCATCAGTGCGTACACAGACAGTCCCCAGCTTACAAATGGGTTACGTTTCGAACACCTGGTCGTGACTCAGTTTGGTTGTAAGTTGGAAATACCCTTATACTGTAACCCCTCGAGGTACATGAGGGTTGCGCTGCATGCGACCCTCACGTACCTTGAATGTCACGTAAGTCGGGGAGGGCTTGGGGGGGATGGGTTGGGGCCTGGGAGGGGGCAGGGTGGTGGGTTAGGGTGGCAGGGGTGTTGGAGGGTGCAGGTGATCTGGGGCTTCCAGTGGGTTGGGGTGGGGCTGAGCTTGGCCAGGGGGTTGGAGCTAGGGCTGTGGGGGTGGTAGGTAGGGGGGTTGGAGCTGGAGCCCCACACGTGCATGTCAGGGGTTGGGAATTTGGTGTCTGATCTCTGTAACTTTGTTCTCACCCACAATTATTTCTGATTTGGGGACAATTTATACCTCCAGATTAGTGAAACTGCTATGGGCAACCGCATGGCCCCACAATATGCTAATATATTTATGGCTGACCTGGAACAACGATTCCTCAGCTCTTGTCCCCTATCACCCCGCCTCTACTTAAGATACATTGATGACTTCTTTATGATTGGGACCCATGGTACAGAGACTCTAGAATAATTCCAGAGAGACTTTAACAATCTGCACCCCACCATCAACTTATGCCTTGATTACTCCATGCAAGACATACATTTCCTAGACACTACAGTACAAATCAAGGATGGCCTGATCAGTACCACACTGTACCAGAAACCCACTGATTGCTATACTTACCTACACCCTTCTAGCTTCCATCCTGCACACATAACTAGATCCACTGTTTACAGTCAACTCTTTGATACAATTGCATTTGCTCTGATCCAACTGACAGAGACCAAAAACTACAAGAGCTTTACCAAATATTCATAAATCTGAATTACCCACCAGGAGGAGTAACAAAATAAATCGACAGAGCCAGACGAATACCCAGAGACCAGCTACTCCAAGATCGGCCCAAAAAAGCCAAGAACAGAACACCACTGGTCATTACCTACAGCCCCCAACTCAAACCACTGCAACGAATTATTAAAGACCTACAACCTATCCTTAATCAGGATGCCACACTCCAGAAGGCCCTAGGTGACAGGCCTGTTCTCTCCTACAGACAACCTCCCAACCTTATGAGGATCCTCACCAATAGCCACAGTTTATACCCCAGGAATACCAGTCCTGGAACCTTTCCTTGCAACAAAGCCCGCTGCCAGCTTTGTCCACATATCTTCTCTGGAAATACCATCACTGGACCTAACCAGGTTACTCACAGAATCACGGCACGTTCTCATGTTCCTCAGCTAATATCATATATGCCATCAATATGCCAACAATGCCCCGATGCTTTGTACATTGGACAGACTTCTAACTCCCTTAGACAAAAGGTTAATGGGCACAAAACAGACATCAAAACACTCCAGATCCACAAATCAGTTAGTCAACATTTTAATGGAGTGGACCATTCTGTTAATGACTTAAAAGTTTGCGTATTACTGAAGAAAAATTTTCGCACCACTATTCAAAGGGAGACAGGTGAACTGTCTTTTATATTCAAATTCGGCACATTAACACGTGGTTTGAACCGGGATGGGAATTTTCTGAGTCACTATAGGGGCTCGTTTGCATACTTGGCTTAATCTAATTCTTGACCTTCCCCCCCACTTCTACCCTTCTACTCTCTGATTTGCTCACCTTGATCATTTTTTTCTGATTTGTCCTCCTTGATTACTGCTTTTGGTTCTCTGTGCCTTAAATATTGAGTCTGTTCTGGTCTGGCTATGGTCTGAAGAAGTGGGTCTGTCCCACGAAAGCTCACCTAATAAATTATTTTGCTTGTCTTTAAAGTGCTACTTGACTGCTTTTTGTTTTGATAGTACATAGACTAGCATGGATCCCTCTCTGTTGCTATTTAATTGGAATAAGTGTCAGAGGGGTAGCTGAGTTAGTCTGTATCTTCAAAAACAACAAGGCCGTGTCTACACTAGCCCATGGCCGTTTCAAAGATTTGGGCTAGTGTAGATGTAGCCTAAGAATCCTGTGTCACTTTATAGACTAACAGATATTTTGGAGCATAAGCTTTCGTGGGCAAAGGCCTGCTTCATCAGATGCATGAGTGGGAAGGTTTCATAGGAGGGGTTAAAGAGGAAGTCTCAGTCAAGGGGAGGACCAGAGTTGACAAGGTCTATTCAGTTATGGAGGTTGTGGCCCACTATCAGCAGTTAACGTGGAGTTGTGAACATCAAGAATGGAGAAACTGCTTGTGTAATGGGCCAACATCTCCCAGTCTCTGTTCAATCCTTGGTTGATGGAGTCAAATTTGCGAATGAATTGCAGCTCTGAAGTTTCTCCTTGGAGTTTATTTTTGAAGTTTTTTTGTTGTTGTAGGACTGCTACTTTTAAATCTGTTACTGAGTGTCCAGGGAGATTGGAGTGTTCTCCTACAGGCTTTTGTACCTTACTGTTCCTGAGATCTGATTTGTGTCCATTTATTTTTTTTATTTGGAGACTGTCCAGTTTGGCCAATGTAAATTGCAGTGAGGCATTATTGGCACATGATGGCATATATTATATTAGTAGATGTGCAGGTGAACGAGCTTCTGACGGTGTGGTTGAGGTGGTTAGGTTCTGTGATGGACGGGCTTCTATCACTTCCCCACTTTGTCTGTAACATAATAAAATAGTTCTTGTTGCTGTGGCAACATGAGGAAGCTGGCATCTGGCACGGGAATATCTAGCCTCTAGAGCAGCTTGTCTTCTGCAGCCTTCTGGGGCCTGACGCTTGCATGCAGCAGACTGCAGTTTCCCTTCCTTTAGGACTCGTTCCCTCCCTGGTCAGAGCTAATTGAGTTTGCCCCTGGGGGAATAAAATGGATTCTGAACAGCATTGTTTTCTGGGTCACCTGGGATAGCCCATTGGCTGTGGATCAGGGCCCAGCAGCCAGATGAAGCAGCGTTCCCCCTCCACCCTTTTTTGTTCTTTTGGTGTAGGAACACGGTGGTGGTAACTTCCCGTTGCAAAGAGACTGACCATTTGTTTACTTGGTAAATAAGGAGTGGCCATCTGCGTTGCCATACCAGCAGCAACGGTATTCGCACCCTGAATGACAACTGTATCACATTTCTCAGACCTTTTTCATTTTACCAGCCCCCTTTGTTCTATCACTTGGTTTCCACCTTCCTTCACTGTACTCATGCTGTCTGTCTTACTCCCTGCCTTACACGCCGTGGACTATAAATGGATAGCAAACGCGTAACAACCAAAAGGCTGCTCCTTACACAGGGAGCTGACTCAATATCCCAGGTGCAGCCCTGCAGAGCCTATCCTATTACAGGGGAAGTAGCTCAAGCCATCAAACTCTCAGCCTCCTAGACTAAGCGGGTCTTTGCCCATGGAAGCTTATGCTCCAAAATATCTGTTAGTCTATAAGGTGCCACAGGACTTCTAGATTTTTTTGAAGATACAGACTCACTCAGCTACCTCTCTGATACTTGTCAGCCTCCTGGTGTTGCATGCAGACACGGTCACCACTACATTCCCAGTCTCTCATTATTTGGTGTTTTCCTGAAACCTTCAGGAGCAAAAGCTGAGGTCATATGGGCACATCTTTGCTTTAATTAAAAAAACCAAGAAAACTTTGTTTCTAGATGTCATAGCTGCAGAGGCCGACTTATGTATGTGACTGGAAAGTGCGCCAAATTCTGTGAAAACAGATGCCAAAGAAAAAGAGTCCAGCATTTACCATTGTTTAAAATCTCATGACTTTTTGAGGCTTGACGTATAAATTTTGCATGTTGGGGGTTTGGTGATCCTGGGTCTGGTTATAAAATCTTTATGACCAGTGATGAGAATCTAGAGATGGCAGAAAGAACCTAGCTTGATTTTTAGGTCAAAAGCTCTGAGAAAATATTGATGTAAACTGAATTAAAAGGTCTTGGAGTCATTAAGCAAGAATAAAAGTGAGAAAAGTTGTCTCAGCTATAATTGCACTTCAACGTTTGGGCATGATCTCTAAAGACCTTAGCTTAAGCATGGGCCCTTATCTCAATCTCCCTTCAGTGCCCTTCAGCATGTGCCATGGGTAGGGCGACCATATCTCCTTGTCCCATATATGGACCAAGGAGATATGGCAGGAGGAAGGGGCAGCTCCTCCCAGCTCCACCAAGCCCCAGGGAGCCGGAAAGGACGTGGCAGCTGCTGGCATTCTCCAGGATCCCAGGGAAGCAGCAGCCCCCAGAACTCTCTGAGTCCCAGGGTAGCAGCAGCTGCCGGCTCTCCCCAGGAGCCCTGGGGAAGCAGCAGGGACGCAGCAGCCGCCCATGCTCCCCCTATTTCCCCAAGGCTCGGGGAAGTGACCTATGTGCTCTCTGGTCAGCAGCTGTACCTGTGCAACTGCAGGTGGAAGAGGTGCCAAATATGGGACAATTAGTCCCTTTTAAAAAATAAGTCGGGACCCCTTTTTGCTGTCCCAGATATGGGACTGTCCCACCTAATACAGGAGGGATGGTCACCTTCGCCATGGGTGAAGTGCTGCTTAGGGAGGCTAGCTCCCCAGCCTATGGCCCTGCCCATACTCCACCCCTGCTCTGCCCAGGCCCTTCCCTCTTTGTACTGTCTCCTTGTTCTCTTCCCTCCCACCTCTGCTCGCTACCTTCCAGCCACATCCCTGAACCTAGCCATTTGAGATGCCTTGCAAATGCCATTGGAAAAATAAAAACTGTTCTATTTTTTTCTAAAGAAAATGGAGCCTGTTTTCCACTGCAGTTCCAGATTGAGCAGGCTGGACATAGAGAAAGTACCTAATTAAAAGCCTACATTTGGGAATAAAAATGTCAGTCACAGATTGAGATATAGATAGATTATAGATAAATTCCTTCTTTCTATTTTTCTTTCTTCAAGTTTGTCAGAGATTTTATTTGAAAAAACAGTGTAGTAATGGCAAGTCAGTTGCTCTGCTGAATGCAACATTGAATGCTATGAAATACCAGATGCAACTCCTCTCTGTTTTACATTAATCAGTACGTCTAAGCTGTCAAAACAAAAAAACAGTCCAGTAGCACTTTAAAGACTAACAAAATAATTTATTAGGTGATGAGCTTTCATGGGACAGACTCACTTCTTCACATCATAGCCATACCAGAACAGACTCAATATATAAAACACAGAGGTCCAAAAATTGTTATCAAAGTTGACAGATCAGAAAAATTATTATCAAGATGAGCAAATCAGAGAGCAGAGGGGCAGAGGGAGTGGGGGAAGTCAAGAATTAGTCTAATTCTTATCACCTAATTAATTATTTTTTTAGTCTTTACAGTGCTACTGGACTGCTTTTTTGATTGTATATAGACTAGCACGGCTATCTCTCTGTTACTATGTCTAAGCTGATTTTATATTTTAAATGTACTCATAAAATAATCATTCCCAATAACTGCATCGGTAACACAGTAAAACAAAACAAAACAGCAGAAATGTAGCACTTTAAAAACTAACAAAATAATTTAGTAGGTGATGAGCTTTCGTGGGACAGACCCACTTCTTCAGATCAATCCCTAAAACAAACACTAAAACACCAAAACAAAGACATTAATCAAAGTTGTTTAGCGTGTTCGTAACAATGCTCATTGCTTTAGAGAATGGGAAGACTTATTTTGTGTAATCTTCATAACAATAGATATTCAAGAAAGTTCACCAATGCCTCTTCTTGCCCATTACTGGCAAAATCACTTCTCGTCTCATCCCCACTGCACGTGCCCTTCAGTGTCCTATGACTGGGCAAACTATTGCCAGTATGGGATGGGCCGGCACTTTTGACAGATCTATCTCTTAAGAGTACAAAGCTGAAGCATGGCTCAGGAACAGTCCGTAGGCAACAGAAGTGCCTGTTGCCGTGCTGGTGAAAATTTCTTAGGCTTTAGCCAAGTTGGATCAGGCTATGCTTGGTGCATATTTAACAATTATTTCAAAACCATTGATTGCTATTACCTCGTGTTCCCAGTGACTTGCAAAAGGAAGCTGCTGGCTTGTACCAGCTCTGCATGCAGCTGCTAGAAAGAATTTTGCACTGGTTTCCTGCAAACATGAGCAGGAACACAGCCAAGTTTGGCAAAATGCTGTTTGCTTGCATCTCAAAGCAGCATTTGAATCCAGAGCCTTCCACCCACATCACTCCCTACTGTGGAGGTGTGCAAAAGGGCGGGGCAGGCCCCCTTGTGGGGGTTGAAATTTCATACGGGGGGTGCAGCACGATCAGCTGCAGGGTCTCAGCTCATCCATCTCATTCAAAATGTTGAACTATGTAATTGTTTTTATGTGTGGTCACATTTCTATTCCGATTAATAATGTTTTTACATTCTACAAATTCATATTCTTACACAGGACAAAAGTTTTGTTTTGTTTTTATCTCTATGAACCAAACCAAAATGTCCATTGGTCTGGATTACATTAAACAGGTTGGGGGGCCCTGCTAATTGCAGGGATGAAAAGTGGGTCCCAACATAAAAAGTTTGCGCCCCCGCCACCCTACTGGAGCTAAAGCAGTCATTCCTTTTCACCGGTCAGCAACAGTAGGTTCTTATCCTTCACCATTGTCCAGCCATTCCAGGGAACACACAACACTCACTCAAGCAATAGGCTGCACAGGCACATTCATTTGAACAAATGCCCTGTGCCCAAGAAGAAGCACGTATCTATAACCCGTATACAGACAGAATAAACAAGGACAACACAGGTTTCATAAGGTCATTTGCTGTAGAGGCAGCAATATGATATAATTCCTAGCCCTCCATATAGCAAAACCTGTCCCTATCCACTCTGAATCTTGTTCAGTTTAGGTTATACTTCTGTGCTTGGCTGTGCTGTCCAAAAACCTCCCTTCCAGAACCCTGTGAGATGCTCCACTGAGCTGGCCTGACAAATAGGTACATATGACTGAATTTCATTACGATGGTGGTGTGTGTGTCTAGGTACACATGGGTGTTACACTGCAAATGCAAATGGTTCATTAAATCAGTTATCATTCCTTTGGTCGCTCCAAGCCTTACTTGGCTAACTGTGGCAATTTTATACCTAGTACATTAACTTAAATGGCCTTTGGATCAAGCCTATACTGAGCTATTGTTCTGTCATATTTAGTTCTTCATGATCCATAATCTAGAAGTGTATTGCACTGAATGTCTGCCCTCTCAACCTTTGATGGCACTTCCTGTGCCTACCATGGTATAAGCCCCCGATCATCTTAGCCACCGAGGGGAGACTTCCCCCCAGAGGCAGCAAGCCCGCAAATATATTAGTGGCTGGGGGAGACTTCCTCAAGGTGGCAGCAAGCCCCCAAAAATTTTTCCCACCCTTTAGCTCAAGGTGGTCTTTTGAAGAATTTATTTAAAGAAAAAAAAGTCTGAAGGATTCAAGTATTTGAGGCTAAAACCGAATGCTTAGATTGTGCACTTAAATATCTATGAATGGAATTTTTAGAGATATGATTTTAGAAGCTTCAGCCACAAAGTAATAAGATATTTAAAAGCAAATTTTTACAGGAAGGACCTGGGAGCTTAATGCACAACTGTTCCCATGAGTGAATTCACAGTTGTCACAGATGCCTATAAAATGCTTTTAATTACCACTTAGTGCCCGTTTCTCAGATTCTGTGTCATGGTAACAGGCCTGACGAGCTGGAAGGGTTTTCACTTTTGAGTTAACAGAGCCACTTTCAGGGGAAGAGTCGTGAGTGTGCGATCTGCTGTTGCGTGAGCCTTCAGAATGGTCAGAATAAGGACAGGAAAAGGGGAGAAGTTGAGCACTAATACTGCCTCCCAATGCCTCTCATGCCTGCCACCTGTGCTGGAGGGGTGTGCATTGGCACCCTTGGTGCACCCCCCTGCCCCTCAGTGTATGGACCTGCATTGTGTAGTTTCCTCTAACACTGGCATTTCCATCTGCCTTCCCACAGGTGGATGCCATGCGGGTGTACGTGAAGAGTGACTCTGAGGACCTGCAGTATCCGGTCCTATTTGTCGTTCGCCAACAGAAGGAGGTCTTGTCATGGCAAGTCCCTCTGATTTTCCGAGGCCTGTAAGTGGTGGAGATGCTCTTTTTGGTTTGTAACAAGCGGGTTGTTCCTACTTCCCCAGTTGCTAAATCTCCCATTTTACTGTAAGACTTGGGAAACTTGGTGCAGTGGCCTCTGTAGGTTTCCCACATCATACAATGGCTGGCATCCAGCTCCGGAATTTTCTCTTGATCAGAATGATCAATGCTTCTGATTGGCACTGTGCATTGAACAGACTGATTCAACTTAGCAATGCCCTGTTTTCAAAGTGTTCATGCAGAGCATCCCTGATCCAGGATCTCCTATGTCTGGCCACACTGCCAACTGGCCATGCTATGGGTTATTCATGGTTGGCAGATAGCCTCAGCATTTGCTCCTCTTACTCAACATCACATTATTTCCCCCTTTGTCCCTCAAAGGCTGAGCAAAATACAAGGGAGACTTCCCAAAAACACCAGATGGTGGCCCTGAGCATTCCAAGCAGGGAGATGCATATACTACACCCATTGACTGCTACTTGGAGGGGTGGAGATGAAAAGTTCCTGGCTCTTGTCCAGATTTTCCTGTATCTGTCTGTGCACCCGTGGTAGGTTGGGTCATCCAGAATGGTCGTTACTGTTGCAGGAGGCAATATTTCTGCATTGCTGTTTGCAAGCAGAAGTGAATTTCTGACTATCTTCTCTGCCCAACCATCCATCGGTAATAGTGGTCAACCTGCCCCTGTGATCTACCAAGGTCTCCCCTTGATAAACAGAAAGGAGTGGCTTCTAATTGGTACATGCGTCCCCTCATTAGCACTTGCACAACTCAGGAAGTGTAGCTGTTCCTAACCAGTGCTCTCCAGCCTGCCAGGCACCTCGCCCCAGGATTGCTGCAGCACACAATGGAAAGGCCTGCCTGCCTCCACCACTAAAGTGGTTTCCAACTGACTGGTAGCAATCTGGGGTTAAGCTTCCAAAGGCTAACCCCATTCACCTCTCACTGCTGCGGTAGGCTCTCAGCCACGGACTGTGGCCCTGAGAGTCAGGGCAAGCTGAGGAGAGTCCCAGGGAAATGCCCTTGTGCTGCGTGAGGTCCCGAAGCCATTGCTGGTCCTCCCAAGTCTGTCTAAGTAACAGAGAGCTAGAGGAGGGGGTTTCAATGTTTCATTTTCCGTGATGTCAGTTGGCTTTTTCCCTTTTGGCTGCTGCAGTTACCAGAGGACCTACAACTACCAGGAAGTGAGCCGTACACTCTGCCCTTCGGAACCCACACCTGAGATGGGGCCCTCTGAACAGATCATATTTGTAGATGTGGCTTCCATGGCACCATTTGATATTGAGTACAAGCTGCTGGTCACCCGGCTCAAGAGCTTCCAACTCATGTAAGCAGGGTTTGTGAGCATGGGCAAGTGGGATTGCAGGTCTGTGTTTTCATGAAGTGTAGAAACTGTTCCACTCACAGCTAGGTAGATACTAGCATAGTGCCGTCAGTGATGTTCTCTTCACAGCCTGGTAGACCTCAAGAGACAAGAAATTTTTATGGGTGGCCCAGGCAGCTTCATTTGGGCACTGAAGAGGGGGAAAACCCCTCTCAGGCAGTGTGTGCCAGCTCTAGCTCTTTTAGACTGAAGTTTTCCTGAGTTGGATTCCCCAGGCAATGGGAACACAAAATACTCCAGAATAATCCTGTTCCTCTATTTCCCATGAAAAAGCAATGAGCAATTGAGTTCATGTGGAAGTTTGGCCTCTGGTTCCCAAATTCTACAGAATAAAGAAAATGCAGTTTGAAATAACACAGCTGTTGTAGATAAATGAATATATCCTCTGCCAGGGCAGAATACAGAATCCCAGCACAGTTACCTTGATTGTTCAACACAATCATGAACATCACTAAAATTTCCAAGGAGTGATCTAGATTGAAACAATGATATAGAGGAGCACTTCAACTGCTCCATCTCCAGATTCAAGCACACATAGTGCCACCTAGAACATGGGCACCAGCAATGTGGCACCTTCTCCTCGAGCTGGGCACTTCTCTGAAGGGACTGAAGTAGCTCACCTGAACTGCATGTTAATCTGCATACACAGTGAGTCCAGGTCTACACTAGACCCTAAAGTCGATTGTAGCTATGGCAATTGTAGCTATGACAATAGCGTACCTGGAATCGATGTATCTACAAGCAGCTTACCTGGATGTCCTCACTGACGGAGGTCAACATGAGACACTGTCCTGCTGACTTCCCTTACCCCTTGCGAGATTGAGTACTAAAGGGGTCAGCTGTTGACCCCAAAGAGTTTGATGTTGTGCATCTCCACTAGATGTGCAAAATTGAACCCTAGAAGATTGTCCCTGACTGGGTTGTTCCACTGTATAACATAGACTAAAACACAACACTAGCAAACTGCATATTTACCATGGTCCTGTGTGTGCTCTCACACTTGGTTTTAGAATGAGAGGAAATGAATTCTGAGCCTTTTGATTAACACTGCATGCTGCCTCCTGTTATGTTTGGATTCTGAATGAGCAGGAGAAAATAAAGTTGGTCCTAGAACCAAACCGCATCCTCCTTGTGTGATTAAACTATACATGCTCATCAGGAAGCCTAGTTCCACAGCGCTTCTAATGGACAGCTCACAGAAATACTCAAGGCACAGGCTTTGACATCTCTAATCTGTTGCTGACACAGTTTTCTAGCTAAGTTACCAAGTGTTAGAAAATGAGATGTGGCGGGTCATCCCTAGTGGTTGGGGCTGTGGCAGCTGGGTCAGGATCCAGAAGTTGAAGCCAGAGTCAATAGTGGGTTTGGAACAAAGCAGGAGCAGAGCTGGAGCAAGCTCAGGCCCATGGAGTTTGTCATCATCAGAGGGAGCCATGAAGTGAAGTTGGGCAGCCTGAGGTGATGACTCCCCTATGAGGCTTATATACCCACCCTCAGAATTACAAATGAGCTCCTGGCTTACAGGTAGACTGGAGCCTACCACAGAAATGACTCTTCAGTGCATGTGCCTTATTCAGGTTCTAATTCAGAGATGACTCCTCACATCACATCCCCATCAAGGATGCCTCCCCGACACCCTGGGGCACAGCTTTTCTGGGTGGGATCAGTAGGGTTCCTGAAGGAGGCTGAGTGCATGTTCTAGCCAGTTCCCATGAGTGGGTGGCTGAGCTACTCTGTTCCCAGTCCATGAGGTACATGCATCATCCTCAGAGGAACTTAGAATCTGTTCCCCCAAATACTCTTCCTAACCCTGAGCTCTGACAGGAGGGAGGGTGGTGGTCGTGCGCATCCAGGGAAGGAGTTATCTGCATAGTCATTCAATAAGCAAACACACCAGGTGTATCTTTTTCATGTGGGGAAACTGGAGCTTGAAGGCTGCCGTATTGATCCGTTGAATGGCCTGGAATTACCAGAATAGCGGTGGTCTAGTTTCAGTGAGTGTTAGGAAGTATTCAGCTGTTGATTTAAAAGCCCTACCTTTTCCCTAATCATCGTGGAAGTGTCCCGTCAATGGATTTCAGCATAACGTGTGTAGTCCTCCTAGGCTGTATTAAAGTGTGATGTTAAAAAAAAATCCTTTTGGATGCAGCGGAGAGGTTGAATCAAATAAGATGGTGCAGGGCCATGGGAGTTTAGTAGTACGGGTGGGTGGAATAAGTGGTGAAAGGTATTATCAGCATAGCAGGGACATTGGTGTCAGAAATGGGCAGGGTGAGCTACAATCAGCCAGGGCCTTTCAGAGTAAGAGCCAGGCAACTTGAGTGGAGCGGGCATGGTTTATTAAACATACATAAAACTCATTAACAGATTCATCAAAGTTGTGGAGAATTGGGTGTCTCTGCATGAGGAGTGGTGATACCCAATCCAGTGCTTTGCCTGTCAGTAAGCTGATAATGGCTCTCTCTACCTTATTTTGTTTGTTTGGGTGCATTTCTGTATGGAACAGGTACAGCAGTCTCACACTGAAGAAGAAAGCTCCAAAACTTCTAAGGGTTGCCACCAAATCTGTTTCTTATCTTAGGCAGTCACAACTAATGTGTAGAGATACCTGGCACCACTGGGGTCTGTGTGTACAGGAAGGCATTTTCCCGTTGTAGATGGGCCATTTGTTTCTGAAGGGCATGTCTAGAAATATCATTTTGACTGTTGAGGGCACCTATAGGCATAAGTGATACATCTGTACCACTGGGCCTGAGAGGTCACGCTGCTCACACTGTTAGAAGCTAAAATTGGAGGGCCATGACTTATGGTTGGAGCACTGGCGGTTGGGTCTAGTGTTCAGTGAAGGGGCAGCTGGACCAAGAACTGGGGCCAGAGATCTGAGTTGCAGTCACGAGTAAAGAGCAGGTTTGGAACAAAGCAGAAGCCAGGCTGGAGCAGGCTAAAGACTGGGGACTCTATCGTCACTATCAGACCGGAGAGACTTCAAGCCATGAATGATGATGTTGGGCAGACTGGGGTGCTACTTCTCTTGTGAAGCTTCTATATCTGCAGTGAGAGGTAAACCAGCTCCTGTTTTGCAGATTGGCTCATCACTGCATGCATCTTGTTCTATGCTAGGACTCAGGCAATCAGGCTCTAGTTCAGGAACAGCTCACCACCTCACCTCTGGTTTAGTGTGATCCTACCCATGCCAGTCTGAGGCAGCTAGTGCACCAAAATCTTCTCAGGCCTTATTCTGTAAGTAGGTAGGACCAACACCATTGTTATGCATCAGCATCTCATAATTGAGCCTCACTGAGATCCCTTCCACTCTCCATCCACCTGATCACTTTTTCCATGCATCCCAAGAGCAGGTTGAAAATTGCCTGACATTATTTTTCCATTGGACAACGCCAATTTGTCATGTTCAAAATATTCAGCAGGAAGGAGATTTCAACAACCTTTTGGTTTTGGGAAAAAAATTGAATCCAAGCATGTCAATAAAAGTCAGCCTTGCTGGAATGGAACACTTTGATTTTCCATTTCAAAACGTCTGTTGCTAAAGGTATCTTGTAAATCTTAGTGTAATATAAAATAAGATATATAATTCAAAATTAAATATGCAAAATGCTCTTTTTAAAACAGTTCTCTTTGCAGGAGGTTTTGGAAATTGCAGCTTCTTATTCTGATTTGGATTTTTTGTGATATTGGAATTTTCCTCAGAGCAGAAAATCCAGGTCCGGTTCAGCTCTGGGCTACTACCCTGTCCCAGTGCAATGGCCCTGACTCTCCTGTTGCTTAAAGCAGTAGGAGTGATTTAAAAAGAGCTGCTCCTACAAACATAGATCTGCACTTATTGGGAGATTGACCTGGTCAGGATGAATCTTCTGGGGTTTGATGTCACATGTCTGGTGGGGACATGTGAAATCAAACTATCAGGGTTCAACAGTCAACCCCTGTGTTCCTCACTATCATGAGGTGTAAGAGAGGTTGATTGGAGCGTTTCTCCCATCAACCTCCCTCAGTGAGAATGACCAGATAAGTTGATCCTGGATAAGTCGATTCCAGCTATGCAATTGTCCGAGCTGGAATTGCTATCTAGGATTGACTGTCAGGTCTAGTGTAGACTGCACTGCTAATGTTCTGCTTACAGCCTTAATGTCTCCCTATGCTCCATGAATATAGCTTTGAAGAGCAGTTCTGTCAAGATGCCATGTGTGTTTGAACCTTTATGTGGTGAACTATAGAAAGTCTTCACCTTGCTGATCTTTCTTTTTTAGCAAAACAAACCAGCAGTCATGCAGCACTTTAAAGACTAACAAAATAATTTATTAGGTGATGGGCTTTTGTGGGACAGACCCACTTCTTCACATCTGGAAATAGTGCTAACAGGGTCTGCCCCACGCAAGCTCATCACCTAATAAATTATTTTGATTGTCTTTAAAGTGCTACATGACTGCTGGTTTGTTCTGTTAACACACGGACTAACACGGCTATCTCTCTGTTACTTTCGTTTTTTAGGACAGACAAGCCCTTTAATTTCACTGCCAGCCCTTCTCAGCCTCAGGTAAGAAGGAGCCCTACAGGCCATCAGCTGCCTCTGTCTGTTCACATACAAATGGGTTCCATTACGAGCCGAGCAGTTAACATGGCAAAGAGCTTTTAGGATCAAACCCACTTCCCTGTCAGGATGCAGTCTAGTCTGTTGCTCTGGCATCTGCCTGGGTTGAGTGGAAGGGTAGCACCATGGAGGAAGCTTCTGAGCAGTAGAAGGGATGGGGGAGACAGTCTTCTGGAGCATGTGCTGACCCTCGTACAAGACATTCAGCGCAAGCCATTGAGCAAGCCAGAAATGTGCATGGGTGCAAGCAGACATCACTACCTGTTTCCCAGAACTGCAACCAGGCGCCCTTTAAGCCCTCTCATGCTTGGTTGTAGCAGGAGGGCGATTTTCTGACTGATGAAATTATGACTCCTTGGTAGGTGCAAACTCTTGGTTCGGTGTGGCCCTCTCATGTCTGGAATGTCCAGGCCAGCAGCCATTTGGGATTTTCCACTGCTGTCTGTGCTGGCACGAGCAGATTTTTCTCACTCACCACTCTGAGGGTTATTCTAGCAGCTCTCTTTCTCCATGAAAACCAGCCACCTCCAGGGGTGTGAGGATTCAGAAGGTTTCTCTGTGAAGATAAGTGGCGCAGTCCAGCCCATGCAACTAGTGCAAATTAATCTAAGATCCAATCTGTGGATGCCTGCCAACAGATCCCTGGAGCGGCAAACCAGTCCGCCAGCTGCAGATCACTGTTCTTTGCAGACCAAAGCATCTTGGATTCTGCACGCTCATCACAGACAAGAATATGTAATACATCTGCATTTAGATGACTTGGACATATATACTGGCAGACACTATCATATGATGCTATCTATTCAGAAACTCTCTCTCTAAGTATTATGGATTTTTATTAGATATAGTGATGTTTCCCTGCCTCTCGGGCCTCATCTGTCCTGTATCTATTATTTATAGCCAGGCATTATGGTATTCTCTGCTTCTGATCATTCTGCCATATTTAATAACACCTATTAAGTCAAAGTAGTCTTCTATTGCCAGGAATCCCAGTTCACCCCTTTTTTTGTCATCAGGCTTCTTATATTACTCTGTGGATATTTTCATATAATTTTATTTACCGTTTGGTGTTAGTTTCTTAGGAACGTCTGCAAAGCCCATTAATGTCAATCAGAATGTTTTCGCTAAATTTAGAAGACTCAAGATCAGGCTCTGAGCCACCTCTGATGGAACTGCAGTCTGTTTGTCACAGTGAATAATGTATAGAGGTGTTACTTTTACTTTGGGGCCTGGATGCCCAGAACACCATTTTTAAAAACACCATAAAAAAGATTCTCAAAATTGTACACCTCAACTGAAGGAAAAAAAAAAAGTCGAACAAGAGAAAACTCCACCCCCCCTTCACAAAAAAAAAAAAAAAGCCAGTGTAGCTAACTGGAAGTGAAATCCTACCAAGAAAAATAGAGAGCGGCATAAACTCTGGCAAGTAAAGTGTCACAGTATACTTAGGGCAAAAGACAAAAAATTAACAGCAAAAAAGCAAGAAACTTGTCAAACAACCAGTGGAGCCATTGGGCAATCAAGATGCTAAAAGAGCGCTCTAAAACAAAGCCCAAGTGGAGAGGCTTAATGACTATTTTGCATTGGTTGGAAGTAATCGCTCAGCAAAAAGTGAACCATTTTAACCTAGTCAGAATGGAATTATTCTGGACACTGATAGTAGATGATTCTAAGGCCTTTGTTTAATATGGTGGTATCCAACCAGTTCTGAAGCAGCAGCCCTTATAGTGGCTACTAGTGCAGGAAACTAACCACGTTATCCTGAAAATATAATTATTGCTCAACCCAACTACCCATGATCAACTAGCATGTTGGGCACCAGAGGGTAGTTTGCTTTTGGCTCACCTGGAATTGGCTAAACATGGCGTGAATGCACAGATGGGATTATAGAAAGGGGTCGAGAGTTCACAACTCCAGCTCACGGCAGCAACAGTTGCAGGTGCTCAGCATGTCTGAGGAATGGACCCTGAAATTTAGGTGTGTAAGTAGTCAGAACTAATGCTTTATTTTTGCTTACACTAGTCCTCTCATCCCAGATCTCTGCCTCCCTAGGAGAGACGGTACATGTGGAGTGCCTGCAGGGGAGGGCACAAAAATAAGCTTCAAGCCAGGGGAGATGCATGGGAGTGCACAGGGGTCACATGCACTCTCAGGCTGTGGCTGCACTATAGTTGCTGTTTCCAAATACAAATATATCCCAAAATAGCAACTCTACGGCTAAATACCACGCTTAAAATAGCAGCGCTATTTCGAGCATGGTATTCTGGTTCCAGTACTCCTCAGCATATGAGGGGTAGCAGAAACTTAGAAATAGCTGCTCATTTTGAACTTCAGTGCCATGTGGATGGCACCAAGTTTGAAATAAGTTAACTTGAAATAAATTACGCAGGTTGCATTTTGCAGATTCTGTACGTTATTTCAAGTTGTGGCTACAGTGTAGCTGTAGCCTCAGTGTCTGCTACCACCCCTTCCACCCCCACTTGCCATCAGCATCACTTCCTGTGAGTACAGGGGGTGGTCCTGCACCTCCCATGGAGCGGAGCAGCCCTACAACCACACGGGGAGGGGGCAGGGGTGTTTAACCAGGGGGTGGGCATTGGCGGGGCAGTGGGGCAAGGGCACAGGGGCAGTGCCCCCCAGCATCTCCCTCACCAGTTGCCACTACTTAAAGCCATGTTTCATCATTGTCAACAACCGTGGGCTCAGCACCTCTTGGTGTCTGATGCCTCCCTTACTGTTTCCTTCCATCTTTACCTGTCCAGTGTGGAATGGCTTAGTTTCTGTAGACTAGTTCTGCACCAATCTACTGTATCATCTACCCATTCTCTGTGGGGTCTGCCTCTCCTATTCGAACCATCCATTATGCTGAATACCAGGGTCTTGATTTTTTGTTCGTCATTCATTCTGTAAATATGCCCAAATAGTTGTAGCTTCCGTGGTATAACCTTCTGTGGCAGGTTCTCTTTCAGCTGTACCTTTCTGTATAATTCCTCATTGCTGACCTTCTGCATCCATCCTATTCTTAGAATCTTTCTATAACAACTCCCTTCGAACACCAATATTCTTCTTTTCAAATCTTTCATTATCACCCATGTCTCACATCCGTACAACATGCTGCTGAATACACACGTTTTCAAGATGCTCAGCTTCATTCTTAAGCTAATTCCTTTGCTGTTCCAGATCTTGTCCATCGCCTTCAAACTTGCCTTTGCTTTCACTATTCTAGTCACTATTTCCTTCTTACAGTCTAGATCTTATGTTATGTTGCTCCCCAGATATGTGAACTTCTCTACATTTTCTAGTTCAATACCATTGACACTGATCTTCCTTCCTATTTCCTTATCTCCAAATACCATTGTTTTTGTTTTATCGATGTTCATAATCAGTCCATGACCCTTCCCTTCTTCATTTAACACCCGCACTGTTTTCGCTAGCTTCTCCTCATCTTCCTCAATGATAACTATATCATCCGCAAACCTCAACTTATTAATTCTTTTCCCATGCACAGATATCCCTTCTACCTCTCCCTTGATCTTGTCCATCGCTCTCTGCAGATGTGCAGTGAAGATACTTGGCGATATTGGATCTACTTGTCTCGTACCTCTGCTTGTTTTAAACCAACTTCCCAACTACCCACATATTCTCACTGCTGCCTCCTCATTGTCACTGATATCCTTCAACAACCTTATCAGTCTGCTGTCCACTCCGTATGACTCCAACACTGTCCGAGTCACTTTCTGATCTATACTGTCAAATGCCTTCTGAAAGTTGATGAAGCAAGTGTAAATGTTCTTGTTCTTTCGTTGAGCTTTTTCCGCTATCAGTCTTAGTTCCAATATCTGCAGTATGGTGCTTCTATCTTTTCTGAACCCTGCTTGCTCATCTGCTATATGTTCTTCTATCTGCGATCTTAATCTCTCAGTCAGTATCATCCGCAGCACCTTGCCTAGATAACTTGTTAGGGCAATCGTTCTGTAGTTCTTGCACTCTAATGTACTTCCTTTCTTGGGTATCATCGCTAGCACAGATCTTGTCCATTCCTTAGGTGCCTTCCCTTCTTTCCATGCTATAGTACATCGTCGATGTACTTCCTGAATCATTCTTTCTCCATCGTATTTGATCATCTCTCCTGTGATCTTATTATTTCCAGGGCTCTTGTTGTTCTTTAGATGTTTCACTGCTTTTTCTACTTCCTCCTTCGAAATATCGGTCTCGCTCTCGATGCTCGGGGGAGATCTCTCTTTCAGTTCTTCAATCAGTCGCTCTGAGACACTCGGGTCCAACTGTGCTTTGTATAGATCAGTGCAATATCTCTTCCATTGCTGCACAATCTTCTCTCTGTTCATGAGCACTTCTTCGTTCTCATCTTTGATTGCCATCTGCTTCGGTTTCTATTTCCTGTTAATATTCCTAATTGTCTTATACACCTCCCTGGTCTTACATTCGCCGTAATACCTCTCAATGTCTTCACATTGCTCCTCTAACCATTTCTCCTTATCCTTTCTGGCTGCTTTACTTACCTCATTGCATTTCATCCTATATTGCTGTTCTGCCATCTCAGAAACATCTCTTCTGATCTTCAATGCTCTTTTCTCTTGAACCAACTTCAGTGTCTTCTGCATAATCCACTTCTTATTGATCTTTTCTTCTTCTGGAACAGTCTGCTCAATTGCCTCTTCTATAGCGATGGCTATCCCTACAACTCTCTTATCTAGGTCTTTCTCTGTGGCGATATTCTTAATCTTCAAGCGCTGCTCTGTATGAATTCCCTGTTTCTTCCTCACATAGCCTCGCTATGTCTCTTCTTTTCTTAAACTGTGTCTTACGTTTTCTTTTGAGTTTTATCTTGATGTTTGTGATCACTAGACTGTGGTCTGAGTCTATATCCACTCCTTGGAAAGTTCAGCACTGCTGTTATCCATCTTCTTCTTATCAAAATCATATCTATCGTGTTCTTGGACTTCCCGTCATTCGATCACCACGTCCACTCCCTACAGTCCTTTTGTTGGAATCTCACGTTGCAGATCAGCATCTCATGCTCTGTAGCAAACTCTAGCAGTTTCTCACCTCGTTTGTTTCTTTCTCCATATCCAAACCTTCCCATGACTCTCTCCCAACCTTTGTTATCTGTTCCAACCTTCACAGTCCAATCTCCTCCAATGATCAACACATTGTTCTTCGGTATCTTCTCCACTATCTTTGTCAAGTCTTTATAGAATAGCCCAATCTCTTCCTCTGTACTGTCTGACGTGGGTGCTGAAAGACCCCTGAAAGACTGAGATGTTGAACGGTTTTGCTTAGAATCTCGCTACCATCATTCTTGCACTCACTGGTTTGTAGCCTAATAATGCTCTTTTAGCTGTTTTGCTAAGAAGGAATCCAGCTCCTGCTTCATGCTTCATTTAGTTTCCTGACCAAATGACTTTGCAACTGTATATTTCTCCTAATCCTGTCGAGTGCATCTCTGCGAGTCCAAGTATATTGCATCGGTATCTCTCCTTCTCCTTCCAAAGCAGCTCTAATTTTTCAGTTGCCAACAGTGTTTGGACGTTCCATGTTCCAATGGATAGCATATGTGTTAGCTGTGATTTTCTTTCGGTACCCAACTAATTGACCCAACCCCGATTGCTCGATTGGTATCATGGACCTTGTTTATCTGGGTGACGTCCAAGCCAGCATCTTTTATCATTTAGTTGTAGTTGGCATCAGATTTCATTTATATTGTTGTTTGACGGTCAGCACATTGACACACATCTGACCAACCCTCCTCCTTCATCCAGGCTTGGGACTGCCATGGAGCCCGCTTGGCTAATTCCGGCCTGCTCCAGGAGCTGAAATGGCTCTGGTGCAAATTACAGCATGCCTGGCTGTTTTGCATAGCTACCAATGGGCAACTCTGCATCTAGGAAAGCTGGAGCACAGAACACCCCAGTTACTCCCCTGATACATCCTCAATCACCCCAGCACGCTCTGTGGCTGGGACTGCAGAAGGATCATGTGACACATCCTGTCTTGGCCCTGAGTTAATTCTGTACTTGGAGAATTACCTGGGGGCTGATCCACCACTTTTACGCCCAGCGTATAAAGTCTTCTGTTCTGGCTAAAGGCAGGTGATCTGTACAGCTGGTTCTCAGGATCTGTTGGCAGGCTTCTGCAGCTTCTTGTATTTTGTGGGTGCAACGAAGGGAATCTGCATAGATCTGAAGGAACAGGTTCAGCTGATTTTTTTCAAGTGGTGTTTGCTAGGATTTACAGCCATCACACGGACAGATTTTCATTTTAAAATGAGCCCTCCATGTTGGCAAAATGCAGACAGAAACTGGCAACCTTGGAAAAGTTCTGATTCAGTTCTGCTTTGAGCTCAAAATTGGAAGTAGGCAAACTGCTTCCTGGAGGAAATGATTCTTGCCTGTCTCCAAGAATAAGCGTACGAGGGCTTGCCCATTTGTAAGGACTGGAAAGTGAACTTAATTATTACAACAAATCAGTGGAAGAGCTGGAATTAGAATTTGTAGTCCACTGGGTCATAGACCCACACATCTTCCTCAAAACCAAAGAGGAGTGTCTTGCAGATGGTACTTTCCCAGAGCACTGTCTGGAGCCATGCAGGGAGCAATGCAAAGCTGCAAGCATGCTTAGTGCATCTGAATGTTTGGAAATTTGAGTAGCTGAGCATGTGCCAAATCTGGATGGATTTTCAGGGGGACAGAAAAAGACATTTCTGTGACTCCAGGATTATCCCAGAGCCAAATTTTAAATCCCAGCTCCAAAGCATGGAGTCCCTTCAGTTCTTCAAAGAAGCAGAAACAACTGTTAACATTGGCAAAGTTACCCTGACCTCGTTCTCAGAAACAGTGAAACCGATATCATGGAATCTTTAAAAATCAGCCCAAGGAAAGTAACAGTCACTGAAAAATTTTGCCAGAATGGTTACACTTTAGCTAACTCATAACAAAAGAAAACGCTGCATAGAGGTGGAACCTCTCTAGTCTATCACCCTTGGGACCTGACCAGGGCTAAACCAGAGAATTTAGTGAATCATGGAGTCAATATTGTCTAGCACATTACTACCACTTCTACAGCTTACTGAGCTCTTAGAAGACATTTAAGGGTAAATTGCAGCTAAATAACAGCGCAGAACACTGAGAGCCAGGGCTGGTGGCTATAAACTTTATGGGACTGCGTGAAACTTGCCCACACCCAGGACATGTGGACTCCGGCTAACGAAAATAATGCCAGACCATGGATTTTGACAGACCAGAGAGTGCCATACTAGAGAGGTTCAGCCTGTAGTTTTCACACATCCTCCCGTTTATCTCCCCCCAGCCCTGCCTCCTCATCTAAAATAACATCATACATTGTATAGAAACTGCTGGAGGCCACTGTCACAATTCACAACACTTCACTGTAAAATTCCATTATTTGAAACATTGCTTGTTGGAGTGTTCTGATGAGCTGGAGTTAGGCTGCAACTCTGGTGCCCTGAAGATATCTGGGTTATACTTTGTGTATAGAGGGGTGGTGCAGTCTGTAGCTTTTGCCAAGCTGTTGTGACGACTATGAAAGCCTTGCAAAACGCTAGAACTCAAAGTGAGTCGCTGGGCTGCAAAAGCCATCTGTGCCTGACTTCTCAACCTAAATACCTGGGGCTGTTCTGTTCTCTGGGGATGTTATGGAGGGAATCCTGAACTGTACTGCACAAATGGGAGCTCTGATCCTGCTTTTCCTCCAGTACTTCCTGTACAAGTTCCCTTCAGATGTGGATTCCGTCATCATCAAGGTGGTATCTGAAACCATCTATCCCTGCTCTGTTGTCTCCGTCCAGGATATTGTGGTAAGTCTAGAGAGGGAATGGTCAGCCTGAGAGGGAAGAGGATCTAGAGGGGAGGCTCTCAGTGCTGCTATTCTTCCTCTGTCAGCATGGGTGATGTATTCCAACCCAGTAAAGTTACAAAGCCTCGGGCTAGTCCTCCATTGTAATAATGGAAGAGGAGCTTGAGCGGAGGAGAGAGGCCTGTGGAATGAGTAGCAAAGGCCTAGTTGTTGAGTTTGAAGTAGCTCTTTAAGTGACTTTTTTGCCTTTATTAATAGTGGAAATGGGCAAGTTAATGATGACGTACCCATCCTAAGATCTGAAGGTGCTTTTCCTTACCTGGGAGATAGGCGAGTACCATTCATTCTCCATTTGACAGATGGATAGATGGAGGCACAGAGAGATGACCTGATTTTTTTCTGTATTTACACAGCGAGTGGTGGCAGAACTGGGAAGGGAAAACTGACTCTCTGGCTCCCAGTCTTGTGAATCAGTCACAAGGCAGCCGTATGCGTCCCTGCAGTGCCGTCTTTTCCCACAATCCCTCTCGTCATCCCTCTCTCTCTTCCAGTTCTCTTTGCTCACTTTTTTCTCTCTCTCACCTGAGCCCCCGCCTCTCCTTGTTTTCTGAACCAACTTCCCACCTCATCCCTTTTCCTGAATTCTTGTTCATTCCCTCTGGTCCTCTCCCATTTACATCATAACTGTTTCCCACAGGGGGAATTTGCTGCTATTCAGTTCAGGAAATAGCAGCAGTGGCCACGAGCGCTCCCTGTAAGCTGTGCACTTGTTCAGCCACACAGGAGAAATTCCAATGCTGCCTAGCTGAGAAGCAGAGCGCCCTCAGCTAAGTTGTTTTGTTTCTACTGGTGGTGCATGTTGGCACACGCCTCTGTGCAAATAAAAATTTATTCTGCACATGGGTGGAAAAAATGAAAGGCAACGTTGTGGGACGCCTCTTTCTTCTCCCTTCCTGCGCTACTGTGTAGAGTGAAGTGGCGCACTCAGGATGAGGGAGCAGTGAATAGGGGTGTGAAGGAAGCAGACTGTTTTCTGAGAAACCCTGACAGCAGTCTCGAATAGTTGGGAGGAGATGAAGAAGTGATATCTTAGGGTTACCATATTTGACCTTTGCAAAAAGAGGATACTCCTGAGAGGGAATGTATCTGTATCAGTATCTACCCACTCACAGTATATTTATGTGCTATATATACTATAACACAGTAACACAACGTGAGTGGGTAGATACTGATACGGATACACTCCCTCTCAGGGTGTCCTCTTTTTCATATGATAACGCTAGAGATCTACCTGCAGCTCTGCCTTTGAGAGGCCTTCCAAATGACATGACAGAGAAGGCAATAATGTGAGAGAACATGTGGCTGTCACTCGACAGGGTAGGTACAGAAAGGGAGCCAGGGGTCTGTCCTGAGGAGGCTGGAGATAACAGAAAATGAAGACTAGGCTCAGTTTCAGGGTAGAGCTTAGATTGTATAACTAACGTTAAAATGTCTTCCCCCCTCTGCTTTATTGGTGCCTTCCACTATGAGATACACAGAGTAAATGCTCTGGCTGTGCCATAAGCTGCAGCTCTGCCTGAAGCTGGGGCCTTGCTGAGGAAGGTCATTGGAGCCCTGGCCATGGCTGGTGTTAGCACAGCTACATTAGCTCATGGGCGCTGCTGGTGTTGCTGCCTGTGGGACTCCAAGCAGGAATCCTCCAGTGCTCTTAACAGAACCCTGGCAGGGAGGGGAGGGGACAAGGAGAAAACAAACCCTAAGGCCCAAAGGAATTTATTTTTCTTAGGCCCGATGTGGCAAAAACTCCCCTAAACCTGTCAGGAGTTTGTTCTCCTCAGAAAAGGCAGCAGGATTTTTCAATTTTTAAAAATTACTTTTGCCTGTTTTAGTGCCCTGTGTACGATCTGGACCACAATGTGGAGTTTAACGGTGTTTACCAGTCCATGACAAAGCAAGCTGCCATCACTGTACAGGTGAGACATTCATTTGGTTAATGCTCATTGCCAGTGACTCAGCTGCCTCGCTGCTTAGTCATTTCGTCTCCTGGATCCTGGTGCTTGGGATGCGAGGTTCTGTGCTTTTGGGTAGCATGGCCTGCCTTTAATGAAAATGGGGAGCCAGTTTCAGAGAAAGATGGTGACTTGCCTCAAGCCGTATAGCAGGTCAGTGGCAAAGGTTTAGGAACAAGGAAGTCCCCCGAGTTCTAGATCTACGTATTTCTCTGAGAAATGACTGACTCCCTGTAATCGACTTTATGTCTTGAGCCAGTTACATGTGACTTTACTACGTTTTTGCAATCGCAGCAGAAGGGCTGAACTGCTGGTATGTGGCTGAACTTCAGGTGTTTGGATCTTAGGCCGCCACTGCTGCCAGGGATGTCGCTCTTCACCCTAACTGTGCCAGTAGGGGAATCCAGACCTGCACTCTGCACTGGACTCCAGCCCCGGGGTCCTGTATGATGCAGAGTAAAAATGTTTGTTCAGATCCTTAGCTGGATCCTTGGGCTGCTGCGGCCTGCAGCTGGGCCTTCCTCACAGGCTCCTCCCCAGCTGACTTTTCTGGTCCCAGGACGAAAGGGATCCACACTAGTTATGAGAAACAACAAAGCAGCTGGGTTGGGCCATCCTGACCCAGGGAGGCTCTGGCTCATAGGAATCCCTAGCTAGGCCTAGGGTTGCCAGGCATTCAGGTTTTGACCAGAATGCCCAGTCAAAAAGGGACCCGGGTGGCTCCTGTCAGCAACGCCAGTGGGGCCAGGACACTTCTGGTCAGCAGTTTGGCAGGGGCCTGGGCTAAGCCAGGCTCCCTACCTGCCTGTGCCCACGCTGCTCCTGGAAGAAGCTGCTGGGTGTCTGTGACCCCTAATCACCGGGAGGCTCCATGTGCTGGCCCCGGCAGTTCTGGTTCCACAGCTCCCATTGGACGGGAGCCATAACCAAGGGGAGCTGAGCGGGCGGTGCAGCATAGGGAGCTTCCTTGTGCCTAGGGGCTGAAGGGACCTGGTGTCCATTTCCTGTGAGCCACAGTAAGTGCCACCAGGACCCAGCACTCACTCCTGCTCCCTAACCTCCTGCTTCTGCCCTGGGTCAGCTCCACCCTACACCCAAACCCTCATCTCTGGCCCCCCCCAAGAGTCCTCACCCCATCCCGCACCCCAGCCCCCTGCCTCAGCTGGGTGGGGGACAGGAACAACAAAGGGAGGGAGGATGGAGTGAGCAGGGGGTGTAGGCCTGAGGGGACGAAAGAGGGGTAGGGCCCTGGGGAAACAGCAGGGCAGGGTTGTTCAGTTTTGGGCCGTTAGAAAGTTTGCAACCCTGGTTAGGGGCTTCCTGAGCTCATCCTTCTTTCCAGGCAGCTTCAAGGCGGTCTCCAGTTAGATTCTGGCCTGGCCAGGCCTTCCTCCCCAGGGCTCACTCACAAGATCTCTTCACTCTCCTAGTCAGCCGCCATCGTGCTGAGCTTTTCCTCCCTTCTCTCCCATGCTCAGCACTCCTGAAAGTCCGACCATTCATTTACACGCCTTAATTAGACCTCACGACCTGACTTTAGGCCCCCGGTGCTGGAAAGGGAACTGTAGACAGCTGTGTTTGGTTTACAATGTGCTTATCACCCTGGTGTCTGGGTGCTCTCCCATCTGACTCACCAGTTTGACTTCCTGCTCAGTGACCCACTGGAGGTGTGCCAGTGTCCTTGTTTAACTGCACACCCAGGGCTTGCCTGCGCTGCAAGCTTAAGTTGATCTATGTTATTAATTACTGGCATGACCAGGGCCATCCCTGAAGGGCTGGGGGCAGGGCTGGGACAACCCCACCTCTGCCCCAGGACCCGACTTGCCTCTTCCTGACCCTGTGCTGCCCTTATCCCTTCTCTCCTGAGTGACACTGGGAGATAGTATCACAGAGGCAGCTATTCTGTATCTTCGAGAACAACAAGAAGTCTTGTGGCACCTTATAGACTAACAGATATTTTGGAGCATAAGCTTTCGTGAGCAAAGACCCACTTCATCAGATGCATGAATGCGGGGGTGGTTTCAGAGGGATATTTAAAGAGGGGAGTCCCAGTAAGAGGGAGGACCAGAGCTGACAAGGTCTATTCAGTCAGGGTGGCAATGGCCAATTATCAGTAGTATACACCAAGAAAGTTAAAAACAAGTCAGATCAGACAGGGGGATATGGCCCACTGTCAGAGTCTAATGGGGAGATATTAACACCCAGGGCAAAGAAGCTGCTTTTGTAAGCTGTGAGCCACTCTCAGTCGCTGTTTAATCCTTGGTTAATGGAGTCAAATTTGCAAATAAATTGCAGGTCAGAGATTTCTCTCTGCATCTGATTTTTTGAAACGGAAATGGGAACTAGTGGAGCGGAGTGGGGCTGGTTGTGCTACTGTTGGCCCTACACTACCCAGGCCCATGTCCCCCGGCAGTGTGGGGCCCCCCAAAGTGCAGGACATGGGAAAACGACTGCAAACTGTCCAACAGATGGGACGGCTGTGGGGACGGTTCATGTCCACGTTGCCCGTCTTCTGTCAGCGGTGCGTGTCCTCAGCAGGAGCACTTCCACTGACTTGAGCAGGGCAGTGTGGGGATCTGAGCGTCCCGCTGCCCTTCTAACACCCTGGAAGCCAGGGCTCTTGTGTTTTGACCTAGGCCCTGCTTCTGTTAGAGGGAGATAGCAGAGGACTTGGAGTGCGTAAAGTGCTAAATGTATGGCAAACCTCCGTTATAGAAGTTACACCAGAGTAACTAAACTAATTTAAAATCCATCTACTTACATTAAGTGCAAAGCCCTACCATAGACACACCCATCCTGGACTGAGCTTCACTGAAGCGAAACCGCTTTAAATGAAGCTTACGCTGAAGGGAGGGACAAACCTTTATTTAGGGGTTTGTACTACTGTGGTGGTTTTCAGCCTGTGGTCTGTGGGTCCTCGGAGGTCTTCAGGTTATGCCTAAGATTTCCCAAGCGATCTGCACTTTCATTCAATTGGGAGGGGGCTGCAAATGGAAAAAAAAAGGTTGAAAACCACTGACTAGCATCAATAATGCACTATTTTAAAAAATGATGCAATTAGATCAGTGCAAATTTTCTAATCCAGACTAGATGTCTAACTACACTTAGTGCTCTGACTTGCACAGGAGAGGAGACTGTTCCTCAGCAGCCCCTTCCTCCCATACCTGTCACAAGTCTCTCTCTCTCTCTCTCTCTGGTTTTATTCCTGTGCAGAAAAAGGACTTCCCAGGCGAGCAGTTCTTTGTTGTATTTGTCATAAAGCCAGAGGATTATGCCTGCGGGGGCTCTGTGCCTGCTTCTCTCACAGGTAAGATGAGGTAAGAGACTGGCACACTGTCTCTGGGGGTGGGGAAGGGTGATCACCTTATGTTAGTTTGTGGTCCTCCTGGGGATTCAGAGAACTGGAAGGGACCTCAAGAGGTCATCGAGTCCAGTCCCCTGCACTCCTGGCAGGACCAAGCAGTATCTGGACCATCCCTGACAGACGTTTGTCTAACCTGCTGTTAAAAAACTCCAGTGGTGGAGATTCCACAACCTCCCTAGGTAATTTATTCCTGTGCTTAGCCACCCCAACAGTGAGAACTTTTTTCCTAATTCCAGCCTAAACCTCCCTTGCTGCCATTTAAGCCCATTACTCCTTGTCCTATCCTCATGTTAAGGAGAGAATTATATATCTGTCTTCTCCTTGTAACAACCTCTTGAAAGTTATCGTGTCATCCCCACCCCCAGTCTTCCTTTTTTGCAGACTAAACAAACCTAGTTCTTTCAATCCTCCCTCACAGGGCATGTTCTCAAGAGCGGCACTACCGTGTGCCAAAGGGAGACATTTCAAGGAAGGGTCATTGGTACTCCTGGAAGAGCTCAGAGGAGGACTGGGTAGAATGTACCTTTGCAGACCCAGAGCTTCCTGCAAATCTTGTGTGTGGATCCAGGAGCTGTTTCCATGCACAGGATCAGGTCAGCCCCTAGAGTTGGAATGACAGTTGGGAGGCAAGGAAATGGTTCCTGTGACTGGTAATTACTACGTTGCTCTGCTGTGGACATGGAAAATAGGCATATTTAAACACAGGCCTAAATATTGTTGTTGCAGCTAGTTATGGAACCTTTCCTCCCCTGCAAAATTACATTGCTCTGTCAGTGTGTGTCCAAGCCCTTAGAAAAGTACTGTTGGATTGGTGTTTTGACTGGATGTATTCCTGGAGCTTTCACCACACGATATAATCTTAGAGAATTAAATAGTTATTCCATGCAGGCTAATGTGACAGTGTGTTTGGCTCTGTAGATGCAAAACTAAGGACAGTGTGTGCCCCAAAGAGAAGACAAAAGTAGAGGAAATGGAATGCAGTAGGAAAGCGGTGCGGGGGCAACATTAGGTCTTGCTTTTATCCACTAATGATTATAAATGGGCTTTTAGGGAGATTTAAATGATGAGAGGACAGTGGCTGGCAGGGCAGGAAAGCGGTAACTCCATGCCTAGAGGGAACGTGGGAAAAGGCATGGAGATGAGAGAGGAGTAAGGAAATGAATAGTAATGAGCTTGGCCTCAAAGCCCTAAAGAGGAGAGGGCATGAGGCTAATGCCACGGGAGACGAGGTACAGGCCCTGGTGGGATCATACAGAGTTTTGAGAGAGAGAATTCTGTGAGCAAGCAGGAGTTGTCACTTTCTGAAAGAGTGAACCACCCAGGAGTAAATGTCAGATTGCTAATTGAGTGGAGCTGGTTACAACTTTATCCTCTCCTCCTCCAGTACAGCCATCTTCCTTGCTTGAGGAGGTGGTCCACATGGTCTTTCTCTAGAAGCATTCAGTGGTACAGGAAGAGAAGAAGCAGTCATTGCTTGTGAGCCAAGGTTTGGAATCAATCCGGTGGGTGGTGCAGTTGTAGAGAGGTGCTGGGGTAGCCAGAGAGACAATATTTTAGTGATTGAGAAATTACATTAGAAGCTTAGTGAAGGCATAAGGCAGGGAAAGGACTTGTTGGGCCAGTTCCCCGAGGATCAAAGGTGAAGTAAGGCCTGAGAGACTAGTGGTTGGAAGGGATCTCTACTTCTACTTTGAGATAATCATTAAGGAGGGTGGGAAAGGAGAGGAGGTGTTGCCAGAGAGGAGGAGGAGGAAGTAGAGGTGATCTGTAGGTTTGATGAGATGCAGGAGAGAAGATGGGCTTTGTGGGATCGGGACGAGGGAGGCAAAGGAGGTGTTCAGTGGAGAAAGGACACGAAGACCATGTGATGGAGAGACTACATACACCGTAGCTATAAAGATAGTAGCCTCTGCATTGAACCCCCAATTCTATGCACTCATCAGCCCATCCCTGTTCCAGATGCTTGACAAAAAACAAGACCAAAATAAACCCCTGAGCTTTGTAGGGCAGGTGGTGGGTTAAGAAGGGCTGGCTCTGGTGGCACAGCAAGAAAGCAACTTGCCAGTGCAGATCATGTGGTGCTGAGGTAACGCACCACCAGCAACATACACTGAAAATCTGCACTTGCTGCACATTCAGAAAGGTCTTGTAGGAAGTTGTCGGAGGAAGATTGCACTGCAACAGTCCAGTCTTACAGCACAGATCTTCATAGTAAGGTAGCTGGCGCTGGTGGGAGAACATGCTCTTTGCTATAGCTGCCAGTAGCCATCTACGAGCAGCACAGGTTCCTAACAAAATCCCTCTTAGGAAATCAGGAATCATCTACAATCAGCACTTCTGCAGCCTCACCAGTCAGAAAAGACGCAAGTCCAACATTCACCAGAGCCCCCGGGTGCTTTAGCACTTGGGCCTTTGTCAGTTGTCAGCTCTAAGTTTAAGATGCTGCATTTTATATTTAAACATTACTCGAGGCTGCACCTCAAAGGCATTTTGAAATTGGATCTGGTACAGAATTCCACACCCTGTTTTTCGAACAGGGTCTATGGAGCAAATGTCTTTTACCTATGCTTTGTAATAATCACAGGGAGACATTTCTCAGACTGGGGTCCTGACCCGGAAGAGGATCGCAAGGCTATTGCAAGTTGCATAATTGCAATGCACTGCCTTCAGCGTACCTCTGTAGACAGCACCATTGCCAACAGCAGTGCAGAAGGATGGTTGGCGTGCTGTTGGGGGAAGAGGGTCATTATTTTGGGAGAGGTCATCACAGCCTTAACTATTTTCATAGGGAAGCCCCCAAAAGTTAAGACCCCCCGTCATATGCTATGTCTACATAGCAATCAAAATCCCATAGCTGGTCTGGGTTAGCTGGCTCTGGCTGGGCTACAGGGGTGTAAAACAGCTGTATAGACATTTGGGTTCAAACTGGAGCCTGGGCTCTTGAACCCTCCCACTTTGTGGGGTGCCAGAGCCCAGATTCCAGCCCAGGCTCAGGTAATCATAACAGTCAGCTTGGCAGCCTGTGCCTGCTATGGGTGTGTAATTGCCATGTAGACATCAGTAGAGTTGGAGGTCAGAAGAGATCACTAGAACAGTCTGTCTATTCTGTATATTACAGGCCACCAGCACAATAAACCCAACAATGGAAATGAGGCCCACAGGAGACTAGACTATTACGCGGTACAAGCAGAGCATAGGAGGGACTGATGTGCACCTTAAAGCTCCCGGAGGAAAAGGGAAAAATGATTTAATTGAGCTATACCCAGATAAGTATCTGTCAGTGACGCTCCAGAGGGTGCTTGGTCCTGCTGCGAGGGCTGGGAATGGGACTGTGTGACCTCTCGAGATCCCTTCCAGTTCTAGTGTTCTAATCTATGATTGTATGTGTGGGTGACGCAGGTGACAACTGAAGCAGAGAAGTGTTTGTCTCCATGGAGATTGAAAGCTCAGCCCTGAACTGGAAGAGAGAGAGAGAGAGTGTGTGTTTGTGTGTGTGTGTGTGTGTGTGACTGTAACCAATGGGCTGCTCAGGTTCACCGGGCTTTCCCCCAGCTGGAGCAGGAGTGCTGAAGCTCGCGTGTGACCCCCTGCAGTATTGTATGGTTTGCATGACTCCATCCACTGGGAAACATTTGACACGTGGTGTTGCCACTGAAATGCACACAGCATTCCGCATAGCAGTCCTGGAGTGAGGCAGGAGAATTTTGTGTAAGGATATGGGGCAAGTCTCGGGGGAAGAGAGCTTTAACATGGACGCTCCTCTGATTGCCTCTCTGTGGACATCAAAGTCTCGTGGTACGTTCCACAGCTTTGCAGATGCAGATTGACTGCAGAGTGAGAGTGAGATCCCATCGGTTACGAGGAGGAGGAGGAGTGGTGGGGATGAAATGCACTTCGGGCTCCGCCAACAGAAACCTCATCAGCCCCACAGCTTTGTCTAGAGCAGAGTATTAAGTGGTGGATAGAGCAAGCGCTGTGAGGAGAAGACTTTCCCTGACATGCTTGTGGCGTCACCACTTGTGGTGACGTGGGGCTGTTCATTTTTGTGGTCGTGTCAGGATTCTAGCCTCGTGAAAATGACAACGAATACGTCCAAGAACTGTGCTGGGTCTGGGCTGCTTCTCCGGGGAACAAGTCATAGCAGTGTAAAATCACGTGTTTCTGATCTAGCACGCTTTATCCCTTACAGGAAAGGGCAACCACACCTGGAACCTACAACGAACGAAGAGCCTTCAAGTGACCATTGTACCCTCCATTAAAGGTTAATGTCTCTCTCTCTGAGGAATCATCCTGAATTGCTAGGGAGCCCCAAGGGGCTGCACTCTTGGTTTCACCTAGGGTGGTAGGGATAATACAGAGGCACTCGATGTGCAGGAGCTCCCACCTACTCAGTCCCTACAGGGGGCCTGGCAAGGAATGGAACGGGAGTGTCAGCTGAGGAAATGTTCTCAACTGTTCCAGTGCCAGCCTCTTCCAGCAAGGAGGAAATGCTGGCAAGGAGGGGGCGGGTGGCGCCTGCCACGTCGGGAGTCCATAGGGAGTGGAGCACTGGCCGGGGGAGAGCCCCTCGCTATTTCAGTCGCAGGCTGAAGGACTCTCTGTAGCGAAGGGGGCAGGGACGCTAGCGGTGAGGGGACAGTTTTCCTGCAGCCTGACCCTCCTCTGCTTTCTCTTCCCAGAGTCTGACTATGTGCAAGCCATGCTCTTCAGCTTTCTCAGCTTCCTCTCCTTCTACCTGGGCGCACTGATCGTCGCCTTCGTGCACTACATCAGGTGGGTCCGCTGGCTGGACAGTGACAACTTTCGGGCTATGCCGCTGGCAGCTTCTGCCTTGGCTGAAAGGTCTCCCCCTGCTGCGAGCCAGGCAGCCCAGCCCAGCAGGCCGAGGGAGTTCCTGGACATCCCAGTGGGCCCTTCTGTGAGGGAGGAATGGGTGGAGTTGGCACCCCGTGCCCCAGCCCACGGGAAAAAAGGGAAGTGTTGTGGCATTGGAGAGTTGCAGAGCTCTGCTACTATGCCTGGGGGTTGGTACTTCACTGCTTCTGCACACTCCCTTATGGGGCAAGGGAGAACCTGACAAAGCCAGGACAGAGCAGAGGCCCCCAGGGCACCAGAGAGGCAAGGAACCTGTTAAAGTTGTTAAGCTCAGCGAACATTTTAAATATTAAAAGGAACCTGTTAATTGCCAGGCTAGGCCCCACCCACGGTTCAGCCTTGGTTCCCCACTCCCTCGAGCGCCTGCCCTGCACTGAGCGGTGGGGACAGCCTTTGAGATGGTACCAGATGCTTCTCCCTGCTTCAGGTTGCTGTGGGAGAAAGGCCGAAGCCTCCTGCAGCCCTCCTCAGCCAACCCCACGGTGACTCTTCCCGTGGGCTTCATTGCCTCGGAGAGGCTGGCCTGTGCCCTCCTCTGTGCCAGACGCTCAGAGCTGCCCCATCCATAGAATGAAGTGGGGCAGCTGCCCCAGGTCCCACACTTTTGCTGTCCTATGTAGGATGACCATCCGTCCCATATTGGGCAGGACAGTCCCATATTTGGAATGCCAAAAAATGTCCCGACTTATTTTTCAAAAGAGACGAATTGTCCCGTATTTGGGCCCCCCCGCCCCCCCCGACTGACCTTTTTACTTCCCCGAGCCTCCGGCAAACGGGGGAAGCGTGCGCGGCTGCCGAGTCCCTGCCAGTTCCCTGGGGCTCTTGGGGCTGGCTGGTGGCTGGTGGCTCCGCGGGGGCTTGGTCCCCATATTTGGGACAGGGAGATATGGTTGTCCTAGTCCTACGTCTGCACAGCTGTCCTAGGGCAGGACAGGGGAGGATTACCTGGGGCAGGGTGAGGGTGGCAGCAGCAGGAGGTGGCTTCCCCTCAGGTCACCCCCACCACCTCACTCAACACTTGGTGCGAGCGGCAGGCTGCTGTGCCCCACGTCCCACTGAGCCCTGCATCTCTAGGGGAGCAGGAAATGGCCTCTGCCCACGGCTGCCTGCAGAGAAGTGGGGCTCCGTGGGCCGGGAGGGCGCAGCAGAGCCAAGCGAGCTGCCGCTCATGCCGTGTGGGGAGTGGGGGGTGGGGGGCAACCAAGGGGAGGTGACCCCCCCCATTGCAGCTACCGCCATCTGCCCACACTGCCCATCTCCTGCCCCAGACCAGGCTGGCTGGGAGGGTGAAGAGTCAGTGTGAGGGCAGGATGGGGACAGAGCGGGGAAGGCTCAGGGCCTGCAGCCTGGGGTGGTTGCCCTCGGGATGGCCCTGCTGCCCTTGCAGCCCTCAAGGGCAAGTGAGACAACAGGAGAGGTTTTGCTCCCCCCGAGGAGCTCCCAGCAGGCAGTCACCCTCTGCCAGTTGCCTCCGCAGCACACGGTGTGGTTGTAAAGCGGTGCTGGACAAGGAACACCCATGGACCAGCAGTTACACAAGCAGGCTGCTCAGGCAGTGATGTAGATGAAGCATATCTTTTGTTCTGGGACATAGGAGCTCAGCAGGGAGGAATCCTCTTCCCCGTGCCAGGTCCAGCATTGCTCAGTCGGCCAGGTGCGTGGGGGGTTAGATAGACCTGCCTCTCACGTGCTCAGTGATCCGCTCCTGTCCAGTGCAGGAACTTGCATGCCCCCTGCTACCTGTGTCCCCCATTGACTCAGACCCTTGGAAAGCCGCGTGGATTCCTGAGTGTGGGAAGCTAGGCCACAGAAGAGCAGAGAGGTGGGTTTCCCAGTGCCCAGCACCCACGTAGGGTGGGCCATAGTGGATCAGATTGCTCGTCATGCCTCTGACTGTGACCCGTAGCTGATGCATCAGAGGAAATGAAGCCCTTTTCTTGGTTGGGTCTGTCAGCCTAGGTTTGGTGTAAGTGGTGTTCTAGACAGCAGGAGCCTGGGGTATGCATTTCCTAGCCCTCAACCGTTGGTAGGTGTTTTCTAAAGCATTGCGCAGTTCTGCTGTCTAGCTTTCGAGAGGGCACTGCAATGACTGGCAGAGTGGCTGAAACTGGAGCGTTTCTTGTGTTTTCAGGAATATTGTCTCTGTTTTTTTGCAGGATTCAGAGGAAGGCGTCAGCGGAGAGATACAGTCCTGATGATGGTAAACCTCTCAAACTGTGCTATACCGCCAAGGGACAGCGGATACTGCGATGCTCTCTGCCCATGCAAAACAGCAGCTTTTCTCCTGCTGCCTTCACTCCCATGCAAAGCTCTCCTAGTCCACTCAGCCCAGGGGCTTTCTTTGTTTTTTTTAGTGATGCATGTTGGGGCTGGAGTTCCCTACTGATCTACAGAACCCTGCTCTGGAGGAGCCACTTCTAGGGAAACACAAGGGGCATTCGAGACTGATGCTGAAGGAGCAGTGGTGCTATTTGTGATGTTCTTGTGAGGCGGACCCTTGTCTGCTACAAATGGAGCTATGCAATTTCCATTTGGAACCGAGGGCTCAGAGGCAGGTAGAGTTGGGAGGAGCGCTACTGAGTCGTATTTTACAGATTTAGATTATTAAAATCCACAAGATTGATGTTTGTAACTCCCCAGTCGAGTCACCTGTTCCTTTTTAAACAATACTTGGTTGCTCAGACCAGCCACGAGAATGTTTCTTTTGGATTGAAACGTGTCCTGCCCTTATCGATGTTTTGGGTGAAATTGTTTTTAAAAGGCATAGTTTAAAAAGTTCAAGGAGCAGCTGACTAACCCAGATAGCTGTGTCGCTTATGGTGTTTACTTAGCTATTGCGTTTAGTTTACTTTATGCAGCGCCCACACTCTCCAGTTCTTTAAGCTGTGAAAGCAGACTGCCTCACAGAGGTCAACAGGGAGAGATGGTGGTTTTGGCAGGTGGGTTTAGAGTTGGCTGAACAGTGAAATACTGGGACGCTGTTTTCAGAATGGGGAAGGTGTTGGCATGTGTTTAAGACATATCGGGAGGTCTGGTCACTCTCGGGTAGGGGCAGTTGGACTTTCTGGTTCCTGGAGAGGCATGGGGAGATGACTTCCATTTTGACAGTGGGAGTAGCTTGACTGCCTAGCTTCCCACCCCAGCAACTAGCTGCCTCAGTTTTCCCTGCTCTAACGTTTACTGCTGGTTAAGCACAGTCACAGTTCTAGAAGTTCCCACGGGACAAAGAAACAGCAAACGACAATGCAATGTACATTGGCATTGTTAGGGATTCCAGTGAATCTGTTCGGTGTAGATGAATGGGGGCAATTCACTGCTGTGAGGTAACAGCTCAGGCTGATGGCTGGCTGCATGCTGCGTTGCTTAAACTCTGGTCAGGTTTGAAAGGCTTCCTTCGCAGCTGGGAAGGCAGGAAATAAAACAGGCAAAATGAAAACTCAGGCTCCAGATCACAGTTCTGCAGCAAGGGTAGTATCTACTGCATAATGGTAGAGCCTAGGAGGGACTTGTTATAAGCCACTGGGACCCAGGAGTCTGGGATGAAAGTGCCCGTATCCAAGTGAAATTCAGGGAGGCAGAATGGAGTCTGTCCGGGGCCTGGAGAAGGTATCCACTTGGCTGCAGAAGGGATCTTTTGCTGAGCAGAAGTCAGGACCTTAGCAGGTGAATAAGCATCTTCCAAGGAGGTGAAACCTGGGGCAACATTTCTTTACGCTCCCTGTGCTGGAGCCAGATTGCTGCAGAGGGATGAGCTGTTCCAGAGGAGGCAGCTGCTGGATCCAACTCAGAGCAGCTGATGCACAACCAACTCCATGTAGGAGAGGAAAGGTGAAGGTTGCTCCAGTGAGGCCAGGGGCTGCAGAAGCTGTGATTAGCCAGAGGTGGGGGTTTGAGACTAGGCAGCCAGGAAGAGAGAATCAGATGGATTAAAGACCGGGATTAGATGCGCCCTCAACCTCACTTGGTGCTTCCTGTCTCTCCCCTGTTATGGGAATTCAATTGCCCTTCTCCGTTCTCTCATCCGTAGGTTTCCTCCTCCACCCTGGATGATCTGCCCCTCCCCTGTTATGCCACTTCACCTCACCTCAAGGGTCCCACGTTGCCTGCCCATCCCCCATGGCCATTCCCCTGCCCTTGCTCAGCCTCCACACACCCTTTTCTGCATCCCTTTCTCCCAGGCTGCTCCCCTCTGCAGCATAGCCTGGAGGAGTGAACACAAGAGTGGGAGGCTGGAGGGCCCCAGTTCTCAGCCTGGGTTTTCCACTGCCTCGTTGCATGGCTTTGGGCAAGTCGCTTCGTCCCTCTGTGCATTTCTCCATTTGGGCCCCATGGTGTTTCTCTGGGTTGGATCATCAGTGCCTGCAAGGTGCTGTGAACATTTAAAATGCTCATAAATGTGAAGTGTCCCTGTCCCTCCCTGCAATGCCCTGCCCCCTGCTCGGCTCCCCTGGCTGGCTCCCTGTCACTCAGAATACCCAGCACTCCTGGCCTGCTCTCAGTTGCTCCCAACCCAGGGAATTTCCCATGATTCTCTTTTGCCTTTCTCCTGCTTCCCAGATAACACCTCACTCCTCTTTCCCTCCCTTCTTCTGGAATAGCGCTGGGCTCTCCATCCCCCCTTCCTGGAATGCCATGCATCCCCATCCACGCTACTTGTCTCCCCGTCACTCCTCTTTCCTCCCTATCTCTTGCATACCCCGCTGCCCATCTGGGTCCTTTGCTCTTGTGCTCTACAATGCCTTCCTTCTGAGCTGGTCTTTATCCTTAGGCTCATCCCTTCCCCTCCTCCCTTTGTTGGAGGAGGGGAGAGCTGGAGGAACCAGTTACACAAAGTGCACCACACCTAACTAAGCAAACACTTGGCTACAGAGCAAACTGGCATCTCCACATTCACTGACGCCCATCTCCTCCCGGAAGTGGAGCTGAAATAGGTGGGTGAATTTACAGCAGAGCCAGTCATCTGTGTTGTCTGTTTCTGTCTCTCGTGCCAGGAAGTGCTCCACTATGTCTCGCTTTCACAGAGACTTGCGACATTGTACGCACAGTATATACGTACCAGTTAGCAGAAACTAGACATGGAAAACGGGACGCTCAAAGCACTGTCTAAACTCAGGCCTTTTCTACACTTACCAGGATCATCAATCTACTTTATGGAAATAGCATAGCTGAATTCAGTCTGTCTACTGTGGTATCTTGCGTGCAATAAGTCTATGCGGGCTGCTCTCCCATTGATATCAGTTACTCTTCTCAGTGCAGGGGAATCAGAAGGTTATTTTAAGTGGTTCATGGTATTCCCACGCTCCCTTCTGTGCCGATTTCAGAGCTGGGTGGCCAGAGAGTGGCAGCTGTTGGCCAGGCACCCAACAACACCCTGCCAGTAGCAGTGCAGAAGTAAGGATGGCAATAGCCTACCGTGTTGTCCTTCTGCTGGTGGCGGCTCTACCTTCAGAGCTGGGCTCCTAGCCAGCAGCTCCTGCTCCACAGCTCTGAAGGCTGCGCCACTGCCAGCAGCTGCACAGAAATAAGGCTTGCTGTGCTAAAACTGCCCCTACAACAAGCTCGTGGCCCCTCCACAATTTCTTTTTTGGTCAGATTCCTACAACACCATGAAAACAATGAGAAGTCCTTGTGGCACCTTATAGACTAATAGATTTATTGGAGCATTTATTGGATGCATCTGACAAAGTGCATCTTTGCCCACGAAAGCTTATGCTCTAAAAAATCTGTTAGTCTATAACATGCCACAGGACTTCTTGTTGTTCTTGTGGATACAGACTGACACGGCTACCTCTCTGATATGACACTGTGAAATTTCATATTTAAATGTCTGAAATAATAAAATTTACAGTTTAAGCAATCCCATGACTGTGAAACTGACCAAAACGTGCCGTGAATTTGGTAGGGCCCTGCCGATGTGGGGTCAGGATGGCATTTTTCTTTCAGATCAGATTGGCAGGGACATTTTTTGCTTTACTCTGCATTGTGGGGGGGCTGGGCATTTGCCAGGGTTGTCTGGCTGTATCTCTTTTGACCATTTGCCTGCCATTGCTGGGACCTCAGGTGCTGGCACACTTTAGTCCTTGCTATTGTTGACCTGTGGCCCATTGTATTCTGGTCCCCTGAGGGTGGTAGTACTTTGGTCTTGTTTCAGATGTTGGGTGTAGTAGGTGGGAGCTGGGTGGCACTGGTGGGCTGTGACACAAAGGAAGTTACATCTGCATCATATGGTGGTGTTTGTACTCCCACCCGGTCTTCAACTCTATAACATGCTTCAGACCCTTATGTACTATGGTAGAGAAACCTAGCTAGGTTTTCAAGGTGACATCCAGCACCTAGACTACTGATACAAGAAGCAATAGCCCCTTACTGCTCCTGTCAACCTGAAGACAGGGCATGTGCCTGTAAAACTAGTGAAAGTGCCTGGAGAGAAACTGGTGACTCTGCATTAGGATAAATCACATCAGCTTTGCTTTGCATACTGATTGGCCAAAGAATAGGCATGACTGGCTGACGGGATTCATTCTGTCTGACTGGTGTGCATAAATTGGTGCTGCAGCCCATGTGTGCCTTCAGTGGGTCATTTCACCTATCACATGGTACCCTCAACACATGCTGCAAATGAGATTAGAGGGAGAAAGCTCACAGTTGAGGCTTGTACTTATCACTGCTCCTTCCTGATTTACAGCCTCACTGATTTTTCTCTCTTAAGTTTTCCTCTGCCCCTTGCTAATATTGATAGTCTTGGGTCCTCTCTCCTTCCGCTTGCTGTGGAGCTTTGAGAACGTGTTTCAGGAAGATCTGCAGAGGGAAGTCAGGAGAGGCTGTTCTCTGAAGGGCAGCTTATCCTGCCTCAGCTCAGTGCGTGTGGATGGATTCCGTCTTACGAGGCTGTCCCAATGTTAGTAATGGGAGATGGTTGCCATCTTTGCTGGGAGCAGCCTTGCTCTCACCTAACCTGGATAAAAGAACATGGACGGCTGGGGGCACCAGTAGCTGTCCCAGTGACAGGCATGGGAATTAGCTGCCATTTTGGGTGAGGGGAAAACTTTGTGCGACTGAAGGCAGAAATTCATGCTGGCGCTTGAGAACACCCCAAATGTCACGAGGCGCGGGACAGAATTGCAGGAGTTGTCAGTGTTGGAGTATGGCCCGAACGGGGGAGGGGCCTGGGCTCTGCTGAACGTCCGACTGGAGGTGAGCCGAATGAAGGGCAGGCGTTTGTGGTTCATGACGGAGCCTCTCAGGTGCGGCGAGGAGACCTGTGGTGCGTGGGGTGCCTGTGAGCAGGGACCCAGCTTTTGCGACCGGGTGCTGGCAAACAGGGTGCGTGCTAACAGGAGGGAGTTTGGAGAGGCTCTCCTGGAGGAGGAGAAGGAAGGAGCAAACTAAAGCACCTTGGGGTAAGTGGCTGCTTATATTTGGAGGTTTTGGGCTTGTGTGTTTGTTTGGAGTTTGGAGTTTGTTTGTTTGGAGTGCTGAGCTGAGTGTTTGTTTGTGTTTGTTTGTTTGAAAGGCCGTGTGCTCAGGCAGGCAGGCAGGCAGGCAGTTGGAAGCTGATTAGGTTTGAATTGAAACACCGTGTGCTGATTGGCTGAGCTGTAGGCAGAGGGAGGAGCTATCAGGGAGGCCGAGCACTTAAACCCTGCTAGTAAGCGACCAGCGAGCTTTGCGACCGGGTGCTGGCAAACAGGGTGCGTGCTAACAGGAGGGAGTTTGGAGAGGGGAGTTTGGAGGGAGCCAGTGACTTACTTCTGTTGCCCTTAAACTAAATCCTTTATAACAACCTCTATCTGAAACATTTAATTAACCCTCATATATAACTAGAGTAGGAAATGGAGGCAGAAGCCCAGCAGCAGAGTGGGGGCTATCCTGTTTATTGTGTCGAGTGCAGTATGTATGACTACCTACCCTGTGGGCGGGTGGCGTATGTGTGCGCTCGATGCAAGGAGCTCCTGGCCCTCAGAGACCGAGTGCGTGCTTTGGAGGCCAGGGTGGCTGAACTGGAGGAGCTAAGGAAGGCAGAGGTGTTTGTGGATGAGACTTTCCGGGACATAGTAGGGCTGTCCCACCTCCAATCTGACAGTCCTGAGGCTGTTACGGAGGATGAAAGGCTCAGGGAAGGAGAGCAGTCAAGGGGAGCAGAGGGAAACCATCCCGTAGTTGGGACCCTCCTTCCAGAGGGTGATGTTGTATCCTCTCGTGCCGAGGATACTTCTCCGGGGGAGGGAGCGCCAGCTGTTAGGAAGAAGCAGGTTTTAGTAGTGGGGGATTCGATCATTAGAAATATAGATAGTTGGGTTTGTGATGACCGGGAGAACCGTATGGTGACTTGCCTGCCTGGTGCGAAGGTTGCGGATCTCTCGAGGCATCTAGACAGACTTATGGGCAGTGCTGGGGAGGAGCCGGTCGTCGTGGTACATGTTGGTACCAATGACATAGGGAAGGGTAGAAGAGATGTTCTGGAGGCCAAATTTAGGTTACTAGGAAAGAGACTGAAATCCAGAACATCTTTGGTGGCATTCTCTGAAATGCTTCCAGTTCCACGCGCAGGGCCAGATAGACAGGCAGAACTTCAGAGTCTCAATGCGTGGATGAGACGATGGTGTAGGGAAGAGGGGTTTAGATTTATTAGGAACTGGGGACACTTTTGGGGTAGGGGGAGCCTATACAGGAAGGATGGGCTCCACCTAAATCAAGGTGGATCCAGACTGCTGGCATTAAACATTAAAAAGGACATAGAGCAGTTTTTAAACTAAGAGGTGGGGGAAAGCCGATTGGTGCGGGGGAGCACCTGGATCGGACGGAGACTTCTCTTACACGAGGCTCCATAGACAGGGATTCCCTAGAAGTTAGTCAGATAGGGAACGTGGGAAATAATATATGGGCAAGATCAGATGTGAAACAATCGTGCATAAAAAAATCCACCACGTCTGTGAAAGGCGGACATATAAATAGTGGTAGTTTTCTAACATGCTTTTACACTAATGCTAGGAGTCTGTCTAATAAGATGGGTGAACTGGAGTACCTCATATCAAAGGAGGAAGTTGACATAATAGGCATCTCAGAAACATGGTGGAATGAGGACAATCAGTGGGACACTATCATACCGGGATATAAATTATATCGGAAAGACAGAACAGGTCGTGCGGGTGGCGGAGTGGTACTATATGTGAAGGATAATATAGAATCAAATGAAGTAAAAATCCTAAAGGAATCAAAATGTTCCATAGAATCATTATGGATAACAATTCATTCCTCTAATATGAATATGGCATTAGGAATATATTACCGACCACCTAACCAGGACAGTGATAGTGATGCTGAAATGATGAGGGAGATTAGAGAGGCTATCAAAATAAAAAACACAGTAATAATAGGAGATTTCAATTATCCCCATATTGATTGGGTGCATGTCACCTCAGGACGGGATTCAGAGATTAAATTTCTTGATGCCTTAAATGACTGCTTCTTGGAGCAGCTAGTACAGGAACCCACAAGGGGAGAGTCGATTCTCGATCTAGTCTTGACTGGAACGCAGGATCTGGTCCAAGAGGTAACTGTTACTGGACCGCTTGGAAATAGTGACCACAATATAATAACTTTTAATATTCCTGTGTTGGGAAGAACACCGCAGCGGTCAAACACTCTGGCATTTAATTTCAAAAAGGGGAATTACACTAAAATGAGGAAGCTAGTTAAACAGAAACTAAAAGGTAGAGTAATTAAACTAAAATCCCTGGAAGCTGCATGGAAACTGTTTAAAGACACCATACTAGAGGCCCAACTTAAATGTATACCCCAAATAAAAAAACACAGTAAGAGACCTAACAAAGAACCACCATGGCTAAACAGCCATGTTAAAAAGGCAGTGAGAGAGAAAAGGGCAGCTTTTAAAAAGTGGAAGTCAAATCCTAGTGAGGAAAATAGAAAGGAACATAAACACTCCCAAATTAACTGTCATAATGTAGTAAGAAAAGCCAAAAAAGAGTTTGAGGAACAGCTAGCCAAAAATTCAAAAAACAATAGTAAAATGTTTTTTAAATACATTAGAAGCAGGAAGCCTGCTAAAAAAGCAGTGGGGCCCTTGGATGATAAAGATATAAAAGGAGCGATCAAGGAAGACAGTGCCATTGCGGAGCGATTAAATGATTTCTTTGCTTCAGTCTTCACGGCTGAAGATGTTACAGAGGTTCCTAAATCTGAGCCAGCCTTTTTAGGCGACAAATCTGAGGAACTCACTCAGATTGAAGTGACATTAGAGGAGGTTTTGGCATTAATTGATAAGCTGAATAGTAACAAGTCTCCAGGACCAGATGGCATTCACCCAAGGGTTCTGAAAGAACTCAAATGTGAAATTGCGGAGTTATTAACAGTGGTTTGTAACCTATCCTTTAAATCCACTTTGGTACCAAATGACTGGAAGACGGCCAATATAACACCAATATTTAAAAAAGGCTCTAGAGGAGATCCTGGCAATTATAGACCGATAAGTTTAACATCAGTACCAGGTAAATTAGTAGAAACACTAGTAAAGAGTAAAATTGCAAGGCACATAGAAGAGCACGAATTGTTGGGCAAAAGTCAGCATGGTTTCTGCAGAGGGAAGTCGTGTCTGTCTAATCTATTAGAATTCTTTGAAGGGGTTAATAAACATGCGGACAAGGGGCACCCAGTGGACATAATATACCTAGATTTCCAGAAAGCCTTTGACACGGTCCCACACCAAAGGCTTTTATGTAAATTAGGTGGTCATGGGATAGGAGGAAAGGTCCTTTCATGGATCGGGAATTGGTTAAAAGACAGAAAACAAAGGGTTGGAATAAATGGTAAATTTTCACAATGGAGGGGGGTAACTAGTGGTGTTCCCCAGGGCTCAGTCCTGGGACCGATCCTGTTCAACTTGTTCATCAATGATCTAGAAAATGAGGTAAGCAGTGAGGTGGCAAAGTTTGCAGATGACACCAAGTTGTTCAGGACAGTCAAAAGCAAAAGGGATTGTGAAGAACTACAAAAAGATCTCAGCAAACTGAGTGATTGGGCAGCAAAATGGCAAATGAAATTTAATGTGGGTAAGTGTAAGGTAATGCATGTTGGAAAAAATAACCCAAATTACACGTACTACATGATGGGGTCAAATTTAGCTACGACAGATCAGGAAAGGGATCTTGGAGTTATAGTGGATAGTTCTCTGAAGACATCCACGCAGTGTGCAGCGGCAGTTAGTAAGGCAAATAGGATGTTAGGAATTATTAAAAAAGGGATCGATAATAAGACAAAAGATATCATACTTCCCCTATATAAAACTATGGTACGCCCACATCTCGAGTACTGCGTGCAGATGTGGTCTCCTCACCTCAAAAAAGATATATTGGCATTAGAAAAGGTTCAGAAAAGGGCGACTAAGATGATTAGGGGCTTGGAAAGGGTCCCATATGGGGAGAGGCTAGAGAGACTGGGACTTTTCAGTTTGGAAAAGAGGCGATTGAGGGGCGATATGATAGAGGTATATAAAATCATGAATGGTGTGGAGAAAGTGAATATAGAAAAATTATTTACCTTTTCCCATAATACAAGAACTAGGGGACACCAAATGAAATTGATGGGTAGTAGGTTCAAAACTAATAAAAGGAAATTTTTCTTCACACAGCGCACAGTCAACCTGTGGAACTCCTTGCCCGAGGAGGCTGTGAAGGCCAGGACTCTATTAGGGTTTAAAAAAGAGCTTGATAAATTTTTGCAGGTCAGGTCCATAAATGGCTATTAGCCAGGGATAAAGTATGGTGCCCTAGCCTTCAGAACAAGGGCAGGAGATGGATGGCAGGAGATAAATCACTTGTCTTCTGTTCTCCTTCTCTGGGGCACCTGGCATTGGCCACCGTCGGCAGATGGGATGCTGGGCTTGATGGACCTTTGGTCTGACCCAGTATGGCCATTCTTATGTTCTTATGTTCTTATGTTGAAGGAAGGGTGTGCTTCACATTAAGCAGGACATAGAGGTGGGGCAGGGTGGGGGCTCCTCTTCACTGTTCTTTGTCTCCTTTTCAGGATCCGGGACTGTGGCTTCCTCACATCCCATCGCAACTGGCACACCCGAGGGAAGCAGCTACGGCACTATTGGTATGGAACACTCGGGCACCTGAGCATCGGGCAGCCATGGCAGCAGCTGCTGGGGGAAGGAACCCGCGTGGTAGAGCCTCCCCCGTCCCCGCTCCCTCCAGCCACGGCCCCAAGATTTCTTATTGTCTGCAGAGGAGTCCCTGTCCCACTGGCTGCCTGCTGCTTCTGAGACTGGGGCCTCAAACCCCACTGGGGCCACTGCTTGTGCGGGAGGGGAAGGGCACAGAGCAATGGGTGGGCTTGGGGAGGGAGTCCATGGGTTATAAGCAACTCCTTTTCCCCAAGGGTTATTTTTCCTGGTTTTCTTGCCATCACCCAGATGGCAGGGGGCTGGACTGTGAGGTCCTTCCTGCTGGACCTGTCCATGGTGACAGCTGGCCAGACGCCATTCTGCTCTCTCCAAGCATGCCGAGGCTCTGCAGCTCCAGGACCAGCCCACAGGGACATGGGTGTCCTGCAAGCTGGTGTGGATCAGTCCAAGGGGGCCTAGAAAGCCTGAGAGTTTTGAGTTGATGTTGGGGAAGAGGGTGGCTCTGGTTCCGCTCAGCGGGTGGAATTTTTACTTCCTGTTCTGGCTGTTCAGAGCGATTGCTCCCCTGGCCGGGGTAAGAGTAACTTAAATTTCTTACAGCTACTGATTTTTTACAGTACCGGTAAAAAACTAAGTGTGGGGTGGAGTGCAGGGGGGGCAGGGCAAGGGGTTGAGGTGGGTGTGGGGAGAGCTCAGGGCAGGGGCGGGATGTGGGAGTCAGGGTAGGGGGTTGGGCTGCGAGGGGGGCTCAGGGCAGAAGCTTGAGGTGTGTGGTATGTGCAAGGGGGGTTGTGTTCATAGACTCATAGAATCCTAGGCCTGGAAGGGACCTCAGGAGGTCATCTAGTCCAGTCCCCTGCTTCAAGCAGGATCAATCCCAACTAAGTCCTCCCAGCCAGGACCTTGTCCAGCCAGGACTTAAAAACCTCTAGGGATGGAGAATCCACCACCTCTCTGGGCAACGCGTTCCAGTGCTTCACCACCTGCCTGGTGAAGTAGTTTTTCCTAATATCCAACCTACACCTCTCCCTCTTCAACTTCAGACCATTACTCCTTGTTCTGCCATCTGACACCACAGAGAACAGTTTCTCACCCTCCTCTTTAGAGCTCCCCTTCAGGAAGTTGAAGGCTGCTATTAAATCACCCTTCAGTCTTCTCTTCTGCAAACTATATAAGCCCAAATCCCTCAGCCTCTCCTCATAGCTCTTGTGCTCCGGCCCCTTAATCATTTTCATTGCCCTCTTCTGAACCTGCTCCACCACATCCACATCCATTCTATACTGGGGGGTCCAAAACTGGATGCAGTACTCCAGATGTGGCCTCACCAGTGTAGAACAGAAAGGAACAACAACTTTTCTAGATCTGCTTGAAATGCTCCTCCTAATGCACCCCAATATGCTGTTAGCCTGCTTGGCTACTGGGGCACACTGTTTACTCTTATCCAGCCTTTCAGCCACCATAACCCCTATGTTCCTTTCTGCTGTGCTGCTGCTTAGCCAGTCAGTCCCAAGTCTATAACAATGCTTGAGATTCTTAGATCCCAAGTGCAGGACTCTACATGTCTCCTCGTTGAACCTCATCAGATTTCTTTTGGCCCAGTCCTCCAATTTATCCAGGTCATTCTGGATCCTGTCCCTACCCTCCAATGAATCTACCTCTCCCTTAGCTTAGTGTTGTCCACAAACTTGCTGAGGGTGCAATCCAGTCCCTCATCCAGGTCATTAATAAAGGTGTTGAGCAACACTGGCCCTAGAACCGAGCCTTGCAGCACTCCGCTTGAAACCAGCCTCCATCCAGATAGTGAGCTATCGACCACTACCCTTTGGGCCCGACCATCAGCCAGCTTTCTATCCCTCTTATAGCCCAAGGATCCAATCCGTACTTCCTTAACTTATGGGCAAGAATATTGCAGGAGACTGTATCGAAACCTTTGTTAAAGTCAAGGTGTATCACATCCACTGACTTCCCCATGTCCACAGAGCCCGTTACCTCAACATAGAAGCTAATCGGATTGGTCAGGCCGGACTTGCCCCTGGTGAATCCATGCTGGCTATGCTTGATTACAGAAGCTTTGTTTTGTTGTGTGCTGTCTGGGTAATGTGGGTGCAGGGGGAGGGGGGACCACTTTGGAAAGGCACTTATGCTCTGTCATGTGGTTCCCAAAGAGTTACGCTGTAATCCAGGGAGCCTGTGGGAACAGGCTGTGAGAGAACACCCAAGTTACTAAACTGGCTTGGGATGTTCAGAATGGGGCTCCGGGCAGGGGCGAGTTGGGATTTTGCCATCTTCATGCCAAAGGTGAGTGCCAGTGCCAGCCGAGGAGATGTAAGGGGGAGCGCCCCAGTGCGCGGCGCCCACAAGAGGGCTCTGGCTGGCACTGGGGTGCTGTGCTGCAGGAGGAGGCACATGGCACTTTCAGGCTCTTTTGCAGGCTGATGAGCTAAGGTGTGTGCGCTCCCATCTGGACTCCTGGTGGGGGTCTGTGTCCAAGCCTGTGCTGGCCTGCCCCTCTCTCACTGTGCTGGCCTGAAGCCAGGCAGCAGAGGTGGGCAAAGTACCCTAAAAGTTACTTGAGTAAAGGTGCAGCTGCTTTGGGTGGAGGGGTGGGGGATGTACTTAGGTACCAGTTATTGGTGCCCCTCTGGAAAACTACTTGAGAAGCAGCACACACACTCACATCTAGATTGTACTCAAGTATCCAGACATGAAAGTGGCTACACTTTTACTCAAGTACCTTTTGGGGCACTTTGCCCACCTCTATAAGGCAGCACAGGAGCAGCATGAACTGGGCTGCCTGACTGAGACTGGGACTGCCTCAGGCCAGCCATGAGCCTCTCCATTGGTCTGTGACTTCACCAGCCCTGAGTCCCCCCAAAGATTTCATTTTGGGCTAAGGGGGCCGAATTTCCCCTCCCCCTGAGATTTGTACCAGACACTGTTGCTGTTCTCCCCATCGCTATCAGGGAGTGAGAGGAAAGCACGAGGCTTGTGTCACTCTGTTCTCAGCCTCCTCCTGCCCCCAGCCAGGAGAGAGAGGAAGGGCGGCGTGCAGTGTGCTTTCTTTGCTCCCTGACCATGATAGAAGGGGAAGAGCAAACAGTGTCCTGATGTGAATCTCTGGGGCCAGGTGGCTTCAGCCCATCCTGCGCTCCCTAAATGAAACCCTTGCCCATCACACAACCCCCTACACACACACACACACACACACACACACACACACACACACACACACACACACACACACACACACCCCAGCCCCGAGTCTTATACCTCACCAGAGCCCTGTCCCCTGCTGACTCCTGCACATCCCCTGCCCTGGCCCCTATCTCCACACCCAGTAGATCTGCACTTGCTTCTGGGAATATTATCTGACGCAGATCTAACTCCAGATCCATGGTGGAAGACTTCACACCCAGCGGGATATTTGTTTCTTTTTCTGCCCTTAACAATATCTAGGCAGTTTAGAAGGCCCCTTCAGACACTCAGACAAGTGAGCAAACCCTGACACTGCTCTTCTCTGCCTCTTCAACCCCCACAATCTCATGCTTGGTCAGCAGCGGTGCCCTGAGCCCACGTGGGCAAAAAACGGGCACAGAACCTGGGTGCGAACAATGCAAGATGCAGGGGAGTCCAACTGGCCCCCAAGCTGGTAATGCTGTTCATGGGCCCAGTCACGTTCCCAGCTGATTCAGGAAGCATGCCAGGGCCAGGGGTCTGACTATTCCATTGTTAGAGGGTTTCATTTCCTTCTCGGTTTTGTTTTTGAAACTTCTTTTAGAAAAGCTTGATGTGCAACCTCTATGTGCAGGGGGCAGCTCTCAGAGACGACTGCTGATGACAGAATGCCACAGCCTTTACTGGCTGGTCCATCTCTGGTTCCTGATCTCACAGGTTAGAAGTAGCAAACGTTATGGAAAAGAAAGAGAGAGACAGAGCAGAGAAATGCAAGGGAGAGCAGAGGGGTGGCCTCTGAGTCTGCAGGGCTGAGTGTTCCTGTAGCTTAGCTTCTAGAACAGGATTTTGCGGGCATTCCCAGGTAGGGCAGCGGCCCACTAACAACCTATTCCTTGGTCATTTGTACGCTGTGTTTTGCTCCTGGTACAGTGAGTGCTCCCTTGTTTCGGTGGGCAGAAGGATTGATGCTTTAACTAGAACCTTTCCTTCCTCGTTTCCAGATGAGTCGAGCTCCGGTGGCGGCCGGCAGTTGTCATCTCCGGAGCGTGGGCTGCCGCATGGGTCTGACACAGACAGCTCCGTGGAGGAGGAGAGTGATTTTGACACCATGCCTGAAATTGAAAGTGACAAGGACGTCATTCGTACTAAGGTCTGGTTGGTGCTGCATCCTTGTGCTAAGCACTGCATGCTGGGGTCACCTCCACGGTTCCAGCCATAAGTGCTGGTCACCATCTCTCTTTTTGTCCCTGTTTCTTCCAAGGCAGATTAATGGCCTTCATCTGATTAATGCATTTAATAGTGCCCAGAAAGTCTTCCCAGAGAACTGATCGGAAATGAATGCGAGTAAAGGCTAAAATAGACGGCCTCATTTAGGAAATTGGAGAGATGCTGCTTCGGTGCAGCCTAAAAGGTTGGAAAACAAATGAAGGGGTTGCCGTGGTGGTTGTATGTGATCCCATAAGCAGCATCTGGTGGTGAACCCTGAGACCTCAGTCGAGCTGTAGCTATAGGTAGTAGGGACAGGATGCCAATAGGAGATCCAGAGAAGATGAAGGGGAGCCAAGTGACCAATACGTGGGACCAGGAACTTACAAAACATCACTTAGGGAACATTGACATTTGTGGGAAGATTAACTTGGTGGCGGTCAGTCTCCTGGGGTTTGATTTAGCATGCCTAGTGGGGCCATGCTAAATTGAAGCATCAGGGCTCCAACTGCTGTCATGAGGAGTAAGGGAAGTCAACAGGAGAGTTTCTGTAGGGGTGGCAGGAAAAATTGATTTTTGCTATGTCAACTCCAGCTAGGCAAGTTGAGTAGATGGAGTTGCGTATCTTAAATTGATTTTTTTTCCCTGTAGTGTAGAACTAGCCTCAGAAGCTGCCATCTCTTCTAGTCTCCAGTACTTACCATTGGTCAAATTAATTCCTGGGGCAATTTCATAAGTACATCCACTGTTACAGCAGGGCTGAGCTGACCCATGATCTGTCAGATGGACCACAGTTTGAACGGTGTCTCATTGGAAAGTAGTTCTCCTATCAGCAGTTTTTAAAGTTCTTTGTTTTGTCATTTTAGTTCCAGAGAGAATTTCTGGGCGTTTATCTGGGAATGTCCTGAGCTCTCTTCCTCAGAGAATCTCAAGAGTTACTGTAGAGAAAGGGCAAGCTGCACCCATCCACTTGGATCATCAAATGCATTCAGCCTTTCTAAAGGTTTCCTTCGGCTTCATGAATTCTCCTTCTTTCTCACTTCTACTGTGTTTATATTGCAGATGTTCCTCTACCTGTCAGACTTGTCCAGGAAAGATCGGAGAATTGTCAGCAAGAAGTACAAAATTTATTTCTGGTGAGCAGAGGAGAGGTGGATGGTGCTCTGGTCCCTAAAGCTGGGCTGCCTTCAATGTAAGGGCCCGTATTAAAGTTCCTGGAGCCCTCATTTGGCGACCCGCTTAGAGGCACTTATATGCTTCTTAGGCGCTGCGCTGAGCTCCCAGCTATAGTACTGACCATGATCACCAAGAAATGCATCTCCACATTTTAAGTGTGTGGTGTGCATGTCCTGTGCATATGCAGTTAGGGTTGAACACAAGGACTTATGTCCCTCTGTGTGCATGGACTGCTGAGCACATGGGACTTTTAATCTGTGCTTCATTGCATCACGCCAGATTTCATCTCCTGGTATAAGTCTTTTCAGGGGGAGTAAGTGACTGCGGCCCAGACCCTGCCTGACCTTCTGCGGTTCAGCATTTATACCTAATCCTAAGACCTGAAACCTGTATGCATTTTAAGGAGCTGTTGGCGGGGGGTTAGTTGCACAGCAGCAGAGGAGCTGTCTAGGTGAAAGAGCAGCGCGGCTATTGGCTACAGTGTACAATTTGCTATTAAGAGATGTGGTATGAAACACTTCTTTCTGTTGGCCAGTTCTGCAGGAAGGGGTTGGTTAAGATTGCTGGAGTTAGTGGGAGGAGACGACCCGTCTCTACTCACCGCCATTTGAAAGCCCCAGAGTTTTCTTTGAATGCTTGGTGATTTTTGTGACTCTGATCCTGTTGCTGCCTTTGCGTGCTGGTCCCTTCACACCTTGCTTGGTCTGCAGGCCATGCTGGGCAGAATCTGAAATGACCTTGGAAAGATTTTTGCGCTTCCTTTGTTCGTTCGTTCATTTTTCTTTAACTTGAGTTAAACCAGAGCTGCTCAGGTGGGCTGGGGTGACGAAGGTAGGTTAGAGGAGGGTGCCCAGATGCTAGCATTCTGGGTGAAGTAGAAAGCTACCCGATAGTCCCTGGGGTGCCTCTGAAAATCCCTTGCTTCTTGTGGAAATGCCCTCTGGGGCCAAGCACGGGTGTTCAGGTTTCAGGCAGAAAGGAGGTGCTGCTGGCTGATGGGGAGATGAGATGGAAGGATCTGTGGGGGTCCAGAAACCGAAGGAGTAAACACTGGAAAGCAAACAGAGGGGATGGACGGTGCCTCCAGCCAGATGTTTGCTTTTCAGGAGCACATCCTCCCATATTCCCTGCCCCTAGGTCAGTAGTACTGCTGTGTTCTGGCTCTGAAGAGCTAGTTTCTGCTTTCTCGAGTTTATCATCCACTCTGTGAGTTCGGTGTATCGTTAAGCATGAGGCCCCATGAAAGGCACATAGCAAACCAAGGATAGAGCTGCGGAAAGAACCCAGGAGTTCTGACTCCTAGTCCACTGCTCTCCCACCTGACACCACACCGCCCTGGAGGGGAAGGAGGCTGGGAGAGGCAAGGTGGGGGGAACTGGGTGGAAGACCCAGAAGCAGAGTCCAGACTGTTCTGGTGCACGCCGACAGCTGCATTGTGGTGGGTAACTGCTGCGCTCTCCCCCTCTGTAGGAACATCCTCACGATCGCCGTGTTCTATGCATTGCCTGTCATCCAGCTGGTCATCACCTACCAGACGGTGAGTGCTGCCTGGTTTGCCTGGCCCTGGCCCTCTGCTGTGCTCTGAGGTTCGCCAAAGCAGGGAGCCCCAGAACCAAGCACTGTTTGTGGGGAGGGGTGAATTCTTTTCACTGCATCATTTGTGAGCCCTGCGGTGCTCCCCGCATCCAGCCAGTTTGAAGCCACTGCGAGCGCCTGGCGGGATATCCACCTCCTGGCCGGGCACCTGAAATGCCTCCCTCAGCGTCAGCCCAGCAAATGGGGAACTCAGCAAGTCCTGCAGCCCCACCAGCACAAGCCCCTAGTTGGTTGGTTGGTCGGTCGGTTGGTTTGCTTCGAGGGGAACAGGGGTCCTATAATGGGCCAAATCCAGTTTGTGTAAGTCCTTACTCGAGCGCTGTATTACCTTAGCCGACACCATGACACTTGGGCACCTCCCAGTGTTAGGAAGCATCTCTCCCTCCCCGCTCCTCTCAGTGCCCTTGTGCGCTCACTCTCTGGTGTGATGGAACTGGTGAGAGAAGCCTGTTTTGCACTGAGGCTCATTGTCACTGTCGTGAGGTCCTCCAGGGGCGAGTGCCAGTTTCATTGGCCAGTCGCTGAGAAAGCTCCTTCTCTTGTGCACCGTGTACGCCTGGGCCTCGCTCTTGGGGCTGACCAGTGCAAGGGCAGCGCAGTCCTTGTCCTTTCCCACGGGGTATTGTTAGGAGGGCCCTGGTTCCTAAAGGAGGGCGATGTGTGAGACTTGCCCAAGGTTGCCACCCTCCCACCCCCACCCAGGGCTGGCCCAGGCCACTCACCAGATCCCTGCCCGCCAGCTCCCCACCTGAGCTCTGCTTCCCTTCCTGTATGGGGCTGGCATTGCCACTTCCCCCCACCACGCGTTCCTCTCTCCCCTCGCCCCCTCACCTTTTTGCCAAAACTGGGCATGTGTCCTACTAGCTCTTGCCCACTGATGAAATGAGAGAAATGCCCACTTTTGCCAGTAAGAGTCGGGACAGCCAGGACAGGGCTCAACAAAGGAACGGCCCTGGCCCAAACAGGGTATATGCTCGTGCTTATTTTTAAGGCACTCTTCTCTGGATGCAGCCACTAGGAAGCAGCTCTCAGCACAGCTGTGCCTGTCTCTAAATGCACCTGCCACATGGCCCAAGCACATTAATCAGGCACATTCAAAATGCTAACATCAAGCAAATGCTCTAGCCTGGAGCCTGGACTGAGCAGATGGCCCCCGAGGCCCTGCCTGGCCTGTGGGCTGGTAGCTGAAGCTGTGCTAGTGGCTGACAGAAACCCTTGGGCAACTCCCTCCTGTGGTCAGAAAGGTGCAGACGCTTCTGCCTGACAGCCCTGGCTGGTTAAAATCCAGCCTGTGTCATTCTAGAAGACAAGACACCTCTGCAGGGCCAGAGCCTGCACCCAGTAGCTGGGGGTGGATAGCGACAGGGAGGTTTGTGGGCACAGCACTGGGCTAGGCTGCAGCCATTGGGTTTGCATGCTGGTGTAAAATACTACTTCTAGATTGATCCGATTCAGCTGGTTGCCCTCTTCCACTGAGCTGGGGGGCAGGGCAGTTTGTGCAAGCTAACCCCAGCTCCGCACCGCCCACCTTCTCGCTGCAGGTGGTGAATGTAACTGGTAACCAGGATATCTGCTACTATAACTTCCTCTGTGCTCATCCTCTGGGGGTCCTGAGGTGAGTGAACCCTTTGTGTCCCTGCGCTGGCTGCCGCACTAGGACTTCAGCTTCATCCTCTTGGTGGTGCCTGCTGGACAGGCCTGGCCTTGCCCTGTCAGACGGGGTGGGCAGGGCTGGTAAGATTGCAGCTGGCGATCTCCCGTTGTCACTGCACGCTCAGGGATGGGACTGGGGCTTCTCTGTGGAAAATGCAGCCTGGGGCGCCCAGGCACACCTACCAAATTGCAGCGTAAGTCATTTTTCAGATCTCCTCACATGCACACACGTGAGCAGCCACTGTAGGAAGGAATCCAGGTCAGGCCTTTACTTCAGGACACCGCTCCGCTGGAAAGAGCAGTGCGGAGGTGCTCTGCGGGTTAGAAGGCCAGCAGAGAAGGGCTGATAGCACTGAGCCAGGCTGAATCTGCTGTACCTGGATGTGACTGCATATCCAGTGTGTAAAATCAACCCCTATTTGGAGCACTCCACCTAACCCTTCGACTTCTGCGGGGTGGGAGCCTTCGCCCTGCCAAACCAAACCTTTCTGCTGGCCCTCGGGGCCTGTGTCATGCAGGGGAACGGATCAGAGGGGCACAACAGATACTTCTGGCTTTAAAATCTATGGGGTTACTGCCAGGGTGGGTCACCTTGGGCGTGGGGAGACGTCCTCTGGGATGTTGGAAATCTGTTTTCTCTCCCCACGAATCCCTTCAGTTCCTCTCTGGGGGGCTCTTCTTCCTCACAGCGCTTTCAACAATGTCCTGAGCAACGTGGGCCATGTGCTGCTGGGCTTCCTCTTCCTCCTGATTGTGTTGCGCAGAGACATTCTCCACCGCCATTTGCTGGAAGCCAAAGACACCTACACGCTGGTACGGCATGCGCCCCGCTCAGCCTGGGCAGGGCCGGGGAGTCCTGGGACTGAACGCCCGACTGGGTTTGCACTGGCCGGTGACAGCCCCGCCTCAGGGGCAGCCGCGGTTTGAGTCACATATACGCCTGGCGCTCGGGGTCACTGCACGTTCCAGCTGGGGTGCTGCTGTGGTGAAACGTTTCTGCCTTTCAGGCGGGTGGCTTGGCAGCCGGCGTTAGAGCTGAGGTCCTTCCTTCAGTGCCCTCTTGGGAGGGAAAGGGGGTAGCCTGTCGTGCAGAACTCTGCTCTGGTTCGCGCCCTGGGGGCAGCGAGGGGAAAGGTGTTTGAGGGACTGTCCCTCACCAAAGGCCCAGCTTCAGATTAGTAACATGAACCTCACTGCGTGGCGTCCAAGTGCCGTTACTCCATGGAGCGTTAACGCAGCATGAGTGAGACCCTGCTGTCAGCCTTGCTGAGGGGGCTGAGTAGTTCTCAGCCATCCGTTTGGGGTGGTGAACATTCCCAGGGTGTTTTTTATTTTTGTAAAAGTCCAGAGCAGCCCCTGTGAAGCGTAACGTCTCCAGGAGAGGCTCCAACGTCTCTGCTCCTTTTAAGGGTGTGGGCACAAGCCCATTTTACTGGAGTAACTCGGCTGGCTCTGCCTGAGCTGCACTGAACGGGAAGTTTATTTTAACCACAGACCTAGGAACCTTCCATCTTCCAGCCAGTGCCTAATTTTTTCCCTGACACCTGTAGGGTGGGCAGTTCATAGCCCCAGCACCTCTCTGCTTGCAGCATCAGTTATGAATGTAAAAAATTACTTAAGCCCCGACACCTCTTTCCTTACATAAGAACATAAGAAGGGTCATACTGAGTCAGACCAAAGGTCCATCCAGCCAAGTATCCTGTCTGCCAACAGTGGCCAATACCAGGTGCCCCCGAGGGAGTGGACCGAACAGGTAACAATCAAGCAATCTCTCTTCTGGTATCCATCTCCAGCCTATGACAAAGAGACGCTAAGGACACCATTCCTTAAGCATCCTGGCTAATAGCCATTAATGGACCTAACCTCCATGAATTTATCTAGTTCTTTTTTAAACCATTATATTCCTAGCCCTTACAGCCTCCTGTGGCAAGGAGTTCCACAGGTTACTGTGCGTTGTGTGAAGAAGAACTTCCTTTTACTTGTTTTAAACCTGCTGCCCATTAGTGTCATTTGGTGTCCCCTAGTTCTGACCCACTAGTTCTAATGTGGTGTGAGGCAAGTGTTCTCAGCCCCACCAACGTGCTATGAAAACTCAGCAGCTCACCGGTGGCATTACTCATTTTCTGCGTCTAAAATCCAGGGCTGGCATTGGGGGAGCCGGCAGGGCCGTTGCCCCAGGCCCCATGCCACAGGTGCCCCTGTGAAGTTAAGCTTCTCAGGCTTTGCTTTCAGCCCCAGGTGGCTGGGCTTGGGGCCTCAGGCTTCAGCCCCCTGTGGTAGGACTTCAGCTTTCTGCCGAGGGCCCCAGTGAGTCTAATGGTGGCCCTGCTTGATGGACCCACTGACACCTGCTCGGAGCACCCCAGGGGCCCTGGACCTCTAGTTGAGAACCATGGGTGCAGAGTGGATCAGTGTCCCTGGACTTCCAAATGAGACCCTAACATGGGTCCTCGCAAAGATCTCTTCTCAGAAGGGCTGGAGTTCAGCTCTCCACTGCCCTGCACCTTTGTTCTCATTCACACCTGGGGGAAATGGGTGTAAGATGCTGCTCTTCTGCTGTTCTAGTGCCTTACACCAGTGGTGCATGTCATTCACCCAGTGGTAACTTACCACACGAGAGGCAGGACGGTGGGAATCTGGGCTGGGGTTTTCAGTATCATTGCACTGACAAATCCACCCGTGGTCTGCTGCATCCTGCTTAGGGTGACCAGACAGCACGTGTGAGAAATCAGGATACAGGTGCAGGGGTGCCTTCATAACACAAAGCCCCACATACCCCAGGGCATCTGGTCAACCTAATTCTGTCCCCGGAGCCCTGCCAGCAGTTCCAGCTGGCTGGAGCTCAGACTGCAGAGCAGCATGGCCGTGTGCTGCGGTGGGAGTAACATTTCATTTGAGCGCTGCAGGAATCTAAGTGCAAATTACTGCGCTACAGGTTGAATCTCTCTAATCTGGCACTCTCTGGTCTGGCAGCATCCATAACACGGCATGGTTTTAGTTAGAGGGATGAACACTTGTCATGGGTGTGGCCAAGTTTCCCGCGGTCCCATAAAATTTGTTTCCAGTCACCAGCCCTGGCTCTCAGTGTCCTGTGCTGTTATTTAGCTCTAATTTACCTCTAAATGTCTTCTAAGAGCCCAGGGAGCAGAGGAAGTGCTGGTAATGTGCTGCACAATATCAACCTCCTGTGGTCCGGCAAATTCTCTCGTTCGGCACGGGTCAGGTCCCGTGGGTGCTGGACAAGAGGGGTTCAGCCTGTCTTACCCTGCGTACCTTTAGCTCTCTTCCCTCCTCTTGGCCCAGGAGTATGGAATCCCCAAACACTTTGGTCTCTTCTATGCCATGGGCATTGCTTTGATGATGGAAGGGGTTCTCAGTGCTTGTTACCACGTCTGCCCCAACTACTCCAACTTCCAGTTTGGTAAGTGGAGAACTCCAGCCCATAGAGAAACTTATGGGGAAAGGGGGCTTGGATTTCACCCACTCAAGTGTGAAGCAGAGTTGTGCAATGGACCTTCCCCCCCTCCCCCCGGCCCTGGAGGATGGCACAGCAGACTTCACTGGAGCTGGCCACTGGCTGGGTGTGCAGGGACCAGTTAGTGAACGCTGTGGTTTTCGTACTCCATTTGATGATGGACAGTGCAAGCGGGTGGGTTAACGCTCTGCTGGCATGAATTATGGTTCCCCTCAGTTCTAGTACTCAGTGTCCAAAGGTAGCATAGACCAGGCCTAAACTCTTCGCCTCTGAGGTCCTGACTGCCCTTCTTACACCCCTTACCCCAGGCAATGGGCCAGGTAGCTAACACGTGTGCCTCAACCCCACCAGGCTGGAAACTGTCTGCCTGTAGGTCAGGTTGCCAGTTCCCTGCAGTGATCCCACGTGGCCCTGTTGTGCTGGCATGTTCCAACTGCTTCTCGCTCTGCATTGCTTCCCAGCGCCCAGGGGAGCTCGCAGTGAAAACCAGAGAGCAGTTGTGGCAAACTGGTGTCGCTCCCGGGAGTTTTGCCTGCCAGCCCAGGGTGTGGCTCCTGGGCTCTGCCCTGGTTTACAGAGGCTCCCTGAAGCGCCGTCCCAGTCGCCTGGGCGGTGAGTGAGGAAAAGCCCTGTCCTCATTTTCTGTTCTCTTCTTTTCACAGACACCTCCTTCATGTACATGATTGCAGGGCTCTGCATGCTTAAGCTGTACCAGACCCGCCACCCTGACATCAACGCCAGCGCCTACTCCGCTTATGCCTCCTTCGCCGTGGTCATCTGCCTGGCTGTCCTCGGGGTGGTACGAACCTTTGCCCCCTGCCCCTGCTCTGCGGGAGGGAGAAGCGCTGCTCATCCAGTGAAGGAAAAGCACCGGGGAAGGGAGCGTAGAGCAGAGGGACCTGCAAAGCTGGCCCGTAGCTGAGTGTTATCAGTGCTGCAGGGCCTTGGCTCTCCTTTAAAGCTACTCACTCTCCTGGGCTCTAGAGTTCCCCTAGAGTCCTGAGCCTAGAGCTACCCAGGTCCTGCAGACAGCGGGAATGGAGTTGTCTCCTGCAGGCCTGGCCTCCTCCCTGACAGGCCTCCTAAGCCTCCCATGGGCTGAGGCAGAAATGGTTCATGTGCACCGGGGTGTCCTCCCCACAACAGTTGGGGGTAACGAGCTTGCCTCCCTGGAGGCCTGGGGTCTGGTATAGGTGAAGCAGGGAAGGAAAATGAGCAATACCAGGCTGTGGTCTAATTACTAGGGCACATTCTTCATCAGAAAAGCCGCTGCAATGCAGGATACAGGCCATTTCGGCCGGCAGGTTGCTCACAGGAGAGTCCCAGAGCTAGAATAGTGGGGGGTATAGAGCTGGAGGAATGGACATGCAGCTGCACTGGGGAGCCCCAGCAGTGAAACAGCGGGGAACGCGACAGGTCAGTAGGAAGGCTCCAGACTGGAGCAGTGGGCAAGACCACGAGTTAGAAGGGCAGGGCACTGGTAGAGCATGGGGGCGGGTCTTATAACTGGGAGAGCAGGAGGCCACAACTACTCGCCCACCGGCATGAGTCCCAGCACACGGCTTTCTAGTCTATAACAGCAGCCGACCCTTCGATTATTGCTTGAAAACAGACACGTCGTTCGATCAGATTCTTTGTACCAGCTCCCTGTTTGGGCACAGGCCACCCGACATGGAGTACTCAGGCCCTAGTTTAACTCCCCACAGAGCCTGTTACTCTCAACCCTGGGCTGCCTGGATTTGCAAATGTGAAACTTGAACCCATGCTGAAAGGGAGCAGCATGGAACAAGCGCAGACAGCGAGAGCTTTGCAACATTGCGGCCGATCATTTCGTTGCGCAGCTCATGGGAAATTCCAGTTTAAGGTTCCCTCAATAATTTTCGTAACAGAGAGAAAGTCGCGCTGTCTACATACTATCAAGTCAAAAAAGCAGTAAAGTAGCACTTTAAAGACTAACAAAATAATTTATTCAGTGCGCTTTGGTGGGTCCCATGAAAGCTCACTGAATAAATTATTTTGTTAGTCTTTAAAGTGCTACTTTACTGCTTTTCTGTTCTCAATAATTTTAGTGCTGCCTCTGTGCATACATTAGGGCTTCATCAGGTGAACACCCAATGCTGGGTGAGGAGACCTATGTACTGGCAAACAATACAAAGCAAACCCAATGCATAGGATCCTATGACCCTAAATACATCTGGAGCAAGTAGGTCTTTGTGTTTTCACTGCATATATTGTGAGATCGTGTCAGGAAACTCCACTGTACTGCACACACCCACAGGGCAGCCATTGTATTGGACTCTTGTATTTCCTGACTTCTTAATATGCAGTTAATACCTTTGAGTTTAATATCGCAGTGACATGCATCTTGTGTATCTGGGCAACTCACAACTGAAAGGGAGGAGAAAGTGTGGTCATTCTGGCCTTACACTGAGCACCTTTGTCCTTTCCGGGGCTTGGAGACGCTTCTCTCAGGAAGGCCACACCTGTCGCTCGTGCTCTTTCTTGTGGTTGGCCTGTAGAGCGAGTGTTCCTCGGACAGGAGCTCTTCCCTGTGTTCTCTCCTTTGTGCACAGCGAGGGGTTGTTCTGAGTCGGCATGTTCCAGGACTGGCCCACCCGCCAGGGGCGTTGAGGGCTGATGGCGCACCTTTCTTTGGGTTGGATTTGTGCTCAGCGCTGCTGGAGCCCCAGCTCACTTTTATTTACGTACCTAAATATAGGGTTAGGACTCGGACCCAGGCAGCCAGGTGGAACATTTTGGCTCTGTCCTTTAGCAGTTTCTGTATTTGGTGAGCGTCTCTGATGGCCCAGGGTGGAGTTGGAGGGTGAGCAACCAGCGGCAGTGCTTGAGAACCCACTGTTTTTGTGCCCAGGTGTTCGGAAAGAACGATTTGTGGTTTTGGGTCATCTTCTCAGTCATCCACGTCGTGGCCTCACTGGCTCTCAGCACCCAGATCTACTACATGGGCCGCTTCAAAATAGGTAAGCCCTCGGCCTTTGGAGAAGTTGGCTTTTTGTCCTAGATGCTGAAGTGCCTCTGACTTACTACCTTGAAATAGGCACGAGAACTAACCACCGCAGCTTAGCCCACCCCTGCAGGGGCAGCCTGGCTGTCGGGGCCTTGTTCCAGGGTCGGCGGAGTGCCGCTCGCCTGATGTGGTGGTCTTGTTCTGTGTGGTACTTTCACCTCTGCTGCCCGGCACAGTGGCCCACTTTGTGGCATTCCAGCTGACAAGGTCTGCAAGGATGTTGTCACAGGGACTCTATGCCCAGCGTGCCCCTCCCTGTTCTGTTGTGCCCGGAGGTGGTGCTGTACCTGGGAGTTAAACCACTCGGTATGTAGAGGGGCAGCTGGGAGGCATCTGCTCTCCTACGCCACACAATGGTTGCACGCCGCTCACAAACCTCTTTCTCCTTTCTCTTCTGCTGCCCTTGGCTTCAGATGTCCCCGACACAGGTAACCGGCAGCTCCCTTCCTTCCCGGTTTGGATTGACGAGCAACAGTGTAGCAGGTGGATGGGACACATGTCCCTCCAGCCTGCTGCGCGGGTTCCTAAGGGTCAAATCAGTGGCTGACTGTGGGCCCTGGGAAGTGCACACGGCAGTGGAAAAGCCTCTGTTCCATTGCAGAAAGGAGCTGCAGTTGGAGCAGGCAGGGAGGAGGGCTCCAGCCTTGGTTCTCTGGAGTCTGTGCTCGTTCCAGGCAAGCGTCTAAGGGGATGGGCCTGTGAGAGTGTCGGATCTCTCAGGCACGAAGCCTCCAGTAAGGGCAGTGCAGGAGTTTCAGGGGCAGGAGGAGGAGATGCCCAACAAGACCTGCCCCACCAAGGGCTTGTCGCCATTTTCTCTGGCTGAGGATTGATGAATCGCTCCCTCGGTGCGAGCTCTCAGAGAAGGGAAGCATGCAAGGTGCTTGGCCTTTCTCCAGGCCTCGGCACATACTCCTGCCTCCCTCTGAGGACCCGCCAGAGAGTACCTCAGGCACGTGCCGGGGGGTGGGGGGGAGAGGAACCTTGGACAGCGCCAAGGGGCGATAGGTGAGTGTTGAAACTCGGCAAGGCCAATTGCCATTCAGCTGACAGCTGTCTGTATTCTGGTGCCCCCTTGTGGCGCTGCAGCCCCCCTGCGCTGTGAGTCGGCGTGAGCTGTGGCACCAAAGATCGGCTTCCCAAAGGGGTAGCAAAGCTATCGGGTGTGGTGGGCGTGGGCTCCCCTCTTCCATGCCCTCCTCAGTTAGTGTCACCCGCTACCTGGGTAGCAATATCTTGTCACTGCCCCTGTCTGAGCTACTCAGCCGGATACATTGACTTTCCTGTCCTCTTATCTCCGGCAGACTTCGGGATTTTCCGCCGGGTGGGGATGGTGCTGTACACAGACTGCATCCAGCAGTGCAGCCGGCCGATGTACATGGTAGGTGGTTTCCCAGGTTTGCCCGTGGTGGTTACCGAGTTGCCCACAAGGGAGAGGCTAAAGCTGTGCAGAGCATGTTCAGGCAGCACATGTGGCTACTCAAATGGTGGACAAAGAAAAAAAAATTAGGAAAAGCCCTCCATACTGAAAAGCTACTGTCCTGGCTCTGGACTGCCATAGGTGTAGGGTGGAGGAGGCTTCTGGGGGGAGCTTGAGGTGAATTGGTCAAGGAAGGTTTTTATTTTCCCTTGGAAGATTTTTGAAAACTATAGTCTGTGGAGGGTGCTCCCCCGGGAGGTCAGCACTGCGCCCTGAACAGTCGCTGTCTTACAGCCTTACCCTGGGAATGGCTGCTGTTGCTTTAGCTGTAGGGCTGCAGCTCTTATTCCTGCCTCCCCCCTGGGGCATATGGCATTTCACAGGCAAAACAAAAATCCCCCCAGGGTGCGGTTATTGTGACCTAAGCCACTTGAACTGACCCCATTCAGTACTGACCCCAGTCTGGCACCTAGTGTTTCTTACAGGCCAAGCCATTCCTATCTGTCCCAGGTGCCTGTGAACTTCTGAGCAGTTCAGCTTCACACACCCTCTCTGTTACTTTTTGAAAAAGATGCTTCTTTTACGTCTCTTGGGACGGTGAGATTTTCCCATGCAGACTGCCTCCCCCTTGGCTCTGAAGAAAACACTGTTATTTGGGAATAGAAAGTCCCATCTACAACGCCAAAGCAATCTGAATGTGCAGAAAACAGGTCAGGGGTTAAAGGGACATCCTCCACTTAAAAAGTCCGCAAAGTTTGTCACTTACTAACATTTCTATACTTAGTTACAAGAATGGGCCCCAAACATTTTCAGTCACAGTGAACGTGGACGACTGGGGAGTTCTCTTGTGTTTGACAGCATTCTGTGTTTCATCATTTTCCCTGTTTCCCTTTGTGTAGTCAGTTCCTTTGAGTGAGGGAGAGTTTTTTTAACGAAACAGGAAAAACATTATTTGAAAAACCACAAAAAACTGATCAGGGGCTTCAAGGGCAGATGCATACCCTGAAATGCCTTGGAAGGAACTTCTGTTTCAGAACAGATTAGCAATGTCCCTTTAAAATCTGTAAACATCGGAACAATTTTGTTTTCCTAGCACAAATGTTCATGATAAAAAGATCTGACAGTCACACATCCATGTATCTGTGAGAGGCAAATTTTAAATATGGAAGTGTGAGCGTCTTGAACGACAGTGACTAAGCTCTCTGCCGGGACTCTTTGTCATATTTTGTGTAACATTGGTGACGACAAAACATTCATCATCAGTGATTGTTGTGCATTCTCCCCAGGACAGAATGGTGCTGCTTATTGTCGGAAACCTGGTCAACTGGTCCTTGTAAGTAGCAAGGGGGTCTGCATGTGTTTCGACATTGATTGTTGTAGGTGGCCGAGATGGGGTGGAAATGCAGTGCTATGTGTGGAGGTGGTGGTGGGGGGGTGGGAATTCTGTTGGATTTCAGCAACCGTGAAATGAGGATAAGCAATTATCACCCATGCTAACGGGATTCAGGCTTGCTCAGGCAGGCTAGCCCCTAAACTGCTTGTGCTGTGTAGACACGCTCTGAGTCAGGACTCATCCACCGCCCTGCTCATGTTGCGAGAGGCGCCAACCCTTGGATGAGATACACAGTAAAAAGCCTGGCCTCTCGCTCAGGTGCGCTTGATTGCCTTTTCCCAAGAAAAGTCTTTGTTAAAACTTAGGCTGGGTGATTGCATTGCACCTCCTTGTATCCACCCTGCCGCATTCTTCATTTTCTGTCCTGGCTTCATTTCCTCCCATGGGCAGGATCACCAAAGTGAATTGTGCGCAGGCCGCTCCCCATGCACCGGGTAGAGGAGGAGCAGCTAGTGTGGCTTTGGCACAGCTGTGGGTTTCCCCCCACAGCGGGCGCAGCTGCTTTAATGCAGCTTTCCAGGAATTTTGTAACCCTGTCATGGCTGAGAGGAGATGTGTCGCCTGGCTAAAGAAAGGTCTGGCCCTGGGCTCACTGAAATGAAGGCCCTTCTGCCTGCCTGACAGTCCACAGCCACCCTGGAAAAGGTGCAAACAAGAAACCCAAATGCAACTGAAAAACCAGGGAGGAATTTAGGGTGTTGGAATGTGACTTCTCAGCTGGAACGCAGGGCCCAGCTTATGCTCCTTGGAAATATCGGATGGAATTTTAACAGAAGGTCTGTATGCCCTGGCCTTTAGGTGGCTCTTCGGAACAGCAGCCTGCCGCAGGGAGATGGGAGGGCGAAAGACAGAAATTGGCAGGGGCAGGCCCTGGCACAACTACTCGAATGCCTTAGTTTAGAACTGATTAGAGATTTCAAAACTGACTGTGAAATGGAGCCAAATGGCAGATTCCTCTGTGGCCTAGGAAGACCAAGGAGGAAATCCTGCAAGCAACTGTGAGGGGCAGCAGGGGGCGCTCTAGTCATTCCTTCTCGGCCTCCCACCCACTCACTCAGCTTCTGAATACTGCACTGAGCCTGACGGACAATACAGTGGCAATTCAGATGGGAAGCCCCAGACGTGAGGGCAGAATATATGGGTTGGCTGTAGAGAGGTGGGGGAAGGCCAGGACTCCTGAGTTCTGTTCTGAGCTCGTCCCCTGACTCATGTGGTCCCCTGGGGAGAGTCGCTTTCCACGTTTGCCTGGGTTTCCCATTTCTATAAGAGGCTGTTGGGTGGTCGGTCACCTGCCGTCCCAGAGAGCTGTGAGGCCAAACCTGTGTCTGTCAGGTCTCCCGTGGTAGCAGGAGCAATGTGTGATTGTCACAGTCTGGAGTCTCCCTCCCCGGCATGGGTGAGACTGTTGGTTAACGTGTGTGTCTCTGTCCCTCCCTTCTCTCAGAGCTGTCTTTGGACTGGTGTATCGGCCAAGGGACTTCGCCTCCTACATGCTGGGGATCTTTATCTGTAACCTCCTGCTTTACCTGGCCTTTTACATCATCATGAAGGTGAAGGAGGCAGCCCCAGCTGCCTGGCGTGCTCTTGGTGTTTGTCTTTCTTCACAATCCTGTTCCGAAGGGGGAGCAAAAGCCTTCTGTGCATCAACTCCTTGGGTCTTCACAACTCCTGCAGTGTCAGCGAAAGTGGGGGGGGGGGCAGGCTGCCCCACATCTGCTCCCCTCACTGCCCCCCTGATCGCAATGGGACTCCCTGGTTCTGCAGCACAGGGGTTGGGCAGATCCCACTGACAATTCACGATCAGCTGTTTTTCTCACACAAATGTGGGACAACCCCTTATCAGTCCACCTTAAACTATGGGGGCATCAGTGCATTCTAGGGCCTCTCCCCTCGGATCCACTGCATGGACTTCTGGGTAATTCCCAACAGGGTGCATCGTGTGGGGGGTATTAGGGACACTGGTTGACCTGTTATTGCTGCAACATTTCTGATTGTCCAGGCATGCTGCAGAGGAAGCCTTGCAGCCCTCTTGGGTGTCCTGAATGGAGCTTGCAAAACTCCTGGGCTGGCACCAGCAAGAGGCTACAGAGCATTGTTGTCTCTTTGCAGAGTGCAGCTGAGGCCTTAAGTTCTCCCCCAGTGGCAACAGATGACCTAATCTTTCAAAAACTCAAAGGGGCTGATGATTTTTTGTCCCAAAATTGAGCCTAAGGGATGGCCTGGGCTGCTGTTTTCAGGGCTGTGCTGGCTTATGCACAGTGACCCAGTGCGGTGTTCTTTGCTGTGACTGGAGGCGCAGCTGGTTGTTGGAAAAGACATTGCACGTTGCCTCACTTGGCTGGTTTTTGTTCCATTGTTGCAGCTCCGCAGCTCCGAGAAACTCCTGCCTATTCCATTATTCTGCATTGTGGCCACGGCTGTGGTTTGGGCCGCAGCCCTTTACTTCTTCTTCCAAAATCTCAGCAGCTGGGAGGTAAAGTTCCCCCATTTATGTCTCTTGAGCCCCACCTCTCTGTCTGTCCCTCCATCCATCAGACTCCACTCTCTGCTCCCTTTCCTTCCATGGCCCCTACTTCCAAATACCCCTTTTACTCTTGCAGTCAGTGTCTTAGAAGAGAAGTCTGAGGTGTGAGTAAGAGTGACCGGCAAAGAAAGGGCAAACTCCTGCAATGGGACTGTAACAGACATGGCCTAAAATAACCGACACTAGCACAGAGATAGCCATGGGAACTGTGTAGCAAACTGTTGACCCTGTGGTTCCTTAACTGAGAGTGATCCAGAAAGAGGCTGTTGGGGGAGAGGGAAAATATCACTATGTCTTGCTAGGTCTGTAATGTGAGCTCTTGTAGAAGCTCCCAGATTTCTCCCCTGGGCTGTTTCTTTGGAGGGCAATGTCTTTTCTCCTGCTTCTGTTTGCATAGGGTGGGTGTCTGTCACCAGTGTTTCTTTTAGACTCTCCTGTGCTCTGCATGGTCCCCATGCAGCGTTCATGGTCCCCAAACACAGTGTTCAGACAGAACATTGATTTAAGATTTTAGCCTGGAGTGAGCAGAGAACAGCTGATAAAGGCGTTAGCTTTTACACAGTGTTGTAGCTGTATCAGTCCAGGGATATTAGAGAGACAAGGCAGGCAAGGTAACATCTTTTATTGGGCCGCTTTCCCTTGGTGAGACAAGCTTTAGAGCATATCCAGAGCTGGGCCATGTCACAGTTAAGTACAAGATTGAACAGACAACGTGCACAAACTACTTCTGCTAAACTAAGGGGCCATTCCCAGAGGTGGACTCTTAATACCCCTGCAGGCCTAGGATGAAGAGGAAGTTAGTGGGTTACAAACTGCTTTAATAAGCCATAAATCCTGTGTCTTTACTGAGTCCATGATTTTTAGTGTCTAGCAGTTGTGAACGTAAGCTCCCAGGTCCATCTTTTGAAAGCGTTGTGCAGGTTTCCTGTGAGGACAAGGACCGAGAGGTCAGCTGGAAAGTGACTGCTTTGTGAAGTGTCCCTCGCTGGTCAGAGGTGGGTTTTTTAATCTTTGACCAAATCTTTTTCAAAAGATGAGTCTGGGAGCTGAAACTGATTCCTGCACTAGACACCAAAAATCACAGACTGAGAAAAAAGATGGTGGATTTAGGGATTATCACAACACCGTGTAAGCCTTTTTGTCCTACAATGGTAGAGGTGGGAACGGGCCAGACTATCTGGAACAGTCCCTTACAATATGCACAAACAACTTTTGCTCAGCAATCAGTTCTTGTATTTAGCTGTGACCAGTGTTCCCTCTATTTTTTTCCATCTGTGGGAGGAACAAATTTTATGTGCACCGCCAATAGAAACACATGTTGCCAGATGTTGGTGGCTGTGGGTGTTCTGCTAACCAGATGGGTGGGCACCTGAATCTCTCCTGGTCAGCTGTCCAAACGTTCAGATTACAGGGAACACAGGCTGTGACTCTGGGAGTCCCTTCCCCACAGGGCTGCCGATTGTCCAGGAATCTCTAGGAGATCGGTGATGAAACCCTCCAGGAATACATCCAGTCAGAACTGGCAACCCTAGTCCCAGGCCTGAAGAAGAGCTCTGTGTGGCTTGAAATCTTGTGGCTCTGACCAACAGCAATTGGTCCAGTAAAAGATATTACCTCACCCTCCTTCTCTCTTCAAAGTTGGTTAATTTGCCATGAAGAACTAGAGATGGAGACGTTCTTTAGATGGGCAAGATGAGCAAAACGATAGCAGAGAGGCTGCATTACGGAGCAGCAGCAAGATCTTTTTTTGGCTTGGTAATCACAGAGGGGAGGAATTTCTCTGACCGCTTGCAAGTCATTAACAGTTCGCCTACCTGCACAATGTTACAGACCTCCTTAACCCATATCCTGGAGCAGCTGGAGCACTCCCATTATTGTGCCCCTGAGGAAGTTGCCTGGATGCTGAAGATGGCATTGAGGTGAAAAGTTTGAGCTGCTGTTTCGAGGGGCATCAGGGTCAGGGGATAAAGACATGTAGGTGGAGAATCATAGTTTTTGTTAGGTTTTCGGTGCAACCCATAAGCTCAAACTGTCAAGAGTCCTGGAGTGGAGTCTGTGGAGATTTGTTTGAAGAGTGAGTACATGTGGATGCACGGGGGTTTTTGAGGTCTGGTTCTGCCCCCAAGTAGGCCATTGCTTTGATTAAATCCAAGGGCATGGCTGGTGATAGGAGGCTCAGGCACCCTGAGATAGGCAGAGGTTTGAACTTGTGTGCAGCCCATGCCGCAGCCACAGAAGAGCACAGAGAGAGGATGGATGAAATTCTGGAAACTCACTGAGCTGAAACTATCAAGGTCTAGTCTTGTGGTTTTTGTTTGTATTCCAGCTGAGATCAGGGCGCTGAGCGAGGCCCTGTGCAAACACAGTGTAAGAGAACAGCATTGTTTTAAAGTGCTGGCAGTGTAAAGGAGAGAGAGAGTGGGAGGGAAAACAGAGGCCCAAGGTCCCGGGGCAGGGCAGTGGCCCAGCTGGGTGTCTGAAAGCTGAAGGGGACAAATTCAGACTGGTGCTCCAATGCACATTTGTAACAGGGAGAGTCACGAACCATTGGCACAAGCTAGCTGGGCTTTCGCAGCCTTCTCCGTCTTTGGAAGATAAGTTGTCACTTGTCAGGAAATACTGGGACAGTTCTGGAGCCTGTGTTAGACAGGAGGCCAGCCTAGCCAGTCACACTGGTCCATGCTGGCCTGGGAAGCTGTGAATCTGAGAGTAGAATGCTTGTCTTTGGACTAAGTCCAGTGTCCTAGCCCCTATACTGTCCTGCCTCTTTCTCCTTGTGCCACCTCCTCGCTCTCCCCCCTTCATGTTCTCTGCCCACTCACTCTTACTGTGCAGACACATCTCCCCCATGCAGGTGCTTGGTCTGACATCCCACGCTGTGCCAAAGGGTTAAGCTGGGAGAGCTCTGCAGAGTGTTCGGATGGGGGGTTTGAGCAACGTGCCATGCAGGCATCTGTCCTCTCTCAGTGTGAGAGGATAGGGGAGCCTGCTCCTCCTCAGGTCTCTGCCCTCTCGCTGTAGGAGACCCCAGCAGAATCCCGAGAGAAGAATCGACCCTGCATCCTGCTGGGCTTCTTTGACGACCACGATGTCTGGCACTTCCTCTCGGCAGCTGCCTTGTTCTTCTCCTTCTTGGTGAGCCCCTCTCTCACTTCATCTCCCTCCCACTTTCCCCGACCTCTCTCTCCAGCTCTTCTTCCTCATCCCTCAGCCTCCTCCTCACCTCCCCAGCCCCATCTTCCTTCTCTTCCACTCCAGCTGAGGCATGGCTGTAGCCTTGGCCATGCTGGCAGCCCCCTGATGCCTAGTGTTGCTGGACTACTTCCTGACCCCCTGTTCACACAGCCCACTCCTGGAGACCAGCAGCTCCATCCTGGACTTGCCCTTCCAGCTCCACTGCCCCCGGGACTGCCCCAGAAAGGGGACACTCCAACTGGGAGTTCAACAGCATGGTCTGCTGCTCTGCGTGGTGGGGTTATTTCTTACACCTTCTGTTCTGGTCATTACTTGCTGGTGTGGAGTCCCCTTCACGACTGTGACTGGCAGGACAGAGGATGTCCTTGTATGAGAGTCCCTCCTTCTCAGCTGTCACAGTAGAACCCAAGAGAGCTCCTCTGGGAGGGCCCCCTTGGACACCCAGTGAAGCCCCAAGTAGGGATCTTCAGCCTCTTCTGGGCTTCCCTAAGGAAAAGTGGCAGATACGTTTCTAAGCCCATCTGACTAAGGGTGGTGCTCTGCCCGACCTGCCAAGGACTACAACTCTCCTAGGCAGTGGTGCAAGTGGAAATCATTTCTTGTTGGTACTGTACACAAGGGGGCATGTGACCTCAACACATGACCCTCCATCTGACTTCTCCCTAGCCCACCTTCACCTTGGGGCCCCCATGCTCTCCCCAACCCCCTCCACCTCCCACCTGTCTAAAATTTTACAACTGCATCAGGTAAACACGGAGGGAGCTGCTGGAGCCTCTGTGAAACCTGCTGTATTTCCAGCTGTCATAGAGGATCTGTGCCCAGCATTATAATCTTTACGTGCAGCACTCTGACCCACAAAGCTGGGAAAGGAGGCCTTTGTTTTGCCGCTCCAGCTCCAGTTAACAATATGGATATTAGACTAGCAGGGCTGCCAAGAAGAATTCTCCATACAGTGGGGATTCCTGCAAGGCTGCAGAACTGGGCAGACCTCGGAAACCAACCAACCTCTAATGCTTTGGCTGTGACATGATGCAGTGTGAACATGGATAATTCAGACCAATGGGGAGAACCACAGCCTCAAAGACACCATTTAAAAATGTTTCCCCTGACCCAACCCTCCCTTCTCAGCGCTCCTGACCAACAGCACCGTGCATAATGCTACCACGCTTAAACCCAGCTTTTAAAGAATGTCTTCCCTGGCGGCCTTCTGCTCCTTTAAGCAACTCTCCCCCCTCCCACCATCAGTGACCGGGGTTGTGGGGGGGGGTAGGGTGTCAGATGGCAGAACAAGGCGCAATGGTCTGGCTACAGGGGGAGAGGGACAGGTTGGATATTAGGAAAAACTATTTCACCAGGCGGGGAGGTGAAGCACTGGAATGTGGTCCCTAGAGGGGTTGTGGATTCTCCATCCCTAGAGGTTTGTAAGTCCTGGCTTGACAAGGTGCTGGCTGGGCTGATTTAGTTGGGGTTGATCCTGCTTCAGGCAGGGGGCTGGACTAGATGACCTCCTGAGGTCCCTTCCAGCCCTGTGAGGCTGTCATTCTAGGCTATAGCCCCAAGTCTTGCCAGCACTTTCTGCCCTATTAAAACTCTCTTGTCAGTACTGTGCATGGGCACGTATGCCCCGACTCGCAGAGCCTGGCCTGGGCTGGGGTGCAGAGAGGAGGTGGAGGACTTGCCGTTGCTGCCTTGCGCCTGCCCCTCTTGCCACACAGGCACTTGGAATGGCACGTAGGCCAGATGCCCGGAGAGGCCAGTTGTGTTTGCTGCCCAGCTATGCAGCGCCTCGTGCTGTGGGTTGGCTTTGCCTATGAGCGTAGTACTGGTGAAAGGTGCTCGGCGCTCCATCCTGGGCAGAGACGCCCTCTAGTCAGCTGCAAGGCCAAGCCAGGCGGCAGGCGCACCCCAAGCTCCTGCCATGGTGCTTTGTGCTGACCTGGGAGGTGCACCTCTCATGGGGAAAGGAGCGTTCAGGCTTCACAACCCATTTGAGCCCTAGCCGCTCTGCTGGGGCAACTGAGGGGCCAGCTCGTGCCAGCTCAGATGGGGGCAGCTGTGCCATAGGTAGGAAGAGGCCTGCGCGCCCCTCCCAGGCCAAGTAGCTGGTGGGTAAAGCTATCAGGTGCTGAATGCTGATCTCGCCCCGCCCCCTCCACCCCAACCCCCGGCTCCTGCTTTCTCGTTTTAGGTTCTGTTAACGCTGGATGACGACCTGGATTCCGTGCGCAGAGACAAGATCCCCGTCTTCTGAGCGCTGGGAGGCAGCCGGGCAGGCGTTCTTGATTCTGCTCAGGGGCAGGGGCAGCGCCATCAGCCAGCACGGTCGGTGGGGGGGGACAATGACCCTGCTGTCAGGCAGAGAGGGAGGCACAGCTGGCTCCCACACCAGCAAACAGGTGGTTGCTGTGCTAAACGCAGGCAAGCGTTGAAGGGCAGACAAAGCCCTTCCTCTTCCGCCTTCTGCCACGCATGGCATCAGAGTAGCCGGCCAGCATTGTGGAGTGCAGGGGCAGGCAGAGGAGCAGTGCTGGGGTTGGTTTCCCCTCCCGGTAGTCATGCAACAGTCAGAGAGCTGTGGCCATGGAGTATGTTCCTCAAAGGGGTTGGGGGGGGTGGTGTTTGACAAATTGCATTCAGCCTCTGCTGCCCTGAGAAAACCCTGACACCACCCAAGCAGCCATAGCTGTCGCACGGAGCAGTTGCGTGCGCTCTCTCTCTCTCTCTCTCTCTCCCCTTTGCAATGCATGGCAACAGCCCCAGCATCACCGTGGGGCCAGGAGCCATAATGGGCTCCTCAGATGAGGAAGAGCATCTGAAACCAGCTTGTGACTCCTTCACCTGCCGTGTTGCACGTCCTGTCCCATGAGTGAGAACACAGGGGTCCCCTCATGTTTACAAGTGTTCTCTGCACCTCATGGGCCGCTACCGTCAACATCATCGCCTCTGAGCACAGCCCTATTCCTCTGCAGCCTGTGCGGGGAAGGCGTTAGCTTCAGCCGTGTGACAGCCTGAGGCAAACAAAGGCCAGACACAAAGCTGTAGCTCCAGCATTAAGCTACAGCTACATCTACCTGCAGCTGGCAGGAGAAAAGCAACAGGCCAAATGACCTGACAAAGCAGCAGCCCTGGGACCTGGTGCTTGACAGTGATGAGCTCCTATTACCACTGTTCGGGTAGTCCCAGCTGCCAATGTGCTCAGTCCTGCAGGCTCCCGCCCTGGGCGTGTGATGAGGTGGTGGGGTAGAGTTCACAATTGGTGTTCCCTGGTGAGCAGCTCATTGGGGGCGGGGAGGGTCTCCCCTCTTGTACAGGAAATGACATCCCATACCCCGTCATCCTGCCATCCTCATTAGCGTACGTCCTGCGCAGTTCATGGCCGGCGGGCATGCTAAGGCCAGGGAGGTTTAGCATTACAGCCTAGGCCAGCCAAGCAGCAGGGCATTAGGCCACTCTTATCAGCCAGAGGTTTGCTACTGCCGTCACAAAGCGCAGCCGCAGCCCCGCCCCCCCGCCCCATGAAGAAACTACTGGGACCTTCTGTCTTTCAGGGCATCTGACTTCACAAGCAACCATCTGCACCGGAGCACGTCAGTAAAGCTGGCTGCCACTACCAGCCAAAACAAAAGGACCTTTTGTAGAACTTAGAGGCTGTTTCCCCACAGCCTTGCTGCAATCACACCATAGTGTTTGGATTTTTTTGTAAATGGCTTCTGCCTTTGTACTGGGTCCTAGCCTGTCTGCCTCATTTAAAAACAAGGAGCAAGGTGTGAGCTGTTGCAGGCACTGCAGCCAAGCAGTGACCTACTGTGCTAATGCTGAATGTAACAACAGTATTTATTAATTCATTAGAGGCCTCCTGTGAGCTTTGGTTTTTTTTTTTTAAATTTATTTTTTAACATGTTACAGATGGATGTATGGTTGACGTGGGGTGGGGGGGGGGGGGGCGGGTGTCAAGGACACCACCTGTAAGTAGTTCTATGGTGGCTCTTACCCAGGGGCCCTGGTCCACCAGCATTTACTTTAGGAGAAAATGTCAGCAGTGGGGAAGGCGGGAGGGAAACCCCCTAAAATGTTACTTGCACAAAAGTGCAGCTGCATTCACTTCTGGAGATGAGTACAATAAAGCTGTGCCATGCGCATGTACTTTTACTCAAGTACTTTTCCTGCAGGACAGCTGGACTTGTACTTAAGTACATCCCCTGCAAAGCAGCGGCACATTTATTCAAGTAACTTTTTCGGTCCTTTGTCTGCCTCTGTCTATGATGACGCTCTGTGCTGCACCATGTCTCAATCTTAGACAATAGCACAGCAAGTGGTTGACATTTATTAAGGCTACAAATGAAGGAAGGGTTTTCTAATACCCTGTCTCTCTACCTTCATGCCTTATGCATTGGCACTGATGCAGCCAATCCACACTCAGTGCTGCCCTTACAACCGAACCGCTGGCAGTGTGTGTAAGAGCAAAACCTGACCCTGCTAGCAGAAGTTTGTAAACAAAGCTGTGCATGCTGGCTGAGATGCCACTGTCTTTTCATTTGCCCCGGTCGCATTGCAGGGTAACTGGAACACACAGCAAGCCTGGGCTAGCCAACCTACTGCAGCTTCTTACTTTGGCTAGTAGAATGACACCTGACCCTAGCTGTTTTCTCGGCGGTGGATGGTTATGGCTGTACGAGAGTGGTGGCAAAACAGAACAGGTTTGGGTGTTCCTTACAAAAATGCTGACTACCTGCCCCTCCCACCGATTTCATTTGGCAGTGTGGGTGCTCTGAGGTTGAAGGTCTCATTGGGTGGGTACCCAAAATCAGTGACCCCCTTTGCAATGTTTGGCCTAACCTTTTGTACAAAAATTGTCGGGGAATGAAACTACAACAGCCCTCACCTCTTCCGCCCACAGTAAGGTTATTTCATTCCTGGCCCTTCAACATGTTGGACTGTGAGTAGTTTGCATCTGTTACAAAAATCTCCCACCAGATCTCACCATGTCTTGTGTTTAGACTAGATGACGCAGCCCAGATCTGCTGTGCATGGGAACAAAGCCAGGGCAGAGGAGAGTATCACAAATAAGGGAGAAACAGGGTCAAGAGGGTTTCTAATAAAATTCCTATTTATTTATTTTTGGAACAGTAAGACCCACCTATTGGCTATAGTGAACTATTAAAGGTCATGCAACGAGCATTAGAAGTAGCTGGCTTGTGCTTCTCTCGTGCTACCTAAGCAGTACCCGTACATCTGTACTTTAACTTACCAAGGCACTCACCACCAGAAGGTGGTCCAAGAAGAGCTATTACCTCACCCTCCATATGCTGCTAATAAGCTCGTTTGACATGGCTACAACCACACAGCAGCCAACACCTCAGTTAGAGGGGGACACCTTGGTGGCTCTACAGTCAGTCCGTTAGAAGATGCTAGGAAATGCCTTCTCAACATCTAGCTACAGCCTCCAGGTGACCAGCTAGCCCGGGAGTGAACATGGGAAATCAGCAGTTATTTCTGATGGCCAGGAGGTGCTTTCCTTCAAGGATCACTTGGTTCAGATCTCACTGATCCAATAAAGAACCAGCCCGTATTGACACCTGTGGACAAATGGGGGGCTAGATTAGCAAAGGAATTCTGGTGCCTCACTAAGGTACAACATTTGCGCACGCAGAGTGCTTGCTTGGCTACTTACTAAACCTGGCACTGGCACTGCTGGGGACTGCCCCATGGCATCTAAGTGTCTGCTGGTGCACCTGTGAAAAGCTGCCCAAGGCCCAATGAAGTTAAGTGCTCAGTGACTCACTCACCCCACGCACTAAGACTTCATACAATAGGCCTGCCCCCAACCAGCCCATCTGCGTAGTCAAAGCTGGTAGGCCACTGGTTGAGAGCACACCCTAGCCCAGTGGGAAGAGCACGGCATGCTCCTTGGACATATGTATGCCAGGCCCCTTCTCCACAGCCATGACTAAGTCTTGTATACATTACGGAACAGGCTCAACAGTGGTGCTTGAAAGCCCCACCCCAGAAACCAATGGTTAGGCCACATGTGAGGGAGGTGGGTTAAATCCCTTCACCAAACTAGACAATTTGCTCCCCAATTCCCACTCCTGGGTGAGTGTTAGGATGGCACAGCACCACCATCACCTAAGCCTCCCCCACCAGGAAAGGACTGAAGTGACTTATGCACCTGCCTCCACGAGGGGGTGCACAGCTGAGTGGAAGCAGGTGCCAAATCCAGCCCAGAGTTGGACACTTCCATCCCTTTGAAGGGTGGAGTTAAGCTCCTGCTCTGCTCCTGGGCAAACAGCTCCTTCCAAGCAGCTTGCCGCTTTTCTGGCCTCTGTGGCTTCCATTCTACAGCACCTATGCTGGCACCTGCATTGTAGTGGAAACATGGGCTCCTAACTATGGCCTACGAAGTCCTCTGGATAGCAAGGTGGTGAAATGGTCGGTGGTGTGAATAGTCATCCCAAGTCTCCTTGTCACATCCATCCTATGTAATGTACTCCATCGCTTTTCCTGCCTCTCACCCCTTTTATTATTTTCTGGTCTTAAAATAAAACCCCAAACCCCTATAACTATTCACAGTGTGTTATTTTCCTCACAGTTGAATTGAAATGGCCTTAACATGCACACGGTGGCTGGAGGGGGTACTTTATAAAGGTTAAAGAACAGAGATGTAGTGCAATTAACCTGGAATTTGTGCATTAGTGAAAAAGAAAGATGTGACCAGGCACTGCACTTACAACTTCTAGAGTAGACTGATGCTACCTATCTGAGAAGTGCAAAAACGATCTATAGGATACAGGCTGTCCTTAGTGGTATTCTGAAATGGATCGTATGCTCTCCATAAGTGGAAAAAGCAGTCAAATCATCCAAAAGAACCCAGATGCAAGGCTAAATACAACAACTAATAGAACAGGGGGAGACACAAGAGAACAGCTGCCATCTGAAGCCCATTATCAAGTCTGAATACTAAGGAAAACTTCCCAAGAATGACATGCACAAAGGGGAGGCAGAGAACAGTCTTTCAGGGGGAAGAGGGAAGCCCAATTGCTTGAGACATTAAAAACTAGACTAAGAAAGCACGAGCATGCGTACTAATGAAAACAATCCTGCCCTGGCCCTCAGGGTGGGAAATAAACCAGGACATCCATTGATATTTTCTTCTCCCTTCTAAGATTTGTATGATTCAATGAGGATTTCATGGGCAAGATCCTACGAACAATCAGGATTGAAAGTTCTGTTCGCTGCCAACATTCCAATCCAACTCAGCTAAATTTGGGAATAAAACATCAATCAAAAAAACTTTGTTACATCTAATCAACTGCAGCCATTTGTGTGCAAGGTGCTTGGAGCAGGCAGATTTTCTCAACTTCATCAGCTGGGTTTGCAGCAGCAGCAAGCAAAAGCCCTTCCATCTTATTACACACTATTGCTGCAGGGCCATGAAACCTCAGTCATAAGGCAATGGCCAAAAACCAAACAAGTGGAAGGACAGATGAGAAATATAGTCCTTCATTTTGGTGCTCTCTCACTGGAGAATGGTTTGAGAAAATACTGGAGTTTGCTACAAATGAATGTCTCTCTCAAAATCTTTTGGGAATTTCCTGAGCTTCAAATGTTAATTTAACATTTAAAAAAAATAATTTTTAACTTTTTTTCAGAAACCTGATATACTCCAATCATCATCTAAAAAGAGCACAATAAATGGCAATTTTTAATTTTTTTAATAAAATACTATAATGTTCTTATCTATACAAATAATTATTACAACCATTAAACAAAGTGTTACATTTAACAATAAAAATCTCAGAAATTTGAACAAGATCATGGTTTGAGATATTTACACCTGAATGCAACATCTGTAAAAAGATGTCAAAATAAACAGAACAAGATCTTATTTACAATTGCAAGAGGTTCCTTTTCACAATTATGCATTTCTGCTCCGGATTTCCTTTACAAAATAGTAGTTGGAGTTTACAGCTGTAGCAGACTGTACACAGTAAAAAATTCTGGACTGCGTATCAATAAACATTATGTTACAGAAAGCAAGAACATATCGGATTACTTTCCTGTGGTGCAATCCATATCGGCATTCCTTCTCGCTGTGTCTGAGTGGGAAAATGGGCACTGCACATTACCATTTTTGTCATCCCCATGTTTGTGGGCAATACAAAAGGATAGCATGACAAAGTTGGAGTCTATATTAAGACTGGGAGAAATGTAGTGATGGATGGGGAAATACCTAAACTTCTCTTATGTGGAATAGTTATGACTACACACACACATACACCCAGTTAGCCACTATAGAAGGAGGCCACCCATTTGTAGATACAGTGCACTGCAAATGATAACTATTCTCTTATATTTATTAATGAAAAATGTGAGTATCTGCAAATAAACCAATAATATGTTGCACACTTAAAGAAACTGTCATTACTATGAACGAAAGAAGGTTTTGTGACACCAGGGCCTTGTCTGCCATGGGAGGTTTGTTAAAATTTCCAGCCATTGCTACAACAGGTTTGGCCATCACACTGCAGGAAAGCAAGAGCAGACAAGATGTTGGCAGCAGCATTCAACAACCTGATACTTTACAATGCAAGTGCTCCCACCCACGTTACCATGAAGAATGCTAGACCAGTGTAGGAAGAGTGGAAAATAGTACCAGAAAAAGTGTACCACAGCTAATTACGAAGGGTCTTTATACTACTGGATTAAAACAAAACAATGGAACAACGGGGTATAAATTGAACTGACTCCTCCGCCCCATCTTCCCTCTTTTCCCAAGTCAAAGGAAGGTCGATTTAGGACAAGACAGCAGGGGAGTAAATAGAGAAGGGAAGAATCACAGCCCTCAGTGCTAAATACAGAAAAATAGTCTGTTGGTTCCCTGGGCCTAGAATGGCTCAGAATGAGATCAAAAAGACAACAGTAGGTCAGAAATAGCAATCTGAGTTCTTTTCTCTGGGTAGTCAGTGGGTCTCTGGAATGCTGCCAGACACCTGTCATGGCAGCAGCAGAGCGTAGCTCTAAAATACAGTGTAAAATCTGTGTAAAATTCAGGAGATACTGCACACAGAGAATGAATCCCAGAGCATTTTGCAGAGATGTGTTCTCATACCTACACAGCAGTTTAGTGATCAGAGTAGAGAAACAGAAGGAAAAGATTTGAGTTCTGCGTCTGTTACTGACTCAGTCTGTGATCTTGGGCAAATCAGTACAGTGTGCGCGTAGGTATTCCTAGTTACTAAACAATGGGAATAAATACTTGCTCATTTTTGTAAGACACTATGAGACAAGTTCTTGATGAAAACTTGAAGTTGAACCTACCCTAATTCTTCAAGATTCCTCACAGGATGCATGTGAAAAGATGACAAATGTTGCACTACACTGGATGTGACCCTACCCTCTATGTCTTTTAGCCATTGTTCGTTGAACTGATCCAGGGAAGCTGAGACAAGCACAGTGTTTACCAGATGTAGCAATACCACTGCAACATGGAAAGAAGAAATACTGTGAGGACTGATAGGCTCAGAACTATACCCACTTTATTCTTTGCTTTCTAAAATCCTCGTAATTCTGCATGTATCCCTCTGAATAATAATGCAATCAAAATATAGCGAGTCTTTGATAACAAAATAGTGCTCACTCATGAAGAAAAAAATGCAGTTTCAGGGATTATTATAAACTCTTTGTCGGGGGTAGGGAAAGGGATTTTAAATTGATTCTAAAATACTTTGTCTTTTTAATTGTCAATTGATACTTAGAAGAAACAAATGCCAAGTAGCTGTTGGTGCCACAGATACTTGATGAAGGGAACATGTGCCTGTAGAAATTCCTATTAATACTTCATCCGAACACGCTGAACTCACGTTGCTATTTAAAAAAGGTGCTCTCAGTTTGCATAATACCTCTGAATTTCTGGCCTTTAATGTACATCAAAGATATGTAATAGTATAAAAATAGAGTTATCTGGTCAGTAGGAGTTACAGAAGCCCCCTTTCGAATAATCTTGTCCAGAAAATAATACATTTAAAATGTACTGTATTAATCTGAACCCTAAACAGCCATTTCAGTGCCAGACAAAGCATAAAGACTTGTTCCCACTGGAAGTATTTCAGAGGCTAAGTCTTTCTTCTTGCTGATCTAAAACTGAGCAGAAACAGCCTGCAAGCTGGGGAGCAGGTATCTGATGCTGTCTCCCTAAGGCAAAGATTTTCTGCAAAGAGTTTGCAGGAACACCACACTTAGCAGCAGGGCTGCTCTGTTCTCACAGTCATAGTTTGGGCACAGGGAAGAAAATCAAAGGTCACTATTGCAAACTTATATATATATATATATATAGGATGAATATACATATCCATCCAAGCATTGCTGCTCCTGTTACGTTAATTGAACTAACCTTCATTTAGGAAAAAAAATACTGTTAAAAGCTATGCAATGAAATTTAAAGTTCCCTGTACTAATGCATGACATTTAGTCCAGCAGCATCAGCACGGGTTGGGTGTGGGGGGGGGGGGGGGAAGGTGATTGCATTCTCTTCTGCACTTCTTCACACTATCAACTTCAACCAAAAACACCTGACAACTGTGAATCCTGTGACCTACTGCTAGCTCTGGGCATGAGCAATGACATCATAATAGAAAAACGAGATGCCCTGAGGAGCCCATAGGCTGCTGCAGAGGCAATATACAGAAAAAGCTTAGGGCTTGTCTACACAAGGAAGCTATTGCAAAATGAGCTGGGTTGTGCTTTTGAAGCACAGCAGCTACTCCACAGAATCTCTGTGCAGTATCTCTCATTCTGCGCTAAATGCCTTTTAAGCTGAACTGCACAGAGGCAATCTTCAGAGCAGAATAAGAGCTGATGCACAGGAAGCTAGTGCAGAGTAAGTATAACCACTCCAAGCTCTGTCCTGTGTAGACAATGCCATAGGAGAAGATGATGAGAAATGTCTTCGTTCGTACAATGCCGGCTTTGTACAACAAAAGGCAACTTTTCAGTTTGTACTTGTGTGCTATTAATAAGCAGACAGTGGTCTGTCAAGACCTAGCACTCTGCCCCACAGTTGTAAGTTGCAACCATCCAATTCCTGTTGATAGGTTTACGCATTTGGAATAAACTTTCTTCTCATTTACACAAGTGTGAAGCCTGTGGAACTCAGTGAAGTTAGGTTGTCGTAAATTTGGATTAAGTAGGGGCAGAATTTGGCCCTCTGCCAGTTGATTGGTTTTTAATAAAATTTTTAATAAAATTACTCATAGGAACATACAAAATCCCCTAGAACAGTACTGAGAGGAAGAACAGGTACATAGATTTAGTTTCAGATTGTCACCTTAAAATGATGATGCGGGCAGTAAATAATGACTTGAGGCATCTGTAAGGAACACATGTCTTGTAACAATCCAACTGGTCACTGGGAGACTGCTGTTAGGCAAGCAAGTGTGGAGCTGTTTCTCCAGGTAGAAAACTTGTCAGCCCTATACCAGTGGCCTCAGTTGTTCTGACTGCCTGAGGCAGGCCCAATGGCACTGTTCAACATTATGGAACCTGTTCTACTGCACGAGGCAGCCCTTATGGGACATTAAAAATATTTGAAAAAACTCTAGGTAAACAGTGATTAGCTGAATCTTATAAAGCCCTTAGGATGCCCACTGTGGCACAAAGCTGAAACTGATAACAATCCCTACCTCCATCATTTTACTTAAACCAGTTGCCCTCGGGCTGCGGCACTGACCTCTAATGGGTTTTACCTTTCAGTGTAACCTGAAAATGGAACAAAAACATTTACTTGGCAATAAATAAACTTCTGTAATTTTTATTTCATTAGCTGTTTTTGACAAACACTGAAACTTGAAGCACCAAATCTGTTCAGTGCCCTCAATATCCTTCCCATTTGAACAAGATTCCCAGTTTGAGAAACATTCCCTTTTACTTTGCAGGCTGAAGCACAGTCCTTTATACCAGACAGTGGATAGTGTTACCAATGAAAATGCCCTCACAAAAGATTATAGACACAAGGCCTGATTTTCATTTATCCTGAAATCTCCTTATATTTGCACCCACTTTTAAGTCTCCTTTACTCAGCAAAAGCAGTGCAAAGACCTACTGTAAATGAGAATCAGGCCCTCAGTTTACCAACAAAACTCTGGCTACATCCAGATGGGCCCACAGCTGCAGGTGAAGTGGGAGACTCCTTTTTCTCCCTCAAGCAAATCCACAAATGAGATTCATTAGGCTGTGGTGCTTCACAGTCACAGTGAGGCAAGGCTTGTCCTTCCTCTTCCCTCAAGCATTTGACAGTAGGCACAGGAATTCAGGCATGGGACCACAGAACACTAAATAGCTCAGTGTACTTGGTGCTGCATGAGGCATTTTGCCTGTACCTGGTCTGCACAAGGATGCCTCAAAAAAATGCTGGCTGTTACCCATCACTGTGGCACCTGAAAGAGGCCCTAGTTTGATCTTATAGTGTGGGAGATAGGGATAGGAGGGCTGATGGAAGCAAAAATTGGAAAACATTGTAATAATGGTTTTGGATGAATAATAACAACAATAAAAACAACTTCTCCCTTTCTTCAAGAAAATTATGTTGCAATAATCACTAAATAAATACCATGTATGCTTTCCTCATTTCCACTTAATTAAATGGGACCAAACAGAGCATGATTCTTTTGCAAATATTAAAAAAGTAAACATTATCTGTTCCTCTCGCCCTCCCCACATCAATCATCATATTTAAATCAGAAAGAACCTCCTTATATGCCATGTGTTCAAACACTAAACACATTCACTTCTCTTCCCCACCCACAATCACACTGGCTCAGCTAAAAGGTGCTCTTTAAGTGCAAAGTATTAATATTAAATTAGACCTTGATCCTGCAATTGACAGTGGGCAGACTGCTGTAACCACAAAGAGCCCTATTACCTTCATTGAGGTTCTGTGTAAGCATAATAGTTGGCTTGTTTGCTCTGAATTACAGGAAGGGCCCTTAATCCAAAGAATGGAAGAAAGAGGACACAGATACACGGACATGGATTACACGAAAAAAAAAAAAGACCGATAAAGAAAGTGCTAAACAAGGTATAGAGATGATACCCTGACATAACTTGCAGCATACAAACAATGGTCAAAGGGCAACAAACATGACTGAGTCTATGGTGATTACACTAAAAGGAGCAATAAATTATATTAACACCACAGTTCAACAGGAATTGATGCCGTTCCAAGTACAAATCTGAGTAAAATTCTTCTCCACAGAAAGTGACAGCAGATCACGTTTTAACACAAGGGAAACCGAATTTTTTTAAAGTAGCAAAAGCTTTACTGCTGCTCAGAAGCTGATCTTGGAAACTTGCACACCCATTTTTACCTGATTAAGTCAGCCTTAATTAGAACGTACGTGACAAACTTTTAGCAGGCAAAAACCCAGTATCTTTAGTAATTAAAACTGGCTTTATACCCACTGGGCTTAAAGACCAGGTATGTGAGAGTCTCTTTAAGATACTTTACGAAAAACCCCAAATTCTAAGCAGCTCACTTTATCTTCTGGGCAAGTTAATTAACTAAGAATTAAAACAAAAAAGAAATCAAGCACTTATCTCCTTCAGTCTCACCTCTCACAAGGCTAAGCTTTTAGTTCATGCTTTAGATCCAAGAGCTGAAAGTGTCAGTTATTCTGGAATGATCAGATTTTCAAATGCTGTAAAATCAGCATTCAATTCAGCTGTAAGTGTTGCATCCTTACAGTTACTAATAAGAATTGCTATAGGCACTGGTGTTTTAGAGTTAGTCAGTGGGCGGATATACAGTATGTATATAAATATAGAAGAACCCACACATATCCATACTTTCAGACAGTGATGCTATGAATGGTCTCAAGGATGACTTTTTTTTTATATACAAACATATCCCTTCAGACTAAAGGTCAGGCTTTCAGTTTTCATACAGCTGAAGTACAATCATGACCAAGAATATGGCTTATATTGTGGGCAGGTCGGTTTGAGGATTGCTTGGAAGAATCTGAAGATGACGTGTTTGCTATTGAAAGCAAAGGTGACATTGCCGAACCGTCTGGAGGAAGAGCTGTGGCTATCTCTGGAAACAAAGATGTCAAGTTAAAATTGGATAAGTGTGATGTATTGGTCATGTGCATCGGAGGCATATCTGGGAGAAGAGGAAAACTTGGCTGAGCAAAACCAACTGGTCTTGGAGGAGATAAAATGGATCCAAATCGATTGTTTAAACCTCCACTAGGGGGCTTCTCTGTGTTTGGATTAGGAAACATTTGATTAGGAAAGTAGGGGATTGAAATGTCATTAGACAGAGTAGGATGAGCAGGAGAATAAGGTGGATAGAAAGATGGCAGTGTATTTTGAGGATCTACTGGGATAAGAGCTGGTGTTCGAGTGGCACTGGGCTGTGTAACTGGTGGAATGAAAGTAGTATTGGCATTTATTGGTGGATTCATACTACCCTCTGGAATAAAAGGGAATCCAAAATTTTGAGACAAGGCATGCTGGTCAGCAGATGCATTATCATTAGCCACTTGAGGGCCATCAGACATAAAACGGACAATGCTGCCTCTTTTTTCTATTGCAGATTGTTGGCGTCCAAGGATCATACTGCCACCAGTAGACAGGGGAAGATGAGGCAGACTAGGGTCAAATACATTTCCATGTCTTTGATTTCCAGATCGATTCCTTTCAGGCTGACGGATTTTAGAACCACCATTATCCTGCAGGGGATGTCTTGACCGTTGAGTAACTGAAGAATTTGGCTGACGAACAGATGGCTGCCCTTGTTCAGCATTCCCATGAGAGATAGCAGGGTGTGGGAGAGCTGGCCGGACAACTCCATGCATGTTGCTAGAAACAGGTGTGGTCATGTGGTTCTTGGTGGCATGACTGTCAGTCATTCTCATGGGATTGGATTTTTGTACAGAAATATTTGGGCTTGTGTTTCGACCCTGAATATCTCCTGAGGAAGAAGAACTTGAAAAAGGAATATTTAAAGAACTGTTCCTAGTATTAATTGTTCCCATAGACATGTCACAGCTTTCTCTATTCTGACCTTCACTATCTCTTCGAATGTGGACGCTTTCTCGTGCAGGGGGACAATTATATTCAATTGTGGAGGACGCACTGCACTGCGCATTCCTCTGATGTTCGGAAATTGATCTTTGGCTTCCGCTAACCTGATCTCCAAGATGAGGAGCAAGTAAACTCTGCATAAAATTTTGGTGGCATGTATTTTCACTGTCCCTTGGTGGGAGAGCATTTCCTGTGGGAATACCCTGAACGGGTTGATAGGGCAACCTCTTTTGTCTCTCAATGGGTGGGCCAGGATTTTGACTAATTCGAAAAGTTTGTGATTGCAAGCCCCTGAGGGATGATACAGAGTTACCAATTTCGCTATTTCTTGAAGCCTGTACATCAAAATTGCCTGTTGGCTGTTGGCTGGCCCCATTGGGTTTGAATGTCTGACAATCAGAAAGCCGTTGAACTTCTGAGCCAACCGCATGGTCTACAGATACACGACTCTGCATGTTATGTATTCCCAAAGCTTTATTCCTAGAAACATCAAGGTAGTTTCTCATTTCAAGCTGGTCTGGAACTCTAGAGCCTTGAAGGGATATCCCTATTCTCTGTTCTGAATTAGAAGGTGTTTTCCCAATAAGTGCCTCTGCAGAGTAACTGGAAACTCTGTTTCTTTCTTGCCTGTGTGGGGCACAGGTCATATCTGATGGTCTGGTTACAATACTTGACTGGGATACCATTTGTTGCTCCAAGCCCCTGGAGGTCAGAAGTCTCTGCATCTGATTATGTCCAGATACATGTTCGGATGAAACCCCTGAGCCCTGCTGTCTGTTGCCAACGTCCTGTTGCTGATGATGCAGAATATCCTGATTTAGATGGCTCTGACGATGATTATGATGGGTTCTGCTCGTTGAAGGGTTTTCACAGTTCTTTTCAGGCTGAGATGCTCCAAAGTGCTGCTGCATTTGCTGCTGTATTTGCTGGTGGTGGGGATGAGCCTGTCCACTTTTTGGCCGAGTTTGATCATTTCCATGATGCTTCTGCTGTAAAGAAAGATGACTAGCTTGGGTTCCCTGGACAAGGCTTCGTTTCTTTTGCATTTGCACCTCTTGCTGTATTGCTCTCTGTTGGTGGACACTGTGGGATTGAGAATGGACTGAGCTCTCCGCATGAGGAATGTGGTGCTGCAGCTGATATAAGTGATGCCTCTCTCTTAACTGTCCAGCCTGCTGTTGCTTTAAATAGGAGTGGTTACTGTGAAGATGAGATATGCCTTGGACAGGTACATGTTGTACAGATTGCAGATGCTGACCTCCTGTCTGACCTTGCTGTTCTGAAATGGATGGCTGAGAACTGCACTGAATTTCACTTTGCCTCAAAGCAGAGGACACAAAGTTGTTGGATGGGAATAATCTATTTAGACCATCTGTGTGCCCTTGATTGCTCACTGACACAACTGAATTGGAAGAATTCGGAGGGATCTGACTAACCAACATTTGAGTTTGATCAGCAATACTGTCTGGTGTTCGGTTCATCAATGCCATACCTTCAAGCCTGATAGGTGTTGTCTGACACGGCTTCTGCCTTTTTGCTGTAGAAAGCAGGAGGTCCTCTTGGACGGCACGTTTAGCAGTGTCTTTGCGACTTTCATGGTTTTGCTGCTTTAAGTGTGGTTCTTGCATCTGTGGAGCCTGCATAGTGTTTCCCCTAACAGCACTCAGTTGATCTTGAGCATATTCAGTCATCATAATGGATCCTGGAGACTGAGTGACATAGGAACTAGACGATATGGACAGATTCACTGTGGCAGGAACAAGTGCTTGGTCTGATGGCTGGGATAAAGCTGAGCAACTTACAAGGGGGTGGATAATGCGACTTTGATGTACAAGATTATTTACACTTAAACTGGTTACATTTGGTGACTGTGAAGTTGAAATTTGTACTGCATTTGATGTTTCAACCCCTACAGAACAACTGGGGTTTTCAGCTGGTCTGTCAACATTTATTTGCACTGGATCCTGAGCACAGAATTTGTTTGGTGCTGCTTCCAATTGTCCTACATTAGCTTTAACTGTTTGTGACTTAAAAGGCTGATGCTCATTTTCCAAAGGTGCAACTTCAGCAGATTTAGAGGCGCCATCCCTTATATTAACTTGTATTCCTCCTCCACTTTTCTCAAGGTTCTCTTGGTCAAAAATAGCTCTTGCTGCAAGAGCTACAATGTCAGTTTGCTCTGAAAAAGTGCAACTGTTACATGTATTTGTTGAGGTGCTGCTGGTAACATCTTCCCTAGCTGCATCTGGCAACATGGATGCAACTGAGAAGCCACGACTGCTCCCAGAACTAGTTGACATTGGAGAGTCCGCTTGCCTACTACCAATAAGAGAACCACTAACAACGTCTTGATCAGAAATGCAGGAATGATGTGTGAGAGTGTCGCCTTCGGTGTTCATTAACAAAAGCTCTTGCTTCTCAGGCAAATCAACACTTGATTTTATTGTTTTAGAATTTTCTGGAGGACAATCAGAATGCTCCACCTGAAGTGAAAAGGAGGCTTTTAGCACCGCTGTTCTTTCTTTAGTAAGGTCAGAGAGCATTTTGGTTAGACCCTGTTCTTCTAACAAGTCTGTGGTTTGCATCACAACTACTGATTCTTGCCCAACACTACAGGTCTGTGAAATGCTTTTTGCCTCAGAAGCATGGTCTGTCGTTACATTGTTTTGTGGCGCTGATGCCTCAGAAACCTGAGAAACTGTCACATTTGCGTCAGTGGCAGAGGACATTGAGATGCTGGTGGTAACACGTAACTTGGAAGATTCTGGCAACACAGAGTCAGGTAATGGGTTATTCTGAGATGTTTGCAGAAGAGCAGTGGAATCTTTGGAACTTGTTGGAACAGTCTGTACTGGTTCCATCATCACAGATTCTAGCGGCAATGAACTTGGTACCTCTGTTGAACTCAGCTCTGGTAAACTCATCATCTGGCCAGAACCCAGAGTCTCTTTGGACTGACAGTCAGAAACACTAACATCAGTTGGTGCTGCTGTGCTGTTTGCTTGTGATACTACAGGCATGTTTTCAAGCAAGCGTTCACCATTTGAATGCTCCGCTGTAGCTTCCACATTAGTGCAATCAAGCTTTCCTGCATCTCTGCAAGGATTCACTGGACATGACGGTTTGCTGTTGGCTGCTGAATGTTTTTTAGCACTTAGCTTTTTGTTTGTTCTTTTTGATTTTATGTTTGATGACAAACCAACTGAAGCTTTTTTTGGAGAAGTGTGTATAGAATTAGAAGCACTGGATAACACTGTTGAACTTTCAGTAGCTATGGAAGACGCAGCAGAAGTTGGTAATGAAGCACAGCTGATAGGAGCAATTTGGCAGCTGGCAGTTGTTGGATTAGTGGACTGACTAAGGGACAGCTGTAAACAGCTTTGCCCAGCCATTTGTGATATGCTCTGATTGAGATTAGCTAAAGCACCAAATGTATTGAGGGCAACATTGGTATTCGGATCTTCGCTAGTGGTAGGCTGAATAATTTGCATAGGGGTTTGATTTGAAGCTCCAGATGAGGACATCACAGGTTGCAATGCAAACAGTTGTCCATTTAAAGAAATAGTCTGAGGATGTTGTTGATTTGACATTGTGACTGAAAAAGTCTGTGCAGCGCTAGAAGATGGTAAAGGTGGTGGTCTTGGTAATATATGTACAAGATGCTTCCCTCCAAAAGTTTGTGGAGCAGAGGCATTTTGTACAGAGCTGTTAGAACTTGCTATGGGACTGGTTCCATTCACAGGTACTCTGAGAGAACCAGGGGGCTGTGCAGACAGAAGAGGAAGGGAATTTTGATTAGCTGCTTGTATAATTACAATCTGCTGACTGACTGTTTGGCTGGGGATTTCAGCTCTCACCATGGGGGGACATGGCGTGGTGTTGGGAGGCTGGAGAATTATGACATTCTGATTAGCTGGCACTGCAGTAACAGCAGACCCAATTGTCTGAGCCATCTGAATTACCTGCATACCTGAATTCAGTGGAAAGATGTTTCCTGCAGGCTGTGTTTTCACCTGTGGTTGAGTCATTAATGGCTGCATAGGTACAGATGGGCAAGAGGGCAAGGTAACAACAATTTGTTCTGCCTTCCCATCTCCAGGCACAGAATTATTCAAACTGATGCTTGGAGCCAAATGTCTGTTGTGGGTGGAAGATATGATACCAGTACCATTAACTGGTTCACTTAACAATGCAGTCATAACACTGGATGGTGTCTGGGTTAGTGGCTGAACGGTGTTTCCTGCCAGTTGCAAAGTAGTCCAAGTGGTTTGCGTGATTCCAGCTGAAGGGATCCGCGAAAGGCTATTCATGTTTTTCAAATCAGAAGTGCCAACACCCGAAGAGCCTGAAAAAGACCAACAGTTGTCTAAGGGACCAGCAGGCAGTGTGCTTATTGCTGTTACAGCCTTAACTGCTTCTACTGCAGAAGTCACAGGCACTGCAGCACTACTTAGTAAGTCTGTACTTTTGAGGACATTTATTGAAGGGAAGCTATCGACAGCGGAGAGTCTCACAGATGGGGTACAAGTGGTTTCAGTGGCTGAGACGACAGGGCTTTCTTGAAATTCGCTTCTAGGATCCTGTATGTTTGAAGAGGTCACATTCACCCGTTGAACCTGAGAGGCCTCTATGGTGGTGTCAGAAGGAATGCTGATGCTAGGCATGATTATTTTTTTCATGAACTTGGTGCATTCTTGTCCATTTTTAATTGTGGGGACATCTGGATCATTTGGGGGTGTGCTACTTGAAGAACACTGCAACACTTGCTCTGTCCCAGACTGAGAAGCATTCTGTGAGCTTGCAGTAGCAGAGGTAAGCATGCCCTCCTCATTCGCTGAGGCAGAGAGCTCAAGAATATTCTCAGCAGGAACCAGTTGACTGGATGCCAGTGGAGAAACTGTGGTCTGAGACCATGGCTTGTTTTCTGTGGGGTAAACACGGGAAATGGTCACAGGAGTCACTAAGTTGCATGTTCTCTGAACAGGTACAACGTTGGCTGTTTGTTTTTGTAAGTTATGACCAACATTAAAAGTTATTCCCTGGACCGATGTCCCTTGGTTATTTCCACTAGGCTGACTCCCATTTGAATAGACAATGATATTCTTTTGAACCTGATCACTAGGAATAACAACAGAGACCTTTGCACTTTTGAGATTCCCCTTCCAGTGAATTGTGGGATCATCATATAGGCAAATGTCATTTGCTTTTAGTAGTTCTATGTACCGCCCATTTTCCTTCTGGAGTTCATCCAACTGTTTTCGGAGCTTTTTTATCTCTTCAGCTGCAAAACAGTGAGAATACAACATTACAGTGGTGTCATTAAAAATGCTGGAAAAGATTACAGTCATTTGATTTGGGAAATGGATTCTAAGAGCCACTATAATAAATTGTTAATATAACATGTTGTCTGTAAAATCTGAACTTAAAAACACTTCCAAGTATGGCCAAGACTCTCTCATGCTATGGCACCCTACCATCTACCTTCCTAGTCAGTTCGCAATGTCACATCAGCATTCAATCACTGTAATAGGCAGATACATTTACTTTTCCAACTAGGCCATCTGTTAGTGGACTAAATAATACTGGAAATTTAAGACACTTGGACTGTGTCTACACTAGACAGTTTTGTCAACAGACTGTGTCCACCTAACTCAGGGAGCATCTACACACAAAGCATTCCGTGGACAGAGTCTCAATGGAACTCCGCATTTGCCTTGACAGTGTTAACTCTGAAAACTTTGAGGCATAATACTCAAATGTAGCATAGACACTTCTATCGACAGAGAGGGCTTCTAGTTGCCAGGCAGCCCTGTTTGCAGAGCTGCCATTCTGCTTTTGTTCACCAGAGGGCAGTGCAGCCTGGCAGCTGTTGACAGAGCAAGTTAATATGGGCTGGAGCTATCCTAGAGAGTTTTGTCTACAGAAGGGGCCTTTTTAGATATCACTCCCATCTCTATGTACCTTGCACAAATATTTTTTTGCCCATTTTTGGGCAAATACTGCAGCGCTTTCAGTAAAATGTAAAAATGAACTGGGAAGCCAAGAGAATACCAATACAATTACCAATATAAATGCACAAGGAGAGAAAAGTCAGCTTTAAGCATCAGTCTTTTTCCAGTTGTCAGAGTATTTCATCAAGGCTCCTCTGACCCCACCCCCATACATGTGACAAAGCAGGTCTTTACCCACAAAAGCTTATACTCCAAAACATGTTAGTCTATAAGGTGCTACAGGACTTCTTGTTGTTCTCAAAGATACAAACTAACACGGCTACTTCTCTGATACTTGTCAGAAATTTGAGGCATAACAATCTGTCAGCAGAGCACTGTCAGAGGTGTAACGTTCACACTTCTGTTGACAGAGGGGGCTTCCAGTTGCCAGGCAGCACTCCTTACAGAGCTGCCATGCTGCTTTCTGGCACCAGAGGGCAGTGCAGTCTGGCAGTTCTCTGTCGACAAAGCAAGTTGTGTGTAGATGCAATCTGTTGACAGAGGTTGTGTCAAGATTTCCCTGTCGACAGTAACTTCGGTTGACAGATGATCCTAGTGTAGACATAGCCATGTAGCAGCAATCCGTCAACACAAATTCTGGTGAGATTTCTCTGTTGACAGATACTTAAAGTGTAGATGTAGTCTTGATGAAATACTCTGACAACTGGAAAAACACTGACACTTAAAGTCGACTTTTCTCCCTCTGTGCATTTATACTGGTAATTGTATTGGTATTCTCTTGGCTTCCCAGTTAATTTTTACATTTTACTGAAAGCTCTGCAGCATCTGCACAAAAATGGGCAAAAAAATATTTGTGCAAGGTACATAGAGATTGGAGTGATATCTAAAATTAATTTTATATCATTTTAAAAACTGATTATATTTCAATTTAAAATATGTCCTTGAAAAAAATCACAATTCATAGGGACAAAGAGAATCACAGACAAATGGTTCGATGGTACCGGCTGCTGTTTTACAGTGCTTACTTTTAACAAGGTTGCCCCTGAAAGCAAAATATTTTAACATGTTTTTTTATGGGGGGAAGGGGGGAAAAAAAAAATCACAAAAAAAACATGCTAATAACTTTTAAGATACTTGAGAGTAGAGAGGCAGCAGCCCCAGAGCAGCCTTTTTGTAAGAATTCCCGTGTTTGTAATGAGATGACTTAATTCTGAAATGTGAGAATGGTTTATCATATATCCCAAGATCAGAATGTACCATTGTGAACATCAAAATTGATCTCTTCTATAACACAGACCATAGAACGCCTCAAAATTTTCTAAGAGCATATTTTTATAATAATATCCAATCTTGATTTAATGTTGTCCCTGGCCTTTGTTTGTCAGAAGCTGGAAATGGGTGACATGGGAGGGATCAGTTGATTATCTGTTCTGTTCGTTCAGTCTCGTACCTGGCACTGCTCACTGTTGGAAGACAGGATACTGGGCTACACTGACTTTAGTCTGACCTGTTATGGCTGTTCTCTACAAGACCAAGCAGCATATTTTCAAATATTTGTTCCCCAGATAGCTGCTCACAGACTGCAAACTAAGTCATTACTTAACTTTTTTGTTAAACTAAATATTTGGAGCTTTTCGGGTCTAAGCACTGTGAGGCAGGTTTTCCAATCCTTTAATCATTTCTATGGCACTTCTGTGTACTCTCTCCAATTTAGCAACATCCTTCTTGAACTGAGGGCACCCGAACTGGATACAAAATTCCAGCAGCCGAAGAGTCAAATACAGAAATAAATAACTTCTCTGCTCTTACTCACCATGTTAATTTTATAATTTTGTAGTTTTCAATCAAAATGTCATGTGGTACAAAATCAAATGGCTTACAGAAATATCAGTACAGGATAAACCTGGTTATCCAGAACTCAGATAACCAGCACATTCAGTTAAACTGATAGGCTGGGGCTGGTTGCCGTAGGGCCAGCTGCCCAATGGGGTCCAGCTGCCACAGTAGCGACAAGTGTTGTGGTGTGATGTAGAGAAGGGCTGGCTGCCCACTGCCCTGAGGTGGGAACACAAAAGTGGGGACAATCGTGTGCTGCCTAACTGGGGGAGCAGTGTAGGGCCACTCCAACAACATTTTATCATCTGGCATCCCAGGTTCCCTGGGGATGTTGGATAACCAAGCTTGTACTGTATGTTATATCAGTACTAAGATTTTATCAAATAAACCTGTAATCTCATCCAAAAATGATATTAAGTTAATTTTTTGGGATCAATTATCCATAAATCCATGTTGATGGGCATTATTACACTACTTTCCTTTAATTCTTTATTAATCAAGTCCCATATTACCTGTTCCACTTTTTTGCCTGGGATCAGAGTCAGACTGAGAAACATATGACTACACAAGTCACCCCATTTTCCTATTTTAAAGATTTGCACAACATTATCTTTCTCTGGACTGTTTACCCTGGTCTCCTTAACTGCAGGCAACAGATGTCAGGGAAGCCAAACTAAAACAACTCCAAACGGAATCTGCAGAAATTATTGCATTAATTGTAAACTTGTCAATGACAATAAATTATGATGTGGATGCTTCAATTTGCCATACCAGTACAACCCCAAGATGTGCATGCTCAAGTTGCACAATTCTCAGGCTAATGTCACTGAGTGGCAGGGAGCTGGCACCTGGCTGCCCATCACTTAGGGAAGTCTGGAAACTGACCAGCTACTGCGCTGGTCAGTTTCCCAGCTCCTGTCATGAGTGGTGACAGTCAGGCTCCTGCCCCTAACAGGAACGGTTTCCTCACTCATGTCAGGGTTGGCAGCTTCCCTGCTCCTGTCAGGGGTGGCGAGAGTCAGGCTGCCAGCCCTGACAGGAGCAGTTTCACAGCTCCTGTCAGGGGTGGCACCCTGACTCTTGCCTGCTGCCTCTAACAGGAGCTGGGAAACTGACTAGGGCAGCAACAAGGGTCAGCTTCTCCTCTCCTGTGAGCAGGGACAGCCCTGGGCTAGGCTCTTGGTTGCCCACCACTCACAGGAGACAGGAAACTGAGCAGCGCTGACTTTGACTTAGGTGGGGTTGTGCAAGAATGTAATCTCTGTGTAAGTTGGGGGTCTACTGTACTTAAATGCAAGTATGTATAGTATCACATATATCTCAGCACTCTTGTTTGCAAACGTAAGCAACCATTTCTCTTCTCTACCCTATAAAACTCTTGAGATTCCCCAGTTTGTTGATCCCTATGGAGAAAAGAACTGCTAGTCTCATTAGCCAAGAAGGCTAGGAATGAAATGCATAAAGAACACAATGAATTCGTTAACACTCTAAGCAAGAAGTTGCCTTGTAGCAATAAGAAAGAACATGGCATGGGAACAAAGGTGTCATCATATTGCTATGCTACATACTCCCTGGATTAATGAGGAGAGAAAAGGGTTAATACACTGTTGTGGGAGAAAAACAGCAATGATCTCATACAGCACACTCAGTGATGTATTAGCATGCAGAAAAAGAAAGGAAAATTCAAGAACCTTCATAACCTTTCACATTTACCTTGCTCATTGTTCCCGCCATTCAAGAGAAGTTCATCATTCTGCCTTTTCATTTCTGTGATATATTTAAAGGCCTGATCCAGGATCATGTTCTTACTCTATAAAAGAATGTGTGTATAATTAGGGAAAAGATTTACCAATGAAGCTTATAAAAATCAAAAGCGGACCTAGTAATGACAAGTCAGTACATGTTATTTTTCAAACCTGGGATTTCAGCTGCTGTGTTCATTTTAAGGATGTGCCAAACTTGCCTGACATTGTTAACTATTTCCTTCATATTTTTCATACAAAAAGACTGGTTGTTTTCTCTACCCTAAGTGCAGTTCTTTGAAATGAGCATCCAAGTGGCTTTCTCTTCTGATGACATGCAACCCATTCACTGATACGAAATTCTTTTTGGTTAGCAGTGTCCATTGGGTCCATAACTGCACCAGCAATATTCTTGTACCCTGCCACTCCAGGGAATAAAAAGCAGAAGGGGCACTCCTCAGTTTCTCCACTGATACGAAAACCTATTGTTATGGGACTCTGTAGAAGCAAGGAAGAAAAATGGGTCATGGAATACAAATGAACTACACATCTTGGAAAACTTGTGTTTCTGTAAAGTAAAGTAATTGTTTTTAGAGTGATTGTCCACATGGATTCCAGCTGTTGGGGCTAGCAAGTTGTGATTCTCATAGTTAGAAGGTGGGTGCGTGAAGTCCTCTTTAAATAGGAGTTTCAGGACAACTCTGTCACTGTGGCCACCTGATCTTGAAGCCTCAACAAAAGAACATTATTGCATAAAAATATGGCATGATCCCCATGTGGCCACCTGGAATATTTCTGAAATACAAGTGCATATCTGAGAAGAAGCAGAAGCTGTCTAAACCCAGATGAACTGATCACTGAAGGACATAAAAGTTAAATTTCCATTTAGAGAATTTTTTTTACTCATAACAGGTTCACCTTTAACCCTGTTTCCAAAGGCTGAAAGGAACATGGTAGAGCTCCTGAAGTATTTTATACTATGTCCAGGTTTTACGAAAGAGCCCTGATCACGCCAAGCAAACATGAGAGGGTTCCCTGAAATGGAAGGAGGAAGAAGGGTGGAAGGTAAGAAGGGACTTGAATGGGATGGAAACCTTCATTTATAATTCCTTAGGACTTGCTGCTCTGACATTATACTGATCCAAGCCTCCCAAAAATAATAATAAAAAAAGGTGATACTTGTTATCTACTGGGTTGTTGGCAGCAAGGGCTAGAGATCAAGGCAAAAAGTCAGCCTACCACTTAGAGTATCCAGAGTGGATGAAATCCATGAAATGAGCTGAGGGTCAGTACCAAAGGGCAGAAACAAGATGCCAAAGCTGGTGGAGGTAGGTAAACCAGATTCATCTGTCAGAGGTGGGGCCAGAGATCAGAAGCAGAATGTCAGTATCAGAAGGACATCTGGAGTTATAACCCAGACGCACACCTGATAACCAAATCCAGAGGGGAGCAGAGCAGGATCAGGCACTGGAGCAAGAGCAAGCGTTGCTGCAGACATGGTATACACAGAGAAGCCACTGATCTGCTGTAGGAGACAGGCTTATAAGCCAGTTGGGGCTTCTGGGCACTCAACGTTGCAAGGCAGTACACTTGGGCTCTTTTGTTGTTTAGCAGCACGGTTAGTCAGGGAGCAACTCAGCAGCTATTCCTTGCTGGTCTCTGACTGCATCAATGCTGAGAGGGTTGTGATCAGCTGCCTTTAGTGGCATTTAACCTGCGGTGAGGAAGATACTGAATCTGTAGCAGAAGATGACATATAAGACCTCTGTTATAGTCTCTACAGGCTATAACAATAAGAGCTAGAGGTCTTCTGTTTGGCAAAACTTCAGGAATCTATCCTGCTTTCTCCTAGGGGTTGATGAGTATGCCTAGTGGGCATAAAGTGGCTCTCAAATCCCGTAATGAAGGACTTCTTCAGTTTGCACATTAAATAGTTCTCAGCCTTTGAGACCCTCAATGGTTATTTGTATCTCCTTGGGTTGTCAGGAAGAAGACTGGAGCCATGAAACCCTGTGCATTGTCATCGAAGTGGCCAATGACTATGGCACAGTGTCAGAAGCCTCTAGACTAGCCTGAAAAGATGTTTCTACCCCAAACTTTCCTTCAGAAATCCAAGAAATTGACTCCTCCCTGTGGAAGGTGCTCTATGAATTTTAATACCTCATCCTTGATCAAAGTGTCACATTTTGACAGAAACGCCTAACAATTCAAACTATGCATATGGACACTAACAAAGGAGTACTCCTTTCTGCCAAACATGGCAGGATTTTTAAAGTCCATTGGGCTTGAAATTGACATTAGAGGTAGTCCTGATGTTTTGGTCCGTAGTGTACTACTGCCACTACCCTTAATCCCAGGACTGGGTGCTTGTAGAAATTTTCAGATCTCTTTGAAGGAACTTGATTACATCTGTCATTGTTCTTGGATGTGGGTGCCAAGAGTGCTAGGGACAGCCACAGAACCACAGACAGTTCCAAAACCCCCTCACTGATAGCCATAGCAAACTTGCCAGGCATTGAGGAGTGCAGAATATCCAGTAATTTGTGGACCCTTTCTTTTTTTTTTTTGGGCACTTATTTCCCTTGGAATCTCCCAAATGTCTGCCATCTGAGCCATGAGACCTACTGCTGAGGGACAGGAGCAGAGGGGGAAACAGGACAATCATCTATCTTATTTTGCTAGATATCAAAGAAAATGACTTATATCTATATTTGTCTTGGGAGCGATGTTCCTTTCTACCCCTTTCTGCTGATGGGATGGAGGAGTAGTCAAGGGGTTTAGTCCCTTCAGTGAACAATGAGCCCAAGAACTCAATGTAAGGATGCAGCTAACATGAGCTCTATCCAAAAGTAACCAGTTGGACATAGTGGGATCTTCTGACTAGGCTCTGAAGAGGTTCTTGTCAATCATGACAGTATAAAAGAACTCGAAGAAGGCCGCCTTCACTTTCTGTGTCCTCTTCGAGAAGTGACAGATTCCGCATTTGTCAGAGATGTGTTCCTCACACCAAGGCAAGAGAGGCACCTAGAGCAGGACAGTAGCCTTGAAAAGAGAAAGTGTTAAATGCCAGGGATTTAGTTTCAACCACAGTACCTAGGGTCCCTGTACCAGAGATATCCATAAACTATTAAGAAAAAAAAAGTATTTTGTTTGGGGGTTTCTTTGTTTGCTTGCCAACAGGCATTAAAGAAAAGTCCCAGTAACAATACTAATGACAGTATTACTGACTAGAGATTGCATGGTGCACAGAATAGGTAGACATTGCATGTATCCATCTCACTGCCATGGATGGTAAGAAGGAACTGGAAGTTCATTGGGTCCACTCAGCCCTTTATGACCTTTGGCATGGGGATACAAGGACACAGAGGGCATAAGTGCATCCCAAAAATGGACGCTGCTAGCCAAAAATAATCCAATCCTGTGTGTATGAGGGCACATGTGCACCAGGAGTGGAATCCATAGGTACAAATTACTTTAAAAGCAGCACTAATAATTTTGCTGTGAACAAACTAAAACAGCAATGAAAACGGCCAAGATCAGATGCTAGGTCTCAAATCTTTACACTACAATGTTTTTATGTTTCCTGAATTACATTTGAAGTTTCACACTTTCTTATGCTACCACCCTGCATGGATATAGTGTTCTGTAGTAAAACAGACTGGCAAAGAGAAGTGGCTATGCTCTACTAGTAGAGCTCTTTAAATCCAGACTGGAGTCTTTTTATAAAAGGATATGCTATCATATATTTCAACTGAAGTTATTGGGCTTTGTAGCATTTGGATTAAATAACAAAGAAAATTCCCTACCAAATCAAAAGTCAGTGTATGAAAATGGGGCCTGTATTAAGCAGGGTATCAGACTAGATGATCATAATTGTCACTTCAGGCATTAACATTATTAATCTGATCACTGAAAAATGCTTTAAAAAAGAATTAGGCCTCTTAACACTCAATTAGGGAGATATTTTCCCTATTTTATCCATGGAGAAACTGAAGTACAGAAATGAGGAAGAGATCTGCCTCGTGTCACACACAGTCAGTGGCTGAGCAAGGATTAGAACCCAGGACTCTTGAATCCCAGTCTCCTGCTCTAATGGACAGATCATTTCCGGCATTCAAATTGGGAGATGAAAGTGAAAGGGAAAAGAAGGGCAGTTTGATCAGCTCCCATTCTCAGAACAAACAGTTCTACAGTATTCCATTTTATCTTTCATCAGAATCATGTTTCTCAGTCAAACATCATAGATTCAAACTTTTGACACACCGGCAGTGAGGAACAGAGAGAGGAAATCATCATACAGAGAAACAAAGAAGAGATAAACAAAGCACAGAGCACACCCCCACTCAGGCCAGAAGAGCTTCTGGTGGATCAAAATTCTTCTATCCCTGACAGAAGCACAGAGGTTAGACACAGAAAAGAACTCTTAGCTCAAGCATATCAAATATGAGTTATTCGCAGCCCGCAATAGCTCAGTGGTTTGAGCATTAGCCTGTTAAACCCAAGGTTGTGAGCTCAATCGTTGAGGGGGGCCAACTGAGGGGGCCGTTTAGGGATCTGACGCAACTAAATTTAAAAAAAACATCTGTCCGGAATGGTGATAGGTCCTGCTGTAAGGGCAGGAGACTGGACTCAATGACCTCTGAAGGTACCTTACAGCTCTATGAGACAGGCGTATCTCCTCCAAAAAAACCCAAATCACCTCTCTCACTACTGGTAACTGAGGACACCTATGACCCGCCCTCTCCCAAACTGCGCATGTGTCGCTACAATGGGCAAGGCAGAGACTTAGATCTAAAACACGTAACTGATGACGATGAGCTCATTAACTTCACCTCTTCCAGTGCAGCCAGCACTCCGTGCCCATGGTCCAAGCGTACATGTGAATGAACATGTGTATTCTGCGTGTGGTGACCTGGTGCAGCAGGATACAGTTACACGTGCACAGTCTCTCTCACCTCCCAGGGTGGGACAGCTGCACGGTGGGGAGGCTTTGCCCGACTGAGCTGCACACTTCATGCCACCTGTCTGCGCTCCAGGCCCTGCAGTGCTGAGTGCGGCGCAGCAGCGGTTGCCCAAAGCGGAGGCACAGACATTTCAGCTGGGCTTAGGCCAGAGCTGCTCTTTGGGTGGCCTGGTTAGCACCCATCTCCCTGCCAGGGCAATGTAAGTGTCCCTGGGACGTTGGGCCGGGGGCTCCCCTCCTTTCATCTGCAGTTTCTGCTCCATTCTGCCCTTGGTCCTGCCCTACTCCATCCATAGTCAGTCCCACTGTGCCTCCCCGCCAACCTCAACCAGTTTACTCCTTTGCCTCCCCACCTCCGACCCCTCAGAGCAGAGAGACGTTCTCCTTCCCTCCCCGCCCTCTTCTCCCTAAGCCCTGCTTGGGGCTGCAACTGGGTGCTGGGCATTCCTCTGCCTACCCTGCGAGCCTGCTAGGAGTGAGTTGGGGAAAGGGGCACCCATTTTTTAGGCCCCCCAATTGGCTGGGGCCCCTGGGTACCTTAAATGTATACCTAATACATAATCTCTAATAATAAATAATTTTTCCTTTCTGATAGAAGTACATTTTCTTTGGTGGCCCTGAAAGCTATCAGTTTTCATCGTGGTCCTCAGTGGGCTTTGAGTTTGATATGCCTGTCTTAGATCACCCTCATCTCTCTCTCATGGCCAGTGCAAATTTTTCTCCATTGCACATTTTCTGATAATAAGGAGTCAAAGTCCCAGATGATTCACTTTCCATCCCTTCTACTAGAAGCAGTAAAGTAGCACTTTAAAGAATAACAAAATAATTTATTAGGTGAACTTTTGTGGGACAGACCCACTTCTCCCACGGAAGCTCACCTAATATTCTGTTAGTCTTTAAAGTGCTACTTTACTACTTTTTTGTTTTGATAGTAGATAGACAAGCATGGCTTTCTCTCTGTTACTATTCTACTAGAAGATTATTTCTTGGCTTGTATCCTCTCAGTGTCTGCTATTTCTCCTCACAGTCAGCCTCTATTTCCCTTTCAATACAATCTCCTAGTAATACATGTCACACTCCATAATTCTTCCCCCTTCACTGTTTTTGTGTCTCACCTTGAATTGTCACTTAGCCAAGCTAGACACACTTCTTAATCTTCTCCTTCTCAATCAGTTGCTCCAGTCCCTGATCATTATTGCTGCTCTCCTCCAAACTCAGCAAGTTGTCAACATCTTTCTAGTAATGCAGTGCCAAAAATTGGATGTAATATTCTAAGAATGGCTGCAACAAGAACATATAGACTGGGACTACTACTCCCTGCTGCATCACATGATGTGTTGGTATATGCAGCCAATAAGTTTATTAATATTTTTGTAGCCACATCACTTTGCAGATGAAGGGCTATTTTGTTACCTCTATACTTGGAGCATCCCTACTTTTTAGGTTTCTTTCTCTCCCACTGAGCATAAGTGTTCTGCACTCTTCTTCCCTAGTTGAACATGAAATATACAGCAATCAGGATTCCCTTTGCCTAGAAAAACTTGGGGAGAATTTTGGTTTAAATGAAAGAATTGGGAATTCAGACCAGTTTTGAGAACCTAGTAATTAGTTCAAGGGTGAAAAACCATAGAATATCCAAATGCTCCCCAAATCTAAAGGGAAAAAGACAATCTTAACGATGAGGCTAAATAACTGAACCATTTCCCTGTAATTCTCTGCAAGACATCATGTTGTCTTTTCAACTAAGGTCACAAGGTTTCATCATTGGCAATGATCCTTCCCCACAGCACACTCAGTTTTTCCTGGGATAAATGCTTTTAACGCATATGCTGCCAGATTCCGATGCCAAAGGCCATCACCATAGGATCCGAATGCCAAGCAGTTCCAGTAGCTGGACATCTAGATATTCTTAACCAATTGATGGACCTCTATACACAATCTCCACTATGCTGTGCATCTGTTAGAACAAAGAAACTCAAATGGGAAAATTATTAAGAGGGACTGAATCTGCTCTCACAATTCAGGGAGTGAATAAAAAGGGATCTGACAAAGTCTTCCCACCTTGCAAGTTACATTTATTCTACCCACTAAGTTTTCAGAAGTGTACACAAAAATGTTTCCCACTTTCTCACACTCACATAACTCCATTGATTTCCCATTCATATTAGGATCTGGTTGAAAACCACCTTTTTTTTTTTTTTTAAATACATCCTTCCAGGTGCTTCTCTAGCTAACCTCATGGACCTTGTCCATTTCCACTTCTTTCCCTGCCCCCTCTCTGTCTGGTCTCTTCTCTGGCTGCAGCTGTTGGGAGAAGAAGTTACTCTCCTTAGAGTAACTTGAGTTCTTCTAGATGTATTGTCCATATGGGAGCTCAGCTGTAGGCTGTCCATCTGCTCTGGATCAGAGACTGTAAAACATCACTGCAAGCCCCTGCCTGTATGGAGCAGTGATTTGTGCTCTGAACAAGAGCATAAAAGGAGGTGCGAGATCACCACACCTGTTCCTTCTCAACTGTGAAGTTGAAACTCCTCAGTAGAGGGGAAGGAAGGCGGGAGATGAAGCATCCATAGAGACAAAGAACTCAAGTTACTACAAAATAGGTACCCTCCTCCTCTTCAAGAATATGTTCCAATAGGCAATCCACCATAAAAGACTCATAAGCTACTAAAATGAATGAGGAGGTAGGCGCTGAGGAGGTAAGTTAGTTCAGGACAGTTCAAAGAATTGAATCACTAATGAAGCAGTCATCTCAGAACACAGGTTAGATGGTGCAATGCTGGAAAATATATGGAGCAAAGACCAAGTAGCAGTCCTTCACATTTCTCCTATGGGACAACTTTCAGTAAAAATTATAGATGTTGACTGAGCTTTAATGGAATGAAATATGAGGGGGGGGGTTCAACCCAGCATTTTCATAGCAGCTCAAAACACATCCCACAGCCAGTCTGTCTGTGCAAACTGGATGGCTTTTCTTCTCACCTAAAACTGATATAATTAACCTGGGAGAGGACCAGAATGGTTTACTCCTGTCCAAATAGAAAGCAAGGACCATTCTGACATCAAATGAACGAAGACTTGATGCTTCTCTGGAGGCATGATTATTGGGTAGAAAACTGGTTGGCAAACCTCCTGGTTAAAAGTTATATTCCAATGAAACCTTTGGGAGGAAATGAGAATGGGGACAAAGTATAACTTTGTAAAAGGTGGGTCCTATGGTGGGTCCACCAGGAGCGCTCTCAGCTTCCCAATTCATCTTGCTGATGTGACAATTGGGAACAAAGATCTGAGGGAAAGGTGCAGGAGGGAACAGGCCACCGTTCATTTGAAAAATTCCTTAAGGTGTTAAATCTGGGCTGAGGTGCCACTCATGGGGGCAGATGTTAAACAGGGAGAAACCTAGCTGTATAGCCCCTGGTGAAATCTGGTTGCTATAAGGTGGACCAAAACTGAGAGGCCCTGGATGGCTGAGTAGAGGACTGTGAAGGAGGCCAGATATACTTGACAGAGCTCACTGAGGAAGCCCTTTTTGAAGGTTCTAATTGGTAGTCCGAGATCTTAGAAAGAGGCATTTCTGAGGCTTCAGAAGAAGAGAGGGAGCACCAGGACAGAAAGTGTTTCCACTTTTGGAGTTAGTCTTGTGAGTTCTGAGCTTTCTGTGAAATAAGAGAAGTGACTGAAGTCTATCCAAAGAGGATAACCACAAGCTTGAGAACCACTGAGGACCCAGCCCCTCAGATTCAGGGAGAAGGAGTTGGGACAGATGAGGGTCTTTGGTGATAGGAAGTCTGAGGGACAAGCCAATGAGAGGTAGGGAGGTTTGAGTATTTGGCCAAGCAGGTGCTATGAAAAACAGTTCTCACTCCTTGTCAAAAGATCCTGAGAAACAGCAGTATTGATGGATAAGCATACAGATTATGGGGCCATAGCGGTATCTCAGCAGCCCCATTTCAGGAGAGAGACACAACTGTGAGAACCTGTACTTCTACGTCCACCCCCCCACACTTTAAAAAAAAAAAAAAGATAAATTCTGTACAAAGTATTCCTTGTGAAGTATTGTTTGAAAATTCATAATTTACTGACCATTAGTCTAGTAAAATGTGTGGCAACAGTGTACATAAAATTTAAAAATACTCTTTAAAAAAGACGTGAGATCCAACTGTGGAAACAATTTCAGATCAATTCCCCAGACACAAGAAGATTAGCCAGTATCTCAGCCAGGTGTTATAATCAAATGGACTAACACCAGTTAAGCAGCCATTCTTTGGCAGAAAGAAGGGGGTGAGCAAGATCTTCAAATATTGGCAATGCAACAGCTGGGATGCCCTTCAAGTGGTTTGGTATCAGCTAAAATGCCTTTTTATTGCTGACACAAGTCACCAGTGACTACAATACCGATCTGGAATCTTTGAGTATGTGGACAGAGTTAGTCCTTGTTTTTAGGGAGATTTTCCAGGGTATAGTGAACTTCTCTTGGAAGGCCTAAGGCCTTGAAAGAGTAGATTCTTCTCATGACCATTGTCATGGCCATGCTCCTGGGAACTGTCACAGATGTCTAGAACAGCTTCTGGGGAGGTTTTCAGAATCAAGTGTCCTTCAATGACAATAACCTGAAAGTGATCTTTCTGGTCCTGTGGCAAGCATTAAATAAAAAACATACACATTTCAAGCTGCAGTGTCATTCAGTGTAGGGGAAAGACACGTAACATGTCAAACCAGGGCTGAGCAAACTTTTTATGTGGGGCCCCACTTTTCAACCCTGCAGTTGGCAGGCTCCCTCCTCGCACCTGTCTAATGTAATTCAAACCAATGCAAATTTTGGTTATGTTCATATGGAAAAATCCCCTTTTGGCCTGTGTCAGAAAATAAGTATGTAGAATGTAAAAACTTTATTAATCGGTATATAAGTGTGAACACACACACACACACACACACACAGTAAGTTACAGATTTCAACGTTTTTAGTAAGATAGATGAGCCTGAGACCCAGCAGCCAATTGTGCTCCACCCCCTTATGAAACTTTATGCCCTTCATTGCTCACGCGTCTTAAACCCTGGGGAGAGCGGAGAGGCCTCTATGCATAACAAACTGTATGCCAACACTGCCAAATGATCCATGGTGAGGGTAAGAAACTCCTCTGCCTCCTCTACCAAGACAACACTGTAGATACCATATAAAATAAATAATGAAAAGAAACTACTAAAACAAATAAGAAAGTAAAGAGGAAGCGGTGCTAGTCTATACACTATCAAAACAAAAAGCAGTCAAGTAGCACTTTAAAGACTAGCAAAATGGTTTATTAGGTGAGCTTTCGTGGGACAGACCCACTTCTTCAGACCAGAACAGACTCAATATTTAAGGCACAGAGAACCAAAAACAGTAAGCAAGGAGGACAAATCAGAGAAAAATAATCAAGGTGAGCAAATCAGAGAGTGGAGCGGTGGGGGGGAAGGTCAAGAATTAGATTGAGCCAAGTATGCAGACAAGCCCCTATAGTGACTCAGAAAGTTCCCATCACGATTTAAAACATGTTTAAATGTGTTCGGCACATTAACACATGGTTTAAATCGTGATGGGAACTTTCTAAGTCACTATAGGGGCTTGTCTGCATACTTGGCTCAATCTAATTCTTGACCTCCCCCCGCACCCCTCCACTCTCTGGTTTGCTCACCTTGATTATCTCTCTCTGATTTGTCCTCCTTGCTTACTGTTTTTGGTTCTCTGTGCCTTAAATATTGAGTCTGTTCTGGTGTGGCTATGGTCTGAAGAAGTGGGTCTGTCCCACGAAAGCTCACCTAATAAACCATTTTGCTAGTCTTTAAAGTGCTACTTGACTGCTTTTTGTTTTAAATAAGATAAAGCATTCACAAAGTGAAGGCAGGAAGTGGAATGCAACACAGAAGAACTCTCCATGCTAAGTGGGAACCAGCTGAAAAAGAAGTTGAATGGTGGTAGACTTGCATCTCTCCATATGCCTTTGTTTGGAGCATGAGGTGTTGCTCTGCATAGACACAGGCCTGGTCACATTATTTTGCAGTCTCTGGGAGTACAAAGGCATGTACACATTGTACAGTGCAGCATGACCAACGTACCATAAGCACATGTACAAGAGCCTTCTCTGTAGCCTGTGCCACCTTGAAAAGCCTCGTCCTATATTTCAATCTACATAATTTCATATCTTGCACACTTTTCCCCCCCACACATAGACCTCACTTCCCATTACCTTTATTAGCATGTCAAGGCTGTTTTCCACTCTGACACTTCTAGTGCAGAAGGTGGGGGCCCACAAGAGGCCTTAAAAATTCCTTGCTTCTATTGGCTTCTGCTTAAAAGCTTCCAAACTCACATATTCTCTGACCTGAGAAGTAGGTGCCACCACCCAAGTGAGAAAACCCCTCTTTAGAATACAGGAAGACACAACTGGGAGGTCTCCCTGGGGGGCTACCCCAAGCTCTTAACCCTCCCTTAGGAGAGAGCTTGACACAAAGTGGAAGAAATTAAGCTGCAATCTGATAGCTGACCTTTTCAGTCTTAGGCATGCATACACACAGACTCTTCTCTAGGACACAGGAATCAAACCATTGCCTTAAAAAAAGGCGATTTATTAACAAAACAAAAGATTCACTTGATAAATCATACTTGGTTGCCAGGTGTTACATAGCAACATAAAAAGGTACATTAAAGCACAGAGAATTACTTCCTTGGGATTCAGTTTAAAAATTACAGGGGGGTACAGCAGCCAGCCTGAGAAGTACAGCACCAAATCCAAAATCAGAAAATAACCTGATCGCATCTGACTAAACATTTCCTTTCTACTTACACATCATTATGTTCAAATTTCTTTGAGGCCTGGATATTTACTGAATTCTCCAAGCCTTCTCAGGCTAAAACCATTTCTGTCTCTCCCTCACTCCAGCCACACTAAAGAAATACACCTTTGGCAGATAACTGCTTCAATTAAAAAAAAACAAAACCACACACACCTCTCTTCCCGTTGGTTCACCTGGCTGTTTGCCAACAGAGAACCCACTCTCCGTGGGTTTAACCCTTTACAGGCATTCATTCATGACAACACAGTGAACTGTTCATGACCATTTAAGTAAAGTACTACAAAAAACATACAAAATTGTATTTGCATTGTATGGCAGCTTACTTAGTGAAGACAGGAAAGAGGAAGGCATGAGAAAGAAGAGTCAATGAAAACACTCCTCCCTCACAGGTCTATAAATTTCTTTACTTATGCAAGACAGAATAAACTTAATAGTGTCCCCACCTAGACCTTGTGGGAATTGTGAATCAGATCCTAGGTACAACCAGGCTGATCAGAAGAGTAAGGGCAAGAAAAACAGGTGCCAAAGTTACAATGTGTAAACTACGGAAAAAAACAAAACAACCTTTCCGCAGATGTTTCTACACAGCCTGCTAACACATTCTCACACCCCTTGAATTCGCATTGTCAATGCAAGGTCACTACAGCTAGCTGAGCAAATTCTTTTTGAAATTATCTGCTCCAAAGAGTAGACTACATAAACTAGGCCATCTGATGGAGGAGAATGCCTTTCATGTGTGAAGCCCAGACCACTCCCATTTCCTCCACAGTGATACCAAATTCCCAGTAAGCTGGGAGATTCATGCTTCAAAGAGATGTATTCATAATACCCAATAATTTCCAAGGGCATTTCCATCAAAGATAACTTTACAAATAGGATTTTCATCCAGGCTTCTGTGACTGTATCAAAGCCCATTGTGCCTCCTGAATAAAAAGACTGAAGTAAGATGTATCCATATGTATTTACAACTGCTAAGAACCAAATTAAATGAGCACCATGCAGAAAACGGCTGTGCACATTTAAGATGTCCAATTACCTGCTTAAGTGCCGGGGAGCACGGAATGAGCTCTCCAATTCGGTTTATCCCAGCATTGATCTTCTTCTTCCGATGTCTCTCCACTAAGTAAAAAATACAAAGCTTTGTCACTGGGGTACTCAGAACAACACTGCAACTGCACACCTGACACCCATGTGCACTCTTAAATATATTACTTTATGCTTGTCACAGTTTAGTACCAAGAAGTATTCTGGAAACAAAACCAAACCAAACCCTGAACTGTTGAGTTCTCACTCAATGGAGTTTGCGAGCCATGACAGAGAAAGGGATATTTTAAAAGGCGAGGATCATCAGAAACACTCAATGAAAACAATGGCACATCATAAAAAAAAATACTTCATATTTTTATAGTGCTTTTCAGGTGATGAGTTTAAAGACCAAGAAAGTGTTTCAGCATTCTTTAGTAATTATTATTTCCATTTCAGAGATGGACAAACTGATCAGCACAAAAATAAAGCACTAGCTGCAGAGTGGGAATGAAACCTTGGTCTCCCATTCAGGTTCTCAGCCCTTAAAACCAGAAATGTCTGATTTTCAGAGGATGAAGCACCAATTCTATATGTGGTTGGGAGCGGAAGAACAGAGAACACAGTTCAGGCTCTGGGTGTGTGGAGCATCGACCATATGTTTTCACTGTCTTCCAGAAGAGCAGTTACAGTTATTACAGGGTCTAGCTATGGGTGGCAGTGAAGGGCTCACCAAGAAAATATTTTATGAAAATATTTCCACTTTATGGCCCTTATGGGAGAAGAGAAGGCCAAATTAGTTTTAGTCCTCCTGTGATTAATCTCCATTCAATAGCACAATCATGACATCTGTGGTTTAGAATTCACTAAGGGCAGCTATCCAAACTCACAAGACTTTCAAACGTGATCTTTTTAAGGTCTGTTAGCCTCCCCCTCTTCCCAGTGCAATCAGATGTTGCTCATCCACATGGGAACATGTTGAGCAGCTGTTTCTGCAGCCTATTCCAGAGATAACTTTTGATCTGTTACTCAGATCAAAGTTAACAAATGGCATGCAGTTTCTTCCCAGAGTACATAATTTGCTGACATGACACGATCCATGGGTCTTCCAACTGCCAAATCACCAACCAGAATTCACTCATATACCCAAATAGCAGGCCAGCAGGCCTCCATTATGGCAAGGATCAAGAGTTGCTCATGTTTCTTGTAACAGGCCACTTTACAGTGGAGGTGTGAGAGAAGAACAGAAATATGTATGTAGACAGGTTTAGTTACAGATATGCAGATTTACTACAAGTGGGACAATACATTAGTTTTACTACTTTCACTTTAGGTGAGTGCACTCTTTTTTAAACTGCATTTATCATGTCAGCATATCAATAACTATGGACAAACCCACAGAATATTTTTAAAATTTGTATTACAGTAGTGGCTAACAATCTTCTGTCTGGGGCTAAATTATGCAACCCCCTTTCCTCATCCAAAGAAATCCATACAAATGTATAGTAAGAGGCAATACCTGCCTGTAACAGCTTATGATCTAATCAGTGCAGAGAATGAATGGTTGAAAAAAGTATTCTCTCTTACTTTACAGATGTGGAACTGAGCCACAGGGAGTCACTGGCACTAGTTCAGCAGGGTACTTAAGTATGTGCCTAACTTTAAACACACAGTATTTTCATAAGGTACTTTCCTGAACTAAAGCCTAAATGATTTGCCCAAGTTCACACATCACACTTGAGGCAGAGTTGAGCCCTGATCTCCCAAGTCTCAGTCCCATACCTGGACAACAAGACTATCCTTCTCTACGAACAGTAATTGCAAAAAGATCCTCAAAGGGTTTAAAAAAATCCTACAAAGATGAAGAATGAATTACTACAGATTAAAACAGAGTGATCTGAAGAAGTGGGTCTGTCTCACAAAAGCTCATCACCTATTTTTGTTAGTTTTCAGAGTGCTACATGACTGCTTTTTTGTTAAGTTATAGACTAACAAGGCTACCTCTGTTACTAATATTTTTGTGCGGCTTATTGTGACATCCTCCAAGATACAATCTGAAACTGTGGGATAGCTGTGCCCCCTTCTCTCTCCAGCCTGGGTTGCCTTGCCATGCTTTGCTAACAACAAGCTACAGTCACTCAATCAATATTATGCAGGGACAAGCCCAGCTAAGTTGAATGAATGTTCCTCTAGGCTCCCATGAACACATCCTGAGACACTGGTAATTCCCTTCTGCTCTCAGCCTTGCAGCCCAGAAACATACGATCTTACTCTGCTCAAACCCTTTTCTTGAACAGTACAAACTCATTAATTAGCTCATCACATTGTCAAAAGATAGTGGACATAAAACAGCCTATGTGATCTGACCAGATTCCCCAGGCACTTTAGACAAACTCACTGAGCAAAGATAAAACAGTAAAATAAGTTTATTAACTACAGACAGATATTAAGTGATTACAAGTTTGAGGCACAGTGATCAGGGTTGGTTACATAAGAAATAAAAAGGTAAAATCACAGTAAATCCTGAACTTTTTTAGATCAAGCAAGATTTGAGTCAAGCCATGTTTCTCATCCTACTGGATACTGCAGGCAGAATTCAGTTCAAAGTTCATACTAGCTAGAAAGCTTTCTAGCTGGGACCATTCCTTCCCTCCAGTTCATGGAGGCTTCTCTCTGTCTTCCAAAAGCTCCTATTTCCAGGTTTTGAGATGGAGGCAAAAGGTAGTTCGTTCCTGATTGCATACTTGTAATACTTCCTTAAACACAGAATGTAGCTTCATATGTCCTGATACCTTGCTTAGTCATGGAGTTAAGCAATCCCCATTATGTAGCAATTGTCTCTTACTGAAGTGTAAGCCTCTTGTTTATAGTTCCCCTGCTGGTCAACGGCTGATGGTCACTTAACACCAGTCTGGGTATCGGCCATCTTTCTTGTAGCCACTGATTGTCTCCCAGACTCACAACATACTTTAGTGAAAACCATATAGCAAAATCTCGTAACTTCATATACAGTGATGATACATATAATTAAACAGGATAGTAACGTTCAACAGATCACGATTTATCAAAATGACACCTCACAGGACATACTTTGCACAAAATATACCAATCATATCAGAGGGTCACACACAATATGTAACAAATTTCACGACTACAAAGAATAAAGTCTATATATGAATTAAAGGTTCATTAAATTACAAATTCCAATGGGCTTGATAACTCTTCTTCAGTACTAAGCTCACGGTGTCCTAAGTATTCAACTGCCTAGCTAGAACAGTCTTGGTTTAATTAAAAGCTTCAAACAGGAAGTTCTCTGGAAGCAGGGTTTGCACCCCCTTCTGTGTCTGTACAACAACCTACACAAGCGTGCTACTTTTGACCACAGGTTTTGGGTGCCCTTATGTACATACTAAATTAATAATAAAAATAAAAACTAAAACAACTGTTAGGACAAAGTTTAAGCCAAGTTTAAATCTAAAGACAGACAAAGACTTGGCTCTTAAAAGCAATAATAATAATTCTCTCTCAGTGTGCTTTTTGATACATCGCAAAATTTGTTTAAAAAAAAAATTTAACTTCCCGCATTCCCCCTTACTGACCTGGCATGTTAGCCTCTCACAATAAACAGGTGTTAGTAAGGCTATCTGTAAGTGTAAAGGATTTTGCTGAAAGAATTGCAAAATAGTCCTTATTTGTAATACAGGGTAGCACGATATTTGAAGTAGAAGATTAACTTCATTCACATAAAACAAAAAAGTGAAAAAAGCAATCCTGTAGCACTTTAAAGACTAATATAGTTTATTAGGTGATGAGCTTTTGTGGGAAAGACCCATTTCTTCTGATCTGGAAAATTCAGGAATAGCTCACTGGTTAGGCCTTGTAAACCCAGGGATATGAATTCAATTCTTGAACAGGCCTTTCACAGGGTCTAGAGTAGTTCAGATTTAAATAAATTAAAAACAAAACAAAAACAAAAACACCCTCTCAGGGATGGTGATAGATCCTGCTGTGCAGGCAAGGGACTGGACTCAATAACCTCTTGAGGTCCCTTCCAGTTCTATGAGATATGTATATCTCCATGTTTTGGCTAAATCCACACTGACTGCTAGTCATCACTCCTTTATTCTCTGGGTATTTGCGAACAGAATGTTTTATGCATTGCTCTCATAACTTCCGAGGTATCAAAGTCAGACTGACTAGCCTACAGTTACCCAGCTCTCCCCATTTTAAAAATGAGCACTAGATTATCCCTTCTCCAGTTTTCTGGGACATCACCTGCCACCTGTGAGTTTGCACATATTATTGAACTATTATTGATAGAGGCTGCAAGATTTCTTCAACTAAGTCCTTCAGTGCCCTAAGGCATATATCAAGCTCTACTGATGTGAATTGATTCAAACTGGTCAGAAGATCTCTAACACGTTCTTTACTTATCCCCACCTGCATCACTTCCCTTTTATCATCTATGGTAACTTCCTGTGGCATCCAACCAGATGTTACTTTTTGCAATAAGACTGATAAAAAGTAGGTATTGATCTGCTCTCCCTTCCCATCACCTTTATTACTGGCTCACATTCTCCATTGAGTGGACCCACAACTTTCTTGGCCTGTCCTTTTTGTCTGACATGAAGACCCCCTTTTCTCTCCAACATTCTTTGGCAGATGTAAGTCATTCTTTGTCTTGGCTTTCCTGATTTTATTCCAACGTGCATGGGATAGTCCCATGTATATTTCTTTGGTGACATGCCTCTCTTTCCATTTCCTGTATGGAATCATAAGACTGGAGAGGTCTTCTAGTCCAGTCCCGTACATGCAAGACATGACTAAGTATAATCTAAACCACCCCAACACTTTATTGCTTAACCTGCTCTTAAAAACCTCCAGTGATGGAGATTCTACCACCCCCCTACACAATTTATTCGGGTGCTTAGCCACCATGACAGTTATTTTTCACAATGTCCATCTTAAATCACCTTGGCATCAATTTAAGCCCTTTGTTTCTTGTCTTATCTTCAAAGGTTAAAGAGAATAAATTTTTCTTCCTCCACTTTGCAACCACTTCTATGTGCCTGGAAATTGCTATTTCCCCTCTTCCCTCAGTTGTCTCTTCTCCAGAATAAATTAACCCTCTGTTTTGTCAATTTTCCCTAATAGGTCAAGTTTCCTACATCTTTAAATATTTTTGTTGCTCTTCACTGGACTTTCTCAAACTTGTCCACCTCTCTCCTGAAATTGGACCCAGAACTGGATATAATACGCTAGGCTAAGGCCTGAGCTGTGTGGACTAGAGCAGAAGACTTACTTCTCATGTCTTTACACTTCTACTAATAATCACAGAATGTTTGCTTTTTTTTTTTTTTTTTGTTGCACACAAGCAAGACGCTGTTGATTTACATTTAGCTTGTGACTCACTATGACCCCCAGATCGCTGTCTGCAGCACTTCTTCCTAGGTAGTCCCTTCCCATTTTCTACGTGTGCAACGGATTGTTCTTCCCCAAGTGTAGTATTTTGCATGTGTCTTCAATGAATTTTATATTTATTTCAGACCATTTCTTCAGTTTGTCCAGATCATTTTGAATTTTAATCTTATCCTCAAAAGCACTTACAACCTCGCCTACCTTGGTATTATCTGCAAAACTTTGTAAGTGTGCTCTCTATGCCATTATCTAAATCACTGATGAGACTCAGAACTGATCACTGAAGATCCCTACTCAATATGCCCGTCCAGCTTGACTGTGAACCCCTGATAACTAATCTCTAGGAATGGTTTTCCAATCAGTTATGCACCCACCTTATGGTATGAGGATTACCAGTGGGCTTACTGATTAACCATACCTTGCCAGTTAACTCTGGCAAAGGCCAATAGTACCAGGCCAGAGCAGCCCTTGCTGTGATGGAGCTAGGCAGCGGAACTTTGGCCATGGTGGGGCCAGTGATGGGCTGGACAGCAGGACCTTGGCTGAAATGGTTAACTGGTTAGGCGCTATTGTTTAACCAGTTAATCATTTTAACATCCCTAAATCCCATCTCAGAATATTTAACCCAAGACCTTTAAAAGTTAAAAGGCAAACTGTGGGTCAGATGCCTCCCCTGACCTCCATACAGTTTATATGCTTATTCTCAAAATATACTCTCATTAAAACAACATCTGATTTTGCTTATATCTTCCTTTAGAGCTGGGATATGAGTGAAGGGTCACACTCAGAGGGCCTCTTCTGTTTATCTAAAGGTAATATTTCTATTACTGCATACATTTTCCATAATCTAAGCAACTTAAAAAATGGTTATGGCTGTTCACAGAGCAGCCCTGCTGCAGGTGTTCCATATGAGGCTCTGAAGTCTTTTCATATAATACACTACAATAAATGGACCCTTCCCTATTCCAAAGGCACTGATCCTTATATGCTATCAAGCAGATTGAAGTAAAGAATTCAGAGATGTGCAGCTCAACAAAACATGCCAGTTCCTACCTGCATTGTGTGTCTCCCGGTTTTTCTTTCTGTAATAAAAGAGAACAAAATAAATTATGTGAAATGAAAGAAAAAAAAGCCAACTCCACATGATTATTTCTTTAATGTTTTAAGGCACTCTCATTGTTAGGGTTAAAAAATGCATTTAATACAAACTTCTGCTTTCTTGACAAGAACGAACATGGGGATGAGAGAAATGAAAAACTATAAAAATCCACTAAAGTGGCACTGGTATGGGAGTACATTATATTAATGATCTCTGAGAAAAGATAATCAATGTTCAGACTAAATGGATGAGAGTACAATAACACGTATTCTTTGCATAATTGGTGCAATTTATAAATGTATAGGGGCAGGGATGATTTCTTCCTGTGTATTTATATGGCACCTATCACAATCAGGCCCCGGCGTTCCCTGAAGTCTTTGGGAAACTATCGCGATACAAATAAAGATGGTTTAAAAAACTAAACAGATTTCTGACCAGTGGGAAAGCTCATCTCATGAAAAAGCTGCACTGAACAGAGCTCATTCCATTTTGTGTACAAATAGCCATGCTATCTTACTAGTTCCAGGCCTCACTGGCACAGGTGGAAAAGAAACAAGTTACTTAATTTACAGTAAGCTCAGTCCTTGAAGACATTTGTCCACGTAGTTCACATTCTAGGTGCACGTGCCCTATGGAGTGCACAAGATTGGATTCTTTTGACCAGCAATGTCTGTTGGAGCTGTGACTACACCTTGCTGAGAGCAACCTGAATGTAGCAAAGACTTATTGTTGATGGCGGGTGTAAGAATCAGAAACACCCTTCATTGAAATTACTTTTTTTGGAGCTCTCAAACATCTCAGACTATGAGAGTGTTTTGAATAAGCCTTGCATGCGTGGAACACTTGTCTGGAAGGCAAAAAAACCCATTAATATTCCTATCATTTACGGGCATAGCTGCCTCATCAGCAACACAAACTTGTCAACCTCCCAGAAAAAATATAGAAAAATTAACATTAAACACTAAAGATAATTAAGAGCTACGGAGTAATAGTTGGAATACGGAGTAATAGTCCTGTCTCGCTGTCATGGCTAGTAAGATGGAACTAAGTCACAGATGAGACTCGCTCTGCCTTATGTGCCCTTGGTTAGAGGCATGAGGCCATACAGGGACCCTGCACAGCCCCAGGAATTTGCCGGCCAAAAGATTCCCGTCTTGCATGCACAGATGCATGTGCCCTGAGTGGGAACCATGGGGACAAATACTCAAAGAAGTTCAACTGCTTGTGAGGTAGGGGGAAAACGCAGCAGATTTCAACACCCACTTTTATTCAGCAAAAGGCTGTGGTCTAGATTAAAACAAGCCAAGTCCTCAGGTCAAGAAAGAGCTATGCATATGTTTAAATGCCCTTCCTGAATCAAATACCTCACACAAGAATAACCTTTTCCATGTCTTTTGCCACCAAATGTTTTCTGCTGAGAGAGGGAAAATGGACGCTCATTTGCAAATCTTGTTCAAATCTCATTGTTGAGATAATCCCATCCAGGTCCTGCTCCCACTGAAATCACCAGGAGGAGGATCAGGCCTTGTGCTGCTGGGTGCGTTATCTTTCGGATACTTCATAAAACTGAGGACCTGGTGAAATCCCATCTCGGGGAATCACAAACTCTTCTCTCTCTCTCTCACACACACACACACCTGTCTTGTCTTCTCCCATAAATTTGAGAGAAACACTGCCTTTCCCCCTCCCACTCCCCCAAACCTTGAAGCCTACGGAATGATTGTTCACGTAATTCTTCCCCCATGTCTTCCCTCTACTCTTTTTTTGACTGCTGGGGAAAGCACCAGCACCTTCCTTGTCACTGAAAGCCATAAGCTGAGTATCATCTTCAGCCTGGAGCTCTCTCTAGGTCTTTACATCCAGGCTATGTTTAAGTCTTGCAGATTCTTTCTACATAACATATCTAATCATCCACCCAGCTAAATCTCTTATCCAGGGTCTCATCTCAGTTACTCCAATATTCTTCTCTCCAATGCTGACAAATGCAAGGAGGCTTATATGGCTATATGGACACAAGAGCCCAGAGCTGCTCCTTCTTGCTGTTGGAAAGATCCTGGCTGAATGCCTGTATCTTAGAATAGTTTATGTAACTATTTGTTCATGGAAGCCTCATAACTGGAGATACAAAACTGAAGCATGACAGAGGAATAAACATATGACCAAACCGGTTACTTCTAGTTACTTCCAGAGCCTGGTTAGGTGGTATTGGTGCTCCTGCACGGACGACCAGGGAGTTTGAAGTGGGGGTGGGGTTAAAAATCTAATGTCCTTAGCAGGAAGTTATTTTTATCTACCCACTTATAAGTTGGCAGGATAGAGTCCGGGGGTCTACCAGAGCACCTCGGCCAGGTCCAAGAGTACCTCACTGATAGGGACATGATAGTAGACATGAGCAAGCACTCCGAAGAAGAAAGACATTACCTTTTCCAAAGCTGCTGTTCAAGATGTGTTGCTCGTGTCCGTTCCATGATCCCACCTCCGTTCCCCACTGTCAGAGTTTCTGAGCGAGCAGGGAGTTGGTAATGCCCTTTACACTGTGCCAAACAGGCACCATTCCAGAGACATTGAGGAGTACCTCACTGATAGGGAACGCTATCTTCACCGACACAGAGGTCTGCAGGAAATCTAGAAGTTTGTGCTGTTACTCTTTCACTTCCTCCACAGGGATCTGTAGGGAGCCCACAATCCTGGGGAACAGTTCTTACAAATGTTTGAAATTGTCTGCTGATGCAAGAGGTGAAAGCATGATTTCCTCCTTTTCCCTTGATGAGGCTAAGCAGAGAGTGCTGGTGTAATCTTCTCCTCTGTTTTCTGTTCCTCCAAAGGAAGTGGATTACCTCTGGTGGTAGAGAGGTGGATGAGAATGGTGATGTCAATGCCTTTGTTCTATGGAGGCTTTGGAAACCATGCTTTGTACCTAGCACGGAGATCCAGGTGTGGAGGGACTGGAAAGACAGTTACTTTTTTTTGTAACTGGTGTTCTTCAGGATACGTTCCTCATGTTCATTCCATATTAGGTGTGTGCTCATCACATGCACTATTTTCCCCAGTATCTGCAGGGGACTGGCTCTGGTGGCCTCTGGAATGGTGCCTGTTCGGCACAGTGCAAAGGGCATCACCAACTCCCTGCTCCCTCAGAAACTCTGACAGTGGGGAAAGGAGGTGGGATCATGGAATGGACAAAAGCAACACATCTTGAACAGCAGCTTTGGAAAAGGTAATGTCTTTCTTCTTCGGAGTGCTTGCTCATGTCTACTCCACACTAGGTGAATGGAAGCAGGTGGAAGCTCAGTGTAGATGGCAACACAGTTTTGCTGAACCCAGCATCGTCTTTGGCCTGGAGACCTCAGAGGTGAACACCCCAGTCAAGGTGTAAGAATTCCGATATCAGCTTGATGGAGTGATAGGTGGTGTTGATCAGAACTCCCTTTAGGACTTTCCCATAATCAGTCTACCAACTCAGTAAGGTATCGCTGGTGGAAAGGTAAAAATCTCTCTCCTGTGATCAAGGTATCGGTAGACTTGGATACTCTGGCACCTCAGGTAAGCAGCCACCACCACCACCACCACACATATGGTAAAACACCTATAGTTTGCACCTAGGCCAAACAGGAGAACCATAAACTGGTAGTAGGCAGAACCCACCATAAAGTGGAGAAAGCATCTGTGACCCTAGAACAGCACTACATGAAAGTACATATACTTCAAGCTGAGGGAGGCATCTCAGTCTCCTGGATCCAGGGAAGGAATAACAGAAGCCAGGAAGACCATATGGAACTTCAGGTTTTTTTAAATATCTGTTGAGGCCTCGCAGGTCAACAATGAAACAGAGGCTGCCCTGAGCCTTTGGAATTATTTATATTTTATATATATATATGGACTAAAACCCCTGTTCCTGTACGCTAGACAATGCACTTAGCTGTGGCAGCCCCTGAATCTCCCACACAAGGAAACATGTGGATGAGGGAGGAGGGTAGGGACTGAAAAGAAAGTGAAACGGATAGCCCTGTGACATCATGTTCAGGACCCAATGGTATAAGGTTATAGCTGTCCACGCAGAGAGTAAAAAAGAAAGTCAAGGGGGAAAAAAAAAAAAAAAAAAAAAAGGAGGTACATGGGTCTGAAGAACAGTTTGACCAGTCAGCCTTAGGTGTACCCTCAAAATTATTTCCTGGCTCCCTGCTTATTATGGGTTGAGCCTGATAGGACAGAGGCAGAAAGTAGGTGGTGCGGACAGTGCTTGTAGCTCCTACTTTTTGTGTGAGGTGGCTTCCTTCCTGGCTGGTTCCCTTAACCCTGAGACTACTGTGGCTTAAACTACTTATGTCTTGGGTGGGGATATTCAGTCCTAGGGTCTTAGTGTAGTTTGTGAGTCCTTAAGCCCATGCAGTTTGTGTCCATTTGCTCTGCAAATGCAGCTCAACTATCAAAGTGGAGGTTCTACACTGACTGCTGCACTGCTGCCAGCAGGCCAGAGTGAAGCAGCCAGGATACCCACCAGGCCAGAGTGAAGTAGCCATAGCACAAGCTGCAGAGTCCAACACATCAGAATCTGCTTGGAGGGCTGCTCTAGCAAACACTGTGCCCTCCTTGAAGATTGCTCTGAATTCCTTCTTCGACTCTTCAGGGGGTGACTTCTCAAATTTAGGTATGGTCCCTCACGTTGAAATCACAGGAGCCAAAGAGAAGATGGTGTTTGGCCACCTTCAACTAAATGCTAGAAGATGAATGAAGTTATGTCCAAACAGATTAAGTCTCTTGGAGTACTTATTTTTTGAGGTAGGCACAGACTGGCCCTTTCTGGCCCTCTGACTGACTGCCTCAACCACTGGGGAGTTACCAGCCTGGTGGGGGTAAAAATACCTGTAGCCCATTTCTGCCAAAAAGTATTTCTGCTTGGCCCTTTTTGAAATGGAGTGCAGAGAGGAGGGCTGTATCAAAGGGTATTAGTGATCTTTAACACTCCATGCAGGAGCACAGCCACCTTAACGAGCAACAAGGAACACGGTACATCAAACAAGGCATCCAGCGGCTCCTTCAGCTCCTCTACATGGAGGCGGATGTTGAAGGTAACCTCTTTCAGAAGTTCCAGATGTACCTTAGTGTTGTCTTGTGGAACTGGGTGAGCAGGATCCATAACGGCCTTGTCCAGATACGACAATGATGCGGTCGATGCCTTGGGATCTACCCTGCTCCTGCGGGCTTTTCCTCCACGACCTCATGAGCTGGAGGATGGGATCCTGTCCTCAGTGGCCTGCAGCTGTGGGGGAGGACAGGACACTGAGGCTGATAGCCTCTCCGAGTCCCTGTTCCCTCAAAGATAATTGGGTGACCTGAGAAGGTTGTGTAAACCCCTGGGGTTTCATGGTATCATGGTGTAGTACCCAGAGGCACTGAGACCTCATCTGGGGTGAGTGAAGTGTCTGCTCTACAGCGTCAGCTAAGAGCCAGCTGGCCTTTAGCTCATGTGGTAGAGTGCAGGGCTTTAGACCCTATGCTTGCAGGTTCTCTCTCTGGGGCTGGCAACCCAGGTCTGTCAGCATTACAAAGGCATAAACCCTAAGCATCTGGACTGTGAAACCGTCTGAGCAAGCAAGGCCAGCACTGACAATATTAGAATCCCCTGTCCTGCCTGAAGGGCCACAGGAGTTGATAGCACCTCTATATACAAGAAGCCTTCTTCGCTGCCCAGCATGGTAGGCATGTGATGTGACAGGCTAGACCACTTGGTTTCAGCTGGGACCTGACTCTCAAATGGAGGTGGTAAGCTGCCCATCACTGGTCTTGGTTTTCCTCTGGCCCTCTTCTTTCCCTGATGGGATGTAGACCTTCCCTGCATGGACCTCTTTGGTTTTCTGACCAGAGTTGGGGCAGGAGATCAGTGCTGGCTTGTAGACAGTGCAAGCAGGGTACTCTAGACCAATGCTGCAAAGCTCATTGTTGAATCTGGCCTCTGAGCTGGTGCCAGGGTTAGTGCTATCTCCATTAGTAGCGTCCTGAAATGAATGTCTTTTTTTTGTTCAGAGTTTAAAAGGTTTGTAGATGCAGTGCTTGTCACGAACATGCTCCTTGCTCAGACAACTTAGGTAACTATTGTGGGTACCAATGTGTTCTTGCACAGGACACTTGCACAGATAACAGAGCTTAAAGCCCGTCGATTGGCGTGTGACCTGTCCAGGCTGATAAACTACCATACAACAGACATATTAATACTACTTCCCTAAGGGAACAGTCAAGTATGAAAACTATTTACACTAGAAAAAATGCATTCACACAGAAACAAGGGACAGAATTGGTCAGAAGCTGCAAATGTTCCAACATCAGCAATGTCAGCAAGAAAGAACAGAGTGGTGGGAAGCCAGCAGCACCCCTCATACCAAGCCTATTAGAAGCCACTCCAGAGTGCAGCAGAGGCAGTTTCCTATGTATACTGTTGAGGATCAAACTTTCAGCTCCAGTGCATGTGGCAAGCACAAACACCTAATATGGAAAGGACACGTGCATCATGCCCATAAGGGCCAACACACGTGCCTTGGTTTGGTTCTGGTTTCTGACGAGCAAGGATGGGTAATGGATGCCTCCTCTGTAAGTCCCATATATGGTAGAAGGATGGATTATTCCTCTTCCTCACTAGAGAAGTGAGACAATCCTCAGAGGGGAAAAGGAGAAATGCTATGACTCCAAAGAAACATGAGGTGGGGGGAGCTTGCCTCTGAGTAGTGGTGACTCAGGCGCATCAGATACCGCCAGATCTTTAGGGTACTGAACTCCTGTGGAGGAGGGAAGAGCATCATGGGCATCTGTGGTTGTGTCAGTACAGAGGGGATGGTGCATTCTCTGGAATGGCCAGCAGATGGAATTGAAGGCTTACTCAGTGCCAATGCCTTCCCTGGTGCCGAGGATCTTGCCAGTTCTGGATAACGTATCAAAACTGAGGGCTTGTTCAAAGTCACAAGTTTGGTCAGTGCCGAAGGTTATATCAGTGCTGCGGGCTCCTTGATGCTGCAGGTTTGGTACGTTCCAAGAGAGGTACCAGTGCTGAGTGTGTTGTCTGTGCAAAAGCATCTAAAACTGATTGGACTGGGGCAGTTGGTACCATTTTTGAAGGTCTCGCACTGTGCTCTTTGGTGCCGAGACATACTGCCGTCACCTATGGGCCTACCTATTTGAGGTACTTGGATCTGTTTTAGCTCCACTGCCACAGGCGCTCAGGTAGTCGTGAGAGCTATGTTTCGCTCCTGAAGATGCCAAGGCCACCTACCTCACAGGGAATGGTGTTCTGCCAGGTGATTCCTTACAGGTAGATGTGGCAAACAATTTCTTCCCATCTGTGTGAAAGAGGGTTTTCTTTTGGAAGGAAGTGAGGTGTGAGTGGGGATCAGCTGATGATCTAGTTGACCAGGAGAAGTATCAGTCAGATGTCTTGGTCCTTTCAGGCCCTAGCAGTTAAGTTCTGATGAGTGCATTTTTGTGTGATGTGTTCTTCACTGCTGTAGTGGAGCACTGTGGATGGCCATTATTCAGAGCTATGGTCTCATGGCAAGAAAGGCATCTCTCAAACCTGGGTGATCCAGGTGTAAGTATGAAGGAAAAAGCTTCCTGGCTGGGAAGAGCAGGAAGCAGAAAAATGTATTTGAAGATAAAAACTAAAAAGGAGAGAAGAATGAGGAAGAAAAAAAATGGAAGAGGACAATGAAAAGAAACTACTAACTACTATGCTCAACTGGGAAGGAGAGTACTATCTGATGATTCAGAGGCTAGAAAGGCTCTACTCCAGATTCCATCCCAAAGGCAGCTGAGAAAGAACTGCGGGTAGTTAGAGCACACAGAGCTATATATAGATCCCACCTCACAATGCAAGACGGGGAGGACTGCATGTGTGGTCCAAAGCTACCAAAGACCTCTGATCTCAGGTGCAGGGGGTGGGGCAGCATGTACACTCAACTCTCGTTTAACGAGTAATCTACTTACAAGTACTCACTAAAATGAGGGACACGTATACTTACAACTGTTCACTATGAGAGTGAACTTCCCCGCTCATATGAGCCAGCTGCAGGGTCCCTGGCCAAGGCACGGGAAGACCCGCAGGGCCTGCTCTCACCATTCCCCTGTGGCAACTCCCCATACCCGCGCCCGCCCCGCCCAGTCCCAACATTCCCCCAGCCCCCCACGCAACCCTCCCCAGCCCACTCCCAACATCCACCCCACCCTGTTCCATTCTGAAACCCCGCCACCTGCACTCCCCACCCCAGGTACCTCTGCTGTAGCCAGGAGAAACAAGCCCCCACTTCCTCCACCTGAGCCGCCTGCAGGTTTTAACCCTCCCTCCCGCTCATGGCCCCAAACTGCCCCCAGCCTTTAACCCCCTCCCAATCCCACATTCAATTACCTTTCAAAAGCAGCGCCACCTGCTGCCACTCCAAGCACTTGGAACCAACCAAAGACTTTTACACCTCTTTTAATAGGAATTTAGTATCCCTCTTATGATTTTTTGCCTACAAGCAAAAAGTTAGGAACCAATTGCGCTCATACAGTGAGGGATGAGTGTATAGTGGAGCAGTCATGGAAACATCACTCAAAGAAGAGCTTGTCTGCCTGCTGCCCTGTAGCTAACCAGAGGCTTTCACTTATGTTGCCAAGGTATGTAGCCTTGGACAGATGGGCTAGCAGTACACAGGCAGAGAGAGAAGCTCTATAGAATTTTCAGGTGGCCATAAGATGCCAGTTAATTGGCCACAGATACCTACCGATGCTGCTTCTTCATGGGAGTCTCATTCTCTGTCATCTCTGGCATGGTTTCAGAGGGAAGGACCTGAACAGAAGTGGGCAAAGGAATTAGAAAATACAGACCTCCCAAGAACTCTATTAGCATTAAAAAGTCAGCTCAATCTTCAAAGTTTCAAATTTAAGTTCAGGATTTGTATGAATGAACCAAGAATTCCAATGCCTTAATTTAGTAGGTTTGTAGCAAAAAGCACATCAAGAGAGTAATTGCCATCTCTGTAGTGCACTGCGTTTCCCTTTGATATACATGGTTGAAGGTGGGCTGAACCATCTTCACCTCACCATTCCCCTTGAACCAGATGAAGGCCTCTCTACACAGTTCAGGGGCCTGCACTTGGGGAAGGACACAGTCTCGGCAGGAGGAGTGAATAGGCTGTAATGTATAAACATTTAAATTATATTCAACAAACAATTTGAAAATTTAATACACTCTCCTGAAGCTTGTGTGTCTCAATTAACACTTGGCTAGAGCAGGGAAACCCATAAAGCAAAACAAAATATACATCTAAGTGAAACGCTGTACAGATATGCACTGACCAAGTGGAGGGGCATGGAAAAAAGTTAATACAAAAAATATTGAAAAGGTCAACGACTTTTTTAAAAAAAAAATCATTTGACTTAAGATAAAAAGATAGTTCAAAGATTGTTTTTCTTATCTGGTTATGTTCCTGGTAGGTGCTGAATTATGGTCCCAAATGAGCAAGATATTTAAACAGAACAATGCACAGTCCCTCTGCTTCAGAAATCAGGACCTCTTATTTCTATGTATTTCATAACTTTAAACCCTCTTTGTTGGGCTTCATCCCCTTTTTAATATTAATGGCTATGTCTACACTAGCCCCAAACTTCGAAATGGCCATTTTGAAGTTTAATAATGAAGCACTGGAATACATATTCAGCACCTCATTAGCATGCGGGCAGCCGCGGCACTTCAAAATTGACGTGGCTTGCCACCGCGCGGCTCGTTCATACGGGGCTCCTTTTCGAAAGAACCCTGGCTACTTCGAAGTCCCCTTTTTCCCATTTGCTCATAGGAATAAGGGGACTTCGAACTAGCCAGGGTCCTTTTGAATAGGAGCCCCATCTGAACGAGCCACGCGGCAGCGAGCCGCGTCAATTGCGAAGTGCCACGGCCGCCCACATGCTAATGAGGCGCTGAATACGTATTTCAGCGCTTCATTAGTAAACTTCGAAATGGCTATTTGCATGGCCATTTTGAAGTTTGGGACTAGTGTAGACACGGCCAATAAGAAATTGGTCTCTAAAGAAAAAAGAATGATATAAAAAGGGTGTTTGAAGTGGCATTAGAAAGTCATGTGTGAAGCCAAGAACAGAGTATCTCACATTGTCAACTAGGCATGGTAACCCCTGGCACACATGCCAAGCGTGGCACGTGAGCCGATTTTCATCGGCACTTGAGGCAGCTCAGCCCTGCTCCTCCTTTCCCATGCAGACAGGAGCTTGCTCAAAGCCATGCTGCCTGCGGATTAACAAAAGAACCAGCACCTAAAGGGTAAAGTTCTGTATTTTAATTTATTTACTAGATAAGCTGCTGTAAGTAGGACTCTTAGAGACTTTAAAAAGTATCACTGACACTTGGCCTGTACACAGAGGTCAAAAGGCCAAATTTCAGCACTGTGCCTCTGAGAGGCTGCTGATCCCTGCAGTAGATCTTTGTGTTGCTGCTAACATCCTTTCAACCACCAACCTGTATCGGGAATTCTTCACATGGATTCTCAGACTCCTTCTAGCTTCACCTTACATCAGTTTCTGATCCTGCCACATCAGGTTCCACTGGCAGACTTCTTATGTTTAACCTGTGTGTTACTTTTCAGGAGAAAAAGAATGTTATATAAAATCTGGACACCAGGCAATGTTTTGAGCTTCTGTAACTTTACTCTGATGATACTGACTGTACAATAAGAAAGCATCTGACTTTTAGACTAGAGATGTAAAATGCTGTTTAATTGGTTAACTGGCTAAATGCCAGGTTTAACCAGTTAAACTGGCAGAGGGGCAGCTGGGGCATTGACAGGGGCTGTTTTGGCCAGGCTGGAGTGTTGGGGGAGGGTGGAGTGGTGTGTTCCAGCATGGGTGGAGCAGCCCCCATCCAGAGTGGCCCTGGGCGCACTGTGGATTAGGGGTGCTCCAGCCAAGCTGATGCACCCTCCATCTGCGACGGCCCCTGGGTGCGCTGGAAGTCTGAGGATATTTCCCTAAAGTCATTCTGCACGTGGACAGTGTCTGGAGCAGGTGGGGCCAAGGGGGCTCAGGGCCAGGGCAAAGAGTTGGGGTGCAGGGTGAAAATTGATTGGATGTGATGTTCAAAAGCATTGTTACATCCACACAGAGAAGTGTCACCAAGTTTAACCCAAGACCTTGCAAGCTTGGTCAATGATTGAAATGTGTAACTTTACGTTCTTTATTCTACAATTTCAATCTTCCTGCACTCATACACAATCCCAATTTTTTTCACATCTGGATTTCTTCTGAGGTTTAATGTAGAATTATTTGTTTAAGGTCAGAGTTTTTAAAGGCTTGCAAGAATAAACAGTGTTGCCAATTTAGTTGGCTGTATCTTGGCAATTTCATCACATGACAATCTTTAATTACATAAATCTTCAATTCCTGGAGACTCCCAGAGATTCCCGTATGGGTGGCAGCCCTAAATAAGCAATATTTCCGACCCCCCTCAATATTTCCAAGTGTTTTTATCTGTAGCACACAGAAATAAATAAAGGACACAGGCAACTGGTTAACACGAATAGCACATCTTCCTAACCAATTCATCCAAAGCTCATTCCAGATGTTGACATCTTCCTGGAATTTTTGCAGAACAGGGAAGAGAATCTTATGAAGTGCACCTATTGAGTCAGTTACATGTAATCTTAAATGTTTTATTTTTGTAGATGCCAATGAGAAATTACAGCAAGTTTTCATTTTCACTGTAATTTCTATTGATATGCAATAACACCATATTTTTGCCTCATACCTTACAACCCAAGACATGACTAAAACCAATAAGCCCCTGGAGAGCTACAAGTATTGAAGATAAGGGCTGTGTAAGATAAAATAAAATGCCATCTGCAAAGATGTTGTTTTTGTTCGATGGTTTTAGTTTTGGATCCCATAACATTTATAGCAGTGGTGGCCAACCTTTTTTCATCAGGGGCCACATAGCAATTTTTTGCATGTTCTCGGGGCTGAACACAAAATAGCCCCAAATCCACCCCACCCCAGGCTTAACCCCTCTCAGCCCCAAGTCACCCTTCCCGCCCCCCAGCCCTGGGAACCAGAGGTGGTGTCAGTGGCAGCAGCATCTGGAGCCAGAAATGGCTCCTTAAAGAGCCACATGCAGCTCTGGAGCCAGAGGTTGCCAACCCTGTGCCCCATAGCTGGCTATCAAAATGGCACCGTTGCCAGCTTTGTGGGCCAGATGAAAAGGCTCCATGGACCAGATTCTGGCCAGTAGACCATGTGTTGGCCACCCTGATTTATAGGAAGTCCAGACAGCTGCTTTGTAACTAGAGCAAATAATAGTAAATTTGGACATTCTCATTTTGCTCATCTTTACAAGGTTTCACTTACTAGACTACTAGCTTTTGAGTCAAGTAGAAGATATTCACTTATTTTTGTAATCCTGGTCATTATGTGCAAATTAATTAACCTATTAAAAATGGTCACTCAACCCATCTCACGACATTCTCTGTTAGAGATGTTAAAAGTGAACCAGTTAACTGATTAGCCTCATCAGCTTAGGGCAAGGCTTACGAGTTACGGTTGACCAGTAGAGACTGGAGCTGCTCCTCACCCCCATGGGGCTGCTCCAGCCCTGTGTGGCCTTGCTGCAGGCAGGGGTGCTCCAGCCTGACTTCTTCCCCCATTGATCAGTCAACTTAACGTTTAACTGGTTAATTGATTAAACGGCATTTAACTTCCCTATTCTCTGTATCAACACACACCAACAAATCTGTTTCTCCAACTGACTGATTGAATGGCTGCAATTTAAAATTCATCATAGGCTGGTTTTATAGCCATCCAGCTGTGGGGTTTTCTAAAGCTTTAAGGTGTTCATTCATAGCCCTTTAAATCTGGGTTCTAGATAACAGATCTTCAAATTTATTTGAATAATTTTCTGCTAGAAACGACAGAGGTGATTTTTAGGAGGCATGGTGATGGAGAGCAAATGTTAATTTTGCCAACAATGTAGGATACATAAAAATGGACTAAAAATCCTGAAAAGATGATTTAACTGATCTAAATACTCTTATCCTCCCGCCGCCCCAACCTTCCCTGTTTTGACAAATAACCTTCTTATGCACTCTCCTCAGATAACATTCTGTCTTTTTTTAGCTGGTGTCTCATCCTAGGATACATGGGATATTTTAGCTAGTTTTGATACTATCTTTTCACTCAACAGTATACAGTAGGGTCTCGACATCCGCAAGTGCCACACTCGCAAATTCAATTATTCACAAGGACCAGGAGTGCCAGTGGCTGCCGTGGCTTCCCTGGGGCTCTAGGTGGCACGTGCCAATGACAGCTGTGGCTCCCCCGGGACTCCGGGGCCAGAATGCTGGCAGCTGCGGCTTCCCCAGGGGCAGAGTGCCAACAGCTGCCACTTCTCCAGGGCTCTGAGCCGTCCCTCCCACGTTCTCAAAAATCAGCATTCACAAGGGTTCTGAACGCAGAACCCTTGCAAATGTTGAGACCCTACTGTATTTAAAGGGATAATTCAATTTTAGCATATCTGTGTGAAGAGCTTCCAATTCTGCAAATTAATTCGTTTTTTTCTTCAAATTATTACCTATATCAATATTCCTGAGATTACTGCTTAAGCCAGGGTTTCCCAAATGGTGTTCTGCAAAACTCCAGGATTCCATGAAGTGAAAAGAAGAGTTCCATGAGAAAATTCCATTGCAATAATAATTTTATTATTTTTAAAAGTATTTCAGCATTTATTAATTTTATTAAAACATTTTTCATTTGTGTTTGTCATGATAAGTGTCCCTGTGCAACGCCAGCTTAGCTAGGCAGTGTGGATGATGATATCACTACTAAATACCGTCAGGTGCCATCACCGTAAATCCCTGTATTCATTCTCAGGGAGTGTGGATCACGTGGGTGACTGAATACAAATATAATATAGTTGAGTGATTTCTTATATTTCAGAATTTAACTGTGACAAATATAAACTGAGTATGATTAGGGGTTGGAAACCTGAGGCTCTTTAAGGTGTTATTTGCAGCTCTGGACACTGCTGCTGCTCAGTCTTCTGCAGCTTCCTGCCCTGCTACCACCTAAGACTGTTTTTAGCAGTTCTGCAAAATTCTTTCAAGTTTAAAAGGGTTCTGTAGCCAAATAAAATCGGGAAACATTGGCTGAAGCTGTCTCACAAGAAGCAGCGTCACTAATATTTTCCACATAATTTGTTTTTATATATTTAGGGTATCTTTTTGAAACTACTGTGATGAGTCTGGTTCCATAATAGGGTATCATGTGTATCATTGTAATGGCTAGGAGCCCCACTCATGGACCAGGACTCTCACCGTACCAGGTACTGTACAATGAAACCAAAAGGCTGTTATTTAACATCCCACACTTATATTTCCTCTTTACATTCTCTAAACTACCCCTAACAGGGACATGATCCATTACAAGAATACTGCTGATAGCAACTTCACACATCTTACATAAATTAATCTTAACCATTGTACACCAAGAACAATTTCAGAGCATAAGCCTAGATTGTTCACATAAAAAGGTCAAGTTTCCTCACCAGAGGGTATGCCTACACTATGGTGGGGACTGGCCCAGCAGGGCCTAACCATTGGGCATAAACGTATCATCTCATGGAAGACACAATGAATCAGTCTATAAGCTCACTCCTGGCACTCCAGCAAATGTAGAAGAGTAATCAGCATCAATGAGAGAGCAGTCCCCATCAGCCTTCCTACACCCTCCATCAACCTTCGCGTAGCCAAAGTGGACCCACGGTAAAGGTAAGTGTACCTAAGTTCCAAGATGTAGCTCTCAAGATATATTCGCTAACTGCTTTACAGTGATTGCTTTTGAATCTTTTACCATGTTCTTCTCAGTCAACGTATTTAAAAAAATAATCCGATTACGTAGCCTTAGGTGTGGGATCTTGGTCAAGTCTGGTATCAAACGAAATGCATTGGACACGCATGGTGAGATTTAATTATCCATTAACTATATTGCATTTTTTTAAATTGGGCATACATAGATTTATGAAGGGAAAGTTCTAGATCACCAACTGTTGCCTAAGGTAAGTATATTTTTACACTCATTAGCCAGTAAAACTTGCAGTATTTGAACAAGTAGGGAAAGAAATGCCTTTGGGGGTTTTTCCCTGTTATAAAAGAAGGAACACAGATTTCCAGTCTAATCTTTTTCAGATCAGTTTATGGTTCTTCAGGAAGCTGAATTTCTTGTAAACTTGTAACATCTGGATGCAATTTTTTTTTTAAAAGAGTTAGCTCAGTATCTGTAATCCTTATTTCCTAAAACCTTTAAGAGGAAAAAACCCTCCATTAACAGGATTTAACCTTTTAAGGGCATGTCTACAATTAAACCTCGTCAGGGTCACAGCTTTCTCTGTGCTGCTGTAACACTCCAATCTAAAATCTACCTGCACCAATGGGAGGAGTCCTCCTATGAGGGAAGACAGGTCTTCCCCCACCACCAGGGAGGTGAGTTAGGTCAACAAAAGACTTCCTCCATCAACCTGGCACTGTCTATGGCAGAAGTTGGCCAAAGATTTTTCTCAAAACCTTAGGAGATGTAGCTGTCAGTATAAGCGAAATAGCCCTTAGGTATTGACCAAGTAAATGTGCGGTAGTCCCTCGAGTTACGCAAGGGTTGCATTCCCACGCACCTGTGTACAACTCAAATTTCACTTAAGCTGGGGGCGGGGCAGCTCTCCTTCTCCTTCCCCCTCCACCCCTGTGGGCAGAACGCATGTTCTGCAGCCAGGAAAGCAGCAGGAGCACCTGGAGCTCCTTCTGAAAGATAAGTCCTGGGGCTGGGGCGCAGTTGGGTTGAGCCTGGCAGTGGGTTGAGGCCATAGGAGGCAGGCGGGGAGTTAACCCTGGGGTGGGTGGAGTTGAGCCAGAACTGTGTGTGTGTGTAGCTGCGTGCAGAGGTTTTAACCAGGGCTAGCGGGGAGGGGGTACTGAACCGAACTACAGAGGGCCAGGGTTGTTTGTTGAGCCAGGGCTGGAGAGGGGAAGCGGGATTTTGAGTTGTGCTTAACTTGCGTTAATGCAAGTTAAGCACAAACTTGGAATCGTGCATTTTGAAGGTCTACTGCAGGTGTGTCTAACCCGCGGTCCGCCCTAGACAGCTAGTAATTCGGCCCCACAAGATCGTAAGCTTTTAACATTATTATGTGATTTTTAGCTATATTTTTCGTGACTCAATTGCGCGGTACTCGAGCGCGGACTGCGTAGGCAACAACAGAACACTGTGTAGGGGAGGGCGCAGCGCAGTGCTAACTTCGCCTCCCGTGCCCGCCACGCACAGTCAGTCGAATCGAAACCCGCGTGTCAGATGTTATATGCGCTTGTGCAACTTGGCGAGTAAAACACGATTACCGATAATACGTGTGTGATAATACGACGTGTGTGCGCCTGTGAAGACAGGTGTTTATTGTTATTAACCCAGCAAACAAACGCTAAGTTTTTTTGCTGGGAAGCAGACATGTAAGTTTTCTTATTTAATTATTGCACTTGGACGTGTTGTATTACTTCGTAAATTAAGTTAAAATAGTTTTTTTAGCAGCTGTGGTGGAATAAGTACAAAAATGAATCAAATAGTTTTTTTCTCATGATGTTGATATAATTTCATATACAACATTGCTAATACTAGAAAAATAAATGGTTGCTTATTTATTAATTTTTTCATCTGAGCATGGCTTCAACGTTGTGTCAAAAGAAAACAGAACCCCAAAAAAGAAAAATCGTGGATGAAGGAAGAGTGTTCAACAAAAAATGGACAGATGAATACTTTTTTGTCGAGACAAATAATAAAGCACTATGCTTAATTTGCAGGGAAATCATGTCAGTTTTCAAAGATTACAATTTGAAAAGACATTATATGCAAAAACATGCTGCCAAATTCAATGCATATCAAGGAATGTTTCGTAAAGACAAAATAGCGGAACTGAAAAAAAGTCTGTCATCTCAACGATTTTTTTTTTTTTTTAAAATTACAACTCGAACAGACTCTATTGTGAAAGCTAGTTATGTGGTAGCAAATCTGATTGCAAAAAAATCAAAACCATTTACTGATGGTGAGTTTATTAAGCAATGTATGGAAGGCGGGGCAGATATAATTTGTCCTGATAAAAAAAACAGATTTTTCTAAATCAGTTTGTCTCGCCAGACTATAGCCAGGCGAATTGAAGAAATAGGAAAATCTATCGAAAGAGGTTTGGAGAGTAAAGCTGCTAATTTCAAATTTTATGGTTTGGCGACAGATGAAAGTACTGATGCTACAGATACGGCTCAACTTGCCATTTTTATTAGGGGTATTGATAACGAATACAATCTCACTGAAGAAATGGTTTCTTTTGTGCCATTAAAAGACAACTAAATCTCTTGATTTGTATGAAGCAGTAAAAATTACATTAAAGCGACTTTCTTTAACCTTTGTCAACATATCTGGTATAGCTACTGATGGCACCCCGGCTATGGTTGGTAAAAAAGAGGGACTTATAAAACTAATAGACGGCGGAATTGCCGCCAGCAACTCACGTTTGATGAAATATCACTGCATCATACATCAAGAAAATTTATGCGCAAAAGCTTTAAAAATGGATCACGTCATGCAAATTGTCATCAAAGCTGTGAATTTCATAAGATCCAGGGGATTGAATCATTGCCAATTCCAGGAGTTCCTTAAAAGTATGGATGCTGATTATGGGGACATCATTTACTTTTCTGAAGTAAGGTGGCTAAGTCGGGGTAAAATGTTGAAAAGATTTTATAATTTGCAAAATGAAATCAAGTCATTTATGGAATCAAAAGGAAAATTTGTGCCAGAATTTGAAGATGAAAAATGGCTCACAGATTTAGCATTTTTGGTGGATTTGACCGCTCATTTAAATGAGTTAAACATAAGTTGATTTTCACCTTGAAGACTCATTTGTGTTATGTTTCAAACCATAACAGCGTTTGAAATGAAACTAAAATTATGGCTAGCTCAAGTTATGGCAAATAATTTTACATCTTTTGATACGTTGGCTAAACACAGTCCTGTGAACAGTGAAAAATATGCAGCCTTGCTTTCTGTTTTGATACAGGAATATGATAATAGGTTTTAAGATTTTCAAAAAAAATCATCAATTTTTTGGTATATTTGCGACTCCATTTTCAGTCGACATAAATACATTACCTGTGAATTTTCAAATGGAATGTACACAGTTGCAATTGGACATTCAACTCAAAGAAAAATTTGATCATGTCTCTTTACTAGGCTTTTGGAAGTCCTATCTTCCCAGAGAAAAATATCCCTCGCTTCACAATCACGCCTTATTCATGTCATCGCTTTTTGGCAGTACGTACATTTGTGAACAACTTTTTTCAAGGATGAAGCACACAAAGAGTAAAATTAGATCAAAAGTTTCTGACAAGCACCTTGAGAACTCACTAAGAATTGCAACCACTTCCATCGAACCAGACATTGATGCATTGGTTTCACAAAAACAAGCTCAGATATCCCACTAGTTTTATGTTTATATTGCCCTCTTTTGTTTTAATGTTATAATAAAAAATATAAAAAAAAAGGAAGTTTGTTATTTATATACATTAACCATATTATATATTTTATATGCAGCCCAAGACAATTCCTCTTCACTCAATGCGGCGCAGGCAAGCCAAAAGGTTGGACACCCATGGTCTACTGTACATGATTTTAATTAGACACTAACATATATTCCCTTCTCATAACAGTTGTGTTGTTTAATAAACAATGTTTAAAATATTTTATTTTAGCACCTAGCTACTGCAATTATGTTTTTACAATATTTTTGAAGTAAGAAAATAAAGGAAACACTGGTGCTTTCAAAAGCTCACTTGTGGTCTTCTCATCTAGCTTCTGTTTTTAATGGAGATCTCACTTTAGTTGCTTAAATCCATCTTGATCTCCATTAGCTGCAGAAACATCATCAATCCTCCAAATTATTAGAGTTTAAACAGATTCCAATGACAGGATACTATAGCCTTTTTGTTGAGGAAAAAAAAGTAGTGCTTTTTGTGATTAAAGTTTTCTTCCCTGGCTACTTTTAAGATTATTTTGACAAGATGAATAATTTTATGATTGCTCTTGCTAGGTTGTTCATGTGATTTCAAGACGTGCTGTAATGGATTCATCCATCTAAAAAATATCAGTGTTATATTTGCTTTTAATTACTTATGAAAAAGCAACTTCACCCCTTCCTCTTCTTCAGGAAAACCCACTGTTCCTACCACTTGTTCTACCCTTAAGCTACCTAAATTTTCCAAAATCCCAAAATTTCAGTTGCGTTTTGCAGATTTAAGTTTGGGAAGAAGCTTCCCTCCATTCATTCTGAAAATCTGTGGAAACCATGCACACTAGCTATAACAATTACATTTTAATGAAGAGAAGTCATTTTGCTCAGTAGAAAGCGTATTGTTTTTCTGAACTTATTTTTAGAATTTTGTGCAGAATTTGTTTTCCACACATAAACTACTCTCGTTGGAAAGACAGGGAGGGCCAATTCCCCATCACAGCTGTCTAGTCAATTTTGGAAACAAACAAACAATCAAAAACAAACAAAAATCAGAAATTTACCTTTATTTTTCCTTACTTCCCAGTTCTTAGAACTTGGCATATTTATATTTGAGGACTCCCGGAATCTTAGTAATAGATTCTTAGTCCCATTCATCAGACTCTGCAACCTTGGGTGACAGCTTGTGTCACAGGCTCCAGGACCATCAATTGAATGACAGGAATAGGTGAAAACTAGGACAAAAACTTGTGAAAGACTGCTCCTCCAGCTCATACTTTGTAATAGACTATTAAAATCTCTCCGCCCAGGCTAATATAAAAATACACATCTGAGAACACCCCTTCTCCCTCCAAAAGAATCAATGAAAAACCTTCCCTAATTATGTAGCTTTCAAAAATATTTTTTCAATAGATAGAAGTCTATTAGTCAAGCTGAGAAGAGCTATACTAAATGATTATCTTCGATGTGACAGATTCTAAAGCCACAAGGGACCACCGGGATCATCTAGTATGACCTGTCAGACTAGTATAACACAAGCCACAGGATTTCTCCAGAATAATTCCTACAGTATGGCTGTGTCTACACTAGCCCAAAACTTCGAAATGGCCATGCAAATTTTACATGCAAAGTTTACTAATGAAATACATATTCAGTGCCTCATTAGAATGCCAGCGGCTGTGGAACTCTGAAATTGACGCAGCTTGCCGCCGTGTGGCTCGTCCAGACGGGGCTCCTTTTCGAAAGGACCCTGGCAACTTCGAAATCCCCTTTATTCCTAGCAGCAGTTAGGAATAGGGGATTTCGAAGTAGGCGGGGTCCGTTCAAAAAGGAGCCCCGTCTGGACGAGCTGCGTGGTGGTGAGCCACGTCAATTTCAAAGTGCCACGGCAGCCCTCATGCTAATGAGGAGCTGAATACGTATTTCAGCACTTCATTAGTAAACTTCAAAATGGCCATTTGCATGGCCATTTCAAAGTTTTGGGCTACTGTAGACACGGCCTATATCTTTTAGAAAGACATCCAATCTTGTTTTAAAAATGTCGGTGATGAGAAGCCAATACTACTGCTGGTAAATTGCTCCAAAAATTTTGAAGTACATAAAATATTCCTACCAAAAGTTGTCTGAAATATATCAACATTAACTGAGGTGAGAAATCCAGACTTCAAATTGAGCCAGGGCATAAAAATTTCAAAAGCTTTTAAGTGACTTAGGAGCCCAAGCTATTTTTTGTTTAACTGTGCAAAAATAAATATATAAGTGGCTCAATGCCCTCCCCTCCTCCCAGAGGCACTATCCCCCCAATTCTAACTCAGTCCCCCACCCCTTCCCCAGAGCTAGGCACTCCTGGCCCCACCACTCTAACCCAATGCCAATGACTCACTAGAGCTGCCACCTTCTTCTCTCATCAGGTACTGGGGAGTGCACACAGAGCAGCGGTGAGCAGTCCAGACATGTGGCTCTGAGCAGGACCTGCACTTCATTGATCAAAGAGCTGCATGTGGCTCAAAGGTCACAGGTTGGCCACCCTAGTAGGGAAAGACTCAAGCAGAGGGGTGGGAAGAGGCAGCAGGGAAAAGCTTACACCCTCGCTGCTGTCTCCCACCTGCCAGCATCTTTTTTCTGGGCAGAAAAAGGCTCCAGAAGTGGGCAGGCAGAGGAACACCACACTGCTAAAAACAGCTACGTAAAGAGGGGAGGAATGATTTGGGAGAGCCAGGTAGGGTACGAAGTCAGGTACATGCTCACCCTCTTCAAGCACATCTTTATTCCACTAAGCTATGTCTCATTGTCTAGACTGTAAGTTAAACCTGCTCTATGTGGACTGTGCATGTAAAAACACTGCTTGCTGCCAAAAAAGAGTGCAGAGTAGAAGCAACTTAGGAATCTTATTTATATCAACGTAGAATGAGAGCACCCAAAGAAACTAACTTCTCTTCTGTTTGACCGTGGTTTGGGAAAGAATGCAAGTATATTGGAAAGATGGCTTACTTGTAAGTCCCACTAGCTTCAGCATGTTTATGGTGAGGTCTCACTAGTCTTTCACAGTCTTTATTAAAAATCATGATTAGCCTGTCTTCCATTAATGCTCGTATCTGCCCTACCCAAGTCTTGATACTCATGGAAGTATGAAACAAAGTGTTTAAACACAGGTTAAGCCTCTGTAATCCAGACTTCCTTAGTCTAGCAACACTTTTGGTTCAGCATCTCCAGTTACACCAGGGGTGCTCCAGGACTACAGCAGTCCCAGAGAAAGTCTGGTGGGCTGCGCCCAGGAGTGATTGCCAGACAAGGGAGGAGTAGAGGCTCATCAGCCTGGGTGCCAGCAGCAGAGCCCTGGCTAGCTAGGGAAAGGAGCCCGAGTGCTCTGGTGGATCCAGAAGCTGGGAATGGAAGGCCTGACATTGGCCAACCTGGTCTAGCAAATTCCTTTGTTAAGGACTGCTTAGGTCTAGAGGGTGCTGGACCAGGGAGACTCAACCTGTAATGGCTTGAAATAGGTGCCAATTAACCCTTCCAAAACAGGATTAAGATTCTAGAAAGGGGGATATTCTCTCACTAGGGGGAGACTTTTTGCAATGAAGCCACTGTAGGGTGTGGGGAAAAACAAACACAAAAACCAAAAACAAACAAAAAAGGAAAACTTCTGGACTGCAGGGTGAAAAACAAATGACTAATAAGTAAACTCAGAGAACTCGCTGAGGGTTCAGAGTTCTTTAATGATATAAGATACATCTATATGTCTGGTACCTGCGCTAGAGACTGAAATAACAGCTTTTAAGCACAGACAATGTATTAATTTCATTTGTCAAAAATACACCTTATGTAGTTCTTTCTACTGAGAGTGAGAATGTTGTGTGCCTCAGATGAAAAAGTTGCCTCAGCTGATGCTAGCCAGATAGCATCCATGTGTGAGGTTTACGAAATGTAAACCCAGGCAGAAGACTTGGCAGTGTAAAATATTAACTAGGCTGGAGAGGCATTTTTTGGTGGCTGGCTGAAGAGATTCTTTAGGTCAAAGAATCATGAATACCTCGGCAACTACTTTGAGCACTCTACCTGAAACTTCTGAGAACCATCATCTCTCCGTGAGCGAGTGAGTGAGAATCCCCCAACACCATCCTCCTTCAGACTGCTGAGGATAGTGCTGAAGTCACTGTAACTTGTATCACTCTGGAAAGTCTCTCTCATGTGCATGTGTAATGTAAGTTAGACTGACTTAAAAACAATATAGACCAGTGTTTCCTTAACTGTGTTACATGAACACCTTGCAGGAGTGCCACAAGTGTTTGGAAAAATATACACTGATGGTATAGATTTTCTGTTATTAAAACAAGATACAATGTTACTTTTACATTGTTATGATATCTGATTAAATTACTTGGTTTTGCTGGGTTAATGTTTTCTTCCGACAATATTTTGAAGAAAATTTTCATAGGTGTTCTGCATAAAAATTACTATTGTTTGGTGTTCTATGGTCTCAAAAAGTTTAAGAAACATTTGTGTAGACCCACCCTCAGAAAGCAAGAGAGAAGGCAATACCCGAGGGAGGAGGGGCTGTCTCTCAAAGCCTGGGAGGAGGATTTTGTTTGTTTCGGAACTTTGTTAATAAAACTACACTACAAAGAAGAAATGTTATTGAACTGATAAAGGTCTGTTTTGAGATTACTGAAGCACGGAAATTGAGGCTGGGCACCACAGAGCCACTTTTGGCTTAAAGAGCATGCACAGGAGACAGCTGCCCCTGTTATAAGGATGCTGAAAAACTGCAGAGGGGAAAAAACAAACACCCCCCAAAAATTATTTGAGGGCTGCAGAAATGTTTTCTAGTGAAAAAGTTAGAGTTCTGTCTGTTTAGATGATCAAAAGGAAGACTAAGGCTTTCTTGTACATCAAAATCAAGGCATCTCCTCCTGGACAAAATATTGGGTTCTATGTAACAAGCACTCTTGTAGCACCGTAGATATATGAAAGCTCATGACCTAATAAATTTGTTAGTCTGTAAGATGCTACAGGACTGCTTGTTATTTGTGAATTTTGAAGAGTAAAGGGACTTTGAAGCGTCCGTGGCTACACACATGCCGACACTTCGAAGTCTGATGCTTCAAAGTTGCCATGGGGGAGAATTAGCCGAACGAAGTGCTGCATATTCACCGCAGCACTTCATCAGTAATCTCCCGTCACCCTGACTAACATGCTCCCTTCGAAGTTGGGGGCAGGTGTAGACCCAGCCAAAGTGTCCCAAATGTTGCTATTTAAGTACTTCTTTGTGGCCCCCCAATGCTATAATTACGAAGTTAAAAAAAAAAAACAACCAAACCTGATTATTTTCGATAAACAGTGAACCTCTAAAAAGCCCAAAAAATGAACAACTCATATTTAAATAGCAAACAATGTGGTCTCGAAATGTTGGATAACTCTCCCCGTAACACCCTCCAGTGAGAGGGAAGGTTTAGGAGTGAAAGTTAGGAAGACAGTGGTACAAACACACATGTAAAGTGTGAGGAAACAGAATATGTAAAACCTGTGTGAACATTCTGCAGTTAACATGTATCGCATTACAAATCACTGTGTGCGCCCTGTTCTTAAAACAGGGGTGACAAATGTATGGTTCCATGTTATTTATTAAGGACCATCTCATATTCAGATGCATTGCGGCTCTTGAATTATTGAGTTTTTTACTGAATTGGAAAAAGTGGTTCTCCTTGCTATTTTGGTTGCTCAGCCCTGGGCAACAACCTCACCTGTGGGGCAGCCCCTAGCCTCATTCCCTGGTCAGCTCCCACTGTGGGCTGTGCCTAGTGCCCATTCACCCAGCAGCAGTTAACAGCGTGAGCACAGGCCAGAGGACTCCAGAAAAACAGGGGGCAGCCACACAGCTAACAGCTAGAGAGAAGCAGTGGTTTTCCCTACAAAATGTTGCTCCTCTCCAGCCAGGAAAATAGCCTCCCTCTTCTGGAGTTGTCCAGCCCATATTCATGCCACCCCACATGTCTTCCACCTAACTACTCTAAAGTTGCAGGTGAACCTCCTTTTCTGCCCTGCTCCATGGCTGCAAATTCTCCCAGACCAGGCTCCACTGAAGCAAGTTGTGCCCAGTAGAGGAGAGCTGGCAACCTTAGCAACTGCTTTTGCACCCCACCCAGGAAAGCAGCCACTGCCCCTGTGGGCTACCAATGCTGGTCTGCATAGGGAAGTAGCACTGGTAGGGATGGCCCTGCATGTAACATCAGGAAACATTTTGCATAATTCTGTAAACTTGGTCAAACTGAAAACAGGCACTGACAGAATTTTGGAATTAAAAGAAAAAAGTGAAGACATTCTAGCCATAGATTACGAGTTGCTCAAATTTGAATAAAATGCATCAAGTCACAATGCTGCTCTGAAACTAAAAATAGTATCTGGTTCAGCTGTTGCATATAGAATAAGGCAGTATTCCTTTATTCAGTTTGTGAACATGCATGAGGTTCACCGGTGTTTTCTTAGCAGCCATCAGAAAACACTCAGAGCAGGAGTGTATTAAGCCTGACTTGTATATTTGCATACAGTTAATAAATATTATTTGGCATTCAACTGTGTCTGACTGGTACTATCGCCACATGATTTTTCTTGCATAACAAGCAAAAGACACTGCACTAATAATCATGAAAAATTTTAGTTCTTACAAATATTAAAGGTAGGCAGTTTTCCTATTCTTAATTTATCTAACAAACCTAAAGTTTTCAAACTTCATTTGGAGATATCATTTCTGTAAAAGTATTCTATTTTGTAAAGAAATGCTGGATACTGCTTTTTGCTTATTGTGCATGCATACTGTATATAATAAATTAGGAAAAACATTTGTCAAATAAAAAACAAAGGTTCATCCCTCAGTGTGATACAGCCTTATCTCTTCATAATGGAATAGAAGTTGCAGGGACATGTCACGTAGAATGACTCAGTAATTTTGTTATATATAGCCAGTCAAAAGCCAGCTCCTTACTCAACCCCTCTCTACAACCTAGAAGGGGGATGGAGGCATGACAAGTGACAGTATATTGCTCACAAACAAGTTTTCAGGTCAGGCAGTAGCATGTCTCTCTCCTACATAGCACGAAGTCCCAGAGATGTCGCTCTTGAGGTGTTGTCACCTACAGCTAGTCAAATGCCAGGTCCTTAATTATGTATTGAATAATTAAATTAGTAATTAGTACTTTAATGGCTTACTACATGCAATCACATTAAATTGATGAACATTCTAAAAGTTGAGCTGATGTATTTTTAAATGTCGGCCTTTGAATAAAGAACTAGGAGCGACAAATAGAGACCAACATCAGCTTTACCTACTGAGGATGCAACTACAGCAGTATAAAGCTATTTACAGGGCTCTAGCTTATGCCCATAAAAAAGCAATCAAGCAGTACTTTAAAGACTAACAAAATAATTTATTAAGTGATGAGCTTTCATGGGCAGACCCCCACTTTGTTGATCTGAAGAAGTGGGTCTATCCCACAAAAGCTCATCACCTAATAAATTATTCTGTTAGTCTTTGAAGTGCTACTTGACTGCTTTTGTTGTTTTGATAGAATACAGACTAACATGGCTCTCTCTGTCTCCATAAAAAAGCAGAGTAAGTTATACTGACACAATGATATACGTGTTCCTCATAAGTGCACTCACACTGGCACTGTGTACCTGTGCAACTATTTTAAATTCAAAACCCCACACCCCAGACAGTCAATTAGTTTTTCTCAAGGTCCAAATTTCTTAGTCAAGGTACAATCAAGGTCTGGACGCCAGAAAAAACACTTAAAACAACACATATAACAAAAAGATTTCACCATCTGTCCAAAAGCATCTGGTAGTCCAGATTTGGCTCACACTCCGCCTACCGACTACCCGTCCCCTTCCTCGCACCCACGATCAAAACGGTTACACCTGTGCAGAGAACAGCTGCTCTCCCGAAGGGCGCTCCCAGGTCAAGAATAAGGCCTGGGGACTCACCAGGCGCAGGAGCCTTTGAGCAGAGCTGACCGTTGCTAGGGCTGCAGAAGACGCCCACACCCTTGCGGCCGGGGGCACCCCGCTGCAGAGACAGAGGAACGCGCTGTGGTTTCACAGGAGGGCTCCGCTCCTGCGGCCCGCACGATGGGGCCGGCACCCCCAGGCAAAGCCGGCAGCATCCCGCCCCTGCTCCCAGTCTCTCCCCAGAGCCCGCCCCCACGTCTCACACCCGCGGGAGCCGCCACGGCTGGGCTCAGCAGGGGCTCAGGTTGCCACACGCAGCTCGACGCCCCCGTGGCGCCGCGACCGGGCCCCCGCCTGCCGTTAACGGCTGCAGGGCGGGGTACGGAACACGACTGCATCGGCCCCCACCGCTTCTACACCACAGAGTTTCGCTTGCGCCCGGGGCAGCAAACGGGACTTACCGGCGGGCAGGGCGGACTCGGTAGCCCCACTGCGGGGACCATCCTCGGGACGGACACCCCGCTTCCCTCACAGCCTTCACTCCGATCCTCTCAGCCCCCCTCTCGCGCACCCGAACATGCTGAACGCGCACGCGACCCGCAGCAGCCAATCAAGTGCTGCAAGCTGCTCTGCCTGGGCCAATCCGTAACCCAACCGCGGGGCAGCCATGCGCCGGACCCACCGCTGACCAATCAGATACAGAGAACCTGGGGACTCGTACAGGCGGCCAACAATTTAGGTTGCACAAAACAGGAACTGCGAGGGATTGACAAGACGGGGAGCCAGTGAGGAAGAGGAATAGGGAGAGGAGGGCGGCAATATTCGTTAAAGGAGACGCTGAGGGAAAAGCGCTCGGAAACCTTCAGGGACTGTACATCTGCCAGAGGCTGCCCCTCTCATCCCCAAAAATGCAAGGGCGCGAGTTCCCTTGCACCCTAGTGCTCCGTCAGGCACGCAGCTAGCCCTCTGCAGAGGTCTTCCTAGGATTAGCGCAGCTCCTGTGTAGTTGTAGCTAGCGTTACAAGACTACGCAGACGACACTAGTGAAGCGAGTATATACCAAAGTGTCACACCGTGACTTGTGTACAAGAGTGAGAAAGTAAGCGAACTTTCGGCACCAGTCCGCTGACACACTTTCGTATTTTTAGGTCTAAAGCAAGTAGTTTTTAAGTGATAGGAAACTTGAAAGAAACCAGCCGCTTGAAAGGGGTACAGGAGTGTGGGGAGGCTGAGCGCTACTGCCCTAGATCTTTGTTTCCCCAAGCTTCTCTGGGAAGCTAGGACCTGAGCTAGGAGGGGAGCAGGAGATCCTTCCTGCCATGGGCTTCCCCCTGGAAAAGGAGGATGCTGTTCTCTGCTGGGCTTTTTGGATTTGGCTTTTCCATGGACGGACTCACCTGCATCTAGGTATCACACTAACTCATTACACTACATTGGTTGACATTCAACCTCCAAAAGGGGTGCCATCTTTGTAATTACGTTGTGGAGAGCAAGGGGTTCTGGAATGGGGATCTGGGGCTTTCCCCTCTATTCCTAAAGATTTAACACGTTCTGCAGTATGTGAGAATCCACAGCCACCTCTCAGACGGTCGCTTACATATTCACGTGAGCCTGTGAGATTCCCCGCCCCCCAAAATTACAGATGTATTTTAGAATATAAACTTTTACAAATATAGTCACACATTTAAACATGACATCTGATGGAGAATTTACCATATTCCTAGGTAAGGTGGTTCGTGTGAAAAATGTGCACCCTATTTCCAATTTGAAATTGACTAACAAATTTTAGTCCTTGACTCTTGTTATATATTTGTTAGATTAAAAAGTCTTTTATTAGAAGAAATCTTCTGCATGCATAAGTACTTACAGACAGAGATCAAGGCGTCTTTTAAAGTTCTTGTTGACCTAACTAGAATAAGTGCACACCCCCTTTAAGGACTATAGCTCCCAAACTGCTGGGGGCCTTAAAGAGACCAAGACACAGCAACAGGTTCAAGTAACTTTTACAAACTAGGCCCACAAACAGCTTATGCTCCAAAATATGTGTTAGTCTATAAGGTGTTACAGGACTTCTTGTTGGTTTTTAAGTAGAGTGATAGAATAATCAGCTCTGTAAAATTAGTTTCTTCCTAACTAATTAGGTTTTATCAGAGCATGATGGTATCTAGCCCTTCCAAACTGATTTCTAACATCCTTACAATTATAACTCTGGGGGTTTTCAGTAACAATATAAAATATCAGCATTTGCTAAGCTGTTAACCTCAAGGGTATCTTGGAGCAATGAGATCCACATGTTATTTATGCACTGTGTGGAAAAAGTATATTTTTTAAAACTCAATTGAATATTTTTCTGTGTTAACATGAGCTAGTATGAATCCACGTGCCCACTGCCAGCCTATTTTATCTATGCAATTAATTATGGGTGCTGTTATGTGAAGTCCTAAATCCTCTCTGAAGTAAGCAGCCCAAACTTTTTCAAATTTCTCTTGACAAGGAAGCACACACATTGCTGTATGAGCAATTGTAAAACATAAGAGGCCAGATCATGTTATAATTTTTATCTTGTGCCCAACCTCACCTCCCAGTTAAAATCAAATGTACCACCTACGACAAAGCAGGAATTTTTATGAAGCCTAGGTGTGCCTCAGTTTGTCCTATATACATTACCACATGGTGTGTAGAAAAGGATCGTTTACTAGCAGGGCAAGATAAGACATACGTCTGAATCATGCCTAGCTGTCTGGATTATAGGTAGAGCCTTGTAAATCTGTGACTAATTCTTTATATTGGCAGACCACGTTCGAGGAGCACAGCTCAGAAGTGGATATAAATTTTGTATTGCCACAGGCTTCTAATCATATACCTCCTATTTCAGTGGCACTCTTGAGAAGTCAAAGGCAGATCCAATTGTACAGTTACTAACACTTAGAAAACAATGACCATAAATTGTCCCCCCTCTCCAGGCAGCTGTTGCATCACCTAAAAGTCCAGCAACTCTGCAGACAAATTTTCATCTATGCACTAGAAGCATTTGCTTTATCAGCAGCTGACAAAGCATTGTTTACACTAGTACCTGCCACTGCAAAGCTTTAGTCCTTGGAGGGGTTGGAGAGGGGGGTGGGAGTATTAAGCAAGAGTGAATCACAAAGGTTACTCAATTGCCTATGTGGACAGAGCCCTGGAAGCAGAGCTCAATGACCCACGGTTTGGCCACCCTTGCTATATACAGTACACATGTGTATACAGATATCCCTCCTGTGAGGCACCACCTGATAGCATGCCACTGAGGATGCAATGCAGATACAGATAAGCATCTGATCGGTGACCTCCACAAACTGATTCTTGGGGATGTGGATCCAAATCTTTGAATCCACACAGGGTTTGAGGTAAAAGGACTAAGGGGGTTGAACATGCAGCAACATCAGCAGTCAGACAATATCATAACTTGTGTTTCCTAATTCCCATGGCTATGACCATCTCACTGCAGGCTTACTGGATGGTCTGTCAATTACAGCAAAATCATGTAGACCTCAGATGCCTGCTTCCTTCTCTTTATTTTTATTTTGAAGTCATTGATGGCTGTCTAAGCAAGACACATACCCTTCAACTGTGCTGTATTTTGGGTGAGAGCCGCAAAGATACACCTACAAAACGAATTGGATAAGATGAGCACAATGGATTTGCTTGTGTGGGGGAGGGGCTTATTACCGCATGCAACAAAGATTGCAGTCCTCAGGTGACCAATTTAGCAGAAGTGATGAGAACAGTCTAGACCAGTGTTTCCCAAATGGTGTTCCGTGGAACCCCAAGGTTCCATGAAGTGAAAATAAGGGTTCCATGAGAAAATTCCATTACAAGATCTGACTCCTCTATGGCGCCCTGCCCTACAGCCACTGAAATAGTAGAACTAAATTTAATTGGTTTAAAGGCTAGCAGGAGGGATCCAGCCATTAAAACAACTGAATTTAGTTCCATTATTTCAGTAGTGGCAGGGCAGGGAGCTGCAGAGACCCCTCACTCACCCTGCTACACGAGCAGGCACACCCCTCTGGTGGGAGTGGCTCAGCTCACCCCTGCTAGTTTAACACCTTCATGCTAACCTTCCTTCTGCTGGGTGCATGTGGCCACCTAGTGTAGGCTCCCCAGCCAGTGCCATGGATGGGCGAGTCCCAGGGGCTGGTTTGGTGTGGAGGTGGGTAAAGCTTGGAGATAGGGGGGTGGGTTTGGGGGCCCAAGGAGGGCAGAGCCTGGTAATAGGGTTTTGCAAAATCCTTTTGCATTTAAAAGGGTTCCCTGGCCAAATAAAATTGGGAAACACTGGCCTAGGGACATGTTCCACCAATGGCCCACAATAGACCTCTGATGCCATGCCCCACCTCCCTACCCCCTATCTGGTGGTGGGAGAGCACAGCTGAGGAGCCTGAGATGACAGCAGTATATGGCACATATTTGCCAGCTTGTGGTGTGACCAGAGCTCTAAGTGCTAATCCTGATAAAGCTGTGCCCCAGTAGCTCAGCTGAAACATTCTATGCACTGATCACAGAAGCCTGGCACACCCCACTGCAGAACCAGAAACAAAGTCCAGTTAATTCCGACTACTGCTTTTGGGAGCAAGTTACCTTGTGACAAGACAGGTGGCTGCAAGCAGGGCAAGTCTCATATGTAAGTTACATTGGTACTACTCAACCCATTGCCAGTTTAACTCAAAAAGATTAGATGGAAATTCTGAAAGCAGGTAATTTTAATGGGGGAATTTGCGATCATGTCTGCTTGCACAAGATTTTTCAGCCCACTGTGTCTGTGCACATACCTTTTAGAGTACTATGGAAAAATTGAAGTTACGCAGAAACTGCAACAGAAGCTTAACTCTGCTGCAGCTCCTGAGGCGGCGTATTTAACTTTTTGGGATAAAGTTACTTTGTAGGTCAGCATTGCAGAGATGTAGTAAGGAAACATACTGCAAATGGCCGTTCCATTTATAGTGCTTAGAGAGTATCTCATAACCTTATATGAATTAATGGATCTTCAACAAAACAAAACCACAAAACAGAAACCAAGATAAGGTAAGTTTTGACCCTTTCTAGACAGTACCTGGAAGTATAGGCTGAATCTCTAATCTGGCATCTGACCAGTGCTGAACAAGAGAATTTGCTGGACCACAGGAGGTCAATCTTGTCTAGCACATTACCAACACTTGCAGTACTTACTGGGCTCTAAGATGACATTTACGGGTAAATTTCAGCTCAATAACAGCACAGAGCATGAAAGCCAGCACTGGTAGCTACAAACAAACTTTATGGGACTGCAGGACACTTGGTCACACCTGTGATAAGTGGTCGTCCGGCTAACTAAAATCATGCTGGATTACAGATGCTAGTGGACAAGAGAGTGAAGGAGTGGAGGGGTTCAACCTGTACTATTGATGAAATGCCACTGGCTCTTTTAGAGAGGACATGACTAACAATCCTAATGAAACCTCTTAATACTACCAATCTCAAATCAGTCTGATTTCATTTCCTAGGGTAAGGTTATGGTAATGAACCGAGTCCAACACCACATTTGCCACCTACAGCATCTTACATCTCTTGCGCTGTCATTTAAGATCAAAATATAGCCCCGGGGGGGGGGGGGGGGCACCTTTCGGCACGCTGCCCATCAGAATAATCTGCTTGTGGGCTGCAACACATTTTGTTTTCCCTTACTTCCACGGTCGCAGTTTCCCACAGCTCCAAGCACATCCCTGCAGCCCGCACCACTTCTTGCAATCCCCATTGGCTGGAAAAGCAAACCACAGTTACAGGGAGCTGTGGGAGGCTGTGCCTATGTAAACAAAATTTCTTTCAGCCTGCAAGCAGCTTACCCAGATGGGCCGCATGCTGAAGGCTGCCAACCCTGGATTTAGCCCAACTTTAAAAAACAAAAGGTTTGGTGGATTTTCAGCTACTTTTGGAGGCTACAGAACCAAGTGTAGGCAAAAATCCTTGTCATAAACTCCAAGTTATGGTACTACAACAGCATTTGAATTGTGCTTGCCAATTTGCTTGCAGGGTTATATATTTATAATGTAACATGGATGAAAGGCAATTTAAAGTCAATAAAAAAGTTAATTTAAACAAACCAACAAAAATTGGTTTGGGTGAATCAGAACATTTGTTTTTATAATTTCAAAAATGTTTCAGTTTTTTCTTTTGTTGACAGTGAATCAGTTTATTAAGACATTAAATACATAGTTTCAAATCAAAAGTTGAAATTTTTCATTTGCAGAACAAGATCTTCTGATATCAAAATCTTTTCAACAGTTTATTTTTATACAGTTTTGGCTTTGTTGAACTGGCATTTTTCAGCAGCATTTTGGCAAAAAACACTGCTGACCAGCTCTAGCAAACGGCACTATGACCTAGATGAGGCCTGAAGATTTGAGCCTTTAGTTTGATATGCTGCCTTATTCGTCACCTTCAAAACAGATTCAGTGCACTCGCTGTAGCCTAAGGCCAGATCTACACTAGGGGAAAAAGCTGAGCTAAGATACGCAAGCCAGCCATGAGATGATCCTAGCTGCAGTCAACATACCTGAGGCTGAAGAAATTCAGTCTCAGAGGGCAGTCAACAGGAGACACTCCTGTTAACTTCCCTCACTCAAGGCAACTAACTGCAAGGAGTACTGGGCTTAATGGGGGTGCTCCCAGAGTTCTATTTAGGGGTCCATAGTAGGCACACTAAATTGAATCCCAGAAGATCGACCTCCAGCACACTCACCCCATAATAAGTATAGATAAGCCCTAAGACAACTTAATTGCACAAGCACAGGATACTGCTTATATGGCATTTCACATAGGAAGAGCAACTGTGGGTTCTTCACAATCTGCAACAGCTGACAATTATTTTCCAGAGATAGATTTTGTAGGTTAAACACTAAACCAACATGTTTTGTGTTGATGCCTCCCTCCTTGTGCAGCATCACAGAAGTAGATCAGCTGAAAATGTCCACAATTGCTCTTGCTCCACAGAAGACAAGGGATTTCAAGGAGTGACCCTAGATTTTGGAAAAACCACTTTCCCATAGTCACACATGGTAATCATCATGCTGATCCATACCAGGATTCATGACACTCAACTTGTTGAAGATCATCAGGACAGGAAAGCTGCATGCATGGCCTGTGAAGCACCTGGGTAAAACCCCACATCTGATTCCAGACGGAACAAGGAATGATGGAAAACAAAGCTAAGTTGCAAGAAATCCACAAGACAAATCAAAAATGACACAACTCCAATAGTGCACGTTTATTCTGAACAGTATTTTTAAAAGTTTTAACTTTCAAGAGTTTGAGAAAAACAAAACATGCTCCTGATGTACAAAGGCAATGATTTAGAGTAAAAATGGACTGTTTTATTTGTAAAGAATGTGATTACCCCTGCAATTTAAAAGTTGTAACATTAATGATGCATGTGTAAGCTTCACAATGCACCTGCACATTCAGACAAAGTCCTAATTAAGAGACATGGGCAATCTTAGCCAGATTCAGTATGAGGCAGTTGCAGATTCCAGAGAAACATCCAAGTCAGCACACACATTACAAGACCGATTCTCTGCATAATTGCTGATCTTGGATCACAGAACAGGAGGAGAATGCAATGGTGGGGGTTTTCGGGGTTTTTTTGGTTCAAATTTACTAGACATCACAGTGCACCATCAAAAGTTAACAAAATATCACTTGTTTGTTTTAGCTGTAACAGCATGTCATGTTCGGTTGGCAGGCTTAACTATTAACTGCACCATGTAAACGCAGCCCATTTGTGTATACAAAAAAGAAAACAAAAAAACAAAAAACAAACAAAAAAAAAAACCCACAAAACCCCACTCAATTTCCACAAAACAAGGAACATTCTTCTGGGAGGTTCTTTTCTCTTGCCCCCATATTACAGTTTTCTGAACGTCTCTTTATAAAGGACATTATCTTTATGGTTCAACTGATGGATGACATCTCTCTACAGTAGGGTAAGAACAACTTGAATGTACACCATCTGCACCAGGGTAAAGTTGAGAGTCTACAATTTTTGCCTGCAATCTCTTCATCCAGAAAACAAGAGCTGGTGATTAGAAACAACTTTTAAATAGCTGTTAAATAGCATATGCTGTTATTTTCAAGATAATGGGAGGTATTGCTGCAGTCACATTAGAAATAATAAATCTGCTGCAAATTCATACTCAACACTATTCCAGTGTCTCTTACTCACAGCACTGAGATAAATTCTCCTCCCACACCCAGTAGTCTGGGTACACCACTGTTAACACAACCATTTGGTAGTAAGAACTGCCGCCTTTCATTTTTCCATGTACAAGGTGCAGCTTTTGAAGAGGTTTTAGGTTAAAACGTGTGTGCTTAAGAGTACAAAAAACCGTATTCCAAAACAGTTTGATAAAAGGAGCCTTGATTTCTGGCTTCTCCCCTTTCCACTTCCTATAAAGTATTTAGTTAGAAGTTAGTGAGGCTGGTTTGCTGTGGAATGGGAGTTCTAAGAATTGTTTTGAGAGAGACATTCATAGAATGATGGCAGCCCAGAGTGAAAAGGGATAGACAAACCAAGCAAGTCCAGACACCAGGCTCATTTATGCTTGTGAATCCTGCATGAAAACTGCCTGCAAACCAGCTTGCTTTATGGAAGCCTAATGGGAAGTCCTGAAAAGCTCACCCTGTGCTCACCTGCCCAACCCAAACACTTACCTGTTAATTCTAGAAGAATCAAGAGCACTTGGATTGGCACAAAAAACAGCTATGGTCTGAAATACAGCTGTGCTGCATGAACACTCTCCAGTGAAATATTCTCTCCCTCTTAGTCCTGTCCAAGAAAACCATGTTGGCACTGGAGGAACTAATTGTGCTTCAATACTATGTCTCCTAGAAAGGTGCTAAAACTGCCTCCCATAATCAATGTAGGCACAGTCTAACTATGCTACAAAGCTTAAAAAACTAGCTGATCTGTGGCCAAGGAAACACTGTCAACTCTTTTTTTTAGCTAGAGTCCTCCAGAGCGTGATATGAGCATAATTCTACCATCAAGATTCAACTAGTGTGAACCCAGAAACTGAAGTTGATGAGCAGTTATCCAGTTCAGCCTCAATGTATTCCAAAAAGCTAACTGCAGTAACCTCTGTGCATCTTGTGGTGAGTAGTGATAGTTCTGGGGTTGTCTATATTTGACACCAGGGAACTAAGCTCCATAATACAGGATAAGACATCTGTTCCTGCCTTATTCTCAATTCTTCCCAATACCCCCATCACCAAAATCATTTGTTTCCCATGTCAGCCTCAGAGCCAACAGCACCCGCTCATCAGAAGATATATACTGCTATATGCATCACAGGTTGGAGACTTTTGAAGAGCAGCTACATTTTAAAGAATACTAATCGCAAAGGAATACAGTTTCGTCTCAGTCTGGGTGATGGGGCAGGAAGGCCAGTTTCAATTTGTTGCTTTTCCCAGAGCCTTGGAGGAATCTCTTAAGTCAAGATGGTATGTAAATGCTGGCAACAGTGTGCACAAGGCAGCACTGAAATTCATGCAAATGAAGCATGGAAGGATGCAAAGCAGAGATCAGTAAAAAGTTTACTGTAGTTTTTGTGTTACACTACTAGGAAGAAACCAGTCAGCCAGCCTACTTTCAAAATCTCACAAGATGTTGCAGTATGAGCTGCTTTATCTGGTGCTCCATGAAACACCTTTTCACAAGAGAACTGCATCGCTGGCTGGTTGGAGAAAAGTGTTCAGAATTCAAAGAGCCGTTCTTGATCTCTTCAGTACTCACAGAGCATATAATCTCAGCAACCCAAGCCTAGCCCAAAACATTTAGTTTCCCCTCTCATTTTAATGCCTGGTTCCTCCACCCTTGCTCCAATCCCATGTTTCTTTGTTGCCACAGGTTTGGCAGCCCAAGCTCCAAACTAACACTTGGACACGGGCACTTGCCTTACAAGCGACGTGGACATGGTGTTTACAGTCCTTTCTATTCCAATACACGGGAATTCAGTTTGTTGCTTTTCTCAGAGGCTTGGAGGAATCTCAAGTGTGAGTCCCAGAGAGTTTGACTTGTTCTTAAAACAAGGACCTCACTCAGTATACATGTTTTTTGCAAGGCTCTTCTTTCTCATGTTGTGTTTAGCTCTTACCCTTGGCAAGAGTCTGGGGGACATGGAGTAGAATGAATGGTGATGGTAGCTGAAAAGGAAGAAGCTAAAACCCACTCAATCTTTTTTAGATCAATCAAGGAATGTAGCACCAACTGCAATAACAACTTTCAGCCCAGGCACAATAAAGGTGCTGGTAAATCAGCCTGCTCTGTCAGCAAGAGATGGAGAAAAAGTCAAACAAAAGTATTTGAAAAGATTAAACATTCTGGGGGTGGGGCAATCTGGGAAAGTTAGAAGAGAGAAGAGGGACAAGAGAACAGCCAAAACAAAGTTTGCGCATATTTCAGGGGCTATTAAAAAAACAAACTGGTATTGCAGAACTCAAAAGGACAAGATATTGCTTTTCCTTTCAATACACAGATCTTTTTAGGCCCTGTATTTCAGTGTGAAAGCATGAGATAAATCACTCTCTGAAGGAACTTAACCTCAGGAATGCCGACCTAAATCCTCCACACCTCAAATTAAGGAGATCTGTACACCTCTTCCCATTCTGTTAAACAGAAAGGAGAGCTAAAAAACCCAAAACATGATTGGACAATCCTTGGAAAAAGCATTGAATTTTGTTGGAGAGAGGCAAGAAAAAATAAGATGAAGGGAAGGGAGCAGGGAGAAATCAACAGGCCTCTCTTTCCTTATTTGGCGACAAGCAAGTGCAAGAAAGTGTTCATTGGGGTTTTGTTCAGTTGTCGGTCTTTTGCACATCTGCATTCTGGCCAAGACAAGGGGCTTTGAGGTTTTTCTGCAGGACATGAGCATCTGCTGGCTCTATCCTCTTGTAATAGTTTTTCTTCGTCTCAATGATCTCAAAGCCAAACTTTCTGTAGAAGTCGATTGCTGACTCATTGCTGATCTGGACATGCCTGGGGCACATAGGAGGATAGAGAAAAAGACATCAGCATTTTCTGCAGTATAAAATGTAGCCTACACATCCCAAAACTGTATACTAAAGGATACTGAGTATGACTGAAGTGAGGGGATAATACTGTAGACACAACTGGGTGCTGTGGTCTAAAAGAGCACAGAAATGAGAATTAGGAACTTCTGACATCTAATCCTGTGCTAACACTATTTCTTTCAAGACATTTGGCTAATCACTCAACTCCCCATCTCTGTTTTCCCACCTGTAAAATAAACCTAATGCTTCTCTTGAAAGCATTGTTGTGGGGATCAATGAGATAGCATGTAAAGTGCTTTGATAATCCGAAAAGTTAAGGTTAACATTATCTGCTCAGCAGCTTCAAGCTGCCTTGAAATGGAAGTGGCAGATATTTTGTGAAATGTAACAATACAATCTAGTTTTAGTGGAAACACTCCTGCAGTTCAATTCTTTACCTTCCTTCAGTAACATACTCTAAGCACTAGAGTTTAAGATAAGGCTTATCCATGGCGATCATGCCATGGATCCTACCAAAACACAAGAGTGTTCTGATAGTATTAACACATGCCTGGACACAATCCACACCAGCAAGGCTCTTTAACTGTGGTTGAGGCTTTATGTTACAGCACCTTCCCTTCAACACAACATAGACAGATTCTGTGGGTTTACTGGAACATTTCTGCCTGATCTTTACGGTTTCACGAAACTTAGGAGCACGAACTCTTAGAGGTGGTGGAAAATCCAGCAAAACAGCCTCTAGTTTGTTTTTTTTAAAAACAGCTAGGGGACTTTATTTCTGTCAAGGGCCTTAAAGGAAATCTGTATTTCAACTCCTGCTGTCTCAGTAGTATCCGTTAAATAAATGTTTTCAGAGTTCAGACGACACTCCAGATATTTGTGGATTAAGATGCTTTAGTACATGGGGACATCTCAGACCCACAGGAGGGACTGTAGCAAGGTTCTAGATGGGTTGCCACACCAAGGGCAAGATCGACCCATCACAGGGCCCTGGCCTAGGCAACTATAACTTTTCCCATCCTGTGGCAAAGGAGAGGTCTGGTGGTTCAGAGAGTAAGCCAAATATGAACTCACCATGCAGCTATGGCTCCTGTCCTCTCCCAGCTCCAGAATCGGCAACCTCATGCATCAGGCTGCAATGCTTGGAGCAGAGAGTCAGGCCTAGCCTGGTGGGACAGGAGCCACCACAGTCAGGTGAGTTGCTCTCCAAACATTTCCACACCACACCCCAGGGCATCCCTTCTGCAGCAGGGCTAGGTCTGGGGATGCCATGACAGGGAGAAGGGTGCATCTATGTGGGTCACAATGACAGATAAAATATAGTTGTTGGGCTGTCTTAGTAAAAAGTTTGGGAGCCACTTGCTTTCGCATATCACGGTGCTAAATGATAATGTGTAACTAATGGAAAAAAGGCAGAACCCAGTCTCAGGTGCAGAGATGGTCAATGTCCAAGAGAGAATTTCACAACTTGTGACTTAAGACCATGTTTTTAAAACTATGTTTCCTCAAGTTAGGAACCTAAATTTGAAGATGTTGATCCAAGTGCCAGCAAAATCAAGAATATGGCCACCCCTGACAGATATTTGGCGCGCCCATCTTTGCCAGCTTTTCATCTCCCATCCTAGAAGAGTACTTTGGCAGGTGGAAAGAAAGATTATGTACCCCTCCTTCCCTTTCAGGTACAGCAGCAAACATTTAAGACTGGAAGACTAATATGCGCACTACTGTAGCATCTAAATTTGAAAAAAGAGAAGAACTAGTGACAATTAACAAATGTTTAATAATGAGTCTAAGTCACTAATTCTGAGGGGAAAGAGCGGGAGCACTTCAGTTAGTTTGGAAACAAGCTCCAATACAAGAGTTGCCCTCTGTCAGTCTTTATTAACCTGAGTCGGCATGGTAAACTTCTGAGAATTATCCCTTCTTAAGGTCTTTGCTTCAGCTTCCTGCTGACACAGTACTGGGCGTGGGGACTGACAAACCCACTGTGAGATACGAGCTTGTTAAACACTCCACGCACTAGGGTCTTCAACAGTCCTGGTGGGGGTTCAAGATGCTAGTCAACTATTCTGAAGCAGAGGATTGAAAGCACACTTTCTAGTGATCTGGTGCTTTAATGTACATGAAGCATCAGTAAAGACGCTTACTATCGGTGATAGTTTATATAGGTTTGTAGCATTCCCTTCTGTAAGGAGAGGGAATATATCAGTGTGGCAGATGTTTATTTCTTTTTACTTGAGTACTGATTGGCTTGGCTATTCTTTTGCGATGGGATCACCTTTGACCCATCATTCCATAGCAACTGAAACAAATGATATTGTGCCCTTCTCACTCTCCTACAGTGCCCCTTCCAGACCCAGGAGAACAAGAATGTCATTTACTTACAAGTAGATGTTGTCAAAAGTTCCATCTTTCTCACAGATGTTTAAGACGTGATTCAGCATTTTAGTTCCTGACAAGGAATAAAGAGATATTTAATCACCCCACAAGTGTGCAACCAAATCAGTTCAAATGTTTGCAGTCAGCTTTGTAATTGTTTAATTCCCTGAACAGGGGAGTGTTGCTTTTGGTAAGCTCATAGGACATACTGCTAAGGCAAGTGCCGAAAGCACTGCTATTATACTCTGAAATTATCATACCATACGGCAGTTCATTTGTAAGTGTTATTTGAGGCTGCTATGAACATGAACATTTATACATGGTATATACATTTAACTTAAAAATTACATTGTGCAAGTCCAAATACTTCAGGGAGCCTTATATTTTTAATGCACAAGGAGGACTCCCTGCAAAGACATTAAAAAAGTAGAAGCCTCATGTCAGAAGAACAGAAAAGATGAGTGAATACCTTCCTCTTCTGTAACATCTTTCATGAAATATTTAAAACCATCTTACATATGTAGGAATTAAAGTCTCCCAACACCTTGTGATGTATTTTCCTCATAGATGAACAGATGCAGAGAGTTTAATCAAATGAAATTAAGATTAATAAAGCTAAATTTTAAATCTTCCCTTCTTTGTTCACAAAGTCCAATTCTTTATGATTTCTTTTAATAAAATGACAATGCTTTTCAAGCTATGAGAAAAAACTTAACAGTCTAGCACTGCTCAAAAGCAACTGTACATGGTACAAATGATAAAGAACCTTCTTCTAAACTAAGGCATCCACTGTCATTCAGTGAAAAAATAATGTGATTAAATTTAAGTAACAACATTAACATTAACTGCTAAGCAGGTAACAAAGCCTTTGACACAAACTGAAGCCAAAAACAATGAAACACTCTAATGGAAATAAAAGGCCTAGATTAATGTGAGAAGTCCATAGATTTGGTACAAAAGGCTGGGGGGGGACGTATACATTGCAATGCAGAGGAAAAAATAGCAGCCTTCCTATAACAAGGAGAGTTAACCTGTTGTGATGGAAACTAAGCTACACAGTGCATGGAAGGAGCATTCTCCAGAAGGAAGAACAGGTACTTAGAGAGAGTCAGGAAATGTGGGTAATATTTCTAGATGGGTCACTGATGGGGTATGAGATACTAAGGCATGTCTTCTCACCTCTCTTAGCTTCAGTATTTTTAATCTGTTAAATAGAAATAATACCCATATCACAGAGAGGGTCTGACATTTAATGCATAAAGAGACCTTAAAAATCTGGAGTTAAAAAGCACTATAGAAGCATAGTCTCAATTCCACAGGACAGAGAGAACAGAGTTCACTATAAACCAAGTTCTTCTTTCCCACAGCTCCCTTCCTAAGGCAGGGCTCATCTTCTAATAAAGCACCAAGTCCTGTTGCCTCAAAGGAACTGAAGGCTTCGGAACAGCATTCAGAAGGCTGCCCAGGACACATGCTTTCTTTGACGACACAGCTCAAAATGCAGATAGCCTTACCTATTCCTAGCCTTCGGTAGGGTGCCAGGCATCCAAGTGTCATAATGTATAGTCTCTTTTGGTTCTGAGAGTGATCCACTCTGCAGCACACTGCTCCCACCGCAATATCATTGAAATATGCTGCCAGGGAGGAAAACAGTGAAGTTTTGGTCATTTAGAAATGACAAGTTTTATGACTTGTCCTATCCTTCATTTCTATCTTCTTTCCCTGTTGCCCCTTTTTCAGCTTCTGGGAAATAAAGATTCCTACCTATAATGCAACAAAACTTTTAGTCAACGAAGTCATTTGGACATACAAGCAATTTTACCCATACTGCTCCAAAAATATTTAGGCAAATGTTAAATTGTGGGTGACATTTTTGGGTGATGCTTGCTCTGTGGTGCTCACGTCAAAGAACTCCCAATAGAGAGAGACCCTATTTAGATTACATGTTAATTAGGGTGGGGACAGTGGTCTCTTGTGTGTCTCAGACACAACTAAGCATCTTTTCACTGCTTAACAAAACAGGAGGACCTACTGTCACACAACAAAAGAAGAGAGCAACACTTCCACCCACCCCAAAATTACTGACAAAAGCTGTACCTAATTTGGCTAGTTCGCCAACTTCCAGCACATCCTTGTAGAACTTGTCATTGTAGCTGACAGGAAAAATGACTTGATTTAACCTCTTCAGCTGCTTAATGTTGTGTGGCGTCACATCTCCCAGCTCGATCCGGCTACTGGAACAAATCAAAACCTGCTTAACACCTCTACAAACCCACAACTTATAAATACACCAAATATTTAAAACCAGGTATTTTATCTACAGAGTGCTATTTAGCTGAACAACCAATTCAATAGCTACCTGAATCATTGGTGTGAGGTCAACACGCACACACAGCTCCTACTCCCTCTTTTGCGGGCAGCTGCTTTAATACCAAGAAAAAGTCCCAATCAGTACCATAAATTCAGAAAATGCTAAAGGTCTTGAAACGTTTACACTTGAGGCTGGCGCTCCACAGAATAGCATCTGAGTTATTATGACAGCATTGGAGAAAAGAGCAAAAGGAGAACCTCAATCTCCCAGTGAGCCAAGTGGCACTAGTTTCCAAAGCTTTCCCCTTAAACTTTTACTATGGATTCACTAAGATTGTGTCTGTGCCAGCTTCATGCTTGCTCCTCTCTTTTCATCATCTGGTCAATATGAAGAATAAGCTCCTTGGCTAAGTCCAACCACAAACAAGATAGCCCTGAATTATTTTCATTAGAAGACTTTAGGGCAGGGATGAGCAAACTTTTCAGGTCAGGCCCTACTTTTCAGCCTTGCAATTAGAAGGCATCCCCCACAACCAACCTGTCTAATGCAATCTGAAATTTCATTTATGTTCATATGGTTACAAAAACCCTTTCAGCATGTGTAAGAAAATAAGCATGCAGAATGTAAAAACTTTTTAATCGGCATATAAATGTGAATACACATACATAAAAACAGTAACAGATTTCAACATTTTAATGAGGTGGATGAGCCAGGGACCCAGCAGCACAGTGCTGAGCCCTGCTTAGGAAATTTCATGCTCCCCCTTCCCTCTAGGGGGCTCAACACCAAATTTGTGTACCCCTGCTTTAGGGGATAACCCTAAAAGAATTCAAATTAACATATGAACAGGAAGTCCTCCCTAGACTCTTCCCAAAGAGAGTCTTGGAGGCTGCATAAAATACTACACTAACATTTGAGCTAACTCTCTCAATATGATGGTGAGCTACTGCCTGGGACAGAAAAGTCACAGACTACAGTCAGTTATTCTTGAAGTTAAATATTACAGGAGCAGAACTGGGACTGTAATCTACAACTTTTGAAATACCATTATGATGAACAATACCAAGGAGAATGAACATGCCCTTTCATAAACACAGAGTACAGACACCAGGTAGGAAGGAACCTGATGTATCCAGGGCAGCAATACGTGGGAACATCAACTGTGCATACCATCCCTGCCAACTTCTCTCCAAGCTATGGAGGAGTGTTTAAAAGAATGTTTAACAGCTTTAGCAAGGACTAGCATAATGTAAAAAAAACAAAAAAACCAAAAAAACCACCATGTTGTAAGTGGACGTCACTATACGTAGGATGCTGCCATCCAACAGTGTGTAATGATGGAGCTGCAAGCAGGGATGATAGCAGGTTAATCCACAGCCTTAATTTTACTGACTGATATAGAGACAACTACAATTTTCTTCTCCCCAAGTGACACCAATAGCTTCCTTTTTTACTCTTTAGCAATTCTGTTTACAGGAAGACCATTTCACAGAGAGATACGTGTTTGGCAAGGTTCAAGATAAGTATACACCTCTAGAATTATTTTGATTTCCTGTGGTTTTTCTTTCAAAACTGCTAGAGCTGTTCACGTGGATTATTGGTCTTTGGAAGGGAAAAAGGCATAGGTGATACCTGAAGAATACAGTGTGTTGCCCAGTATGCAGACATCTCCTAAATCAAACACCAATCTGTCTTCAAGGACAATCCCTAACATGTGGGATGTTGTTTAGTGCTGTTTTTAGTAGGCAAACAATTTTGTAGGCTCTTGATTAACTACTGACAAGTTTAACTGTATTTAAATGCTTTAGGCACAATATCCATCTTAATTGTCAAGTCAACTACCACCAGCAATGAAGGAAGTTGGGTTTTGTCGTCTAAGCACAGAATTATAATCTGCAAGAGCTACTACAGACCTAGGGCCAAAGGATTAGAAACCCAATATATATTTTAAGGAGCATATACAGCCCAAAATGCACTGTATAAAGTGTGCTTTATTTCTGTATAGCTACTGTGATATTCTCGAGGTCTGCAAGGCTGTTATTTCATTCATAGATTCTAAGGCTCTGTCTCCACTACACCATAAAGTCGATTTTAAGGCACTGAGCTTGATTTTACAACATGACTGTCTTCACTGCAAACACCATTAGGTCAATTTTAAGGGGCACTAAGGTCAATTTTCTCGCATTGACCTGCCAAGACGGCCTAACACCAAGTTCAAATTTAAAAGGTCAAATTAATGCGAGTGTGGAAATAGCGTTACTTTAAATCAATTTTATTGCACTCCAGAGATTTCACACAAGTATCCTACAATGCCCCATAGATGTCTCTTCTGGCCACTTTCACTTCTGCTGCTCCCCAGGTGCGCAGGAAGTAGGTAATAGGAAGCCTGGGAATTTGAATTCATTTTCTTTCTGACCAGCATAGATAGCACACCTCAGGAGCCATCCATCACATCTAGCCATCTAGACTATGCATGATTCTTCTGATCTGAGTTCTCAGGGTCACAAAAGAACTCCAGCATGGAGCCACCACAAGATTCTGGATCTCATTTCTGTGTGGGGTGAAGAATCAGCAATAAGCATACTGAATCAGAAAGCAAAATGCGGACATTTATGAGAAGACTTCACGGGGCATGATTGAGAATGGTTACTCAGCAATACTGGGTCAAAGCGCTCAGGCAGAACTATCACAAAGTGAGAGAAACCAATGATCCATCTGGGTCATCTCTTAAGACGTGTTGCTACTACAAGCAGCTGGACGCCATTCTTGGTAGTGACCCAACCACACTCCCCAAGGCTAAAAAGAACTCTTCAGGAGATCATCCTCAGGACTTCGCTGGGAGTAGAGAGCAGGAGGCCAATGTGGATGAGGATGCCTTTGTTCAGAAGGTGCTTGACGAAGCTGATCTTGCCAACCCGACACTCTTCATCACCCTTGACTCAGTACCCTCATAAACACCTTCTGCTCCCGGGTCCAGCAATGGTGCAGCGGATTCTTCTGGGGAGTATTTTTTTAGAATACTACAAACAGGTTGTAGCTGGGTTGGAGTACAGGCTTACTTCTGTGGAGCAAGTTATTAAATTGCTACAAGCAGGTTGCAGCTCAGGCACAGTCCATCTATGCCCCTTAGAAAAGCTTGCTAATATTTCTGGGGCTGGTGGGCTTATCCTTTTTGGAGAGCTCAATAAAGGTACTCTTATTTTTTTGCACAAAGTTCTTGGGAGGCCTGATTTATTGCGACTTCCACAATAGCACACCTTGCCACACCAGGCAACCAGTAAGTTATCTGGCATCATGGCACCATACAGCGCTCTGGCAAAATTTCCAGCCCTGCTGTCACACAGTATGAGCATATTTTCTTTTTCACTCTCTTATTCCTAGGAGGCTGATGTCTCTTTCGGGAACCTAGAAGCAGCACAGGACGTTTCATTGGAGTTTTTCACACTGCTCCCTGGCCATTTAAATTTCCCAGGCTTGCCCTGCCACACCACATGGCTGGTGGGCTCTCAGTCTCCCTGCACCCACGTGGCTGGCAGGCTCTCCTAGCCTTCTCCTTTCCCCCATGCTGCTTTAAAAACTCACATTTCCTGCTTTAAATAGCTTTTCTCCTGCACAGGATTTATGAGGCGCCGCTGAGAAAGCTTTTTTCCCCCCATGCTTTACAGGAAAGACTCCCTCCCTAGCATGCCATGTGTCCAGTAGGCTCAAGCCCTCCTGCCACCATATGGCTGCCAGGTTGTGCGGTCTCTGTCCCACCACCATTCTTAAGCCAACAAGATCTTACCATGTCCGCAATGAAATGGTCTGGATGACTAATCGCTTCTTTTCTGCAGAGATTGACTCACTGCCATCCTCAAAAAGCCAAAAGTGGCCCTGGAAACAGAAGTTGCAATGATTGCCAAACACAGAACCATTCATTCTAGGAGTAATTGATTTGTGTCAAATTTAAACACTGTATCTAAATTTTGACCTTCACTATCTTCCACAGGCAGCTTGAGTGGAGGAGCCAAGATCACTGAGATGAGGCAAAAGAAAAGATCCAAACAGGATCCAGCACCATGAAAAGGCAGACAGGGAGTGAGGCAAAGCTACTGCTGGCAGAAGGTGGACCAAGCAGTGGTGGCAAATCATGCTCCAGTGCAGGAACAAGGATCTGGCAGTGCTCCTGACAGCTGGCAGTGCTCCTGACAGCTGTCAGGGAGCAAATCAAGATGTTGTAATCCATGTTGGAGCTGCAGAGGGACACCCACGACAGGACTCATTATGTGGCCTCCACAACCTGTTGCCTGGCCTCCCCTAGATAATGGCTTGACCCCCACCCGTCAGGGTCCCCAAACACGTGGGGTGGGGGGAAGAGGGCAAAGAGTCTCTTGTGCCATGCCCAAGATCTCTCCATACTGCAAAAGGCTCACATTCCCTCACACGTGACACCAGGATTCCCTTCTTTTTCCTACTTACCCCTTAACCCTCCCTGCTCTAAATAAAAGCAATGTTTTTTTTTAGAAAATCTGTCATTTATTGGTTCACATGGGGTGGGGTGCAGGTGTTTTCATAAAGGTCAAGCACACATTATTGGGGGTGGCATCACAACAATTAAATGCAGCAGACTCATCTGTCTGCTCATTCATAAAGCTATTTTTCAAAGCCTTTCTGATTGCTGTTGCTTCTTTATGTGCACTGGTGAATGGCCATGTGCCCGGCTGTACATAAGCACTGTCCAGGGCATCTACCTCTGCCATCCAGGCTGGCATGAAATTTTCCCTTTTGGGTCACAAATGTTATGGAGAATACAGCACGCTGCAACCAAAGTGGAGATGTTGGTTTGGAAAAGGTCTAACTGGGTCAGAAGGCACCTGAATCTGGCTTTCAAATGGCCACAGTCACATTCCACTGCCATTCTGCACTTGCTCAGCCTGTAGTTGAAGTACTCCTTGGTGCCGTCCAGGGTGCCTGTGTACGGCTTCACAAGCCAAGGGAGCAGAAAGTAAATAGGGTCGTCCAGTATCACTGTGAGCATCTCCACCAATCTTGATTTTCTCGTCTGGGAAGAAAGTCGCATCTTGAAGCTTTCTGTACAGACCAGAATTTCTAAAGATGCACGTGTCGCACACCTTTCCCAACCATCCCATGTAGATGTCAGTGAGATAACCTTTGCGATCCACCAACGTGCAACACCATCAAGCAGTACTCCTTGCAGCTTATGTACTCTGAGGCCAGGTGGTCCAGGGACAGGATGGGGAGGTACGTTCCATCTATTGCCCCGTTGGAGTTAGGAAACCCCGTGGCAGGAAAGGCATCTACTATGTGCTGCACATTTCCCAGAGTCATCGTCTTCTGCATCAGACAATCACAGATTGCATTGGCTATCTGCATCCTTGCGGCCCTCATTTTAGATCTGCCCACTCAATTGACTTCCCACTGACTGGTAGATATTGGGCATTGCAAGTTTCCACGGACCAATTGCCACTCGCTTGTGAACCATCAAAGCGAGTCTTATTTTGGTATCACAGTGCTTCACGGTGGGGGGGAGAGGGGAAGAGCAAATCACAACGTTCCATGGAAGTGGTCTTGTGAATGTAAAGTTCTCCAGCTACTGCTGGTCATCCCAGACCTCCAAAACGATGCAGTCCCACCAGTGTGTGCTGGGTTTACATCTCCAGAACTGTCACGCCACTGCAAGCAATGCATCCAGGGCAGCAGCAGCAGCTCTGTATTCCTGTTCTCCACTTCTTCAATATCATCATCTAAATCATCTGCATCCAGGTCATCCTCCTACTGGCTTTGTCCAACAAAATACTGCATGACACTTCAGAAGTGGCCATAACACTCTGTGCAATGACTCTAAGCTGCTCAGGATCCATGCCAGTGCTGTACAGCAGCATGAGCCCAGGTCAGGCTTTTGGAAAACGGACCGAAACATGGCACAAATTTCCTTGAGACTGCTGTTTGTTTTCCAGTGGCCGGGGGGACAGTATTGCACTCTGGGACGATGAGATCAGACATCCACAAGCACGTGTGGCACAATCTTTCCCATAAGCCATTGGCACAAAAACCCAGAATGCAATGGGGCAACGGGCATTGTGTGATAGGTACCCACAATGCAATGCTGATGCAGATGAACATAGGTAAGGCAATGGAGACATGCTATGTTGACCTTCTGGACAGTTGCGGACAGACCCTCAACTTTATAAAATCTAGCAGTAAAAAGTTGACTTCAATAAATTTGAATATTTCATAATGCAGACATACGCTAAGACTAACAATGATCCTTCTGAGTCTGAATAAAAGACAGTTTTCTCCTACTGATTTTTGCATTAAGTCCAAAAACTTGTGGCTAAACTAAAGCATTTCTTATCTTGTAAAAAGCTGTGCAATCTTGATTTAGAGACAAGTGAGAGAGAGAGTTTACTGCATCCCTCAGCAATTTGTTTCAAAGGTTTATTATGTTCACTGTTTAAAAACGTTCTATCTTATTTCCAACAGAAACTTGCTGACTTTAACTTTCACCTTTCACTGGATCTTGTCTCATCTGCAACTGCTAGATTAAAGACCTCCTGGTTATCAGGTATCTTCTCCCTGTGTAAATAATTATAGATTGATCCAGTCCCTTCTTAACCCTTCCTTTGGTAAAGCAAATAAATTATCCTTGATTAGGCTCATCTAAAGTGTCCTTTCCAGACTATCAATTGTTCTTGTACCTCGTTTCTAAACACTCCTGTTCTTCAACTTCCCTTTTAGCGTATGACACTAGCACTAGACTCAATAAATAAGTAGTGACCTCACCAATGCCAAATACACAGCTAATATTATCCTTCTGTTCTATAACTCATTCTAAGATCTCTGAGTGTATTAAAAGCAGGAATGGTTGGGAACTAAGTGGCTCTGTTCAGCTATTCCACAAAGTACCTGTTTTTACTATCTCCGGCAAAATTCTTGCCATTCCCTTTGCTTCACCCCTTCTTATTTTGCCTTACGATACTCTGAGCATGTCTGCATCAGGGACTTTGGCACTTGTGCATGAACACCATGCAACTTTTTCTTCTTTCTTTCCAGTGTAATCACACTGCACCAATGTAAAGCAAAATTTGAATCAACATGGTTTACCATGGGGCAATTAGCGATGGTGCAAGCCCACCTCTTCATTGTTGCAGAAGTCTTTACCAGAAAAAGCCATTATTGAGGATCTCATCTAAACAATTATTGCTCTAGACCAGACATGTCAAACAAAGCCTACTGAGGGTCGTACAAACAAAAACTGATAGTATTTAGGGCCATTAAAGAAAATGTACTGAGAATATTGTAATTATTTATTATTATAAAAATATACCTAAAACATAATCTATAATATTTTAGGCCTTGAATATAATGCAATAATTTTAATTGAGAACTTAATACTTAATGGCTGTGGCCACACTTGGCCAAACCTTCGAAATGGACATGCTAATGGCCAAATCAAAAAATACTAATGAGGCACTGAATTGAATATTCAGCACCTTGTTAGCATTCACGTTTCCGGCTGCGGCACTTTGAAAGCACTCCTTTCAAACGTGTGCGGCTACACGGGGTCCTTTTCGAAAGGACCCCGCACATTTCAAAATCCCCTCATTCCTCTCAGCTGAGGGCCATTTGAAGGTTTGGCCAAGTGTGGCCACACCCAATGTGAATTTTATTGTTTTCTAATTTTAACAGTTCACAAAATTTTAGAAAAAGACACCTAACAATGTGTGTCGGGGGGAGGACAGAAAACAGGGATGATAAAAGCAGACCAGGGAGAAAAGCCATATCAGAAACGCCAAAACACCTCAAAGAAAGAAGGGACAGTTGGTTTTACAGTGAACATGCAACATGCCTGCATTCTATGGCTAGCCTTGCACTCTTTGTGCTGCTAGCTTCATCATCTCTAAAACTGAGGATAAGCTATTACACAGGAAAGTTATGAGTTACCAACATAAATGAATAAATGGGTTTTGAGATGTGTGGCTGAAAGGAACTGCAAGAGTTAACTTAAAGAAGCGATTTCTGAGGGGAATGGAGAAGTAATGAGGATTAGGGCTGAGAGAAAATACTCACCACCAGCCCCTGATGCCCCGATGTTATGTCACTATGGGTGTACTTAAGTCGGAACATTTCTATCGTATAGGGTTTGCTTTGTCAACCACCGTGACCAGAATGATATGAATGATGCTTTCGCTGATTTTACGCATTTCCCTCTCACCTTTGCACAGGTGGGTACAACAAAGTGAAATCCCTCCCCTGCCCCAAGAGCAGCCTCTCCCCCCCCCCCGACAGAGGTCAGAGATCCTCCCTTCCCCCACCCACTTTCAGTGGGCCATAAAACACATCACAAGCCGACATTTCTTCCTGCACAGAGGAAGCAGGGAGGGAGGAAAGGGGTACTGGGAGGGACTGGGTGGCCCCCAGTAGGGGAAGGGGTGATGGGGACAGAGACCAGGTCAGGATCTCACAGCTTCTGTGGCTATTGTCCGACGTGCGGAAAGGAGCTTTCCTTTCAGTTGCACTGAAGGAGAAGCATTGCACTCCCCTCCCCATCTTAGAGTCCCTCCCCTCCAGTTTACGCTGCACTCCCCCGCCCCCTCCAATTTCTCTGCACTGCCTTCTCAGACATACTGGGGTTTACTCTGCAATCCAGAGTCTGGGGCCTGTATTCCTCCAACTGCAGTGCAGCCACCACCATTGTGCCACGCCTTGGCCCCTTGAGGCCTGCACTGCTCCCCATTACAGCGCAGGCCTCATTCACTCCCATCCATTGCAGTGCAGCCCCCACTGCACCACCACCCATTGCACAGCCCCCCCTGCATGCACTGCCTCCCCAAAGCACTAACCCCAGGCCCCATGAGGCTGGCATTGCACGCCCTGTGCCCCATCCCCACATTACTCCATTTCATGCTCCTCTGCCCCTGCTCCGCTCCCTGCGGCTCCCTCAGGCAAGCGCCCCCTCCGCCTCAGCTCATGTGGGTTTCACTATACCCCCCGCCATACTCCCTCCCCATATAACTGCCTCTGAATCCTCTGCCTCTTGCTCCACCCCGCCCCAGGCAGGCACTCCTCCCTGCCTCAGCCAAATGTGGGTTTCACTGCACCCCTCCCCACATCTCTCTGCCTCGCACTCCTCTGCCCCTTGGCTCCACTCCCTGAGGCTCCCTACCTGCTGCTGCCCCAGGCAGTCACCACTCTCCACCTTGACCAATGTGGGTGTCACCCTCCGTCTCCTTAGAGTGGTCACATTCCCTTCTCTGGCATGCACAAGTGGCCGTGGGTGGGACAAAAACCAATCCCAGCTTCTCGGGCTGTCCATGTCCAGCGCATGCGTAAGAAAACCCCCTTTGCTCCCCACGGTTTTAATATACATGTGCCAGACACAGACATCGAGGAACTGGGATCGGTATTTGTCCCATCCCCTGCAGCTCATGTGTGCCAGAGCAGAGTGTGAGATCAGGCGGGCTGCACTTAAGATGTTTTGTTGACATCTTGTTGTGAGCCACAAAAACATCAGTCAGGCTGCATGAGGCCCTCTGGCTGCAAGTTAAACATGACTACTCTAGACCCAGCATGCATGACTTTTGTAAAATCCACAAGCTTGCAGATGGTCCTTTAAAATTAACTAAGCCCAATTCTCGATAGCAGTTGTAACTAGATTTCATCTAGAACCATTAATGCGAGCAAGAAGAGAGTGGATGAGGTATAATGCCATAGAGGAATCTTTTGTTGAAAGCACTTTTTTATGGCGTTTTCAATGTATATTACCACATGATTAAGCCATCACAAATTACACCTCAAAAAACCTTCATGAACAGGACAGCTCAATCTTCCTGCCTCATGACACAAGCTGCTCTCTCCAAAGGTGAATCTGGAGAGCACAGGACTTCAACCTGGCCCAACCTGTGCGGACAGTATCTAACTTCCATCGCAGGCCTTAGAGGTCTGAGAATCACGTGCACCGCATTAGCTACAAAGAAATAGGGACCAGAAAACACAGGTTCTTTCTGAATGGTGAAAGATAGGATAGCATAAGTGAATGGAGAAGCGGGATCATTCAGTGCTACTGGTTGTTTGCTGACACACACCATCTGCGGGGACCAGTCTGCACAAAAGCGTTACCTCTTCAAACCTAAGGACTTGTGATGCTGTCCTAGTCCAAAGGGATCTCAGACAAAGTATGTAAGTCATCTTTGAAAATGGAAATATTACTTGGACTTTGCTTTTCTCTGGATCAGTGACAGTGTTTGCAAAAGGGTAGTAATGAATGTGTTAGGGATGTTAAAGTTTAACTGGTTTACTTGTACACCTCAAGCTAAAATGGATGGGGCTTAGCAGCTATGGTTAGGTTGCAGAGACTAGAGCAGCCCCCAGCCCACTGCAGGTAGTGGGTTGCTGCATCCAGGCCAGAGTAGCCCCCCTCTGCCATGGTGGCGAGGGAAGGGTGCTGGGAGGAGCAGCCCAACTGCCATGGACAGGGGCTGCTCCGGCCTGCCTGCCTGGAGTGTTCCTACCCAGCCTGGAGCACCCCAACCAACAGTGCACCAGGGACCAGGGCTGCTCCTGCCTGGCTGGATTTAGGGTAAGTCCACACTACGCGTACTATAATGACACACTGTAGCGTAGAACAAGGTGAGCAAATTTTTTATGTTGGGCCCCAGTTTTCATCCCTGCAATTAACAGGGCCCCCCAACCCCTGGATGACCCTGGGAGTGAGCAGCAGTCTCCAGGAAGTAATTGCATTAGCTAATTAGCTTTTTTTTTCTCCTTTTCCCTTCCTCAGACAGTTATGCTTTGGAATCATTTCCTTTTCTCACCTGTGCCCCCACACAAGAAATTATCATGCCCCCCTCTTTGTGCATCCCTGCACAGAAATACTGAGTATTGCAACAGAGGGATTTTTCTGTTGCTGTAGTAAATCCAACCCTTTGAGAGGCAGTAAGCAGGACAACAGACTAATTCTTCTGTTAGATTAGTTACATCTGCAGAGAGGGTTTAAATTGATCTAAAATTATGTAGTAGAGGGGAAGAAATTTTTCACATCCCTGGACAAAATAGTTAGGTTGAACCAAGTTTTAGGTGTAGATAGCCTCTAGTGTAACAGATGAGGACAGCCAGAAACAATCAGCAATATGAAATAGCCCTATCTTAATGGACTATTGACACAGTTTTACTCACCATTTTAGCAATATCACCCCTTAATGTCTTTACCCCATAATCTCAAACTATTCTGTTGCCTATATAGTTGTCAGGAGGTCCATCTGTCCCCTCTCTAGATGCCAAAATTTCTTGCTCTCACACCACACCCCCTAATTTATACTGCACATTTTTGTTTTTAAATACAAAATTCTACAGCCCATTAAACCTGCATGTGGACAACATAAGATTGATTTTAATACCAAATTAAAGCAAAAGTCACCATACTGATTTTTGCTGAAGTACATAATAGAGTCCCCAACTGATCATTTAAACTAAGCTGATACAGAATTTCCATCCTATAGCATCAAATTATGATGAAATTCAAGGGGCCATACTACACGGTTTAGACCAAACAGGTCGCAGAGTATGTGCAACTTCAAGCCTTGTTGAATTTGGGTCCTCTGGACAAAAACACTACACTCTTCATCAAAATTTCACAAAGTGATTTGTTAAATATCTCATACTGCAACGTCCAAAAAAGTTGATTTCATAGTTTCCAAAGTCAGACACAACTGAGTGTTAGAACTAGTTACAAGGGTAGCTGAGAAACTTGATTTAGATCTATAGTATCAAGTTAAATTCAAATGTAATTTTGATCTTTCCATGCTATGGCGCTTCTCATGTTTGTGGGTTTAAAAAAAAAATTTGCTACTGAAGGGCACTTACGGACATAATCCAGCAGTTGACGATGCACAGAAACATGACAAATCTATCACAAACCAGCAAGGAACTCACATCAAATTGAAATGGAAGTGGGAATTGTGTGAGGTGCTATTTAGTTACTGAAACTGGAAGCCTGCCCAGAACATTGGCATTAACACTTCCCCTCATGACCAGTGCCTTACAATCTTTAAAGTACTTGCCCAGCCTGCTTTTCCCCGAGATCTAATGCAACTCTTGGGTCTGTAGCACATCCCATATACACAGGGGAGCACAAAGTTGGTGTTACTGTGCAAACTACAGATTTTGAAGCTGGTAAGTAAATAACCTATTGTGGATTAAATTTTTCCCTGGTGGAACTGAAAAGTACACACTCTTCACTAGGGATTTGCCTCTGCTTACATCAGGGATGAACGTGTTCTCTTGATAGCATATTCAAAGGAAGCTATGCTATGCCAGTCTACAATTCAAAAGGAATTAATTTTATTTTTCAGAAACATGGATCATGATGAGAAGTTTCAGTGACAATCAATATTCAGATCTTTGAACACCAGCCAGAAGCTACTATAAAAAGGAGCAGAAGAGAAAATCCAAGTTTCTCAACATTATAAGTATCTCAGACCTATAAACGTGCAAACCCCTTTCTAAAGGAATGCACACAACTGAAACAGATCCCTGCATACCTGATAGCCAAGCTCAGATTTATCTGAAGCAGCTGGTGTTCTATATTTAGCAAAATAGACTCTCCACCTCACAAATTTTACTAGAGGTATCAAAGAAAAAAAATCAAACTGGATTCAGGGAGGGGGAAAAACAAAACAAAAACAAATTAGAGGACTTCAGAGAGGGTTTGTTGCCCAGTATGCAACAAGCTAACTTTATTGCTCCAGTTTTGGCTTCCAGGTTAAAACAGAAGTCAAGACAGGAGAATCCACTCCAATAAAATAAAGCTGAACAGAGCTATGAATGACCTGCAGTATACAGATTTACTTACACTCTCCAGTAAAGCCAGAAGAGCCCCTCAAGTTTTCTCAAACAGATTAGCTTTCTTGCTAAGCAGACAAGTTACTTTAGGTCTCACGAGTGTATCAGTTTGTTTTCAACTATCTGTTGAAAACTCATTGATTGCATGCCTATTCTGGTTCCCCACAGCATTTCTTAATGTAGGCAACTGTGGGCTTTTCTTGCTTTAAAATCCCCAATTACTTCCCAGGAGGTTGCGGCCAGAGCAGCCCTTCTCCCAGGTATGCCAGCAAAGGTTGGTCTGTATCCCCTCTGAAACCACAAGTGTTGGAGTAGCTGGCAGACAGTTCTCCACCTTTCTATGTGTGGTGGGGATCGGGCTTCAGTCTGGGTTAGCAGGCTCCAGTTGTGGGGCTTAGCATCCATCCATGGGACCTTGGAGTGGAATCCTATGCTCCTCCTCCACAACCCCAACTGTGGAGCCCAACTATACAGCGCCAGGTGCCAGCCCCAGTCCCTCCTCACCTCTGCTGCCTCCCACCCATCCCTCATTACCCCTACTGCCTCCCAAACCACCTCCCCAGCCAGGGCTTAAACATGTTCCCCAGCTTGCTAGGACTGAGTAAATGTGTTTCATGTTGCTTCTGATGCACCCTGCACTGTGCTGTAGCAAATACAGCTGTTGTGCAATGAGTACGTTTTACCCAAGCTAGATGAAAGTGCAGGATTATCAGATCTAGGTCTTTGGTCAAGAACTCATCTTCCAGTCAAGCGAAAAATGAGAACATTCCTCTTTTTCTGGCAGTCTGCTTGTGAAGGCAGAGCAAGGAGTCCAACATGAGCACAAGGCTTCACAAGATTCATCTGCAGTTTGATATCCTCACTCATAAGAACTTGTGAAGCTCTAGGTGCCTACTCACCTGAGGATTAAGCCTATTAACACACTTGAGAAGAACGTGTATACTGCCATGTCCTTAAGGCCCCATCTATAACATACTTCTCACTCTCCATATCGTCACCTTGTTGTGGTGAATGGCATATGTGTTCCAATGAGCCTGAGAGTGATGCTGTAGGGAGTCTTGTACTCCTGGCAGGGTCACCTATGGTGGAAGGGTCAAGGGGGAGGGTCCAGACAAAGAACCATCTTAAAAGTCGTTAATGGCAGAACAGGCAGAAGATAGGAAGGGTAATACTGCAACAGTTGTGAAGACGGATGAAAACTGCAGTGGACAGGAGTACTCCTAAACATTGTGGATTCCATGCCATGGGACCTGGGCCTTCTATCCATCAAGGATCGTGTGGTGGCCACAGTGCAACAGGTACCCCCCATCTTAAAAGAAGTCATGCAGAGACATCTTCCTCTGCATACTATTCTACCTAACTTAATCCCTACAGCGACTGGCAACGGAAGCAGGATTGTGAAATCTGGAAGCTTTTAGTCATAGACCAGCATTTAGGTGGTGGATGTATGTATCAGTCATGCTGTTTCAACGACTGAGGTGACAGAATGGTCCGGCTGCTGCATCCACAACCGAACAGCCCTATTTAGGATCCACTCTGCTCACCCGCATGGGGAGGGGGCTAGAAAAGGTGCCCTAAACATAGTCCACCTCAACCCAACTGGATAACTGTGTCCAGGGGGTTCACCTCTACCTAGTCAAAATTGAATGGCAGACTTTAGAACATGGTTTTCCAAACTGGGGGGGCGTGAAGAAATTCTGGGGGGCATGAGATTACCCAGGTCCCCCATCATTTCCCCCACCCACAGAAAAAGCCGGCCTTTGCTTCCAGCTTTCAATCCCTGCCATTTTTGGTGGGCGACCTAATGCAGCTGCTACAAAAAGCAAGCAGCCGGCGAAGACCCACATGCAAAGGTGAGTGAATGGGGGGGAGGGGGTGGACGATGGGTTTAGGTGTGGGGGTGGAGGTGCCTGGCTTTGTGGGAGGGCAGGGCCTCAGGCAGGCAGCTTGCAGGGCTCATGCAACCAGCCAGCTTGCAGGATTCACGGGGCTTGGGTGGCTGGCCCTGGCATTGCAGGGCTCAGGCTGGCAGGTGGGCAGCTGGCTCCGGTAGCATGGGGCTCAGGCTGGCAGGTGGATGGTTGGCCCAGGCAGCATAGAACTTGGGCAGGCAGCTCAGGTGGCTGGCCCACAGCTGGGGCGGGCGGCTGACCCGGTGGTGTGGGGCTCAGGGAGGTGGATCTGGTAGCACAGGTATCAGGCAGGCTGGGCAGCTGGGTTGCACCAGACACTCAGCAGGGAAAACTATTTGTGCTTATTTTTAATTTTAAACAACATTTTTATATCACACTTTTGTGTTTATTGTAAATTACAAATTGAACTTTTTCTGAAAGGGGGGTTGGATGATAAAGAGGTGGGGGGGTGAAGGTTTCTCAAAAATCAAAAAGCAGGGCGGGGGGTGAAAAGTTTGGGAACCACTGCTTTAGAACATGAAATATTCAGACTAATGAACAACCCAGACAGTGGGCAACCTGAAAGATGCACAGCTATTATCACCCGCGAGCTGTGACCATCAGCCAACGATACAGCTACCCTGACAGAAATGTGCAGGCCAGAAGCAGGACAGCTAAGAGAAAAAAGCAGGGGAAAGAAACTCCAAACAGAGAAAAACAAATTCATGGCATAGGATTTGCTATGAAGAATGAACTGACAAAGATCCTTTCCGAAGTCCCTGTCAGCATCAATGAGCATCTTATGACTCTCCACTTGACGCTTGCCAAAAACCAACAGGCAACTGTTTGAGAGTGCATGTGTACAACCCTAGATTCTGAAGATGACGTGAAGGAGAAGTTCTACATCCAACTGGCAGTCTTGAAAGATATTCCTCAAGAAGACAGGATTATTCTTTTGGGGATTTCAGTGCCAAGGTCAGAAGAGACGCAGACCTCTGGTAGACTACCATTGAGAAAGAAGAAGTTGGCAACAGGAACTCCAATGGAGTGCTCCCTCCTTACAAAATGCGTGGAACATGAGCTTGTCATCACAAACACCTTCTTTGGCCAGAAAAACAAATTTAAGACCTGATAGCAACATCCTTGATTGAACCACTGGCACAGACTGCATCACTGTCCGCGCTTGGGATTGGCATGATGTCCTTCTCACATGTGCAATGACTACTGCTGATGTTTGCTGGACCTAGTATCACTTTATTTGATCAACTATGGCAATGAGGATTGTCACCAAATGGAGAACTCAAAGGAAACCAAACCAATGAGAGATCAATGTACAAATCTTGAAGGATCCCATCAGACCAACTGACTTCCACATAGTGCGCCAAAGGAAGCTGGCAACAATACACCCTGAAAATGTGGAAGAACCCTGATGTCAACTGAACAATGACGTCATTGGAGCTTGCAGAGAAACCATTGGCTACCAGTCCAGGACACATCAGGACTGGTTTGATGAGAATGATGTGGAAATTGAACAACTTATTGAGTGAGAAAGGAAAGCCTTCAGGGCCTGAAAAGTAACGTCAACTGCACTACTAAGAGAGAAGTGCATGCCAAGGCAGAAGTCCAACATAAAATAAGGATTCTGAAAAACCAATGGTACAATAAAAAGGCATGAGAACTCCAGCGTCTCACAGACAACAATGCAAGAGGTGTCCTCAATGCCACCAAAGCTGTTTATGGACTGCAAAACCATGGAATCAATCCCCTGAGATCCACAGATGTACTAGCTCTTGGAAGACAATGAAGCAATTGCTTCTTGCTGGAGCTAGCACTATAATGAGCTGTCAAACTGCCCCTTACAGTGGTCCTTGAATCCCTTGACCAAATCCTCAGCCGCTGCCAAGGGATGATCCTGTAAAACTTCCTACCTGAGTGAGGTCCAAGCTGCCATCAAAGCGACAAAGTGCAACAAAGCGACTAGACTAGATGGAATCCCCTCTGAAGTCTTAAAAGACGGCTGATTCTCAAGATTTCGGATAGGGAGCAGATGCTGCAAGAGTTCAAGAAGGGGAACAAGTTGGACTGTGGAACCTATCATAGCATCTCCCTCCTGGCAACGGCAGGGAAAATCTTAGCTCAAATCCTTGCAAACCAACTCTCAGAAGTAATTATCCCAGAATCCCAGTCTGGCTTCTCACCATCCTGAGGAATAGCAGACATGATCTTCACCATCTGGCAACTGCAAGAAAAATGTTGTGAATAAAACCAAGCCTTACACGAGTTTCACTGACTAACCAAAGTGTTTGACTCAATTGTAGCACGCTGTGAACCATCCCCTCAAAGATAAACTGCCACAAAATTTCATTAACATCTTGAGGCTGCTTCAAGACAACACAACTGCCATATTATTGAGCAACAACGAATGCCAAAGTGACCCCTTTGAGGTCAAAATAGGACTACAACAAGGCTGTGTCACTGCCCCATCAATGTTCTGCATCTTCATCACCATGACCCTTCACTTCTTTGATGGTAAGCTTGCAGATGACATGAAGATTGAAAAGCTTCCCGTTCATTCTATAAATAATCTCGGGAGACTGAAGGCTAAAAGTAAGACCTCAATGACCTTGCTCATGGAGGTCCAATGCACAGATGAGAACATGGCTGCTGTCCTTTCATCCAGAGCCCTACAGACCATCTTAAGCACCTTCACCAAAGCATATGAGAATCTTGGCCTCACACCAAATATTAAAAAGACCAAGGTGCTCAACCAACCCTTGCCAGCGAGACAGTCTCATGTACTTTTTATTGAAGTCAACTGAGAACCGCTGGAAAACGTGGGGCATTTTCTATACCTTGGAAGTCATCTTTCTGCTAAAGCTGACCTTGACATGGAAGTCCTGCATCGTCTGAGCTTTTGCAGGCTCTGCTTTTGCCCACCTAAGACTAAGTGTTTCAAAAAAATGGGACATCTATGCCAAGACAAAAGTCCTTGCGTACCATGCAGTGGTCATTCCAATGCTACTGTATACTTGTGAAACCTGGACAATATATAAGCATTACCTGAAGGCACTTGAACAATATCATCAAAGCTGCCTCAGGAGAATCCTAAATATCTCTTGTGAGGACAGGCACACAAACACTAGCCTCCTGAAAGAGATGAACATGACCAACATTGAAGCCATTATCATTCACCAACAAATTAGTTGGACTGGTCAGATGGCTTGGATATCTGATCAGCGCTTCTCAAAACAGATTGTTTTCCCGAGTTGAAGGAAAGACAGAGGAGCATTGGTGGCCAGAGGAAATGACAGAAGAACGTGCTGAAGCACACATGAAAAGTAGCATCAGCGTTGACACTTGGGAGAACCTTGCCCAGAACCGCCCCCAGTGGAGAGCAGTAATCCATGAGAGGAGGGCACAATTTGAGAGGTCCCACCACACAGGGCAGGTGAGGAGAGACGAAGAAGAGTGGAAAAAATTGCACCATGCCCCTCCCACAGCTACCAACACCTGCATCTCCTGCGATAAGATCCACGGATCCAGAACTGGGCTGATCAGTCATCAATGGACTCACAAATGGGAAGGTGACATGGAGATGTCCTACTCATTATTGAGTGACTGCCAAGAGTGAGAATATAAGTTGTCTCAGCTTCACTACTTTACCAACATCTATTCCTTTCCCAGTTCCAGGAAGGAAGTATGCGCCAACAAAAGAGTTATGAGCTCTTTCCCTGCTTTCCTAACATGAAAATCCTCAACTTTCTTACGCCAAATTAATTCTGGCATCACCTCTTCCCCACTCATCACATCTATTTTCAAAGATCCTCTAGAGATGAAGAGCTCTGAAGCAGGCAAGACGACTTTAATCTCCCTTCCAGCATCTTCTTTATATATGAGCTCCCCTGTTTTAACTCACCCTCGTAACCAGAAAAAGGATCCAGCTTTTCTGCCCTTTCTTTAAAAGAAACATGATACTTTCCCTAGCTCCTCTTCTCCCAACTTTCACCAAAAAGGAGATAATCCTAAACTCTGGTCCTTGCCACCCCATTCCATCCAGAGGGTGTGGAGGGAGCAGCAGTAATGGGGCTACTATGCTTTCTACCTTTTTGACAGCATCATGGTGCCATTTTTCCTCATTATTAGATCTCCATTTGACTGTGGCTTTGCATTTTTCCTCTGGAGTTGAAGTAACTTGGTTTTGTAATTAGGCCTAAGTATTTAAGGCTCAGCTTAAAGTCTTACTCCTTTTTTGTTACTGTTCTAAGAAGGTTATTGCTCATGAATAGTTGATATTCTCTGATAATATTCAACCAGTCAATTATAGACTGGTTATTCTGAACCGGCCAAATGCCTAACCCTAGACAAAAGAGAAGATATTATATCTGTCCATTAAGAATGATCGCATCCAAACTGTCCCAACCATGCAAGCTCTCATGCATATATAAAAAAATGTAATGGTCAGTCTTTTTCCAGTGACAGAGATCTGACCCTAGGATGCTTTGATAAATTGAATACAGTAAACCCTTGATTTTACGTCCTCCGATTTAGCATCCTTTGGGAACAATGGACATCCTGCCATTGTTCCTGAAGTCTGCTGGGGTCCACAAAATCACCGCCCCCGCCCCAAAAGTGAGACTTAAGCTGCCAAAGCTTGGAGCAGCTCCCATGCGCTCCTCCCACAAGAAGTGGAGAGTGTACACATGCAGAACGGCACTCACATACTGAGGCAACCTAGTGGGAGGACCTCATGGTGACTGCAGCGGCAGTCCCCCTGGCCACGCAGTGGTGGGTGTCTCCAGCCATGTGCAGCAAGGCAGCTCCAGTTGCGTGCAGCGGGGTGCCTGGAGCTGCCCATGGAAAGGCAGCTCCAGCCATGCCAGAGAGGTCCCAGCCACACAGCGAGGTCCAGAGACTCTTCCAGTGGCAGCAGCTCTGGTGAGTGGCAGGGATTTTTTTTTTCCTTTTTTTGGGATGGGGAGGACTGGGGAGACTGGCAGGGGTGGGTGGGCAGGCAATAGACCCTCACATTTAATGGACTTTCTGGCATAGTGAAATGCCAGAAGCCCCTTCCCACAAGCCCATTAAATTGAGGGTTTACTGTAGTGGTGAGCAGTCATGCTCAATTAGAAGCATATACTACAAGAGGTGGGCCACTTACACAGAAGCCTGACACCCCCCCCTGGCAAAAAACAGCTCCTTTAAAAAAAAACGATGGCAAAGCCAGACAGAAAGAAGAATAATCACAATTTGTACTGCCTGAGCCTCCTGTCTGGCATCAGCATAAATGCTACTGCTGAAGTAATTACCAGTGTTTCTATCTTTTAATAAAGTTGATATATCACCATCGCCACCTGTGTTTGTGGGAATCTCTAGCAGGAGCGATGATGCTGACCACCTCTGGCAAACTTTGCTAACAGTGGTTAATATATCAGGGCAAGGTGCATGCACAGGAGATTGCTGCTTTTTAAAAAAAATAACCTTCCTGGTCGAAAACCCAGATTCACAGAGGTATATTGATCTGAACACCATTAAAAGACAGATGGCTATATTCTGGCTGTTCTGAAATTGGTCATCATATTCAGTCCACATATTACCACCTGAAGCCTTACAATTTTTAATTGAAAGGCATCTTCATCAGTTAATCAAAAACTGTTTTTGCTTCAGAAGGACAAAGTCCATCACAAGACGGATCAAGAATAAAAGCAAATCCTTTGCAGTTTTAAAATTCTCAAATCTATAGGATGCGTTAGGCATTCTTGAATCATTTTCAAAGTTTCACCTATATCGGCAACTTCTCAGAGGTGGAGTGCAGAAATTTTACCTTTTGACCTCTACGCGAGTGTTGGTGATGCTTTTTAAAATCACTAATAATCCTACTAATAGCTTCATTAGTAAATAAATTAAGATGCAGAGCTTTACCGTTTAGGTGGCGGCTGGTAGCATTAACTGGTCTTTTGTTAATCTACAGGCAGCTTGGCTTTGAGCAGGCTGCTGCATGAGGGAGGGGCGGGGCTGAGCTCCCGCCTCACATGCCAATGAAAATCAACTTCTGTGCCACTCTTAGCACCCTTGCCCGGAATTGCTGACCCCTGACCTACAGTAATAACATGCAGTGCAGGAAAAGTGCAATGTCTTTGCAGTTAAATCTATCTGAAAGATTTTAAGATTGAAAGGCACATACTTTTTCTCAAACAGATCCTGAACACTGCTTGTACGTTCTTGGAGCTGAAAGTTGAGGCAATTCAAGTGACCAGCAGCATTGTTGGACTTGTAGTTTGAAAGACATTCTATTTGCTTCAGAAGTGCACAAACTTCTAACACATGCCTGCTACTTAAACAGAGTTTAGATGGTGCAAAAGGTCCCTGGTACTTAGTCAAAATGTTTTGTAAAATAGCTTTTAAAAAGGAAAATGTTGCAAGCTAGAAGTAGAGTGTTTGCGGTTCACTAATCGCATCACAACACCCACTCTTTTTGTTCCAATTCCCCAACAATTTACTACACAGGAGAGTCAGGTGAATGACATAGCAAAGCATATTTAATGCATGGTATATTGCTGTAAAATAGAAAGCAACACCCTGCTTTCCCTGTCATAGCAGCACTTCTGTCTCTGAGGAACAAGATTACTTTCTGCACACCTAAACCACTGGTTTTTAAATGGTCTTTTCCAAAAATTATCCCTCTTCTGGTGTAGGTTTCTAATGTTATTAAGCACAAAAATTCTTCCTTAAAAATTTCAGCATTATAAAATCTAATAAATGGCAATAGACAGGCAGTCCCACTTAAATCAGGGTGAGCAAAGTGGGGGACAAGCCCCCTCATGGAGACATGAAATTTTTTAAGGGGGCATGCAGAACAATCGGCTGCTGGGCCTCAGATTTATCCATCTCATTAAAATGTTGAAATATGTTGCTCTTTTTACATATGCATATTCACATTTATATACTGATTAATACAGCTTTTACATGCTAATTTATTTTCTTACACATGCCAAAAGGTTTGATTTATAAACCATATAAACATAAATCAATAAAAATTTCAGTTGGATTACACTAGACAGGCTGGGGGCACTGCTAATTGCAGCGACAAAAAGTGGGGTCTGACATAAAAAGTTTGCTCAACCCTGACTTAAATTGTTTCACCTGTTCACTGCAAAATATGGATATTTGGCTTTTTTTTTTTCCTTTAAATCAGAAAGCAATGCTGAAACAATCCAGTTACCTCCAATTGGACTGCCATAGGATCACACATGGGAACTTGCTTCACAATGTCATCTTTGTGCTCCAGCAAAAAGTCCCTCTGGAATTTCCAAAATGTACTCCTTCACAAGCTCAGCATCTAGGACAGCCTTTTTCTTAGATAGTATCAACATTATCTGGAGAAAAGGAGCTGTTGCTTTTTCTGCGCAGTGGCTGATGTTCTGAGAATGACATCTGAAGTGTGATATGAAGTTTTCAAATTTTGTCACATTTTGCAATGCTGCAAGGAGGAGAGGCTACACTGAAGTTGCTCCACTTTGATTTAAAGTGGTGTGCCATGTTGATGGCCTTCCAAACAGACACAGTGGTTTGGCATATTGAACAAGATTTCTGTGTTTACATGAGGTAACACGATTAAAAAAAAAAAAGAAAAATCATTGTCCAGGTTGTGTTAAAAGCTCATTTTTTGCTGTGGACATTGTGATGTTTACTTCCACTCACATTAAATTTTGGCTCCTTTCCAACACAAATGAAAGGAAAAGGCAGAGTCCTAGCTCAATTGTAGCCAATAGTATGATAAGAACCGTAGACCTAGAAAGCAGTGCAGGTTGTATACCTCTACTTTGGAAATCTCTTCATCTGACAACTGTAATCCGACATGACTTTCGTTAACTGGATGACCCACTTATAAATGGGTTTCTCCATGGTCCCATAAAATTTGTTTATAGACACCAGTCCTGGTTCTCAGGGTTCTGTGCAGTTATTTAGTGGTAATGCACCCCTAAATTTCTTCTAAGAGCCCAGTAACCAGCAAATTTTCTCAGCTGGCATTGAGCAGGTCAAAAGGGTACCAGATTAGAGAGGTTCAACCTGTACTATATTTGTGCTCTGGTATCTCTAGGCACAGGAACTGACTCTGTTGGTGTTCCACGGTTGGAGAATTCACAAGAAAAAAAAAAAAAAGGTGTGTGCTCAGCACCCACCTGCTGATCAGCTCCTCCTCCAAAGCATCTCCTGCCTGCTGCCAATCAGCTACTTGGCAGGAGGATCAGGGTCAGAAAGAACCACAATGCACTCAGGGAGAGACTGGAAGAAGTGGAGTGACAGTGGGGCCTATAGGAAAGGGGCAAAGTGAATGTGGGGCCTTGTGCCAAGCGGGGTGGAGCATTCCCAGGGAAACCTCAAAGTCAGTGCCCAGTGCCACCACCCGCAGCATGCAAGAGTGAACTGATCAGTTTCCTAGGTCCCACAAGCAGAGGGTTCCCAGCCCCCCGCCACTCTGGGAGCCACAAAACTGACCAGTCCTGGTGGGCTGGTCAGTTTTCTGGCTCCTGAAAGCCCAGGGAAACCGGGAACCAGGCTCGGGAACCAAGCTGTAGCCTGGTTCCCTCTCCCCGCAGCTTGCAGGAAAATTTGAATTACGCAGGGGTTGCAAGAATGCAATCCTCATGTAACTCGAGGGTTTACTGTATTCAGCTAGCTTCCCTACCCCACAGCCTATTCCATGACCGGGGCTACCGAGGTGCCAGTTTCTCAGTACTGGCAAGTAACAGCACAAAAAAAAGCACTGACTATGAAACTTACTTTTGCATTGCTGCTGCCAGCATCACTTCCTTCAGAGCTGGATGGTCAGCCAGCAGTCACTGTTCTCTTGCCACTCAGCTAGTGCTTAATTTTTGCCAGTGCTTGCTGGGGCTGAACCCTGGTATTTTTTGTTACCAATTAAGCACTGACAGTAAATTGCTTATTAGATAACAATTTCCAGCCACATCACTGTTCATTAATTAAATCGTGAGTATGGCTTTAAGGTGAGCTGTCAGAGCACATAGGAGTCCGTGGCAGACCACATTTGGCCCCCAAGCTGCCTATTGAGTGTCACAGTTCTAAAATGAAATCTTTAAGGGCTGGTATACCATCTTAATTTGATTAATGAATTACAGAATTAGGTTAGACAATGTAAAATTATGTGTCCACACAAAGGGGGTCTGAACTAGTTTCACCAAATTAATTTCAAAACAGATTTTATTTAAGCAAGCATAAACGCTATCAACCATAAGCAGTATCATCCATAAAGCACAGATAAAGCCTCTGAGAAAAGGCGCTTCTGCTATTTCTCTTTGAAGCTTGCCTTCTGGCTACAACCCTTCTGCCTCAGCAGATGGTGTAACTTTATTTTCTGACACATTACAAATCCCACAGAACTGTTAATCCGCACATTGTAATTTGAGCTTCTGCAAATCAGTGAGAACTTCCCTTTCTACAGTCCTTGCTTGGAGGCAACAGTGTAACATTAACAAAACAGCCTTAATAGGAGTGTGATATAGAGAAAAAAAATGCTATTCCCACCTGCCTTGAATGCAGCAAGGTCAAAGGGGGTGGAGTCTAAGTTTCTCTTATTCAGGTCTCCCCCCCACACACACTTAGGAAAACTGGATTTATGACAAAAATAAGGGAAGCAAAAGTGGATTTCCGTTGACCATTAGTTTCACCAATTTCATGAACTTGAAAAAGTTTGGAAGATAGCTTTTAAACTGGCTAAGCTTAGTAAGTAAGGCTGGGTCTACCTTACAGGGTTAGGTCGACATAAGAGATCTCATGTTGATCTACCTGCGGAAGTGTCTTCACTTAAATTTGGTTCCTGGTGATGTAAATGCCTCTCTAGGCCAATTTAGTAACTACCTTCCAAAACAGAATAAAGTCACATTTGATGTAATTAGATTGGCACCGTGTCAGTGCAGAAACAACATTACTTACATCAACTGATACTGGCATTCAGGGCCAACCCATAACGACAATAAAATCAATAAAAGCACCTCTGGTGTGGCTGTGCACTGCTGCTACACAGAGCCAAGTGAGCGCATGCACAAGCAATTTAGTAAGTGTGGTTGGCTGTGTGCAAACAAATTAGGTCAACATAGTTTTGTAGTGTAGACACTGATTACGTCACAGGGAGGGCATGGAAGATGAGACCAAAGCGAACATGACCCCGATTAATTACCATTCCAAAAGTTTAATCCCACATACAACAGAACAAATGAAGAAAACTTTTCCACAGCCTCCCTGAAAGAAACCACAGCTCTTTTCCAGAGGAGACCCTTCTATGCAATATCCCTCAGCAACAAGGATCTCTGTGCTAAAACTTGCAGTATTGGAAAGACCATTGACAGAAGAATTAAAATGAGAAGAGGGTCCTCCCAGTAATACTGGTTTCCTAAGAAGTATCAGGGAACTTCTTTAAGCAGCACCAGTGGACAAGTTATTCAGAGGCTGATAGTCGGGTTCACTCACTAGAATTCAGGGAGCCACAGCAGCTGTCTCATTGCTCTCTCCTTGCTCTCAGCAGAGGAGGTTCTGGGCCTATGCCGATCCTATGGCTACAGTGAATGGTATGATAATCTCCACACAGAACATGAAGCAACAGCATACACAGTTTCACTACAGCATGTTCTTTCAAATTCACAGAAATTGGGAAAGAATCACAAACTACATACACCAGGCTCCCGCCTCCTTAGTTCTGTGGCCCTTCAGATCATTTGGGCGAGGGGCTTCTTCCTGAAATAGAGCAGGGCTAGGGACATAAAATGCAGTATTAAATGACGGTGAGGGGGTGATAGAAGGATGTTGTACTTGTATAAGAGCCCCCCAAACTGAATAGCCAGTGAAAACATAAGGGTAGAGAAAAAATGGCAGCCCTGCTCTTGGGCACACTGCCTCTAACTATATCCTGGCAAAAGACCTCAGCCTGCTCTACCCTGACATGCACAGATGTATGTATAGCGTACCCAGGCCCAAAGATGTCCTCTTTCTGATTCATAATCAGCATGAAGTCAGAGAACAGCCAAGCTGTAGAGATCTGTCAGAGAGTGTTACAAAGAGAAGGGGGCGGGGGGAAAGTCAGCAACAGAAGAGCTGACAATGATTATGCCAACTGCTGGCACACCTTTGCTGCTCACGTCTATTGCCCTTCCCATGTACTTGCCTATGCCAAATAAGGTAACTGACTAGCTCCCAAAGGAGTGAGGGAAGAGACAAGAATACATCACTTCTATTGGGCAATCTTTTATTCATATGTGTTTCCAGAAAATTATTACACAGAATGCAGACCTGATGTTTGTTAAGTTTTAGAGCTCATGTTTTCATCTCTCAGCTTCACTGACTCAGTCCCAAAAACCACTTAAAGTGTCTGAAACTAGACAAAAGAAATAAAAGCTACCAATGCTGCTTGATGATAAAACTTGGCGATGCGACATCACCTCAACAAGTTAATAGCAGCAAAAGGTTAAAAAAACTTAAGTACTTCGGCTACCATTTCTCCTACCTTAAGCAACCAAACTGGAATAGCAATATCTGGCACTTACATAACACTTTTCAAAGAGTAATTATTTGCAACACCACATCTGGAAGGCAGCTTGGGAACCCCCTTTCTTTCATATAGGAGAAACTGAAATACAGAGGTGAAATGATTTGCCTACAGTCACATAATACGTCAACAGAGCTGGAAAATAAACCCAAATCTCATGGCTTCAGTCCTGCATTCAGAGTGCTAAATCATGGTGCTTTGTATGCAACACTGGAATCAGTATTTTATTTACCAGATTTGAAATCCCAACACTAGATTCTCATAAGACAACCCTGAAGAGAGGGAGACCCCAAATCACTGTTAACTGCAAAGCATAGTTCTTTCGGTTCCACCCCATCCTGCTATCTCAAGAAGCTTAAATAAAATGCAAATGCTACATCAAAGCAAACACTCATGCAAAGGACACCATTATTTCCATCTTCCCTATAAAGCAGGCTCACAAATTCTACCTAACCACGATAGGATGCATTTTAAGATAAAACATTATGTCCATTGCAGACTTTCCTGAGCGGCTTCCAGATACTAATCTGATGACACCGTTTGCATCATCACTATTATTAATGGCAGCAAAGCTCGATGCTAAAATTTGTTTTACATCTAATTTTGCCAGATAGCTTCACAGGAAAGACCTCCGCACAAAACGAGGATCTGCATTCCTCAACGGCAGAATGGGAGGACCCCACTCTTCCCGCCAGGATTTCTGTAGTAAAGCAGATCAAGCGAGACAAGGAAGAAGAGAGTGGGTTTTGTCACGCAGATGAGGTACCTTGGAAGAGCCAGGCGCCGCGCTCCCTGCAGACAAGGGGCAGACTTTGCCCGACGCACAAGGTAACACCGAACCCCAGCCGCATAGCTGCATAGCCGCAGCTCCCCGCACCAAGCACCCATAGGGCAACGAGCAAGCCGCCAGCCGGGGCCGGGAACAAGGATTTCGGAGTGGGGAAAGAGGCGGCCTGGAATGACCCGCTCGGGCGGGAAGCGGCGGCTGCGCGGGGATTAACGGCGCGGTGGAGGAGCGGCGCTGCGCGGGAGAAACGCGCCACCAGTCCCAGCCGCGCGCGCAGATTCCGGGGCCGGGTAGGAGCCGGCAGATCCCAGGCCGCGCTGCCAGCCAGGGCACAGGCAGGACGAGCCGCCGCCAGCCGGGGGCACGGGGAGGCCCTGTCAGAGCGAGGCCGCGGCAGGCCGGAGCCGCACTCACCCCTTCATGGTACGACCTGGCGGGGCCGGGATCCGCGCTCAGTGCGTGCGGGGCCGGCGATGCGGCTCCGGCCTCCTCCTCCTTCTCCTGGGCGCTGGCGGTTCGTCCGGCTGCAGCTCCCCCTCCACATGGGCCTCGGGCCGCCCGTCCGCCGCGCTCCGCCCTATCCCGCCGACGTGACCCCACGTCACCCTCGTCTGGCTGCGCCGTGACTGGACTGGCGCGCTGCGGCGCCACCCACGTGACCTCCCGACAGGCCGCGCCGCGGGAAGCGCCTTGGACTGTCACGTGACCTAGCGAGGCCAATCACCAGCCTCCGCATCCGCCACCTGTCACTTTTAAAAAAAAGAATTCCTGTAGCAGGGCTCTCTGATTCGCTCATTTCCGGGGCACGGCGCATGCGCCCTGGGACCGACTGATCAGCTGATCGCCGCCGCCTGCCATTGAAGAGAAGCGGAGCGAAGGGGGTCGGCTCCTATCGCCCGCCCAGGTGAGCACCCCTCCCGCGAGATGCGGCCCCCGGCTGGGGTGAGAAGCGCCGCGCTCGGGGGCGGGGCCCGGAGACGTACTCAGCCCTGCGGGCCCCGGAGTCGTGGGCCGGGGGCGGGATCCCTCGTGGTGGCGGCGCGTAAGGGCGCCGAGTGCCCCAGCCGAGCTGGTGGCCTCGCCACGCTGCTGGGCGAAGGGAGACGCTCTGCGGGCTGGGGCCGAAGCTGGCAAGTTTTTTGCAGCAGGGCAGAAACGTGGGAGGGGGGTGACGCTGGCCGGGGGCAGCGCTCGGCAGCGGCTCCCTGGAGCGGCGTTGTGACTGTGCCCAAGTGATGTGGCCCAGCTGCGGCGTAGGCTGAGCGGGGCCCCGGGAAGGACTCGGCTCAGGACTGTGGGAGCCCCAGGATGGGAAAGTGAGAGCCAGAGAGATGGCCCTTGACTCTCTCGTGCAGGGTGTAGGTTTCCAGCGGGGTGGGATAGGCGGTCAGAAATATCGCGTTGTCTTCTTTTTCCCAAGCTGTTGTACATGCCTCGGCCAAACCCCGGGACAGGGATGCGGGGGTTTCACTTGGCACTGAACGGAGCCAGTTGAATGCACTGGAGATTAGGTGAGAACAGGGTGATACCGTCACGCTCGGAGTGTTGCTATATGGCTCCCTATGCCGTGTCTCTGCAAAACCTGTCTTAGTGTGATCTGGTGGTGTGAGACCATGGTACTGACTATCAAATTTTCTTGACTCCAACGACTGTAGCTGGTCTAATTTAGGAATAAGTGTCTCCCCGTAGCATGTGGTTCCTGAAAACCTCCATGTGCACACCAAGCCCTGCTTTCTTTCACAACTTTCAGACATCACATCTAAGGCTCTTATCAGGCTTGCTAATGCGAGCAGGGCTAAGGGGACAGTTGGCCCTGGACCCAGCATTTCAAAGGGGCCCAAAACTCCAGCCACACTCTTAGCAGCAGCAGTGGTGGCAGGAACACTGGCGCCTTTGAAATACAGTGGAGCACTCTGTTGCAGCTCTGCACACAGTAGGTGGGACAGGGGGAAGCAGGACTGACTGCCCTAAGCCCTGCCCCTCAACCCTTGGCCCTGCCCAGGGGTGGGGAGCAGGGCCCCCAGACCCCTAGGCCCACGTTTCACAAAGTGTTTCTCCTGCTCCTCTTGTTTCCACAGGCACAGATAGGCTTGTTGGCCTGAATTTGATCCCAAATGAAATAATAGAACAGCTGATAATGTACTCAACTCAACTCAAAAAGAATTAGAGGGTGACTAATGCCAATGGGCATTGATTTATCAAAAATAAATCTTGGCTGATTAGTTGCGCTTGATCTGTTTTTGATGAAAAAATAAATTAATTGATATAGGTGGTAAGTCTTCTGTAAGACATTTAACTTGGATACATGACATCTTGATTGATAAATGATGATAATGCAAAATCTACATGATATATATTACATTAATTGATTAAAAACTGATTAACTGACAAGTCTCAAGATGTAATTGTAAATGGAGAATCATCAAGTGGAGGTGTCCAAGGGGGATCAGTTCTTAGCCCTATCCTCTTTGTAACTTTTTATGTTTTTATTAGAGAAAAATATAAAAGTGAGAAATAGTGATTAAAATTTTACAGATGACAAAAGGTTAGGGGAGGGTGAATAAGCAAGAGGACAGGCCGCCGATATCACTCAGCAAACTGGGAGAAGACATTGTGTGTTCCAGTATGGCCAAATGTAAGATCATAAGTCTAGAGACAAAGAACACAGAACATTCTTACAGGATTGGGAACTATCTTGAGAGGCAGTGACTATATGGGGGGATAGGGGGGAAGCAACTTTAGAAACCATGGTGGATAATTAACTGGTTATTAGCTCTGAGTGTGTCATTGGCCAAAGGACTAATTTTGATTCTTGGATGGTAAAATACATCATAAGAAGTTGATATTACTTCTTGGTTTGGTACTTGTACAATCAATGCTGGAGTAGTGTTCAGTTCGGGTATCCACAGTTTAGGAATGATATTAATAAATTGTAGAGGCTTGGAGAAGGACTACAAGAAATGTCCAAAAGCTTGGAAAGCATGCTGTATAGTGAGAAGCTGCAATAAACTCAATCTTTTTATCTCTTCAAAGAGACGATTCGGGGATCACTTAATCAGTTTATATGTACTTACCAAGGTAACAGAATTTAAATAATAGAGGGCTCTTCAATATAGCAGACAAAAATATAACAATATCCAATTGCTGGAAGTTGAAGCTAGGCTAAATTAGACTAGAAATAAGGTGTCAGATTTTAACAGTGAGGATAATTAACCATTGGAACACTTCACCAAACATTGTAGTGGAGTCTCCTCACTGGATATCTTTAAATCAAAAGTAGATGGCTTTTCTAACAGACATGCTTCAGTTCAAATTCAGCAACTGAACTTGAACTAGGGAATAATACAAGGAGAATCCTATGAACACATTTTAATACAGGAAATAGACTAAGGTCGGAAATCTGTGGGGGGGAAAATGTCTCTGGAAGATGAAGATCTCATCTTCAAAGTAGTAAAGGATTTCACAACATCTCATTTAACGTCTTGCCTCCATTAAAACAAGTTTGACTGTGTTAGATAAGAGCTCCTATTGGAGGAAAAGCGCAAAAATAGATTTTTCTTTTTTTTTTCCTTCAACAACTCCAAAATTTTCTTTTGACTTGAAATTACTACTGACTTTCTTTTTTTTCCATGAGCAGTTAAGTCCACATGACCCACTGGTGGGGAACAGAGTCAAGAAAATGAGACAATGGATTGATGTGGAATATCATGCCTGTGTGTTTCACCCTTACTCACTATATATTTCAAGAAGTGTGACTACAGAAGGATAGAGTGGACAGAGGAAACCAGAAAACGCTCTTCCTTTGTATTGCAACTCCCAACTCCTAATATTGGATTCCAGGGAAATAGTTGGTCCAGAATTTCTTGGTCCTCTTTACTTTTACAAATCAACTCTCTTTGCACTGGATTTAAAGGTGATCTGCTCAGGAAAGAAAGCTGGCCTTGTTTCTTCATATTGTTTCTTCATATGTACACAGAAGTCCTGAAAATTTTTTTTCTGGCACCCCCCCTCCCCCGCTTTAGAAAGTTGAAGATAAGGAACTGGCCTACTGAATCAGAGTAGAGATCCCTTTTAGTCTAATATTGTGTCCAGCAGCAGCTCATACCAACTGTTTCAGAAGAACCACGCTACAGTCTAAAAGGGGTATCCTGCCCTCAGGAGTCCTAATCCTGGTTGTTAGAAAAGTTCTGTGGTTTAAAGCTTTGTCCTCCCTAAAACGTTTTCTAGCTCTTCTTTGTTTTCTTCTGGGCAACTGCACCTGCATTCCCTTTCTGTGGCCCAGTAAGGGCACCCATTCTAGGCTTCTGGTTCCCCAGTTGTTGCTTGTCTTGGATGGACTGAGAGGTACAGTAATCTGTGTGATTTCGAGTTGTGCTTAATTTGCCATCATCCCATTCCCCCATACCTGTGTCTGGCTCCACCCTCAAAGGGTCACATGGCCCATCTCACCATCACCCTGTCCTTCTCCCTCCCCCGCAACCCCAACCCATCACCAGGCTTAACCCCCTCCAACTGTCCCCATACCCCAGGACTTACTTTTGAAAAGGAGCTCCAGGTGCTCCTGCTGCTTTCCCAGCTGCAGAACATGCGTTCCACTGGGGGTGGCGGGGTGGAGCCGCCCCCAACTTAAGCAAAATTTGAGCTACCGAGGGTGCATGGGAATGTACCTCGAGTGTCTACTGTATCCAGGTCACGTGGTCTTTGACCAATACCATGAAATCCCAGCAAAGGACAAGCTGCTTAAGCAGGCTTCTTTTGCCTACTCTTCTGAGACAGTATACAGTATTATTGCCACAGCATAACTTGCCACATAGTTCATTCTAAGCAAGGAGTAATTAGTAGAAATTTAAAAGGAATTTAAAAAAAATTAAAACAAAGTACCCTTGTACCGATACCTAAAAGCTTATCTGTGATCACCCTGTCTGCAAGGTGGACTCTGGTGTGAATATTTTTTCAGCCCCTGCCTCAGGTTCATCCTTTGGCTATGTCTACACTTGATGACTTAAAAGCACAGCTGCAGCAGTGTGATTAAGGCAAGAGCACTGGAATATAGCTTTGCTGACTTTCTAGGTAAAGCCTTGTGGAGGTGGCAATACCTAACAGCACTGGGAGCTGCACTACCAGTCCTATGACATAGTTTACACTTGCATTTTACAGTGCTGTAACTTGGGTCAGAGCAGGTGTGTGTGTGTCACCTGCATGAGCCAGAAAGTTGCCCTGTAGACTTTGGTGTCACTCATGTATCCAGTATGACTTAGAAGACACCCTGAATAAGTAGTCAGGCAGGCAAAGAGGGCCTGCTGACAGCTTCAAATAGATGGATTCTGGGTGTGTCATTTTGCATTCTCCTCCCTCTTGCTTTTCCTAAGACATCCTCTTCACATATATTCTCTTCTAAAGGCCCTTTGAAGTTCTTAAACCTCCCCCCAAAGGTTGCATAAATCTTGTCTTCCTCTTAAATAAGATATATACGATCCCACAGTAGCAATCCAAGATTTGAATGTTGTGTTTGTATCACAATATAGAGGCCCTAGCTGCTGTATGCTAGAAGTTAGAAATTGGTGACAGTGGGTGGAACACTTGATGCTTACCTGTTCTATTCATTCCCTCTGAAACACCCGACATTGACCCACAATGGCAGTTCTTACATTCTGTAAACCCCAAAGGTGTGACACTTGGTAAGCGTTATCCAGGATATCATTGTCTTCTATCGCAACATCCTTCCAAGACACTCTTTTTAATTGCAATTTTCTGTGTTTAAATGTCTAAATCTTGCTTGGGTTCTAAACTCTGTCCAGTACTACCTTGTGGAAATAAATTTCCACGTTTCAGTTTGCCACTTTCAATTTCTTTGTCTCTTTGCTCTTTACTATGAGGTTTAGTTAGTAGAAGTTCCCAATTTACCTTACTTACACCACTTACTGTGTGGCATCCTTTCTTGTATCTTCAAGGTATGTAGCCCCAGTCTTTTACATCTCTTTTCACAAACATTTTTGGAGGCTGCTTATTACTCTTGCGACTCATCTCTGAAACCCTTGCAATTTTGTTGTGCCCTTTTGAGCCATGATGACCAGAACTAGTATAGTGTTCCAGAGAAGCTCTATTGTTGGATTATATGCTGGGATTATAATTTTTACTCAGTTAAGAAAACCAAACGTTTTGTTTGCTCTTTTGACTGCTGCTATGCACTGAGCTGTATACAGTAATGCCCTGGTCTTTTTTCCTCAGCTAATACAGTTAATTAAAACCCCACAATAAGTATGTTCAGTAGTTCACACAGTTCCCTCCAATGTACATTATTTTGCTGTTTGTAGATAACCGCATATACTGTCATCTTGCCTATTGACATACCTGAAGTGTTTCTAAAGTTGCTTATGTTTCTTTGCGTTCACCTTAAGTACTTTTGTCATGTGCCGTTCACTGCTTTCCCCATTTTTAGATAATATATGTTTTGTTTGTCTTCACCATTTCTGTATGCGTACTTGGCATTGTCTTCCCCACCATGAAACTTCACGGACCTCTTGGAGTTATGAAATCTGAAGTAGTGGGGAAGTGAAATTTGACAGAGGAAGCTATATTTAAAAATATTTTTTCCCCACAATTATTAAATGCAATTCCTGACAAACAGTTGGCAGGAATCATCATTATAATTCAACTTCAATGCACCTTTAAGGACAGAGATTGCTCTCAGGCAACATTGTTGAATCGGCCAAGAAGTTCTCAGCCAAAATGGGGTTAGGGGGCGGGGAAAAAAAACTTCCCACTTTTGAATTTTTTTTTTAAAAAGGGAAAAATCTCTGTCCCTTTAGATTAAAATTAATTCTATTGTTACTCTCCAGTGCTGTTTCTAGTTCTAGACTGGTTCTCAAAGCCTCCAACATGAAATTTGTCTGGCTTTGAAATGAAGTAGTTGACAACCAGGTGACTTTTCTGATTGTGCATGTGAAAATCTCTCAAAACACTGGACAGCTGAGCTGAAACTTACTCCCACAGTGCAAAATTTGACAGTGGTGGCAAGGGTTGGTGGGAGGGAGGGAAGTGACAGTGAGGGGGGAGATATTGCACTGAGACAGGGCTTCTGTTTTCAAATATTACCATAAAGCATGTTTTTGTCAGAACTTCCCTTAAAGCCCCATCTACTGAGAGGCTTTAAATACATGGCTTGTTCACACTTCTGTGTATGAAATAGGAATAGTACTTATGGAAGCAAGTTTGTGTGTAACTTAAAAAAATTTCCCCTCTGTCCAGTGTTAAGAATCTGAGTACAATATAAGGTCAGTGAATGAAAGGAAAGGTACAATATTTTTCTGATGAAATACAAAAAGTAGCCAATTTGCAAATTATTTTGGAGAAAAGGGGACACTTAAGTTTGTCAGTTGCAGGACTTAAGTGTCTTCTAGAGCCTTAATGAGTTATGCTACATCACAAGCAATGTTCTCTCTCTTTTTCCATCCATGTACAGAATAAATATTATGGGCACTCTGCGAATCATCTGGGTGGCACCTGAATTTCTCTGGGGTGACTGCCCAAGTGCACAGCTTATAGGGAACACTGATCACAACTAAGATTATTTTGTTTTAAATTACAGCACCACTTTATCAGCAAATGAAACTATTAACACAGTTTTAAGAATTCTCCCAAATGCTGATGACTGGTATTTTATTTTCTTAAGGTACTGTAAGTACCTCAAGTAATTGATTACAAAATCTCCAAATCTGACTGACCTTACTTTTAGAGCTGAGTTACAAGGTAATTAGTATCTTCCTCTGCTTACAAATTTAGCCCTAATTTGATACAGGTTGAACCCATCTTTTCTGGAATGCTTGTATCCTGCAACACCTGTAATTTGGCGTAATTTTAGTTAGCTGGATGATCAGTTACCGTGGTTGTGGCCAAGTTTCCCATGGTCCCATAAAGTTTGTTTCCAGCCAGCAGACCTGGCTCTCAATGTTCTTCGCTGTTTGCTGTAATTTACCCCCCAGTGTCTCCTTAGAGCCCAGTGAGCAGAGGAAATGCTGGTAATGTGCTGACAAATATTCTAGCCTGACACCAGTCAGGCCCCCAGGGTGCTGGACAAGACAGGTTCAACCTGTAGTCTTTTTTCTGCTCTTACAGCATTATCTAACGCATTTCATGTGTACAAATTCAACTCCAATTCAGAAGTCGTCATAACCTCTCCTAGAGGAAGTCGTGAATTGTCCTGTCATATGTATTTATAGTATTTAGACCAGCTTCTGATAAAGGCCTCTGTATAGAAAATTAATTCAGATACAGCTTTCAAAACCAATTGGTTTTCAGACCTTTTTCTTAAATTGAAGGTTTGGTAACATTAATCTTTCTTTTAAAGGCAAGTGTCCCTAACTGAGGAATCTTTAGCATTAGAGTATCTTAATGTTGCATGCAAGAATACTTAAATGAACAAGGCATTTTCTTTCTCTTGGAGATCTAATCACAGTGCACTAAGTTGTTTGAGAACTTGAGCACAAGTGTCATTATAAAGTTAGTTTGTCCTTTCATTGCTTCATCTGTGAGTTCAGGAAAAATATTTTCTAGTAGAGAAGCTTGTTCCAAGTATGGGTATATTTAATGAATTACTATATTTGAAATCTTTGATCTTTGCTGAAGTGTTAGTGCTAAAAATGTCTTCAGTGGTGTTGTACGACCTTTATCTATTACAAAATAGTAATATAGACCAGGATGTGAGCTGCTAACATAGGGGTGTGGCTTATTTTCATTTTTGGTGGGCTAGCAAGTTGAATATAGTATCAGCAACAAGAAGCATTACATTTTAACATAACTAAGCAACAATTTTAATGCAACTTTACACCCAGTTAATGCTGACTGGCTTGTAAGGGTTGTCCAGGGTATTTGTTGTCTTCCACAAAATTTTTTGTAGCTTTAAATGTTGACATGAGTAAGGCGGCTGAAAACATTTCTTTTGGAGGAACAGACTGGCTGTTGCACAAGGCATGTGATTATAAAGTCATTCATCCCCCACATGCCATACAGAACCCTGAATGCCATCTTTTGGACCTTTTGCAACAGCTGACCTTTTCTCTCCGGCTGTGCCTAGACTACAGGGAATTGGGAGCAAAAGATATATGCAAACTGTGGTGTGCAATTTGCATACCTTTTGCCAACAGTTCTGTTGGGAGGGCTTTTCTGACATTTGGCCCATCCACATGGGGCCAAATGTCAGAAACCCCCCCTCTGTCGAGACATCCATTAGGTTTAGGAAAGGGCAACTAAACTGATTAGGGGGTTGGAATGGGTCCCTTATGAGGAGAGGTTAAAGAGACTGGGACTCTTTAGCTCATAAAAGAGGAGACTGAGGGGGGAATATGATAGAGGTATATAAAATCATGTATGGTGTGGAGAGGGTGAATAAAGAAAAATTACTTACTTGTTCACGTCATACAAGAACTAGAGGACACCAAATTAAATTAATGGGCAGCAAGTTTAAAACTAAGAAAAGAGAGCTTTTTCACACAGCGCACAGTCAACCTGGGGAACTCCTTGCCAGAGGAGGCTGTGAAGGCTAAGGCTGTAAGAGAGTTAGAAGAACTAGATAAATTCATGGAGGTGAGGTCCATAAAAGGCCATTAGCCAGTGGGTAGGAATGGTGCCCCTGGCCTCTGTTTTGTCAGAGGCTGGAGACAAGTCATTTGATCATGGTCTTCGGTCCCCTCCCTCTGGGGCACCTGGCATTGCCTGCTGTCGGCAGACAGGATGCTGGGCTAGGTAGAACTTTGGTCTGACCCAGTAATGGCCATTCTTATGTTCTTATGTCGACAGAATGCTGAGAACCAGCAGATCTCTTCCGAGAGTTCTGCAGTCTGGACACATGCTCTGTTGAGACAACTTCTGTCAACAGAAGCCTGCGGTGAAGATGTAGCCATTGAGTCGAGGCTGTCCTCAGCTGTTAGAATACAAGACCAAACTGGTCAGTCTTTTCAGTCCTGGTCAAACAGTAAAGTTTTCTCCTGAGATCAGGCTCTTGGGTTACTATTGAAATCTGCCAGCTTTGAACAGGACCTTGAGTCTTTGAACATTGATGTAGGCACCAAACCAATGAAGAACTAAGAGCCACTTTGAAGCAGAGTTTCAGTATCTGTTACATTGAGAATGGCCATATAAACACCTAAAGAAGACTAATATGTCTGGTTTTGTTTGTATGGCTTACAAGACAGTGGCCAACTGGCTGACCTACAGATGTTTCCGATATTTGAATGGCAAGACTGTTGCAACAGTTATCGTGTAATCTGCCTCCATGGTGTATGACAGTGACTATCTTCCAGTGTAGCTCTTATCACTGTAAGTACAGCCCTCAGATGTCTCTGAGCTAGTAAACTTGCCAAAATGAACAGTAATCCCCCCCCCCCTTGGTGCCTGTAATTCTAGAACAGGTTGATTCTGTGTGGCGTGAAGGGTACTGTTTAGTTTATGAATATAGCACTTGCGAGTGTTCAGACCCTACTGTAGTCCACACACCTTTGGTTTTTTTTTTTGTTTTTTTTGGAAAGGGAAGTATTAACTAGCCAAGTGACGGGAAACTAAGAGCGGTGATGACTGTATAGTTTTTGTTACTAATTACAGGACCCTGACCACATGCCCAGAGATTGCTGAACAGCTAGATTTGCATAACATGTTAGGCCAGAGGTCTGCAAACTGTGGCTCTGGAGTCACAAGTTTTTAAGGACTTCTTTGTGGCTCCTGGTGCTATAATTGCAAATTTAAAAAAAAGTTCACCAAAGTAGCAAAAGTAATCTAACTAAATAGCAAATAATGTATGATCTCGAAATATTGCATAACTCCCTCTTTAATATGTGCAGAGTTTTGTGGGATGTGGGTGCGCTGTTCTTAAAGTAGGGGTTACAAAAGTACGGTTTGACATTATTTATTAAGGACTGTCTCGTATTCACATGCATTTCAGCTCTTGAAATAATGATTTTTACCAAGTTCAAAGAAAAGGCTCTTTTTTTTTGCTCTTTTGGTTGCTGACTCCTGTGCTAGGCTCTGCTCTCCCAATGGGCTGAATGAGCATAGGGAGACACATTTTATGCAGGCACTCCATTTAAAGCCAGATCTATGTGGGTCTTTGAACCAAATACTAAGCTGAGTTTGGCTGATGGCCTGGATGTTACAGTAACTCAGTATGAGGTGCGAACCACTTTAGTCTGGAACGCTCAACTCTGAAGAACCTTCTGTTGACAACTCATTTTGTTCTTAGTTCATTAACCATGCGCTATGATGCACATTCCATAAGGGTTTCTGGATAGTGACCCTGTAAACTTGTGTCCTGGTGGGAATTAAAACTGATCAGCATGTTTCTAATGCAGTAAAACTAATCTTTGATGCCTCAGTTTGGTGAAATGACCCATGCCAGGTTGAATCCCACCATGTAACTTACTGAGGCAAAATTGCTGGGCCAGCAGCATTCTTCATACCAGTCCCAGGCAATGCATGTGGCACACTGTGGAGTGGCAGCATCTGTGCTATTGTCCAACTGAGAAGGGTTCATAACTGTGTGCTGCTTTTGTTGTTCTTGAGGAGGGTGACCATCTGACCCATATTGGGTGGGATGGTCCCGTATTTGGGATGCCAAAAAGACGTCCCTACTTATTTTTTTAAAAGGGACAAATTTGTCCCGTTTTCAGGCCTGTCTCCTTGCTGGTGGAAGTCGCTTCCCAAGATGTTGGGGCAGCAGGGGTGCATGGGCAGCGGCTGCTTCCCCAGGGCTTGGGGAACGTGGGCAGCTGCAGCTTCTCCAGGACAGGGCTGGCAGATGCTGCTTCCCTGGGGCTCCTGAGGCAGTGCTGGTGGCTGACACTTCTTTCCTGGCTACCCAGGGCTTGACAGAGTCAGGAGGAGCCACACACCACCCCCCCATCGCCCTGTCCTATATTTGGGACAGGGAGATATGGTCACCTTATTCTCGAGACTATATTTTAAGAAGGAGACCTCGTCAAAGAGCATGCAGCTGTTGCCATGTTTCTATTTTACATAGCAAATTCTAGCAGTTCTTGCTGCAAGAAGAATGTTGCTCTTCATAGCTAACACTCTTCTTTTACATGCATCTGATGAAGCAGGTCTTTGCCCATGAAAGCTCATGGTCTAAAAACTGCCACAGGACTTCTTGTTCATTTGCTCGGTAGGCTACAGAAAGCTTTTAATTTTAACAGCACTAAATGACCATATGGACTTATTTGTTATCTCACCCCGAGTTCATTGTCTGTTAAGTACTTCAATGGTAAATAATATCGCACTTTCTCTCCCTGCTTTCTTCAATGTAACAGCTGTATTTCATTCGTAGGCTGCTGTCAAGTGTTCAACAGTCATTCCTTAAAACTGCATTACAATTAGCATCTTGTGCGTTGATATGCAAGCGTAGCTATGTAAACCCACAAGTAAATAGCTAGGTAGAACAGTGCATTGAAAACGAACTAGCTGATTGTATAGACTGACCTGAACAACTGGTAGAAGTTGTAGAATGCTGCCTCCTTTAAGGATTTTGTTTAACTAAGTTAATTTGCAAGGCTGAATTTACCAGCTTTGCTTCTAGAGACCTTCGCAGGAGGAATTTGCTGTGAATGGTGATGTTACTTTTACCTCCTGACAGTTAAGATAGGAAAGTGCAGCTAAAAATGAGGAAGAAGACACAACAAGAGCTCAGATCAAGCTGCCCAAGGCTCATTTGCTATTGCAGCATTCCTCAGTGCTGTTTGGGAGAGACAGATGAGTCATCAAGTCAGGTGATTGTCTTTGCTGTGTGGCTGGAATTTCTTTCCCCACTGCAGCAGGCTTTTTGCATCCTTCTGTGTAGGAGGTTGGGGAGATTTGGAGGAAGGACAGTCATTTGCTACCAAGTGTTGCTGTTTTAGTGCCGAATCCTGGGTTTGCTTGCTTCATCTAGTCTGTGGAATTTCTTGCCACATCAACAAAGGTAAGAAATTCTTTGATATTTATGGTATCATGGTGTATACACTAGTCTGTTACAAAAAGGCACTTTGTGATCATCTCATCAGGGTCTTAATATTTACAACAGATTTTTGTCCCAGAGTATGGAGCTTAAATTTTGAACAGCTTTGAATGTGTCTTCATCAGGGATTGCATATCACATTTAAAAGGCAAAAGATGGTAACTGTGACAGAATATTTGGTGCTTTCTTACACTAGCAGCAGAAAACCTTTCATTTCTTGAGGTCAGTTTTGCAGCCAAAAGACTTTATTGGGGAATCTAGGTTGAAAACAACTGGATTTGGGGCTTTTCTGTCTGGTCCCTATGGATTCCATTCTAAAAGGACTGGTTGGATGCATGGTATGCCGAAGTAGCTCATACAGCTTCCAGCCATCCAAATCTGAATGTTGATTATGTTCTGATCTCTGGTAGCAAAGCAGGGGGGTGGGACAAAATACACTCGTTATATTTAAAGGCTGCTGTGAAAGGATCTTTAAAGTCATTGTTTAAACATTTTGTTAAGAGATCAAAACTGGTCAGTAAAGCTTGAGTCTGTTACATTCTCTGTCCCTTGTACTCACAGTGGGGGTGACCAAGGAAGAGATCTGTGTGTGGTGGTTAACCCCAGGAGTTGAGGGAGCCCTCTTAAGGGACCAAGGTATTCAGCACTTAAGTGGGTCTTGGCTGATGAAGGACAGTAGTGTGGTGGTAGTTGTACGCTCAGCACAACCTGTATCTGTGTTCATAGTGCAGTACTGGCTGGCAGACAGCACCCTCCTATAGCACACTGATACCTGAGTTCCCCCGGTATGTTGAGCACAGTGCAGAAAAAGTGACACAGGCCTTCTCTGTAGAGGGAGGACAGTATGGTCTCAGATGAGAAAGTACAGAACCAACTCAAGCACCATGGCCAGGCAGCTCAGTGGTGGAGCTACTGAACCGCGGATCCTAGATAGTGTTCAGTATTTCAGGACTTGTAGCTTCTTGGGAAAGGTGTCAGTGCGGCTGGGCCACGTGGCTTGGGGCTAAGTGCATCAGGATGTGGAGGCTGTTCTAAACACGTGGGTGAAGGAGCCAGAGGAAGTGCTAAAGCAGGTTTCGTTGCTAGGGCAATGGACGTTAGTTTTGGAGAGGTGGCCCAGAGCAGTGCTGTGCAGACGTTGGGCGTGCCTAGGCTGCAACTGGGAGAGGTGATTTCCCAGCACAGACTTGCTAGCTCAACATGCCAAAAATAATGTGGTTGATGCAGCATGGGCAGAAGTGTAAACCACTGTTGTGTCCCACCCCCCTCGGTCCCCCAAGCTCAAGCCTATTAAAGCAGGTGGGTTTGAACTCAGATGGCTAGTGTGAGCCACCGTCTGTGCCGCAACATCTGTGTTGCTGTTTTTAGCCTGCCAACTTGAGGTGAGCTAGTGTGACTCTGCCTAGCATGGCTGGGAGTCATACTTGCCAGCCGCAACGTAGCTGCGTACCCTTGGAGATCAGGATGAACAGCTTGAAATGCTGGGCCAAGGGCAATCTAATGGAATGGTTCCAAAGCTGGGAAAGGAGTGGTGGGTGCGGATGATGACTTTGGGATCCTTCTGGACAGAAGACAAGGGAGGAGTGGGGATGTTAGAGAAAGGGAAGTGATTGTCCGGTGAAGGATGAACAAAGACCGATATACAATTTTTTTTTTTTTTTTTTGCGCTGCAGGTCTATATGCATGTGCTTGTCTGTCCATGAATGATTGCTTTAGCCGCATGCTGTGGGCTCTGCAAAAGCTTGACTGAAAATGAGTTAAACCCTTTCAATAACATCAGTGGCGGTGCCTCACAGCTGACCTTCCTGATGAGCAAGCCGAAGCTCCAGAAGGAACCGATATAAAATGGTTTAAGTCAGGTGTGTCCAACCCGCGGCCCTGGACAGCTAGTAATGCGGCCCCACAAGATCGTAAATTTTTAACATATTACGTGATTTATATACATTAACTATATTATATATTTTGTACGTGGCCCAAGACTATCTTCACTCAGTGTGGCCCAGGCAAGCCAAAAGGTTGGACACCCATGGTTTAGCTGATCAAAATCCCCTCATGCCTTGGTTAAGTGAGGTGGATGAGAAGCACTGAAGCTGGGTCTTTGCTTCAGTGCGCCTTTTAAAGGCCTGTGTAGGTAGGAACTTAGCCTGCCAGTAGCATTACTGGCTCTGGAGCTTCTAGCTGTAAGGATCTCTTGGAGTAAATGTTCTGGGTGGAATTCTAAATCTTGCTGCTTTTTCAGTCTCGGAAGCAATTGCATGTAAGAGCTGCAGTAAGTGTTTTGTTACTGTGATCTACAATGTGGGGTGACTCTACCAGAGCCACTACTGTAGCAATTCCTTTGCCTCTGAGCTTCAGGTGGCTGTTTGACCCTCTGGAAGTTGTCAGGTAGCTGACAGAATTCCCAACCAACTTTATAATTGGCTTCTAACACTGAGCTATGCTGTGTAGCTTCAAGGTGCTGAGGACTCTGCTCTGTTTCTGACCTACTTAATGGTTACAGGACATTCTGTGCCCAGAAAGACTGCAGCTCTGGGAATTAGAAATGGAATACCCAGCTTTTCATCTCTAGGTTGCTATTTCCCATTCAAGTTGGTAGGGACTGAGTCATGATCATCTGTCTCTTCGGTGGCCTGCGAAATGAATAAATGGGTATCCACGTCACACAAACCGCTACAGAGAGTGAGCACTCGGGCTTGGAAAAACTTGCTTGCTGAGGGTGAGTAGGAATTTTGGCTGAGTTGGGCTAGGGAGTGGACCCTTGGGTGAAAGAGCAGCTGGAACAGAATCTTTTGGTAGGACAGGCAGGTAGGTATCAGAGGACCTATGCACCATGGAAGAACTAAGAAGCCTAGCCCTAAGTACCCTGGAAAGCAGCAGCCTTCTCCCTGCGATGGGTAGAGAGCAGACTGGGAAGAGGAGCCCTGCAGGGAGGGTGGGACAGGTGCTATGCATGTGTAGATGAAGTCAGTTGCACATGCATCTTTTCACTAGGGCTTGTTGGTCTGAGGATGAGTTTTTTTCCAATGCCTGATGACCCCCGTTGTTAGTTATCCCAGGAGAAACATTGAGCATAGGGCAGACTTTGAGGCTGAACTCAGCCACACCATTGGTTGATTTGGTGGTGGGGATAAACTGCTGTTGGCTATATCCAATCTCTTATGTGGATACACATTCTCTGGGACTGTTCCCAGTACTTTATTTGTACTTGTCCTAGAAATTAATATACAGGTAGCAAGTGGTGCCCACCTAGGTAGTAATATTGGATTGAGTCTCCAAGGTAGCACATAGGTGGGATGATGGGTGACAAAGCAAAGAGCTGTTAAAGGTATTGGCACCTATGCTCAGGGCAGCTCAGCTGCCGGTTAGTACGAGAACATGGATCTCCAGTCTGTCTGGTCTGTGCAGAGCTGTTGTGCAAATCCTTATTTCTAAACGCTAAATCCATTTTTTAGATAGGGTTTACTGACTGGGAAAGACCTCCTGTTAGCTTTCAATTGCTATACACTCAGTTGTGAGACAGCTGTGTGGATTTTGCAGGGCTATGTTGTTGCTGTCAGGTGACTTGTAGAAGGAAAGGGTGCAGTTAAGGTCCTCTGAGATATGTTGGAATGTAATTGTGGTGATAATTTTTATCACAGAAACTTATTTCTAGTGTGGTTTTAGCACTCTTATTATCAAGCTGAATAGTATTCACAATCGCCCAGGGTCAGGTTTGAGCCTGTTTGCAGAAATATTGTTCCATATTATGGAAATCTTCAGTTAATGCTTTCTCAGTGTCGTGGAGGTTTGATGCTTGGCTTGTCATGGCAAGAGCTTCTGCATATCTAAATTTTCATGATTTAATTGGAGGCATGTTACTTCTGTGTAAACACTGAAAAAGGTTGGGGCACATACAAAGCCTTGTGGTAGCCTGTTGTTCGTGATATGGGATGAGCAGGTCCCATTACTCATGTTCACCCACACGGGCCTCTTATTCAATATGGTCAACGGCAGGTAAAGTGTTCGATAACTAGGTATCAGTTTAGAAAGTTTCAGCATCAGGCCCTTAATCCATCCTCTCTCATATGCAGGTGACAGATCAACAAATACTGATCCAGTCTTTAAGATGATTTTCTTTTTTTGATAGCCAGCCTCCGTGTGAATTGTGAGTGCCAAAACTTGGTCAAAATGTTTTGGCTGGAAGCCTGCCTTTTTAATAGGGTTAACTGGCCCAGTAAAAGGATGATTCTTTTGAGGATGAAATGTTTAAGAAAAACATAGGACGTGTATAATAGGAAGATTGACCTATAGCTTCCCACTTCATCAGGGAGCTTTCCAGGCTTTGGAAAGATAATTACTATTGCCCCTCAGCATATTGTCCTTTGGGTAGAAGAATACAACATTGCTAGCTGCTGGCGTCCTTTGGGACCGATATGGTGGAAGAATTCCGAAGGAATGTCGTCAGCGCACGCAGCCTTCCCCTTTTTTCCCATCAAGTCCTTCTTTTACTTTGTCAATGCTGACAGAGGAAGGTTCACCTGGGGGATCGAGGCAAGTGTTTTGGTAGAGTTGATGCCCTTCTCTTTTGTACACTTCCCCCTGTTGGAAGCTACTGAATTTGACCAGATTTTTGGTAACCAGTACTCTGCGAGCAGCGCCAAGATGTTGCCATAGCATCCAAGCTTGATGATTTGAATGTGTGAAATCCAAGATTCTGCACACGGTCAAGCCCAGTGCTGGTGTCTTGCTGTGTCGAAGGAGTGTAGCGGGGCTTCTTTGGTGAGAGAACTCCTGGTCTGATTTTTATTGCCAGAGCAACTCCTGCTTATCTCAAGATCATCTTGAGAAGGTAGCTGCACAACTAAAAATGAGCCAACCTACTCCAGAAACCAGCAGGTACAATCTGGGGTGCAGAGGCATCCATGTTCAGAACATCTTAAATAGCACTTCTGTATTCAGTAGCTTAATATTTGTGGCTGCATCTGCTCCTTATCCATGCACTTGTGACTTGTAAGTACCCAGGTGAATGCATTACATCATGGGAACCCTTAAATGGCTCCTGCACTATGGCTATGTGGCCTAATATTGCTCCCCTGCCAATACTGCTGCTGTGACTTCCTGTGAAACTCAGGAAAACATGTCTTCCTGGTCACCACAATCCCGAGAACACTCCCCCGCAACACAGACTCTCACTAGCTCAGCATGCCTGTTAGAGAACATTTGTTGAGCCTCATGCAGTGTGGCTCTGATTGGGAGGAGGCTTGGAAAGCAGACTGGGTTAAAATAGACTTTAAAAAATAAGCACCTTTTGCCAGATCCCACGCCGAAATTTCCTGAGTTTGACCTTCCACTGGCAACTCTGAATTGAAGTTGAGCCAATAGCATTGGCCTTGTAAACCCAGGGGTTTGAGCTCAATCCTTGAGGGGTCTGGGGCAAGTAGATTTAAAAATTAAAGTAAATCCGTCAGGGATGGTGCTTGATCCTGCTAAGCGGGCAGGGAACTGGACTCGATGACCTCTCAAGGTCCCTTTCAGCTCTATAAGATGTGTTTATCTCCATCTATCCAGTCATTCTAGATGTAGACAGCTAATGCACAAGTGGAAAATCAAGCACTCCCCAATGTACGAGTGTGATTCCCCACAATAGACCATTGAACTTATATCTATACGCGGCCCAAGAAGAAGGAACTGCTGCAATCAACTCTGCTACTCTTGATGAATTCATTTGGCTCAGTCAACTTCAGATGAAATTAATGGCTGTACATAGCCATACAAAAGAAGACCTACAGGAAAAGTACATTTGATCGGTCAATCCCAGAAACATAACACCAAAGTGATGCTTTGAAAATGCATGTTGGGGTGGGATGGGGGAGATTGTAGATATTGTGGTACTTTCAGCTGAATACAATAGTTATGCAGCTCAGAAATGCGTATTTGAAAGGTGTGACATCACTTACTCTAGTAAATGTTGCAGATTGTAAGCGAGCCTTCTAGTAAGCAGGGGAGCAGGAGATGAACACTGGGGTTAAAATAATACATTCAAAGCATAGTTTGCTGTATCTAGTGGTGGTGTGTATTGTACTTCCTGGTAGTTAAAATCACGAGGTGGGGGGAATAATTCTATAATTTCTGTATTGCCAGCGTTCAATGTCAACAGAAGTAGAGCTTGTTCATACTGTATGTCTTGCGGAATTAAAAATCAAGCAAACGGTTATTAAGTACAGCTGGCTGCGAATACATAGGGGTGAAGGTGGGATTTGAGGGGCATCAGACCATGGTGAATTTTGAGATTGCTGCACTGGGCTTTCTGTTAATTAGAAGCAACGGGCTAGGGGAGCTAAATATAGGAGCCCACTAGTTATTGGTTTAGGTCTCTTCCTGCTCAGTGTAAAGTGAACTCTTGATTGTCTTACCAGGCAGGTAAACGGGCAGGATGAACTTTTCCAAGCTACCCAAGATCCGAGATGAAGACAGGGAGAATGTATTTGGCTACGTCCATGGAGTCTCAGGACCCGGTAGGTGCTGTTTGGTTGGGGAAAGGTGTGTGTTCAACATGGTATTGTGAATATTGTTTCATGGGACCTTCACGTCCTCTGGGAGAAAGCACAGTGAAGCTTTGTGAAAGTCTTTGTCTTCTCCCTGTGCGGCACCCCCACCCCTTCCACACTCTGCCTGCACAAAGTCCGGAGTTCAAGCTCTCAATTAGTACACGTTGAACCTCCCTCATCCAGCACACTTGGGACGTGACTGGTGCCCGATGAAAGAAATGGGCTGGATGATGGAAAGTTGGATATTTTCTAGCACATTACCAACACTTTTCCACTGCTTACTGGGCTCTTAGAAGATGTTTAGGGGTAAATTGCAGCTAAATAACAGCACAGAACACTGAGAGCCAGGAGAAACTTGTCCACGCTCATAAGTGGTTGTCCAGCTAACTGATGTCAATGCTGGATTATGAAGTTTGCCAGACGAGAGAGTTCCGGATTAGAGAGGCTCAACTTGTATGAACTTTACATGCTCATATTAAAATTTTAAAGCATCCAGAATGGGTAATGGTACCAAAATGTTATGTATCAGTCTTATTAATCGTCTGGCCACTGCAAGTGCCTATTCTGCTGTGTGTAAAACCCTGTATGTAGAGTGGGCATTGAATTACAGATGGCTTTAGGAATCTTCCTTAAACGTAAGTTATGCTTCATCTATAAGGCAGCGTATAACCTATTGTAGTTAGTCATTTCAGTGACGTGTAATTTAGAGCCAAAATGTAATCTGCTTCAAAATACACTCATCCCTTGTTTGAGTACTCGCTTAAACGAGGGACGCATTTACCTACCTTAGTTCACTCTACCAGTGAACTCCCCCCCGTTAATATGAGCCTTAGCCCCCCCCTCCCCCGCCCCACAGCCCCAACCACTGCAGCCAGACCACCTTACTGGACCCACAGCCTGACACCCTCTCCCGCCACTGCCTGTATTCCCCATGGGTCCTCCAGCCCAACCCCCCCCCCCCCCCACCAGCCCTGAAGACCCAAACCGCAGCAGCCAGACCCCCTAACCTGCCCACCTCCAGAATCCCCTGCCGCCTGACCCTTCCCCACTGGGCCCAAACTGTGGCAGCCTGAACGCCCCCCCCAACCCGCCACCAGATTTTAACCCTCCCTCCTGCTCACAGCCCCAAACTATCCCCAGCCTTTAACCCTCCCCAACCCAAGGTTCACTCACCTTTCAAAAATCAGCGCCACCTGCCGCCACTCCTTCCCAAATCTGGGAGCCCTAGGAACTAATCAGAGACTTTTACATGTAATTTAATAGGAATTTAGTGTCCCTCTTACAAGTTTCTGCCTACGAGCAGAAAGTTGGGAACCAATTGTGCTCGTATAGCGAGGGATGAGTGTTGTTCTAATCAGGTGGTAAAAGCTCTACCAACCTTAAAGATATGTTTAACTGTTGTCCGTCACATTCCTGCAAAATCAAATTATCAAATATAACTAGTAACATTAAGATTAAAATGGCACTCTTCCTGCCCTACTATGCTCCATAATAGTGTTTTTTTGAGACAAGGAACACCAAACAACAATTTTTTTTAAATGCGGAACACCTATGAAAATTTTCTTCAAAAAACGTGTCTGACATGAAACAGCAACAAATACAGCCAAAACAAAATGAAGTCATGAAATCAGGTATCCTAGCAATGAAGAAGTAACATTGTATCTGGTTTTAATAACAAGAAATACACTGATGGTAGATATGTATTGTTCCAAATGCTCGTGGCACTCCTGCAAGTTGTTCACGAACACCAGTGTTCCACAGAACGTAGTTTAAGAAACCCTGCTGCATAAGTTAAACAGGAAATACACCAGATAGTTCAGTGTCAGAGTAGTGGTGAATGTCTTGTTTAACTTTTCCCCAGAAGTGAATGCGATTATGATGGGCTTTGCGGAAGCAGTAGCTTTTTTAGCAGGGATTTAGGTGGATAGGACCTTAAACCTTCTTAGTTTCATGCTGAGTACAGGGCATGTCCTGGAAAAGAATTACAGCTGTCTGTAGATAACTAAAATATGAGGGTGGTGCACCATGGACCCCAGAGAACCAGTGTAATAAGCATAGGATCACTTCATTTTGGCTCAGAAGCTCGGCAGCTGTCCCTTTAGCAGAACCTATTTACTATTTACACAGACTGCGTACAGGCCTATGCTTTCCAGCACTGCTGTATTCACATCTTGTCTGAAGAAATCTGTGAACCCAACAGAAAAATAGCATAACTTGAGTGTTTTTCTTTTTCAGTGGTCACTGCCTGCAACATGGCAGGTGCAGCTATGTACGAATTGGTACGAGTTGGCCACTGTGAGCTGGTGGGAGAAATTATCCGTCTGGAGGGTGATATGGCCACTATCCAGGTGTATGAAGAAACCTGTATCCTTCTCTCTGGTGTCTTTGAGGCCTATCAAATTAAGTAATCCTAAAAGGTAGGATGACAAATACAGTAGCGCAAATAATCCTCTGTGGGTCCATGTCAATGGTCATAGGCAGAACCATCTCTGTTCCTTATCCTTTACACAGGCTTTGGAGTTTCATGCATGTACTTTTTAAATAAATTGCACAATCCTGGTAATGAGACGGTCTTCAAATTACACTGTTGCTTCTGTAGGACTTGCATCTATGAAGGACGCGCACTCTAGGCTCCCACCTGCTCAGCCATCATCCCTCTTGGACAGAGGGAGTATTTCCAGGTTGCAAAGTTTCTTGTCTACACTGAGTTCTCCGGCAAACCACACTTCCTGAAAAGGTCCAGTATCTGGGTTGTGCTCCCTTTCCAGTGGCTATGAACAGTTATTGCCAGCAATTACAAGCTACCACACAGTGCTTTATAAACATTTTAGTCTTAAAGTGAAAACAATACAGAGAAAAACCTATTAAACACTAAGGGAACTCACATGGTTACATTGGGTGTGGTGTTGTGGTTTTTTTTTTTTTTTTATTAAACATTAATCTGGCATCACCCCAGCTTCAACCTTGGGCTTTAGTAGGAGTCAGTCTTTTAAAACCTACTGCTGGGTTTTACCCATCATTACAAATCATAACTGCCTCCGAGTGAGACCCTGAATTCAGACTGGACAGATCAGGCGGTTTCTTTCCCTACTGAAGCCTTTGATTGCCAGCCTCTGGGAACAGCAGAATGTCATCCTCCCCTCCTATGTAGCTTCAAAAGGCTGGAGTTTTGCTTGACTGGAGGTGAGGAACTTACATTAATTCCTCTGTAGCTATTTCCTCAGAAACCTGCTTCACAGTTGTTGTTGTCCTATAAGCTCATCTCTACCTTGCCCAGTATACTCTTTTGAACTCTCACACCTCACGTCACATCTTCTCTCCTCACACATGTAACCAAGAGGATACACAGAAGCCGAATAAGATTTTTTGATGCTATTGAAGGAAATTGCCAATTCTTTCATCTCTGTAAGCCTCAGTCCAGCTTTCATGCATAATGTTAGATACAGTACAGTTACCAAGCTCAAAGGTATGAGGGACTGCTTGTTCATTGATGAATACAAACGACAAACGTTTGAGTTAGCAAGCAAATTCAGTTTTTGTGGGAGCTTTCCTTGGTTTCAAAAAGCGTACACTATAAAATACTGTAATACAACTGTAAAATGAGGAATCATTCTTTGAATGGATTCAGTTCTCTGCTGAACCACAAGCATATTGTACAGGTGTCCTTGGAAAATCCCTACATTTTGGTAGCAGGCAAGTTTGGATCAATAGTATCGTCTAGTACTGGTTAAAAATGACATTTGAGAAGGAGGGAGACTATCGGGGGAGGGAGTCAGTAAACTTGAAGTCAGCCATGGTGCCTCCATCGTTGTGGAAAAGATACGGTTTAAAGGGAGAATAGGCCTCTTGCCTCCTGACTTGACATGTTAATTTTACACTGGAAGGGCTCTTTTATATAAACCTCATCACCATGGTATGTGAGCACCTTCTGATCACACAAGTGTGGCCAAACTTACTGAGCCTGTTAGCCACATGCAGAAATCTTCACCCTGCCCTATGGGATGGTACTTGTTAGTGTGGGGTTCTGCTCTGACACTATCCCTTCCTGAGCCAAGGCCCAGACATCCTTAGTCCTGCTACCCCACCACAGGGCAGAAACCCTGGACTCCCTCTGCCCTTGCTGGTAGATGAAGAACGGAGTGCGGAGCTGCACTTGAACTGTAAAAGAGCTTCTTGGGACTCATGACCCATAGTTCAGCCATGCTTGTGGTAGCACATCAAATGGCATGGTCGCCTGTGACTCATTGTCTTATCCTTTCCTCCCAGAGGTGTAAGTCACATGTGGCTCTTCAGAGATGAGCTAGCTATTATCTGCTGTTCTTGAGTCTCAAAATAGGATTGTGGGCTTCCAGTAAACTTTTCCATTTAGTGGCTCAGGAGTAGTGATCATAAGGGAAAATATTTAGTCTCTCATCTCTGGAGAATGAAAATGTCAGTCTTAATTATTCCAGCCTGATGTATGAGACTAGAGGCTGAATGCTTGTGTCCTACATGATACAGTGCATTGCACAATGTGAGCAGCTGACCTGTTGAGATAAAATGTCTTTTGGTAAATATGTGGATGAGCTTTTCCTGAACAGGTCTCTTTAGCTGGTGTCTCCGTAGGCGATCCTGTACTTCGTACTGGGAAACCCCTCTCAGTGGAACTTGGCCCTGGCATTATGGGGGCCATTTTTGATGGTATCCAGAGGCCTCTGACAGACATCAGCACTCTGACCCAAAGTATCTACATCCCCAGAGGTGTCAACGTGTCGGCTCTGAGCAAAGACCTGAAATGGGCGTTCTCACCTTCCAAAAACCTGCGGGTAGGCTATGACAAAGCTGCCAAAAATCATCCCCACCCCCACCCCGTCAACATGCGCACACACATTGCAGGGCGGGGGAAGAATGCGTAGAGTGATGGAACTGAGTCACATTTTCAGATAACTTGATTCTGATGAAGCAGGTCTTTGCCCACGAAAGGTTATGCTCCAAAATATCTGTTAGTCTGTAAGGTGCCACAGGCCTTGTTACAGAAGTCCATTGTGCTTCAGGCTGGGTATATGGTGGTTGATTATGGCTACGTGACTACGGAAGAGCAGGCAGTGAATGTCTAAGTGGCACCGTTTGTAAATACGGTGGTACCTATTAAACTGGCGGTGTGTCTGGTGCGATATAGAGAATTTGTGAGCACACTGGGCATAGAAAGTAGGATAGCAATATTCTCTAACATCCTTTTTCTGGGAGAGGGTGGTGTAACTCTGTAAATGGAATATTTCTAGCCAAGTTATTTTGAGGACCCTGAAGACAAGTTCACTGCTGAAACACGAGACCTTTGATCCGTTGCCTTCTTCTAGTCTAAGTACTGCACTTTCCATTGCCTACAAATTGGCCCATTTCATCCCTACTATACTCCACGTTAGTCTGGCAGCTGAGTAGAGAGGCGGCCAGGGAATTTCCAGCACTAGCCAGTAATCACAAGGTTGCCTGAGACTTGTAAGCCTCTCTGCATATAATGGTTGCTATTTCTGTGTAGGTTGATGGCATGTTTCTAGCAGGCCTGTCACAATGCTAGTAAAAGGTGCAAACAGGCTACTATGCTGCAACTGCGTTACACAGGAGACAATCGAGGTGCTAGGGAAGGACTGTTTACCAAGCCTGGTGCTTCTTTCTAAAACTGAAGCTTTGTATGACTAAACGAATATATATATATAATATAATATGTATTTTTTTTTCCTTCGGATCCTAGGTTGGCAGTCATATCACTGGGGGAGATATTTATGGAGTGGTGAATGAAAACTCCCTTATCAAACACAAAATTATGTTGCCTCCACGGAACAGGGGTACAGTAACATACATAGCTCCACCAGGGAACTACGACACATCAGTAAGTTTTTTCCAAAGGGTGTTGGCTAGTGCATTCCACTCTGGTAGCCCAAAGGTGTGTACCCTGCTTAGTGTCCTGGCATTTTATGTAGCTGGGTACTGGAGTTGCAGGTCATCTGATGCCAGCTTTCAAGCAGTGATCCTCTCACACTTTGTGAAATCAAGCTCCTCTGTATGGGGAAATCTCCACCTTGCTTGTGTGCATCATACACCATTTGCCACCCCACTGAGGGTATTCCTGCAGTGTCCCAAGCATACACAGAATCGGCACTGACATTTTTGTTAACTACTATGTGTTGTGACTATATGAAGCTGAAGCTTAATACTGTTACCTGATTTCCCTGATGTGTTATAAAGATGGGAAGCGGACTCCTCACAGGCTTAGGTATTACACTGAGGTCCCTAGCCATTAATGGTGTGCATTGTTGGTGGGAACCTGTATAGAGCTGTGAGAATGAGAATTTGCACACTCCTGTGGGTCTCTGCTTGGTAGGATGTTGTCTTGGAGCTGGAATTTGAAGGCGTGAAGGAGAAGTTTACTATGGTCCAGGTCTGGCCGGTTCGTCAAGTCCGTCCCGTCACTGAAAAGTTACCAGCCAACCATCCATTGCTAACTGGCCAGCGGGTCCTTGATGCACTCTTCCCGTGAGTACTACCTGGGATTCTGATCAGTTTTGACCTCTTTTGTATAAGAACTCCTCTGAAAGGAATGGAAAATTATGTATACATTTTCCATGTCCCAAAGCAACGTCCCAAAAATGGTGATGGAGGTACTTCAGAGAAATCCCCAACAAAAGCAAAACTTCCCAGAGCACCAAAAGATGAAGGAAAATGTCATTTTAAAAAAACAGGCATAGTAAATACTACAGCTGGGGAGTCTCCCAAGTATAAATAGTCCAAGATCTTATCACTGAGAAAGCAACTGTACAAGGACCAAAATTTTCCAAATTGGGAGGCCTAAGGATTGCAGCCCCAGTGACTCCAGAGGCTTAGCATCTGTGAAAACAGACCCCCCCTGCATTTAATTACCTACACTTAAGTGTCTGATTTTAGGCATTTAAGTTGGGTGACTTTGGTCTTATGTCTCACCTCTCTCCATGATGCTTCTAAGTCACTTCTCGGTGTGTGCATACCTCAGGCATCTCCATTAGTGAAACACACTTTTGGAGGTTATGAAATCTATAAGTCCTGCTGGTGTCCCAGCACTGTTTAGTTACTTTGGGAGCAGTGGTAGATGCTGTTGGTATAGGGGAGTAACTGCCTGCTACCTCTCTTCTGGCTTGTTAAAATATCTTGAACACACATGGCATGGAACACTGATCCTGGCTTTTTATGCTGGCTTGCCTCCTTAGGCCAGTGAAGTGAGGTGGTCTCAGAGTGCTGAGAAGAAAATTTGTTCCAATATACAAACAGGACCACTCTTTTCTCTGTCTGGGTTTGGTGTAATCAGTCTGACTCTTCTTTACTCAGATGTGTACAAGGTGGTACTACTGCTATCCCAGGGGCCTTTGGCTGTGGAAAGACTGTGATCTCACAGTCACTCTCTAAGTACTCCAACAGTGATGTTATCATCTATGTAGGCTGTGGAGAACGAGGAAATGAGATGTCTGAAGTACTCAGAGATTTCCCAGAGGTCAGTATGCATGGAATACAAGGATTCTGTCCAGACCTTCCTGGAAACAGAGCTATTGCACGTGTCTAGAAACACTAGAGCAGCGGTTCTCAGTTGATTTACCACTGTAAGCCACATACCTGGCCCATGGTGTTACGTGGGCTGCACCCAGTGCTACCTGTATGGCCTTCGTATGTCTGAGGGCCACAGCGTTATGCTCATTGGGCCACAAGCAGTTCATGGTCTGCATGTTGATAACTACTGCACTCTAGGTGCTGTCAGATCCTTAGCTGTTGTGGGCTTCATGTGCCCCCAGGTGCTATGTGGCAATGGCCATCTGTATTGGGCTATAGTAAGAGTTAGCCCTCGCTCGTCTGGGGAAGGAGGTCAGTTTAAAGTCTGCTGTGAGGTCATCTCCTCCTAAACTACCAGTGGGTTAGTTTTCCTCTAACTTTTGCTTTAAAACAAATCCCAAATAGGCAAACTTAATAACCCATTGAGATTTTAGGTGCACCCATGAAGAAAATCTTTCTGAACATTGTTTGAATGCTGCCCCTGTGTGTGTAAATAGGAGTGAAGGTGCTTGCACTTACAAAAATCTAAAAAGGGTGTATTGCTGTGAATTAATACAGGCAATGTGACAATGTGCTCTTCAGTGCTGCTTTTGTAAAAGGGGGGGAAAAATGAAAGCCCTGTCTGTACCTAATGGGTCTGCCTGGAATTTGATTATGGAATGGAAAACCCTGTTTTGTTTTTGTTTTTTTTAATCTCAACCCTAGTGCAGCATTTAGCAGGGGCATGTTAGTGAAATGATGCGCAAAGCAATGTGCTCCCCACGTATAGCCTTATGTTTTCAAATTAGCATCTGTGCAGCACTCTTCCCCCTTATCCACTTCCAGTTGTCATTGGGTTGGGAGAATTGAGTCAGTTCTTTACCGTGATGCAATAGTGGGGAGGACAGATGTTCCTCCTGGGAAAGTTAGCGTCTTGTAGAGGTTACAGAACAGGTGGGACAAACATGGACATAGATTCTTGCCTGGGGGGGTGTTGTGTACACTAAGGAAAAGTGTGTAGGTAAATTCATAAAGACAGTACACTCAGCATTTCCCTCACAAGCTTCTCTTGAATGGTAACACTAAGATAAGCCAGGAAAATGGCAAATGTAAGAACCAGAAGGCAATAATTGAGCAATACTACTCACCCAGCATATTAAAGGACAAGGGTTGGAGCACAGGACAGAGGCCTCAGTTGTAGGGCATGAGCACTAATACCTCCTCTGTGCTCTAGAGGGTCATTCACCTTTTCTGCCTCTTTCCCTCTCTCCTTATTGTCCACATAGTCCCGGTTCCAAAATACAGTTGTTCGTATACCATTTTGAAGGACAAAGAGCCAATATAAATTCTTAGTATTGGTTGAATTACCTGAATAAGCATTACAAACACTCACTTACTGCTAGTAAATCTGTCCTTACCTTTTTACAGATGGGCAAACTGAGGCATGTAAATTAAGGGACTTACCCAAAGTCACTTGGGGGTCTTGGTAAGCGAACAGCATATAGAAATTGCAAGCCCTGAGTCCAGTCCTCTGTAGTTGTGACAACTGTGGGGGCAAATGCTCTGTCAGCCACAGGAGTGGGGGATAATCACTGCGGCGGTTATACAGATTGTGCTGCTTCTTTCACCTTTGTAGCTCACAATGGAAGTTGATGGCAAGGTAGAAAGTATTATGAAGAGAACAGCCCTAGTAGCAAACACCTCCAACATGCCTGTTGCTGCCAGAGAGGCCTCTATTTATACTGGTAAGAGACATAAGGGGAATTGAGGCTATCTGGCCCAAGTGTCACCTTCCACTTTGGAAGTCAAGATATGGATGTATTCCTTGGTCACTGAGTCATTTTATTTTCAGAAACTGGTCTTTTTAAACCCTCCTTATCAATAGGTTTTGTGTAGTAGTCTGATTTTTTCTCTTAAATATATGCGGCCAGGAATTGCATTTGCCATTTCAATCCATGCCACTAGTGTGGATTTTATGTCCGGTCTGATCTTATAGTTCTGTAGGATCAACTCTATAAAGCTTAGCTCATTCTGGAGCGAGTATGGGGCTATGAGTTCTTGACTGTGGAATACATCCATGTGCCTTTTTTATCTCTCTACATTGCTAGCTTCTTCCCTCATAAATTGGTGGGGTAAGGGTTATTCGCTTTGTCTTCCCTTAGTTTTTTTTAACGTGTGCTATTTATTGGGTGCTGTCAAATAGGTGGAACAAAATCTGATCTCCTTGAAATTACTGTCATCTGCCAGTTCGGCAATCAAAAGATGTGTCCCATGAGCTTTAAATCTCCTTCTCCACTGAGAAGGACTGTTTAGGCCATGCTTTGGACATAGCCTCTCTGTATGTTATGGTGCTGCAGAGGCAGCTTTTTAAAAGCAGTACAAGTTAACTAATGGCACAGCTCTTGAATGTGCTGGACAAGAAGAACAAGCATGGGCAGAGTCTACATGACTCATCTCACAGTGGGGATAGAGAGCAAATCTTTGGACAATTGCAGCAGGGGGGGAGAGACCCAAGTGGTGAGGAAACACTTGGGTCCAAAAGGAGTAACTATCAGCCCGTTGTCAAAATTGAGTGCAGCATTACCGGAAAATACTGCCCCCCTTCAGGGAAGGCGTGCAAGCCAGCCTACCTCTCCAGACTGTAACCTGCAGCCTGCTCTTCTCTTTGTTCTAGGAATCACCCTGTCTGAGTACTTCCGGGACATGGGCTACAATGTCAGTATGATGGCTGACTCCACTTCCCGATGGGCTGAAGCCCTTAGGGAAATTTCAGGGCGCTTAGCTGAAATGCCAGCTGGTGAGTTGTCGTCCTTCTTGCTGCCCAGCCATGGGAGGCCTTCCCATAGCTGCTGAGCCTTTGTGTGATGTAGTTTCTCTGTGATGTTTGCAGACAGCGGCTATCCAGCCTATCTGGGGGCACGTCTGGCCTCGTTCTACGAGCGAGCTGGCAGAGTGAAGTGTCTAGGGAACCCTGAGCGGGAAGGGAGTGTCAGCATCGTTGGAGCGTAAGTACTGAACCTGTCAGCTGCAATCCATGGCAGAAGCTCTTCTCAGGGGATGGATGATGCTCAGTGCTTCCCAGAGGAGCAAGTAGGAATGGTCCCTGCCCTGAGGAACTACCAGTCTAAGGACAGACTGACAGTTAAGAGCGTTTGGGTGGGGAGGGAAGAACATGCCTGTCATCAATATTGAGGAATGACTGCAATGTGGAAAGGATAAGGGGCCTGTAGGTTTGCTCAAGGAGCAGCAGGGATGGAAGATAATATACAGATGATTGTGGAAAGCTGGTACTTGAGTGGCTGAAAGTTGGAACACAGGCAGAGCTGAAAGGCCAATAAGGGCAGAACATGAACTCCTTGGTGTGAAAGAAACTTGCATAGGTGGGGATCTTTTGATCTTGGTGAAAATCCCTTGAAAATCCCTCTGATGATTTTTTTTTTTTTTTTTTTTTTTTTTTTTTTTTTTTTTTGTCCCCCGCCCCACCCCATCCACTAGTAAAGCATCAGGCTGAGGGAGGGGAGTGATCTGGTCAGCGTGACAGGCAGGAAGGGTGATTTGCATCTGCAGTTGAGGGGTTGAACGGGATGAGAGTACAGGCTCAGAGACTTGGACAGAGAGAGAGAGATGCTGGAGACGTTTTGTGGGGGCAGTTTCTGTTGAGGGAAGCCACAAATGTAGACAGCTTACTGGTGATGAGAGTAGGGAGATGGGCTACAGCTATCTTAGTGTGGCATTAGGAAAGTAACTTTCCCTAGACGTGCAGGAATGTCCCAGTTAACATATATATCCACATACAATTTAGAAGCACCTTCACTTTCAGAAAAGCAAGTGGTACAGGATTCTAATGGATTTCAGTGCCTATCCATTGCTCTCGAAGGTCTTACAGTACAGTAGAGTATCATGATTTGCGAACTTTAAGGTTTGTGAATTCAGTTATTCACAAGTGGCTGCTTTTCTGGTGCCCCGGGCACCTCCTGTATTCAGGAAAAAAATCAACATTCATGAGGGTTCTAAACACAGAACCCTTGCAAGTGTTGAAACCCTGCTGTAGTTGTTCCATCATCCATCTGTATAACAACCTGGTGCTACAATTCATTGGAATGATATTGACCACGACAAGAAAAGACATCGTCTGTGACAAACCACCCTGCAACACTTCAAATTCTGTGGCCCTCAGGATGTTTTGAGAGAATCCTCATGGGTTTTCCTGCAAGCAGCTTATCCTTTGTATAGTGAGCTCTGGGTCACACCTTGACCCATGAGGCTGGGGTGGGATGTCACTTGGATCTTTGAAGCTAAATTACTAGATCAACTGTAAATGTATTCCTGGGATTTGGAAATGGATGGATGGATGGATACAGATACATGGCAGGGCAATGTCTCCTGCAATGGAAAGTTTTAATGGGTCCCATATCTGGATTTGTGCTCAGGAGAAATGTTGTTTCGCTTCAGATTGTGTTTGAATTCTGAATGCATTCTTGGGACCAGAGTTCAGAAGCCGAATGTCCTGCTGCCTGCTTTGAAGTTTCAGCTCTTGATTGTTGAATACTATTTTGTACCAAGAATTTGGAAGGCTGAAAGAGGAAATGGGACTTCACCAAATGTAAAGCCGCTGAGGCCCTCCTCTTCATGCACCCTGAGTTGGGTTTCAAAGATCTTCCTTTTGTTGAAAGGAAGAAGCAGCGAATGACAAACTGGGCTGCTGCTGCTGTTGAGTTGTGGTGTTGGGTTTGGAGCTTCAGTGTAGTTCTCCATGACTGCTGCTGCTGATTACTCCTTTCCTTTTTCTCCTCATGCTCAGTGTCTCTCCCCCTGGTGGTGATTTCTCAGATCCTGTCACATCTGCTACTCTGGGGATTGTTCAGGTATGTGCTACCCATTGTTCCAGTATTTTTCCATTCATGTGCAGCATGAATTTTGTTGTGTACCACACCGATGTACTGTGTGCCATGGGTAGAAACCAAAGACCTATACTCCAGCCAAAACCAGTTAAAGCATTTGAAACCTCACCACTCAAAATTTAAATTTGAAGTGTAAGAGAAATAAAAATTACAAAATGCACAGATCTAGGGGGGGACCCCGTGCTTTGAAGAAAACATCAAGAAGTAACAACAATAATACAAGTGTGTGTTGGTAGGTCAGTGTCTCACACATACATTCACTGTCTCTTACAGACAAACATACTCTGTGAGAGACAGAGGGGCACATTGTCCCTTTCAAGAAGACCTACTTGTTCAGACACAGCAGCAGCTGCTGGCAACCTACCTCTGTCCTGAGCCCTGTCAGGCTCCCCAGCCTCCCTTTTCATCTGCCACCTGAGCCCCCGAAATACAGATTCATCCTGTTGGCTAAGTCCCCAGAAGTATTCATGTCTGTCTGAGAGGCCTAATGCAAGGATGTCTACCTCCTACTAAGATACTGGGGGAAGTGTGTATGCGTGGGGGGTGGGGGGAAGAGGGTCTGCCTTCTAAATGAAGGATCATTGAGACTTTTTTTAGAGAGGAGTTGGACCTAGAGGTGAGCCTAGGGGATAGCTATTTTGGGAAGACTGTCATTTTAGGTACTGGCACTTGGTTGGGCTCCATTTAGTTCTGTAGGCTGCAGGATTGAAATCTGTCCTGTGCAGGGCAGCTCCTCCACCTGACACTGGGATGATATTCAAGACAGACTGTCAGTGGATCTCTGCTCCAGAAATCATGAAATAAATGTCAAGCACTGTGGGAGAGGGCCTCTGAGTGTCTAAGGTCCCCCAGCTGTGGTGGAATAAATGAGGGGAGGAAAGATTTTTCTGTCTAGAGGATCTGGATGGCCTTTTGCTATACTCATTATGCAGAAATCTGTGGGCCTTTATACTGGTTTTCAGTTAATAACTTGCCTTCTGCTGGGAAGGAAACTATTGAATCCGTTTGGATTTGGCAGGTGTTTTGGGGCTTGGATAAGAAGCTGGCTCAGCGCAAGCACTTCCCATCTGTCAATTGGCTGATCAGCTACAGCAAGTACACCCGGGCCCTCGATGAGTATTATGACAAGCACTTCACAGAGTTTGTTCCCTTGAGGACAAAGGCCAAAGAGATCTTGCAGGAAGAAGAGGATCTGGCAGAGATCGTGCAGCTTGTGGGGAAGGTAAGCAGCAAAAACTGAACAGTGAGTGGGGCTAGGGAGGAAATACAGTGTCTTAATGAGACCTTCCAAAGAACAGGCCTGCCTCTGTTTCACTGCTCTTAGCACAGACTTGCAGAGAGGGAGCTACCATTAGCCAGTTTGTGGATGTGTGCAGGTACTGAGACCTGGAGGAAAAGTAATCAAAACTTTAAGAACGTAAAATGGCTATATGGGATCAAACTAATGGTCTATTTAGCCCAGTGCCTGGTCTGCCAACAAGTTTGGCTTTTCCTTCTACAAGCTTTTTTTAGTTTCTCAGAACATTTTGGCATTTCTGGGTAGAAAGCTAAACTTGGACAGAGAAACTGCCCTGGAAGAGAAGTATCATGAGGGTCCCAAAGAAAACTGACTGTGTCAACTGATGCTATAAAAAAAAATCTCAGATGTGCATGTACATAGTTAATACCTGTCACATTTCTTCTCCCATTGTGCGCATGAGCCAAGCTAGCCTACACATTACCTTTCATTGGAAGAAACTGGGTCTTGGGAAGTAATGGGCAGGAACCAGGGATCCAGCAGCCACAGAAGGGGACGCTTGTACTAGAAGGTGCCTGCCCACAAGCTCTCTTTTTCTGTGTCCTGGAAAAGAAGAAAACCAGGGGTGGGCCCTTTCCTACTCTGATGTGTAAAGGTGTCAAACATGCTCCAGAAGACTTTTTTCAACTTGTTTTGACCTTAGGCCTGAGTCTATGTAGTTTGTTTCTGGAGGTTTTTTTGTACCACTTTAACTACACTGTTTTTTTAGCCAACATAGAGCAAACCCTTTAGTGTGGATATGTTCACACTTGTCTGAAGGTGCTTCTGTGTGACTAACCCACCTTACAGAAATACTTGGGATGTCAGTTGCGGCCTCTAATAAATCTCTTCTCCCAAGGGTTTTTTTTTTTTTCATGTGGTGGGAGTTAAATGTTGGCAACAGCATTAACCAGTGTGGTGGACTGAGAGAAGAAACTTTCCTCTCTGCCAGATTTCACTTCTTCACTCCCCAGGCAAAATGATGACTACATTTGAATAGCTGAGGTGAAAAGAGCAGGAAAAAGTCTGAACTTACCCATTCAGGGCCTGTCTATACACCACAAAAAACACAAACTCAATTCTTGTCTGTGCCAGACACCTTTAAACCACAACATGGAGCTTTGCTGCACTGCCATTTTGATTGAAGCTGCCCTCTCCTTTTGACCCTTGCATCCATATCAACAGCTCTCCAAGGTTCAAAACCTCTCCTCTGCCCCCATCCAGTTCTTCAATTTGCTACTCACCTAGTTTTAAACCTGGAACTGAAGTCTGGTAAAACACTACTGCTGTCAGTGTGTGTGACAGATTTACACATACCCATTTTTTTTCCTCTAAAATTTGGTTAGGCTGGCACACTGGGAAGGAAGTCAAAGATGGTATTGCATCTGTAACCTGACATCATGGAGTGGAGCATGCTAAACGAATGTACACACACGCTTTGGCAGCTCTTCTGTTCTCTAGTCAAATGACTAGGAGAACAATGTGGTTTGGATTCTCCCATTTGTTCTGGGAGGAGAGTAGGATCTACCCTAACATACAAAGAAACAGATGCTGAGGCTGAAGAGCAAAACATCAAACTCGGGAGGTGCCGACATTAAGGTAGCCCATGCAGTCTTAACTCTGCCCCCTTTGGAGCATGCGTCACAGTAGCCTTCAGTCACAAGGTCACAGTGCAGATGCCATTTGGTAGGTGAGGCAAGGCAGCACTCACAACCAGCTAAAATTAAAATTGTTCAGTAGATATTAAAGTTTGTATTTACTATTAGAAGTATCTTGACCTGCTATGGGGGCAGCCTTACTCTTTGCTGTGCTTGTAACAAGTTACTTTGGAAAGAAGTGTCATGCCCCTGCTTCCTCACTGAGCACCATCCAACCTGCATATTGAATAAGGCTGAGGTCCTGTGAAAATAACCCATGGTCAGGGAATGGGACTGTTGAACACACAACCCCACCTGCCCCTTGTGCCTGTGCACGTCTTCAACTTGGGCAGCTTTCCTTTGAGTGCTTAAACGTGCTACTTGGCCACTTTTAATGATCTTTTATATTATAGCTCTCTGTGGTGCCTCTTGCACGGGTCTCTGAAAACACATCCCAGACACTGGAGTCTAATCGCCCAAAGATTTTAAGTGACTCTTGGTACAAGATCATAGCTGAGGAGGAGGGGGAGAGATGGTGCTGTGCAACATGCAATTAAGAACTTCCTTATCACTGACTTAATTTGCTTTATCAGGAAATGGCAGACTGGAAAAAGCAACTACTGGTTTAGCCTCTTAGCGACAGTCTGGTTTTTATTGTTGATGGTCTAAAATTACGTGTTTTACTGAAACACCCTTAGATGAATTGTTGAGAGTCTGTGTGGCCATGCTGGAGCTGGGAACACAGATGTGGTGGCTCCCCAGTCTGCTGCAGGCTTGCTTCTTGCTACAGCTGCCTTTTGGCAAGCACCATGTCTGTCTAGTGTGTGGTGCTCTGCAGGCAGGCAATTAACATCTTGAAGGAAATCTCTCACTTAACAACTGCAGGTATCCCAATGTACGGTGGAAACTTAACAGCTGTATTTCATGCTGTTTGTGGTCTCCTGGTGGCTGGCTGAATAATTGGCTTTGTATGAGTAAATGGGGAAATATGCAAAAAAATTAATTTGTATTTACTCTGAAAAGAGGGGGTGGGGGGCTAGGCAAGCCACATGCCTGTAGATGAAGATGATGGGGTAAACAAGCTTTTTGGTGGTATCATGGGCCTTAGCAGAGTTAGGGAGCAAACACCCAGCTCTCCCATACACAGAACTTGGCACCGAACTAAATTTAGACTTTGTCTTCTAGGCTTCCTTGGCAGAAACAGACAAAATTACACTGGAGGTTGCCAAACTGATCAAGGATGACTTCCTGCAGCAGAATGGCTACAGCCCTTATGACAGGTGAGGGCCAGGAGGCTGTGTGCTCCCTGTTCATTCTTCTGTGTTCTGCGTTTGGATGGAAATCCTATTTGGGAACTATCTTTACACTTCAACTCTGCTCATGGCTTAAGTTGAAGATCTGGTGCCACTGGATCATACTATGACGTATCTTGCACTGGTGAAAAACGGTGTAACCTGTAATAAGCAGTGTATGCCTCTTAGAAGTGAGTGTATCAAAGGTTTTATGATGTAGCTTTATGGGGTGAGATAGGCCAGTACTTCTAAACTGCCAACCACCAAGGGAATCCAGTCTCTGCGGCCAGGCCTAAACTAGGGGAGAAAATCAATGCAAGATACTCAACTCCAGCTACACAAATTGCATTGCTGGAGTCATCCTACCTTATGCCACTTTTCTGTACTATCTCCACAGTAGCAGGTCAGCAGGAGATATTCTCCCCTTCACTTTCTTTCCTCTTTGCGACTGCTGAGAGTACTGGGGTTAACTGTTGGGTGCCTCCCCCCAGCTTTCAATTTAGTGCGTTCTTACTAGACCTGCTAAATCAAACCCTGGAAGATGGACATACAGAGCCTTTACCCTCCCGTCAAAGTAGACAAGTCCTGTGAGACAGTTATGTGAGAGCTCTGCTGCCTTCCTCACTTCGTTATTGTCAGCTGCACTACAACCTGGGAAAGTCATCAGTCATTCATACTAGATTCTGTCTTGTTTCCATCAGGTTCTGCCCTTTTTATAAGACAGTGGGGATGCTTTCCAATATGATTGCATTCTATGACATGGCGCGCAGAGCAGTAGAGACCACAGCCCAGAGTGACAATAAGATCACATGGTCCATCATCCGAGAAAATATGTCTGAAATCCTCCAGAGACTCGTTGCAATGAAATTCAAGGTATGTCTGTGGGCAGACAGACTGGCTGTCTGGCCTCTCTTTATATGGCCCCCTGCTGCATTGGAATAGAGATACTGACATTGCTTTGTAAGGGGACAAGAAGTCTTATGAAGCCTTCAATGCATCTGCAAAGCCATTATCCTGAGTTGTTGTTTGTAAACGTTTTTCTTACATGGGGAGAAATAGTTCCACAAACTGAGACACCCGCTTTACTTTTTTGGTGGAGGTAAAATATCTTTCTCACAGCCTAAGCAGCAATATCAAATACATGGCCCTAGTTCTCTTAGCTGAGAACTGCCTTGGAGGATAAATGCAGAGAAAGCTCCCATTACTGAGGTCACACTCACCCAGCTGGTCTGCAGTGCTGCTAGGTGACTTGGGTCCAAAAATTACTGTATTGTATTTTAATTGATAGTCATTGGTGACTCATTAACACAGTTTTCAAGTAAACATCTAATAACGAGTAATGGTTGTAAACGGACATCCAGTCTGGAGTGGCAAAGAAATGTGTGTGTGTGTTTTTTTTTAAGTATCTTCTGAACAGAAATCTAGTTGAAGGAAGCCAGCAACCATTTTATTAGCACTTCTATGGCCCCCATCCCAGTTAGATAGAGAGGTCTGCTGGGAGAGCAGATGCATCTATGGCCTAATTTAGGGGTCTGCATCCTGCAGCTCAACAGACGCATGCAGCTCCTTAAGGACTTCTTTGTGGCTCCCTATGCTGCAATTGCAAAGTAAAAAAACCAAAACCAAACCCTGATTGTGTTCAACAAATGGTGAACAGCTCACATCTAAATAGCAAACAATGTGTGATCTCGAAACGTTGGGTAATTCCCCCTAACGTCCTCCAGAGAGAGAGAAGGTTCAGGAGTGAAAGTCGGGAAGACAGTGGTACAAACACACGTAAAATGTGAGGAAATAGAACATGTAAAAAGCTTGCGAACATTCTGCAGTAAGCATGTATTGCATTACACATCGTGTGTGTGTGTGTGTGTGTGTGTGTGATGTTCTTAAAATACAGGTTACAAGAAGTATTGTTTGTTAGTTATTAAGGACTGTCTTGTATTCACAAGCATGACAGCTCTTGAATTACCAAGGTTTTTACCGAATTGGAAAAATGGCTATTCTTGCTATTTTGGCTGCCGACCTCTGGCTTGCCGTGCTATAATATCAGAGTTGAGAGAGGGGAGAAATCCAGCTGATCAGGATGCCCCAGCCTGTCCATTAAGTGCTTCTCTAGATTAGACTTTTTATAGTCTCTCCAGTGGAAGTGCAGCTGCAAGTTTTGGTTTCTCACTACAAATGCAGGGTGGCTAGGGCTCTGGGGGTGTTTTATTGTAACTTGAAGATGTCAGGGCATGTTCTTGAAGACCTATGCTAGATCAATTTCAGGGGACAGGATTTGGTTTGGAATTAAGCCTCTGCATAATGAGGAAAACGAACATTACTATGTGCTTGATACCTAGAGGGGAGATGGTATATAATCCCTGTACCTCTTGTCACGTAGCATTAGATTGCCAGATGCTAGTGCGAGCATTACCTCGGTCCTTCGCAACTTAGTTTTCACCTGAGAGGTTTCTAACCACCACAGACTCAATTGCCTAGATAATAGCTAGGAAAATTCTCCATTAGCCTACTGATTGTGGGGTGTGTGGGAGAGGAGGAAGCAAGACAAACCTCATTTTAAAGCGGCTGTAAACATCAGCTTTTTCTAGGAGTGAGCAGATGTGACCCCCTAAAGTCAGGCAGGAATTGAGCCATTGGCAAAGGATTGTTGGCCTGTCTAAGGAAGCAGAGGTTTCTCAAAACTAACTTTTTCACTTGATGTGTTTTCAGGACCCAGTGAAAGATGGTGAGGCGAATATCAAGGCGGACTATGCTCAGCTCTTTGAGGACATGCAGAATGCATTCCGCAGTCTGGAAGACTAGGCATTCCCTCCCTTTCAATTTATCCCCTTCAGTTCAAATCTCTTATCTCTGCCCCGCTACTGTGCAAGACTGAAACGAGTACCTGAGTTTAATAGTCCTACACCTCCTAGTTCATACTCAGTAGGTCTTTGTAAAACATTCCTCTTAATTCGTGTTTGGCCTCCCTGTGTGTCTGAAATGGGGGTGGAGTTAGTGTGAATGTGGACCTCTGAGGGTGTGTAACTGATTGTGAACTTGTAGAATGGGGTTTTTTTGGCCTCCCCTCCACTCCCATTTAGATGTGATCTGAACAGCCAGGCTCCTGCCTCTTGGAAGAGGTACACCAGATAAGTTGTAACAGCAGAGGAGGCATGAGTATTAGTGCAGTGATATGGTACATTCTAGGGTGATGTTCAAAGCTTTAGCCAGTGACGATCATGTGCATTTCCCCTGCTTTGAAATGGAATTTATTAAATTTTTCCAATAATGATCTTCTGTGACCTATAAATGTTCTCTGGTATAGTTCCCCTTCAACCCCTCCAATGAGCCTGTGTAACAGCAAGTGTATACAACACAGTTGTGGAATTCTGCAAGATGTTAACAAAGAGGAACATGTGAAAGCAGCCAGGAGTCGGTCTGCATTTGAGAAGTAGCATTTATTTTTCTATCTTATATTTAATAGGACTGTTGGACTACACTTCGATTAGAATCAAAGCCATAGCTGCTAAACTATCAGCAGCAAGAATGTTCTCTTGCTTCCCATTTCTAAGTGCAAGATTTAGTGTAGCTGCTTTGTAGTACAGGACAGGACACGCTCTGGTGATAAGGGGTCCCCCCCTCCTGCTGCAGGCCATAGCATTTAACCTCGTGCAATGTCAAAAATCACCGCAAGCTTCCAAAACTTTCCCTTCAGAAACCTGAATTTGATTTGCTTATAAAGCTGTGGCATGGAAGGCCCTTTGAGGGATTAATGCTGAACTTTTTTGTTGAAAGGTTCATGGCGATGCTCAGAGAAGCTGCTGACTTTTGCATTGCACACTGGACATGTCCTTTCCTCAGCAGTCCAATCTGTTGCTTGTTGGACTTAATGGCAGAATTGATATGGGACAACTAAATACAAAGTAGCCTTTTCTCACTAACCTGCTTGAGCCAGAATTCACCATATTGCTGCACACTGCGATAAATGAATGAGGCAGCCTTTTGGATGTTGTATTTCAGGAGGACTTAAACATGCTTTGTCTCACAGCATAAAGTCCAGACTAAGTTCACAGCCATTAGCTGGCCTGTCATTGCTGTGAAACTACTGCTGCAGCTGGCGTGCTAATTAAGGGTCAGTCTCTTCAGCAGGCTGCCAGCTTTAAACAGCAATGGACCAAATTATACTGCTTTCTCTTATGCCAACTCCATCTGGCATAGAGCCCAAATGAAACCTTAACAGGCTCTTCAAATATTAATGTCTTTGATATCCCAAAATAAGAGATGTGACCTACTGCTCTGGTGGTGAATGGTGACAGTTTACAGTTCATTTAATTTCAGTGTATGTTGCCTATTAAGAACGGTCCATGTATAAAATAAGTAGTCGCTATACAAGTCTTTGCCAGAATCCTCATTCAGACCCATCCACAAGTGTACTGTGTAGCATTCCATGCTAGAGGGCAGATGTTCTATTTAAGTTAATAGAGGATGTTATAAACTTTACAACATGTCAAAGATAATACAATTCTAATATTTATTGTGCTCTACCTGGCCCTAAAGTATGACCAGTTGAAAGTCATATATATATTTTTGTTTCGTCTGTCTTTTTTCAGTGTTGAAATTCTGATGTTTCACTGTGTTGCTACAAATTCCTCCACACAGGTGGAAGGAATGATGTAGAGGTTTAAACCAAACCACCTACTCTTCCTCATTTCATAATGGATTTTGCTGGAAGTTGTGCAAAACTGTTCAAGTCAATGAGAATAAAGTGGACTTAAAGTACTTGTGGGTCTTTCCTATTCAGTTATCTATTTCCTCCCTGCAAAATCAAAACTACTTCTAGAAGGTTAAAGATCTAGAACATATCAATGTCTGAACAACCTGTAAGCAACTCTACACTACCACTACTGCTTTTAGAATCACCAAGTTCTCCTTTCAAAAAGGACAAACATGCTGTTGTCTGGGGCTCAGCTGGCAAGTAAGTTAAAACTAATAGACAATGTTCATCTAGCAGCACTTATTGCTGTAACAGAGCAAGACTGACCTAGGGTTTTAGACACTATGAATGTTATCATTAAAAGGTATATTTAAGAAAATCATATTTTGAAGTGATGTAACCTTTAAAACCAAGAAGTGAAAAACTTATGCAGGAATTGGTTTTAGACTTGCTGTAGCTGTTCAGTGCTTGAAAGTGAGTTGAAATTAACATTTACAAAGGAGCCTGTAGAGCAGGGTTCACGCACAAATGTAAACCACAGAAGTTTCTCAGCCTCTTATGCAAACAGCCTTGCTTCCATGTGGTGCAGCAGGATAATGGCCAGGCAGTGCAGAAAAAAATACCAAGTGTACAGACAACCACAAACTCTGTGCTGGGGTGATTTGTGAGGGGTAGATGCGCTCACACTGCTAATAGCAGAGACATGTTTTTCTCAGCCTCTCATACAAACATGACCCCAGAGCTTTCCTGGTCCCATTTTGAAATTGTCTGTTACATATTTCCTGCACAGCTGGAGAGCAGTGGCCCAAGCAGACCACTGACCCACATTGTGGGTCACATACAGGACACTACTGGAGACTAATAAATTTGATTTTAAGACATGGCATTTCCACGCTGGCCTTAGTCAAACTTTTGAATTCCAGCTTGACACTACACTCAGCAGGTTCTGACAATACTGTGATAGTGACATTAATGCTCCCAAAAAAATCGAGCTTATGGTATTTACAGTGAAGACAGTCAGTCTTGGGCTGTGTCTATAGTACAAGAAATTACAATTTAAGGCAGTTAGCTCCATATTACTATCAGGCCAGGCCCTGCCCCCAGAAGCTTGCTGAAATGTAGCAATGAGGCTGCTAGCTACCCTTCACAAAGAGAGCCCTACCACTAGCCCCCAATCTTCTCCCCAGCCTGACAGAGGGGGCCATCTTCTCTAGGTGCAGCTTGACATCACTTACCAGGCAATAGGCCTCCTTAATAAGCACAGCGTTTAGCTGGACATTTTGAGATGATCTGAAAACTGAGGACAGCTCTGGGATCTCTCCCAGTGAACGGGGGATGATGGTAGATGGCAAGTTATAGTTGACAGTCTGGTATCAGTACCTACTGAAAGAAATTTAAGACACATTTACATTTAAGCTTGTGGGGGGTGGGGAGGAGAGCCTGGTCTCCCATAGAGGTGCTCTAACGAGCTGGCTATAGAGCAGCAACCCCCAAATTGGAAGGGACGGAGGAATGCTGAAGGAGGGAGCTTCAGCAGGCCTAGGCCAGCCCCTTCAGGTGGCAGGAGGAGTGCACCTCCCAGCACTCCTCTGCTCCAGCCCCCACTAAAAGCCTGGTTATGTACTGTAACAGGCTCATGCCACCCCAGGACAGGAACAGCTACAGCCTGGGGAGCATTCAGATGCCTTCTCCTGCCCCACTCACCCTCCAACCCCACAGCACAGCTCTCCCACACCTCTCCTGCTCCACCTGCACTGACTCCACAGTCAGTCAGTCACTTCAGCCCAATGTTCTACAGTTTCAGGAGAAGAAACTGACAGATCCACCACAGAATGGGGCTCCCCAATTTTCCCACCCCACCCCCCACAAACAAGTGAATCTGGGGCTCAGATAAGTGCATTAGCCACTGGCCAAAAAGTTAAGGGAGTGCTGAATTATTTATGCAGAGTACAAGCATGACCCTAATTCAACTATAAAGTCCTTTAAGTCCAAAGGCCAAACAGCATTTTAGACAAGTGTGCTGAACACACCTAGGCCACATCTACATGTGCACACTACTTCAAAGTAGCAGCACCAATTTCGAAATAGCGCCCGTCACAGCTACATGTGTTGGGCGCTATTTCGAAGTTGAAATCGACGTTAGGCGGCAAGACGTCGAAGTCGCTAACCCCATGAGGGGATGGGAATAGTGCCCTACTTCGAAGATGAATGTCGAAGTAGGGCACGTGTAGCTGATCCGCGTCCCGCAACATCGAAATAGCGGGGTCCGCCATGGCGGCCATCAGCTGAGGGGTTGAGACGCGCTCTCTCTCCAGCCCCTGTGGGGCTCTATGGTCGCCGTGTGCAGCAGCCCTTAGCCCAGGGCTTCTGGCTGCTGCTACCACAGCTGGGGATCCATGCTGCACGCACAGGGTCTGCAACCAGTTGTCGGCTCTGTGGATCTTTTAGTGCAACTGTGTCTGGGAGGGGCCCTTTAAGGGAGCGGCTTGCTGTTGAGTCCACCCTGTGACCCTGTCTGCAGCTGTTCCTGGCACCCTTATTTCGATGTGTGCTACTTTGGCGTGTAGACGTTCCCTCGCAGCGCCTATTTCGATGTGGTGCTGCCCAACGTTGAAGCTGAACGTCGACGTTGCCAGCCCTGGAGGACGTGTAGACGTTATTCATCGAAATAGCCTATTTCAATGTAGCGTGCACGTGTAGATGTAGCCCTAAAGTGCAACAATTTAATACAGCCAAACATTAATCAAACATTTCTACGCATTTGATCCAGATATGTGAATATGCTAAATCCAAGAGTGCAGCTTGCATGTAGCCAAGCAGGTAGTAGCAATGCACCCTTCAGAATTTACTTTGTATAACCGTTATCAAATAAGTGCTGTCATTGCCAATTCCTGATTTCAGTTCAAACCAATTTCAGACCAGCTTCAGTCATAACTTGTAATTCTTTCCAAGACCTTTCCCCCTAATTTGTCCTTCCTCTTTGCTGGCCAACAGTTTTTCTTTTGTAGTTGAGTCCACATAGGCTTAAACACTGTTCTGTGGGTTGAAGTACCATGGCTGGCTCATTCAAAGACATTCTTTGTCTTGTTTAAAACCAACTGCAATCACCCTGTCAGTCACAGTTTTGCTTTTTCAAGGACGCTTTCCAAGTCATTTATTCTCTGACCCTCAAATTTAAGCTAACCCTAATTCTTTAATTTCCTATTTATCACACAAGGATGCTCCACCACCACTGCACAGCCTCCATGCCTAGTCCACCTAGCAGCAGGTGAAGAGTTCCCAGCTACAGAGCTCACAAGCAGAAGTGGTGCTTAACTCCAAGAGAGGAGCAGGCAGGTCTTAGGACACATCTGTCTCCTCAGCATCACCCATTGATCAGTTTAGGTAGCTTCCCACTTAGCATTTGAGTTTTGTGGATTCTATTCTCAGACATCACCTCTCTCCCCATTCTCTGCCTAGGCACCTCCCTCAGATTTTGTGGACGCCAGAGTCGTTCCAGTGATTTTTCTAGAAGCCTAAAAGTAGTACCACCTGTTTGGCTGCATAGTCGCAATATTTTGGGACAGATTTACAAGAGCATTCAGCAACCAGATGAGAAGACATTAAATTTCCTTTGTGGATCTGGCCCTTTGTCATAAAAAAAAAAAAAAAAAACCACACCAAGAGAGTAATGTGCTACAAGGACTCATCTTCTCTATAGTAACCCAGGGTAAGCTTTATTCTCAATAAGCTACAGAAGTCACTGACATGGAAAGTAAAGATAGTAAATATCTGTGGGATTATCTATCCCTGCAGTGTCCAATACGCTCCCCATTTACCACGTGGTGAACGGGGAAGCATACTGTGGAGAATGTGGGTTAGCAGGCTGATGCAGCGGCTCAGGCGGTGGCACGGTGACTTCTTGGGTGCTACAAGACTGCGGCAGCTTGGGAGCCACACAGCTAGTGCAGCGACTCCTCGGGTGCCGCCGGAGCCACCCAGCCCCAAGCCATGCAGCCGCGAGAGCCACATGGTGTGGCGCCCAAGGAGCCGCCGCCACCCTACTGCACAGCCCTTGACAGCCACATGGTGCCTGAGCTCCCAAGCAGTTGCTGCTGCGCCGCCATCTGAGCTGTCACATGGGCTTTTGGGGCTGGGCAGCTCCAGTGGCAGCTCTGCTAAGTCACCGGAGGTGGAAGGGGGTAGGGTACATGGCTGCAGGGGTGGGGAGGTAGGGCAGCAGCATGTGGCAATTAGGGTCTTCCTTTTAGATGCCACTGATCTAGCCTCTCTCAGAGACTGAAGCAGTGTAGGGAGCAAGACAATTGAGGCTCTGCCTGTGAAAAAAAAAAAGTGTCATTGCCTTTGGCTTCCTCTTGTAAAGTGATACCGGTTCATAGCAAATTATGTCTCAACATCCATTTACTAACCTTACCTGAAACACTTCTTTGATCTACTCTAAACAAAAACTGAAGAAACAATCACCCTCGGAGACCATCCCTATGACAACGGCACAGCTACAGCACCTTTCAGCCAAAATCCCAAGTGATTTACAAAAAATTACCACCTCTGTCTTACAGCTGAGGAAACTGGGGCAGAGAAGTAGCAGCTTGCCACAGCCGCATACACTGTTTATGGAAGACTATGAAATAGAACTCCTTACCCCCTTTGCAGTGTTCTAGTCACAAGCCCCTGCATTCATCCCCTCTTCAGAACACTTCATCAACAGCCATCTTCAAACAGGAGCTTTGGAACTGGCCTTACAAAAATACTACAATAGGTGATAGCCCACAAGCAAAACCAACATGCAATCCTCTTAAATTAAGGAGCCTTCGTGCCACCACTCTGGTTTCAAAATTTGCCTTTCTTGCTGTTTTTCCAAATGTGTTCAAACATTTCACCTATTATTTTGCAAGACCATAGTCATGATTAGATGGAGTTTATTAGCATGTCAAACGTCACACTTGCAGGCTCAAGGGCCGGCAATGTTTCACCAGTGGTTTTCGAAGATATTAGTGGCCTTTTTTTTTTTTTCCCCCTAAATAATATGGCTCCCCAAATCTATGAAATACAGGAAGCCCCAAGGACATCCATCCAGGCCATCATGAACAACTTTCTTGCACTAGTGCATGGGTTTACAAAGTTTGTCCTACACCTGTATGCAGTGCAGACCACCCTCATATTAACAGAAAGAGGAGACCACAGCAATACATAAAACCAGGCAACAGTTCTCACAGAACTTCATGGGAGTCATTAAAACCAGCACCAGCATTCACGTTTTGGCAGTGAGGAATCCACAAACTGGCAGTGCTTTCATTTCATCCACCCGACTCTTGTGAATCTGGAAGGCAGGGGTCACCCAGCGGCCACACGAACACTGTTCACCACGCCAACTGAAGGAACCCAACTTTGATGTGCACTTGGGGCACAGAAGCTGCAGTGAACACAAACAACAAGATATAAGGCTCTTCCAAACTCAATTCACTTCTCCGACTTCAGGACTCAACTCCTAGGAGCCAGCTACAGAACGTAGGGCCAGATAGGTCTAACTTCGTATGTATCACAGGCCATAGAACTTCCCCAAAATAATACACACAGCATATTGTCAAGGAAAATATTCAGTCTTGATTAAAAATTATCAGAGATGGAGAATCCACCATGAAGCTTGAAAGTTGTTTCAATAGTTAAAAATTTACATCTAAATTCTAGTCTGAATTTACCTAGCTTCAAATTCCAGGCACTGGACCATGTCTCTCTCTCCGCTAAATCAAAGAGCTCAATATTAAATATTTGTTCTCATGTAGGTATTTATAGACAGCAATCAATACTGCACATCCCTTCTCAGACTAGAGGATCATCCATCACAAGTCCAAAAAGACTACTGAAATCTTGCCACTTCAGTATCATACAGAAAGAATTCAACTTATTTTGCAGAACACTTCAAGAGGCCACCTGTCTTGCAGGGTATTCACAATATTTTGGAACAGACTTACAGAGCATTCAGCAACCAGATGAGGAGACAACTCATTTTGTTATTACAATAGGTTGCACTTCCTTTGTCTGGCACCCTGAGGATGTGACCAGTCCCAAGGAAGGTCCCCTGCCCCCACCCCACCAGCCTGCTGCCCCATCCTGCTGCAAGCTCTGTTTCCTCCCCACTACCCCTACTTGCCCCCAGCCCCTCCACCTCAAAGCCCAGCGGCTGCCTTACCTCTGGCCAGGCCCATGGCCCTGGATGTGACACTGTACGTAGCCCCAGCTGCCAGCCCCACAGAAGCCCACTCCAGCCACAGCTGGGCTACCGGACTCAGCCCCAGGGGTGCTGGCTTCAGATGCAGCCCCTGCCCTGGCTCCAGGAATCCAAGCCCCACCAAACTCCCCTACACAGGGCCACCAGCCCAGCAGGGCTTCCAGCCACTGGCCCTCAGCCTACCAGTCTCCATGGGCTCTCTGGTCCAGTAACATTCATGGTCCTGCTGGATTATGAACCTTGCTGGACCAGAAAATCCCAGTTTTGAGAGGTGCAATCTCTACATGCAATAGCCAAATTTTAAGAAGTTACCAACATTTAACATTACCCCTTATTTTCAATTATAACTGACAGGTCTCAAGCACATAAATTAACCATCTAGACTGTCAACTGCCTGAATTGGATTTGAGATCTTTTTAAGACCTGGCCTTCCATTTTGCAGAGCACAAACCACTCTGCGACCCATAGTCTGAGGACCTCTGCAATACAGCCTTATTGTGCACAGCATTCCATGCTGTGGAACTATCCCAAAATGCTGTACATAGTAGAATGCAGAAGTATAAACAACAGAGGGACAAAAAATAAGTAAAGGCAAAACTGGGATACTACAGGGACTTGGAGAGAGAGAAAGAAGGCTACTCGAGGTGGCAGAAATAGCAGCAAACGGTCATGCAGCTATTGAAATGAAATTATTTGAAATGACTTGGCATACTAATATAAGTGGAGAGAGAATATGAGTTCATTAAATCAGCCTGAGAAGGTGCACAGGAAGTTTTGGAGACAGGGACAGCATTAAGTGAAATTGATCAGGAGCATTTTGTGGCTAGAATAACGTAATCACATGTCTGGAATGTGGGAAGAAAGAGGCAACTGAAGAGCATGTATGGTTAAGCTAGGATTTTGGGAGGGCATAAGGGAGCTGGGAAGAGTCTTCTGGCAGAAGTAGACCTATGAAAGCAACAAATAGATGGTTTAACTCACTAATGTCATGAAGACTCACCAGTCCAGGCATCAAACCTACTTACCTGTCCTCCATTTTGGTGATAATGGGAAAAATCATAGATATGCTACTTTACCAAATACAAAACCCACAACCTCTAACACACTGCGTGAAATTCTGCAAGGTTGCTCTGAAAACACGTTCTGCTGCATACTCACAATTTTACTCACTGGAGCTATTAAAAGATATCCAACAGCTTAATAATCCATTGTCATGGAGGCTATCTGAGGCAGAGGCCACTATGGGTATCACCCTCCATCAGTTAATGGCTACTGATGACTATTGTCACCCGGGAGTCCCCTACCACTGTAATAGGTGTGAGAAGACAACACTCACAAGCTTATTAATGAGCTTCAGAGGTGGTGGAGAGCAAAAGAGCTATAGCAGTAACAGCAGTTTGCACAGGAACAGTAAAACCAGGAGACATAAGGGGTGTGGTCAGATGCACAGAACCATTTTAAAAAAGTGAGAACATCTCTTAATAGAGTTTCATAGGTAAACGATATGGAGTGCTTGCTCCTCTCACCTGTCCTTCCATCACTCCTAACAATGCTGGTTCCATCCACTGTACAGGCTCAATGAAGTAAGAGGTACATTTGACCTCGTTGTCATTACAAAGCTGAGCAGGATCTGTAATCCTCTTGTGAACAAAGGCTGCTGGTCCACTTCCTTCAGCATGGGCCAAAATGCTTGAACCACGAAACAGGCAACGTCTATCTTCCAGAACACATGAGAGAGAGAGAGAGAGAGAGAGAGAGAGAGAGAAGCTGACAGTAACTTGATAAGAGCGGAGCACAAAACAGTAGCAGCGGCAGCAGATGGATGGAGTTATACAAGCTGTATTTTCTTTTTCCATTTGAAGAGGTCAGTGAAGCCCGCTCGTTTTGAGACCCTCCCCTCCCAACCTCAGCAAATCCAGTGCCTTCAGCCCTGGGCCTCTTTCCCACAGACATTTTGTTTCTTTGTAGTTACTTTTACCAACCTCCTAGCTAATGAAACAGGAGACCATCTAGGCATACATCTCAGAACTATACAGCTAGACAATTGGAAATAAGAGAAACTCCCATGATCAAAAGGCCAAATTTAGCAAGCTGTCTTATGAAGGCAAGAGGCATCCTTGGGAGCATGGGTGTCAGATTTTGAGCAGTTTCAATATATTAAAAACTCAGTCTTAGTTTTCGTGTAAGCTGAAGCAACTGAAGTGGAGTTGTGCCTACTTACAGACAGTGTACATTTAGGCCCATGGGTTCTGTGCGGCTTCAGAGCCCAAGAGACTTCTTGATTATGAAACAAAGATTAAGCAAAGGAGAGTATCATATGTCCTTTAGACTGACATTTTCAACGACTCACTCCTGTTCTGAAAGAGACACATCCAATAAACTACAGAGGCTATTTTCCCTACAATAGTTTATTTCAAAGTTGCATTTTATGAGAGATGAAAGGTTCCATACCTGCATTTCCTGCACCTGTAGAGAGCCTCACTGTTCAGAGTTTGACAAATGCTGGTTGGGTCAACTGCAAAGACTTCTCGTGGCAAGTCTTGCAGCTCTGCAGAAAGGGAGTGATACAAGTCTATGAATGACCTACTTATAAATAAAGCAGTGCCTTGCATGTTGAATGGTAACAGAGAGGAAGCCGTGCTAGTCTATACACTATCAAAACAAAAAGCAGTCAAGTAGCACTTTAAAGACTAGCAAAATAGTTTATTAGGTGAGCTTTCGTGGGACAGACCCACTTCTTCAGACCATAGCCAGACCAGAACAGGTCTGGCTATGGTCTGAAGAAGTGGGTCTGTCCCACGAAAGCTCACCTAATAAACTATTTTGCTAGTCTTTAAAGTGCTACTTGACTGCTTTTTGTTTTGATAAATAAAGCACTATAAGGTTTGCTTCCTACCCACAACTTCTCCCTCCTTAAACAGTTCCTGAGGGCAGGTCTACACTACCGGACAATATCAACTTAATTTATGCAACTCCAGCTACACGAATAGTGTAGTTGGAGTCAAGGTACCTTAGGCTGAGTTGCTGCAGGATCTCCACTGTGTGTGTTGTGGGGGGGAAAGGAGTTACTGATAGAAAAAGCTCTCCTGTCAACTTCCCTTACACTTCTTGTTCTGGTGGAGTATTGGAGCAAACAAAAGAGCAATTGGCAGTTGATCTAGCAAGTCTTCATTAGGCTTGATAAATTGACCCCCAGGGGCTCAAACACCGCAGCAGCAATCCCCTGGTATGTGTAGACTTGCCAACGTATGCGTATGGTATGTGTAGACATGCCCTAAGCAAGAGATGAGCCTCAACCTTTGCTGCCTAAGAAGGGTAGTTCCACTGTGCTAATTACAAGAAGCTTTGTATCTACAAATAGTACATGTGGGTCTAGAGTACAGGTGCCTTCCAGTGCACAAAACTTTATATACACAACATTCAGAGTTCAGACTATTAAGATTTTTACATGCACAAATCACCAGGGTATTTGAGCACTATCTGCTCTCAGTTACACTGGTGTAAATCAACAGAACTGCCAAACCCATCTAAACAAGCACCAGCAGTGTGTAACTGAAAGGCTGATTCAGGCAGTGCTGATATATCCAGTGTTGGAACAGCAGCCAACTCCAGGGCTTTGCCTAAGGGATGCAAGGTCTGGGGCAAACCCCCATCTGCCCATCCCCTGGCTGCCCCTTCCTGCCCTGAGCCCTTCCCACACCACCCCATTCACACTCCACTTCTTTGCCTACACAACACCCCTGCTCTACCCCCCCGCCACCTCTCCCCACCCCACTTCACCCCCATTGCTCCCCTTTCCTAAGAGACATGACCTGGGGGATTACTGAAAAGGGCTGGCATGGCATTGCAGGAGGGGTCAGGGCCCCTGCAACTTGCAGGAATGGAGGAGAGCAAAGCAGAGCTGGCTGGGATGGGGTGCGGCACTTCCTGACACCGTGGTGAAGTGGAATGACCCAGCTGAGACACAGATGGTGGAGCGGAGCAGGCTGCAGGAGATGCTCAGCTCCCCATGCCTCCTGCTGCCCCCCCACACCAGGGCCTCCAACGTAATACCCCAGGCTGCTGGGGGGTTTGTGGGTCCCATCTGTAAGACAGTTGAAGTGGCTGTCACAGGGCCCCCCAAAGAGAGGGACGGCTGCCCTGAACTACTCTAGGGAGGGGTCAGCTCTGCCCCGCACTAGAAGATATATAATATACAGTACCAGCCTTTTACAAAACAAAACAGCAGAAATGTACCACTTTAAAGACTAACAAAATAATTTATTTGGTGATGAGCTTTCGTGGGACACTGTCCCACAAAAGCGCATCACCAAATAAATCATTTTGTTAGTCTTTAAACTGGTACATTTCTGTTGCTTTGTTTTGTAGGAGTATAGACTAACATGGCTACCTCTCTGTTACTATCTTTTAACAAGTTCAGTAACTCTTAGCTACTACAGCTCCAGCTTCCCTACGCACAGCATCTCACACGTTATCTTCACTCACCAGGATATTTCTCTGTAACCATTTGTAAGCGATACTGTTTGTAGATGGCACTGGTCACATCAACTTTACAGCCCATTGCTTCATAGAGCTTCAGCTGCCACTCAAAGCCTTCATTCATTCTGGAACCATAATGAAGATCAGAGGCACATTTCCTAGGCTACGAAGAACTTACCGATCAGTCCCCACTAGCACAAAATAGAACTGAAACAAGGCAAAGAACTCACTTGGCATCTGGTTTGATGGCCTTGATCTTGGCATAAGCCTCTTCGAAGGTGAGCTTTTTGGTTTTCATTAAATACGCCGTAACTAACGCAACACTTCGACTGACTCCAGCATGGCTGAAAGACAACAATTTAGAACAGGAGTGAGCAACAATATTTGATGGGGGACCATTCCAAGATTTTGGTGATTGGTGAAAGGCCACACTTTTCTATGCAGGTGGCATGGGGTCTCGGACAGAGGCAGGGTACCCAACGGAGCAGGGAGTGCAGGTGATGGTGTGGGATCTGAACAGGAGTTTGGGAGAACAAAAGAGTTGCAACCTCAGGCAGGGAATGGAGGTGCAGGATCTAGCAGGGGACATGGGTGCAAAAGAAGATGCTGGCTGGACAAGGGGTGCAGGAGGGAGTGCAGTGTCTAGGAGGTAGCTGTGATCTGGGACAAGAGAGATGCAGAGGATTTGGGTGTTGACCTATGGCAGGGAGTTGGGGAGCTGGAGAGGACAGTGCCATGCCAGATGCGAGCTGTGCCTAGCAGGCGCTAACCTAGATGGCAACCAGCCAGCCAGCCAGCCCCTCAGCCACATACCCTGCCACACCCGGGGAGTGAGGGGGAAGAGATTTCATGTGCTGCATGGAGCACAATCCTCACCACTCCCATTAGCCTGTTTCTGGCCAATGGGAGTGGCCAGGCCTGTGCTGGGGGGGACATGCGACGGAGGACAGGCGAGGTTTCCCTCCTCCCCTCCCCTCTCCCGGGAGGCGCAGGGTCCCAGCAGGGCCCGCTTTGCGCAGCCCGGGGCTGTTTGAGGCAGGAAGGCTGAGACGGTCCTAGCGGGCGGCAGACACAGTGCCAAAGGCTTGCGGGCCGCAGCCGGCGCGGGCTGTCTTCTGCCCGTTCCCGCTTCAGAAAGAGCGTCGTGAACAAAACTGGGTAAAAAAAATACAGGAGCGAAAGTAATTCAGCCCCCGCCTCGCGTCCATCCGCTCCGGGGCGAAGAACCTCTTCGCTCCGCTTCGGCCCGGCCAGCCTGGAGGGGTTGAGGCCGCGCCGGGAGACGAACTCTGGATCCTTCGTGCCTGAGGCCGGGGTCGCTGTAGGAAGATGGGGCGAGGCCCCCACCCCCCACATCGCGCTCCTGCCCCGGCCCGGGGACGAAAGCGCCGCCGCACTGGGCCAGCCCCGACTCGGACGAGCCCCGCGGGAGTCGCTCCGCCTCCGGCCGCAAGGACCCCGGCCCCGCGCTCACCATCGCACCAGGGCGGCGCCGCCCCCGGCCCGGGCCGCGCTGAGGAAAGCGGCGCAGGAGTCGAGGTGGCTCAGCAGGTCGGCGCCGGGCTCGTCCCGCGCGGGGATGTGGAACGTCCGGATCCCCGGCAGCGGCGGCGGCTCCTCCACGTCCGCCGAGAGCAGCGCCACCACCCCCGCCGCCTGCAGGGCCCCGGCCGCCGCCGCGCCGCCCACGAACAGCCCGGGCAGCACCGGCACCATCAGGCCTCGCTGTCACCCGCCGCTACCACGTGGCTTCCGGTCTGCGCCACCTCCTACCCCCGTGCCACCCCCAACATGGCTACTTCCGGCCCGCGCCGCCCGCTGCCCCCAACTATTACCGCCACCCCCAACATGGCGGCTTCCGGCCTCCGCCGCTCATGACATCATCGATGCGGCAGTTTCCGTTTTGGCCCTTTCGCCCCCACGCGCCGGCGGCAGCGGCGTGTCCCCTTCCACCTCTCACCCACGTGGCCTTGCCTGCCCTGCTCAGGGCCTCACAACGGCGCGGCCCTGCCGTGGTAAGGATGGCCGCGGAGGCGCTCTCCGTAGGCAGGAGAGAGCTCTGCTGCCGGTCCAATTCCCCACCCCAATGAAAACAAAAAAGCAGACCAGTAGCACTATAAAGACTGAAACATTCTTTATTAGGTGGTGACCTTTCGACGGAAGAAGTGGGTCTATCCCAGGAAAGCTCACCATCCAATAAATTATTTTGTTAGTCTTTAAAGTGTTACTGGACTGATTTTTGTTTTGATAGTATATAGACTAACACTGCTATCTCTCTGTCTAAACAAAAAGCAGTCCAGTAGCACATTAAAGACTAGTAAAATAGTTTATTAGGTGAGCTTTCGTGGGACAGACCCACTTCTTCAGACCAGAGCCAGACCAGAACAGACTTAATATTTAAGGCACAAAGAATCAAAACCAGTAAGCAAGGAGGACAAATCAGAAAAAGATAATCAAGGTGAGCAAAGCCAAGAGCGGAGGGGTGGGAGGGAAGGTCAAGAATTAGATTAAGCCAAGTATGCAGACGAGCCCCTATAGTGACTCAGAAAGTTCCCATCCTGGTATAAAAGCCAGCTTGGCTGTTTCTCTTTAAAGAATGGTGCAAAAGTTCTTTTTCAGTACCACAGGTACCTTTAGGTCATTGACAGAATGCCCCATTCCATTAAAATGTTGACTAACCGGTTTGTGGATCTGGAGTGTTTTGATGTCTGTTTTGTGCCCATTAACCCTTTGTCTGAGGGAGTTAGAAGTCTGGCCAATATACAAAGCATCTGGACATTGTTGGCACATGATGGCATATATGATGTTAGCAGAGGAGCATGAGAAAGTGCCTGTGATTCTGTGAGTAACCTGGTTAGGTCCAGTGATGGTATTTCCAGAGAAGATATGTGGACAAAGCTGGCAGTGGGCTTTGTTGCAGGGAAAGGTTCCAGGACTGGTATTCCTGGGGTGTAGACTGTGGCTGTTAGTGAGGATCCTCATAAGGTTGGGAGGTTGTCTGTAGGAGACAACAGGCATGTCACCAGGGCCTCCTGGAGTGTGGCATCCTGATTAAGGATAGGTTGTAGGTCTTTAATAATTCGTTGCAGTGGTTTGAGTTGGGGGCTGTAGGTGATGACCAGTGGTGTTCTGTTCTTGGCTTTTTTGGGCTGATCTTGGAGTAGCTGGTCTCTGGGTATTTGTCTGGCCCTGTCGATTTGTTTTTTTACTTCTCCTGGTGGGTAATTCAGGTTTATGAATATTTGGTAAAGATCTCATAGATTTTGGTTTCTGTCAGTTGGATCAGAGCAAATGCAATTGTATCTAAGAGCTTGACTGTAAACAGTGGATCTAGTCACGTGTGCAGTATGGAAACTAGAAGGGTGTAGGTAAGTATAGCGATCAGTAGGTTTTCGGTACAGTGTGGTACTGATCAGGCCATCCTTGATGAGTACTGTAGTGTCCAGGAAATGTATCTCTTGCATATTGTAATCGAGGCATAAGTTGATGGTGGGGTGTAAATTGTTAAAGTCTCTGTGGAATTCTTCTAGAGTCTCTGTACCATGGGTCCAAATCATAAAGATGTCATCAATGTATCTTAAGTAGAGGAGGGGTAATAGCGGACGAGAGCTGAGGAATGGTTGTTCCAGGTCAGCGATAAATATATTAGCATATTGTGGGACCACTGGTGTCTGACCTCTGTAACTTTGTTCTCACACACAATCATTTCCGATTTGGGGACAATTTATACCTCCAGATTAGTGGAACTGCTATGGGCACCCGCATGGCCCCACAATAAATTTGCAGTCTCACACCACACAACCAAGCTGAATGAATGTCCCCCAAGGCAATATCCCCCAAGAAAACCTTGATTATCTTTTTCTGATTTGTCCTCCTTGCTTACTGTTTTTGGTTCTCTGTGCCTTAAATACTGAGTCTGTTCTAGTCTGGCTATGGTCTGAAGAAGTGGGTCTGTCCCAGAAAGCTCACCTAATAAACTATTTCGCTAGTCTTTAAAGTGCTACTGGACTGCTTTTTGTTTTGATAGTGTATAGACTAGCACAGCTTCCTCTCTGTTACTATTCCCCAAGGAAATGTGACTCTATCACATACAAGCTGTGTCTACACGTGCACGCTACTTCGAAGTAGCGGCACTAACTTCGAAATAGCGCCCGTCGCGGCTACACGCGTCGGGCACTATTTCGAAGTTAACTTCGACGTTAGGCGGCGAGACGTCGAAGTCGCTAACCTCATGAGGGGATCGGAATAGCGCCCTACTTCAACGTTCAACGTCGAAGTAGGGACCGTGTAGATGATCCGCGTCCCACAACGTCGAAATTGCCGGGTCCTCCATGGCGGCCATCAGCTGGGGGGTTGAGAGATGCTCTCTCTCCAGCCCCTGCGGGGCTCTATGGTCACTGTGGGCAGCAGCCCTTAGCCCAGGGCTTCTGGCTGCTGCTGCGGCAGCTGGGGATCCATGCTGCATGCACAGGGTCTGCAACCAGTTGTCGGCTCTGTGGATCTTGTGTTGTTTAGTGCAACTGTGTCTGGGAGGGGCCCTTTAAGGGAGCGGCTTGCTGTTGAGTCCGCCCTGTGACTCTGTCTGCAGCTGTGCCTGGCACCCTTATTTCGATGTGTGCTACTTTGGCGTGTAGACGTTCCCTCGCAGCGCCTATTTCGATGTGGTGCCACGCAACGTCGAAGTTGAATGTCGACGTTGCCAGCCCTGGAGGACGTGTAGACGTTATTCATCGAAATAGCCTATTTCGATGTTGGCTTCACGTGTAGACATAGCCACAGCGATGCAGTAAATTGGCATGGAGTAGCATAGCAGTGAGTAAGCAGGGACAAGGCTCCTAGAAGAAGACTGCGATGTTTGACGCTATCATAAAAGGGCTCAGATTACAGAACTGAGTCAGCCCTATCTATCTGGGGTATCATGAGGAGGCCATACCTACACATTACACAGGTGAAAGATGAAGGCTTTTCCAGCCTTGTGGCAGCCAGTAGCTACTTGTTCCATGTGGGTCCCATAGGCAGGATAGGAGCTCCTTTGTGTTAACTGCAAAGAATTTTTGCTATTGGTTTTATAATAAGGAAAACAGTATTGTCCCTCATATTGTACTGTCTCCTCTTGGATGCAGAGCATCCACGCAAAGCTATCTTTCCCATTCCCTTCCTACCTGGCTTCCTGCTTTTTCAAAGCAACAGCATACACATTCTTATTCCATTCTCATCTGTAGCCTGGAAATGGAGTGTTCTGTCTCCTGAGACTGGCTTTGGGAATAACAGCTCCTATTTTATTTCTCTCTGTGCTCAGAGGTCAGTAACTAGGTTCCGAAGCTCTCAAGAGGATAAGAGCACCCAGAGTACTTTATTTCCACACTTGCCTTCCTTGGAAATAGTGTACAAACAGAAGGAAAAAAAAAAGCAGTCAGCATGGCTCCCTTTTACTATTCAAATAGCAAAACGTGTCAGCAGGGGGCAAGCTTGAGCTTGTCTTATTCTGAAAAGGAAATTCAGCTACTTGTATACAATCTAATAACTGAGCTGGAAAAGCCAAATCAAGCTCAAACAGATCTGTAGAGCAACAAATCAAATCAGCCAAGAAAAGACTCCTGCTTTTTCAAAAAACATATGATCCCTAATTCTTAGCAAAGGCATTTGCAGCAAAAAACCTTTTTGGAAGCCCAGAACTGGTGCTGATAAAATGCATTGTACCTCACCTTTAAAGTAAGTTAGCAAGTAAAATTGTTGGAAGCCCCCAACGCAACTCTCCCGTCTTTGTATGAAACAGGCAATGTACTCACTGTTGTGTTCAGTGTTGCCATAGCCATGTCAATCCCAGGATACTAGAAAAACAAAGTGAATGAGATAATATTTGTTATTGGACCAACTTCTCTCTCTCTCTCTCTCTCCAACAGAAGTTTGTCAAATGAACGATACTGCCTCACCCGCTTTGTCCTTTTAACTAGGTCTCCCATATTTGACCTTTCAAAAAAGAGGACACACCTGCGAGGCAGTATATCTGTATCAGTATCTAACAACTCACATTGTATAATGAAACTAACGGAATGACTGAGATCGCAGATAGAAGAACATTAAGTGGACAAGCAAGCGGGGTTCAGGAAAGATAGAAGTACTATACAGCAGATATTGGCACTAAGATTGATAGTGAAGAAAGCTCAAAGAAAGAACAAGAACATCTACAGTTGCTTTGTCAATTTTCAGAAGGCATTTGACAGGATAGATCAAAAAGTGACTTGGGCAGTGTTGGAATCATACGGAGTGGATGGCAGACTGATCGGTTGTTAAAGGATATCTATGCCAATGCAGAGGCAGTGGTGAGGACAAGCAGAGAGATGGGGAATTGGTTTAGAACGAGTAGGGGTACAAGGCAAAGAGCTCCGACATCACCGAGTATCTTCATCACTCACCTAGAGAGAGCACTGCACAAGATCAAGGAAGAGGTAGAAGGGAAATATGTGCATGGGATGAGAATCAACAACTTGAGGTTCACAAATGATACAGTTATTGAAGAAGATGAAGAGAAGCTAGCAAGAAGGGTGCAGGTGCTGAACAAGGAAGTGGTGTGAACTGATTATGAACACTGATAAAACAAAAACAATGGTGTTTGGAGATAAAGACATAGGAAGGAAGATCAGTGTAGATGGGATTGAACTAGAGAACATAGAGAAGTAACATAACATTATCTAGACTAAAAAGGAAATAGCCACTAGAATAGTGAAAGCAAAAGTGATTTTGAAGGCGATGGATAAAATCTGGAAAAGCAAAGTGATTAGTTCAGGAACAACGCTGAGCATCTTGAAAACGTGTATTCAGCAGCATGTTGTACAGATGTGAGACACTGGTGATAAAGAAAGATTCAAAGAGAAGGATATTGGCATTTGAGAGGAGTTGTTATAGAAAGATCCTGAGAGTAGGATGGATGCAGAAGGTCACCAATGAGGAATTATATTGGAAGATAAGCCAAAAGAGAACCTATTGCAGAAGGTTATACAACAGAAGTTACAGCTATTCGGGAATATCTGCAGAATGAACAATGTATGAAAAATCGGGACCCTGATATTCGGCATAATGGATGGTTCGAATAGGAGAGGCAGACCTCCCAGAGAATGGTTTGGTGTGGATAGATTGGTGCAGTACTAGTCTACAGAAACTAAGCCACTCCACACTGGACAGGGAAAGATGGAAGGAAACAGTGAGGTAGGCATCGGACACCAATGAGCACTGAGCCCATGGTTGTTGATGATGATGATGACGATGACTATATATACTATAACACAGTAATATAATGTGAATTGGTAAATACTGATACGCTCCTTCTCAGGGGTGTCCTCTTTTTGAAAGTTCAAGTATGGTAACTCTACTCTAACATCATGGTGTCCAAAAGCTAGCCATGAGCCACATGTGGCTATTTGGCTAGGTGAGTGTGACTAATTGGCTTGAACAATAAATTTATTTTCAGAGTAATGTGGCTAGTTCACTGTCATGACTACTGCTTCAGAACTGGTTGGACACCACAGCTCTGACATATTCACTGTCATATCTTACTAGTGAGTTGGACCTGGCTCACAGTTTGTCCACCTTGTTGCAGGTCACTTTAGCTAGGTATGACAATCAGTGGCTTGACATGCTGCAGCTTCCCATTCAGTACCCACCTTAGGGGGCACTTGAATTTTATGAACTTTTCTTCCCTCCTCCTTTCTAGGCTGCTAAAGCAGAAATTCCTAAAGCCAGAGAGCATAGGAGGCTAGATTACTATGAAGGTCCCCAGAATGCAAAACCAGCCACTTTTCTGTGAATGGACAGAGGATTATGGGATTGCCAACATTTTGGGTGGCTTGGGGAAGGTCTCTTGAAAAACATCCACAGTCCCTGAGTAATTAGCAACAGTAGCTAAAGTACTATAGGACAAGTTTTCTTAAACGATGTTCTGCAGAACACTGGTGTTCCATGAAGAACTCACAGGTGTGCTGCGAGCATCTGACGCTTTTTTGATATCATACACTGATGGTCTGTATTTTCTGTTGTTAAAACCAGATACAATGTAACTTTTTCATTTCTATGGTACCTGATTAAATTACTTAATTTTGTTTTTTGTGTATAAATTGCTGCTTGTTTGGTTTTTGTTTTTGATTTGTTGGCCTGACAATTTTTTTTGGAGGAAAATTTTCATAGGCGTTCCTCATTTAAAAAATGTTTGGTGTTCCATGGTCTCAAAAAGTTTAAGAAACAGTGCTGTAGGAAAGCTGCCTTCTAGCCCAAGAATCCTATCACACCATCTCTAATGACAATGTGGTGAGCATGGACAACCCTAACCAGTTGTGATGACAAAAATTGCTGGGCAGACAGAATTTGACCTGTGCTCCTTATAACCAGTGCTTCTACATAGATGCAGGAATGACTGTTTTTAGTGTGGATGGGCCCAAAGCTGCATCTACAGCTCCTGTTAGCATAATTTCCATTGTACGAATAGCGCACATTAGCCTATCTCCATTAATTATGGGTCCAAGATGAAACAACGCACAGAGTACTATGGGGGTATAGCTAGGTACCTGAAACAACAAGATCTTGGGACACAGGGAGGACAGTCTGGACTCTGGAAGGCTTAATTCACAGATCCAACATGATCTAAACCAGAAGCTGTGTTATGTGCAGGCCTGTGTCTCTAAAAAAACACAAAGAGCCACAGGGGGTATGCTGTACTTGTCGGGGGAACCATGTGGCAGTCACTTTTCCATCAATTTTAGAAAATCATGTTTCCCTTGCCACCACCTTTGCTAGGAGTTATGTAACATTACTGGTTAGACTGTGAATACATTTAAAAATTATTTTTTCGTTATCCTAAAACGTTCTCTTTCCATTTGAAATGGGAGATTTCTTCACTGCTTTTTCACTTTCCCTCAGCTCATAGTTTTAGAGCGTTGTTATTTTAACATGTCTTTCTTGTCAAGGTTACATGATTTCCCCCCTGCAGTTATAGAACTCATTGTGCTCTTGTAGGATGCAGGGCACTGTTTTATTTAGCAGAGTGCAACAGCCCTTTCTATTCAAGTGCCTTCCTTGCCATATTCCTTAGGATATAGTAACAGGAGCCTGGTGTTTTGGTTTATCAAATGACCTTGGCATTTCTTTTTCTCCTCTTCAGTATGTGTTCGGGGAGGAGGACAAGAGTAGAGTCTAACAAGGATTTTCCACAAATAGTATTTTTTCTCTTCTGTCCAAGGATACTTTTGTTAAGGTCATAGCCAGAAAACAGTAAAGTGTCTGTACCTGTAGTGAGATAAAAGGTGCAGTGGAGGCAGAAAGCGAAGCAATCTAGCTTAATGTTGTCAGCTTTCACAATTTTATCATGAGTTTCAGTAAATGAGGAGTTTTTCTTCAAGCACCAGTGCCTGAAGTCATATGAGTATATGAGAAATCTTTGCTTCAATTCAAACAATGAAGTATCCTTCTAGCTCTCCGGATAGTGGAGAAAATCTTGAAACTGTGACTTTAACCCATAGGGTTCAGAATTGGAAAGACAAGAAAAAAGAACTCAATATTTATTACATTTTAAATATTGCCATTTTAACATCAGTTGCTTAATTTTTGAGGGCCTGGTTCTAGATTTTGAAGCACCGTATGTTGGCATCATTGATACTGAACACAAGGAAAATTAATCATCTATGAAAAGTTGGGGACCTCACTAGATAAGACTAACAGTCAAGTTTTCTAGTCAGTGTTGAGCTTGTCAATTAATCTCTTCTGACAGAGTGTCTGAGATTGGAGCAGCACCAGTTCTGTGCATATTATTGTGCACAGTTGAATGGGATGATGAGAATAAATGCCACAGACAGAACTGACCTAAAGGCTCATGATTAAGGCTACAATTTTTTATCTTACATGTTTTTAGTAAAAGTTGTGGACAGGACACAGGCAATAAAGAAAAATTCATATAAGCCTGTGACTTGTGACTTTTATTAAAATCTGCATGACAAAATGGGGAGCTTAACTATAGGGTCCTGCTCTGAGCCCTCACCACCTGCAAGGGCCTAGAGCTTAAGGATTTCCAATCACCCAGGACTTGGACCTACAGGGTCCTCCTCTAGTCCATGGGGTACCCACTGCCTATGCAGCCCAGGAGCTGCAGAGTCTCACTGCCAACAGCAGTGGCTGGGAGCTGCAAGGTGTCCACTCATTATATGGAGGCATACGCATCTCATAGACCTGGAAGGGACCTCAAGAGATCATGGAGTCTATTCCCATGCCCTCACAGCTGGGCCAAGCACCATCCCACACAGCTTTTTCTTCCTTTTTAAATCTGTTGGCCCCAGATCCCTAAATGACCTCCTCAAGGACTGAGCTCACAGCTCTGGGTTTACAAGGCCAGTGCTCAACCCACTGAGCTATCTCCCCCACTTCCCCACTGCCTGCAGTGGTTTGGAACTCACAGGACCCTGTGGGGGCCAGGAGCTGCAGGTTAGCTGCACCGCCTCCAGCAGCTCAGAGCTCCCAGGTTGCCAGCTGCCTGAGGCACTGCCTGTTGCGACCGAGAGCTCCCGGGGCCAATGTTGCCTGCACCTGCTCAGGCTTCCTGGGGCCCAGGCTGCCCACAGTAGCTCAGTGGTCCCTGGCACCCACCATCTTCACCTGCAGGGGCCACAAACTCTGGCAGCAGGTATATCCTGCAACTCCCAGCCACCGTGGGCAGAAATCACAGAGGTCTATGGAAGATGAATCATGTATTTTGTCACACCATCAACTTTTGTGATAAAATCATACCCTTACCAGGCTGGCTGACAGGGGAGCAAAGGGGCAATTGCCCCCAGGCCAAGCATCTCTAAAGGGCCTGGAGCTCCGGCTGCCGCCACTGCCAAAGTAGCAGCAGTGGCAGGCAGAGCTCTGGGTCCCTTTGAAACACCACAGCAGTGCTGCTACTCATGGCTGCAAGGGGGTGTGTGTTCAGAGCCCTGGTCTGGGCAGTACTCAGGGCCTAATATCCTAGGCCATGCCCCTACTGTGCTCAGCCCCTTCCCTTCTGGTGTGTGGAGCCACGCCCCCTCCACAGGGCCCATGCCCCGGAGCCTTACTCATAATTAATTATTAGATTTTGCCATCCTTTATTTCTGTGAGTAGTCTGATGACCACAGTGGAATCATTCATGGAAGTAAATACTGCTCAATATAAGGACTGCAAAAACCAACCTCCTGGTAATGACTGGCAGCCTAGAGAACCATCTGAAAAACCTGAAAATCCCATACTTGTACGCAGGCTTGGTTTGAAAGTTATTGGCTTTAGGTTAGAACAATTAACTGAAACCCAGAGAATCCTTTTCTCACAGGGTGATATCTGTCTGCCTTGAAGATACTAACTGGAAACTCCACCTGAGCTAAGTTTTCCTAAAGGAATAACTCACACTGAGATCCTGCTGGGAAATTGAGCTTTTTCGCCCCTAGGATCTATTTCAAGATCACATAGGTGGGAGTAAGGTTCATAAAGGCAGGGAAAAAAATAAAGTCTAAACTTTCTCTTTCTAGACTGAAATTCTCCACATTTGGGTCCAATTTAAGAGTGAGTTTTAATATTATAGCCCAAAATTGGTTCAGTCGCTTTGGCGTTCAGCTGGGCTTTATTCTTGTTCACATGAAGACCACGTTATACTTGCCAGAGTAATGGGGCCATGGCATAAATGAGAATGTAGCCCAAAAACTTCTGAGAGGTCTTGTTTGAAGCCCCCAAATGGAATCCTGTCACTGACGGTCAGTTATTCTTCAGATGTTGCCCTCCTCCATCTTATGTTACTTTTCATGTGTAAGCAGGATGTAAAGGAATGTGGCCCTTACAGCTAGCTCAGTGGTTCTCAGATGTGGTCCATGGACCATTACCACCTTGCAGGTGGGCTGTAGGCCCAGCCCCTCCTCTGCAATGGGGAGCCTGTGCTAGTGCTGCAGCCCCACACCTGCCTCTCCCCCAGGGTTGGAGCACCAGAGCCAGCTTTCTACTGTGAGGGGGACCCCCTCCCCAAGCTTCTCAGGCCAGAACCAGCTCAGTGGGAAAGAAGCAACTCTGCGAACTGCTGCTTCCTCTTACATGGCTGGGGGAATGGCAGCCCAGGAAATCGCTTGCAGGAGGCTTTCCCTGCTGCTCCCACTGGTCAGAATCACAGCTAGTGAAAGAAAGCAGGGGGTGGTGCCCTGAAGCATCAGGGAGCGAAGAGCCAGGTAAGCATCCCCACATCCCTTTCATGCCCAGACCCCACACCTCCATATGTACCCGCACATTCCCTCCTCCTGTCCAGCCTCCCCTCTCCCAACAACTATGAGTGGGATGGAGAGAAGGGATGGGCATGTGAATGGACATTTAGATTGCAGGACTTAAGAATCACAGAGGAAAGGACATTGCCCAACATACTTGGGGTGGGACTTCTACTCATGGGTTTTGTTTGTGAATTCTATTTGGAGTGTTTTCCCAAATGAATGCCAAGTTGCTTCCCTCCCTTTTATTAAAAGCTTCTTTTCTACAGTCAGACTCTGTGCTTGTGAATGGGGACGCATTGGCTCTCTGAGGCATCCAGGGATGGTGTGTGAATTTCCCAGTTACTGGGTGGGGGCTCAAGCCAGTTCTTTGTTACATGGAGAGGAACCCCTTGGTATTGAACCTGATCCTGACTACTGCTGGCTTCCACTGGCAGAAGGGTTACATGTGCAAAAGTGAATAGCAGAACAGAAAGGGCAATTAAACCTGGGTTTTTATGCTGAATAGTCTGTTAACCAAACTATGGGTCTCATTCAGCAGTGATATAAGATACGATTTGGAGACTGAGTTTCTTAGGGGACCATAATTTCTTTGGGTCAGAGGTTTGCAATCAATGATTCTATTTAAAGTTGAGGGGGAAAGCAGAAGTCTTTGTACAAGGACACACTAGCCATCTCCTTTTGTGCTGTGACACAAAAAAAAATGGAACTTAAATCATGCTGCTCAGAAAGCCCTTTATTTTAGCCAAGGATACTCTCCTTCAGAACCTAGCACACACAATCAAAATCTTTCGTTAAACTGCAGTTAAGACTGCAAGTGCTGGACACTACCCTGTGGTCCTTATGCCCTTCAAGACATGAGAGTATACCAGTAACACCACCACAGGTGTTCCAGATCTAACAGTTCCCCTCTTGGACACTCCCTTCACTTCTCTGAGGGGATCCAAATGCTGAGTCACTGTGTGCTTTCAGCCTCTTGACTCTGAACAAAGTCCAGCCACTGTCCCTGTGTGGAGGTCCCTAGGCACATTCTTTGCGGCCAGATCCTTCATCTAGCTCCCGTTTCTGAAAGCTGATACCCAACTGCCTAACCCCTCAGATTAGTGCAGACCCCTGAGCCTCCTGTGTAGTTTATGCACACCCTTCCCCGAACTCCTCCTTTGTGGGCAATTTGGGTTCACACGTTGACTCTTGAGGGGCATGGAGGCAGTGAAAGCAAACAGATACACAGACACCTTTGCATAGGATTCTAAAACATGTCTGCTCTTTACTTGACAGCACAGGAGATACAGGAGCTAGATCAAATAATAAACATGTCTACACATATTTCCCTTCCTCCATTTCCTCACCACTCTGGTGAGTTGTAGCCTTGGGCACAGCTCTCTGGGACCTGCAGAACCCTTCCCTGTGGCTCATGTCTGCTTTCAGAAACATGGAGCCTCTCTCTAGGTCATTTAGCTCTTCCTGACTGTGACTGGTCCAGAGTTAAACAGGAACCCGTGCTGTGAAAGCCTGATCACTTATTGCCCTCTTCTGCCCAAAGTTTCCTGTCCCTGTTCCCAGGGTCTCTTGAGTTAATATATCTCCTCACGAATATCTGATTTCTCAGTTCTGTTAGTGGTGTTTCATTCTTCTTCACTAGACCCTTGCAGACGAGGTAAGAAAACTGGTTCTCTTAAGCTCTAACTAACCCATTGTCCCAATTTATTTCCTCCTGGATAAGCAGAAAATTGAGATGTGGAGAACAAAATTAATCGAGGAAACAAAGGTATTCTTTAATTGTCTCTGCATCAATGGTCACATGGGTAACAAACAAGAGGAATTAGATTATGGATATAAATTCAGTCTGCCTAGTATTAATGAAGCATGGTGAGTTAATCTATGTGATTTGAGTGTTAAAATCTATTATTACAACTTATTTAGACAGAATTACATAGACAAAAGAGGAGGAGAAGTGGTCTTCTATGTAAAAAAATGGCATTACCAGTTTCTGAGTCACGAAAATGATCTTGAATAATTAAGGACCAAGGTACTATCAGAAAAAGCACAAGATAGGGTATTAGCTGGTGTCTGCTACAAACATCAAAACATGCTAAGGAACAGGATTACTACTCCTTAAGCAGCTATTTATAAAGGTAATGGAAAAAAGCTGCATTATCACGGGGGACTTCACTTTGGGAGACCTACGCTGGTGGTCTCATGCTACCAGTACTAAAGATCCTTGGAATTCTTAATACCATAAATGAAAACTTCCTAACTCAAAAATCATTGCATCCACCATGGGGGAATTCTATATTAGACCTCATCTAGACAGAGAAAGAAACTAATCACATAAATAAAAATTAAAGCTAGCATAGGAACAGTGATTATGACTTGATCACACTGATAAAATGAAATCAGAATAAAGTCCAAATCAGTATTATACATACTGGCCTTTTAAAAGGGTTGATTTCACAAAAAATTATGAACCTAATCAACTGTGAGGAAGAATTTTAACATAAAAACATGAATGAAAACTGAGAATTGTTTAAGAACACTCTACTAGAAGCCCTGAAAACCACAACCAAGGAAGAAGATATACTGGTTAAAAAGTCAGCAGGATTTGAAGGGGAAGTGAAGGCAGCTATTCTATCTATATGAGAAATGGAAGCTAAATGTAAATATATGTGTATCTAGGAATTAAGAATTGCAGGCTGTGCTTACATGATGGAAGACACTATTCTGTGAAGTAGGGACTGAAAAAAATTGTGGGGTCACAGTGGGTAATCAGCTGAATTTGACACTGTGGTCAAAAGGGACAGTGTGATCCTTACATGTACAAACAGGAGACTCTCAAGTAGGACTAGAGAGGTTATTTTACTTCTATTTGGCATTGATGCAAATGCTACTGGAATAGTGTGTCCAATTCTCATATCCGCAAGTCAAGGAAGATGCTGATAAACTGGGAAGCATTGAGAAAAGAGTACAGGATTGGAAAACATGCTTTGTAGTGATTGAACTCCTCGAATCTATTCATTTAGTTTAACAAAGAGGAGGGTAAGAGGTGATTTGCCTACAGATTATCTGTACCAGCACAGGGAACAAATATCTGACAAATGGCAGAAAACAGCATAACACAGCCCAATGGCTGGACATTGAAACTTGACAAATTCAGACTAAAATGGAATACGGAATCCACTTTAAAGAGTGAGAGTAATTCCACTGAAACAATTCATCAAAAGTTACAGTGTATTCTCCAACCCTGACAATTTTTAAATCAAGATTGGATCCTTTTCCAAAAACATAGCACTAGGATGGCCTGTGTTGTGTAGGAGGTCAGACTAGATAATCAAAATTGTTCATACTGGCCTTGAAATCTGTGAAAGAACTTTCCAGTGAAATGGTGCTGTACAGATGAAAATGAGGATATATAGATTGCATGAACAGAAGTGTTGTTTTGGTGTTCTTGTGGGCACAGACAAACTGACTGATTAGGTAAGATGCTGTTACATTCACACCCATCCTAACATGATTACATTGAGTAAATGGGCCAGAGTGGTGTAAAGGGACCCTAAAAATCCTGGTTCATGCCAAGGGAGCATTCCCCTGGTGCACGTAGTACACAAGATGGTCATAAAGCTGCTCTTCAAAGTCCCCTTTGCCAGGTCTGGGATAGGGGACATAGGTAGGAGGGTTGTACTGGGGGAAGGGTCATAGTATGCAATGAAGTAGAGATTCCAACCAGTGCCATAGTCCACCGGGCAGCCCAAAAAGGCTGTTATAACTTAGCCAGGCCAAAGGACTCTAAGTTATACTGGGCTCCTTGCCGCAGCCCAGGATTGCAAAGGTGCAAGGGTAACTCAAAGGAACTTTCACATCCCCTCCTCCTGATCCGTGTATTCTGTGTTGTGCAAGTGTCCCACAATCACGACCACCAGGGAATAAGCCAGTGGCTCAACCTATCAGTTCATGACTTTTCACCAATATGTTATTTACTAATTTAATGAATGATCTGGAAATAAATGTCATGTCACAACTGATTAAATTTGCAGATGACACAAAGACTGGCAGAGTGGTAAATAGTGAAGATGACAGGACAAGTCCTACACAATGATCTGGATCTCTGGGTAGGCTCTGCCCATTCACATAAAGTGTTTAATACAAATCCAAGGCCTGACAGCTAGGAATGAAAGATGCTGGCCATTCCTAAGGAATGGGGATGTAGCCTGGAAAGCAGTGACTCTGTTAAGAAACGAGGGGGTCATAGTGGACAAACAGACCATGAGTTACCTGTGCAGTGCTGTGGCTAAAAAGGGCTAATATGATCCTTGGGTCATAAACATGAGACTAGTAAGTAGGAACAGACAAACGGCTTTTTGTCATTCCAGCACCGGTGAGATCAATACTAAAATATTATGTCCAGTTCTGACACCTGCATTTTAAAACTAATGTTGCAAGATTAGAAGGAGTGCAGAAGAGAGCCACGCAAATCATTCAAGGGCTAGAGAAAATGTTCCATAGTGAGAGGCTCTATCTTATTAAAAAAGGAAACCTTAACCTTGAGAATTGACCAGATCATGGTATACAAGGATGTTCATCTACTACATATTTGAGATAGTTTCTCTCTGTGTGTGCTTGTGTGTGTGTCCATTTGTCTGTTTGTCTATTTGTTCAAGGACTCCTCCTAAATGGTAAGAGCTACAACCAGTGAATTCAACATACCACTTCCTCTGATCATAACTTACAGCAGGGTAAGGTTGTGGCAGGAAAACGGTATGTGTCTGGAATGGGATTGCCGCTAATAAAACCACACCAAAAAGAGAAAGAATCACCAGGCAGGTAAAAGGGGCTGGCTGGGGGATGCCCCCTCCTCCCTTGTCTGGGACTGCCCCAGTGCTGGGCCTCCACCCCTCAGGCACCCTTTAGGGAGTGAAGGCAGGCCTGAAGCATTCCCTCCCTCCCAGTTCATCCAGGAACATTGCTGGATGTTCCCCTTCATCGGGCAGTGAGGGGAAAGTGCAGTTTGCTGCATTCTTCACTCTGCCTGGGGAGCATCGGGGGCAGATAAACCTTGACGTGTCCCAGGTGGGGGCCATGCACCCCTTCCCAGGCTGTGCCTGCTGGAGCTGCTACAAACATGGAGAGGCACTTCTCCCTGGCCCCAAGCTGCTGCAGTGAGAGAGGGCTGGATTAGTCAGGCAGCCTGCTCACTGAACCCCTCCTCCTCAGCCCCACCCAGAGCAATGATTTAAATGATGCACGTACATTTACACTTTACTTTCCAAAAAAACAAAAATTGAGTTAAGGACCCCGAGTAACAGTGGGTAACTCTTCTCGTAAGGCATACAGGAATCAGTGGCTGGAAGTTAAAAGCCAGACAAAATCAAATCAAGACTAAAAAGCACATATTTCTAACAGTGAAAGTGATTAACTGTTGAAACGAACTACCAAAGGAAGTGCTGGATTCTCCCTCTCTGGCTGTCTTCAAATCACAACCAAATGCCTTTCTGGAAGATATGTTTTAGTCAGTTACAGATTATTTTTGACTCAAAGCGAGGTAACAGTGAAATTCTATGGCTTATATTATGCAGGAGGTCAAAGTACACTCATCCCTCACTAAATGAGCACAATTGGGTTCCCAACTTTCTGCTTGTAAGGAAAAACTCGTCAGAGGGACACTAAATTACCATTAAAATACATATAAAAGTCTCTGATTGGTTCCTAGTGCTTCTAACTCAGTGAAGGAGCGGCAGCATGTGGCACTGCTTTTGAAAGGTAAATGAACCTTGGGTTTGGGTGGGTTAAAGGCAGGGGGCAGTTTGGGGCCATGAGCAGAAGGGAGGGTTAAAACCTGGTGGCAGGTTGGATCCAGGGGGTGGGTGGTGGGGTTAAGGCTGCAGCAGTTTGGGTGTGCGGGGCCGGCGAGGGTCAGGCTGCGGCTGGTTGGTGCCACAGATTTGGCGGGGTGGGGTGGGGGGCCAGGCTGCGGTGGTTTGGGGTCTGTGGGGCCAGCAGGGGGTCAGACTGTGGTGGGTTGGGGTCTGTGGGGCCGGTGGGGGGGTCAGGCTGTGGGGGGGTGGGGCCGTGGAGCTGGTGTGGGGGTCATTCTGCAGTGGGTTGGGGTCTGTGGAGGTTCAAGCTATGTAGGGTTCGGGTCTGTGGGGGGGGGGTCCAGCTGTGACAGTTGGGGTCTGTGCGGAGGGGGGTTCAGGCTGCAGTGGGTTGGAGCTGCGGGGAGGGGGTTACGCTCATATGTGGGGGGAGTTCACTCATCTAAGCTGCGTCTACACGTGCACGCTACTTCGAAGTAGCGGCACTAACTTCGAAATAGCGCCCGTCACGTCTACACGCGTCGGGCGCTATTTCGAAGTTGAAATCGACGTTAGGCGGCGAGACGTCGAAGTCGCTAACCCCATGAGCGGATGGGAATAGCGCCCTACTTCGACGTTCAACATCGAAGTAGGGACGTGTAGACGATCCGCGTCCCGCAACATCGAAATAGCGGGGTCCTCCATGGCGGCCATCAGCTGGGGGGTTGAGAGATACTCTCTCTCCAGCCCTTGCGGGGCTCTGTGGTCACCGTGGGCAGCAGCCCTTAGCCCAGGGCTTCTGGCTGCTGCTGCTGCAGCTGGGGGTCCGTGCTGCATATACAGGGTCTGCAACTAGTTGTTGGCTCTGTGTATCTTGCACTGTTTAATGAAAGTGTGTCTGGGAGGGGCCCTTTAAGGGAGCGACTTGCTGTTGAGTCCGCCCCGTGACCCTGTCTGCAGCTGTGCCTGGCTCCCTTATTTCGATGTGTGCTACTTTGCCGTGTAGACGTTCCCTCGCTGTGCCTATTTCGATGTTGGGCTGAGCAACGTCGAAGTTGAACATCGACGTTGCCAGCCCTGGAGGACGTGTAGACGTTATTCATCGAAATAGCCTATTTCGATTTCGCAACATCGAAATAAGCTATTTCAAAGTTGGGTGCACGTGTAGACGTAGCCCTAGTGAACAAAGGTAGGTATGTGTGTCCCTCATTTAAGCAAGTACTCATAAGCAAAGCACTTGTTTAATGAGGGATTAGTGTAGATGATTTAATAGTCTCTTCTCGTCTTAAAATCTACTTACATACTACGAAGGGGAATTCAACTCAAAACAGAACAGAAACAGAAGCAGCAGCCAGGACTCAGAAATTGATCTCCATGGGAAGGACTGATATGACTTTGGTGGAAGTTTTACAGAGCCCCTGACTAACATTATCTCCAAGGGAAGATAAGGAGATAGGACAAAGCCAGTGTTTCAGAATGAATGTCTATCTTGAGGAGAGAGCACTCAATTCTGGAGGAAGAACAGCTGGGCAGTCTCTCCTCTGGAAGAGCTTCACATGGATGAGGTTGTGCATCCAGTTTTCTCTCCCTTGCTGTTTCTCTGAACGCCCCTTTCAACGAGGCTGCCACCTGCTACTTTCACCTTAGTGCTTTGTTTCTTGAATTTGTTCACAATCTCCAAAATAGACTAAACATTTCTCAGTTTCATCCACAATCCCCTAGCTACCCCTCTAACACTGCTGAAATCTTAAACAGTTTGTTCTACCCTCAGTTACAGAAAACCTCGTGACTAAATAAGTAATTCAGGCTAACATGAGTGTAGGGAAAAACCATTGCTGCCCGCTGCCTCCAGTAAATTAATTCCATTTCAGCATGTTTTTCACTAAAGGATCCTTTTGTAACTGAAAGGCTTCACACAGAGAAGGGTGAACACACATACCCATATCTCCATATGCCCATAAACCTCTCTCACAAGAAGTGGTGCCTGACCAATCCAACCCTCCTGTCTGGCACTCTCCACCCTCTGTGCCTGACTGGGCTCCTGGGATGGACTCACGTCTTCTGGTACCTGGCACTTCATTTTCCCATGACAACATGGGGAGATGGGGAACATGCCCTGCTTTCAGATCGTGTCACATGCCTTGCCTCTATATAGCTCTGCCAGGGTTCACAGGAGAATGTGACCAGCAGCAGCCTTTCCACACTGTGTCAGAGAGAAGGGACAGGAGCTGCTTCCCTGCACGGGAGAGATGATCTGGCCTGAGTCTTTGCAGAGCTCTTCTCTCTTTCCCCCACTCCTGTGTGGCCGAAAGCAATTTGCCCCTTTCTGCTCACGCAGTGTTGAAAAGCAGCTAACACCTCCAGGCTGCTTCTGGCCACCCAGCCACCTCCTGTCCCCCTGCTACAGCACAGGCAGGAAGGGGTTAAGCCCTAAGGATGTATTCTGCATCAGGCCTAGAGAACCTGACCACCAAAAAGGGCATCTAGGGTCTATCTTTCAATGTGACAGCATTATTTTATAGTTTTCACCATTTCATTGTTCTTTTTCCCCATCAGGGTGTATTACCAGAGCATTTTCCTGCCATCGTCCTTGAAGGAAGAGTAGTGTGAAACCAGGGCCATCCTTAAGATTTTGCTGCCCTACGCAGCCCTGCAGCGTGGTGGGGGGCGGGGGCAGGGCAGCCACTCTATGGGTTGGGGATGTGCTGTGGGGGTAAGAGCTATGGAGGGTTGGGCAGGAGGGCAGGGAGGCTTGTGGTGGACTGAGTGGCACAAATGACTGGAGCTGCAGACTTGGAGACAGAGCACGTGGAAGGGGGAGTGGCACAGCCAGCTGGAGCTGTGGGCCAGCAGGTGGAGGGGAGGGGGTGGAGGATTTGGGTAGGGAGACTGGGAGCCTGCGGACTGGGGCTTCTGGAGTCAGCGCTGCAGAAACACAACCCCCACGTAACTCAAGGGTTTACTGTAGGGCACTACTAAATTTGGAGCACCAATGGTGTGCCTAATTTTGTGGTGCCCTAGACAACTCCATATGCCTAAGAATGGCACTGTGTGAAACAAACAATCAGTCTTGCCTTGACCCCTTTCCGAATGGCAGTCAGGTTTTATCTTAATTTTCTGGAGCATCCCCACAGTGTCAGTTTAATTCTGCCAAAAATAAATTTGTTGTCCAATTACTGGATTCAAATGGGCATTTGAATCAGTAAAGCCAGACTATTAAAATGAAAATACTAATCTTGAATTACCACTGGAACCAAATGGAAACCAGTGGCACACCCAGAGTACAGATATAATGTGTGCTCTTCAGTGTTTCTTTCCCCAAAGGTAATTTGCTAACCATGCTTCAGTGTGGCCCTCTCAACCTGCCCCACCTAGAATGCACTGCAGTAGTCTAATCTGAAGGTATAAAGACTTGGACCACACAGGCTACATCCAAAATATCTATTAGTCTATAAGGTGCCACAGGACTTCTTGTTGTTCTCACTGGTGAGTGTAGACATTCTCTTTCGATGTCCTGGATGGCCCCTTTTGATGGCGCTCGTTGACAGCATCAGCCCCGGCCCATGTGTAGATGCTCCTCTTTGAAAGGGCGTCTTTCGACCACTCTCTTTCGAAAGGCGCCTTTTTGAAGGAGCACCCTAGTGTAGACGAAGCTCAAAACTGCTATAAATTCAAAATAGCGGTTGAGTTATTTTGAAATTCGTAACCCTCATTCTACGAGGAATAGGGCCTGTTTTGAAATAGCTATTTCAAAATTCATTTTTGTGGCTGTATCTACACTAGCCCAAAACTTCGAAACGGCCATTTACATGGCCATTTTGAAGTTTACTAATACAGCGCTGAAATACATATTCAGCGCCTCATTAGAATGCCGATGGCCACGGCACTTCGAAATGGATGTGGTTTGCAGCTGCGCGGCTCATCCAGACGGGGCTCCTTTTCAAAAGGACCCCAGCAACTTCAAAATCCCCTTACTCCTAACAGCAGATAGATATATGGGGATTTCAAAATTGCCGGGGTCCTTTCGAAAAGGAGCCCCATCTGGACGAGCCACGTGGCTGTGAGTGGCGTCAATTTTGAAGTGCCACGGCCAACGGCATTCTAATGAGGCGCTGAATATGTATTTCAGTGCTTCATTAGTCAACTTTGAAATGGCCATTTGCATGGACATTTCGAAGTTTTGGGCTAGTGTAGACATAGCCTGTGTGTAGCAGCGTTATTTATTTTGGAATAGCTATTCCAGAATAGTTTATTTTGGCATACGGCTGCTATGCAGACATACCATTTCAAAGCATCTTCTGCTATTTAGAAGATTGCAAGTGCTGGAAAAACTCTCCAGTAAGTAGGAAGAAGAAAGCGACCCTAAAGAGTATAGAAACTGATCCTACACAGTACGTGGAAAGAAGATGATTAAATGAGTGTTTTTGGCTTTCCCCACCATATTTGCTAAATATCTTGGTCTTTCCCCTCAGTCTCTGAAGGATGAATTCAATGCAGTAATGACTAGCATCCTCCCCCCCCGAGTTCATGGAAACACAGAGTCGTGGTAGAGACATTCTCAGAAGCGTTTTCCATTGCGTAGAAGCACTAGTTTCTGTCCCCCACCCCACACAGTGACCAACTTCAGTGAATGTTCACACACTCCCCCAACACATCAAACAACAACCTTATAAACATCTAAAAGGTACAACGGAAAACTGCTGAAAGCACTATTAATAGATGTGGGGATTTTGATGGGTTTTCCCTATAGACTTTAATTGCCTTTTGAGTGAACATTACCCCATATCTTGCTGTACTGGCTCATGCCGATACTGATTTGTCGTTAGTGCATATGCCATGGTAAACCCTTCTCTCTTTCCATAGCAACCCATTATTCCACATTTTCTTTGATGTTGCTGAAGCATTATTCCTCCATTTAATGCTCTATTTCAATTGAGAAACAGTAAGCTGAATGTTATTGCAGCACACATATTTAACACAGAATGGATATAGACGACTAAATAGACAACATAGAAAAAGACATGTAGATGGATTTTATTCCAGAAGGAGAAATGAAACAAACTATTTGTGATGAGAATCAGATTAGATTTAGCTAATTTACCAGCTCTGAAAATTACTTATGTAGCAACTAAAAAGATTTAACCACACCTGTCCAAAATTCAGCAAATTGAGATATGTTTCATACATCATCCTGTTTGTCAATTCACTTTTTGGTTTATAGATTGACATTTCCAGGATAGAAATCAATGAAGATGTGCCAATGTGTGAAGTGTCTGGAAAATTTAGTTGCATCTATATGCTGTCATCCTGCACCCAGCTACACATATATACATAACTAGACAATTAACTTTCCCTGAAACCTTTTTCCATTAAAACTTAATGCCTAAATAGCAGCTCCTAAATCTTTGTTTCTAGGTGCCTAAATTAACTGGCCTGATTTTTAAATGTCCTAAGTGAAGTAATTTCAAGCTTCTGATTGTTAAATTTTTGAAAAACAGGCTTCTTAAATGTAGATTAAGTTTAGAATATTGACCCTTCTATTCCTCCACCTATTCAAAGAAAGAGCATGTCTTTAAAAGTAAAATAGTCAAACCATTTTCATTCCCTAAATTGTTAATAGCAACAAAAACTAATTTGCATTAAATGCACCAAGTTCAGGTAAAAAGGAGGCTCTGTTCTCTAAACTGGGAAAGAAAGGCTATTTATTTATTAAATGTAGTTATCGGAGATCATTATTTGGACACTGCTGAATAATGACAGAGATAGCCATGCTAGTCTGTATTCTATCAAAACAAAAAAGCCATCAAGTAGCACTTTAAAGACTAACAAAATAATTTGTTAGGCGATGAACTTTTGTGGGACAGACCCACTTCTTCAGTCTGTCCCACAAAAGCTCATCACCTAATAAATTATTTTGTTAATCTTTAAAGCGCTACTTGACTGCCTTACCTTTGAATCATGTGAGTCCCAGCGTACAAACTTCATATTTTCCATTCAGCCTCATTGACTGGCACACCTCTACAGGCACCTTGACTACATGTATTCAAACTCAAGCATATAAAAGAAACCATCATGTACCAACTTTCCCTAAACCATCAATCTACAGTAAAGAGTCTGGAGTGATGAAGGAGAGTAGATCCACCCAGCCAATTGTCTTAAAGAACCACATGACAAAGTGTCCTTTCTTCATGCTTTGAATATTGCTTCTACTGATCCCTTATCTTATTATCTGGGCAGCTAACAAAGCAGAAATGACATCCCCCCAGAGAGAAGCCTGAATAATACTGGTTGAATAACAAGTGCCACCCTCGTGCACTGCTCACCAGACCTTGCTGCCTAAGTCGCATCATGTTGCTGGGACCTATGAGCTGTGCCTCAGGGGTCTGGTGTGCTTGGGCACCTGGGGGGGTAGGGGACAACCAGTCAGATGAGACCGTTTTACTGCTTGTGCCCCGTGGCCAGCAACGCCCGTGCCAGTGCGGGCAGCACTGAGGGGCTCCCAAGCTGTCGCATTCGGGGATGATGGCTGCGACCTGCCTGTAGCCCCACCCTATTGCAGCGCCCACCTACACCCCCGCTCCCTCTCCTGCTCGTGCTCCCGCTCCCGCTCCCCCTCCCCCTCCCCCTCCCCACGCGCCTCCTTCCCCCGCCTCCCGATGTTCCGAGGCAGGGCGCGGCTCGGCTGGCAGTCGGGGCGCCCATTAGCCTTGCGGCGCGCTCCCGAAGCACAAACCTGGCCGCTCTTGCGGGGGCGCGCTCCAACGATTTCTCAACCCAGGCGGCCGGGGCACTGGCGGGCTCGGACTCGTGCTACCCTACGTCACGTATGACCCATTCAGGCGGCGGCCAATTACAATTCGGAAGCTGCACAGGCAGGCGGGCGCCGGGGGGAATCCGCGTGCGAAATGCAAATGAAGCGGGCGTGGCCAGGGCGGGTATAAGTGGAGCCGTTGGGCGGCTCCTGGGCGAAGTGACAGGCCTGAGTGGCGGTTCTGGAGGCGCGTGTCGCCGAGCTGGTAGGTGAGCGAGAGGCACTCCGCGCGCTGTGACTAGGGGGCGGGGCAGCCTGTCCTGCCGGCCTGGGGGGCTGCCTCACGCTGTCTCCCCCCCTCCCCCGCGCCCAGAGGCGCTGCAGCCCCGTGAGCAACTCCCCCTCCCCCGCGCCCAGAGGCGCTGCAGCCCCGTGAGCAACTCCCCCTCCCCCGCTGGGCGGCCCGCGCCCAAAGCCCAGGCGGGCTGAGCCGAGCCGAGCCACTACGCACGGCGGCTCGCCCCGCCCCCTCCTCGGCTGCCGCCTTTTGCCAAACTGCGGCGGAGCCTGGCCAAGGGGGAAGACGCCTGTGGTGGGGAGCCGCGTCTGCTCCCTTCCCGGGGGAGGGCGCTGCGGGGGCGCCGCAGGAGGCGGGCGGTTAGCAAAGCAGACCGGGGAACACGTACCTCCTTCCTTCCTGGGGGAGGACCGGCTGGTGCCGGGGAGGACTTGACATACAAGGCTACGCCCCCGCCAGGGGTTTGGCCAAATCCGTTCTCCCCCCGGCTGAGCTGGAGACGGGTGTAGCCAGTGCTAGGTCCCCCGAACAAGTCTTCTCCCCTCTTAGCTGCTGGGTGATCTGCGCTGACAGGAGGACTGTGGCGTTTTAAGTGCAGGTAGGCACTCGGGGATGAGGCTTTCCAGCCCAGGGGAGAAAGATAACAGGGGGCAATGGCTGGAAGGCCAACCTACACCAAGTTAGATTGGCAATAAGATGCACGTGCTGGGGAGTAGCTGACCATAGGAACAATTTAACAAGGGGTGTGGTGGACTCACCATCACTGACAAGTTTTATATTGAGCATGGATGTCGTGCTAAGAGGAGGTGCAAAAGTAGTTCCTGTGAGGTTCTATGGCTCTTGTTGCTCAGGAGCACAGAATAGCTGAGCAGTGGTCGCTTCCAGCCATGGTAACTGAAACAGAAATACACAGGACATACTTTGATATGACATCTTCTACCTCGGTAGAGAGGGAAACACAAGTGCAAATGTGGCTGCAGTAGTAGCCTTAACATAAACTATGGAGACTGTGTGTATATACCACATCTTTAGTAGTATAACATAGAGGACAATTCTGAAGTCTGAAATCTAAGTGCATGAGAGTGCAAGTTAAAAAGCTGACTGCAGCATGCAAAAGTGTAACATTTAAAATTCTCAAGCATATAGCTGCAGCTGAGTTAACAGAGTTGTCTATATTATTGTCTTGTCATTGAGAGCAAACAGACTGCAAATGTATTTTCCTTGCATCTTATGCAAATTTTAAAAATACAAGCCTCTTTCTGCACTTGATCAATATTGCTATTCATGACTCACATAATATCCTAGCACAGCCCAATCCATTCTGAATGTACCTCCTGTTAACATCTTAAATGTTTATGGATCAGATAACACTTCTAATATTGCATTGCTTTCTATAGGATGGAAGTTACTGAAATTCTGGCTTACCTGGCTTAGTCCCAAGTCTATGGCTCATTTGGCTCTGGTTTCCTAAGCCTATTATAAACCACCCTGATACAGCTTGGTTAGTTGTCACTAAACCACTACCATTTAACATCTCCTCCAATCTCTACATGATTAGAATCAGAGATGTAGATGCGAGAGGCTTCTGATTTTTTTTTTTTAGGATTCAGTTTCACACAGAACTGTAGAAATTCCACTGAGACTGACACAAATAGCAGCACTGAACTATCTTGCCCTCTAGAACTGTCCTGAAAAGACTATTGTAACAAAAGAAAACAAAGTACCCAAATACTTATTTTGCTAGAATGCTACATACTATTATCACTTCAGTTAGGTCCAGAGTGACACTGTTGCTTGATGTGAGTAGTGTCAAGGGTGGGAGGGGCAGCCCATACTAGAGGGAACATCTAAAAGCACTCATGGCATTACATATCTAGTCAATGAAAATAAATTGAGACATAGAGGGCCTCATGTTTGACTTGCAGGGATCTATAGAACCTTAGAATGTTGACTAATGTAATTATGTAGATCTTGCAAAATGGTCCCTGAAGGTGTCCTTTGTGGTGTTTAAGACCAAGGAGATCCAGTTCAGACAGGTGTCTGTCTTCTCTATTTTGATATCTAACTTAATATCAGAACTAAATACCCTAGACAACCTTTAAGTGTCTGATAGCTTTCAAGTGAAGCTATTTAGGCAGGTATGCTGCAAGAATCTAGCTAACTGCCACACAACCAGAACAGACTTCTGAAGGTCTGAACTAAGACCAGGTGTTGGCAGATTTGCTGCCTGACACCAAGCTGCTGAGGAAAGAAACCCTTAACATAAAAGGTGAGGTACTGCCATTACATGATCCTTAATGTGGTTTGAGTGCTGGCTCCTTCATGTTAGACAAAATGTCAGTGCAAGCATTTTCAAAAATGTTCTTTTGGCTATTATAACTAGTGACTTTTCTCTGAGGACTGCAATGAGACTAGAATAACATAGGGAGTCTAGCTCTTATCTGGTACAGTTGCAGCTTGCAGTCTGGATCCTGCAGTGTCTTAGTTGTGAGAATTAGTTTAAGCTGAATGGAACTAGATTTCTCTATCTGGGGTATGTTAAAGTGGCAGATTGTGATGTTGGAAGACAGCAATTAGAGGCGCAATATAGCTATTTCATCTGTAAATGGCTTGCATCTGATTCTCAGAGCTCGGTTTTTTTTTTTGAACTGGCATTATGGTGCTACAGTCCCTATGAAATTCAGGCCATTCATCTGTCAATTCTAAGCCAAAATTCATGCTGTGAAGCAGCAGCATGTAGGATTGTACTGTAGGTCAACTGCTAGCTAAGTATGTCCTTCAAAGCAACACAATTTCATGCTTAGTTAATCACCACACAGACTGAGTATTGGTTCAAAAGGTTCTTGATCTCTATTGAAGTATAAATGAATGGATTCTCAAGTACCATGGATAACTTCCTGGATGTATAGTCTGTGCTCTATTGCAATACAGCAACATCTGACTTAAAATGTTTTTCTTTCCCTCCCAGTTTCTTTGGAGGAAATCAAACCTTAAAATGGCAGGCAAAGGAAGTAATACAGATTGCATGTCATGCAGTGTACTGAGCTGGGAGCAAGTCAGCCGTTTGCATGAGGTTCTGACAGAGGTGGTTCCAATCCATGGACGGGGCAACTTCCCAACACTAAAGATAACCCTGAAGGACATTGTTCAAACCGTTCGCAGCAGACTGGATGAGGCAGGCATCCAAGTACATGATGTCCGACTGAATGGCTCTGCAGCTGGTCATGTCTTAGTCAAGGATAATGGGCTAGGGTGCAAGGATCTGGACCTAATTTTTCAAGTCTCTCTTCCAACTGAGACTGAGTTCCAGTTTGTCCGAGATATAGTGTTGCGGTCCCTCTTAAATTTCCTGCCAGAAGGGGTGAGCAAACTAAAAATCAGCCCAGTGACTCTGAAGGAAGCCTACATCCAGAAGCTTGTGAAAGTGTGCACAGACACCGACCGATGGAGCTTAATATCACTCTCCAACAAACATGGCAGGAATGTAGAGCTAAAATTTGTAGATCGCATACGACGACAGTTTGAGTTCAGTGTGGACTCTTTCCAAATCATACTAGACGCCTTGCTTTTTTACTATGACTGCTCAGAAAATCCTATGTCAGAGCACTTCCATCCAACTGTGATTGGGGAGAGTATGTATGGAGACTTTGAAGCAGCCTTCGATCACCTCCGAAACAGACTGATTGCAACCAAGAATCCTGAGGAGATCCGAGGTGGTGGGCTGCTGAAATACAGTAATCTTTTAGTGCGGGATTTCAGGCCCATGGACAAAGAGGAGATTAAAACTCTAGAGCGCTACATGTGCTCCCGTTTCTTCATAGACTTCCCTGACATTCTGGATCAGCAGCGCAAATTAGAGACTTACCTCCAGAACCATTTCTCCAAAGAAGAGAGAAGTAAATATGACTATCTCATGATCCTGCGCAGGGTGGTAAATGAGAGCACAGTGTGCCTCATGGGACATGAGCGGAGACAGACTCTCAACCTGATCTCACTGTTAGCACTCAGAGTGCTGGCAGAACAAAATATCATACCTAATGCCACTAATGTTACCTGCTATTATCAGCCAGCACCCTATGTTAGCGATGGGAACTTCAGCAACTACTACATTGCAAATGCCCCCATCCCCTATAGCCAGTCTTATCCTACTTGGCTGCCTTGTAACTAATCTCTAATTTGAGTTTCTTAAATGGATCCTTGTGTGGTGGAACTGTTAATCAGCCAGAGGTTTTCTAAAGGGAATCTGGCTTGCCTCTGGCTGTGCTATTTTCCTAGTGTGTAGTGTGATCACACCACTAGGCTCCTGGCTTAAAGAAAAAGCCCTTCAGGACCCGTTGTACAAAAGTCACAAGAAGCCTTATTGCCCTTATTTTGTTAGGGGAAGGGATCCTATAGCCTCATGTCCTCAAATTTAAACTAACTGCAGCCATGACTATTGCAAATTTATTTAAGTATAACTATACAGCTGCTTATTCAGACAAAATTGCAAAAATAATTGGTATGGAACCAAAAATGTCCCAAAGCAGCACAAGATCAGTATCTGTGCTTCCTTATTGCCTCCCATGCTCACTTGACACTCCCTTAGTCTCAAGTTCTGATCATTTTCCCCCTTTGCCTTCCACTGGACTACTCTAACATAAGCAGTTCCCCTGAACAGCTCATGCTGTGCATGAGCATCTTGTAACTTCTGGTATTACAGAATGGGTAATATCCTTATTGTGCCCCTCTTATGAAGGGGTGCCAGGAATGATTGATTCCTGCAATAACTGTGTTGCTTTCCTAGAAAAATTGACTTGTTGAGGGGATTTGACAGTGGGACTGGCTAGAAATCATCTTTTGGTTGCTGAGTTTCAGAAAAGACACTTTCAGTCAGATGACAAGCATTCCCCAGAACGTGAACTCGTATGTACTGAAGTCCTTGACACAAAGCTTCAAAAAATTACAAGTATCAAAACAATGTTGGAGTAAAAAAATTGTTTGAAGCCTGAATGTCTAAAGGAGCTGGAAGCTTTTTTCACTGGGCAACTCTTCCCAGGAATGCCTATCACATTGTTCCAATAAGAATAGCACACCATGTTAAGATTTTAACATCTCCTTTCTTACACCTCTTGTCTGCCAAATACAGTACTGAAAAAGGCATTCTTGCTTCTCACTGGTTGAAAGATGATGTGCCTATCTGGTACACTCCAAACATGAACTTCCTTGTAAATAACTAAATAAGTGCTTCCTATGAATGCCTGTATTCCTATACATCTTAAGACAGGATCCAACACTTGCAGAAAGTAAACTAATCACTGTCTCAAACTAAGGATGCTTATTTCATAATTTAGCAAAGCACTTTTACAAGTTTGTAGCATCAGCTCAGTTGTAGAATTTAAATAGGTCTCCAGCCTCTGTCTTGAGGAAAAGATGTAAATATAATGCCATTACTAAATGGTTTAGCAGAATGCCCCCTAAGGACTAAAGGCAGAAACCAGACCATATTGTGAGTAATTCTTGAAGTGCAGGGTAGAAAGCCCCTCTTCTGTGAAAGGGAGGATTGCTGTTTAAAGGGGTGTATGTCCTGAATCTAGTTAAATGATGGATGCTTAACATTCTTGTCTTTAAACTTCTGTTTCCTTAAGTAGGATATGTCTATAGTGCAGGTAACACCTATGGAGGGCCTAGGCCCTCCATGTTAGAATGGCAGTGTTGCTGTTTGGGCTCAGGGTGGAGCCTGAGGCTTAGGACCCACCTCCCAGGCTTCTAAGTCCCAAGTCCCACAAATCCAGATGTCAACTCTGCCATTTCACAGCCTTGCAGTCTGAGCTAGTAAAGTATTTGGATCAAGTACTCTCCAGAAGAGGACCTGGACATACACTTAGCAGCCTTTAAATAGACATTTGACAATACTTTAACATAGCTTTACAAACCTTTCTTCCTATCTGTGGTAACTAGAAATTACACCTGGCTTCTCTTGAGCCTGTGGTGGTACAGCAATTCCATATATGGAAGTACTGTAGCTGTCAAACATTAAGTATAGGATTCAAATCTCTCTGCAGAGTAAAGTAGAAAGCAAGATTGTTGACAAAGACCTAAGGGCCCAAGTTGACAGGCAAAAGTAATGGCTGGGCAATGCTACACTGGCACAAACATAGACTCTTTTGCTAGAATAAAATTTCCTCTAATGTCTTAAGGATGACATTTCCCACCCCTGCAATAAAAGGCTAAGAGCATGTCTGACTCCTGGATGACAGACTCCTAAGGTCAGTTTCAGTGGGACATATGTAAAATGTAAGACTTAGTTTTTGCTTAAGTTAGCATAAGACCACCTTGGCTAGGTAAGAGTCCAAAGTAGAGACAACTAAACTTGAGTCTAACGGACATCCTTTTTCAAAAATACCCAGCAGACTCAAAAATTAATAAGCAACTTCCATTGACTCAACTGGGACCTTCTAGGTGCCAGTATTACTTATGCATCACTTGTAAATTGAGCCACCTACTCGTGGAAAGTCTTGACTTGTGTTTGCATCTCAGGGACATGTTTCATTGCTGTGCTGTGAATGAAATACTGAACAAGTTTGAAAACTGATTCCTCTCTTTCTAAAGTTCATGTTACAAAAACTACTGGAGATCTACCTTGTGGGAAACCAAAAGCTTCCTACTCAGACAAGTAAGCTTCCCAGAGCTGGTGTACAGGAACAAATCAAGCAGGTGGTATTAGGTTCTGTAATGCCACTAACAAGGCCCACTGGGAAGGAAAGAGAACTCCCCTGAGAGGACCACTAGAGTAACACTCAACCTCAGTATAGTGGTTGACCCTTTTTAATGGATGTTTAGCATTAGCAATACCTGAACTTTATAGTAACTTAAGTACTAACCCTCTGCGTGCAGGGATATGTTTTTAATTCTCACAGATGTGCATGAGTCAAAACTGCTTTCTGTTCTAGGATCTAATGGTGGATCATAGACACATCTTTGCTCTTATTTTGGTGCCTGAAGGAAATAGCCAAATTCTAATGTGTATGACTCCCCTTTCCTCTGAGTTGCTGGGTGCCAAGCTCTCAAAAAAACAAAACAAAAAAAAAAAAAAACCACACACCTTAGCTCTGTCTTACAAACTGTAGCAAGTCCTACTATTACTATTGATCTGCCTAGTTGGTATTGCTGCACCAAAACTAAAATCAAAAGGTGGTGGGGGGAACTAAGGTGTGGAATCTGGCCTTCAAGAAGTTAACCAGCAAGGATAGCATCCTTCTGTCGGAGGAAGAAGGCCAGGGGAAAAGGCTGCTATGGATTCCTGTTTCACCAGAGATAAGCTCTAGCTTCAGACAATATATGTATTTTTTTTTTTTCTTATTTAAAATGCTGGTATGGTAATTGGATTCCTGATCTGCAGAAGCCTCATGCTAGCTGACTACTTGTTTGGTTTCTTAATAGATGGCTTCCTGGCCTTAAATTTTTACCTTGTAATTCTCCCCCTTTCTATCTCTAGTCTGTTTTCCTAAAGCCCTATCGAGTTCTGTACCAGGCTCACAACTGCACTGGTATAAGTGTTGCTAGAATGTGTCTTATCCCCTGTGTGCTATCCCCCACAGTAATCCTGGCCTAATGATGTGATGGAGCTGAAGTCCTAAACAGCCTTGCAAGGTGCAATCACCAGTGAGCTTCTTGCAGAATAGTCTTATCAGCCTATCTGGTGCCTTATCTCATGCTGCATGTCCCTTTTTTTTTTTTTGCACTAGGTAATATGATAATGAGCTCTGGGAAGAGTTTAAGTAGCAGACCCAGCCTAAATCTTGGCTGCTTGCTTAATTCAGTCTCCCTTAGTGGCACTGAGGCCTTCAACTAGGCTTTGTGCTTCTACTGCATGCTTCTGGTTCAAGTACAGATTGAACTTGGGTTAGCAGCTGCAAAATGTTAAAAGCAAAACCTGGTTCTAGTAGAACTCAAATCTTGTACTAGCAAGTCACTCTTTCAGGACTACCCTCAGAAATCTTCAAAAACCCCAGCAGTGCAACTTCTAGCCTAGAGCCCCAGAAGAATCTGTAGACCTGTTTTGCTAGGCTCGCCTAAATCAAAACTGAGGGTGTTCAACACTGCAAACGGGTGTGACTACAGCGTATGTGGACATAACTGTTAGCTCATATTTTTAGTCAGGCTGCAGTCACCCTGATAGCAATATAGATATAACTGTAGGTGGTACTAGTGCCCCCTTGAAATCTAGTCTCCTAAGGCGTGGTCTACACTAACGTAATGTCAACATTACTATGTTGCTCAGGGTGTGGAAAATCCACACTCCTGAGCAATATAATTATATCAACCTAACACATGGTGCAGACAGTGGTGCTTAGAGAGCTTCTCTCCTTGATATAACTACTGCCTCTCAGGGAGTTAGAGCACCTATACCACCTCTGTATGCATCACAGCTTCTTCAAATGGGTGTGAGCACCATTTTACATCAAATCAATCAAAAAGCAAATGCTGTATTTGTCCTTTGCTTATCCAATTATCAGACTGGAAGCTAAAGAACACTTTTTTAAGGGAAGCAGGGGGTGACATACCTCTAGAAGCCCTATTTGCATTTGACTTTGATACTTAAGTTCAGATAGAAGCTGGTTTAATTTTAGCCTTTATTTTTGCCCCTTCAGAACAGAAACACTAACGGAAATAGCTCATTTTCAGATTAGAGTGGCCTGCTGTTAGTTAAATACCACATGTGTTTTCACTACCTATCAGAGTTTTAATGACTGAATAATTCTGCACTGTTTGACTTGCTGTTGAATGAGAGTTTTGAACAGGGACTTAACTCAGAGTCTCAGATTTCCTTTCAATTTCAGCCTTCATCCTATGCACCAACTTGGAATGTTCCTTCTCCTTTTGAGGGACATGTCACCCTGCACTAGATCAAAGTGTAGCATTTTTGCCTGGCGGAAACAAGAGTAACAAGAAACCAGTTCCTGTCACAGCTGGCTCAGAGTTCATGCCAAGTTTGGGCATTCAGGGGAATATTCTCCACCTTGGTGATACCTGGTGGGAAGACAGTTTGCCAGTATGGATGCCTTGCTTATCTATTACTTTTCTCAGTAATTGGGTATTAATTTGATTTTTTTTTTACTCTTCATGGACATTTAAAAAAAAAAAAGTCAGAGTACTTCATTCTTTTGTTCCTTGAATGTAAATGGAAGCTGACTGCCACTTAAGGCATTTGGGTTATTTGAGTTTTCTTTTTTTCTTTAACTGACCAAAGCAGTAACATTGCTTTAGGTTTGAAAGGAACCTATGCTGTATTTGTCCTTAAGTGTGTGTGGTTTTTTGTTTTAATTGCAAACTGTTCAAAAGCCAGTGCTAGAATCCTGCCCTGGGGTATCTAGGAGAAACTGACTTAATTTGAGATGTGCCAATTCCCCCACCCCACCCCCACATCTGTGCAGAGTCTCTAGAGGAGTTTAGAGCTTCTGAATCTACAATGCTTAGATAGCTCTATCTCAGAATGGCTGGTCACTCTTAACTTGTTCATTCCCATGTACTGTGATCTCCAAATAGATTTTTTTTTTTGTCACATTTAAAATAAAGAGATGTTGGAACTTAATTACAGTTTGAATTTCTTGGATAAATAAGACTTGGCTGTCATTTAATGCTGCTGATCATGTGCTAAGGTCTACTTATTTGGATTCTGCAATAACGGTGGATGGGTATAAAACTAGGCAAGTACTCCAAATAAGTAATGTTGAATGGCATTTACTGCATGAATACATAGCAAAAAACCATCATTGGTCTAATCTTGGATGTAGTAGGTAGTGAGTTTCAAACTCATCTTCTAGGTGAAAAAGGCTATACCTACCTTTCCATCCAAGTCACTTGGAAAAGCATAATTTAAAAGTAGTGAAATATTGACAAATCTCCTCCATTGCAATGGAGGTGAGATGGATCTGAGCATAGCTGGGGAGAACCAATAGCCCTGGAATGTGTCAGTTTATGTTGCTTTCTAACAAGTACGTGTCATGGATGACACTAGGTTGCCCTTCCGGCCTGAACTGGGAGTAAGTCTCAAAGAGAAGATAGGCACTTGGCCAGCCCACTAGGGCAGAACTCTTCTAGCTGACCTCACTGAGACTAACTTTTTCCACCCCCCCTCTCCTTAGCCAGTTAGTCTTGTAAGACTTCTCAATAAGCCAGGCACAGTAAGTACTGGTCTGGCTCCAGACCTTATGCAATGGCTTCATGGGAGCAGGTGGAGAAGGTAAAAGATGGGTTGAAGAGGAATGGCTTATACTTCCCTCCCAGAACAGCTGGTACATACAACTTTCTGAGCTTCAACTATCCTGGAGGCCTCAGGGATGGCAAGGGGGAGCCAAGCAAGGCTTACAGCTGAAAGTAAGAGGTAGCAATGAGCTGTTTTTACTGGGTCTACCCATCCCAGCAGCAGTCAGTCTCTGACAAAAACTAGAGGTCAACCTTCCCATGCATCTGTTTGTTTATCCCTTCTCTCTCATTATAGGCAGGAGGGACCCCAAAAGCATCAAGTTTCTTCATCCTCTGAATGGGGGCGGGGGAACTCTCCTTTTAAAAAGTGCTCCACTTTGCACTTCGATCAAGCTTCAGCAGGCCTAGGTCAGTTGGTGTCTAAAACTTCAGTAGAGATTCAACTGTAGCAAGACTGAAGCAGTGTGTTCACCTCCTTTCTTTAAAATAAGCTGATACTTTCCCTAAGGACCCACCCCCAAAAAAAGTGGCTTAGAGCTACACATCTTCCCTACAGTTCATGATAATGCAACCAGCCTCTAAGAAGCTGTTGTTCTTTTGGTGGCAGTAAGCCAGCAACTACTAGATAAATGGCTCATACCCATGATCATTGGGCATGGGGATAGACTTGCCTTACAGAAATAATTGAAGTAGCACTAGAGAACTTCAGCAAAGCTCTTAACTCACTGTATGCTTCTATAGTATCACCTTTTGATATAGGATTGTAAATTATGTAGGCTTTCACTTTCTCTGCTGTGTCATAGACGTTCTCCCTCATTCATCTCTAAAGAGCTAGTAAGCTATCAGGAACGCCACATATTAAATGATGGTGCTAGTCTTAAAAACAGCACCATGGTACCCTTCCCATATGGATTCAATTACTGAGTGAACAATTAGTGACTTTGTATGGAAGAAGCATTGTGGGAGTGAGCCAGGGTTAAGATAGACATGAGGATTGCCTTAATTTGTGTGAGCAAGAAATAACCCAGCTTAATTTTAATTCCAGGTGTGTATGCCCACATGAGATATGGGAGGAAGCATGTGCATGTTAAGGGTAGGGTTTTTCCTCTTACCTCCCCTTCCTTACCCTATTGCAACTTTTCCTTTTTGTTCCTTTAGTCAACTTAATCTAAGGTGACCAGAAATCTCAATTGTACAGGGAGGAGTGGGCTATATAAAAGGAGGATTTCTTAGCCTCCTTTGCGCACTGCCATGAATTTGCTAGTTTTCCATTGAGGGAGATCTAGAAGGCAGTTTGCCAAGAACTGCATCTGATTCTTACATCTCTCAACCTCAGAGGAATTTGGGGTTGATGGTGAGAATAAAGTGGTGGATACCAATGTATTTACAGCACATCTTGTCCTGTGAACAAAAGTACTGGTATAGTTTGTCTGTGCTGAAAGAACAAAAAAGCCCTCATCTCTGCTAGGAGGAGATGGGCAGGTGAAAGTGTGCTTGAGACACCTAATGCGAACACCAACTACTAAGGTGTCGGAACACCAGTGATTGTCTAACTTTTTCCTTCCATGTGTGGAATCTTTTCCAGGTGCAGAATAAATGTATTCTGTGTGCACTGAGGCATGTGTAAACATGCACCATTTGTGGAAACAAAACCTAGCTGTGGGCACTCTAATAGTCTGGGCGGTATTAGAATCTCTCCTGCACAGCTGCATAAGTGTGCAGCTTACTGAGAACACTGGACACCTATGAAGAACCTGAAGTCCCTGAAGCCATGCACCCCCACCTCTGGCTTCTGCATAGCTCTTTAATGTTTTGAGGGATAGTATTTGCAATTTGTGTGTACTCAAGATGCAGGAGGATTAAAAACCTTCAGTCAGATATGAAAAGTGTGGTGGTTATTTCTTGTCTAGGTTTGTGTCTGTACTAAGTAATGGCCAGGCACACGCAGCTACTCTAGTATTAGTTCTGCTATGGGTGCAGGCTCCGGATAGAAAAGCTCCAACTAGTGTTTGATCCAGGCACAAGATATGGTGTGACTACATGCAGGTGGGATACTATATTGAATGCAGAACTCATTGCCTACTCATTCTCTTATCACCCCTGCCACCTCCATTATGCAAACCAAGGAATGGCTGTGCAAGATGAAGTGCTCCAAATAGAGATAAGTCACAGTTCTGTGCTCTAATGATCCAGCATGATGCTTAGAATTATGCAGGGCTTCAATTTCTATGCCTATAAAATGGTGTAATACTCTACTCCTGGGAAAACAGCTTTTTGTTACTTTTGGAACTATAAAGACTATCACCAGTTTGAGAATTTTTCTTATTGTAACTAGGGTGTACAAGATTATTTTGGCAGCATTGAAACCTGCAGGTGTCTTGAAATACATTTTAGTAGCTGCAGTTGTGAGGGGGTGTTTGTATTTTCTTTTCTTGGAGGGGAAGCAGATACCTTATTTTTGCAGCAGCCATGTGGTGCATACAGAAGAAATATTAAATGGAAGCAATACTTAATAGCAGAAGTCTCCAAATTTAGAGTTGCCAGGTACTTCTGGGCCTTGGATTGTTTTACTTGGGTGGGTTGAGAATGTACCTATTTCCTGCTTTTTGCCAACACATATGATAGTCATAACACTCAGGCTGCCTATTTTAGTGTTCATTCAGGGATCTCAAGCTTTACACTAATGAATTCCTGCTAAGACACAGGTGCTCTGAAAAAGATACAGGAATGAAATGCTCCCTGGGGCCAGGTGACTTCCCCCCACCCCCCACGCCCCACTCCTTAAACCAGCAGCAGGGCATTTTTTTTTTCCCCCAGTTTCTCAGAGTTGAGCCTGCCACACAGCTACGCTGTAAGATCTAACTCCAGTACAACATGCCCTAACGATAGGGTAAATCAACCCCACCAGACTATCATGTATAACCATAGCTTCTGAGTTATTGATTGAGAGGAATACAAGGTGACTTTGAAGATATCACTATAGATCTAAATGGGAGCAGTGCTGGCTATGACTTCATGGAATTAATCCAGGGATCAGTCTGGGCCCAGTCTATGATAGTGTCTGTTTTGGAGAGCTGGATTAAAATTCTGCCCCAGGAGCAGAACTGTGGGTGGGGGTGATTAAAACTGCTTGGAAATAAATGCTGTTGTTTGTTGTTTTTGTCACTAATGTTCCTGTGGTGGGAAGAACATCTCAGCAGTCCAACACTGGCATTTAATTTCAGAAAGGGGAACTATGCAAAAATGAGAAGGTTAGGTAAACAAATTAAAAGGTACAGTGACTAAAGGAAAATTCCTGCAAGCTGCATGGAAACTCTTCAAAGACACCATAATAAAGGCCTAATGTAAATGTATACCTCAAATTAAAAAACATAGTGTAAGACCCAATAAAAAACTGGCAAAACAACTATGTAAGAGCAGCTGTGAGTAAAAAGGCACTGTTCAAAAAGTAGAAATAAAATCCTAGTGAGGTAAATAGAAAGGAGCATAAACACTGCCAAATTAATGTAAAAATGTGATAAAAGCCAAAAAGAGTCTAAGGAACAGTTAGTAACTCAAAAAGCAATAACAAAATATTAAGTGCAGCGCAAGCAGAAAGCCTGCTAAACAACTAGGGTGGTCCCTAGACAATCAAGATACAAAAGGAATACTTAAAGATGACAGTCTTTGCAGAGATTCAGTCTTCATGACTGAGGCTGTTAGGGAGATTCCCAAACCAGACATCCTTTGTAGGTGACAAATCTGAGGAATTGTCTGAGACTGAGGGGTCATTAGAGAAGGCTTTGGAACTCATTTGACAAACTTCACCGTAACAAGTCACTGGGATCAGATGGTATTCACCCAAGAGTTCTGAAAGAACTCAGATGTGAAATTGCAGAACTGCTAACTGAGGTTTGTAACCTATTCTTTATATCAGCTTCTGTACCCAATGACTAGAAGATAGCTAATGTTTAAAAATGGCTCTAGAGGTGATCCCAGCAATTACAGACCAGTAAGTCTAACACTGGTACCAGGCAAATTAGTTGAAACCAGAGTAAAGAAGAAAATTGTCACACACAGAAGAACATAATTTGTTGGGTGTAAGTCAACATGGTTTCTGGAAAGGGAAATCGTGTTTTAATAATCTATTAGAGTTCTTTGCAGGGGTCAACAAATGTGGAGAAGGGGGATCTAGTAGATATAATGCACTTGGATTTCCAGAAAGCCTTTGACAGGTCCCTTACCAAAGATTCTTATGTAAATTAAGTTGTCATGGGATAAGAGGGAAGAACCTTTCATGGATTGAGAACTGGTTAAAAGGCAGGAAGCAGAGGGTAGGAATAAATGGTAAGTTTTCAGAAGGGAAATGGGTAAGTAGTGCTGTTTCCACAAGGGTCAGTCCTAGGACCAGTCCTATTCATCTTATCCATAAATGATTGGAAGAAAGGAGTAAACTGTGAGGTGGTAAAGTTTGCAGATGACACTAAGCTGCTCAAGATAGTTAAGATCAAAGCAGGCTGTGGAGAACTTCAAAAAAAACTCACAAAACTGAGTGATGGGGCAGTAAAATGGCACATGAAATTTAAGGTGGATAAATGTAAAGTAATGCACAGTGGAAAAAAATAACCCCAAGTATACATACTATATGATGGGGGCTAATTTAATTACAACTAAACAGGAAAGAGATCTTAGAGTCATTGTGGATAGTTCTCTGAAAACATCCAACTGGTGTGCAGCAGCAGTCAAAAAGCAAACAGGAGGTTAGGAATCATTGAAAAAGGATAGAGAATAAGATGGAGAACATCTTATTGCCCTTATATAAAACCATGGTATGCCCACGGCTTGAGTGCTGTGTACAGATGTGGTCTCATCTCAAAAAAAGATATATTGGCATTAGAAAAGGGCAACGAAAATTATTAGTGGTTTGGTATGGGTCCCATATGAGGAGAGATTTAAGGACTAGGACTTTTCAGCTTAGAAAAGAGGAGACTAAGGGTGGCTATGAGAGAGAGATATAAAATTGAGTACTGTGGAGAAAGTCAATAAGGAAAAATGATTTAATTGTTCCTATAATAGCAGAACTAGAAGACACTAATGGGCAGCAGGTTTAAATTAAAAGGAAGCTCTTCTTTACACAGTCAGCTTGTGGAACTCCTTGCCAGAGGAGGCTGTGAAGGCCAGGACTATAACAGGGTTTAAAAAAAACAAAACAAAAACAAAAACTAGATAAATTCATGGAGGTTAGGTCCATCAATGGCTGTTAGCCAGGATAGGTAAGAAATTGTGTCCTTAGCCTCTGTTTGTCAGAAGCTGGAGAAGGATGGCAGAAGAGAGATCACTTGAGTGTTACTGCCCACAGTGGTTCAGTTCACTCCCTCTGGGCCACCTGGCATTGGCCACTGGTGGCAGACAGGATACTGGGCTGGATGGGCCTTTGGTCTGACCCAGTATGGCTGTTCTTATGCTAATTGTCATCCTCATGGCTAATGCTGGTTAGAGTCATAAGCTCTTGTGTGGACTGACTCTGACCTCATCTACTAAGCAGCCCCATCCCAAATTCACTGTATGTACAATCATGTTCTTGCCATGAAGGGCTGATTCCACGACAAGTGGCAATATATCTTTCCTATCAAACCTTGCTGATCTTGAATGACTGCCTTCAGGCTAACAGAAGAACTGCTTTCCCTCTTTCTTGCTTGGTATGTCGTAGGCAGCCTGGGTACTCATGGTGGAGGATGTATGCCACTCTGGGTGGGCCAGGTTGCCTTCCTCTCCTCTCCCTATCCCCAATGTCACTAAAAGCCCCTTTCTGGTGATGAGGAAGATTTAATTACCTCCAGCCTCCACACTTCCATTAGAAGCTTTCTGCAAAGCATTGCAGTTAGTCTTTCTTGCATTAGACTCGATGCACTGGGGCAGTGAGCACATGTTTCTTGTTACCATATCAACAAGCTGGAGGAGATGGTCTGAGACCAATGCCTTGAGATCAGTTAGACTGATAAAGATAGTGAGCTATTGGCCTCTGCTGCCTGGATTTTTTTTCTGCCCAGCACACTAAATGCATCGTAATAGTGATCTTACAGACTTGTAACTTGTCAGCACCCTTGCAAGCTATACCTGGTATGCAGCACGTGTAAAGGGAAGTGGATGAAAGCACCAAGGGAGAGGAAGGACTCTCCCTTCTACTTGGGTTTGTGGACCTCAGCTCCTCTTCTTCACCAATCAATGGAGAGAGGTGGGAAGAAACAGAATTCTCAGAGGAGAATTTGAAGTGGGAGCAGCTAGTGATGCAGTATGAGAGTTTTCCATTCATAGGGGGTGCAGCACCAAGGCTAGCACCTTACTGTGGAGGAATTGTTCAACCTGCACCATTTCATCTGCCTCCTTCCTTTACGAGATTCCCTTGCAGGTTGCTCTAACCATCTCCAATTCTCCTGCCTTTCATCCCAAAGAAAGAGACCCAGCCCTGCCTTCCTTTGCCATCGAATCAGGGTAAACAGAATGGGTCTATCAGATGCCCCTCTCTTCCTGGCTCATCAGTGCGGGAAGGGTGGGTGGGGGCATGACAATTTCAGTTGGATGTGTGGAAATAGTTTTCATTTCCTCTCTAAGCTGTTGTGTGGTGTCACTGTGGTTGTACGCAGCTGCTGCAATTCTACCTGTCAGCTGCATTTCAAGGGCAGGGGAAGTAAGTTATGTGCAACTTGTTAAATGAGCTTTTGAATAAAAGATGCTTTAAAAACTGATAATGTTATAGGCTATGTAAATTCAGCAGCCACAGAATGAGTTGCGGTCCTTGCTATTTGCATCCACCTGCAACGGAAAGCCCTCCTCCAGGGATAGCAATCTTTGCTAATAACAGAAACCGTGTCGCTGTCAATGCTCTGCCTGATTCTTACTCCCAGCAGGAAGGTGGGCACGGGGGCTGTACCTGTTTCAGTAACTGTGTTGCAGGTGTCAGGGGATGGTTTGGTCTCTTACTAAAACTCAGTGGGGGGTGCTTTGGTTGGCTAGTTCCCAGTACCAAAAGAAAGGGGAAGGGTTGATAGAGAAGGATCCTGAGATTGAGTCCTCAGGCGCAGGAGAGGCCAATGTTCTGGGTCAGCCTGATGGACAGGCAGGTTACTAAAGGAGTCAGGAGGCCTGTGGCCCCATCTTCTATGTGAGGTGGAATTGCCTGGGACAGAGCTAAGTCGCAAGGCCTGACCTGCACTGGGGAGCAGTGCCACCGTGGCTAGGGAAATAGCCCAGGAAGTAGATCTGTGCTGGGAGCACAGCCATAGCAACACAAGGCAGAGAAACAGACCAGGGAGCAGGTCAGCAACAGGAGCGCAGCCATAGAAGAAACCACGAGAGCAGACTTGGGCAGAGAACTACTGCAGTAACCAGAGCCAGAGGGGTCAGAGAAGCAGCCCAGGGAGCGGGTGGCAGAGCAGGAGAGGCAGAGCGGAGGTGGAGCTATGTGGTGAGCAGCTGTAGAAAGCAAGGGGAGGACTTTGGGCAGAGGGAAGGCCTGGGAAAAGCTCTGACTGCGCACTTACCACTCGCAGGGTGATGACAGGGTGCATGTGTGGCAGTCTGAAGGCAAGACGGTGTTACCTAGAGAACCATTTAGATGCCAGTGAGGAAAAGGCTCTATCTATCTAGGCTTGTACCCTACTGTACACTCCCAGCTTGGTGTCCAGTGTAGATCCATTTTCCTGTGGAAGCATCATAGCTTCCACTCCCAACTGCTGCTAAACACAGACCTTCTCATGTGTCTTTCCTAATGCTAACTTCATTGTCGTAACCCAGCACTCCTCACAACAGCTGCATGCATGAGGGAAATGCTGTAGGTGCTACTGTGCTAATGGAAAAGTGAGGCACGGAAAAGCAAAGTGAGAAGTTTGTTCAAGAAGTCTCCAGTCAGTGCCCTAACCATAAGGTCATCCTTCTACCCCCACAACATCTGCCTCTATGCTTACTGCTAAACAGTTATCTGTACAAACGTAGTGGGGGTGAGATTGAGCAATTATTTTTCACTCCTCTTGCAGAAGCATGAAGAACACCCACCTGAAACCTGCTTGGCAGATGTGTTCAGAAGGCTGGGGAGCGGGGGGAACCGATCCTTGGTGCTTTCTCAGAACATGCAGGTGAGGCCACCGCACAAGAAATCAGAGGTGCAACAGCTCCTACCTAATGTTCAACTTCTGTTTTCAAAAACCACAGAGATGTTCTCTCCAGCAGCTGAGACCAGGCAAATGCAAAGCTTGTTGGGCTGGCTTGCTTAGGCAGCACCACTCGCCCTCTTCTTTGGCTGCTGGGCTGAGTGCTCCCTGCCCTGTTTCAATCTACTTTTAACTGCTGGCAGTGGTGGCCTTGTGTATATGAAGCCTGGTAGTCTGGACAGCACTTTAGTAACATATAGAATCTAGCAAGGGTCAAGTCACATTGACACAAATACGGTAGCAAAAGGAATGATTCTAGGTTCCTTCGTCAGTCATACCAAGGACAACACTGGAGTAGCCCTCATGCAGGGCACCTTTTGATAAAACATAATAATAAAAACTTGATCTGGGAAACCTGTGAGCTACTAGACTATGACTGGGTGGTACAAAGACAGGGTTATCAGTTTAATTATACAGTTGAATGGGACAAGGAGCTAAATCTACAGATATCATCAGTTCTGCCTATCTTGAAAGCCCTGTGTGTATGACTAGGCCTGTGTGTGCTGGTTTGTCTACATAGGCTTCTGTCCCCCTCATATTCCTCAGCTCAATTTCCTCATGTGCTCCATGACCTCTTTCCTGCCTGCATCCTCATGGCTTCTGGTGGGCAGTTGTCTGTCTTAGCATATCCAGAATGCCTCATCTAGGGCTGGAAGAACACTTTAGCTGGTTCTCTGGCAACAGAAACTCAGTTCAGCTCCAGCTTGTTGTTCTGGTTGCTTTATTTGGCATGTAACCACTCTTTGCCTGTGCTGCCCAGACTCACAGGCAGGGGGTGGAGGGTGAGACCCCTACTTCCAAGTCTCTCACTACTCATCTTTTCCAGTTGCTAGTGTCTACTGCTTACACGTCTGGACCACTCACTGCAGACTTTGTAAAGACAATTGCTTTGCAGCTTGTAGAAGGACCAATCTGATCAGTTCCAGGAGTTCCTGCCTACTTTATTTAATATAAACATACTGAGAAGAGTTACTTTAATTTTTGCTTTCCTAATTTACTAGAAATATATTCAAAGTGTTTAGTTGTTTCAATAATTGCTTGTTAAGCAGTTACGTGTTCAAGCTTGTCTTGTCTTAACTGAGGCCTGCTCATGGCAGCTAAGATAGCTCTAAATAGGATTCTGTCCTGGTGCATGTCCCCTGGCATCCCCCATGATTTCTACATTCCCTGCTGTCCCTCAGTGTGCGTCTCCCATCTCTGTTTGGGTCTCGTCTCAGTAACAGAGGTGCCTGTCTCCCTCACAGGGGTAGTTCACTCTCACATAGTTCTTCTTCTCCTCCCGAGGGAGCCCCGCTTTTGGTCAGGGGACTCTTCCTCTGTTTCTGTGATCACAGCTGGCAGGTAGAATGAGATCCTAAACTCTACTGCTGGGACATTCTAGTTCAACCACTGGTGAAATGATATCCTGAGCTGCAGCTGCATCTCCTTTTCCGTCCTACATGATTCACAACTAGTCCATCTTCCCTAGATGTGGTATAATGATGGAACACCTGAGAGACCAGTTCCAGAGTGCAGAGTCAAAGGCCGCTTCACATCAACCTTATGCCCCACTGAAAGAAACAGTTTCATCTTGGATTAAATCAGATGTGGAGCATAGGGACTGTTGCATGTCCTCTAAAGGTGCTGCAGATCATCAGAGGCCAGTGGGCTCTGTGCTTCTGGACCACACTCTATCGTAAGCTTTGTGCATCAACAGCGGAGACACTTGTTCCGCTCAGATGAGGCAGTTTGTACTGCTGACGCTAGATTTTGTACTGTGAGGAGGGCTAGTTCCTTCATGGGAAGCATCATGTGGCATCTACCACATGATGATTGTGCTCCTTGTTTAATGTATACAGTATTTCTGAGTGAAACGAATCATCGTGATGGCATTGGGGTTAATGATTTTTTTATAAATATGAAGATGCTATCTCTGTAGCTAGCTGTCCCTTGGATGGAGTTGGGGCAGGCTTAACAGCAATATTTTAGCAAGGGGATGCCACAAATTTTCCAGCTCTTAGGCCTTGATGAACACCAGGGGAATCTATATACTGCAGTATAAGAATGCTTGGACTATGGCTGTTCTTCCATTTAATGAGGAATGCTTCTTGTACCATGAGTGTTTGGTACGCTCGTGTGGGGGGCAAAGGAATGGAGTACAGCAGGGCAGGTGTAAGGTGAATTGGCAGAGATGTGGGGTGGAATCTGTTACTGGAGCAGCTCTGCTGCAGCTCTGCCCTAAGCTGCTTCAGCCAGAGATGACCCAGACCTGCCACTAGTGGGGGAAGAGGAAGAACGAGGGCAGCAGTTTCAGCACATGTTACTGAGCACATTCAGTACAAGCCAAACAGTAAAGCAAGGGGAAACACATGATGTGGCCTCTGGTTTCAGCAGGTCCATGGGATGGGGTGCCCAGGACTGGAATAGCAGGGCAGAGCAGTGTGGGTGAAATCTGCACATTTGTCTGGACCTTCAGTTGCTCCTTTCTATAGAATTACAGTCACTAATAGATTCTGAATGATTAAAAGCCAGTTTTATGGTACTACGTTGGTCTCACCTGCCTTTTTCCACCAGGTCCTGTGTATCTCCAGTGAGAATAAATTCCAGGCTGTGAGCTCAGTGCCTGGCCAGGTGTGAGAACTTTCCAGCAGCTTCAAGGTGGCATTTTCTGTAAATAGGGGTGTGTGAATTCAGTCCAGCTTCACAAACAAGGATAAGACAGAAACAAACAAGTCATAATCGCTGCTCAAATATAGAAGTTCAAGGTTCCCAGAGAAAGACACAAGAACAGCTGTCTTAGCCCCTGTGGCTTTCACTTCCCTTTTCCTCAGCTTCTATTCTTTGTCCAAGCCTTCTCAGTAATGAACTCGGTCCTGACCCCTGTGCTCAGGACTACACCTCACTCTGCATGCTCTACGGCTCCAGCCGTAAGGCAGGGCTGGTGCAATTAACCATGAGCTTGATTCTTCTAGGAGTTCTGGGATAGTTCTGTATTTATCCCCAGAACCTGAACAGGCTTAGGGCTATCAGACTGGTTTCACCACTTTGCACTACTCTGAAATGGCCAGGGCTCATGGGGGTCCCACAAGAGCGTAGAAATAGAAGTTATACACCCCCTCACAGGCCACCCTGCGTTGGATATGATGGCATTGGAGCACTGCTGCACATCAGCTCTTTTCAGCTGTTGGATGGCTTCTTGTGAGCTGTTTCTAGCCTGCAGTTTGAGCAGCCCTGAGTTTGGGGTTGGTTGACAGATAGGGAATTGTAGCCCACTCTAGCAAACCCTCCTCTCCTCAGTGGTGCCGAGGAGAGAAACACAAGAAGAGCTGGACTGGGTCAGACCAAGACCCATCTAGGTCAGTATCCTGTCTTTCTGCAGTGGCAAAAGCCAGGTGTTTCACAGGGAATGAGCAAAACAGCCAAACATCAAGTGATCTCTCCCCTGGCATCCATTCCCAGTTTCAGGCAAACAAAGGCAAGGGACCTCATCTCTGCCCCTCCTGGCTAATAGCCATGGATGGACATGTCCTCCAATAATAATTAATTATATTACTAAAGTCCTATGAACACATCTGTTGGATCAAATTCACACTAGAGCAGACCCTGACAGAGAACCTGGGCAGTGAAAAGTTTACTTGATTGAAACTGCAGTGGTGAAAAGTGGTCCTAGCCACCTCTCTGCAGCTAATAGGACACGAGTACTGTCCAAAACATGGACAACTTTGAGTGCGAAAGTGGTGTGGCTGGGACTGATGAAGGGCATTCTTCAGCAACCTCTTATGGAGAAAGTTAAAGCTCCCCCCCACCCCCCCCCCACTCAGACCACATCATGAACCCTAAGCAGGTCATGATGACAACAATGTCTTTGCCTCCTTTGGGGTGTAGAACTGTGTAATGGTGAGAGGAGCTGTAAGTTATTCCTCCCAGCACCTGCTTAGGTGATTGGGCTCCTTAAATGCATACCACTCCCAATGCTAATGCATTATTAGGATTGTCCAGTTGTGCCACATTGATTCTCCCACCATGAGCTACAGTAAATAAAAAGGGGACACGTCACAACTCTCACCGCAAGACTCCATGGCAGCAGCCAGCCTTGCAGCAAGAACTTGAATGAGGTGCTGGAGAAAGACGAGAGCCAGCTGCGAGGCGGGCAAGGCTGGTCAAGGAGAGAGAATCTCTCCTGAGTCCAGGGCAGAGCTGAGGGAGGCCCTCTGGGTATGTTTTTACACAGCCTGGCTGGGAGGTTCACTGCTGTGGGCTGTGTAGCCAGATCTTACGTTGTGACCTATGCTAGGAATGATTGAGCCTGCAGAACTTTAGAACTTAATAGCAAGGGAGAACTACAGGGTCTGTCTTTCTCCAGCAGCCTCAAGATGGATATTTTTTTAGAGACGTTACAATCAAGTTCTGTTTCTTCTTATCTATGAGACATTTTACGCACATCTGGATCAAGCCAAACAGTAGATCCAATTGGTCTAAGCTTTTATACGGCCATCCAGCCCTATAATATCCGAGTGCTTTCCACATTGATGCAGTAGCCATAGCAAATTCCCAGTGAATGTCCTAGAGTCTCTAGCTTCTCTTCTGTCCATGGAGAGGGGCTTTGAGATTTTTGTTTAATTTATAATATACTTTTATAGGCTTTTAAAGGTTGATTTCCATCAGAGTTTTTGTTTGGTGTGTGTGAGGGGTGGAGGGATTTTTAGATTGCAAGTCTCATTCTGGGTATTGGGGATGAAGCCTTTTCAAAGATGGCTTTGCAGCTTTTCCTGGATTTGCCTGATCTTCTCTTAGTCCATGTCTAAACTTCAGGCTTCTGTCAGGAGCCAGGAGGTCTCCTGACGGAAGTCTGCCACTTCAGGAGCATTCTGCTGACATCCCTTCTTCCTTCTGGAACAAGGAAGACAGGGATGTTTCAGCAGAGGGAGTTTTACTGACATTTGTCCCCATGTGGCTGGGCCAAATGTGAGGAAACCCTCTCCCGACAGAAATGGCAGCAGGAGATACGCAAATGTGTTGCACAATTTGCATATCTTCTTCTGACAGTTCTTGGCAATCTAGACATAGCCTTGAAGATTGTTCCATAGATGGCTCCCCTTGACAGAAAATGCTCTTTCTACAGCTCTTAGGTGTTTCATCCTCAGCTTTAAGATCTGCTTTGCCCTGGAGCAGTTCAGCTGCTGTGGTGGGTCCATAGACTGAAATTTTATCTCTGATGTAGCCAGGGTTTGATCGATTAATTGCTTTAAAGATTAGGACCAAGACCTTAAACTGGGATTGTAAACTGACTGGGAGCCAGCGGAGGGTCCTGAGCATAGGTCTGATGTGCTCATGGCAGCTTGAATCATGGACAAGGCTAGATTCTGAACCAAATGGTGCTTGCACATCATCTTCACAGTCAGATTCAGGTTCAGGGAATTACAGAATTATAGACAGGGTGTGACAAACACATGGATCACTATGGAGAGCTCCACATCCAGAAAGAAGGAATAAAGTACCCTACCCAGCTGGAGGAAAAAGCAGCGTTTTTGGAAGTTCATGCTACCTCATCACCCAGCCTCAGTGAGGAGTCAGACCAGAGCTGAAGGCGTCACACAATCAAGGAAGGTGCAGACAATGTCTTGGTAAGCTCACTGACGTGTCTCTTCTCCAGCCAGCGTCACTTCAGTTTTGCCTGGGTTGAGCTTGAGCCAGCTGTTCTTTGTCCTGAAAAAATATAATATGCTCATAACTCTGCTAGGTTTTTCTGCATTTATTAGGGTGACCAAGAATAAGGGGAGCCTGGAGTATGTGGTCTCCGAATCAGGGCAAAACCATGGCATCATGAATTTTCCAGTGCAGCCCATGTTGATATTCATCAATTGGCCTCCTATAGTCCAAGAGGACCTCTATAAACATAGAGTAAACCTCAAAGGGTAGGTATGGGTACTCATGCTCCTTGAGGAGGGCAAGCTATGGGCACATCAGTGGTTCTGGTGTATGCTGGAAACCCCATTCTCTCAAAGCCAGCAGTTACCAGAGCAATATCTTTGTATGCCCACCTTCTTGGGCTAAATCACACACCTAACTGCCTCAAAAACCTCCACAGTCACTTTACCCACAGTCAACCTCCCATAAGAACATAAGATCTATCCTGTCATCCACACCCAGTTTCTGTCAGTGAGAGATTTAGGGGTACATAGTGGCCAAGGGATGCCATCCCATGCACTAACAGCCATTATGAACAAATTGAATTCTTTACTGAACCCTGTTATAGGTCTGGCCTTCACAGATTGGAGGAAGTGGAGTTTGCAGGGATTTTATTTCCCCCTGTTATGTTGCACGTGTTTACTCCTGTCCCGTAGCAATGCCATATGTGTGCCTCAGTTTCCCACGGCACGGCATCAATGCATAACTGGAGATGGGAGTTTTGGGTGTGATGACTTCTTGCACATACTCAATAGCCTTCCATGCCCTTCACCACCTGAGCCTGTGGGGGAGCAAACGTTTTACATCAGACCCCCCTTTTCATCCCTGCAATTAGTTAGGCCCCCCACAGCCTACTAAACTCCAAACCAACAGAAATTTCAGTTATGTTCATATAAAAAAAAAAACCCTTTCTGTATGTATAAAAAAGTCTGTAGACTGTAAAAAGTTTATTAATCAGTATATAAATGCAAATATATGTGCATAACAGCCACATATTTCAAAAATTTTAGTGAGATGGAGAGTGCTTTATATATATAAAAACTCTTTATCTTGCTGTTTCACGAGCCCATCCCACCTACTCTCCAGCTTCAGAAAAAAATAAAAACCAAAAAGCCAACAGCTCCCTGCTGCTTAAAGAGCCTGTTCCCATCCCCCAACCTTCAGCCCTCCCAGGCAAACTTAAACAAATGAACAAAACAAAATATCAAAAGATCAACATCATTGTACTTTAAAAAAAAAAAAAAAACTCTCTCAGGAAGCAGAACAAAGGGACTGTCCCGGTAAAAGCTTACCCCCCACGCAGCTGCGCCTGCCGCATGTGCCTCCCAGTCTGCCCAGGCTGGGAGAACAGCAAAGATTTCAGTGCTCCCAGGGGACAGTGGACCCTTAGGGGGCAGGAGGGGCTGGTAGCATATGTCACCTAGTTCAGAGAGGCTGCGGGAAGGCTGCAGAGGACCCTGTGCAGGTAGGAGAGACCAGAACTGAAGCCAGCCCTCTGCGGATGGCGGATGGAGGCAGCGAAGAAGGCGCTGAGCTGACAGAGGCTGTGGGGAGGCAGTGGAGGTCCCCTGTGGGGTGGGGGGGTTTGATTGTGCTGCACCCCCCCCTTTTGAAATTTCATCCCCACCAAGGGGCAATCAGGTGACACCTAGCAATGAACTCCCTGGGTTGACTGTGCTTTGTGTGAAGCAGTACTTCCTTTTGTTTGTTCTAAATCTGCAGCCTATACTTAAATTGGATGACCCTGTTCTTGTTTTATGTGAAAGAGTAAATAACATCTCCTTATTCCCTTTTCAACACCGAACTGATGGGCAACAGACCTGCAGCTGTCTGGAATAGACAGTTTCCAGAAAGCTATAGCAATGTGCTTCTGGTCCAGTACAGCCACCCTCATGTATGTCTTCACCCTGAAGTGTCAGGACAAGCTGCTCACAGATCCCACCAATCTGTGTTTGTGGTCTTGCTGCAGAAGTACTCATCTATGTAGACAGCATCAGTGGCTGTCGAGCCACAGCAGCAGCCAGTACAAGTGCACTATGTCTGTGTCTTCTTTCTCCTCCTTCTCCATCATTAGCTCTGCCAGGTGCTTTCAGTGAGTCAGAAAATGCCACTGACATGGCCACCAGCGTATCACTGTAGCTCTGCCCATTTCCTAAAACAGGAACCAAAAGCACAAATGAGAAAAGTTCTTCAAACAGCACCTCTTCCATTTGCTGCCTCTGGTAGCTGGGAGTGCAGACTAGAATGATGGCTTGGCACATGGTTTTGGCAGCTGTCCAAACTTCCTGTAATATGTGAGATGGACAGTCAATTTTTCCCAGTTTGCAGCAAGAACAGAGGGCTAGAGGGCACTAGGAAGTCTTTGATATGATCGGTAGAAATTAGGTCTGTGGACTCCTGCGTGGACACTAGAACCCTAGGCACGGGCTAGAAGATTCTTAACTTAGAACTGATAATCAGTGTAGACGGTCAAGCCCTGGGTTCTCTAACCCAGGGTCTGCTGACTCATCTTCCACTAACCCTTTGTTTACACTGCAGTGCAGAAATACCCGTAGAGACTGAGGATCCTGCCCCCATGGGTCTTCCAGGCTCCGTCAGCCACACTGGGCCACACTCAGCAGGGCACACTAAGCAGATGCCCACTTCCTTTTTTAAATATTTTAGTATAAATAAATTAGGATTTTATGGCTCTTTTTCTCGTGAATCAGTGTGTCTGATCAAAGTTAAACATCAAGCCCAAGCTGCAGACTGCATCAACCATCCAGCAACTAAGTGACTGTTATAAATTACTGTATGTACCACCAATTGTACCACCACATTGGAACTGACTACATTTAGAGGAACTGACTGTACACACCATACCATAAACACACTACAAATCAGACAGTATCTCTGCTCCAGAACTTACTTTCTGCACAGTGACTATACGAAGTCTATAATAACAGTACATAATGTTCTGTAATGGAGTATGCACTAGGACTGCTATACTCAATGCCCCACAGAGCTGTACACGGAATACTACAACTGACTGCTTCTGCCAAAACTGACTGTACATAACGTGTTAGTCTGTACTCCAACAAAAGTGGTACATTTCTGCTGTTTTGTTTTGTTGTAAGTAACATAGTGTAACTTGCTCTGTCCTCACAGGCTCCTCCCAAATGTAGCATCACCTGTAACTTTTACCAATACACAACTGACAACCTTCTCCAGATCCCTAAAGAAGACTGAATATCTTTTATGTAATAATCTAATCACACCAGTTTGTCACGCCATGCTGAGGAAATGCAAATGGCAATGCTGTTTTCTGTTTCTTGCCCTTCAGTAGATGTTGAGGGAGAGGGAGGTGGTAAAATCACAGATCATGTTCCTCCATTACAGTGGAGAGCTCTACAGTTGTGATCAAGCATCTGAGAAGGGACTGAGGATCTCCACTTGTGAGGTTCATCCACTGCTTAGATGTTATGGTGAACGTGGCTGTGGGAAAACCTCAGCTAGCTAGAGCCAGCTCTGGTGTCCCTGTGGAGCGTATCTGCCACAGCAGGTCAGTCCCAGAATCAGAACATTTCTGAGGTATTCATAGTCCAATCTCATTAAAGGCTGTAAAGATCAGTGTCTAGACTGGTGGTTTTGATCCTACAAGGCATTTGCTGCCATGTCAATGAAGAGCAATTATACATAATTCCTGTCTCAGCAAGGGCTTGGTAGGATTCATTCAGAAAATCAGGGCAATGTCTTGAAGAATTTAAGTGCTATGGAAGAGACAAGTAATATTTGGCATTTTTCTTTGCTGATTTATATTTCCAAGGGAAGAAGATCCTTGTTATAATAAAACAGAATTTTTAACACTGTTTAGCTGCTGTGAATGGTGTATTCTGTAAGCATATGGCCTTTTATAATCTCTGAGCCCTCGCATGCAGCAGGACTGCTCTTCAATGAGTGATGTAGTGTCCGTATGCAGGAATCCAGAAGCTGCCTCTCTGGGGCAATGCTGTCAGCTTCCTGGGGCTAGTGGTAATGACGTGCTACAGTACTTTAGCTGAGTCACCGTCTCTAAGAGCTTCATAATACAGAATGCCTGCGATTCAAAGACCAAGGCAGCACACCACTCAGTTGGAGACACAACTGTGAGACTAGACTAAATATTAGCTGTTTTCAAGGTTGTTGTTATTAAGCCCTGGAGGGAAAGATCCCAAAGTGACCCTGAGGGGCCAGCATGCTGAGCTCTCATTCAGGAGAGCTCTTTTCCCTTAACATCAACAATACTAGGGGGAATAGTAACAGAGAGGGAGCCGTGTCAGTCTGTACTCCAACAAAACAAACCAGCAGAAATATAGCACTTTGAAGACTAACAAAATGACTTATTTGGTGATGAGCTTTCATGGGACAGACCCACTTCATCAGATCAATCTGATTTCCAATACAAACTGACATTTGTAAGTACCGTGGACCCAAAAAAATTTTGCAATAAAAACTGACAAGTCAAGTACATAGGACTGAAGTGGTGGGGGGGTAGGGATGTTAAGTGCCTTTTCTGAGATAGGAAGGGAAGCAGTCCTTGTAATGTGTGAGGTAATTGGTACCTCTGTTCATACCACGTGTTAATGTGTCAAATTTGAATATAAATTCCAATTCAGAAATTTCTCTCTGTAATCTGTTTTTAAATTCTCTTTTTCTAGGACACACATTCTCAGGTCCTTAACAGAATGGCCCACTCCACTAAAGTGTTTACTGACTGGCTTATGTGTATTGAGATTCCTGATGTCTGCTCTGTGTCCACTTATTCTTTGGCGGAAGTTTTTCCCAGTCTGTCCAATGTACATAGTGGCAGGGCATTGTTGGCACATAATGGCATATATAATGTTGCTTGAAGTGCATGAGAATGTGCCTTTGATCTTTTAACTAACCTGGTTAGGTCCAGTGATGGTATTCCCAGAGAAAATATGTGGACAAACTTGGCAGCAGGGTTTGTTGCAAGGAAAAGTTCCAGGATTATTATTGCTGGGGTGTAGCCTGTGATTGCTAATGAGAATCTTCCTTAGGTTAGGAGGTTGTCTACAGGAGAGGACAGGCCTGTCACCTAGGGCCTTCTGGAGTGTAGCATCATGCACCAGAATAGGTTTTAGGTTTCTAATGATGCCTTGCAGGGGTTTGAGTTGAGGGCTAAAAGTGTTCTGTTATTGATCTTCTGTGGCCTATCTTGAAGTGGCTGGTTTCTAGGTATTCACCTGGCCTTGTCAATCTGTTTTTTTTTTCTTTAACTTCTCCTGGTGGGTAATTAAGATTATAAATGCTTGGCAGAGGTCTTGAAGTTTTCAGTCTCTGTCCAGGAGGATCAGAGAAGATGCGATTGTATCAAAGGGCTTGACTATAAACGATGGATCATGTGGTGTGTGCTGGATGGAAGCCAGAGGCATTTAGGTAAGTGTAGCAGTCAGTGGGTTTCCAGCAGAGAGTGGTGTTGATGTGGGCATCAGTGATTTGTACTGTGGTATCCAGGAAATTTATTTCTTGTGTGGAATAGTCAAGGCTGAGATTGATGATAGGATGCAGGTTGTTAAAATTTCTGTGGAATTCTTCCAGAGTCTCTCTACTATGGGTCCAAATGATAGAGATGTCATCGATGTAATGTAAGTAAAGGAGGGGCAACAGGGGACAGGAGCTAAGGAATCATTGTTCTAAGTCAGCCATAAAACTGTTAGCATACTGTGGGGTCATGCGAGTGCCCATAGCAGTGCCGCTAATCTGGAGGTATAAATTGTCCCCAGACTGGAAATAATTGTGGGTGAGAACAAAGTTACATATGTCAGCCACTAGATTTGCTGTGGTAACATCAGGGATCATGCTCCTGACAGCTTGTAGTCCATCTTCATGTAGAATACTGGTGTAGAGAGCCTCTATATCCATATTGACAAGGATGGAATTGTCAGGAAGGTTTCCATGTTTTGTAATTTCTTGAGGAAGTCACGAAGGGTCCTGTGGCACCTTATAGACTAACAGAAAAGTTCTGAGCATGAGCTTTCATGAGCACACACTCACTTCATCAGATGCTTAGTGAGTCTGTGCTCACGAAAGCTCATGCTCGAAACTTTTCTGTTAGTCTATAAGGTGCCACAGGACCCTTCGTTGCTGTTACAGATCCAGACTAACATGGCTACCCCTCCAATACTTGAGGAAGTCAGTGGTATCTCGGAGATAGATAGGAGTGCTGGTGGTGTAGGGTTTGAGGAGGGAGTCTACACAGCTGAACAGTCTGGTAGCAAGAATGCCAATACCTGAAATGACAGGGCATCCTGGGTTTCCAGGTTTATGGATTTTAGGCAGTAAATAGAATAATCCAGGTTGGGGCTCAGATGGTGTGTCTGAGTGAATTTGGTCTTGAGCAGAGGCAGCGAGTTCTTTAAGCAGGTGGTGCAGTTTCTTTTGGAATTGTAAAGTGGGATCAGAGGAGAGAGGTCTGTAAAATGTTGGAGCATTGTCTGGCTGCCTCCTGTTCATAATCTGACTTATTCATGATGATGATAGCATCCCCTTTGTCAGCCGACTTGATTATAATGTCCGCGTTATTTCTGAGATTCTGGATACCATAGCCTTTAGCACAGTTGAGACTGTATTTCATTTGGTGGTGTTTGCACATAATTTCAGTCTGAGCACAGTTGTGGAAACATTGTATATAGAAATCTAGACTGTCACTACAACCATCGGGGGAGTCCACATAGAGTAGTTCTTTTGGTGTTGGTGGGAGGGATCTAGCGAGTCAGACTGATGGTTATTGGTGTGTTGGAAGTATTCTCTTAGATGGAGACGATGAAAGAAGGCCTCGAGATTAACACAAAATTGAATTAGGTTTGTGGAAGCAGTAGGGCAAAAAGACACTGGGATAAAATACTAGGGGGACTGGACTCGATGACCTCTCGAGGTCCCTTCCAGTTCTAGACCAACAGGGCCACTATAATTTCTCTGGCAGCAGTAACGAGGCAAAGCATCCAGCTGTGTAAAACTTGCTGTTCTCATAGCCTGCTGGCTTCCTCCTGAAAGATGGAGGGGATGCAAGCAGAGAGAATTTTCACATTTTCCTGTGTGATCCCGTACCCAGTAACAAAGGCAGGACTAAATAAAAAACACAATGAACCTCAGGGTTTGTGCTGTGAGTTGAAACTCACTTAAATTTAAAAAATAAATTCAGCTTTTTTTTTTGGTCCCTTGCCCAGGGGATGTGGCAGAATGCAGCCATTTTAACACACACTGCTTCCAGGACACTTTCTTAATATCAAAATGAACACGCGGAAACTTGAAAGAATTTGTTCCCTCACACTGGCCCACACTGCCCTGCAAGTCCTGCTGAAAGCTGAAGAGTGTCAGTTTACAAGCCTGAGCTTGAAGGAATGAAGGAGTGCATAAGTCACTAACTGTCTATGCTGATGGCCATTTTATTCAGCATTGCAACTGATGGTGAAAAGTATTTAAAAAAGGCGACAGGCAAAACATCAAAAACAATTTGTGGGCAAGAAGTTGAGATGAAACCCAAAAAGCATGTAATTAGATTTGTCTGGGACTCAAGTTTTTAATGTCGGAAGAGCTCAACAACAGCAGCAAGCAACACAGGGGAATGAGAAAGCAATTTTGAGGTGTCAGACAGAAACTGGGTACTATGAAATAGGGATTTATATTAATAAAGGGTCAGTAATCGGCTTTGGACACATTTTATCTTTCACGCCTGTCAGGAGTATGAAAAATTTCCTTCACTTTAATCGATCGGTCTTTCAGCCTTCCTGTAGATTGTGCCAATCGCAATGCATATTCCATTCTTCTCCTATCCTGGCTTTCCTTTTCCAAATGCAGCCGTGTCTTTTCATGATTAAATCTTGCCATCTCAGTGGAAGTTGGCCTAGTGGTCATTTCAGTTTGTGTGGGTACCACTTGGCTGTAGCTGCAGTTCATCAATTGTCAGTGAACCTCTCTATATGTCCAGCCGGTCACATTTCACTATTCCTGCTCTTGGCAATGCTGTCCTGCATTCCACTCTGCTGCCTGATCTCAGTCACAGATTGAAATTCCCAGAATTTTTTTCATCCCCACTCTGACAGACAATTGCTATTCCTCTGTCTTCGTCAGTGTCCATGTGGTGGTGTCATACAACGTTGCTGGCAGTAATGTGGACTTGAAAAGGCTGCTGCATGTCACCTTGTTGGTTTTTTTTGTTGGAGGACATCTTTAATAATTGACTGCAGACCAACCTACTTTTTTTCTTTGTGAGAGTTCACCTTCCTGACCACGGTCCAAACATATTGCTCAACTTCTTTTATTTGTCCTCTCTTGACCATCATCTGGGCTTCTGGCAAGGTATTGGACCACATAAATTTTATTTTGGAGCAGTTAATTTTCAGTCTGACTTGGCTTTTTGTATTGAGTTCTCCCAACATTGCTGTAGCTGCATAGTATTTTTGGCAATCAACAGATTGTCCATGGATCTGAGCTGATATAGCTACTCTCCGATGATGCTGATTCCACCCTTTTAATTCATCCACCTCATTAACATTTTGAGGCAGTCTGTTAAGAGCTTCAGTGAAACCATGTCCTTATTTCACATCTCAACTGGGATGTGAAAGGAAGCATCAAATACCTTTGTAGTGCAGTCAGAATTTGCTTTACTAGCCTGATATAGTTTGCATTGATGCCCTGCTTTGTAAGAGCTTCCAACACTGCATTCATCTCTATGCCCTTGAACGCTTTTTCATAAACAACAAACGCAATACATAAAGGGAATTTGCTTTCCCTTGAGCGTTCCAACAGCTGGTTTATAGTGAAAATATGGTCCATTGTGCTGAAATTCCTTTGAAAGCCTGCCTGCTCCCTTGGCTGCTGCTCATCCAAACTCTGAGAGTCGGTTTGTTATTATTCTGGTGAATAGGTTATAGACATGTAAGAGCAGACCTATTGAATGGCAGTTCTTTGTCGGTATGATCATCCTTCTTGTATAGCAGAATGATACTGGACTCCTTCCAGCTAGATGGTATTGTCTGCATTTCCCAGTAATGGTTAAATCTGTGAACAAAGGTTTCCCAGAGGTCTTGGCCTGCAGCTTTTATAATTTTGATTGTCCCTTGTTATCTGGGGCTTCTTCTTCATTTGGTGAATTGCATGTTGTCCTCAGCTGACATGAACAAGGAGTACATGCACATTGGTCTGGTGCAGTGTGGGTATTGGGACATTTGAGGTGCAAACAGTTCGGTGTAGAAATCTTTGTAGATTGCGTCCATCCCTCTTCTTTCAATTATTGATCTTCCATCCCAATTCTTCACTGCAGGGACAAAACTGGTCAGGATAAATCAGAGATTAAAGAAATAGACTACAATGGCACTGGGAACACCTACAGGACAAAGTGGCCAGAGAGTGTGATGCTACACTTGCTGTGTTTTGTGAAGTGGTTTGAGAGCTGTAGATGGGCACTGCTATGTAAGAGCTGAGAATTAATTTTATCACTCTTCATTGTGTCAGCTGGAAGGCAAGTTTTCACAGTATCCTGAGACAAGTGATGTGTCTTTTCTGCAATCAAATTTGTATGGCAACTGATCCGACCTCTCAAGGACCAGGAGAAATACAAATAAGCCAAACATGTTTTATTCTCTCTCTACTTTACCTTACAATAAATAAGTTGTTTTCAAATAAAAGCTAGATGGAATGAAGAGACCATTTCTGACGTGAGCATTACTTAACATGTTTTCTGAGATGGAGTGATCAGAACTGAACACTGTATTATTCTGTATTACTTTCCATCCCATTCTTTATGCAACCTGATATTAGTTAATTTTGTGATCACTGCTATACCTGCAGTGGAGGACTTCACTGAGTTATCTCTGGTGATGCCCACCTTTTCTTCTTGGTACATTTACATAAGAACTCATGCCAGATTGTGAAGATTGGACATACAAAAGATACTTAATTAAAAGCACTAAATTTGGGAATAAAAAATGTCAGTCACAGGGCTTTTTTTATGTACCCTGAAGTTAGAGATTTATTTGCAAAAATTTGCTAAGTAAAGGCAAGGCAACAGTCCTGTTGAATACATGAAATATTATAGAATACATGACGCAGCTTTATTCTGCTTTATATTTTCTTAATCAGTATTTCTAAGCTGATTCTATATTTAAAATATACCTTTAAGACTTCCTAAAGTAATAATTCCAGATTACTAAATATTTAATCCACCAAAACAAAGACATTATTTTAAATAATCAGAGCAGTTTAGCGTGTTCATAACAAAGTTCATTGCTTTTAGAAAAAGGGGCCACTTGTTTATTTTATGATTTCCATAACACTAACATGTTTATGAAATTCTTCATGTGTTTATGTTAAAGTATGTTTTCAAAGATATTTGGAACAAGAAAGTATTTCATATCTTACTAAGGTACTAATTTTGGTGAAAGGTTCTCTTAAAACTAATACATCAAATAATCAGAAGAAAAGAAAGGGAAAGTCACATGTCCAGAAAGGGATGTCGTCCATTTAAGGGCTTGCTTCAACAGGGAGAACAGAGATGGGGGGGAAGATTTTTGGAAGCAAGTTTTTGTACTACAGTAATGAAAATGTATATTTTAGATAAGGTATGTTAAGTCAGTAGATAAGGATGGAATTCTTGAAGAATTTATTTAAAAAACTATATGTCTGAAGAGCCAAGCATTGAAGGCTAAAGCTGAATACTCAGATTGTGCACCTAGAAATCTAAGCAAGGATTTTTAGATATGTGATGAAATATGATGTCATGTCTTATATTAAATACATGAAATAGTTAAAGCAAATTTTAAATTATTACAGTAATACACACCTATTTTTGTAAATTCAGACACTGACATTATATACATCTGGGTTGGCACATGCCTGTTAAATGGCTTCGTTCCTCTTTATGACTCTTTCATGGATGCAATGTTATGTTAGTACATCTGGCAAGCTGGAAGCCTTTTCACTTTTATGTTAATAGATTTACTCTGGGGAAAGACTCAAAAGGTAGCAACAGCCTGCTGTGGGAGTCCACAGGGACTGTCAGAATATAGATAGGGATAGGAAGAGGGGAGAGGCCGAGCATTAAGACCCAGGGAAGGCATTGCTTTTCCTTGCTTCTTAAGTTTGCTGTCCAGACCCACCCTCATAATTTTTAGCTCAGTAATCAGAGGATGTTGTAGATGCAGGTTCAATTTTCCCCTTAGCCCGATGTGGTAAAGGCATTTGAACCTAGGTCTTCCCCAGTGCTGTAACTACTGGGCTATGGGATATGCTGGGGTAAGTCTCTCATTCTCCTCTGTTGAAGCTGCTTCATTGTGTACGCATAATTAAATATGCATTGGAGCAGGAGGACTGACACCCATCTCTCCACATCCCAGCTGAATCACCTAACCACTGGGATAAAGAGTCCCTCTCTCTTTCTCACTGGGCCAAGGCAGTTTTAAGCATGTAGGTATTTCATACAAAATGGAACAGTTTTATTATGTATAATCAATGGTGTAATCTAGTCACTGGTTTCCTGTTAAGGAAATGTGCTTTTCCTAAGTGACACTCAAATGTAGATCACACTATCCTTGAAATTTCAGAATGACCAAGTCTCATCATTTGCAGTCCCCTTGATGTGCAGACTGGAATACATTTTCAATGCCTTTGGTCTGCTGCCTGTGACAGCTCTCTCAGTAAGTTTCACAAAAAAAGGGAAAAAAAAAAAGTGCTACAGACAGCTGCCTCCTGCAACTTTCCACCCATCTCCTTTATAGACTCAGGGAATCAAGTGGCTTCATTTGGCCCATTTTTGACAAAATTTTGTTTATTTGACACTATGTACTATGGATCTGATGCACTGTGTGCTGGTAAGATCTGACCATTAGGTACTGATGTAGCCATCTGATGTTGGTCAGTGTTGTTTGTTTGGCTTTGAGTTTTCACAATATATTTGAGTAAAGGAAAAGAGCTAAAGAAAACAACATTAAAGAGTTGTAAGAAAACAAGTGGTTAATGCATCCAGCAGTGAACACTATGGAGAATCCCTCCAGGGTAAATGTCTCAGGAGAACACCTACATTTCCATGTATCTTTCAGATTTCATAGGTCTTCACCTCTGGGGACTCTTTACTGGTATCACCATCTCACTCCAGGTATCAGTTATTGTATAGGTACTGCTTTGGTCCCACAGGCCTGTAGGATGGGTACATTTCTTCCAGATAAAACATAACCAGCATGAAGCCAAGAAAGAGGAACAAATGATTGCACATGGTATTCCAGGGTACTGCAGTAGGGGATGTGTCAAAACAGGTCCAGATAAACACTGGTCAGTGTTGCAAAAGTTAGGTCAGTAACCATAGACTCCAAGGTACATGAATTATGTCAAACCATAGTATTCCCAGCGTTAAAGTTCTGTAGCTGTTAAGCGTGTACAAGCTGCTGTGATGTTAAAGGAACAGAGTTTTTAACAAGATTCCAAATGTTATAGGAAGCAGTCAGAATAAAACGTGCTCTTAGTTATAGACTTGAATTAGAATAAAATTGGGCATTAATTGGATGTAGAAGATGCCATTTGAACATCAATGAGCTAAGCAACATGGCAAAGACTAAAATCCACCCCCTGTGCTGTCAGACTGGGTCCCTTATTTTCTCAAACTCAGTGAAATCCAACAGACTATCAATAACCACCAGCACTTCAACAGATTCACAGCTTCCCAGGCCGGAAGGTGTGATCACCTAGTCTGACTTCCAGTAGCACACAAGCCATAGAACCTCCAAATAATTCCTAGAGCACATATTTGAATTATGCTTCTGCAGCCCTTTCAGCCTGTAAGATCCAGTCACATCCTACAAACTATACAGAAACTGAAACTTCATCCACTGCCAAAATGCAGCCACCTGAGATTTAATCTACCAAGGTCACATTATGGCCCCAAATTTTATGACTGCACAGGGGCAAAGCTGGATGACTAGGATTCCCCTCCTTCTCCCTCCCCTCACACTACGTCTGAGCCACCTCGAACATGGGATCCACATGTGTAAATGTGTGCTGCCTACCTGCTACTCTCCCATTCAAACAGGTCAGCAGGAAAAGGGCAGAGCGCTGGTTCCATGCACTATTGGCACAGCTGAGCTGCTCAGTTACTATGAAAAGAGAGCAGCATCTTACTATCTCCCTGGAACAAGGGGCTGGAGGAGGAGGGTCAGAGAAGGAAGCAGGTAAGGAATTTGGGCCACTCTGAGCTATTGTTCCATCCCTTTGCTACTCTGGGTGTAGCCAGCTAAATGGTATTTCTCACATGCTGCGCACATTGGAAAGCTGCAGTTCAGATGCAAATGAATCTGGAGGGATTAATTTAATTCCACATCATACAGATGTTGCAAGATAAGCAGGATAACTGCATTATCCTGTACAAGACCCTCCTTTTATCCCTGTGAAAAAAGGAGACTAAAAACTCTCTCTTCTCTGGGGCACTTTGCTATCAGCACTCAGGCTGCCTCCCCCTGATGAGTAGTGAACACAGGCCCTAGACGCTGCCCCTACAGATAGGCTGCCTTGAGGCTCAGACCCCTCTGACCTGGCAGGGTGTGAGAAGAGGAAAGCCATCCTCATGAGATGGTGGTAGAAAGTCAGATAACACTTTCGTAACAGAAGCTGCAGAACTAAGGGGAGAATTAAGAAGTGGCTGCCAATAAGGACTACGGCATATAGGAATGGGGTAGTGTTAGTTTAAATAGTTTGTGAGCCCTCCACTGCACTCTGAGTCTACGTCTACAATGTGCGAAATTCAAATTTATTAATATTGATTTTGTAACGCTTGATTTTTATCAATTCGATTTTGACTATCCTCACCTCACGTGCTCCTCAGAAAGTTGACTTTTTGCTGCCATGCTCAATTGGCAAACGTTGACTGTTGCAGCAGTGTATTGTGGGAACCTATCCCACAGTTCCCTCAGCCCTATAGCATTTTGGGTAGGCTGGTATTTGGCATCATCTTCCTACATTGCATTGCCCTCGCTCCCCTCCCATGGTAAGCAAACATCCATTTTTCCACTTGGAAGGAAGGAAAATTAGAGCATCAACAACTGATGGCAAAATTAACAGAAATCTCTTTCTTCTGTAACTGAATTATCAGGGGATTTTATAAAAATCAGCAGGCGTGTAACTTCTTAACTGGCCATCCACTGACTGTCCCCTCCTTTGATTACATCTGATCCCTGAAAATAATACGGGGTCAATGAAAAATAGAAGGAAAGAGTGGCTAGTGCATTTTTGGAAAAAAGAGAGTTGCTGAAGGCAGGGTATTTGGCTTCCTAGTTCATTACGCCGCTTCTGTACACAGTCTGTATTCTCCACTGGTCCTCCACCCACTTTTCCCTACCCGAAGGGGTGCAAAGTTAGAAGAAAGAGGATAGAAAAGGCTAGGGGAAAAAGAGTTTTGTGTTCCCTCTTCACTACACAGAGATTGCCAACATGGGGGATGGGAGCAACACCCTGAAAATCTTAGCTGCTGGGGGCAGCTAGCCCCCCTAGGTCCTTGTTGAGGCAGGGGCTTGGGGTTTCAGTGTGGGGTGGGGGGTAGTTGAAGTAGTTCCCCTGGTGGCAGCAAGTCCTGAAAATCTTACCTGCCAGGGGAGGCTCCCCCCTCCCCGCCACTGGTGGCATAAGGGCCCCAAAAATATTTTTGGTGGGGGGGGCCAGTTGAAGTAGTCCCCCCATGCAGCATAAAGGCCCCAAAAATTTTAGGCCCCAAAATTCTTTCCTGCTCTTGAATCCGTAACTGTACGCAAGCCAGGACCTGGTGCTGCCTGGCAGCATGGTCAGCCCCAAACGGCAGGTGTGTCCTTTTATTGGGTTGGGGGCTAGCCATGTGATGTGGCAGGGCATGGGAAAAACCCTGACTGGGTGGGGCCTGTGGGGGACGAAAGGGGTTTCGTGCACAAATGTAAACCGCGAACAAGTTTCTCCACCTCTTATGCACGCACGACCCCCACAACAGCCTTGATGACATGTGGTGCGGTAGGGCAGTGGCTGGCACCAGGCAGCACAATAAAAAATACCAAGTGTAGAGACAGAGCCATGAACTCCCTTCTGGGGCTATTTGTAACGGGTAGATGCGCTCACAGCGCTAATAGCAAAGACAGACATTTCTCAGGCTCTCATACAAACATGACCCCACAGCCAGAGCTTTCCTGGTCCCAATTTGAAATTCATGGTTGTCCTGTTACCTAATTCCTGGGCACATGGAGAGCAGTGGCCAGAGCGGAGCACGGAAGGGCACTGTGGGTTACACACAGGACACCTCTGGAGGCTAATAAATTCAATTTTAAGATGGGGGCGCTTCCACAGTGGCCTTTAATCAAACTTTTAAATTTGCACTTGACACTACATCCAGCAGGTTTCAAATCTATTATGATATCAATATTAGTGCTCCCTAAATCAAACCAATGGTATTTACAGTGAAGACAGTCATGTGGTAATATCAAGCTAACTGTCTTAAATTCGAATTTATCTTGCAGCGTAGATGTAGCCACAGCATTCTGTTGTAGAAGCCACCATAATCCAGCCCCAGCTGTAGTGTGTACCACAGCAAGGCCTTGAATAATGAGTATATACAGCAAGAACGGTTATTTGAATCCCATTGTGCTCAGGCATTCCTTATTCCTGTTTATTGTATAAACAGCAAAAAACACAAGTGCCTGGACAGTTAACTATAATGCATTCCTTCATCCTCTTGTTCTAATCAAAGACAGTAACCAACTAAAGACAAAAAACAGTCAAGTAGCACTTTAAAGACTAGCAAAATGGTTTATTAGCTACTTGACTGCTTTTTGTTTTGATAGTGTATAGACCAGCATGGCTTCCTCTCTGTTACTATTCAACTAAAGACAATTACAAATACTCAGTGGGATGACAGCTAATTTTTCTATCCCATAGGAGAATACACATGGCAGTGTAGAGGATTTGCACTGGAAAAATGTTGCAAGATTATTTCAAATAGTAGGAAGGAAGCCCTGGGATCTCTACCTTGCTCCAGTTGTGACTTCTCAAGAACTGAAGTTTATTGTCAGAGGAAGTTATTGCAACACCAGCTGGAGTTGTTTTTTCACAATTTTTTTGTGGTTATGATACAATTAAACTACTGGTGCCAGAGCTGTAATTCTTTTCTGTTTCAAAGACACACCAATGACTCCTTAAGCTTAGCATTCAGTCAAAGCCCATCTGTGTATTTGCAGCATGACACACTGCAGGAAGATGCCCTTCAATAGCAATGTATACAAGTGTATGGGAATTTACTTCCACGAGAATATCTCAAACCAGTGGAGAGACATGTAAGTGTCACTTGGATTTTCTGCCTTAACCAAATATAAAAATAGAAAGTTACAGGTGACATCAGTAGTTGAGTCCAAGTTAATTTACAAGAGGTATTTTTGAGTAACGAATGTCACTCCAAAGGATTATACATTTTATTGTGTGAATTTCTGCAACTGTGGACAAGGAGTGTAAAACTTAAAGCCTGATATCTCTGGGCGGGGCGGGGGGTGAGGGAAAGACAGGAGGTGCCAATATCTTCCTCAAAGCCAAACTCTGCTTCTAAAGACAATTACCATTTCTACGGAAGTAGCAGCAGGGGTTTGCACTGTGAGACCCTTCCAGTCTGAATACTGTTGACTTCAACTTGCAGCAGTTGGAACTAAATTATAAAGGCTTCTGCCATCCAATAGCTTCTCCCTGTGTGGATAAGCCTAGACCTCAATTACATCTCCTCTTTGATAGACCAAAGAAGTCCAGCCTAGTTTTTCACCAGATGGCAAGTTTCCAGAGCTCAAATAATTGTCACACAGTTCTCTCTGATATTTCCAATGTCTTTTTAAATGATTGCCTACCCGACATAAACATAGTATCCCCAAGGGCCTTCTTCCTCCTGTTCGATGTTCCTCTTTTTATAGATCGAAGGATCACATTAGTTCTTGGCATGTCACTATAATGAGAGGAAAAGTTCAGTTAGGTATCAACAATTACCTCAAGTCCTTATCAGAGTCAGTTTGTGCCCACAAGTATATATTTTTAGTTCCTGGGATTGAGACCTTGCCTTTGTCTGTATTAAAACGCATGGTTGATTGATGCCCAGTTTACCAAATGATCCAGGTTATTCTATACCAGGGACCTGTCCTTGGCATTATTTATGACTGAGCAGTTTGCACCATCTGCAAACTTTATTTGCATTGATTTTTATAATTTTCTTCTTATGCCACCAATTAAACAGAGCAGTGTTAAGAACACCTCCTTAGAGGATCCCAGTAGTAACACCCTCCCAATTAAAAAAGACTCACTCTTGACAACTATAATTTGAGATCTAGGAGTTATTCAGTTTTAATCAAGTCAATATGTGCTTTGTTTACTTTATATACTGCTGGCCTACATCTATACTAGAGAGTTCTGTTGACAAAACTCATGGAAATGCCTGCATACAAAATGCATTTTCTCACAGTCTGTCGACAAAACCTGGCACGCACACACACCCCCGTCCCCGACAGCATTTTGCCTTTCTGCGATGAGGAATATCAATTCTTCCAACAGATTCCTGTCAACAAAACAGCAGTGGAGATGCTCCAGGGGGACTTTTGTTAACAGAGAGGTCCTCCATGGCACAGGCCAGCTGGACCTAGGGGGGCACCTTTTCTGCAGCAATCAAGACTCTATGACCTCTGTCTTTGTCCGCCCTTAAAGGCATAGGGAGCTCAAGAAACCCCACAGCACCAAGCAGAGAGTGTGCTCGCAGCACAGGCTGCACACTGTCTGTAGAGATGGCGCACCGGCTACACCCAGAGCCAGTACAATGGCACAGGCGGCCACAGACCCACCCGTATCCGCAGGAGACACTCTTGAGGGGTTGCAATACCCACGCCAGGGCTGAAAAAAGGGCCCCCCCTTCTTGTACAGCCCTGAAATCAAGGACCTCCTGGTCCTGCAGGGAGAGGAGACAGTGCTTCTGGACCCCTCTGCCAAGCACCACAATGTGCTGGGGTATGTCCGCCTCACTGCAGCCTTGGTGGAGCGTGGCCACCCCGCCTGCACCCTGAAGTGGGTACAGGCGAAGGTAAAGGAGTTCCACCAGAGCTATGTGCAGGCCCACAATGCCCAGCAGAGGTCGGGGGCACGGACAGCCTCCTGCCGCTATTATGAGGAGCTAAACCAGCTCCTGGGGGGCAAAGATGGTGTGCCCAGCACTGTGGCCCTCAAAACTGGGGAGGAGGCCCCCCCCACTGCAGCAGCAGGAGCCGGAGCTAGAGCAGGCGGGAACTGCACTGGAGCCCCAGAACGAGCCAGACTCAGACCCAGAGTCAAGCCAGGGACCCTGGTAATCACCCTGCACTCTGGCCCCAGGAGCAGGGCGATGTCCAGGCAGTCACTGGACCCATTCAGAGAACCGTCTGGTGAGCACTCCATGGACATGCACCTCAGAACGGGCGTGGACTGAGCATGCCGTGAGCCTCGCCAGACTGGCCTAGGCAGGACAACATGCTGCAGGCCCAGCACGTGCAACTGTGTGCATGGCCATGTGTCCCACTGGGAGCTGGTGGTCAGACCCTCGGCATGGCCACTGGCCTGCTGCCAGTCCCACTGGGGGTGGGGTGGGTAGGTGGACGCCCCAGCATGGCTAGGCAGGGGCCGCCACATAGGCAACAGCCTGACCCCAGACACAACACTGAGGGGTGTATCCCCAACAGCAGGCACGCCCATGGGCAACAAGCAGCACCCTCTCCAGGGGGGAGCACCGCGGGCCACATATGGGTGGGGGGCATTGGCAGGGTTGGCCTGCACCTGGCTCACTCGCCACCTATACAGGGACCCCCTGTGCCTGGACACCTGTGGGTCGCCAGACTGTCAGGCAAGAGGGCAGGGGAGCAGAGTGGTTGTCCTGATCCTGTGTGGCAGGGCCCACCATGCAGGGCACACAGGCCAGTGCTCCTGGGACAACCCCAACCATGTCTTGGAGGGGGGCGGGAGCTTCTGCTCACGGTAAGTGGGGGATAGGGTATTGGGGGCTGTGATGCAGAAGAGACTCATCTCCCCCTTTCTCCTTACAGCTGTCTCGTCAGAGGGCTGGGCCAACCACCACCCCACACCGCTAAGGCCAGCCAGCCCTGTCACGGGACCGGCACTGGGCAGCCCTAGAGTACTACCCAAGAGACCTCCAACACTACTGGCAAAGGGCAGCCCCCACATCCATAGGGCCTACTGCGGGGCGGACAATGACACCCTGCATGCATACACAGCCGCCCTAGGCAACAGAACGAGCCGCTGCAGTGGCGGGTGTGGGGTGAGGAGTCATGGTGGGCGTCTGAGTGGGAAAGAGATGTGTGGGTGTGGTGGACTTGGTCCTGGGCCAAACTGATGGCCCCTCTGCCCTACCCTGCCAGTACTCCCCCAGGCAGTCCTCGACCTGGCGGGGTGAATCCTGGCTGTGGTCGCTCTCCTGCTGCCCCCTGTGCTCCAACCCCCGCCCACTGCTCGTCATGCCCACCCCGCATCCTCCAAGCCCCCCCTGCTATCCCTTCCCCGCCCCCGAGCCTGAGCTTGAGCCCAGACCACTGAACTCTGCCCATCTGTGTACCTCTCCATCCTCCCGGCCCCAAACCCACAGAAGGAGGGGATCCCACAGTTGGTGCTGCTCAGGCCCTGCTCCCCCGTGGGGTTCAGCCTCCCCCAACCATACACAGTTACCAGTTCATGGACATCGTAAATAGTTTTCTACACCAACATTTATTAGGAACACATTTTTTCCTATGCTAAAGAAAAAAAAAAGTTATTGGTTTAACGCCCCCAGGTCTCTTGTTATTGGGGGATGGATGGGTGGGGAGGAGGCATGATGGGAACAGGGTGGAGCTGTGGGACCAAGGATTCTGCAGGGGTGCCCTGGGGAGGGGCACTGGGGGCCAACGGCAAAGCTCTTCCGTAGGGCCTCTGAGATCCGCACCCCAACAAGAAGACCTCCTCCTTGCTCTCCATAATGTTGCGGAGGGCACAGCTTGGCCCCAAAAACTTGTGGGACATTTTGCTCCGTCACATCCAGGCTGGCTGGCAGACAACAGAAATGTGCCTTCAAACAGCCACAGGTGCACTTCACTCGGTTGTATGCCTAGTTGAGGTCTCTGTTGAAGAGATCCTTGCTGGGGTGCAGGCGGCTGGTGTACAGCCACGTGAGCCAGTGAAAAAGGGAGTAGGCTGTGTCCGTCACGATGCACAAGGGCATGGTCACGTCCCCGACCGCAAGCTCCTGGTGGGGGAGGCAGGTCCCCGCCTCCATCCTCTGGCACAGGCTGGAGTTGCAGAAGACCCACCCGTTGTAGGTCCAGCCTGACCACCCAATATACACGTTCAGGAACTGTCCCCAGTGGTCGACTAGGGCCCACATCACAATCGAGTGACATCGCTTACAGTTTACGTACTGAGCTGCATTGTGCTCCAGAGCGTGGATGGGGATGTGGGTCCCATCAACAGCCCGGAAGCCGCTGGGGAATCCCAGGGCAGTGAAGCCAGCCACAACTGCATCCACATCTCTGAGATGGACGACTCTCTGGAGCAGGGTGTCGTAGATGGCCATCACAACCTGCAAGAGGGAGACCGAATACATACGTGAAGGACCGAAGGAGGTAGACCTTGGGCAGATCCCTGGCCCCCATCTCCCTCCAGAGCCCTCGCACCCCATGAAGGTCAACCCCCTACACAGTGGGTCTTTGTGAGGGTGGGATGGCCTGGTCCCCCAGAATGGGGCTCCCCCTCAACTCCCATCCTATGCCCCAAGAGTCCCCCTGATGGGACCTACCGCCTTCCCCCTTGCAAGGACTGCAGACCAAGAGTGCCTTACCTGCATAAGGATGGCCCTGACGGTGGACCTGCCCAGCCTGAGTTGGTTCCCGATGGAATGGTAGCTGTCTGGGGTGGCAAGCTTACATATGGCGATGGCCATCCTCTTCTCCACAGGGATGGCGGGTCACTTGCAGGTATTCTCCCTGCAGAGGGCAGGGGTGAGCCAAGCACGTAGCTCCAGTAACTCTTCCTTCTGCATTCAGAAGTTCTGGATAAAATACTGGTCATCCCACTTGCCAGGATGATGTGGTCCCACCAGTCAGGCACACCAGCCTGATGATCTTGGAGGATGGGGTTTCATGGGGGGACACCCCTAGGGTGCTGGATCAGGCCCCCAATGGCAGAGTGGGGCATGGGCCGCAGGCTGCTAGAACAGGTGGGTGACAGCTGAGGTGATGATGGGCAGTAGCTCCTCTAGCTCTGCCTGGGTCCAGGCATGGCTGGGGGCTGTTCTGGCTCTGTGGATAGCTGCATGGCATGGGGTCTCCCTCAGGCCACATGTTCTGCCTGCATGGGCAAAGCTGTCCCTCACAGGGCTTGCAAAGCCTCCGGTGTGCATGGAACGGGTGTTTGGGAGGGGCCCTTTAAGGGCACGCCTGGCTGGGCATCCTGTAAACGCTCACCTGCCACGTCAGCCTGTCTATGGGCTTTTGGGGCCGGTCCTGTCGAGAGAGTGGCTGGGTCTGTATGGCCGCTCTCAGCCAACAGACCCAATTGCTTTTTCGATCTGCTTGTGCGGATGCGATCCATCAACATAGGTTTTGCCAGATCTCTTCCGACAAACTTCTGTCAACAGATCGCTCTAGTGTAGATGCAGGCCTGTTGTTTTAATGACAACGCTACTGGCATTGTTTTTACCATTAAATGAGAATGGTACTAAATCAACCAACTTAGATTTTTTCAACATAGCTTACCTTCTCAGTTTACCTTCTCAGCATACCTTCTCAGATTGCTAATCCGTCAGAGAACAATACGAAATTATATTAGATCTATTTTTCATTAAACCTTATTAAGTGGCATTAATTATATTCTTAGCCTTTAATTCTTTATTGATGAAGTCCTACATCAACTGTCCCATGGCTCTTCTCAGGATGCATATCAAGCTAACCAGCTTAGTTAGTTAAAAGATCCTATTTATTCTGTTTAAAATATTGATACATTTGCTTTCCCAACTCTCCAGTCCTTTAGAACTTTACCACTATTCCAACATTTATTGAATAAACAATCAACAGTTTGATTCACTTCTTAAAAAGTCTTGATGCAGATTATGCAGATCTGCTCCTTTAAAAATGTTCATCTTTTATAGGGCTGTTGAACACCTTTTGGAAAAGAAAGTATCCACCTGATGATATAGATGCCCTGTCCAGCTTGGTTCCAAATACGGAAAAGGAACATTTATTGAACACTTCTGTCTTGTTTGTAACATATCGACAATTTTGTCATCATCATCTAGTAACAGATCTATACCATTGCTAAGGTGAATTCTTTTCCCATCATTCATTAAAAATTTTCATTGTGTTGACTTTAACTCTATAGGCCAGAGCTGTTCATTCTCTTCACTTCTGATTTACCTTCCAGGGTTTCTAGTTGTATTTTTGTGTTGCTTCCATGTCCCTTCTTAAGCAATTTTTTAACTGAGACACTTTCTGACTAGTGAGTGTAGGGGTTAAGTAAAAAAATTTAAGTGCCACCTAATTTTCTTCAGTCTCCTGTGTTTAACTCTTCTCCCACTTTTCCTCATAGTTATTTTTAACTCTGGAAAGTGGTCCCTTTAAGGATTAAGTCCACACATTACTGGTTAGAACTATGTTCTGTAGTTTCTTGTCTTCCTCTGCCAAAGGAGTTTGCATTACACAACAAAATGGGCACTAGAAGCAGATTTTGACAGTGACGCAGGCAAGAGGCACTTAAGATCTGGACTATTAAATCCCACCCCCCCCCCTTTTTTTTTTTTTTTTTTTAAGTTTGAGGAGACCTCTGTCAATTAAAAGTAGAGAAGGAGAACACACACACACAAAGGGACTGGAGCATTCTGTTCTTGTCATACAGGCCAATTACTAAATGAGAGACATCCTTTGTCCCTGCTTTAACAGCCTGTAGTGGAGCAGTAGTCAGAACAGACACTGCATGTGTGTATGCACATTCACTTTTGAACGTGTTAAAGAGATTGTCATTAGTAGTCTCCAAAGCAGCACAACTCCCTTTCAAAGTGAATATGCCCTTCCAGCTGCGGAAGAATAATTCCTGCTTCCTGTATTCCTGCACCCCCTATAGGCCCTTGCCTCAAGTGAAGCACACACAGGTTTCAGGTTTGGATCACCCATTTCACTGAGGTAGCTGGGACTTGGTCTTACCAGCTTCTGATCATAACCTGGACCCAAAAGCAATGCTTCCTGTAGCAAACAACCTGAAGGACCATCTTCTATCTTCTCCTTCCTTCTACTCCCCAGGCAAATGAGCCCATCACCTTCCTAGCCTGTGTAGCAGTAAACCTACTTATTGCTGGTCTCACTTGGTCTCAGATTCTGTTATGTTGCTGCTGGAACAGTTTTCATCATCTCCCCACAGCTACCTTGAAATTGCCTTTCCTTCCTTGCTGAGCAAACTGCAGAAGTGAAGCAATCAGTCTGGCCTTCACTTTGAGGAAAGAACATCCATGCTTGGGAATCACACACAATTGCCCTAAGCTTACAGGAGTTTGATCTCTTCTCCCAAACCTCCCTTTGGCCATCAAGTGCCTTTCAAAATCAACCCCGTAAAAACCAATTACAGGTTGTCGTGCTGGAATTGGCAGAAGGACGCAGCAGGCACTGTAACTGCAGTTGTAGAACAGTGCAAGTGTGGATGCAGCAAAACTGCACCAGGACGAGCTTGGCTTACGTGGATATACTGCACTTTGTTGTTCATTGTTATGGCACAGATCCAGCAAAGTGTTAGAGTTGCATTGCATCCATTTGTTCGTAGCAGCTTTCCTGCACCTATCTTGAACCTCAGAATGCAGACAGACCAACTGTGCTACTTCTAACTCACTCGATGGCTGACTAACCACACAGCCCCATTCTTAAAGTAGTTTCACCTGCTTCAGCCTTTTCATCTACTGAGCTGGATCTGGAACCGTGAGTCTGCATTTGGTGTTCTTGGTGATCCTCATGGTCAGTGATGGGGTGGAGATTTGAGTTTTCTCTGAAATGGTGAGAGCACAGCAGCCCCGCGGCATGCGGGTGAGTGTAACTAACACAGCAGGACAGACAGATCCCATACACACCTGGTGGTTGGGGGAGTGAGCATCCATGCCAAATGACCAGTGATATTTTGCAGCAAACCGAGAACCTACGCTTGAAAACCACAACTGACCTCTCTATGGAAAAGAGAGGCTTATTCTTTTTTTCAGCGTTTAAGTGAAGTGTCTGAAGTCTGACAGGACAGCAAAACTGACAAACTTCCTGTTCTTACTGCAGCCTAATTAAAACCAGTCCTGGCCTGCTGGAATGAAGAATCTGGTTTTCAGAGGAAGCCCAGCTAAGAAAGGCTTCATAAGGGATCTGATTAGCATATTAAAAACACATGTTCACATGGCAATCAATTGTGTATTATCTGATACAATCCCCCTTCTCTCCTTTTTGTACACTGCGTTCTTCCAGCTGAGGCCCCCTCCCATAGCTATGGCTTCAGGGAATTAGGAATCTTGGCATTTTCAGCAGTGACACATGTTGTGAATGGTAATAGAGAGGAAGCTGTGCTAGTCTATACGCTATCAAAACAAAAAGCAGTCAAGTAGCACTTTAAAGACTAGCAAAATGGTTTATTAGGTGAGCTTTCGTGGGACAGACCCACTTCTTCAGACCAGAGCCCGACCAGAACAGACTCAATATTTAAGGCACAGAGAACCAAAAACAGTAAGCAAGGAGGACAAATCAGAAAAAGATAATCAAGGTGAGCAAATCAGAGAGTGGAGGGGTGGTGGGGAAGGTCAAGAATTAGATTGAGCCAAGTATGCAGACAAGCCCCTACAGTGACTCAGAAAGTTCCCATCACGATTTAAACCATGTGTTAATGTGCCAAATTTGAATATAAAAGCCAGCTCGGCTGCTTCTCTTTCCAAAACGGTGCAATAATTTCTTTTCAGTAACACACATACCTTTAGGTCATTGACAGAATGCCCCATTCCATTAAAATGTTGACTAACTGGTTTGTGGATCTGGAGTGTTTTGATGTCTGTTTGGTGCCCATTGACCCTTTGTCTAAGGGAGTTAGAAGTCTGTCCAATATACAAAGCATCTGGGCATTGTTGGCACATGATGGCATTTATGATGTTAGTAGAGGAGCATGAGAAAGTGCCCGTGATTCTGTGAGTAACCTGGTTAGGTCCAGTGATGGTATTTCCAGAGAAGATATGTGGACAAAGCTGGCAGCAGGCTTTGTTGCAGGGAAAGGTTCCAGGACTGGTATTCCTGGGGTATAGACTGTGGCTGTTAGTGAGGATCCTCATGAGGCTGGGAGGTTGTCTGTAGGAGAGAACAGGCATGTCACCCAGGGCCTTCTGGAGTGTGGCATCCTGATTAAGGATAGGTTGTAGGTCTTTAATAATTCATTGCAGTGGTCTGAGTTGGGGGCTGTAGGTGATGACCAGTGGTGTTCTGTTCTTGGCTTTTTTGGGCCAATCTTGGAGTAGCTGGTCTCTGGGTATTCATCTGGCCCTGTCGATTTGTTTGTGTACTTTTCCTGGTGGGTAATTCAGGTTTATGAATATTTGGTAAAGTTCTTGTAGTTTTTGGTCTCTGTCAGTTGGATCAGAGCAAATGCGATTGTACCTAAGAGCTTGACTGTAAACAATGGATCTAGTCACGTGCGCAGGATGGAAACTAGAAGGGTGTAGATAAGTATAGCGATCAGTAGGTTTTCGGTACAGTGTGGTACTGATCAGGCCATCCTTGATTAGTACTGTAGTGTCCAGGAAATGTATCTCTTGCATGTTGTAATAGAGGCATAAGTTGATGGCGGAGTGTAGATTGTTAAAGTCTCTGTGGAATTCCTCTAGAGCCTCTGTACCATGGGTCCAAATCATAAAGATGTCATCAATGTATCTGAAGTAGAGGAGTGGTAATAGGGGACGACAGCTGAGGAATCGTTGTTCCAGGTCAGCCATAAATATATTAGCATATTGTGGGGCTATGCGGGTGCCCACAGCAGTTCCACTAATCTGGAGGTATAATTTGTCCCCAAAACAGAAATGATTTTGTGTGAGAACAAAGTTACAGAGGTCAGACACCAGATTGGCTGTGGTGGCATGAGGGATGGTATTCCTGATTGCTTGTAATCTGTCTTTGTGTGGAATATTAGTGTACAGAGCCTCTACATCCAGTGTGGCAAGGATTCCCTGGATTTGTTTCCCTGCAACAAAGCCCGCTGCCAGCTTTGTCCACATATCTTCTCTGGAAATACCATCACTGGACCTAACCAGGTTACTCACAGAATCACGGGTATTTTCTCATGCTCTTCTACTAACATCATATATGCCATCATGTGCCAACAATGCCCAGATGCTTTGTATATTGGACAGACTTCTAACTCCCTTAGACAAAGGGTCAATGGGCACCAAACAGACATCAAAACACTCCAGATCCACAAACCAGTTCGTCAACATTTTAATGGAATGGGGCATTCTGTCAATGACCTAAACGTGTGTGTGTTACTGAAAAGGAATTATCGCACCTTTTTGGAAAGGGAAACCGCAGAGCTGGCTTTTATATTCAAATTCGGCACATTAACACATGGTTTAAATCGTGATGAGAACTTTCTGAGTCACTATGGGGCTTGTCTGCATACTTGGCTCAATCTAATTCTTGACCTTCCCCACCACCCCTCCACTCTCTGATTTGCTCACCTTGATTATCTTTTTCTGATTTGTCCTCCTTGCTTACTGTTTTTGGTTCTCTGTGCCTTAAATATTGAGTCTGTTCTGGTCTGGCTCTGGTCTGAGGAAGTGGGTCTGTCCCACGAAAGCTCACCTAATAAACCATTTTGCTAGTCTTTAAAGTGCTACTTGACTGCTTTTTGTTTTGATGTTGTGAATGGTTTATCATTTAAGGACTTTCACAGGAGTTTAACAGGTGAGTAGCTGAGTTCATCAGCAATCCACCTGGTGCTCACAGTAATCAGACTCTGAGGCTACATCTACACCACAGAGCTCCTTCGCAAGAAGCTTTTCTGGAAGTTCTCCTCCAAAAGAACTTTTGGAAAGAGTGGGTCCACACACAAAAAAAGAATCAAAAAAGCAATCTGCTCTTTCAAAGAGCGTCCACACAGCCCCCACTCTTTTGAAAGAACAGGCTAGAGATCAAAAAAAAAAAAAATGAGGTCCCATGACGACTGCTCTTGTGGGAAAAAGGGCCTATGGAGTGTTTTCTTTCAAAAGAGGGTGCTCTTCCTGAAACGGCAAAGAAAGAGCAATTTTGAAAGGAGCACCGCATTCTTTTGGTTTACTTTTGAAAGAACTCTTCTTGGGTGTAGATGCTCCATGGGATCTTTCAAAAAAATCTTTCCAAAGAACTTGCTAGTGTAGATGCAGCCTGACTAGTGGAGGGCCTGGAGCCCCAGGGAGTTTGCTACGATTTGCGGTGCATTGGACGTGATCTATGAGAAGAGGCTGAGGGACTTGGGCTTATTTAGTTTGCAGAAGAGAAGAGTGAGGGGTGATTTGATAGCAACCTTCAACTTCCTGAATGGGGGGTTCTAAAAAGGATGGAGAGAGGCTGTTTTCAGTAGTGATGGATGGCAGAATAAGGAGCAATGGTCTCAAGTTACAGAGGGAGAGGTGTAAGTTTTTCCTAATAGCCAACCATTTCACCAGAAGGGTAGCGAAGCATTGGGATGTGTTACTTAGAGAGGTGGTGGAATCTCAATCCCTAGAGGCTTTTACGTCCCAGCTTGACAAAGTCCTGGCTGGGATGACTTAGTTGGAGTTGATCTGCTTTAGGCAGGGGGCTGGACTAGATGATCTCCTAAGATCTCTTCCAGCCCTAGGGTTCTATGATTCTATGGATGAACCCATCCCACCTATAAAAGGAAGGAGAGCCCTAGCACTGAGGGCTGATGCAAGACTGGTGCCCCCAGAAACCCAGCATTTTTAGTTTCCCAAGAGACAAAGCTCCTCCCTGGAAACAATTCCACATCCTGACACTTATCAATACTTATCAGCCTTAGAAATTATTTCTTGAAAGTCCACTTGTGTGTGCCCTTACCTTCTAGCCTCCTCTCCCCCACTCAAACTTCCCGTTACTTCTGCCCTGACTCAACAGGACAGCTCCACACACTCCACAACCACCCATCTCCCCAGCTTTCCAAAGGCCCTGTCTCACATGGCTACTGCTTCCCTTCCAGCCTGCTGCCTGCTTTCAGTCACTTATCACACCAGAGCTGCACTCGTTCCTTCCATAAATCCATGCCCCAGAGCAGATCTCCACCCGGAGTCCAATAAAGGGCTGAGTCAGTCAGTCACTCTGGAAGCACAGGCCTGAGACCTGAGAGAGCGGCAAGCAGCAGCAGGATTCCCACCAAGGAAGCATCCCATCTCACTTCATTCCTGCTGGAAACCCTTCTGCCTGCTGCACCTCCCCACCTTCATCTCTCACCTACAGAAAATAGTCAGCTCCCTCAGGGACAAGGCAGTTTCATAAGCATTAATGCTACAATATTTGCCTGCTGACACGTAAGATCTGATACTGCTCTTACTGACACCACTGTGAAACTGGAGTAGAGGTATGATATTTAATGGCATTAAATTGATGTAAATAAACTCAGAATCAGGACCTGTCTCTCTCTGGTTATGTCCATGACAAGGAAAGGTAAGAACTCGCTCTTCTCTCATCTTCTAGATCACCAAAGTGGGCATGTTGACCTTAGCTTGTCACACTGCAGAGCCATCCAAATTGATTTCATGTAGAGTGCTGGCCTCAGCACTTGGGTGCTGCTCTCTTGTGTGAGATTTACAACAGCGCAGACACTTCGGTGCTCAGTGGCACACCACAGTTAAGTCCTAATGCCTGACAAGGATAAGACAAGGGAGGCAGGCTGCAATCCAAGCTGATGCCAAAGGGGAGCTGATGCCAGGCCGGTCAGGGGCTCCGTGCTAGATGTTTAAAAAAAGATCAATATGGAGAACACCAGAAGGCTAAGCATTTTGTTTAAATACCAAATCCATAAACCAAATGCCAGTATTCTACTGCATGGGGGGGGTGTCAGCAAGTATTTGGAGGTGGAGTGCCAAAATTTGACCTTGGCTGGGAATAAAGGTCAGTTTTCACAATGGAAAGTGATTAATATTGGGTCCCCAAGGATCTGTATCGGGACCACTGGTATTCAGCTTAGAAAAATGATTTAGAAAACAGGGTAAAAAGTTTGCTGACAATAAAAAATTTCTCATCACAGTTAAATCCAAAGCTGACTGCAAAGAGATATCACAAAATTGGGTGACTGGGCAACAAAATGGCAGATGAAATTCAATCTTAGTAAGTTCAGAGTAATATATATTGTGGATAATTCTCTGAAGGGATCTGCTCAGTCAAAACAGGTAACAATGTTAGGAATCATTAAGAAAGGGATAGACAATGAGAGAAAAATCTCAATGTCATGATACAAATGTGGTATGCCCATATCTTGAATACTGTGTGCAGTTCTGCTTGCCCTATCTTAAAAATATATATTAAAACTGGAGAGGATACAAAGAAGAGCAACAAAAATGAGTAGTGATAGAAAACAACTTTCCTGTGAAGTGATGTTGTAATGGCCAAAAATGTAATTGTATTAAAAAAAAAGTAATAAATGAAGTAAGTTCAAGGAGCATAGATCCATCAATGGCTATTAGCCATGATGGGCAGAGACTCATCCCCATGTTTGTTGTCCCTAAACCAGACCTGCACAACACGGAATAGCTCACTCAATAACTGCCCTGCTCTTTTTATTGCCTATACACAGAGAAACTATACTGCTACAGTTATACAGGGTGTCATGCCAGCGTAACTACAGGGGTGTGATTCTGCCAGTAAATTTCCCCATGTAGCCAAGCCACATTTCTGAAGAAGGCATGATAAAAGCATGCCTTATTGAAGTATGAATTGTCTCATTGACTTCAAAGCTACTTAATTGCTGACAATTTGAAGGAGAAACATCCATCTGATATGCTTCTCCTGAATTCCTTAATGGTTACCTTCACCTTTCTAGAGGTCAAAAAATATCTGCCTGTTGGCAGTTTACATTAGTCCCCATTATAGTCCCAGAGAGCACCTACAATTTAGCTGTTTTCTGTACAGAAGTACATGCACATGTAAAAATTAAAAGTTGAGGGAAGTAAATTTAATATCAAACACCACATTAAATACTTTATGGATGGCATTATTCATTGTCATGGTTAAGTCAATGAAAATTAATCTCCATTTTAAAAATAGCATAGGCAAATGCCACAATATTTAACCACCCACTGTGCAGTTTGTGCTGTGTAATTTATATCCCACTTGACAGAGTACATAATTTTAAAAAAGTACTTGAGTCCTGCAACCTTAAGTATTTTAAGGGACAAATACACAAAGACGTTAATTATTAAGATCTCCTTTCTGGTTAGCAAATGCTAAGGGGATAGATTTGAGTTTGGTGGAGTTAGGTCATTCTTAGCTCACTGAACTAAAATTATAGAAAAACATGAAGATGCAGCCTTCACAACAGTACTCAGGACTACATGACTCCAAGCAGAAGTTGGTCCAACAGAAGATATTACTTCACCCACCTTTCATCCCTAAGCTACCTGTGAGCCAGGAGGACAAGAACAGTTTTTAAGTGGCTGAAGCAGAAAAAAAAGTTCTGTTTTCAAAACACTTTATGCAAGTGAATTCCCTTAAATCTGCCTATTGAGTTAGAACCCTGCCAAAAGAGATACGGGTGTGAAAAACAGCAGCCGGTTCACTGGAGTGGAAAAATACACAAATCATTCAGCACTGAAAATGCATTGTTGGTTATAAACAGCTGCTGCGTAAACAGCTGGAGCTAAGAAGCAGGTGAATACAGGCAATAGTGGCTGAGGTATATCAGACTGCTGCATTAAAAAGTGACCAAAATGAGAGGTCAATGATATTTCAGGTAGCAAGAAATTTCTCAACTCCCAGGCTGTGTCTACACTTCAAAAATAACTTGAAAGTGGCTTACGAGTAAGTAGCAACTTCGAAACTGAGCATCTACACACACCCTACTTTGGAGTTAAACTTCAAAGCAGGGCACTACTCCATTCCTGGGAATGGAGTAAGGACTTTGCAGTTGGGCTCCCTACTTCAAAGTTAACTTCAAAGTAGAGGAAAATGTGTGTAGACTCTCTGCTGGCTACGTCAATGTAGCGCCTAACTTAAAAGTTAACTTTGAAGTTAGTGCCAAGTGTAGAGGTACACCCCCAAGTTTTGCTGGACTACAGTTTCTGGATTTTAGTCTTAGAGCAGGTTTTGCCATTGGAGAAATCAAGGCTAGGGCAGTGTTCCCCCTAACTTTTCATGTCTGTTAGCAGAATGACAGCAGAGGTGGTGTATCGCATAACTAAAGTCAATCCGCACACAGTGTGTGGTGGGGGTGGTGCTGAGTTGGGGAGTGGGAGGGGCTCAGGAATAGGGCAGAGGATGAAGAGTTTGGGGTGCAGGCTGCCTAGGGGAGAGATGGCTACCCCCAGCTCTCTCATCGCAGCAGCTTGAGGCCAGGTGAGAGGCATGTCTCCACAGCCAGAGGAGGTGTCTTGCTGCAGGTGAGGCAAGTCCAGGTAAGGCTGGGTGGGGGCAGGGAAGGGGCCCCTGTCCCCTGGAAGCTCTAGGAAGCTCTTGGTTGGGCACCATGGATAGGGGAGGGGTGCACTCCTCTGGAACCAATACTGAGCTGCTGTGACTGGGGAAGAGGGTCCTCCCACTCCAGCACTGAACTGCTGTGGCTGATCCACAACAGGGCCAAGGAGGTGGGATGCGTCGTCCTGCACCTGGCAGCTCAGTGCTGGGGCCAGCAGGTAGAAGCCGTGCTATGTGTGGCTGTCCTGAGCCCCTGCGCAGGGGTGGTTAGGCAGTATGGATTGGATTAATGGACTATAAGGTGGATAGAAAGCTGGTTAAATCACTGGGCTCAGCACCTTGTGATCAACAGCTTGATGTCTTGTGGGCAATCAAACTAAGTGGAGTCTCTCAAGGGTCAGTCCTGGGGCTGGTTTTGTTCAACATCTTCATTAAATGACCTGGATGAGACGATGAATTGCACCCTCAGCAAGTTTGTAGATGACACTAAGCTAGTCGGAGAGGGAGATATGCTGCAGGGTAGGGACAGGGTCCAGAGTGACCTGGACAAATTGGAGGATGGGGTCAAGAGAAACCTGATGAGGTTTAACAAGTGCAGAGTCCTGCACTTAAGACATAAGAATCCCAAACACCACAACAGATTGGGGGTCAACTGGCTATGCAGCAGTTCTGCAGAAAAGGGCCTGGGTGTTACAGTGGGTGAAAAGCTGGACATAAGTCAACAATATGCCTTTGTAGCCAAGAAGGCTAATGGCATATTGGGCTGCATAAGTAGGAGCATTTCCAGCACATCAAGGGAAATGATTATTCTGCTTTATTTGACATGGGCAAGGCCACATCTGGAATACTGTGTCCAATTCTGCCCCCCACATTACAAAAAAAAAATATGGACGTACTGGTGAGTCCAGCGGATTGTGACAAAAACGATTAGGGGGCTAGAACACATGACTTCTGAGGAGAGACTAAGAATTCAGGCTTATTTAGTCTACAAAAGAGGAGAGTGAGAGGTGATTTGATAGCAGCCTTCAACTACCTGAAGGGGGATTATAAAGAGGATGGAGAGAAGCTGTTTTCAGTGGTGACAGATGACAGAGCAAGAAGTAATGGTCTCAAGTTGCAGTGGGAGAGGTCTAAGTTGGATATTAGGAGATTGGATTCACAGGAGAGTAGTGAAGCACTGGAATAGCTTACCTACTGAGGTGGTGGAAACTCCATTCTTAGAGGTTTTTATGTCCTGGCCTGACAAAGCCCTGACTGGGATGATTTAATTGGGATTGGTCCTGCTTTGAGCAGGGGGCTGGACTTGATGACCTCCCAACATCTCCTTCAACTCTATGATTCGGCCCCGAGGCACAGTATTACTGCAATACCCATCAGAAATTATATATTAAATGCTATCAACTCTCCTCAGTCACAGATCAACATGTTCATTATCTGACACCTTCTGAACTGCTGAGGATATAAACACAGCTTATGTGACAAAGTGAAATCAGCACCTAAATCCAGGCTTCAGGGGACGCAGAAAGGGAAGAGTCACTATGCATCATCATCAAACAGCATGCTCTTTCACTGAGCACCAACAATATTCTTACACCTGTCCAAAAGATGGTAAGCCAAAGGAAGAGATATGGGGACTCCTAAATTCTGCGTCTAGTTCAGTTCAGGGATACTAAGGAGGGACAGGTGCTGCCCTGAAGCCTGGATTTAGGTGATGATTTCTGACAGCGGACAGGGCCCTGTTCTCAACATCTTCCATTGGCTGATTTGTGTAGCACCCGGCCTACCACACTGGCTTCTGTAGATCACACTAAGTTGCCTCTCTCTGCCCACACACTGTATTGGAGCTTAAGTGCCTAAATTCAGGCTTTATGGAACACAATATTGTTTCTGTCATTTCCTAGGTACCTAAAAGAAATGCCACAGTACTCCGCATTGCGATGCTTAAGTCAGTTTGTGGAACCAGGCATTAATGCTTGTAAGGCATCATGTAAGTGCTGTATGGTCTTACAGAGATCATTCTCATTCCAAGCAAGGTGTTGATGTTCCTTCCCTTAAAAAAAAAGTCCCCATATTGCTACATATATAAAATATCCATTGCAGAGAGTAAAATCTTCCATGTTTGGTCTGTGTCTGACCATGAAATTTTTTTGGTGGGAGGGGAGGAAGGGTTAGGGTAGAGCAGTCAGAGATCTTCCCCCATGTGTGCACACACACCAGAAGTCAATCTCTGACGCACGAGTAGACTGTAAAGTAAATTGTGATGTACAACCCAGAGACCAAAGGGCCCAAAAGAAAAGTATCAAAACTGATCATAACTACTACAACCATATCTACTCAATTTACCATCTCTTGCATTAACTCAATGGCGAGTTTCATATATACCCAGTGTGCAGAGGAATTTTAGAGTGCAATATAAACTGTTAATCTTCTCACATTTCATCAGATGATCAAAGCCCTCCACAAATCCTGTATTTTCTTGAAAGGACAAAGGGACCAAAAAGACAGGAAGAGGAATCTGTTTTTAATACACACTTTTTCTTTTTGCGTGTCTGGGAACAATTAGGTTCCTTTCATATATTCATTGGTGCAAGGAAGGTATTAAAAAGGCAGAAGAAAACCACACCCTTGCCTTTCAAAACACAAAGTTACATCCAGCTGGGACTCTCATGGTATGCACAGTGAGTTGGATGGCACTCAGATGTATTGAATGAGATAGGTTTTTGTAAACGATCCATGGATTTTCAGACAATGCTCAACTTCCAGTGTTACACCGGGGGAAGACAATGTTCAAAGCTTTACCTGACAGTTCTCAGATCTAGCTGACAGTGTCCCTGTTACACTGGGAGATGGAATGTTTGGTATCTTTTCCCCCAGTCTGATTATTTTCCAGAAGAAGCTGCACCACTGAAACTTTCAATACATACAAGAGCAGTTAAGGTTCCGGTTGCAATGTCGAGGAGATGGCATTAAATTTACCACATTAATGCATCTTTCTGTTTGAAAGGAGAAAGACCATGAATACACAGAATTAGAGGAGAGATGCAGACATTTTTCAATTTTATTCTTAAAGGGAGAGCACTGGCATCCCACATTCATCACATCTTCCAGGGAAAACAGAGATGGACTATAGAATTTATGGTACTAAATGCAGCAACAGTTCGCTTGGCTTCATGCTTTGCTCACTCCACCTTTGTGATATTCCTGATTCCAGCTACTTTTGTAGGGTCATCACTAGAACAATCAGCACTAAGAGAAGGGGGGAGATAATTGGAAATGAAGCACAGACCACATGGTCAGCAAGTGTCAGACTGGTACTGTACATCATTTATAGAACAGGGTATTATAAATGGAGCTGGAAACTTGCAATATTAAGTAAAAATGCAATTCAAGTATCTCTGATGGATCTCTGAAAAGTCAATTCAGGCATAAAATGCAATACCTTCCAAACAAAGAAAAAATAAAATCCACCAAGTGATCCTGAAATCAAATTTTCCTTTGGATAAATAGATCTGAAATAGTCATATGGTTCACAGTGACAAAGTTCTCCGATTGCATGGATGCTTGAAAATATCTCCTCAGTAAAAAAATATCAGAGAGCTGGGGGGAAAACCCCTTCTCTGAATTCTGTACATGGACAAATGCACATAGTATAGGCAGGCATCAGGTCATCAGATCCAAGGGAAACCAGCAGTATTGCAGGACTGAAGATCACAGGTCAGGGGATGAAGGGTAAGAAGAACAGTAAGGCCCATTCTCCTGTGATGATAAAGGAAGGAGCAGTTAACTAAATGTATCTCCAATTCTCAAATGCATGCAACTGAAGAATGAAAAGGAGGCATAATTAAAACAAACATTTTTGACTACTCCTCTCTTTCTCTCATCCTAGTACAGTAGTATCCAAACTTCACCCAAATGAGAACTGCACTGGCAACCTGCTGGGACCCTAAATGGTTGTTTGCTCCTGATTTAAACATGCCAGATCACAGCACCTTTATACTAAAACCAAAGCCATGACCCGTGAAGACTGCAAATGCAAGCATGTTGTTTGCCCAGTAAGTCAGCTATGATGGCACACTACCTGGAGACATATGCACAGTCTGATCCTCTGTATTACAGCGAGTGCAAATGTGGGTTAGAATAACACTGAGCTACCCAAGTCCTGCACTTTGGGAAGAAGTCCAGGATGAAGAAAGAACTAAGACAGCCTACAGCAGCAGTTCCTCCTATCCACTCCCTTTCCCTGATTTGTTAATTTAAGGTTGGGAAGATGAAATGAAGTTTGAAGTCTTGAACCAATACAACACAACACAAGCAGCTCCAGCAGCAGTGGTATGGCAGACAGCAACAACCCTCTGTGCCACATTTGTGGGTTAGTGAACTTCTCAGTATGTTACAGAAAAACTTATTAGCACCCTATAACTACTAAATAAGCCATGAAATGCAAAGTTTAACGAGGCTGTCTAGAGGCAAGCATGGTGAAGGAGAGAAGCATGCAGAGACAATGAGAGAGGTGAATACTTCTAAGGTGAGCACCAATAGGGCAGTTGGGACTCAAGAAGAGACAGACCAGCCGTACCTCTTTATCTTAACAAAACAATCCATTCATACTTCCTTTGATGAGGGTGAAGATGATTTGTTCCAGTCTGCTTGAGAACACTAAGATGTTCCACAACTGCACTTGGGAGCATAAACATGCTTATCACCTAAAGGCACTTACCCTGGCATCATATTCAAGGACGAAAGGGGGGAAGTCGATTTGTTCTGGGGGTATAGCTGTGAACAACTGCTGAAGGTTTTCCACATAGTGGATTTTGTCCTTTAGCCCTGAGACAGTAAAGGTTGTGAAAAACCATGTTGAGACCTAAACACAGAAAAGGAGAGAATTAAACTGATGCCATTTCTGAGTTTTCAAGTTCACCATATTATTCATGCTTGTATAAACCAATCAAGTTTCAGCATTACAAAGAATATACCACTTCAGTTACTAAAAGCTGGTGCTTGCAGTACAAAGTAGAGCCTTCAAGCTCCAGACTCGCATTTTAGTTAGTCCCACATCCCTATATTGCCGCACAGGAGTGGGTGCCTATTACTCCTTCCCACGCTGCTATTTCCAAAACTGCACATTATAGTTAGTTTCTTCACTTCTACAGTAGTTAGATCAGTCTCTCTCCTTGCTTTGGTTTTTATCCCTCGTAGCATCATTTTTCACAGAGCGATTCAGAAAAAAAGATTGACCTTCAGCTGTCCCAGGATCCCACTGATACGTCCTCTCTCTTTTGGATATGTTGCTCTCTTTCCTATACATTACATCTGTTCAAATGACATAAGACCCGATTCACACCTGCTGCCCAAAACCCATAATGTTTAATTTTAGGCCCTAACTTTGAGTCTCCTTCAGATTTAAAAAAAAAAAGACAACACAGAGCAGCTAACTCAACTTTGTCCTCTCACATCTAAATTAGATGGGGAATTACCAGCCAGGTGGTGTTCTGTTAAGACCTACCAGTGCAGGCAACTGGTCTATGGATATTGAAAATGACTTCTGGGAAGAGAAAGGATGACCTCAAACCACACACTTCTAGAACGCAGTGAAAAAACGGATTCAACCTATCTTTCTATTTGGACACCACAGCACAATCCATTCTCCGCTCATATACAGCAAGTCCAGTCCCAGCTGACTGGAGGGGACAGATATTTGTGAATGTACACGTTGCTGAATACAGTAACTTGGGAATTCTTCTTACTGCTGACACAAACTTGTACTCCAAGGGCCATCTCATCCCTCACCTTGCAATCTCTCAGACATCCCATTTGCACAGCAGTGTGTTTAATACAAGACAACTCCCTCTGGACTATGAAACCTCTAGAATATATTAGTCAGGCTCACCCATGTGACAAATACAGTTTGTTCCATACGGCAGGGCAAATCATGTGACGGCACACAATAGAACTGAAATTTGAGAGAAACAGAGAGCTTTGCATTGGGAGATAAAAACTTAAGAGTTGTAAGATGTTAATATAAACAAACCTAGCACAGGTGCTGAATTGTTTTCAGATGTGTTATGGTGGGAGGAAGGAGGGACAGAGGGGCCTGAAAATGGTTTTCCTTTCAGATGTTGTTTGTAGAAGTATAGCATAGCTTCCTTTTCTTTACTGCACTGGCCTCAAGCACATCAATAGAAACAGGAGGCAAGAGTGAGTTAATATCTTGTTGCTGCAGCTTATGAATGGAAAAATTGACGGACTGGTAAAAATAAAAATGTATTTTGCATTTAAAGGTCAGTCCCAATCAGAGGATATTTAGTTTAAGCTCAACATTTGAGCCAAAGGAAGCAGACATAAGTCCTTGAAAAGTACAGTGTCTCTCTTTAAATAGTATAACCAGATTCTGTGGGGTTCCACAGGGGGTCACTTTTGTTTTGTTCAATACCTTCATCAACAATACAGAAAATGGCATAGAGAACATGGTTATAAAGTGTGTGAGTGATACCATGCTGGGAGAGGTTGCAAGTGCTTTGGAGATAAACTGGAGAAATGGTCCGAGGTAAGTAGGAGGAAATTCAAAAGGACAAATTCAAAAGTACCCCACTTACGAAGAACAGTTTCACATACACAAAATGGGAATGAGTGCCTAGAAGAAAGTACTGCAGAAAGGGATCTAGAGGTCATAGTGGACTACAAGGTAAATATGAGTCACTGTGACACTGTTGCAAAAAAGCAAGGAGCAACAGAAAAAGCAAACATTGTTCTCGGAAGTATTAACAAGGAAGCGTTGTAAGCAAGACACAAGTAGTAATTTTTCTGTTCTACTCTGGGCTGATTAGGCATCAGCTGGAATAGTGTGTCCAGTTCTGTGCACAACATTTCAGGAAAGGAGTGGACAAATTGGAGAGGGTCCAGACATACGCAATGGTCTTAAATTGCAGCAAGGAAGGTTTAAACTGGACATCGAGAAAAACTTCCTGTCAGGGTGGTTATGCACTGGAATAAATTGCCCAGGGAGGTTATGGAATCTCCATCATTGGAGATTAAGAGCAGGCTAGACAAATCCCCATCAGGGATGGTCTAGATCAGGGGTGCACAAAGTGGGGGGTGAGAGAGAAAGCAGCATTATTGGCTGCTGGGTGTCAGGTTCATCCCTCTCTTTAAAAATGTTCAAATATGTCACTGCTTTTATGTATGTGTATTTACTTTTATATACAATTAATAGTTTTTACATTCTACACACTTATTTTCTTAAACATGCCAAAAGAGTTTTTTTCTTTCCCATAACCAAACCAGTTTGAACATAACTGAAATTTCCATCAGTTTGGAATACATAAGAGGGGGTGGGTGTGCGGGGGTGAGCTGCCAACAGCAGGGATGAAAAGTGGGGCCCAGCATAAAAAGTTTGTTCATCCCTTGCCTAGAAGACGCTTGGCCCTGCCGTGAGTGCAGGAGACTGGACTCAATGACCTCTCGAGTTTCCTTTTATGATTGGGAGGTTAGGTGCATGTGTGCACACAGGATGAGGGAGAAGCAAATGGAATGAGCAGTATTTGAGGACTTCTATTTTTTGACGTAGGCAGGCTAGAAATAAGATATACACTACTACAAAGCTGAGATCACCAGTTCTCCAACTGACATACAGATTTGCTATTAGTGTTGATGGTAAGCAACCTCTAGTCCCAAATCTGTCACTTGAGCCGTCATTTTTTTTTCTTGGTTATTGCTAGTCTGAATAGAGCAGATTTCAAATATTGCATCAAAAATAATTTTCACTCCCTAAAAGCAGGAGACCATGGAACATCGAAACAACAAAGTCAGTTTACTACAGATAGACAATATGGAGATGCATAATTGTTTGTAATGGTAACAAGAAAATGTTATCTGGGAATATAGTTGGCCCTTCGGGATGACTAGAGGCCTTCTCTCTCCATTGCAGCCACCTTTCAGCAGCAGCAGACTCCCAGGAAGAAATTCCTGCGCAGACCATGGAATCCTCAACATCAGAGCAGGAGTGAAGAAGAGGTAGAAGGCTAGCAAGCTTTTGGTGTAAACTGTACCCATCACTAGCCAATCACTCCTTGCTTCAATTACCCTCTGTTTTGGAAATCTGTGCTCTCACCTCTGCAGACTTAGTTTAAAGTAACAGTCTATAAAAAGTCACTAGCCTTAAAATGCACATAATTTAAAACAGTTTCTCTTCTCAAACAGAAAAAAGAACGTTGGCTGGCAGCATAAGCCATGCGCATGGCCCCTACAAACAAGCACGGCTCTGGTCCAACAATAGGCACAATAAAAACCCTGAGTTCAGCTAGCCTAGAAATAGTGCTGGCAGCTATCATGGTGTGCCACAATTAAGTACAGTGGTAACAGATTACTCAAGTTACAGCTTTAAGAACTGAAATACAATGCAGAGACTTGCAACAGTGAGGTACTGGGGATGAAGTAGGGGGAAGCGCACAAGCAGAGAGCACCTGCTCTTGAGCTTGAATGATACAGAGTCTCACCTTGGGAACACTGAAAAGCAAAGCAACACTCAAAGTTGGAGAGAAACATGCACTTCTGAGGCAACTGAAGCATTTTACATGCCATAAACACTTCTGGCTCAGAGGCCACAAAGACATGGCAGCACTTAAGCATTCATATGAGTGAAGCTCTCTCTTACAGGCCACTTTTATTGTGCATCTCATCTCACACTCCACAACGATACCTCCTCTGTCAATAGCCAGCAGCAGACCTACACAAACTCTCCAGCCTAGTAAAGTCAGCGAGGGATCAGAAGATCAGGTAGAACACAATGGAGAAAAATTAAAACAGACTGGAGTCAGAACCTGCCACTCGAAGAGAAACATTTAGGTTATAGACAAGAAGCCCAAAAGATATAATTAGGGCAAGTGGAAGCAGTGTCATTCTAGTGGCCCTCCTTTGCTTAAGGGAATGGGATTTACAGGCTTCCGGGGGAAACATTCTCCAACAAAACTCAGGGGCACGCCAGGTTGCTTGGATGAAGAGACTGAAGAGGTGAGTTTCTTGGGGGGTCCAGCATAAGAAAAGATAAAAGGAAAACTCGTAAAGCTTGGGAAGGGTAAGGCCATCACCACATTCACTTCCTTGATGACAGTCCACCAAACTGTGCTATGAAGTCGTGAGATCTCCTTGTTCACCTTCTCTAGGCAGTGGACAAGAAGGCCAGCCATCTATCCATGGATTTATAACTTGTTAAAAGAAAGTAAACAAATGATCAGTTTTCAGAATGGAGAGAGGTAACTAGTGGTGTCCTGCAGGGGTCCATACTGGAACCAATTCTATTCAACCTATTCATTAACAAATCTAGAAGAAGTGGTAAAGAGTGAGATGACAACATCTGCAGATGATACTAAACAGCTCAAGATAGCTAAGTCTAAACCAGAATTAGCCAGGATGGGTAGCTCCTACCCTTTGTTTGTCAGAAGCTGGAAATGGGTGACAGAGGAGGGAACACTTGACATTACTTGTTCTGTTCTCTCTCTCCAGAGCATCAGGCATTAGCCTCTATTGGAAGAAAGGATACTGGGCTAGATGGACCATTGGTATGACCCAGTATGTCCGTTCTTATGAGAAAGCTGGATGGGAGAGGAAGCTCTGCAACAGGGGGCTCTACTTCTCTTCCCTTGGCTGATCATACCTCCAAGCACACTTCTTCTGACTCCTTAAGATGCCCTTGGGTAGAAATGGGTGCTATATAGGGGAAAACTCTCTGCTCAGTGTTGTCCTCTGGATCCCTGTTATTAACCTCTGACCCCACTTCTGATCCTGTTTTTTGTTGTCATAGTCCTCAGAAATCACTAATAGCCTGGATTCAATGGTTCCACTCTCTTAGCTGAGGGGGGTCGGCCTTCCATTTTGGAAAGGTCTATATTCACCCTTTTTGGTAGTATACATCTTCCAACTTCTGCATAAATGATGTAGAAGTCCTACAAACAGCCTCCTTTTTTATTACAGAGTCCTGATTCATCCCAAGAGCTGGTCCCATCCTGCGCAATGATTGAGGCAGAGGTCCACGAAGAAAAAAATAGTATGTGATCATGTAATTAAAGACGGTATCATAATGCACATGACAGGAGGCAGAATTAAGATTGCATAGGCATTTAATTCTGGCATTTCCTAACTTTTAAGTATGTTACTGAGCAATCTCAGTAATATGCTTTTAATACAGGTTTTGTCTCATATACTTTTCTAGGTTTTTAAAAAGGCAATCTGAAAAAAACTAAATTCCATCATGTTGAACCATACTGGCATGACATGGTACATCAGCAGGTAGTGCCACTTACATGCACCGCAGAGTTCTGCCATGTGACCTACAGAGCAATTTACTGCAGAAGCAGCTTGTCATCCTTCCTGTGGGCCAGTACTAGAACAGGAATAAGATGATTTGCCCAGAGATTTCATAGCTATTTGCCGACAAAGAAATGGCAAGACTTGTACTCCATTACAGGCTTGAGCAGGAAGTGTTCTCTAATGGTCACAGACTCTTCTGCCTGTGTACCCCAAGCATGCACCCTTTTGCCCTATTGTCTCTAATTTGTCTCAGTCTTGTCTCTTTCTCATCCTGTGGTTCCTCAACCCAATCCTGTTTTTTTCACCCCATGCTGCTCATCTCAGATGCAGTCTCCTTGCCCAGCAAGTCTCACAGTCTCCCCCCTCTGGACTCCACATCTCAGTCACCAATTCTTCACCCACTTTTCCTCAGTTTCCTTTGCTCCACCATTTCCAGCTACCCCACTGAGAGCAGCTTGCCCATTTTATCTCCACATCCCTGGCCTCTATGCAACCCATATTTTCTCCCACAGCTCCCAGCTCCAGTTTTCACCTCCAAGCTCCTCATCCAACCTTAGTGTTGCTCTCCCTCACCCCACGTTCCTTGGCCTAGTGTCTTTGTCCAGCCAATCCCAGTCTTCTCACTGCACCGCAGATTTAGTTTTGTGGGAGTAAGGGAACGTCAAAGTGAGGCAGTTATTTCGAAGCTGCCCCCATCTCCACTGTCAGTCCACTGCAATTCAAAGTCTGCACTTTGAAATTTACATGGCTGCCATTATGCTAATGAAGTTATGAATATGCATGTTAGCACCTCATTAGCCTGCTTCGAATTGCCTCATTACCATGCCACCTCCAAGGGAGGGGATGAGTGTAGAAGCAGCCTAAGTGTGGTCTTGACCATTGTAGCTAATGGCATCCTGGTTCAGTGTTCACAAACTAAACCTAATCACCACAAACTAAGAAGCTAACCATCTATGAAAATTTTCTGATCAGCTGACAACAGTACTAGCCTGCTCTGCTTTGTGTTCATACCCAAGAAAGGAAAACATCACCAGGCCCACCAATGAGGGGGTTTGCGGGGGGGAGGGGAGACAGTTGCCTAGGGGCCTGGTGCTCTTGTTGCCACTGCTGCTGTTTTGGCGGTGGTTGGAGCTCTGGGCCCCTCTGAAATGCTGTGGCAGGACTGCTCCAGCTGCACGTGGCTGTTGGGAGGGAAAGGGGAAATAAACAGAATAAAAAACACCTGAGCTGGACTGGCCACTGGGGACCACACTCCTAGTCTTTTTGCTCTTACCCAAAACGTCAAAGGATCTCTTGACATCTAACCCAAATGTGCAAGTACGTAACATGTCAGCTAGAGCCACTGCTGCCACTTCAGCATCTTCCAAGCACAATGCCTTGATTAGGCAGTTTGATCCATAGTTAAGACAAAGGAAGAAAAACAGCACCACCTTCTGCTCTCCTCTAGAGGCCACAGAACAAAGTAGTAATAGGTGCTTTCGAAGGAGTTAGAAAAAAACACTTTCAACCCTATTATTTTCTATTGCCACCTAGGAGCCTGACTGAGCCAACTGCTAACTCATCACTACTACTCAGTTTCTTGGAAAGTCTTAGAATACAAAAAGTGGGAGACTAATCTACAAGTTAATTGGTTTGAATCAGACCCAGGCAAGCTGTTAGCACAGTGAATCTGAAGGCTACTTGATGGCCTACGTGAAATTAATTTGAAATTTTCTATAAGCTGAGCTGTGTGCTCCTGGGCTGACCCAGTGCCAGAAAGAGGGATAGCAGGCCATCTTGAGGGAGATCGAATAATGGCCATGAAAACCAAGTTTTCATCCTCTGCTTCTAGGATACCACATGAGGTCAGGCTTGAGGCATACTGGCAATGAGAAGCATGTGTGTAAAGCTCAAACTTGCACTGCCTTTGTACCAAAACTACCTTAGGAGTAAAAAAAGTGTATGTGGTGAATCACAATGAGAAAACAATTTAGGTTTTAGGGTTCACGCAGCTGAGTGTCACATTTTAAGCCAGACAGCAGGAGAAAGAACTAGTGCATCTTTTCTTTTAATTAAATGTGAACTCAAAGCTTTAATTTTGTTAGAGGATACCCACCGGACATACTCACCAACCATTTCGGACACTGGTCAGCCTTTCAAGACAACTATTACAGTTTATTAGCTGCTGTAAAAGCCAATGTTTGCCTTCATTCAGTACCTGAATAAAGAGGCTCTATGCCATTGCTCATTCATGTGCGATAATCAGCAATGCAACGTGGGCTAATAGCAATTAAAACACGAAGCTTCTCTGAAGGTCAGAGCACACATAGTGAAATGGGACGTGAACAGTAGTGGTATATAATGGCTCACCAGAGGCACTGATTATTAAGACAGGGAAAGCCTAACGTATCAACCACAGAAGCCAGAAATAAAAATCTCCATAAGGGTATTAGCTCTTGGCACATGCTTATCTAGCGGACATGGCCTAGTGTTTTGAAGTCTCTCTCTTTTGTCACTTTCTTCCATTTACAATTTTATGCCTTATGCTATTTCAAAAGTCTGCACTCTTGCCCTTTCGTACAATGTACCTCACCTTTGACCGAAATGTTGGGTGGACGAAGTACACTGCCTTCAAATTTCTCTTGTACCTGGTTTAAAAAAAAAAAGGGAAGCTTGTAAAAATATTAAGGAGCTCATCTTATTAAACTCAGCCAAAAACACAGCTAAAAGCGTTGGGCTTGTGGTGTTATTCTTAAGGCAGCTGCCTTAATGTTAAACGAAACAAAAAGGTTTCCCTGGGTCTCTGGAGATATCCTATCACATCTTCTAGTCTACTGTGCAGAAAAAGAGGGTCACACATTAGAGAACAACTGTTTGTGCTTTCTGTACATCTCCTCCTGTAAAATGGACAGAGCATGCCAGCAGACAATACTGTCTTTTTGAAACAATCTTTAGAGGCAGATGGAATGAGTTCAAGTAAAATATATGGGCACGCACATCTGCCTTCACTGTTGATCGATATGCAACAGGCAGGGATTGCAGAGACCAGTATGTGACTCATGCATGCAAGAACTCAGATTATTCTCCTGTTGAACTGAGATGCTCAGAAGCTAAAATAATTATTACAGAGATACCTAGGAACTGGTTTAAATAGTTTGATTCAGAGCAGGAAAAGAAACAGGCCTTCCTCCCTAATGTCTACTGGTTTTGTTAGACACCTGAGTCTATCTGCTCTTGTGAAATTCTTTCTAGCAATTCTCCTTTAGTTACAGAAGCAAGTTAGCCAAAGGATCTCTCTTAAAGGTTTGTATGTGGAGAGGAGTAGAGAAGGGTTTCTCTTCCTACTCATGACACTCACTTGATGTCGACAACATCATACAGCTTCTTCAGGAAGTCAGAATCCAGGTGATTGTAATCGCTAGTGAGTGTGTGGAAGTATACTATGACGTACTCCTTCACTGCAATATGGTCCATGACGTGGATGAAGTACAAGAGTGCCTGAGGAGGGAAGACATTTTCAGCAGAAAAAGCTGTCACAGTCCCATTCTGTGATAAGTTTTCTTTTTAACACTAATACTTATTCAGATCAAAAGCCCTAAGACAGGCTGACATCCTATTTCTGTTACAAAACCAAGATGAAATACTGAAGTTTTAAATATGAGCACAAAAATATTATCTGCTGATTCTTACAACCAATACTTACTCTGCTCCAAGCCCCTAATTTCCGCAACCCTTGGATGGGTCTGGCATCTTGCACATGCAAGAAATAAGTTTGCTCATTGCATCAAATGTCTTCGAAGTCTCCAAGTATAGAAGCACCTTTACATCTTTTGGGAAGGAGAAATAGGACCCTACATCTAACCCAGTATCCTTTGTTCCTGAAACCAGTGCCAGATGCCAACGCTTTTTGGAAGAGAAAATACTGAAATCTTCACATTAACTGAAAATATACCCTATACAAAACTTTAAATTCTTCAAGCAGGTTGTCCATAATCTACTTTATAGAAAGACTTCTGCACAGACCACCCCCCGACCCCATCCACACACTTTGGAGACCTCTTGCTAAAGTGGTGGAGCCAGAGGGTACAGGATGAGACAGTGGTACTTAATGGAGAATGCCTTTCAATCTTAAAGAATCACTGCCTTAGCTCTATAATTTTTTTTACAAAGATTTTACCTTCTCCATGTCTATCAGCGTTACAGGAATATTCCTTCCAACTACCACCATCACCGTGCGACCACAGTTATCCACACCTACAGAATAAAACGAGCAACAGAAGGCTATTATCTCTGAAATACATTCATAAAGAAGTCTGTGTGTAAATATATGCCCACTGTAAATTAATTTCTAAGTTAATTTTAATCAGTAGCTACTAAGACTTTTTGCCCTCATTTTAGAAGAATGACTTTTTTTGGCAGTAAATGGAGAGATTGACAGTTTCACAAGTTAAATATCTGGTACGTCAGACATATCTGACTGAAGCCAATGACTATACAGATTCACTATCACTAATAATGCTGCTAGCAAGAATGGTTCTGTACTTTGATAAAGGCAATAATTACATTTCATCGGCCACGTCCCAGGAATTATTGTTTCCTGCCTCCTAAAAATACTATTCATTTGCTGAAGCCTGTCATTTCAATTCCCTCTTCTCAGTTCTTGCTGTTGCCCTCCCATCATTATCTGGAAGCTGCAGAGAGGTGCACAGTATAGGAAGGCTTTCAAGGCAGAAAGCCTTCTCTATAGTAAGTTAAAGGGACACACCCATAATCCTTGGTTAATGTCTAGATTTATGACATGGAAACCATGCAAATCATACTGTCCCCCAAAGGCTCCGTTTTGAGAGGGCAAGAGGGGCTACAGCCACATGTACTGGGTTCCTGCTTGCTCTTCTTTCTCCTTTCCTTACTAGGAGGGAGTGAGAGGAAAGGACACAGCTTGTGTGCATTCCTCTCCCTCTTGGCTGGTGAGAGAAGGGGTCAGAGGAGTAAATGATGCAACCTGTGTACTTTTCCTTTGCTCCCTGATCATTAAGAGAAGGAGAAAAGCAAGCAGTCCTCCAGTACACACAGCTGTAGCACCCCCTGTCCTCCCAAATGGCAGCATGGCATTTTGGGTAAGATCCAAAGCTATATCAGCTTGGTAATGTGGCTGATTCTTTGGAGTCAGAAGAGTTTGTATACGTAAACAGAGGTTTTTAAATTAACATGTCAATGTACTGGACCTAGGTGGTGACCCAGAGCCAGAAAACTGGTATGCAATAATAAAGAGTGGTGTGTGATTTTGTTTTTGGCTTTTCTGACAACCCGCATAGATGATCAGAAGTACAGTTTATGACTTCCTGGGGCATTTACCTCAGCGTCACCCACCAGTCTTAGGTGTATCTGCTCTTCTTTCAGCAGCCTGCCCTGACTGTGGCATTTCCACTACGGGCTTCCCCAGATATCCCTGGTACTAACCTTTCTTCATTTTCCCTCTCTACTGATAATACCCCGCAACATGCACAATATCCAAACCACTGAGCTTGGCTTTTAGAGACTTTTGTATTTATGATCCCACTTCAATTTGTAGATGCAGATTTTCTACTATTTCAAATTAGTTAAGGTTAGAGAGTGGTGAGAATAAAAAATTTGTATCTACACCTGCTCTGCAAACATGGTCCTCTGGTATTCATGTATCTGCAGGCTCTATTTATGGTCCCAATCCACCACGTATCTTTCTAGCTTGCAGATGCCAGAAGTCTTGTTCGGCTGTAGCCTACCTGGCACTGAGGTAGGAAAGACTTTTTAAAATCGGTCATTAGATTATAATACTTGCTCCTGTTTCATCCCAGGAGCCTTCCTTCACACCAAGATGGACCCAGCCATTCCGTTTCCTGCTGGCGAGTCTATGAGAAACAGCCTTCGGGATCTTGAACTTACCTGTCTGGTACAAGGCTTTGAGAGAAGCAACATCAGATAGGTCTTCAGCTCTTGCTTGGCACAGCCAGCGATTGTAACTAGAAAAGCCAAACAGGGGGTCAAAGCGGTCTCTTCTGCATTTAGTGTTATAGAGCAATCAATACTGCCCTCTTTTGAGGAAGGAAGCTGCTTAAAACAGTGTTTGAGAAATGTCATTGTCTTGGGTCGTTATGCTGTTGATTACCTTGGACAACAAAGATGCACTTAACTGGTTCCGTTTTCTAACTTTCACGTATACTGCAATAGTATTGCATTTGGGTTGCAAACATTTAAGGGGAATTTGCACATCCAAACATAACTTTTTGGGTTAAATATTTAAAATAGTAAAACGGATTGTTTTTTAAATCCAGAAGATGGGCCTAGTAACTTTGTCATCTAATACCAAAGTTATATAAACAATTTAGAGCTTCAAACAAACAATGAAAGTCTGAGGCCCAATGTATGTGAATCACAACATAGGACTGGGTCCCTAGCAGGCAGTTGATCCTGCCTCTGATATGTAAAGACCAGGTAAAAACTGAGGAAAAAAAAATACAGCATCTCAAAACTGTCTCCTCCCTCACACCTGAAGCAGACAGGAAGCAAAAGGAATTTATTAGGTGCCAAGGATGCCAAAGGGCAGGAATTATGAACAAGGACAAGAGGTGGTTCAGTTCCAGGAAGCTATGATGGGACTGTGCTATCTAGTGGTCAACAGGCAGTACAATTTCTCTAATGTGTCTAGGTCAGACGTCCCCAAAGTACAGGATGCCCCCACCACAGCCAATTGTGGCTCCCCACTTGCCCCCAGCATGGCCTCCCCCTGAGCTGCAGCTCCAGCTCTGCAAGGGCAGAGTATGAAAGGCAAAGGGGAGAGTGTAACCCCCCAAAAGTTTCAGAGCCCTGGTCTAGGTCCTGCAGGTATGAAATCAATGTGACAAAACTGAAGACCGGGGTGGAAAAAGAACCCAGAGAGTTACTTGAGTTAAAAGTACAGCTGTCTTCTTTTTGGGTGGGGGGTGTGTGTGAAGTGTACTTACCTACAAGCCACCAGTGTCTCCTTTGGAAAAACTACTTGAGTAAAAAGCACACACACGTGCACAGTGCATCTGGAGTGTACTCAAGTACCCAGAAGTGAACACAGCTGCACTTTTACTCAAGTGAACTAGGCCTTGGGTGACACAGAAAGAGGGCATAAGAATCTTTCCCAGAGTCACTGGCAAGGCTCCCGCTAATCTTTTCCCATCCATGGGCAGAATACATTTTGTTATGTGCACCAAGGCATATGGGGTTGTGCACCACTAGCAGAAACACATGCTGCTGGCTGTGGGTGCTCTGCTCATCAGCAGGGTGGCACCTGACTCTCCTGGGCAGCCCCGCCCAGTGCTCAGCTTCCAGGGAACACTGGTCACAGGCCTAGCTGAGACATTCACTCAGAGAAACAGGCAATATGTTCTCACTTTCTCTGATGCTGTTTCTGCAGTGCTGCCTCCGACAACTGTCCCTGAAGGACGAGGCGCCTCTGCTTATCGACGTCTCCTTCCATGCGGGCAAATGCGTGGGAACCAATGAATGAAAGATCTGCTTCTAGCCCCTCCTCATCTGATTGATCTGCAATGGAAGCACAGGGGAGTAAGTGGTAAGGAAGCCCATGCTCAGACTACATATAAGAAAATTACAAACATCAAACTGTTGAACCATGACAATGCATCAATAATAAGAAGGTCCCTCATCAAAGGCTCTTAAATAAATAAGTTGCCATTGGATAAGAGGTAAGTTCCTCTCATGGACTGAAAACTGGTTGAAAGACAGGAAACAAAGGGTAGGAATAAATGGTCAGTTTTCAGAATGGAGAGAGGTAACTAGAGGTGTCCCCCAAGGGTCTGTACTGGGACCAATCCTATTCAAGCTATTTATAACTGATCTGGGAAAAGGTGGCAAAATTTGCTGATACTAAATTGTTCAAAATCGTTAAGACCAAAGCAGACTGTGAAAAGCTTCAAAAGATCTCACAAAACTAAGTGACTGGGCAACAAAATTGCAAATGAATTTTAATGTGGATAGATGTAAAGTAATGCACATTGGAAAAATAATCCGAACTATCCAGACAAAATGATGGGAACTAATTTAGCCATAACCACTCGAGAGAGATCTTGGAGTCATTGTGGATGTTCTTTGAAAACCTCCACTCCATGTGCTGCAGCTGCCAAAAAGGCAAACAGAATGCAAGGAATCATTAAAAAAGGGATATAAAATAAGACAGAGAATATCATATTGCCTCTGTATAAATCCATGGCACACCCACATCTTGAATATTGCATACGGATGTGGTCACCTCATCTCAAAAAGATATAATGGCATTGGAAAAGGTTCAGAAAAGGGCAACAAAAATGATTAGGGGTTTGGAATGAGTGCCCTACGAAGAAAGATTAAAAAGACAGACTTTTCATCTTAGAAAAAAGGAGACTAAGGAGGGGTGGGGGATGTGATAGAGGCATATAAAAGAATGACTGGTGTAGAAAAAGTGTTTAAGCAAAAGTTGCTTGTCCTCACAACAAAAGGACTAAGGGATCATCAAATGAAATTAATGGGTAGCAGGTTTAAAACTAACAAAAGGGAGTTTTAATTCACACAGCGCGTAGTAGGCTTGTGGAACTCCTTGCCAGAGGACGTTGTGAAGACCAAGACTAACAGGCTTCAAAAGAGACCTAGACAAATTCAGGGAGATAAAGTCCATCAATGGATATTAGCTAGGATAGGTAGGAATGTTGTGCCTCTGTTTATCAGAAGTTAGAAATGAATGTCAGATGAGGGATTGCTTTTGTGATTACTTGTTCTGTTCACTCCTTCTGGGGCATCAGGCATTGGTCTCTGCCAGCAGACAGGATACTATGGACCTTTGGTCTGACCCAGGATGGCCGTTCTTATGTTCTTAATAAGAAATGACTAAACCACAAGGTGAGTGCAGCCATGACACAAAAGACACCACCTCATGTTATGACGCACAAATTTTCTGTGGTTCTAGTCCACTGAACTTAGAATGGAGTTGAGAACAAGAACTCCTGAAACCTAATCTAAGCTCTGTTAGCCACTTAGTCCATGACCTTGGGCAAATCAATCCCACTTGCTCCATCCCCCTTCTCCTGCCCCAACCTGTAGACTAGAGGGCAGCACACAACGACTGGACCCCATCTGGCCCATCAGCCATGTTATTCTTGTCCTTGCACTCCTGCTGGGGTCTGGGGCTTGCCCTGCTACATGTGGGAAGCAGCAGCGTGGACCACCTCCAGCTCCTATGTGTAGCAGCAGCCAGAAGGCTCCATGTGCTGTCCCCACCCCACGCAATGCACCTGTAGCTTTAATTGGCTGGGAACTACAGCCAGTGAGAGCTGCAGGAGTGACTCCTGTGGATGGGGGCAGCATATTACACCATCTGGCTGCATCCCCATGTCCTGCTTCCAGTCAGCTCTGACATGCTGCTACTTCCAGGAGCTGCTTGAGAACATAAGTGCAGCCCAGAACCCGCACCCCTCCAGCCCCCAGACTGATTCATCTGCACCCTAAACTCCTCATCCCCTGCCCCATTCTGGAGCCTGTACACCCAACCAGAGCTCTCATCCTTTCCTGTAACCTAATCCCAACTTCATGAGCATTCATGGCCCTCCATGGAATTCCCATACCCTGATGTGGCCCTTGGACCAAAGCTGTCCACCTCTGCAACAGAGCTGTAACCATATACACAGGGACTCCAATTTTTAATGCTTATAAAAGTGCCCTAAAATGCAAGTTTGCTTTGTAAATACTAAAAGTACATTCTCCAGCCCTTAAACTACAGGTCAGGTTAGACAATTGTCCCTTCCGGGCTTATTGCCATGGTGACTACAGACAGGCATTTTGTCTAATGCACGCTTGGAAGAGATGGATGGCCTTTGTCCACTTCAGGGGGAGAAAAACCTGGAACTCATCATTAGGTGCAGCTCCACCTGCAACAAGAAGGGCTAGAAGCTGTATCACAGACAGGTCTTGGATGTTATCACCACCTCATCAACTAAATGATCAGAGCAGACATTCATGAGATGGTGATAAAAATGTTTGAACTTGGGTGATTTCAAGAGAGACAGTGTTAAAGTTTCCAGCCCTTCCTCAGTCACCACCTTATCCATTTTAATTGCTAAGACAACCAACTTCCCAGTCACTTCAAAGTAGGGCAATGGATTAGAATGAAGGGAGGTACAGGGAGGGAAAATCCAAGCGTAAGCATCTGCCTCATCCTTTTGCTCTGGTACCAGCATAGGTGGTGACAATTGCTTAGTTGGTTAGATCCAGACAGATACCATATTCTTTGGACAGAAAAAGTTGTGCTGAGAGAAAGCAAGAGGTATTCCCCAAGATGTGGGGAGGCTCCAAAGGAACAGAAGGAAAGGAACAAATGATTTTTGTTCTCAAAAACTATGTACTCGGAGCAGACTTCCCACACTCTAGGTTCATGTTTCCAAAATATGGCCCAAAGGAACTTCCAGAGAGAGAGAGAGTCTAAATGTTTTCTGCCTTTGAAGCTAGTGATGCATGACTGACTCAGATGAGCAGCCACGACCAACACTTACCTATACTTTGAGGCTTGAGGAAAAAAAGTGACAACAGAAAGAGACAGCTACTTAATCTGAGTCAATAAAGCAATATGTTGCTGCTCAATCAGGAGCCATATCAAAGAAACACAGAACCAGCACTGAGATGCAGAGAGCTATCATGACCTTGAATGATCAGACTGAGCGAGATCATCATTTGATAAACTGTCCACTACCATGTGCAGCGGGAATAGGAACCAACTACCTCATTACCCACCGTTCAATGTCTCATCTGCATCAGCTTGTCTTGTAGCTAACTCAAGCTCTATTTGTGTCCTTGATTTTTATTTACCAATGTCACGAGCCTTCCACCCATCATCATCATCTCCATCTCCTCCTTTCTGACCCTTCTTACGAAGAACTTCCTCCACTGTGTGCCTCTGGCCAACTTTGTTCCACAACACTGATTTCCTTACTAACAACCTCACATTGTTTTCTACCTGCACTGCTTTTCTGTGTGCTACAGTAAAGAGAATTACACCAAACTCCTGGGGACAGTGACAATGTACTGTGTGCGTTTCAGTGAGACAGGAGCTGCAGAGACTGCTTCTTTTCACGTGTGGTTCTTCTGGACCCTTCCTGCCACAGAAAAGGATGGAAAGCTGTCTTTCCACCACATGCTCCAACCACCTACCACATCCAAAAGGGAGAAAGTAGACGTTACTGCAGTAGAATCCATGCAACTGCCTGCGCAGGACCTGGATAAAAATCTCAGACTGAGGATTCTCTCTGTTCAGGACACTCCATCTAAAATATGGAATTCATAGTTCTCTGGGGATGCGCTCTGGTTTTCCTTGGCTTTTGTGCCAAGACACTTATTTTAGAGTGGGATTGTAACTCACCATCTGGAGCACCTGGTTTTTCACTGATCCTGATCTGCCGCTCTGGTACTACTGGCTCCCCTTCTGAATTGCCAATATCTGCAGGAAGGCACGGTAAGGACTGACATTCTTCTTCCAATGACCTTGGAAAATACAGAGGCAGCAGCTTCTGGTAAGTGGCCTACAAATGACAGAAAGTTTGAGAAGGCCTTGCAAGGCATCCCCATTTTTTCAGAGACAGCTAGAAATATTGTGTTTCCATACAGCCGCAGAAAAACCTGTAACTGTGTAAATTGTGTGGGGAGAGGAAACAGAAATAATGGATCTCTCTCCTAGGTACATTTCAGTCAGTCTCTCTTTCTTCTATTGAGCTTTTGCCAAAGACAGGAGGATTAAACAGGACTCAGCCACAGCTTTAAAGAGGTTTCAAAGAATCACAGAAATGTTAAGTCATATCATTCCGCCCACTTCTTCATTCCCCTAAGGATGTGTCAGGGCAGTTTTGTACCCTTGAGCATATGTCACTGAAGTTGTACCTAGACAAGCATCTGCAGAAATGGACTTCCCTCTTGCGAGACAATACCGTTACTGCAGATCACCCCTTCAGTATCTGAGATTCTCAGCCTACTTGTTCTCCCTCAGTTTCAGTCCATTATTACTAATTGTACCTGCCTAAAGAGTTCTTCCTCCTTTACAATTTAACTCCTTTCATATACTTCTAGATTGCTATACCTTTGTAACACTGATGATGCTAAGCCAAACTTCATTTTTAGCTCTTGAGCTTTTCCATTTGAGTTATTATTGATATCCAAGTCTGTAGTTCCACAGGTGAAAGCAAAACAAGAGAAACAGTAATATAGCAGTGTCTAAGAAGATTAAACTAGATTCACCTTGGGTAAATTTAAGTCAGTGGATGTTAATTTGTTTGGAAGGTAGGAATCTTGAAATCCTAAATGCTGAGACTTGTTTGCAGGAACAATCAAATGTTTCCCAATCTCATGCCATACTGGCTATTTACCTTGAGATAATTTACATCAGGCGTGTCCAACCCGCGGGCCGCATGCGGCCCCAGACAGCTAGTAATGTGACCCCACAAGATTGTAAACTTTTAACATTATTATGTGATTTATATACATTAACTATATTATATATTTTATATGCGGCCCAGGCAAGCCAAAAGGTTGGACACCCATGATTTACATCATCTGGGGTAGACTGAAGCCACACTGTTTCTTAAACAAAAAAATTTGCAAGGATGGCAGACCCTAACAAAGGCTGCCTGGATGAAGCTGGAGCCCTGCATATCATGATCTGTCCTTCCTGCAGGTTGGTCCTCTTAAAAGTGGTTGCTTGCAGGCTGCATTTTGACCGCCCCCTGGCCAAGCAAGGGTAGAGAACAATCTGTGATTAAAAAAAAATATGAGGGAAGGGGCACATTGTTTTTCCCTGCTAATTGGCAGATAAACTTGAAGAAGGCCTGCCCATTTAAAAGCACAGATTGTTCTTAAAATAGTACACGATATATTCCAGGTCCCAGTGCCAAGAACACTGACTGGATTCAGTGTGTCATGCATATATTTGTAGGAGGCATGCTAGACAGATACAGTGAGGAAAGGAGGAAGAAGGTCAACACTCACACTGTCAAAGGATAGTAACAGAGAGGAAGCCATGCTAGTCTATACACTATCAAAACAAAAAGCAGTCAAGTAGCACTTTAAAGACTAGCAAAATGGTTTATTAGGTGAGCTTTCGTGGGACAGGCCCACTTCTTCAGACCAGAGCCAGACCAGAACAGACTCAATATTTAAGGCACAGAGAACCAAAAACAGTAAGCAAGGAGGACAGATCAGAAAAAGATAATCAAGGTGAGCAAATCAGAGAGTGGAGGGGTGGGGGGGAAGGTCAAGAATTAGACTGAGCCAAGTATGCAGACGAGCCCCTATAGTGACTCAAAGTTCCCATCATGATTTAAACCATGTGTTAATGTGCCGAATTTAAGGCTTTTTGGGTTGGAAACAGAACAATGGATAGCCACTTTCTACAAGTCACATCTGAAACAGCCAGTTTTTAGGGGTTTGTGAGAGTATCTGAGGGGATGCTAATCTGGGGAGCAGGGAGGGTCTTCAGCAGGAGGGAAGCAAGCTGGGAATTTTGAATGTAGAGACTCCTCTGCCTTCTTACAGGCAAAGCCCATCCTACATAAACATCCCATCTAACCCATATCCCTCATGCTGGTGCCCAAACGGTGGGTCAGGAACCTTTAAGTGACAAGTGGGATGGGTTGTACTGCATCTGCATCTACCAGTGAGGGTGTGAGCGGGAAGGAACTGGGAGAGATGCTTTTGGTGAGATATCTAGGAGAGAGCTAATAAGGATGTGGAGGAACTAACAATCATGACAGGGGCAGATACAACAACTTGACAAAGGAGAAACTGGCCTCAATGCCCTATGGATTAGAACACACTTAAGAACTTTGGCAAGATGAATACTGATCCGAAATACCTGTTCAAGCTCAGAGACTGAAAACACCACCTTCTCCAGGGTTTCCCCATGAATCTCCAAGAATCTTCTGACTGTGCCTGCGAGCAAGAGAATTAATACATTGAGCAAACAAACACAGACAGAGCTACAATCTCAGCTATAGTCAAGAACATTCACTAGCTATATGCAAATATGAAAGAAACTCCCCAGCTCTGGCAAGATGGGGAAGGTCCCTACTCCATCATCCACACTTTTATGGGCAGCTAAGGGCACATACATGGTGGAGTGGGCACCACACAGAGACAGTTTACTAGATATTAGGAATACCCATAGTTATACAATAACAAATGTAAAGCAGGAAGGAAACTCAAGAAGTCATCAACTATAGCTCCCCATGCTGAGGCAGAATCAAATACATCTAAACTATACATGACGGTTTTGTCCAAGTTGGATTTTAAAACCCTCCCGAGATGGCATTCCACCAACTCCCCTGGGAAGCCTATTCTACAACTGAGCTACTCCTATAGTTAGATTTTTCTAGTATCTAACCTATCCCTCCCTTGCTGCAGAATAAGAAAATTCCTTTTTGTTCTTCCCTCAGTGGATATGGCATACAATTGATCAGTCTCTTTATAAAAGCCTGAACATGTCTGAAGCCTCTTATCAGGTTCCCCTTTATCTTTTCTTCTCAAAACTAAATAGACCTAGTTTTTAAGCCTCTTCTCATAGGTCAGGTTTCCAAAGCCTTTTAATCACTTTTTTTGTTCTCTTCTGGACTGTTTCCAATTTGTCCACATACCTCTCAAAGCATGGCACACAGAGCTGCATACAGTACTCCAGCTAAGGCCTCACCAGGGTTGAATACAGTGGGACAATAAACTTCTACACACAGCTGTCCTGTTAATACACACCACCATGCTACTACACTACACCTGGCTACTGCTGTCATTTCTTCCTTCATGGAATCTCTCAGAGGCTGCCTTTTTCTCTCAGCTCACTTATCCATTTGATAACTACAGTATCTCAGACATGTATGTCCTTCTCACATCCATTCTCCTCTAGTGAAAGCCTTCCACTACAACACTCTGACCATGTCACATTTGGTCAAATCCCTTCAGGTACAGTGTTCATCTACTAATTTCATGCTTCTGAAAATTCAACTGCAAGGTTCTACACAATTTTGATCTTGCTTACAATTTTGCTCCCAATTCTCTCTATTCCCTCTCCTTCATGCTCTGTTCTGGTCAAGCCTGACTCCTCTCCACATCTTTTGGATGGCCTGGTTCCATTCATCTTTGGCTCTTCCCCTGCTGCTGCTCTTATTGGGAAAAGTTTCCTTCATAAACACCGAATGTCCATACCCTCTTCATCCAAATCTTTCAACACACACATGCAAGACCCCTCAACATTAAATCAAAAAGAAATAAAAAAGCCAACATCATATGAATTATACAACAGACCCTCAGCTTAGGAGTCTGAATGGTATTTTCTCAGTCATTCAGAATGCAAGTCTCTTGGGACTACTTTCTATTGGGGCTACTTTCTATGTATGGGACACTTCAGAATGGGGCACTCAACACAGAGGAAAAGTTCTTCTCTTCTTGCAAGCTTCCCTTCATGCTGAACAGGAACTGGTTACAGAACCAAAAATACTGGCACTAAAAGTAGGACAGCAGTCGCAAGGTATCAGCAACTGAATTTGTGGGCACATGGCCTCTGAATGGCAGAGGAGCCTGGCAAGTTTCCTAAGAGGAGTGGAAGACGTGAAATGTGTTTCAGAGCTCCCAAAAGACCCTCTCAATCCATTTCCTTGTAAGCCAAGCTCCAGCCTCTGGAATACTCTTAGAAAAGGTTACTAACATGTGTTGCGTGCAAGTCCCATAACAAGCCAACATGCATTGCAAGTTTCCAAGAAAGTCAAATGTCTCAAGCCAACCCCAAGCTGCGCACAAGCTAGTTTTCAATAGTAAAGGCTGCTCCAAACCAGTTCATCAGCACAAAGCCTCACAAATCAAGACACCAGCACAAAGGGCAATGCATTTGGAAATAAGAAACCCCAATGATTTTCTGACGCACTGGAGAAAAGAGGTGTATAGTGACATTTGTCACTCACTCTGTATGCCTTTTATTGTAGCATCCGACTGTGCACCCCTGTTGGCTTGTTGCAAATGTAAAGTGCTGCCAATGCCTTGGAGAAAACTTCAAAAAGTATTTTAAATTAGTTTGCAGATTTTAAACTATTTCCTCTCTCCTGTTTTCTTGAACAATCCAAAGCTCCAGCATAATGTGACGATGCAGCCAAGTTCCCTTCAACATTAATGGTCTGAGAAAAACTGTTTTGTAACCAGGTCCCCAGATGGGGATGTCCTCATGACGCAGATAGAGACTCTGGGCTGTGATCTTGTCAGCGCTGAGTTAGTAATTCGAAGATGAAAGCACTTGAAAAGAGGAGCGCAAACAAAGGGCCACAATGTCACAAACCATTACAGGATTGTATGAATGTGTAGAGACTGCAACTAAGACTGCTTCTACACCCTGTCTCCCATCAGAGAGAGCATGGTAAAGAGACAATTCCAAGCAGGCTAATGAGGTGCTTATGTGCATATTCAGCACCTCATTAACAGAATGGCAGCTGTGTCACTTTCAAAGTGCAGACTGACAGTAGAGATGGGGGCACCTTCGAAACAGGCGCCCCACTGCGACATGCCCTTACTCCAATCTAGTTTTGTGGGAGTAAGGGAATGTTGAAGTGGGGTGCTTACTACCAACCTGCTCCCCATCTCCACTGTCAGTCTGCAATTCAAAGTCTGCACTTTGAGATTCATGCAGCTGCCATTATGCGTATGAGGCACTGAATATGCACATTAGTGCTTCAGTAGCCTGCATCGAATTGCCTCATTACCATGCCCCCTCTGATGGGAGAGGGGGAGTGTAGAAACAGCCTAAGGCTTTGTGCACTTTGAAAACTCCAAAGCGCAGCCACAGCAATGCTTTAACATGGCAGTGTGGCCTGGACAGGAGTGCTGAGACAGAGCTCTGTCAGTGTGCTAGGAACACCATCTCCATGAGGGGAGCGGAAAACTGCACGGAGAACACAGCTCCCAGTGCTTCAGCCCAGCTTACACTGATGCTTTCCAGTGCTGTAACTTGCCGTGCTAGGGGGCGATGGGTGTGTGTTTTCACACCACTAAGCCAGCAAGCAGCAGCGCAATGAAGAGAAGCAAGGAAGGGGTGTTACCTGTTCAAAGAACAAACCCAAACAAATTAAATTACGTAGGCCTTTTCATGCAATAGCAGCAGTTTGGAGAAAAAGGATCCATTTCCCAGTATTCTGATGCGGTGAAATTCTCCGCACGTAAGTGGTTTAAACTACAGCAAAGCCTCACAGGGGCTAGTGCCACTGGGGAAGAACAGAACTGTGATTCACAAGGCCACCTTCCCTGCTTAAGTCTCTCTCAGCTCCCCTCTTCACCCTGAAGGCTCTTCCACATTCATGTGCCATCTGATGGGTACATGAAGCTAAAATCCAGCATGATTTCAAGCACTGGGCCAGTTTTACCTCTGGTGACAAATGCAGATTTCTGGTAAAACCATGCTGACTGAAATATCTAGGCACTTGCGACTTTAACTCAATGGAAGGCTCAACGTTCTGCTGCTTAACACTCCCATCCCACCCTGTTGTTATTTTGGTCTAAAGTGCATAGGACTGGGCTCCACGCGATGCAGTGTTAGGACACTGCGACCTTCCAGAGCCTACTTACGCAGTGCTATGTGGGTTGCATCCTCCAATGGGTAGCCTCTTTTCACAGAGTTTATGACGCAGAATCCCACAGAGGACATTGCCTGCTCCCTAAAGTCAAGGGGAGAAAAGAAACCCAGGCATGAAAACAGACAGAAGTGAACTATTGGCAGTAGGTGGGAAGCAAAAAGCAGATGAGTGGGTCAGATAAGGTACTAGCACTTCCCTCTTCTCAACTTGTGGAACCACTTCTGGTTAGCACAGAGGGATTCTCATCTTACAAGCCACAACAGGCGCGTTAGGTGGAGAAAGCAGGAAGCACTGCTTGCCCCCACTTTCTTCACTGATTTGCTCTTGAATGTTTCTATCCACTCGGATCACTTCTTCATATTTCATACCAAGCTCCCCATAAGATAAGACCCAGCTTTTCTCTGTTTTATCCACTTGACTAAGCCTCCTGTTTGCCAAAAAGAATTTTCATGGCTGCAAACCAGGGGACCAACAGAGGGCCGGTGAAAACAGATGGAAGGAAACTCAGAGTACTCCCTCCTTCCTGTGGGGTCTGTTGGGTATGCTCAAGGCTAGAATCCATGATAAATCTTAGGAAGATTATATGGTCCTCCACGCTGCCCCCTGGGGGTAGGTTTACACTACGAGTGATTCTGCAAATTTATTCCCAAGGGCTACCTCTACACTAGCACACTACGTTGAAGTAGCCTATTTCAAAAGTAAAAACATCAAAATAGGCTACTTCAACACATATTGTCTACACATCCTCCAAGGCTGGTCCCATCAACATTCAATGTCGAAGTAGTGACGGGGAACGTCAAAAGGAGCCACCCCAGAAGGAAATGTGGAGCGTCCACACACACAAGCGCTCTCTGTCGAAATAAGGGGCTGTCAAAGCCTGTAGACCGGGTCAAAGGCTGGACTAGCCGCTCCCTTAAAAGTGACCCTCCCAGACACACTTGGCCTGCACAGGACGAGGTCCGCAGAGCCGACAACTGGTTGCAGACCTTGTGCACACAGCATGGACCCCCAGCTGCAGCAGCAGTTGCTGCTGCAGCAGTCAGAAGCCCTGGGCTAAGAGCTGCTGCACGCAGCAACCACAGAGCCCTGCAGGGGCTGGACAGAGCATCTCTCAACCGCTCAGCTGATGGCCGCCATGGAGGACCCCACTATTTCAATGTAGCAGGATGCGGACTGTCTACACACGTCCTACTTTGACGTTGAACATCGAAGTAGGGCACTATTCCCATCTTTGGATAGGAATAGTGATTTCGACGTCTTGCCACCTAACGTCGAAATAGCGCACGGTCTGTGTAGACGTGACGCGTGCTATTTCGACGTTGTGCCAGCTACTTCAAAGTAGTCGGCTAGTGTAGATGCACCCAAGATGTTATTCCAAAATAAACCATTCTGGAATAATGCATCCACACTAAAGGGAAGTCCCAAAATAAGCAAAAGTTATTCCAAAATAGAATGTTCACACACAATAGAGCCTATTCTGGATTAGAGCCCACCGAAACACTGCTTCCAGGGACTCTAATCTGAAACGCTACGTCTACATAGCAGTGTTATTTTGGAATAAGTGAAGAATAGCGGCCTTTATTCCAAAATAACTTTGCTGTGTAGACACACCCTGAGTGTGAAAATAATTATTTTCACAGTAACAAGCATTCCTACTGATTTGTTATGCTGTTGGCCTTTTCTCTGCAGGAAAAGCAAGCTCAAAGACTTTTTAAGAACTGAAAAGTGCAGGTCTCCAGCAACTGTTTAATAAGCTCAACCAAGATCAAAGCTGGTGACGGCCAATTTTATAAATTCCAAAGTTCTTATATTTTGAAAGGTGACTGTCACCTAAGGCCATTTAGTAAACTAAGTTTTACTTTTCTCCGGCTTTGCCACTTCATACAAAAATCAACCCCTCCCACAAACTCAGAAGGATCGAGTCTCTATAGGACTCTGTTTTCAAGGTATCTTGATTCAGAAATCTTGTGTCCAAATCACGTCAAAGCTTACAGCAGTCTCCTCAGGCTCAGTCTAGCAAACAGTTTTAAAGCATACAAGATTGTAGAGTTGAGGAAACTGGGGGATTCTGGAAAAAGTGGGCTTATTCTGGAGACTATGAATCAGCTATCATTGCACCATAACAAACAGATCTTCAAATATCCCAAAAAGTTGTTTTCCTTTCTCTCTGAGAAACCACATAGCTCCACTCTTAGATGTTACTCCTTGTTCACTGTTTATCACAAAGGTGCTGCTCAAATGACAGTAGCTGTCATAAGGGAAGAACTTTCAAGCATTCAAAAGCCAAAAGGCATACAGCACATTTGAACACATTAAAATCAGAAACAACCAAAGACAAAAGGTAAAAGCCATAAACTAATAATTTATGGACTTAAACACCCTGATTCAGGGTGTGAAGATTTTATGGGATTCTCTGCAACACATGGAAAACACCAGGATAGGAAAGCACTTCTTCAGTCTTATAGCCACTCAGCACTACAGGAGGCGTACAGACACATATTGAATTATAGATCTGTAATGCCATTATGAGTAGCATACCTGCTAAGACAGGCATACTTGTATTTCAGATTAAGGGGATCCCCCTCTCCAAACATACAGCATTATACATTTTTGGCCTTCTACACTATTTACAAACTGGAACGGGAGATGACTGGTCTTTCTCTAAGGCAGCAGTTTCCAACATTTTCAAGACAGCGACCCATTTTGACAATTCAGTAAGACTTTGTGACCCAAGGCAATTCAATACCCAGGGTGGGAGAGAGAGAGAGGGGCATTCTCCCCATCACAGCCCCAAACGGCCCCGCCCCCAGACCTACCTCACACAAGCTCTGCTGCTGCCCCGCCCCTACTGCTCTATCACTGGGCTGCTGCCACCTTCTCTGCACAACTCCCCACAACTATCCTATTCCCTTCCCCTACACGAAGTGTGGGCAGTTCTCTGCCCTGTCACACTGAAATGGGACTCAGTTTAATTGGTTTAGTGGCTAGATCCCTCCTGCTATCAGTTAAACCAATTAAACTGAGTTCCATTTCAGCACAGCAGGGCAGGGATTGGGAATTGAAGGAGTCAGGTGGCAGCGTCCTGAGCTGCACATGGCTCCTTAAAGAGCCACATGTGGCTTGGAGCCACCCAGCTGGCAACCCTTCCCTAATCTAGTGGCAACCCCTGTTTGGGTCGGGACACATAGGTTGGGAATCTCTGCCCTAAGGCAATCTGTATTATCTTTTGGGCAGGCTGGGATGTGTGTCTTGATCTGGTATAACAAAGTCAATTGTGCTTGCCTATTTTCTCTCCCTTCAAAATGGCAACTCACATACCCAGAGTATGGCAATGAGAGAGCAGAGGGATCCCAGACTCTGCCTCCATCTGAGTGCGCACTGATAGGTGTTCACACCCACCTAGATTCTGCCTACACCAGGCAGCCCAGGAGCAGCGTGTAACAGACCCAGGCCCATGTACTTACTTTGCAAGCTGTAGGACATTACGGTAGCAGCTATACAGGGAGCTCTCAGCTGCTGTGCGATATTTGCTCTTGTATTTGGGTCCCACGGTATGAATAATGAATCGTGCAGCCAAGTTGAATCCTTTCGTCAGTTTTGCCTCCCCCGTCCGGCATCCTAAGGAAACATACGAAGGATAAGACACAGAAGTCTTCATAAAGCAGGAAGTAAAGCACCTCACTTCTCTTCAGCACTACACCAAACCCCACTTTGCAGCGACTCACTTCCACCTCATTAGTTTCTGTTTCTTGCTATGATACTATAGCAGCCACATGCTAAAGATGTTTCCTGCACCACAGGATGGTAAGATGCTATATACAGCAATTCAGCTAGCCTGGGGACGTTCAGTCTGCTGACCTGGCTTCAGTCTGCTTCTCAGAAGCTAAGTGCTGAAGCAGTAGAAAAGAAGCACTGAGTAATTCAATAAGCTGCATATGAAGGCCTAAAACAACCTCAAACCAGTATATTGGAGAGACAATTGCAGTAGAAATGTGCTACACAGACAAACCCAGATCATTTGAAAGCATTTGGTTTTGGGCAACTGCTGTCTGATTAAGCATCTTGGTACAGGAGACAGAGATGGCCCCATTAATTAGCCAACTTGTGGTTGGCAAAGCTATTAAAGATGAATGAGACCTAGCAGCACATTTCCTGCATGTCACATTGGAGAATAGCGCATAATTGTTTCTTGTGGTTTAATCAACAAGGTTTTCAACAGCCAGGTTTTGAACGTCTCCAGAGAGGCCAAAGAAATCACACTATCCAGAAGAATGCTGGGTATTCCATATACATTTTTATTGTTCTATTTCATGCCCTTCCTCTTGGAAAATTTGTCTCCCACAGACAGCAGTGTTTCCTTGCATACACATAGCCTTATGGGAACCTTTCCCCCCACCCTCCTCACATATTTGTAGCCTTCTGGGGACCATTACTAAGCATCTGTTTTACAGCCTGTGGCACACTACATACTTTGCAGTGAGTAATCTGGGCTCAAATCTATTTCAGTGGATTTAGACTTCTTATACCTTTAAGGCAGAAGAGAAGAGCCAATTTACTAGCCAGGAACTACAAGGGGTTTTCTTCTCAAATCTCCCTTTAAGATTGAGACATACTCCAGGAATTCACTAGTATAAGACTGGCTTTTATAATTCTAACCCCTCTTAAGGAGAGGGGAATTTACTCACACTGGTGAGGTAGAATAATATTATTCCTTGCAACTCAAAGAAAAGTATTTCCATTGTTCTACACAACAGAACTGAGGCGCATTCGCTCCCTCTCAGCAACAGCCCCACCTGCTGCTTCCCCACCTCTTGTTGAGAGCTGAAACACAAAATAGGCGATTGCTCCTCCCCCACTAAACACCACACTTCTTCTGGTTTCTTGATGTAAACCACTATCAAAGTAGGGAGGTCACAGGTTAGAGAATGGAACAGTTTCTATAGGTGAGAGATTGAGGGAGGTCCAAATCAGAGTATCTATATCTCAACCCGTAGAGGACTTCACCGAGAGGTGGCAGATGCCTACTGAAATCCCCCTTTCATCAGGCAGAGAGGAGAATTGAACAAGGGTCTTCCACTTCCTGGGTGAACACCCTAACCACCGGGCTGCAAGTTATAAGAGAGCTTGTCCTCCTCTGCTGTGTGTGTGGAGTTACCTGGCTTTTGCCCATGCCAACTAAAGCAGACTTGTGTTAAGTGGAGGAGGACCCACCTTCCCCTGGTCTGTGTATGGTACAGGGGATTAGGCAGCACAGAGGTACCCAAATGCCTATAATGAGGCAGCAGGGTGCTTACCCAGAGAAGGAAACACACGCCTGGACAACTTTTAGCACAACAGGTTGGGTGCTAAGTCTACGTCTACATGGCAGATGGCGCCAAATGCCAAAATAGCCTATTTTGAGTTTAGGCTGCCATGTGGTTGTAATGTGAGTGAGTTTGGGCACCTACAGGGTTAGGAAACAAGAGTTTAGTAGCCCTCAATGTTACCTAAACACATGCTTAGGCACTTAAGTGCCTTTGAGAGTGCCATCTAAAGGTCTCCATTTTGCCCTTACTGTTTGAGAACAGTGTTTGGCAAACTGTAGTCCACAGAGCCCCAGGAACACCGGGAGGTCATGGGCCCTCCTGATCAATTCCTACTCCTCCTGGGGTTCAGGCAGGCTCCCTACCTGCCCAGTTTTCATGCTTCCCAGAAGCAGACACCAGGACCCTGACACCCACAGGCATATGGATGACCAAGGCGGCTCTACGCACTGCCCTGCAGCTCCCATTGTCAGGTGGGTGGGGGATGGTGGAGGGGGAGGCCCGGGCAGCACCTGTAGTCCCAAGGGCAGCAGGTGGAGCTTCCCTGGCTGCCTATATATCTACCAAAGGGCTGCTAGGCTCTAGCAGCCACTTCTGGGGAGCTCCGGTAAGCACCATTAGGATTCAACATTTCAACCCCCTTCGGCATCCCAGTCCCAGCTTAGACTAACTTCAAGCACCCCCTTCCCCAACTACTTGCCCCAACCTGGAACCCCTTCCCAGATCCTAGATCCCAAATCTCTCATCCCCAGCCCCACCTCAGAGCCCTCACCCCAACTCCCTGCCACAGCCCCAGCAAGCAAGGCTGGGGGCGGGGGAGAGCAAACAATAGAGAAAGGGAGAAGGAGTGAGCAGAGGGAGGGTCAAGAGCTCCCTGAAAATATTAAGTCAAAAGGGGGATCCCTTGGGTTGCCGAAGTCTGACAACTGCTCATTAGATCCGATCCATCCGAGTGGACGGGATGACAGAAGCAGCCCATTAAACTTTTTTCCTGTGCAAAACAATAGAAAATGACAGGAAAACAGGATGGGAAATGAAAGTGGGAGAGAAGGAAAAAATATCTGATATTATAATATGCTTCTGTAGCAGCAATCTCTCCTTACTTTGCACTTCAGCAGTGCACGCTACCCACAGATCTCACTGTAGGATATAAGAATTTGGCAAGCCCATTACAGATTGAACCTCAAGCCTGGCATACTCTCTTCCAGCAACATCCGTAACCTAGCATGGATTTTAGTTAGCTGAGCAACCACTTGTCATTGGCGAGGCCAAGTTTCCCATGGTCCTACAAAGTGTGTTTACAGCCACCAGTCCTGACTCTGTGTTCTGTGCTGTTATTTAGCTCTTAATTACCCCTAAATGTCCTTGATCTCCTGTGGTTCAGCAAAGATCAGCTCCCAAGGGTGCTGGACTAGAGAGGTTCCACCTGTATTGAACGATGTTACAATTTTGGAATAGTTGCACCTTTGTCCCCCACCCTAGTGGCTGCACAAGGGTTGCGCTCTCAAGTCTCAGGCCTCAAGGTAACCTTCCAGATCTCTTGCCAGATACCCACATTTCTCCAACTACTGACTAGAGGTTTATGGTTTCAGTTCTCTTGCACTTATCTGTGTTTCTCGTGACACATCTGAGTAAACTCCAGCACTTACATTTTGCTTTCGCTCCAAGGGCTATGACCAGTGTATGCCAGTGGTTATAAACAACAAAGAATTCTTTCAAAACAAGCATCTTTATTAAAGGGCAAGAGCATGCAAAAAAAAAAAAATTAAAAATCTAAACTTATTTAAGCTTACCAGGGTCCCAACGGCCTTTATGAGAGTCCCTAATGGGTTCCAAAATCTTTCAAACTCTTTTCCAAAGTTTGCCTTCCCTTGTCAGTTTGTAGATAAAGAGCTTTCCTTTCCAGCAGTTCAAATTCAGCCTCTCTGTTTCCATTCCTCTTAGAACAGGTAAAACCATTCACTGTCCCTTTCCAGCATGGGTAAGGCTTCAAAGGCTGGGCATTTGCATAGCCAACCTTATGATTCTGCATACTTATCACCTTCTAGCGATTCTAGATTGTATGTGAAACCCACTTATCAAGCCAGCAACACAAATATATATAATCTTCAGGGATATAAGGTCTGAACATTTTATGGCCCATTGCAAAAATAACAGTGAAAATTTTAATAATTTCAAGGGCTGGCTCCAACAGATGAGAAAAATCAATGTTAAATACAGCATTCTTAAGACATGCCAACGTTTGTCATAAGTATTATGACTGTTTTACAAATTAGGAGTGAAACACAGTGAAGTGAGCTGGTTACAAAGTAACCAAGTGGTAAAAATCAATGTAGCCAAGATCTCATTTTACACAGTGCTTGCTCGAGACACTAGACAATCCTCTCCCAAACTTTAGATAGAAGACTCAGACTTCTCCGTCAAAGGATGTTTTGGATAGAAACAGAGCCATCTACTAGAGCCTTACAGCAACTGAAAGACTGTTCCTGTACTGCCATCATGGGATATTTTTAATCAGTTGGAAATACTTGAACAATACGGAAGGGCAGTAGATGAAGACGATAAACTGACAGCAGTTCATCTAGAAATTTAAGCCCCTCTCTGAAGTATTTCTGGGTTAGAGGAAGCTGAATGGAGGAATCAGCTCAGCAATAAAAGAGAGCACTTGGCGCCTCCAGGCTTGAGCAGAAGCAGCATGTCACATGCTTTAAGCATGACACTTTCTCAGGGTTTAGGGAAATGAGTGGGGAGAGGACGTGACAAGCAGAGAAACGTCCTGCAATAACTTTGGAAGATCATGCTATAGTTAAGTGATTGAAAGGTTCCTATAGCATTGTGGGTAGGGACTGCATGCACTTCGGGTGGAAAAGCATAGCCAGAGCTTCCCTAGGAAGCAAACCCAAGAGCAGCAGTTCCCAGACTTCTTCTGGTTGTGGAACGCTTGGACATTACAGTGTCTCCACAGAACACTTCATTTTTTTTTTTTTTTGTACATCATACTAACTACGAGGAACTCTACTAGTGGATAATAATATTAAGTATAATTATTTTAAGGTGAACACAACTCAACAAATAATGAAACCAGACATTAACAACACACACATAGCAGGAATGACAGATAAAACCTAAATAAAATCAGCACACTTAATTAAAACATTTAATGTGATGGATGAGTGGGTTAAGGCTGCAGAGGAGGTGGGGGCGAGGGGTGGAGTTGAGCTTGGGCCAGGGGTTGAGCCATGGTCATGCGGGGCTAGGAGGGGTTGAGCTGTGGCTGCACAGGGTTGGAGATCACGGCAGTTTAGCCGAGGCCAGGGAGTTGAGATGCAGGTGTGCAGGGCTGGGGGCGGGTGTTGAGCCAGGGCCAGGGGGTTGAGCTTTGGGCACGTGGGGCTGGGAGATGTTGAGCTGGTGCCAGGGGGTTGAGCTGCAGGTATGCAGGGCTGGGATGTTTGAGCCACGGTGACATGGGGCAGAGGAGGGGTTTAAGCCAGGGTTCGCTGTAGAGCTAAGCCAGTGGTGAGCAAAACTGTAAAATTAAGCAAATTGCATCCCAAAATTTATTTTTTCCCCTGAGAACAGGGAAGAGACCATTATCAATCACTTTAACTGGCAAAACGCTTTGCAATAGCTCACAGACATAGTTTGGGAACCGCTGACGTAGAGAATGACGATAGCAAATCATTTATGTCATAACGCCTTCAGAAAGATAACGCCTTGAGAGGATACTCACATATCCTGGTTCAAGCTGGATTCTTCAGACACCACCATAAAAGGAAGGACTTTTATATAGTCGGTCAGATTTGGGTTAAATTTAAACTGATTCAGAGCCTTTGTTTTGGTTCCTGATTTAAACATGGGCATGAACTTGCCACAACAAGGAAAACTCAAAATCCAAACCAAGAAACTCCTTAGTGATTTAAAGGATACAGGTGACAAAAGGGATTACACATTAAAGTTACAACTCAATACACAATTCCTTTCTACTTCTCTTGTGTTCAAGTAACTAATGTGAAAATGCTACAATTTGTGGCACAGCCTTACTCTGCACGCAATATCAGAGGAAGGTTTTCTATAGTTGAAACTGACCCCTCTTATTTTCATTAACCCCAAAGTGTTCCCTGGAAACCATCAGCAACCTAGAACCACTGGTCTGAAGGATGTGTTGTAGCTAACCTGGGAGACTATGGATTCAAATTCAATATTGCTACCAGTTGAAACTCCCAAATCTAGCTCTCTCTTGTCCAGCAACATCCGTCGTCCGGCAGGACCACGGATCTTGCAGGACCAGAGAGTCCCAGGGCTGGGAGGAAGGAAGGGCCAGCCAGGACAGTGGCAGGAGCCCAAGGCAGGGCAGCCACAGCTGGTCTGGTGGCAAGGGGACTAGGTGAGCCAGCAGCAGCCGCCAGGGAGCTGCAGTGAGACACTTGCTCCAGGCTGGGAGTATTGGCCAGGGCTGGCCGGACAGGAAGCTGTCCCAGAGAAGTTGCAGCAGCAGATGGATGGAAAGCCCCTGGCCTGGGAGCAGCAGCTCCTCCCTGAGGCTTGGTGAGAAGCCCCACGCCAGGGAGCGGCGACTCATTGCTGGGGGCTGGGCAAGAAGCTGCAGCTGCGATAGGGCAGAAAGCTGCCCCCTGGGGAAGCTGTGGCTGGGGTCTGGAGCCAGGGAGTGGGTGGAGCTGGGGAGCTGCATGTGACAGCCAGAATGAGAACCTTAAAACAAGGGCTGGAATGCCAGTAGGTGGGCAGAATTGACCACCCCAGTCCATAAAAATCCCTGGTCCAGGACAGCTCAGGTCCCAGGGCTGCCAGATCAGGGAGGCTGAATCTGTGCTACAAAGGTTGAGGATGGCAAATAGTGCACCACCTGGTATGGGGAGAAGAAGTTTCAGAGGGGCAGAAGGCTAACCCCAATTCTTATACAGAGTGCCTTACAGAGCAGGGAAGACCTCAGATTTTTAGGATCCCTCCTGAGGATACTCCCTCTCCAGCCTACTCCAGAATAAGCAATGATACTACATTTACCTGCAAAGGAAGAACAGCTGCATCAAACCTGCTGCAATTCAAATCTGAGGCTCTAGATAATCCTGCAGTGTCAATCATACTTCAAACTGTGCCCAACTGCACAAGACAGAGCTTACTGTCCACAATAAGATACCTACTTCTGTCATTTTCAGATATAGTTTCACCCTCCTTTTGATTCTGGGTTACTCATATGAAAAAAACTGAAATCAGGAAAATGAGGTGAATATGTAAACATAAGAAATGAATCCCATCTCCATTTAAATGGTGGCCATGGACTGGATTAGAAATATGTCCCTTCTTGCATGTCTTGGAAAACATAGCCACCACTTTCCTACTACAGGACAAAGTCCTCGACTTACTACTTACAGAAAGATCAAGATCAAGTAACTATACTGGGTTCAGGAGATACGTATTTAATTACAGATGTGTCATAACTTCCTATAGGACTACAGCAAATTGCTAATCTCTGATACACTCAGCTGTAAAATAGAGGTCTGTAAAAGAATAACTTGGCTACTATTTGGAGGGTATTCTCATACTAGACTGGTAATACAGAAGTATCCAGTTAAAAACAACACTGTAATTAAAGATTATGTCTCTCTAGTAAAGCAAAATCGCCAGGCTTCCAATTTTAACATGATTAAACTGGCTTATGGAACTATTTTTGTCTTAATAAAGGGGAAAATGAACAAACTGAGGAAGAGGTCACTCTGTTCTACCACGCAGGGCAGGAGCAATTTATCTGGTGCTTAGACACTTGTTCCTAAAAGATTAGGTTTCACGGTTGTGGGATAGCAGCATGTATAGAACCTACTCAATGTGAATTCTTGTTGAGTTTGGATTTCTGTTGTAGTGAGCATCTCATTAAAAAAGGAACACTACAGCAAGTAAGCATAAAAGTTTAGTCTCTTCAGCAAGTGCTTTCCTAACCACTCTTTTGGAGAACAAGACATCAAGCAGCTTCAGATAACAAGGAGATAACTGTGTCCATCTTCTAGTAAAAGCTCAGCAACTTGAACGGATGCCAGACACTTTTGGGAGACTATACTCTGATTTAAAAATGGAGGAAATTGTCTATCATAGCCTGTCCAAAACTTTTCTTCTATTTTCAAATTAAAGCCAGGTAAAGGAAATAAAGGCACTTGTGTTTTGTGCATTTTCCTTGCACTTCAAACCCAGAAACTTCTGCTACATACTGGCAGCTGCATTGCTTTAGAACAGGATTCTTCTTACCTTTGAGTTTTTGGAGTTCATCTCTTAAGTCAGGGCCAGCATGCATGAAGATGCTGTCAGACACTGGATTCTTATCTGTGAGAGACTCATTGCTGGTATTTACTATGGCTGTGCAGTTCAGTAAAGCTACATTTCCTTCCCTGAGAAAACAAAGCCATTGAGTGTAGGTTAGATACATGAGCTTGACAACACACAAGTACTTCTTGACCACCAAAAGGTTATCACCTTGCTTCATAAGGCATTGTAATCCTCTCTCCCACCCTGCTTGTGAGAGATACTTCATAAACAGAAGCTGATGTTGGAAGGAATCAAGGTTGGTAAAACACTGCATCATCATAATAAAAGCCTTAAAAAGCAATGAAAAGTCAAGTTTCAAGGAATTTTTTCATCCACGTCCCAATGTCCATACACCACATACCCACAGATTCAGGGTCTTCACAATGAACTTCAATCTACCTCCCGCGAATATGGAAACAGACCACAGACTCATAGTTCTTCACGGCATAATTCCACCTTTACTGCAAATTCCTGCTTTCCCAATAAGCAATACACTGTTCACTTAAGCAATGAGCTGTAAAAAAGTTGCATGTTAAGCTGTCAGGGAGTTTAATCTGTTGTCTGCAGCAAGCCTGATCATCATATGGAGGTAGAAGTAAGTTCCTGGCAACAATGCAGAGTCTGCCACTAGAAGTGTGCAAGGTTAGAGTACTCTATAACTTGGTATTTTCTTACTTTTCAGGATACATAGAGGAGTTCTGTCACACCCCCCCCCCCAATTTTACTTAAACAAAATGTTATGGAATGTCTTGCATTTTTAACATAGAAATGAGGGTCTTTGGAGTGATAAGGGAAGATGGACTCATTTTTGACTTTCCCTGTGGCATATGAGAATATAGAAGGAAAAGTTAGGTTTAAGGTGGGTGAGGGGGGAAATATTAGAGATTTGGGAGGCCCAATAAGTCTGTCTTTTGTTTCATGAATACTAGTATTACACTATCCATACTTCTTCAGCCTGTCAAATGTTGCACCAGATTCAGTGGGCCAGCCTCAGCTCCTCTGAGTAGTGGAACCTCTGCTGAAACAGTAGAGCTCTGATTTTAAAGAAAACCTTCCAATCATGAACAGGCTATTACTAATACACTGCTGTCTTACTCTGCTTAGTCAACTTACATGTCTATCTGTAGCTGCTCAGAACACTAAAAAGCTACAGCAGAATGAAAAATGACTGGGGTCAGCTGAGTTTTCATTGCTAGTGTTGAAAAGCTTGTGGACAACTGTGAAACTGACAAGATTCTGGTCACTTGTATTCTGGTGCTGCAAGGGGGAGTGGTAAGTAGGATTAGAAAGACAGGCACTGAAGGAACAAACTGAGGCTCAGACAGGGAAAACTAGAGCAGCATTACTCCTGCTCACCCAAGCTTGGAACAACTAAGAGGACATGTGGTGAATAGGCATCGATGAAGCCAGAGAAAATTACCCTTGTTTTGTGCAGAACCCAGAAAGTTTCGGAGAAAGGACGTATGATCAATTCTGCTAGACACTGGGGATCTGGAGGCTCACATGAAAGAGACATATGAGCTAGGCCAAGAGATCCCATCTCAATCCCACTTCTTAGTAGCTGTGGAAAGGGGGTTGGGGTTAGCGGCTTTTCAGTTTACTCCTGGCCCTGAGAGTTCCCCCCACTTTTCATACTTGTGGTCTTCTGGGTATCAGGTGTTGATAAGTGAGAGTGGGTGAGCAAGGGAAAGGAGTAAGTTAGCTCACAAAAACACGGTTGAGATGGACAAATTTTGGAAGAAGAATACAAACTTGGAGAACAACATAAAGAAAGCATATGGCAGTAGAGAGATAGAGAAGAAGCAAAACAGGCCCTGACAGTACAGGAAAAGACAGGCAATAGTCTTTGACAGGAATGTAGAGAAGAAAGTGAGATGAAATGAGGAAGCACAGAAGGTAAAACAATTGCCAGAAAAAACAGTATGTTATGTTTTAAAATTGTATGCAAAGAAAGGTGGTTGATGATAAGTTACACCCAGGTATATACATACACATACTGTGTAACAAATAGTACAGAGTTATTTTGTTCTAGCTGATTATGGAAGGCCTTCTGGGTTCCTCACCCGCCCTTTAAGCCTTTTTTCCATCTTTTCTCTTCCCAGATTTCATTGAAGGCTAAACCGCAAGGGAAGAAAGGAGAAAAAAAACCCTTATGTCAGCTTTATTTTGTGGTGGTGACCATTTTGTTAGGCCCTCTGTCATCACTGCATTCATCACCGTGGTACTTAAGAGGCCAGAGTTATTTTAAACTTACCACAATATTATTTTTGCATTAATGTCTTTCCTATATGGGAAGGGTGATCTAACATCAAGTTGTGGTTTTTCAAAAGGAGTTTTGTGGGAGTCCAGTTGGTCTTCCTCACAGAAGTCATTCCAAGATGGCAAAGAATCAATATCCACAAATTGGGAAGGAGCACCCAAGGGATCCATGGAATGGAAACAGCCACTCCTCTTTCCAATACCTCTTCAGCTCCCCAATTCTCACTGGAGTCCTTCTGGAACTTCAGAGGAGAAAAAATAGGGTCACAGACTTAGATTTCCACTGGGAATAATTCTGAAGATTTAGACTTTTTATAAAGCAAAGCTGAAGAATAATTAAAGCATTTACAAGTAGCAAGGTTGTTAAAACAGATAGCATATAGGTTGGCAACAAATTAGCCTGTCTGATCTTATTTTCAAATCTCAAAATGTTTGTACTTGATCTCACTATAAAAGTGAATTGTTTTGGAAAGAAATCTGAGCTAAAATTTGTTTTTGAATTATCCAATGGCAAAAAAACCTCATTTTCCTCACTATAAAAAGTTATTCCAGTTTGATTTGTGAATCTGAATCTTAAAAAAAAGGATGAATCTATGAACTCCACCTTTTGCAGAAAGCGATTCAATGTTTTATGACAAAAAGGGCAAAATTACACACCTTAGGTACTCACAATGGGAATGATTTTTCTTTTGTGGCTACCTTAACACTTAAGCATCCATTACTCTCAGACACAGCATCTTCCACTGCTGCATTTTCCCCACTTGTAAAATCAGCCTGGACATTCTGTACAGTCACAAACACTGATAGAGTGACTTGAAATCTAGCAGTGCTCTTAGATACTTCACTGACACTCATTTCTTACACAGCAGCATTTTCAAATAATGACTTCTACCATCTCTGATTGAGCAGGAGAGTCTGCCTCAACATGGCAAACAATGACTTAAACCCCATCATGCATATCTTTTTCAACTCCTATCTGGGCTACAGCAATACAATATACCTGGACATAAAGCACTCAGGAAACTCCAAAGAGTATGGTAAATTACAGCATGTCCTCAACAACCTGCACTACTACAAACAAGTATAGTAAACACCCAATATGCACAATTCCCACTTGCACTTAACTTAATGCAAGTTAAGTGCAAGTTGAAATCCTGTCTCCAGCTCCACAATCCAGCCCCTGGCTCCTCCAACCGGCGGAAGCAGGGGAAGAAGCTGCTCTGCCACAGCTGTCTGCCTCCCCGCCTCCTCCAACTCGCAAACTAGCATGTTGACAGACCAAAACAGGGACCAGTGAGGAAAAACTGTTTAGAACCCAATGAGAAAATAAATAGTATTTTACAACCTACACTCTCACATCTAGACATTAGCCTCAAGTGCACTGAAACTCTTAGATCCAGTTTGCACTTTTTGCACATCTCTTCTTGGATCACTGAAGCATATCCTAGATTCCACATGTGCAGATAGATTAATAAAAACCAACAGAGATGCAGAAGAAAAAGCAACAAACTGTAGCAAGCAGGGCAGATCTGAAAGGAAAAAATAGAGAACTAAAAATATGTAAGTTGGTTAAAACAATACATATTGGGCATTGGGCATGAACACGAGCTAACAGCCTGACAGGTACAAGTGTGAGGAAGAAAGGAGTTTTTAGGGGGATACATGGGTATACAAATAGGAATATTTTGGTTAAAACAAAAGCTAGACTGAAGAGGGAGAAAAAAATAGCCCATCGTTTTTCTCTTAGAGGTTTCTGAGGACTCAGGAAAAGCTTCTGGCCTAACACTCATCTTTTGCTTCTGCCTCTGTACCATTAGGAATGCCTGGGGGAGCGATGATCCAGAACACACCAATAGGCATCTTTATCGTCTCCTAGACACCCTGCACCGTGAAGCGCCGACAAAGCGGCTACTACCCCGTAGAGGACACCGGCTCCGCCCCAGACCCGGTTCCTGTGGGGATCCCTGGCACGGGGCCTCCCCCAACACAGACCGGAGAATGTCCCTGACAAACGCGACGCTGTTCACAGCGCCCTAAGAGCCCAGACAAACGCCCCGACACAGCGCCACCCTCCGCCCAGCCCAGGGCGCCAGGTCTCCCCGCACCCTGAGCCCCGACCCACCACAGGGCTGAGCCGCCTCTCTCGGCGTGGGGACAGCGAGCTCTGCGCCGCCCCGGGAGCTGCCCCAGTCCCCACCTGCCGGGCGGCGCGGTCCCTGCGTCCCTAGGGCCGCGCTGCTCAGGGGGCGTAGCCCAGCCCCAGCCCGGCCCTGAGCCGCAGCCCAGCGGACGCGGGGTGGCGGAGCGGTGACAGACCGCCCAGCTGCAGCGGGGGAGTCACAGAGCGACCGGCCCCGCCTAGCAACGCCCGCCCCGGGGACTCGCCCTTAGCAACCGCACTCACGCGCCGGCCCCGCTCCCCCCATCTGGCGAGAGGGTCCTGGTGATAGGAAAGCGCTCAGTGTCATCACTCGGGAAGTCAGCCCAGAGCCTGACCCTCCTTCCGCTTCCGGCTCTAAACCCACCAATCCGGTGCAGAACCAGCGGGAGGAGGCGGGATCTGACGTCACCTCCGGGGGGGGCCTTCCGCCAATCCCTCCTTTGCCTTGGTCGGCGGCTGCTTCTCGTGGGTGCGGGGGTTCGGCGGCGGCACGTGGGGGTGAGTGGGGGCTGGGTCCCTGTGGCGCTGGGAGCCGCACGGCTGCGGGGGGTTGGGTGTTACAGCGAGTGTGGCTGGGTAGTGTCTCCCCCTGCCGCGCACCCGCTCGCCCCAGCCGGACGGTGCTACGGCGCCTCGATCGCAGAGGGGCTGGTACGGGTGGCGCGACCCCCCAAGGGATCTCGTTCCTGCGCCGGGTGTCAATTGGGGCGAGCGGCGCTAGGCGCCCCTTCACACGGACTGTGGCAGCGGCCTGCGGCTCCCCTAAGCCCAGGGGCAGTGTCGCAGAAGCACCTGAGAGGGACAAAACGAGCCCAAGCCCCCGGAGCCTGCAGAAAGCAGCGATCAGGGCAGTTTGTTGCGGGTGGGGAGATTCGGGGGAAGGAGCCATGGTGCAGATGTGACCGTGCAGTGCAATAGGGGGTGTGGGAGGGTGAAGGTAGTGTCGAGCTGGCCGTGCAGGGCCATCAGGAAGGGGCGAGCTTGGCCGAGGCTTTTTCCGGAACGGGGATGGACACAGCCGGAATGGAAATTGTATGGAGGCCCCGGGTAGGGAAGCCTGAGGGCAGCTGTGCATTCGCATACGACCAGGCCCCCGCCCCCCTCCAAACCTCCCTGCTTTCTGACTGACCCCGCCAGGATCCCCAGTCTCTAGCCCAACATCTGTGTTCCCATCCCCTCACCCTCTTTTTGTCCCCCATCTTCTATTCAACCCCGAGTCTCTTGCCAGAAGTTATCACATCCTGTATAAACCCTTCCATGCTCTCCATTTTCTGATCAACTCCCTGCAGCCTTTCAACCCTTTATCCATCTCTCCCCCTGCCCCCCAACCCTCCAGTTCCCTAATTAACTTACCCTGGTCCCCATGTCCTGACTATCACCCCCCATATTCCCTGTCCCCTGACCGCCCATCCCTGGACTCCCCGCACCTTGTCCAGACCCCCATTTCCTGACCACGCTTCCTAGAGTACTAGAGCTGCAGCCACATCACCTGGAACACTGGGGTTGTAGTGTCCCAACTGTTCCACCCAAGCTGTGGGGGAGCTGAGGCTGCAGGCAAGGTGGGGGGTGGAAGGGGAGGGGGCTGGGGATGAGTTGCCTCTGCTTGCCAGGCTTCCCTGGAACTGGGCTGGCTCCATCTGGCAAGGGTGTTCCAACCCCACTCCTCAGCGGGAACTCGGGCTGGACCGAAGGGTCCAAAGGGCTTGGATGTGGCATGTAGTTTGTTCCCCTCTGATCTAAATATTGTTTTTTGGTTCTAGGTGATATGTATGTGAAAAGATTAAAAACAAAATACGTAGAGTAATGGTGTTGAAAAAGGAGGCATATGATAATTGCCTGCAAATACTTGCTAGGTCGAAGGCATAATTTAGGATGGTCCAAAGTGGGAATAATTAAGGCTAATTGGATCAAACTGCAGAAGAAAAATGTGGTCTGAATAATGGAAAAACTTGGTGCAATGTGGGGTAGTCTCCCAAGAGAACTGTTGAGAACCCCATTGTTTAAAATGTTTGTCTACTCCAGTTTTAATAAAAATAGAAGAAGTTCTGTAGAAGAAAAGTGGACTTAATGTCAGATCAGTAGGCCTTTTCCAGCCCTGGTTTATCTTTAGATATTCAGTTCTTCTCATTGTTTCCTCTGTCTTCTCTTTATGTGCAGGTCAGCTCCCTCCTGGGTCTGGAAATTGCACCATGGGTCTCACCAAGCAATATCTGCGCTACACAGCTAGTGCTGTGTTTGGGGTGATTGCTAGCCAGAAAGGCAACATCGTCTATGTGACCCTACGGGGTGAGAAGGGCCGTTATGTGGCAGTGCCAGCATGTGAACATGTCTTCATCTGGGACACCCGGAAAGGCGAGAAGGTGATGAGCTGTTTCCCACTCTGTGAGCTAGAATGGAGTGATGCTACTCTGTTGTAAGACAATGAGACAAATAGCTGCATGTGTTATCTTTTGTGGAAGCTTCCCAAGCTAAGAGATGAAATAAACTTAGAAATAGTGGCTTTTCGTGTGCCAGACATGTTCAAAGTAGTCAGTGACCCTCTGCTCCTTCATTAGCTTGGGAGCACATTCTCTGGCATTGCGATACAATGATCATACGAAGTACCGGGGTAGACCACAATGGAGAGGAGATTCCAGGTTTCCAGTATACAAAGTAACCACGTAACTCAGATCAAGACTGAGTTTGGAACATGTAGGCTACGTCTACACGTGAAGCCTACATCGAAATAGCTTATTTCGATGTAGCAACATCGAAATAGGCTATTTCGATGAATAACGTCTACACGTCCTCCAGGGCCAGCAACGTCGATGTTCAACTTCGACGTTGCGCAGCCCAACATCGAAATAGGCACTGCGAGGGAACGTCTACACGCCAAAGTAGCACACATCGAAATAAGGGAGCCAGGCACAGCTGCAGACAGGGTCACGGGGCGGACTCAACAGCAAGTCGCTCCCTTAAAGGGCCCCTCCCAGACACACTTTCATTAAACAGTGCAAGATACACAGAGCCAACAACTAGTTGCAGACCCTGTATATGCAGCACGGACCCCCAGCTGCAGCAGCAGCAGCAGCAGCCAGAAGCCCTGGGCTAAGGGCTGCTGCCCACGGTGACCACAGAGCCCCGCAAGGGCTGGAGAGAGAGTATCTCTCAACCCCCCAGCTGATGGCCGCCATGGAGGACCCCGCTATTTCGATGTTGCGGGACGCGGATCGTCTACACGTCCCTACTTCGATGTTGAACGTCGAAGTAGGGCGCTATTCCCATCCCCTCATGGGGTTAGCGACTTCGACGTCTCGCCGCCTAACGTCGATTTCAACTTCGAAATAGTGCCCAACACGTGTAGACGTGACGGGCGCTATTTCGAAGTTACTGCCGCTACTTCGAAGTAGCGTGCACGTGTAGACGCAGCTGTAGTGTCCATGGTCTTCAGTTCAAACAAGATGAGTGCGTTTGCAGTCTCCTTGCTTTTATGCAAGCTGTCTGCTCATGTACATGTTAGGTTCAGTTTGGTTGCTTCTGAGACAAGTATATGATACGTATACCCTGTGTGGGGACCATTCCAAAGCAAACCTTAATGGATCCTAATTCTCTTCTTTGCTCTTAAACAATTTATTCAGGCAGAAAGGAATGTGAGCGTCAGTCTTGCTGAACTGTTTCTCCTTGTTACTCCTAGAGCTGAGTATGCGATAGGGAGTTCCAGCATTGACAATGCAGAGTAGTACACGTAAACGTGAGGAGTACTGGTTCAGATGGACTTATTAGACAGAGACCTACAGTGACACAGTCTTCGGGGTCTTTTGGAATTCTGAACTATAGACTTACGTACATCCTGTGGAAAAATTCTGTTGTATGCTTAAGAAGAGGAGCAGGAATGGAAGGGAACTGTGCTGTGAAGAAATTTGAGATGCCTCTTTTACTAGCAAGAAGAATCACTTTCTAGTTGTTAGACTTATGGGTTCTAGTTACACTCGGATTTGTTGTTTGTCCTGGCAAAGTCATGTCCCCTTCTGTGCCTCCGTTCCTCCCTCTTAAAAACTGGGATAATTTATATTAATTTTAGTAGAGGATTGTTAGGAATGAGATTCTGGAGTACCGGGGGGTCTTCAGATGGAAAATATGATACACTAAGCATTGTTCTCTCCTTTTGTACCCTTTGGATATGTAGAGCTCTGACATGTCGCAACTATCTTGTCTTCTGAAAATTACAGGTTCTCATCCTTCAGGGCCTCAAGCAGGAGGTGACTTCTCTCTGTCCGTCCCCCGATGGGTTACACTTGGCTGTTGGATATGAGGATGGATCAATCCGTATCTTCAGCCTCCTCAGTGGTGAAGGGAATGTCACTTTCAATGGACATAAGGCTGCAGTTATGACTCTGCAGTACGATCAGCTGGGAGGCAGACTGGTATCAGGCTCAAAGGTGAGCGTGATGAGAGAAACCAGGTGTGGAGATCAGTTGTTTCATAATCAGGATGGACCAGGTGCTCTAATGAGATGATTTGTAGAGATGGCCACAGTCAAGCAGCCTGGCTGGGAAGGAATAGATGATGCCCTAGAATAGCTGCTAAGGTGGAAGAGAGAATCTGAGTGAGATTCACAGTTGACTTGCACCACAGGGCTTTATGAAATGGCTGAGAACTGGAATAGCAAGGGGTGCTGTAGATCAGGAGTTAAGTGCACTAGAGACCTGTGCGTGGGAGAGTATAAGGCTGGGAGAGTGGGCTGCTGCAGGCTGGGAGTGAGTTAGATCAGCACAATTGTGTGTGAGGAGCCTAGGACTGGAATAGTAAAGGGGCCACACACGGGAATTGAAGTACATGGGCAAAATAATTGAGGGCAGGTGGGGGTTTGCTAAATCTGATGCAGTAGGGGATGGTTCAGGTGAATGCTGAAGTGTAGTGCAGAGCTGCAGATGAGTGTGCAGGGAAAACAACTCCTGGCTCTGTGAGCTGTTCACATCAATAGGCATTAAAATTCAAATTTAGGGGCAAGCCCATGCAGCTGGTCTACGGTTAATGTATTGGATCTCATGGGAGAAGAGTCTGCTGATGTCCAGCCATTGTTAATGTCCTTTTTCTTTCAGGATACAGATGTTATCGTGTGGGATGTGATCAACGAGAGTGGGTTGTACCGGCTGAGGGGGCACAAGGATGCTGTCACAAAGGCGCTCTTCTTGAGAGAAAAGAACTTCCTGGTTACCAGGTAGACTGTACTGCTGAGCTTGCTGAATTGGGAAGTTGAGAAAGCCACCAAGGCACTACTCAGCTTTTGCATCCTGTAGAAACTGAAGAACATAATACAAAAAAAGAAGACTTAGATTTTCGTAGCTCATGCTCTTTTTGCCAAACGAACACACTCTTGATACTTTTTTGTTTTGTTTTGTTTGTTTTTTTTTAAGAAAAAGCCTTATAATGCTAACTTTAACTGTTAGAGGTTTTTTAAATACGTGTTTGTTATCCTGTTAAATGGCTTTTAAGGGAGACCCTTAAGTGGGAAATATCAGGTAACGAGACACTGCCAACTTAAAAATCATTAGTCTCTGAATAGTTTATAACCTACTTTTTAATACACTATGGCTACGTCTACACGTGAAGCCTACTTCGAAGTAGCTTATTTCGATGTAGCGACATCGAAATAGCCTATTTCGATGAATAACGTCTACATGTCCTCCAGGGCTGGCAACGTCCATGTTCAACTTTGACGTTGCGCAGCACCACATCGAAATAGGCGCAGCAAGGGAACGTCTACACGCCAAAGTAGCACACATCGAAATAAGGGTGCCAGGCACAGCTGCAGACAGGGTCACAGGGTGAACTCAACAGCAAGCCGCTCCCTTAAAGGGCCCCTCCCAGACACACTTGCACTAAACAATACAAGATCCACAGAGCCGACAACTGGTTGCAGACCCTGTGCATGCAGCATGGATCCCCAGCTGCGGCAGCAGCAGCCAGAAGCCCTGGGCTAAGGGCTGCTGCACACGATGACCATAGAGCCCCGCAGGGGCTGGAGAGAGAGCGTCTCTCAACCCCTCAGCTGATGGCCGCCATGGCGGACCCCGCAATTTCGATGTTGCGGGACGCGCAACGACTACACGGTCCCTACTTCGAAGTTGAACGTCGAAGTAGGGCGCTATTCCCATCCCCTCATGGGGTTAGCGGCTTCAATGTCTTGCCACCTAACGTTGATGTTAACTCGAAATAGCGCCCGACACGTGTAGCCGTGACGGGCGCTATTTCGAAGTTAGTGCCGCTACTTCGGAGTAGCGTGCACGTGTAGACACGGCTTATGTGAGATAACTGTACCAGAGGCTAGGTCTATGCTGTAGCTGGAAGCGTGCTTCCTGTTTTGGCTAGACAGATGTGTTAGCTCCACTTGAGTTAGCAGGCTAGTAATAGCAGCATAGGTGAGGGTAGCACAGTTGACGGCTTGGGCTAGCCACTTGCGCACATACCTGAGGGTCTGTGTGGGTCTGTGCAAAAATATGCTCCAAATATACCCTGAGATTAGCAGTATGTTTAGTGAATGCATTTGACAGTACTTTGTGTACATTCATTTTTGCCATTCCCCTGTATAATCAATTGGATTTCTCTCTGCTTGTAAATCTGTTACACAGTAATGGGACAAAAACATTTTTTTGAAAAGGAAAGTGATTATAGAACTGTGAAAATTGATAGGGAGACACAGGCCCATGTAGCACTGAATTGACTTTTTATTTCCTCTGTTAACATACACTAGCTTTAAGGATGACTCTGCTGCTTAGCTGGAGAACTCTTTTGCTGAAGTCATTTTAAGAATATTTATTTTTGTAAGTTTAATGGAAAAAGTGTATCTCATCAATTTAGGATAAAATTACGTTGGGTGAATTAGTGATGAAAGAATTGTGTTTATTTGGGGTTAGAGTTTATAAAATAGCCTTATTTATATATTCCAATTTTCTTAATATTACTTCTGTTAGTATTGGTAAATGACGATAGTGCTTAATTTTACGACGAATAGCGTGGAGAAAGTATTTGCTAATAACTTTTTTACGGTTTGTTACTGCAACTTGTTTTCTTCAAGTAAAGCTGGAAACATGACTTCTCGAGGAGATCTAATTATCTGGGGAATCTGAAGAGGTCATAACAAGCCATATTTGAATCTTCTGGCATCTTTCAAACTGAAAAACCCTCAAACCTCCAATAAGCTAAAATGCAGCTCTGTCTGTAGCATTTAATTTGGCACAGATCATCTCACCATTCTTTGGGATAGGGCATGAAGAACTATTGACTGAAAATACAGGGGGAATTTAAGGAGACCCAGTGTTGGAATTTGGCCAGCACACCACATCTGACACCGGTGCCCTTAGCCTAACACCTACAGCCTTCAAGAAATCAGAATGATTCTCTATGACTTTGGATTGAGGAGCCATTGTTGACTGTGGGCAGTTTGTCCTAATGAATCACCAGCCCATATTTCTGTATTGCCTGTGGTTTGGCTGATCTCTTACTCTGATTCTGCTTAATTTGTGAGACTTGCCTGCTGAGCTCCTAGCCAGAGGTGGAGAAAGTACCGGAAAAGTTACTTCAGTAAAAGTGCAGCAGCTTTCACTTTTGGATACTTGAGTACAATAAAGATGTGATGTCTGAGTGCATGCATGTGTACTTTTACTCATGTCATTTTCCAGAGGGACACTGGTGACTTGCACTTAAGTACACCCCCACCCACTGCCTCCTTAGCAGCTGAACTTTTACTCAAGTAACCTTTTGGGTACTTTTCCCATCTCTGCTCCTAGCCTAAGTGAATCTAATCTCTGACACCTTTCAGCATGCTTTATATTTTGTGTTTGTGTATGTTCTTTAAAGCGCACAGTGTTGGCTGAATGTTTGTGAGCTTGCCTCATGTTTGGCTGATATTTGTCTTTTTTCAGTGGTAAAGACACCTTGGTGAAGTGGTGGGACTTGGATACGCAGCACTGCTTCAAAACATTGGTTGGACACCGAAGTGAGGTATATAAAATGTACTGAAGGTCCTTCCCTTCTTTACAAGTATCGCAGCAGACTGGTCACAAGGCTGCTTCCCACTGTTTCATCCACAGTGCTCAGGATTAGATTTGTAGGTTGTAAACACAGCTGTGTTGGTTTTTGTAAGAAGAGGACAGGTGAGAAGCCTTGTCCATTGAGGTGACTTGCACTCTTGCTGGGAGTGATGTTTCCAAACCAGATGTCCTTGCGCAGTATCCTATGTAGCAGGGCCTCTAGTTCTGTGTTCTTATTTTCCTTTTTAAATTAAAAAAATAAATCAAGGAGGTTCAGTGCGAGAAGCCTGTTACATACTCATCAATGAGCAGATTGAAATCTACCAACATGGTGAGTGCCTTGGCCAAAGTCCTAGTAGCAGTGTTAACTTTTTCCTTTGTATATCTGCATCTTAAGATAGGGACATTGCAGGCTATACTCTTGTGTCTTCAGGAGCCTTTCAACTGAAAGCTTAACTGTGAAAAGGAAAATTCTTTTTTAGCTTTTTGTAAAATGATGTACAGAGACTGTATTCTCCTCCAGCCACTCCTCCAGGCCAGCCAACCATCCAACACCCTGCCCTGCCCTCAGCCCCGCACCCAAAAAAAAAAAACAAACCCACACAAACCTTTGTGCTCCTTCCAAGGGATAACTCTAAATCTGTATGCTGGAGGGATGTTGAAACGAAAACATGGAGATACACGTATCTCAGAGCTGGAAGGGATCTCGAGAGGTCAAGTCCAGTCCCTGCACTCACAGTCTGACCTAGTACCATCCCTGACAGATTTTTTAAATCTAACCTGTGCCCCAACCTTGAAAGGACCATCAAGGATTAAACTCTTAACCCTGGTTATACAAGGCCAATGCTCTAACCACTGAGCTTTCCTTCCCCCCAAGTTTTATGGCTAAATTCACTAGTGTTGATGCGACGCACAGACACTGTCATGCTGAGCGGCTGTACAGTGAGACATAGACACTTCTCAATATCTTCTTCACATCTCCTTCGCAGGTGTGGAGTCTGGCCTTTGTGTCAGAAGAGAAACGTCTCATCACTGGGGCTGCAGACAGTGAGCTCAGGGTGTGGAACATTGCCTACACCCAGGAGGTAAGAACTGAAAGCGTCAGTTGCTTGGCTCTGGAGTGGAATGAACTGGAATGCAGCAGGACTAAGTGGCTTTCTGGGACATGGTGAATATCCATCCAGGACACTCTGGCTACGTCTACACGTGCAGCCAACATCGAAATAGTCTATTTCGATGAATAACGTCTACACGTCCTCCAGGGCCGGCAACGTCGATGTTCAGCTTCGACGTTGCTCAGCCCAACATCGAAATAGGCGCAGCGAGGGAACGTCTACATGTCAAAGTAGCACACATCGAAATAGGGATGCCAGGCACAGCTGCAGACAGGGTCACAGGGCGGACTCAACAGCAAGCCGCTCCCTTAAAGGGCCCCTCCCAGACACAGTTGCACTAAACAACACAAGATACACAGAGCTGACAACTGGTTGCAGACCCTGTGCCTGCAGCATAGATCCCCAGCTGCCACAGAAGCAGCCAGAAGCCCTGGGCTAAGGGCTGCTGCCCACGGTGACCATAGAGCCCCGCAGGGGCTGGAGAGAGAGCATCTCTCAACCCCCCAGCTGATGGCCGCCATGGAGGACCCAGCAATTTCGACGTTGCGGGACGCGGATCGTCTACACGGTCCCTACTTCGACGTTGAACGTCGAAGTAGGGCGCTATTCCTATCTCCTCATGAGGTTAGCGACTTCGACGTCTCGCCGCCTAACGTCGAAGTTAACTTCGAAATAGTGCCCGACGCGTGTAGACACGACGGGCGCTATTTCGAAGTTGGTGCCGCTACTTCGAAGTAGCGTGCACGTGTAGACGCAGCTTCTGTGGCGCAAAGATTGTTTGGTGGCTTTAACTGTATGTTTGTGCTGGCTCCCAGCTCTGTTGTCATTCTGTGCAGACTGCCTTTGTGCATGTCTGAGGCCTGCTCCAAGTGCAGGGCCCTTATTGCTGCGGAATAAGGCAGAGTGAGAAGCTGGAGGACGTTCTGAGCTGGGGATATGCGTGGTGACTGCAGGCTGCTACGCATTATTTAAATTGCGGTTGGCCAAATACGCTTGGAATGACTGGTGACCACCCTCCTCTTCATTGTGAGGGTGTGGCTTGTGGGGAGGGCAGGTTTTGTTATCCAGTCTTCACTTTGGGCTCACAAGAAGGCCATTTGGATTGGTGTGGTGCAGTACGTGCTGGAACTGATGCTCTGCAGCTGGCTTCATTTTGTGTCAAGTTTGCTCAGCTGTTGGTGTCCGAGCCAGCTGCGGATGGGGAACTTGGCTGGGCAGCGTTTGGGAGCTCTGTGTTAGGCTGCATTGTGGAAGTTCTTCTGTAGTGTGCTGCTTCCATTCAATTACTATCTGTGCTGCTAGGGCTGTATTTCACAGAGCATCCTTCATCCCCTTTTTTCCCCCCCTTAGCACGTTAAAATGAAAGCTGGGACAGTGTTCAGTGGCTGGAGGGGCTCAAGTGTAAGCGGGGAAGAAACCAGAGAACTAAAGTGCTTAATTTGTGCTAAGGGTATTTCTTTCGTTTGTCTGCCACAAGCAGGTGACAGATCCTAACGAGCCAGAATCCAAAAAAAGCAAAGGGTCTCCATCTAGAGCAGAAGAGACCTCTGAAGCGAATGAGACCCCAGATCAGGATGAAGCGCCCGAGGAGGTAACTTTTCTGCACTGTGGCTAAGTGGTGCAGGTTTGTGCTGTGATGTGGTGTGCTGTCAGGGCAGACACACAGCTCAGTAACTAACTAGAGATGCTCGTTTGCTGTTTGTTACCTTGCTGACACTTGTGTTGGCTCTGTGCCCTGCAGATGAGCTCCAGTGCTTGTAGAGGAGACACTCCTGGCCCATAAGCAGTGGGTTGCACCAGCGTGTTTTACTTTCCTCAAGAACAATCTCTCATGCTTCCTCAAATACCTCCAAAAACATTTGCTTTTAATCTGTGCCAAAGAAACCCCGTGCTGAGCACATTGGCAGGTCCCTCAGAAACGCTTGGCAGTGCTAGTAGAGCTATTTCTTTGTAGAAAAGGGACAACAGTAAAATGGTCACTTTCCACCTGCTTCAGTTCAGTGCTGACACTAATTCACCTGAGACTCATTAACAGGATCCAGTGCCTTAACTAGGGATCCTAAGATTCTGCAATTAAAACCCCGAAATTCTCTGATTAATCCCACTATCTCCCAAATCCATGTTTTCCCACAATTAAAATAGTGTTGAACTTTACTTTTCCTAACCACAATGTATATTATCAGCTGAATGCAGCATTTTATTGATATGTAATAGAACCCTGTTTATTCCATGTCCCATTACCCAGCTTTCTATATTAATTGAATCATCAGCCAACCAGGTCTGACTGCAGTGGGGTTGTGTGGACAGTGTTGTACGGAGCCAACCACCCAACCTGCACCTCTAATCTTAAAATAAGAAGTGGAAAGTTATTTGCCAACCTTCCTGGTTATCTCAATTTTTGATGATCGGTCCTAGTCTGAATTAGATCGGATAAATGGGGTGCCACTGTTAATTTAAAGCACATTCAAAAATCAGCTATAAGAAGGGAAGGTTGAGGGCACTGAATAAGTGACGCTGGTGTCTTCAGAAACATTTAGTTAGTAGTTAACGTTATTTCTTCACAAAGTGGTTTGCAAAATGTTTCACAAAAATTCTCCATCATAATACAAATTACATATTTTTCTACAAACTGATTTCTCAGATCTTTGGGCATAAGGGTCTCGGAGTGGTACTGCCTTATCTGGAGTCAACAACTCTTCTTAAGCTGTCAGGTGCTGATTGACCTTTTACTTTATTCCTCCTTTCTGGATCAGTCAGCTGTTGGAACTTCCAGAGTCCTTTGCAGATTTTAGCCAGTTATAGTTCCATACCCAGCCTTCACACTACCATCTTTACTTATGTAGGCGTTCTGTGCTAACAAATTAAAAGTTCTGCACCAAAAAATGTAAAAATTCTCCTCATAATATTTAAAAGTATTGCAAATTTTATTTGTCATATAAAAGTAGTGGCTTAAGTATGGAATTGGGGAGTGCAGCCCTCTGGCTTGGCAGAGTAGGGAGACCATTGTGCATCCTCTCCCCCCCGCATCTCCCCAGCCCCTGTACACAAATTCATCTGTGAGGCTGCACCCAACTCTGACATGGCACAAGGCCTAGATTTGTGCCAGAAAGACCCCAAGGCCCTGTTCCTCCATGCTAGGTGCACCAGGTGTGGGTGGGCAAGCTCAGCAAGGCAGGATCCAAGGGCTTAGTGTGGGTGGGGACCCACCTTTGGGGTAAGAGGGTTCTGAATCGGGCAGGTTGAGTGGGGGCAGCTGAGTGAGAGATGTGGGTGGAGAGGGTGTCCGGATGCACAAGTTCTGTTGGGTGGGAAGGTAGGGCTGCAGATGCAATGGGATTCTGTAGGGAAGGGTGGGGGACCCCTGTACCATGGCTTGTCTGGATCAGGGCCCCCTCCATAGCATCTGGTCTGCGGCTGGGTTGAGGGTGCACAGCCTTGAGCTTTGCAGGAAGGATCAAGCAAGCTGTGGTCTGGATCCAGGCTGCGGCTCTGCCAGGGGGCCGGGGAGAGCAGGAAGCAGCTCCAGCCTCTGCAGTTGCTCACTGCTGTTCCCCCAGCTGGCGGTGGTCTCTGCAGCAGTGCCTGGAGGCTTCATACTACTGGTCTGATACGGTTTTGGATGTTGCATAGGGGAAGAGGAAGTCCCCTCCTCCTCCTCAGCCTAGCCAGGGCTAGCAGCTGAGCCCAGCACAATGTGCGAGCCACCCGCTGGCTCTTCCCCAGTCTGGCCCCAGGTGCCACACTGATTTACCGCTGCTGGCTCCCCTCATTATCCAAAGCTTATTGTTGGAGTACGTTGCATGACTGCTCCTGTGGCTTCCCTTGGCTTCTCCATTAGTCACTTTTCTGCAGGGAGCCAAAGAAATCTGCTTGGGGGGTGTGCTGTAAATTCTGTTCAGTCGTGCAGAATTCCCCCATGAGTAGTTCTCGTGCCCTTTCTCCAGGAAGTTTCTCTGGCTATTTTTAAGCAGGTCATTAAATGATTTCTCACCACCACCTGCCTCCTGTCTCTTCTAAAGTAGGAACTAAAAGTTGATACCTTAATTTTATAGAGATTAGATAAATTACCTTCCACTTCGTGCTGTGTGTTGAAAGAAAGCTGCTTCTCAGCTAAAATGCAAAGAATGTGAGTTAAATTTGTGGCTGACACAAATGTTTGTTTGTAGTTAGTTCCTACCCTCCCTGCTGGTTCAGATCCCTTGTCTCTTTTGGATGCTAGTCAGAGGTGGTTCACTCTGCCCTTTTCATTCGTACATCTAAAGACTTGCTTGATTTTTCAGAATACAATTGTTTTCCCTTTTTATATCCTTGCAGCGCCTCCTGAGATGCAGCAAAGTTGGCTCCATCATGCGGGAAGGAAGGGACCGAGTAGTTACTCTTGCCACTGACCAGACAGGCAGAATTCTAGCCTGCCATGTAAGTAATGTGCTTTGGTGCCTTTTGCTAGCGGAGAGTCTGTTGTGTCTCTAAGGGACTCTCCTTTGCAATAGCCTCCTAGCAGCAATTGTCTAGTACTGACAGTGAATTCGTCTCCAGGGAACTGACTCTGTTCTGGAAGTGTTTTATGTCCTTACGGAAGATGAAATTCGCAAGAAAATTGGGAAGAAAATGAAAAAAGCAAGGAAAAAAGCCAAGTAAGCTGTTTTTCTGAGTAGATGATGTCCACTTGCTGAGAATTGGCAAAGGTCCATCGAATGATAGGATTCTGTCGATCATGAACCATTTGTAGATATTCTGTATGTGAGCCTGCGGGTAATGTTTGGATGTTCTTGGCTTGTTGGTGCTGGTGTGAGCAGCTGGTGTGGTCTGTGGTCCTAGTAATTGTGATAAAATTACCTGCCACTTAATTCCTTTGCACTAAGTGATGGAGTGAGGAAATGGACGCAGCTCTCCTTGCCAGAACCCAAATGTACGTCATTATTTATGACTCAGGAGAACTGCACAAACTAAAAACACTCCCCAGTGTAAATGTTGGTGGTGCTAGACTAACATGAGATAAGAGACCCATTCCGACAACTACAGATCATGAGCTTTGGATTGGTATGGGGCAGGGGGCAACTAGTCACGTAGCAGACGGCCTTTTATTGTAAGTCTGTCGGTGCTTCTCTAGCGTCCCTCATTCATACATCTAGTGTCTAATGGGTGCTTCACAATCGCCCTGGCGAACTAGATGAACGTTAGCTCACTTAATGGGAAATCTGATGCACACCAGGGATACACGTACTTACATTTTGTTATTGCCTAAGAGCCAGAATTAGGGATCAGTGCCTCTTTTTTCGGAGCTACGTGTAGATGTGGAACAGAATGGCGGTCCCTGCCCCTGAAAGCTCACAGCCTTCAGCTTGTCTATACTTGAATGTTAACGTTGATTTAGGTAAGGTGTGAATTTAAAGCACAGAAGCCATTCTGGAAGAACTCCCTGGGTGGACAAGCCCTATGTACATGGGAGGGAAGAGATGGAATTAGAGAGATGAGATTTGGTCGAGACACAGTGGTATCTCCTGTTTCCCTCCCTAAATTACCCGTGTTTTCAGTTTGGTAGAGTGTTCTTTTGCACATCCTGCTTATTGCTGCATTAAACAGCTGTTGGATTTCACCCTGGGGTGGTAGTATTTCAGGGATAGGTGGTTTCTGGAAATGGGTCTGGCTAGTGGAGGATTTTCACTTAGTTTATTCATTCTTTTGGCTGGGGAGGGAGATGAATGTGTGTGTACGTTTCTGTCCCTGTTAACCTGTGGCTGGACTGGTAGTGCCACATAACCTATCTGCCCGTGGCTGTCTGACTCTTCTAGACAGAAATCTGAGGAGGAAGAGGAGTCTGAGGGAAGTGTTGAGATGAGTCTGCAAGAAGAGATACAGCGAGTCACTAACATCAAGGCTTCGGCTAAAATCAAGTGAGTGCAAAGCCTGGGCTTGGGTCATTGCTGCATCTCAAGCACCCAGGGAGGGGGCACGTGATTTGGAGAAAGTATTTTACAAAGGTGGCTCATCTGCAAATATCAGATGCCGAGATACCAAAGAATTCACAGCCGGGGAAAGAACCACAGGGTCCCAGCTAATCCCCTTCCACCCTTGTATCCATGTAGCTTACTCACACCACTTTCAGCAGGATTATTGCCTGCAAGATAGTCTCTAGGGGTATGTCTACACTTTCTGGGTCGAAGAGTCGATCTCCCAGAGTTCAATTCTGCACTTTTTGCAAGGAGTAAGGGACGCCGATGGGAGAAACGCTCCTTTCGACCTCCCTCAGTAAGGACAGGCCATACAGTTGACTGCAGATACGTTGATTCTAGCTACGCAAGCGTCTTAGCTGGCATTGCATATCTGCAGTTGACTGTAAGGTCTAGTGTAGAGCAAGCCTAGGGGCTGGTCTAGTTTTAACTGGACTGGTCTGATGAAACTTCTACTGCTGCCGTTGTTAGACTATTCCATTGCTGACAGCTTCTCCTCTCAAAAAGTTGTTCTTGATGTTTTCCTTTGGTTAATTTTATCTTGTTTCTCCTCCTTTGTGACCCTGACTCCTCCCTGTCCATTTAAACAGGTCATTTGACTTGATCCTGTCTCCGAAAGGAGAGCTGAAGGCCACCTTACTGCTTCAGAACAACACAATCGAGTCACACATCTTGAACCCATCAGCACAGCTCAGTCAGGTTGTCAGAGCATCCAGGATCACCATTGGAGGTCACCGTAGTGATGTCAGGACACTGGCTTTTAGCTCCGACAACATTGCCATCCTCTCGGCTGCTGCTGAATCTGTTAAGATCTGGAACAGGTATGGTAACTTCCTCTTTGTATGCCAAATGCTCTTCTCCCAGATGTTATAACTGTTCAAGCTAAAGAGGAGAATGGGACATGGTAGAGGGGGATGATCATAAGGAATACAAGTGATGGAATAGAGAAGGTAGACAAGTGTTCTGTTTACACTTTCTCATTATACAAGGACCAGGGGATGCTGCTGCTGTGAAACTGACAGGCAAGAAATTAAGAGTGCATATTAACCCAGGGAAACTCCTTGCCACTAGATATCCCTGAGGCTAAGAGTTTCATGGGATACATAAAAGGACAGCTGTCTGGATATTGAAGACATCCGCATTCACAAAATCAAAGAAACAGTGTCTCAGAGGCACTTCAAGAGGTCATTATGTTCAGCCCCCTGTGTTGAGTCAGCAAACCTACACCACGGTCTCAAACTCGCAGCCAGCGTGATTGTGCAATCCGACCTGGGACTACTGGAGGGGCCTGTCTGTTACTGGCTTCAGCGCTTCCCGCCATCTCCCTACCCTATCTCCCAAGCACATGGCTTTGGGGATCACTGGGGGCCTGGCAGTGGCAGTCACACACCCCCATGGCAGCAGCACCCTTTGTCATGTTTGCTTGGCTTTGGCCATAGGCTTCCCAGCTGTGGGGGAAGGTGACTCCTCCTGAGACATTGGCGTCTGGTTCTCTTCCTTGTGCCAGTACAGTGCACCCGTTCTTGACTGAATTAGCTGGGAGACCAGCGGGGAGGAGCACTGTACTGCCCAAGATAGGCAATGGCCAGCACCTGGCTCGCACTCCGCCTCTGGCACTGCAGTAATCGGAGAAGAGGAGGCTGCTCCTTTTCCCTCACAAAACAACTGCACACAGCTGGCTCAGAGAGGAGAGGAAGAGTTGCTTTCTGAGGGAGGTGTAGCAGCCTCCCTGTTCTCTCTCCAATGTAGATGTAGGCAGCTGTAGATTATCTGTTGGACCTAGGATCTTAGAGGTTCTTGGGTGGGCTAAACTGTGCAGTGAATCTGGGTGGCACTTGTCCTTACCCAGTCAATGCAATCTCCTGCCTGACTCGGAATGCCCCAGAGTGTGACAGTCCTTGCTGGCTGAAGCACACCCTGATGCTGCTATGGGCAGCCCTCCCATTGCTCTGGATGAGAATGAGCCAGGGACTGAATGTGCGCACAGCTGGTTCTCAGGGAAACCTTTTTAGTGCAGTGCCATAGCAGCATTAGTGTTGGAGGCCAGGCTCTGTGATAGACTACTCCCATGGGTGGTGGTGTAATCTCTGGCCTTCTGCATGGGGCAGGAGGGAGAGACCAGCTGCTCTGACAGGCATTTGAGCAACACAGCTCGTTTAAAGGGGCAAGGTCTGTACAAAACTATGGAATTTCACCTATTGCTTGTGCGCACAGGTCGACCCTGCAGTGTATCCGGACCATGGCGTGCGAGTATGCGCTCTGCTCCCTCTTTGTCCCTGGCGATCGGCAGGTCATCATAGGAACTAAGGTAATTGGTGCTCTTCCTCAAGCTTCCCTAGAGACCTGGCCCTTGTCTGGGCTAAGGACCCTTCCTAAAAACTTCCACCCGTGCTAGTATTGGTTCAGCTCTGCTAGCGCTAGCAACGCTGGGCGCCTTAATGAAAGTGGTCTGTCCCTGGTGATCTTACCGCTGCCCTGTAGCTATCTTCAGATCATGTCTGACTTAGTGCTGAACGTGGCTGTGGCAGCTGGTACCATTTCTGCCCTACAGCTCCTTGGTGTAGTTTAGGGTGTGTGAAACGTCCCTAGTGGAAGGAGAGCCCCAGGTGATTGGCTGTTTCTAGTGTCCATTTAATGCTTTGAGGGCGAGAGATTGGGGTGCAGCTGGAGAGGACTGAGGTGTATCAGGGAGGCTGTGTGTAGGGGTTCCAGGCCCAGGACAGCTGGGGTCACTGCAGATCAGAAAGGTGTCCTGTGTGCTGAGTCCACAGATGGAGCTGGGGGCGTTCCTTCTGGCTGCCAGTAGCATTACACCTTGGCCCAAGCTGCTCCTCTCACACTTCATTTTGATCTGAAATCTACTATGTTCCTCCTCCCTCTTATGTCTCTATCTTAGCTGTGCTCCTCTGCTGCAGGCTGCCTTGTCACCAACTGGGATCTCTGCTCCTTTAATTCCAAATCCCTCTGTCTCTGAGACTCTTCTTCAAGTTCTCACGCCCTATGTGCAGCTCAGGCCTGTAGACTGGGCTTTGGACCTGTTCACTGTGCCTCAAACTGTCTTTGCATGTACAGGAGACAGCATAAAGTTGCTGACTTGCTCTCTGTTCATTTGTCTCCCCAGACAGGGAAGCTGCAGCTGTATGATTTGGCCTCCGGGAGTCTGCTGGAGACAGTTGCAGCACATGATGGGGCCCTGTGGTCCATCTGTCTTTCACCAGACCAGGTAACTCAATCTGCTTTCTCACTGTGGCCTCTCTTTTAATGGTCGGTCATCGCTGCCCTCAGGAACCCCTGGTCTTGGGGATGGCTTTGAGGGCACACAAGATGGCACTATAGGGTTTCAAGCTGATGATTGTTGATTCCGTTCGACATTATGAAACATGCTGATGTTCAGTTCTGAACACCAGATCTGCCTTGGTATTACACCAGCAGCCCTCTGCTGTTTTTAGTGTGGGGCGTCATTTCTGTGCTATCACACCAGTGACAGGTCATTGCCTTTCTGGAGTAGTTCTCATCTTCAGGGCCTTGAGCACGAGGCAGACTTTAAAACTGTTCCCAAAAGTGTAAATATGCTCCTTGGCAGGGTGATTCTCCAAGCAGACCACTCCCTGTGGCTGATGGTGTGTTCTAGGTGCAATGATAAGTCAAAGGGGTTTTCATCCTACACAGTGAGTACGCACACACCTCGTTGTCTACACCTGATCCGTTGAGCTGACCCTTGTTGCTCCACAAGGTTGTCAATATAACAGACAAGCTGCTGCCACTGTCTACATCTTCATTGATCCTGCCCAGTCCATCCATCTGATGTCCATCCTTCCTGAAAAAATTCCGTCTCCCAAAGCCTTTGAAATCGAGAGTGTGTGTGTGTTCTTCACAGTAAATACAGTTCCTATGTTCTAACTGAACCAGAGGTCTGTGTAACCTCCACTCATTCACGTTGAAGGAACTTAAGATAAAGCCTGGGATGAACAGTCTTAGGAACTTTACCTCTGAAGGCCTAGATAAGAACGTGAGGCTCCTCAAGCCTATAGGCCTTGCTTGGGGTGTACTGTTCTTCCTGAGTGCAGTAAAAGTGCCCCTGCATGCTTTAATTTTCAACTTCCGTCTCCTTCAGCGTGGCTTTGTAACAGGAGGTGCTGATAAATGTGTCAAGTTTTGGGATTTTGAGCTGGTGAAGGATGAGACTGGCACACAGAAGAGGTAAGAAAAAGCTGCTCCAGAGGCAGTACTCCACTTCTGTGCGTGATGGGTTGGCCTTAGTTTTGCTCCTGGATACCTCGGGTAACATGCTGTGTGTATGACAGAGGGAGCAAAGGTATGAGCCTGCATAACTGCTGACAGTTAATGGAACTGAATGCAGGATTCTCTCCAGAGCTGTAGTGCAGCAGTGGGTTTGTTTGGGAAATTACACTTTGCTCTCTTAATTTCCCAAACCTCAGCTAGTGAGTGGGCTGCATGAGTGACCCTCCGTCATCACAGTGGGCTGCACGATTTGTCCCATCTAAGATGGTCTCCCAGAATAGGGCAGTTTTGCCCACTGACTTTGCGTACCTAGACTTTTCCGCGTGTGCTGACTGAGCCGTCTCTGTTTAGATTGGATGCAGAGGGAGCGCACAGTGCTCTCAGTCAGTGTTGTGTACAGTAAGCCCACGCCTCGCTTCACGTGCCTCTGCATTGTGTGTGTGTGTCACTTTAATAATACAGTTGGAGGAAAACTACATGGATGGAAATCAGCGGAATCTGGCAGTCCTGCACGTAGGCAGTGGTAAACAAAATGTCTCGCAGGCCACACATACAACCCCAATGGGTCGCAGGTGGTTGCCCACCACTGATCTGGTGCCTTCTGCCCAGAACGGGGCATCATTTGCTGATAAAATTGAAATACTTTGTGGAAAAAATAGCTGACAAACTTCGTCATCGGGAAGGTTTCTGAGGTGGAGGATGGTATTGAGAAAGTGAGACAGTGTTCAAATGATGCACTCTGTGGCCCTGTGGTTAGTGCACTCTTAGCTGGCCTGTGGGAGACCCAGGCTTGCAATGTCTAACCCTGTCAGGTTATAGAGAGAGTTACTCAGGTTCCTGCTCCAAATCAAGCAGAGCAGGGATCTGATTCTGGGTTTCCCAAGTCCGCTGCTAGTGCCCTAACAACCAGGCAGTCAGGTCTTCTGGGGCGAGGCATTTGATCAATCGAAATTTTGCACCTTCTCATTTTCATTCTGCATCAGAGTGAAAACAATGTTTTGAAAGCCCCAAACTTTTGGTGAAGCAGAGTTGTTTTCTGGGGGGCCCGGCTTCCATGTCCTTTGCAGTCTTGCGGTGCTGAGGCATTTTGTGGTTTTGCTGAGCCGTGCTCATGATGCCTCATGGGATACCCCAGCCCTTGTCCACATATTAATTGCTTCCTTTCATTGCACCTTGCTCTCTTAATTTCCCAAACCAAGACTAGGTGAGGTGTCATGTGTTGCTTGCTGAATCTCTTCCTTGCCATGCTGAAATCAAGTCACTCTTGGATCACGGGTTTCAAGCTTCCCTTTAAGATCTTCTCACTATAAGTGTCTGGTAGATTGGGCAGTGAAATTCACATGCACGCAGCCCCTGGATCATTTCAGTCCTGCTTCATTCCAAGAGCCAAGGAAAGAGGCTGTGCATTGAAATAAGCCGGTGGGTTTGTCTTTACACTCTTCTGGCTTTGCATGCAGGGACAATGATGCTATTTTCCTCTTGGCCACTGCTAGGCTCTCCATGAAGCAGACACGCATCTTGCAGCTGGATGACGACGTTCTCTGTGTGCGTTACAGCCCCAACCAGAAGCTGTTGGCTATCTCCTTGTTGGATTGCACTGTAAAAATCTTCTACACCGACACGCTCAAGGTGGCCTCTTGCCTGGGCTCTCTGGAGGGGATTGCCATGGGAGTTTGTGTGTGTAGCAGTGAGGAGAGGGGGCTGGGTGGAGCAGATCTGCTGACTTACATGGTGCTGTCCCTCTTGTTATTGGGAATGGTGCCTAAAGCAGTAATGTAAGGCTGGGCAGAGTCAGAGGGGACATGTATTGAGTAGCTGGCCAGTAATAACTGCTGACCAAAATCCTGCCAAATGCTGGCCAGGATTCAGTGGGAAATCTGCATTTAAACTGGAAAAACAAAAATCTGGCCTTTTCCTGGCAAAAGGTGCCCAGCTGCACAAGTGGGCACGGTCAGTGATCACTGGTGGGTGCCCTTCCCACACAGTGCAGGAGCTTTGTGATTTATCCCTTCCCGTCTTTCCGTTGCGGCTACTCCCTAGGTGATTGAAGAGATGTGGGGGTGGGGCTAGAGCATCTCTTTGACAGCTCTTCTTCAGTCAGCACCCCAAGACCAAACAGAAGCCAGTGACGGAAGGAAAGCTTCCCTGCATGTGAGAGCACATCTCCTACCTGTGAGCAGTGCTTGGCACACAGATACCCACTCCCTGTGAGCAGCATTTGGCAGTCAGTTGGTTCTTGGGCGAGGCGGTGAAACAGATAAGCATATATTTGATTTGGGGCTGCATGTAAAGTGGTGACAGGCACAAAGGAAGCGAAGTGGCAGATGCTTTCTCCAACCATAATTTTGAGTATTGTTCCTAATGGTTTGAGCTGCCTGCCCTCTTTCCGGTAATCGTAGGCCAGCTGCTAACAGTCACCGTGAAGGGGTTTGGAAGCACAGGCACCTCCTGAATGTTGAGGATTCGGCGACAGAGCAGGAGGCTTTCATAGTGCTGTGCTCAGAATCTCTAACTTGATCCATTTCCTCTTTCCAGTTTTTCCTGTCTCTGTATGGACACAAGCTGCCGGTGCTCTGTATGGACATCTCCTATGTGAGTGAAGTGGGAGCTGTCTACAAAAGATTTGGCATTCTGTCAATGTCTGTGGCCTTACGAGCTGATTGCAGCCGTGCTTGGGAGTAGGCATGGCCCTCTAGAATGGCCATTCTCAAGAAACACCCCCTTATTTAAGTGAATTTGATAGGACCAGAATGAATCCCTACAAGTTCCACAGGCCTTTGCTGGCTGCAAAGGATTGTGGGATTAAGTCATGAGAAAAGCACACAAGTGACTTTTGGGTGAGAAAAAGTTGCTGTAGAATTTCCCAGTCCCCCATTGGCTGCTTTGGGGTGTGATGCAGCTGCTGCTCCTCTCCTGGGGGACACAGATTTGTTTCTCAGGCTCCTGCTCGTTAGTCATGTACTGTTCAGTCCGTCTGGCCAGCTGTGAGGTCATTGTAATCCCTTCCGGGTCATCCCGCCAGTCAGTAATGCCCCCTCTCTCTGCCTTGCTTGGTGTAGGATGGGGCCCTGATTGCAACTGGCTCTGCTGATAGGAATGTGAAGATCTGGGGCTTGGACTTCGGCGACTGTCACCGGTCTCTTTTTGCCCATGATGACAGGTAGGCCCTGGTGTATGGGTCTGCAGACTCCTCCCCCACGGAAGGAATGGGATCCACCAATCTTTGCCTTGGTGGTGCAGTCTCTTCAGTGTTCCTGTGGGGGTGGGATGTGGTCCCCTGGTCTCCTGTAAGGGGGCACTCTGCAGGCACCAGGGAGGGCAGGAGCACCTCCTGGAGCTATGGTCTGAAGCACTGGTATGTGGCAAAAATGGTGGTGCTCCCGTCTCCCTGCAGCACTGAGCCCTGGTGCTGCTCCCTGGCTGCTTAGCTCATTGTTGGTGCTCATGCCCAGCTTATGGAGCTTGGCAGTTCTGCTGGAGCGTCTGAACTCTGCTGGGGAAGAGCATGCAGGGAGGAGAAAAGAAGCAGAAGCTGGTACAGTTAGCGTAGTTTGATAAATCCCTTCCCCTTACCTCCTGGGGGCCCTGCAAGGCCCAACAAGTGCTGCCCATGAGACAGGCAGAGATGAGACACTGTAGAAAGGGTTTTGGCTTCAGATAGTTCACTGTCTCCTTTCCTGATGGTGGGATGGTGACCTTTTTCTCGTGCTCTCTAGTGTGATGAACCTCCAGTTTGTACCCAAGTCCCATCTCTTCTTCACGGCTGGGAAGGACCACAAGATTAAGCAGTGGGATGCGGATAAGTTTGAGCACGTCCAGACACTGGAGGTAAAGAGTTTCAGACAGTGACTTGGGCCTCGGCAGTTCTTTCTCCTGATGGCTGGGACCACTGGTGCTGGTCATGTCTCATCTCTTCTGCCTGACCCATAGGGACACCACCAGGAGGTGTGGTGCTTGGCGCTCAGTCCAAGCGGAGACTATGTTGTGTCTTCATCTCATGATAAATCCTTACGCCTCTGGGAAAGGACGAGGGAGCCGCTCATCCTGGAAGAGGAGAGGGAGATGGTGAGTGCATTAGCTTTTCCTTGTGGCCTCCTGCAAGGGACTGTTCTACCCTGAGTTTCTCCTCAGTCATTAAATGCCCCTCTTTAATCTTCAGAGGATCTTCCAGCGCACCTAAGAGAGCTCACCTGTTTACCTGTGTCTGGTATAAAGATGCACTGAGGTAACGGCAGTATTCCAGGGTACTGCTAGAGTTGGAGAGAAAACGACAGTTGCCTCCAGCGTTATCTTCAGGTGCCCCTAGATCGCATTGGTTGTCTTTTCTTTTCCCTTTCCTTCCTATGTTGCATTGCCAGCTCCTGGCTCACTTGCTCTCTGCCATGTTGCTCCCAAGGTTTCCCTCAGAATGGATGTTTTACTTCCTCCAGGAGCGTGGGTTGCATCTTCTCCCCCCCACCAACCCCAGGTCTAAAATCTGCAGGATGCTCAAACTTTCTGTCCTGCATGGTGGTTGGGGCGCTTTCCATTGGTGACAGCAATGGGGAGTTTGTTAATGAGATGCCCTGTGCTCTAGTTGCGCTGTGCCTTAGTGTGAGAGGCTCATGTGATGACTTCCACACCTGGGCTTGTCGTGGCTGCTATGGTTATCACTGTAACGAACAGACCCAGGACTGAAAAGTGTCCAGGGCTGCATCTTCTCAGTAGCTGGTTGGTGGCTCAGAGAGCTGGTGAAGACCTACCCTGTCTCTTGAACTTATGCGGCAGGGCTCTCCTCTCATCACAGCATTCTCCACAGTGCAGGAGTCCATGCCTGGTGATGTACGGAGGAGCAAACCTGAGAGTCAGTGGGATCTGGCTTGTCTTGTCTGTAGCAATCTTGCTGTGGCCCATAGACAGTGTCTCGATACCCCAGAACTGGTTCATTAGAAATGCTGGTGGCTGTAGGCTGATAAATACACCTGCCAGAGGGAGGCAGATGCCCTTTTATTAGTGGAACTTATCATACATCTTCCTCACGTGCTCAAGAGGAATGAGTTGACCATTCTGTGGGGAAACCACAAGCTGTGGACACTGGATGATGAATTCAATGGTATTGGCACCATGCTTGCATGACAGGTGCCAGTCAGTGCTCTGCTGGGACTGCTCCTTCCTGCAAGCTGGGCTGATGTCAGCATGTTCCCAGCCTTGTTCCTGCTGTGCTACGTTTTAGGAGGGAGCAGCTGTATCTGGGTTGTCATCATTGTGGTTTGACTAGCTGATGCTAACAATCTCTTTGGCTCCCCGTACGTGCACAGCCTGCAGACTCTTGGTCCCCTGCCTGCTAGCAGAGGCTGGAGCTGCCAGTCATTGAGCCGTGCTTTGACAGTGCAAGTCAAACCAACAGTGCTGGCATCCTGAGTTCTTGCTAGGCCATTAAAGGAAAACAAACTTGGCAGCGTGCCAGGGGTGTCCCAGTTCCAAAATTGGGCCATAAGGTTAATGCGAGGCCACAGCTTTCCTGGGAGGAAAACTGAACTGTCTATTTGTGCTGTTTTACCTGCCCGTGTTAACATATCGCATTTGCCTTTGCTGCAGCAAAGGGAAGCAGAGTATGAGGAGAGCGTGGCTAAGGAAGAGCAGCCTGTGGTGAGTAGAGCTGCCTGAGCAGCAGAATGTTACGTAGTCCGTAGAATGCTCATAACCTAGTCTGGCTCTGTGCTTATGTGAGACTCGTAAGGCGCTCTGGGGCTCCAGTTCGCTGGTGCTGCCGCTGTGTGGGGTTTGCAGGAGTGTGCCACTGGGAGTGCTGGCTTGCAGGAGACGGAAAGCTGAGGCACTCATTAAGGAGTTCTGGGCCCATTTTGTGAAGGGCGGGGGGTGGGGGGCAGCACTGGGTTTGTTCTGAGGTAGTAACTGCAGTCTTTGAATCTCAGCTGTTGTCTCTTTCCACATTGTACATCACCGGTTCTAATCCTTGCTGGGTCAGCACTGGCCAAGGGTTGGCTCTTCAGTGCCCTTTGTTCTGTGAGATGGATGGGAGGCAGCGTGTCTAGTACTTTAGGCAGGGGCTTGAGTTCTTTTGGTGACTTTCTCACCACCTCACAGTGTGACCTTGGTTTGCTCTCTCTTTGCATATTTCCCTGTCCAGAAAGTCACCTGCCTTGCTGCAGGGCCATGGGGGTTGATAGCAGGACAGTGCTTTGGGCTCCTGGGCTGAAAGCAGATTCTTTGTGTGACAGTCCATTACCTGTGTAAAGCACTGACACAGGGAACTTTATGGGAAGCCAGGAACATGAGAGGCAGGGGAAGGCATTGAGCTTTAATATGCACCAGGGCTGTTGACTCCAGAAGAGGTTAGACCTGCCTGGGGGCTGCATTAGCCGCTTGGTTGCCCAGCAGGGAAGGGCTGTTGCTTACAACATCTTGTGTCTTGTAGGTGGCTGGTGAGACCCAGGGAGAGACTGGATTAGCAGGAAAAAAGACCATTGAAACAATCAAAGCGGTAAGTTAGTGAGGGAGTTGCTGGTTCTGCATTGTTATTGGTTGGTCAGCAAACTCCCTGGAAAGGCTCTGATGAGTAGACATCTGAGATATAAGGGCACAGAAGTAGATTTTCCCAGTCAGGCAGAGCAGCATCATTTCCTCAACCAAGAAGAATTTGTCTGTCCAGAAAGCAGCAGGTGGGTGCCATGCAGGCACGTATCGAGGCCATCTCCCATCTCTGGGACATGCTCCAGCCAGCCAGCGGGCAACAGGTTTGAATAACTACATTTCTTTTCTGTGAACACAGAATTAAAAACCTCACATACTGTTTTGTTTAGCTAGTTGGCCCTGTGAGACTGGGACGCTCCATCAGAAGTGTAGATTTTTGCTATTAATGAGCAGAGTGTTGGTCCAGCTAGTCAGGCCTCCTGCTCCTGGACAAACCCCGATATTTCAGAAGAAGGTGGAAATGTCTCCATGTCCCATGGCAATTTTACGTTGCTGTGGGAGGACTGGATCATGTGTTTCCCCCAACCCCTGCAGCAATCATCCTGAGGTCTGGCAATTCTTACCTCAGCAAATAAACCTACAGAACTTAATGGTGGGAACTGACCAGCCCTGTATTTTCCTTGGCAAGAGAGTGCTTTGAGGAGAGAGCTGTTCTCTGCTGGCAAGCTGGAATTGCCTGTACATGTCAGAGGAGCACCTTGAGCAAAACTGCACCTTAGTGACCTGGGGAATCCTGAATGTTGGGTGATTGGCTAGTGCAGGTCACATGGTTTCTACATACTAATTTATCAGGGGTGCCACGTTTGGAATCTCATGGAATACTCCAAAGATGACAAATAAGAACTAGGTTCATCCCTGTGACACCAACACTGCCCCTCCCACTCTCGCTGTAGTCGGGACATGAGCTCTGCTTTGTCCTGGTGGTTCAGACTGTTCTCTTCAGCTCTGGTGTGACGCTGCTGCTTTTGTGCTGTGCAGGCTGAGCGGATCATGGAAGCTGTGGAGCTATACAGAGAAGAGACTGCAAAACTAAAGGAGCATGGGGCCATATGCAAAGCTGCTGGGAAAGAGGTGAAGAGACGTCGGCATGGACACAGTGAAATGTGAATGTATTGAGTCAGCTGCATCACTGCAGGGAAGACGCGAAGCAGGCAATAAGTGTGGTGGCAGCTAAGGATGTTTGGGGAAATCCATCTCTTGGCAGAAGGGCAGTCTCATTCCCAAGTGCACAGTTAGCAGGGCATTTTCTGTTCTGGTTTTTAACATCCCAGAGTGCACTGGACTTTTTGCCTCTCCCCTGGGGAGATTGCTCCACTTCGTAATAGCTCCCTCTCCCAGGAGGTTTATTTCCTACCATTTAGCTTAGCTGTTCACTCATACCTTCAACCTCTTAGTGCTAGTTCTATGGGAGGCTGATGACTGATGGAGAGGGAGAAAACAGATGTGTGTAGGTGAAAGTGGCCTGCGTGTTCTGAGAATTACGTCGCTCTGGCTACTGCAAACTGGCTGTCTAGGGTGTATGTTTCTTACTAGACTGTGTATGTACCTGCCTTATTCTGACCCATTCTCTTTCTCCAGGTTCCCCTTCCTGTCAACCCCATTCTCCAGGCCTATGGAAATATTTCAGTAAGTGGGATGCCCAATTGATGGGCTCTGCATAGTTTGCTCTTGGACGTCTGGGCCATGGGGTGTCCGTTCACTCTCATTAGTTCAAGAGCAAAAATATGTTGCACCCACAAGTTCTGAGCACTTGGCAGGTCAAATCATGCCCAGAAATGCTCTCTGGGTTTAGCAGTGGCAGTATTTGTTGAAGAACTGTTGCTTACTGGGGACATGTCTGCTGTGTTGTGGCATGTGCAGCAGTATCTGGAAGGCTGTTTTTTCTTTAGGAGACCAGGGAAGCTCTAGTCCTATAGCCACACATCTGCTTCTGCATGGTTGGGTGGCCCTGAGTGGAATGTTTTTACACAGAAATGAAACATTCTGAGCTTGTACATTTATATATTACATACTGTATGTTTGTAGTCCAGAAAATGCCTCGTTTGTTGCTTCTGGATTATATCTATAACATATATACATACGCACTAATGAATTTCTAGGCACCCTTTAGAAATTGTCATCCTCTCCGTACAGTGAATGGTGCTTGTCTCTCTCAGATGGCGCTCCCTTTTAATTCCTGCTGCTTCCCAGCAGGAGGCTTAGTCTGCTGCGCAATCTGTGACACAGGAAGTGCTGTTGAGCAGATGAATGAGTGGAGCTGGGACTGGTAATGCTTTTTAGGTTCCTCTAGTTTTTGTGATTTTTTTTTTTTAAACATATAATTTACCAGCTTACATGTAAGCAGTGTTATCTATATTGCCTAGAACTCAGTCCACTAAATTACAGCACTTGTATGAAATGGATAAACACGTTATATTCAACCTGCTAAATTATCACAAAAGTCTCACCAGTCTTTTCTGAAAGTGGCTTGTTTCATTCATCTCCTAAACAGCAGTGGGTCCCCTAAACTGCCAGCAGGTGGGAGGAGTGGTGGCTTTCTGTTCTCTGTTTATTTTGCTCAAGTTTAGCAACTTGTGAAACTACATTCCCATGTTTTTGTAACTAACATGTGCCTTGAGATCAGTTTCATCTGGTGCAGTTAGTTTTCAAATTGGGTGCATGGTGGTATGCAAGGAAAATCCTGTAATGGCAGACAGTGCATTTTTTTAAGACTTGGCAAGCTAATCCTAAATATTTTATGACTGTGTCTTGTGGGGGGATAGACGGTAGACTGCATTATTTGGAAAGGGGCACATAGCCTAAAATGTTTGAAGACCTCTGTTCTAGCGCTCCCTTCAGGGCACTTCTTGACACTTCAAGCTGGTGCTGTTCCTTCTGTTACAGCCTTCAGCATATGTGCTAGAAGTTTTCAAGAAAGTCAAGTCGAGGTGAGTCCCAAAAGGCTCCTTGCTGAGCAGGTCTTGCTACTGAGCCATGAAGCCTGGCTCCCGGGGGGCTGCTGAGGCCATGGCTGGTTGAAATACTGGGTGGGTTACTAATATTGGAGGTGGGCAATGGAAGAATAACTGGGTTGAATATTACTGGTAGACATGAAGTCATTTAATGAATGTCATGTGTAATTTTGATACAGATGCCACCTCTTTGGGGGTGAGTGCACACAGTCTCTGCAGAGCATCTGTGCATGGGGAGTAGACATCATTCTCTCCGTGCTGAGAGCGAGCTGAAACTTGTCCCTGCCCCTGGGCCAGGAGCTCTTTTACCCAATGAGATGTTCTGAGTGGACCGAGCTATCTTCTAGCATCATTTTCATGGTGAAGGATTGTCTCTCACCCAGATGCTGTATGCCTACTCCCTGCCCTGGGAGACTGTATTCCATGCAAATGGTCCTCAGAGAGGAGAGCGGCTTTGCACACTGTCGTGCCTCTGCCAGGGGCTCTCCAGGAGGCTGATTAACAGCCTCCTAAACGTGACAATGGTGTCTGGCCATCACGAATTTGCGGCTAGATCCTTCCCCCTGGATGTGTTTCCCTCTGTTCCTTAGCAGAGTGCAGCGGCTGTTGGGGCAGTGTGATTTGTCCATGGCTGCTGTCAACCATCCCCATCTCTTTTGCTTTTTCTTCAGTGAGTTGGAGGAGTCTCTGCTGGTGCTGCCCTTCTCGTATGTGCCTGACCTTCTTGTGCTCTTCAATGAGCACATCCAGCTGGCCTCGGAGGTGGAACTCCTCTGCCGTGCTCTCCTCTTCCTGCTCAGGTGAGTCAGGAGGATTGCTTTATCCTCTCCCCTCATTCACTGGTTGGAAGCCAGAAGTAAGCAGCATCTGAAGCCTGGCTGGTGGTATGTGTACAACAGGGATGGAGGCTAGGGGATCTTGACTTTCATGAGACAGTCAGTGCTAGCAGCCAGGTTCCATGGGGAGGCCATCAGCTTCATGGGCCTGGAATGCCCTCTTGGCCCCTTCTGGTTTGAGGAAGGGCAGCAGGACAGTGTGTAGACAGCTTGCCCCATTGCTCCATGCCTGTCCTGTAACTATAGCAGAGCCTTTGATCTCCTGGGCTATGAGCCAGCACTTCCCCCAGCTCTGCTTAGTTGAATGCTTCTTGTCCCTTCTCCTTGCGTGGCAGGGGCTTCACTGACTTCGCCTGGGTACCTGCCATGCTGAGAAGGTTACGTTTGGGGTTGTAGTAGGTGGCACCAGGAGGTATTGCAGGTACTGGGCCTGTGGCGAATGTGCTTGAGCTTTCTCTTCTGCTCCTGGCACCTTGGCTGGTGGAGTCGATCCCCTGTCCCTTATGTTCTGGTGGAAAGATCCCATCATCCAGTGTGAAGCAGAGGAGGAAATACTTGGCTCACAATGTGTGATGTGGGGCCATTGGCAGGATTGCGTGCGCCCAGTCAGACTGGCTCAGGACAGGAAATGTGGGTTGCGCCAGTGCTGCCTGAATGGAGCTGCCAGCTGTAATGTCCAGGTTTGAGGTTTCAGAGCTCTGAGGTGCTGATGAAGCTGGGAACAACAGGGGCATAGCTCCTTCTATCCAGCTCCCCCAGAGCAGCCACCTAAGCCTTGAGACACTGTGCTGTAAAAGGAACTTAATGAAACAGCCCTGTTTCTTTTCCAGACCACCTCTGTCATAATAGTTCTCATTTATTTGTACTTACTTGTACTTGTATTTATTTGAGCTGTCTCCTGTGCCCAACTGAGTACGTTTTGCGCCATGTGAGCCCTGTTAAGAAAAGCTCCTACTTTACCTTCTCCTGTCAAAGGCGCTTGACCTGTCAGAATGTCACTCTGCACAGGATGCTGCATTTAATGGACATGCTCTGTCCTTCTTATTCTCCAGGATACACTGTGGGCGCATCACAAGCAATCAGCTGCTGGTGACAGTGATAGAGAATCTGAAGAAAACCACCATCTCCAAAGTTAGCGAGATCAGGGTGAGTATCTGCAGCGAGCCCTTGCCTGGGGTCTGGCATAGAGAAAGTGCTGTTAGAGAATGCATCATCCTTGTTGCAAAGGGAACGTAAGCCCTCTGTCTTCATGGGACTCTTCCCAGCCTCTCAACAGCTCAGCCCTTTGTCATGTTTCTGCTGCATATTGGGGATATAACATATGATGGCTCCATCTCCCATTGGCTGTGTGGTTTCTTTAAACCTTTGGTCTCCAAAAGGAATTCATTTTGTATGTGGGACACTCAAATAAGCCCTCATGAAAGGGAAACCATCTTCACCTTTGCCATGGGCTAATGTGATTCACAAGTAGCCTGGAATGGGGCATGTGGGAAAAGGAAAGATGATGAGGGGAAGGGGATGTCCTACCAGCAGTTGAGTCAGCTAATTGCTGATAACCTCACTTTCAGAAAATGGTGTGGATTCTGGCTCCTCTCCTCTTTGATATGGTGGAGCAGAGAAAAGAAAGTCCAGCTCCCTCGTATTCTGAGCTGTCATTTTTTTGTGTGAATGTGGCTGGCTGTAGGCTGTACTGCATAAAACATGGGGGCTGCATCTGGCTGCCCCCGCCCAAGATGATGAAAGGAATGTGGCCTGTTTGGAGCTGCTCACCCCCAGCCACTGGCAAGGTAGAAGAATCACAGAACTGGAAGGGACCTTGAGAGGCCATCGTCTAGTCCCCTGCCTTCATGGCAGGACCAAGTACTGTCTAAGCCATCCCTGATAAACGTCTATCTAACCTGTTCTTAAGTATCTCCAGTGATGGAGATTTCACAACCTCCCTCAGCAATTTATTCTAGTGTTTAACCACCCTGACAGTTAGGAAATGTTTCCTAATGTTCAACCTCAGCCTCCTTGGCTGCAGTTTCATTGCTTCGTGTCTTGTCTTCAGAGGCCAAGGAGAACAATTTTTCTCCGTCCTCCTTGTAATCTTCTTTTTAGGTACTTGAAAATTGATATCGTGTCCCCTCTAAGTCTTCTCTTTTCTAAACTAAACAAGTCCAGTTCTTTGTCTTCACTTGCAGCTCCTTCTTGTTGTTTTCTGGATACTCAGAAATCCACTGACTGTCTGTTTTGCAGAATGTGCTGGGCTTCAATATGGCTGGGCTGCAGTTCCTGAAGAGAGAGATCGAGGGCAAAGATGAGGTGACTTTCTTTGCTGATGCGACCGATCGTTTTGAGGAGAAGAGGAGGAAGAGGAAGAAAAAAGAGAAGTTGATACTCACAATGGTTTAGCTTTTGGCTGTCCATAGTGCAGGGCAGAGTGGGGGATTCCTGTAGCTTCCTCATGTTCAGGGAGCCTCTCTGAGGACTAGTGGGCCCTGAAAGGCTCTAATTCTGGGCAGTGGCTGATGTGGACTCCAGCAGGTCTGCCTCGTCTTACGTACAGAGTGTGTTAATTCCCTCCAGGGCACAGCACAAACCTGGCATGGGGTGAGCCCTGTTCCCCAGCATGGACTGAACTTCCTGTGCTCTGCTGTGTACGTTTATACTTGAATCTTGAACGTGAGGCCAGCTGCAGCCCTGTCCCTGAGACCAGCAGCCATAAGAAAGGGGCTTGATTCCTTCCTCTGCAAAGAGGTGACTTGCTCTCAGTGTTCTAACTGAGTGTAGCTTGCAGACTGCTCCCAGAGCTGTGCCAGGTTTTCACAACAGGGAATGGCTTATGGGGACAAAGGCTATGTGGTCTGACTGCATTCCCAAGGCTTGGCAGGCAAAGAAATGTCTCCAAGCAGTGCTGGTACCTGGCAGACACACACCTACTCCTCTTGGGAGTGACACAAGGCCCGACCCTCGCTATGCTTCTCCTTTGAAGTGTTGCAGACTGATAAATAACTGAATATCAGAGCAGCTGCGTCAGCCAGTGTGTTTCCTTCCCTTATGATGTCCTTGGTGCCAGCTATCAAGTCTGGTGGGCTGCTTCCTGGAAGACAGAGGATTGGAGTAGCGGCCCTGCCCTGTACTTTAGAGTGATCAGGTTCAATTAGCACATGGAGATTACAGTGTGTCCCAGATAATCCCAGCTGCATTAGCTCCAGTTGTTCATTTGGAATTTACACTGCTTAGAATTGATGCCATTTTTGTACTTGTCGTCTACTGGATAAATCACTGTGTGCTCCTGAAATAAACCAGTGAGAAATTCATGGGTGCTGCTCCTGTCAGAATGTCTGCCTGTGAAGTTCGGAGTATGTGGTATCCTTTCCATGTGTAAGCAGGTAGCCCCAACTACATCGAGCTGCACTGCTGTCTGCGCTGGTGAAAATGCAATGCTGCTGCCGGGCCTGTAGAACTAACACTGCTGTAGGGCCCAGAGTTGGCTCTAGCATCACATGGACTTTTAGTTAGTTTCAGCTGTAAAGCACCTTACGAGCTTTGCTGTCTTTACATGATGCTCAGTTACAGCTGACCCACCTACTGATGTCAACAAGGTTACTCCAGTGTATGTGAGAGCAGCGTTGGGCCTCCAGACCTTGTAGGTTCTCTCTGCCGTGTAACCAGCTTGACTCTCAGACCCTGGGCTGAATTTGCAGAGTAGTTAGAAAACTGTTGTGTGTGTAAACTGACACATCAGCTTTGGCATGGTTAGGAAGGTAAATGTGGAATAGAAGTGTCACTAATCTGTTCACTTTTCAAAGTGGAATTTTCAGGGGGTCTTAGCCTGGTTCCCATTTCTGCCAAACCCAACTAGGACTGTCTACGCAAATACTAGGTTTGCGCAAGCATATGACTGTCTGCAAACACTAAATCAGATTACAGTAAACCCTCCAAATAACGGATGCTGTTTGCCAGTGTCCCTTCTCCCCCCTGCTCCTCCCAAATAAATGCTGGAGGCCAGAGGGGCTGTGGTGGGGTGCAGGAGCACTCCTCCCCCAGCCCCATGTTTGTGGAGCATGTTGTCATTCGGCTGCCATTGCCTGCAATGGTGCTGAGCAGCAGCCACGGGGTCAGAGGCGGCTGCCTGCTGGCAGGCTGGGACTGGCCATATTCTACCTTCGCGCAGGCAGCTCAGAGCCGGGGGCTGGAGGAGCCGCAGCGCTGAGAGCTGCAGGAGGTGGAAGGAGCCAGGGTGGCATTCAGCTCCTCTCCTGGTAACTGGAAGAGGGAGAAGGAGATGTGAGGGGAAAAATGGGGCAGGAGGGGGTAGGAAAGGGTTGGGGGTAGGGGACAGGAGTGAGTGATGGGCTGGGAAGGTCAGTGCATCATCACACAGTGTAACCATTCGGATATAACAGACTTTTGGCATTAAGGGACACCCCTCCCCCACATTAGTCTGTTAAATCCAGGGTTTACTGTAGTGGTCTGTCTTGGCTAGTATCTGTTCCATCACCTGGATTCCTGTGGGACGTGCCAGGAGGTCAGTTCTTAAAATCAGATATCTAAGGATTTATGGGATTAACTTGAGAGGGACCTCACAATCTTGGCCAGGAAACTCTCAGCACTAACTATCCATTATTTATTTTAAGGTACAGAATCTTTTTTTTTATAAACCAGGTTGAAATATATGATGCCTTTACTGCCAACCTGAAATACACCGCTTATTCCTTGGGGAGCCATACCACCAGCTCAGAATATAGTAGTGTTAGTCATAAAATCCAACTTCATATAGGATGGTTGTGGGGCTTTAGTCTAATCTGTGTTAACACAGGTCAAAGGACTTCTCCAAAAGAATCTCTTTTGAACCAGAACTTACTTAAAAAACCTTGCTTTAAAAATTGGCAGCAGTGGGGAATCTGCCCTGGGTATACTGTTCCAGTGGTTAATTACTCTCATTTTAAAGATGTATGCTTTATTTCTAGTCTGAATTGGTTTAGCTTCAGCTTTCAGTCATTGGAATTGTGCTCCTTTTGTGAAATGGAGGAGTCTGTTATATTCTGACTTTAGTCAAGCTTTTGATAGTATCTCGCATACCTTTCTCGTAAATAAACTGGAAAAGTATAGCCTAGATGAACCTTCACATAAGGTGGTTGCAGAACTGGTTGCAAAACTATACTCCTAGAGTACTTAGCAATGGCTCACGATCACAGCAGGCAGGCACACTGAGTGGGATCCTGCCAGGGATCTGTCCCAGGTAGGGATATAAGATCATATTTATTTGGTTAACTGGTTAATTAAATGGTGTGCGGCTGGGGAGAACCCTGGGCAGCACACTGGAGAGTGGGACTGCTCTGGCTGGGCTGAAGCACCCCACCTATGGCAAACCGAGAACCTGATCTGTTCTGGCTCGGCTGGAGATTCCCTGCATTTGGTGCTGCTGTGGGCAGGGGAGCAATCCAGCATATCCAAAGCAGTCCCAGTCCCCTGTGCTGTGGGTGCGGGTGCTCTAGCTCCTACCCACTAACCCTTAACATCCCGAGTCCCAGGTCTGATTCTATTCAATATCTTCATAAAAAATTTGGATAGTGGTATAGAGAGTACACTTAACGTGTGCAGATGATTCCAAGCTATGAGGGGTTGCAAGTGCTTTAGAGAGCAGGATTAGAATTCAGAACGACAAACCAGAGAAAGTCTGAAGTAAATAGGATGAAATTCAGTAACAACTGATGAAAAGTACTGCTCATAGGGAGGAATAACTAGGCTAAATATAAAACAGGAAATCACTGTTGAGGACAGAGTACATCAGAAAAGGACCTGGGGTTGATAGTGGATCACAAACTAAATAGAAGTTATCCATGTAATATTGCAAAAAAAGCAAACAATAGTGTAAGCAGGCACATTCTTCCTCTCTGTTTTGATAAGGCCTTAACTGGAGTATTGTTCGGTTCCAGGCACCATACATTTAGAAAGATGTGGACAAACTGGAGAGAGTCCAGAGGAGAGCAGGAAAAATGCTTAAAGGTCTAGAAAACATGATCTTATGAGGGGGGGGAAAAAACAAAAAAATAGTGGGCCTGTTTAGTCTGGACAAGAGACGAATGAGGGGGAACGTAGCAATCTTCAACTGCATGAAAATTGCTGACAACAGGGCAAGAAGTAATGAACTTAAGTCACGCCAAGGGAGATAGTAGGAAAATCTTTCTGCAAGAGTTGTAAAGCTCTGGAACAAATTATCTCGAGAGACTATGGCAGCTCTGTCTTTTTGGAGATTTTTAAGAACAGGTTAAACAAGCACCTGAGAGGGATGGTCCAAGATAGTTTTTCATCCTGCTTCAGTGGAGGGGACTGGACTAGACAACTTGTGAAGGTCTCTTCCATCCTACATTTCTATGTTTATCAAACATTGGTTTTCTTTGCAGGCACTTAGACTGTAATCCAGTCATCATATAACCTTCTCTTGGAGCTCCTTGACTCTCACTTTAAGGCATGTTTTCTAATCCCTTAATCAATCTTGTTGGTCCTCTCCACTTTACCAAGCTCATCTTGAATTGTTTCCAGTTCTGGTGTATACAGTTCTCTAGCAGCAACTGCACCAGTGCCAAGTAAAGGAGTAAAATAACCAAGATTAGTTCTTTTGGCCACAGTGTTTCACTGGGAACACATGCTGAGCTGATTATTTTTCTTCACTATTCATTGCCTACCCCTTCCCCTGAAATGAGAGTCATTGCTTTCCAGGCCAGAACCCCACATCTTGTGACCTACATTCTTCATTTCTAGATGTATACAGTTAGTGGTAGCCTTATTAAAATGTGGATTTGCAGCCGGTTTACAAATGCTGTGGACTGCTCTGTTTCAGTAATATGACTTAATTATTTACCACTCCTCCATGGAAGGTATGAAAAAGCTGGTCAAGAAGGTAACAGAGCCAGACAAGTTACGGGCATGAGACAAATGAGGTTTGATTGAGGATGATGAAAGAAAACAATCATTTAGTAATCAATTGAGCATGAATTGATTTGTTCTGTGTATTTACAGGGATAACACTTATACTGTAATGGTGTACTAAAATCCAGGTGTTTCAGGGGTGCAGGTTTTGATATTATCCTTCCTGGACTGATCTGTAATGAAAAAACACAGAAAGCTAGCAAGAATGAAGAGAAGGAAAAAAAATCTGCTACAGTTCTGATGCTACAGAAACAATTGTCTTCAGCAGTCCTGCAAATTGTGCGACTGGCAGCTGTGGGGCTGTGTTGAGTTATGGCTGTTGGAAGGGAAAAGTTAGCATGTAGAGGGGCTTTCCCACAAGTAAACTTCAAAAATAATAAATGAAGGTTGGCATGGCATGAAAGATATGAGCATAGATTTCGGATGGCTGTGCTATTTGTGAAGAGACAGACCTTTTTGACCAATCAGGTACAGCAGCGTGCATGTGACACGTGGAGGGAAATTTTGAGAGATATTTTTGGTATTCAGAAAGACAGTGGTGTGATTAGAGTGACAGCGGTTCTGCCCGTAAAGCAGGATGGTGTTCGGCTGTGAAGACTATACTGCTGAAAACTGCACGTGATCAATTTTCAAAATTTTCTTTGAATGCCCAAAATGCAGAACCTTTTGACTCCAGTGAAACCCAGAATGCTACAAAAGCCATTTGTGCCTAACAAGCTGGTACTTGCTGTCACTGCTGAGAGCCATCTAATAGTTGGGGAGAGTGGGGTGCAGCAAATGAAGGAGCCAGTGGGAGAGGCAAGTAGAAGCCAAGGGGTTTATGTGGAGACAGTAAGCAGGGACTGACTTCTTTTGAGACTGAGTAATGTGGAGACTGTGCCCTAGCAGCCACACCCTTTCATTCCCATCAGCTGGTTGCTTCCCTTTCAATACATGAGCACTCAGCTGCACAGGGCTCTTGCTTGTTAGTGGGGCAGGTCTTGATCCTGGGGAAGGAAGTAGCCCAGACAAGCCTCAGCTATAATGCACTTCAGCTAGAAGTTGCAGTACTTACCAAGTTTGTGGGGTAGTATTATCCTGAACCTGTGGGTAGGACTTGTAGAAACCAGCCGGACCGTGGCTGCCTTTCCTCCCTCGGGGTAGCCCTGTGGCCTGCACTCATGGATGTTGCTTGTTAACACTGGTGAGCTACTTGTTAAGGGTGTAAACTTATGGTTTGTAAACCAACCAATGGTATGTTGGGGGCGTGTTTAGAGGTCTGAACGTGCTCTGGGGATGAGGTGACTTTGCCAAGGACCTGAGTCCAAACCACTGACCCAGCTTAAACCCTAAAGTGAGCTCTGGGATGTGGGGGGGAAGTGTTGGAGAAAAGAGAAAATGTTGGTAGAGGAGAAAGCAACAATTCAGTATGTGGGGGATTTTTTTTGGAGGAGAGGAATCAAATAAGGAGGCTTCTGTTGTTAGATCACCAGCCCTTGTCTAGTCCAACTTCATAACTGATAAAATTGCCCAGCAAAGTGCATTTTGGATCACTGTCAACTAGCTGAGTCTGTTCTCAATCTACGTGCCATCAAACCAGGGTCTGCAATATAGGAAGCACCACCGTACCTAGCAGTAACTGGGCCCTTGATAGCCTTAGAAGAGCTGCCATCCATTCTCTAAACGGTAAGCGGGGTAGGAGGAAGTGGCTCTCTTCCATCCAAGTTTGCAAAGTGCACAGCTTTGCCTTTTTCTTCCTTGCACTATCTCTAGCTTCAGCAGGAGTAGCTTTTGCTACCACTCCTGACAATCCCTCACCTTTCAGCAGGTGCTTCAAACAATACCCTGCTGCCCAAATACTCCCCATAAAACCAGCCCATCGTTCAGTGTGAGCAGAACATTTCTGAGGCTTGAGATGAAGGGGAAGAATCCTTCTTAAAGTGGCTTTATCCTTTCAGCACATCTCTAGTTCCACTAAACAGCTGGGGGATGGGGAGGAATCAAGCACCAAAAATGGGTCAGTTAATGGCTTGTGCATTTATAGCCCTGCCCCCGATTCTGGGGGTCTGCCTTTACACTCTGAGGTAAGGGTTGGGTCCCTCTACGTACTTGGCAGCTAGTCAGTGGGCTCCAGCTTCTAAAATATCTACATGTTTAATAAGGGTTTTGAGTCCCCCAACTGGCAGGAAGTGCCCTCTTGCGAATTCCCCAAAAGCCATGTCTTGAGTCTGCCTTCCTGGTCTCATTCCTCCTCTCCAGTGTGGCCGAGCTTCCCATGTGCTACCTCTCCCATCACTTGCAGTCCATCCATCATCTCGACCATGTGCCTCTGAAAAGAGGCTGTCTCTACTGTAAGGCAGCAAAGGATATTTGCCTCCACAGGCAGGAAGAGAGTCTCCCTCTCTGTTAAGATTTCAATACGGTGGGAAATTTCTCCACAGCCCTCAGGTCCTTCCGCTCCAATTGCCATGGCATAAATCTCTATCTCCAGTTCAGCCTGCAATCCTGCTGCCACCTGGAAATGACAGAGCCACCCAGATAGCAGGCACTTCAGAGGTGTCAAATTGGATGTGTACCTTACAAGTGGTATGTAAAAATCTACAAGTGTAAACTTAGGTCTGCCAATGGTGCAAGCCTTCCCGCTGCTGCCAACTCCTTGTCCCACCTCCCACTCAGCTCTACTTGTGCTTCCCAGGTCACACACCTCCCTTTGCACTGCAGCAAGATGATTGCTTTCTGTTGGCTCTGGTTTGTGCCCAGCGTTTAGTCCTGTCTGCAGAGCTATTTAGTATGTGTCTCAGGCAGCTCCCAGATCTGTCACTGACCCACTGGGCAAATCGTTTCATTGCTCCAGGCTGGGCCTGTTGCCTTCTGCTACTACTTCTCCTTGAATTTATCAGGGTGACTACTCTGTGCATTACAGATAGGGCCTTACCAAACTCAGCTATGACCAGACTGTGAAATCTGGTCTCTCCCTGTCAAATGTGGTGTTTTACATACCTTCACCCTTACTACACAGATTTCATGGGAGACACCAGTGTTCCTCAAACTGGAGATTCTGACCAAAAAGGGACTTGCAGGGAGGTCTCGAGATTAAGGGGGTAGTAGTAGTGCCACACTTCTGTGCTGCCTTCAGATCTGAGTGGCAGGAGAGTAGCCATACTATGCCAGGCCAACATTACTTCTGTCCTGCTGCTGCTGCTGCTGCTGCTGGTGATGGGTTGGCCTTTAGAGCTGAGCCAGAAGCCACCACTCTCCAGCTCTGAGCACAGTGCTACCACCATCAGCAGTGCAGACTAAAGGTAGCAGTACCACAGCTCCCCGCACCCTGCTAACCTTCTAATGTCCCACAACTCCTTTTTGGGTTAGGACCCCTACAATTATAACACCCCGAAATTTGAGATTTAAATAACTGAAATAATGAAATTTACTATTTTTAGAATCCTCTGGGAAAATGACCAAACTGGACTGTGAATTTGGTAGGGCCCTAGCTATAGAGCATCTCATAGCAACTGCTCCATTCAAATGCAGCAGACAGCATAGGTCACCCTGGCATGCCCCTCACACCCTCATTCCTTCACCAGTAGGTTACAGGAATCCACACATACACAGAGTTTTCAGCTCTGGGCCCCTGCCAGCCCAGCCGTCAGTGTGATACTAAAGAGGTTTGCTGGGAAATTTTCTTGGAGCCTGGAGGACTAGTCTGAAGTTGCCTAAAAAACTATGTTGTGCCCAACAATACATCTGTGCCATGTGACTTACAGGTCCTGGTCTATAAATCACTCTCAGTCCTGTGCTGGGAGGCGGCTGCTTCACCCGAAACCTGCCAGGAAAAAGACATAATCAGACTGCCACCTGGAACAGCAGGGCCAAAGGAAAGAAAGGGGAGAATCTACAGTTCCTAAATGGGGATATATTTCTTGGCTTCCTGCCCAAGTTCTATTCAAACAGGTCTTAACAGAAACAAAGAAAATCAAACCATCCTATTAATGGGCCAAAGGTGCATAATGCTCAACAGAGCTCCTTAGCCACTGCCTACTGCCTTAAGGATCAAAAATAAAGTAAATGGTCTTCTATGCTTTGTTTATATAGGAACATTTTTTCAATATAATTTCAGTGTTTCTGGCATAAACATTCTTTGTGGCAACACACACAAATCTTTTTCCCCTCAATACCCTTTGGAGTGCTAAATCTACTTGTGTGCTAGAAATCTGCTGCCGTTCCTCGACATACGCTATGCTACTGCCCTCTCTCTCTTGCCCAGCATCAGCTGCGTTTTAACTCTGTCATTTCTGTGATTGGGTTTTCTGAAGTCAGATGATTTAGAACATTATTCCACTACAGAAGATTCCAAATACAAATGCCGCTTTGAGTCTGATTAGCCTAGTGACTCTATCAAAGGGCACACAGCTGACAGGAGGTGCATGCAGCTGAGACTGCAGATGGAGTTAGGTAACTATTTTAAAACAGGTTTAAAGACAATTCTATCTAACCTTATGAAGTCCACTCCAACATTCTTCAGCATGACAGTGGCAGCATAAGTACAGCCCTCCTTCAGCACCCCAAATGTCACTTTAGGTGGGATGAGAAGGAATCCACAAAGGTGCTGGATTGCTGTTGCAACAGAAGATGTGTTGACTCTGCCCCCAACAGGATCTTCTACCTTTGCGTACATGATCAATACGTTACATGGGCAATAGGGGAGAAAGTTAAAAACAAACCAACATAGAAAACGGTAGGTGGCAACAAAGATCATCCCTGGCTAATGGGAAGGTGCTTATCATGAAAAGGAGTGAAACTACAGCTTACATCCTATAACAATGTTGGCTTCCAGGTATAATGATGCCAACCTCTTAATGGTTTACCTAGAATTGGCCAAATACTGACAGTTTCACACAGTTTTAGGAGGGCGAAAAAGAAAGGAAAAGCAAATGGCTAAAATGTAAATAATCAGACAGCTCAGACTTAAAGACTGAGGCCAACATTTTCATATTTGGGATCCTAAAGTAATGCGGGTAATCTATATCCATATTTAGGAGTCTGGAGAAAAGAGGCCTTATTTTCAGAAGTGCTCTGTCATTCAAGTGAATAATATTCACAATCAGCCTACTTTTATTTAGGTGCCTAATTATTCGTAATTATTCCACTGAGGAGGATTCCAAATACAAATGCCACTTTGAGTCTGATTAGCCTAGTGACTTCATCAAAGGGCACACAACTGATGGGAGGTGCACACAGCTGAGAGCTGGTGCACATTTGGACTGCAGATGGAGATAGGTTTAAAGACAGTTTTACCTAACCTTACGATGTTAACTTTAGGCACCCAAGTTTGTGGTCTAATGATTCAGGAAGAGGTTATTTCTTGGAAGAGTCAGCCGCAGCTGAACTGCAAGTGCTACTGTTCCAGTAAAGAGACATTCCAAACAGTGACCAGTTCTGCTGCAGAACAATTTAACAACTGTGCAAAAGAGACATGCCAAGGGAGATAAACATTAGCCAAGAAAATTGTATTTTACCTTTTCATTGGGAACAGATTCTGGTTTGCCCCCCTGGATCGATAATGGTAATTTCACCTTCTCTTTTCTTGGCTGCCCTGCAGCATCCACTAGCAAACTCTGGGCATGAGACCGGAAGGGTATCCCAGATGTGCAGACATCTGTTTCCACATCTATTCAGAAGCCAAGATTGCAAAGAGGAATACTGAAACCCAATTCTGCAGTTCTTGTGCAAACAGAACTTCTACTATCTTCTATAGGAGTTGGGTCTGCATCACATCTATAGCATCAGGCTCATGATATTTATTTAATAGAGCAATGTAAGAGTGGAAAAAACCTTTTAAAAATCTACTAATATGAAATAAATATCCTGGGGGCTCTTGTTGAGAACAGAGATTTGTCTCTTAATCCTCTTCACTTTTCTTTTTAGAAATACTGAGAAGAAAAAATTAGATACCACTCTTGCTAGCACAGCAACTTGTGTTTACATTTTGACTCTTGCATGCCGTAAGTGTAATTTACTGAAGATAAGAATGTCCTGTGCAAAGCTTCTGTGCTTCGCCTTACTTGTCATTTGGGCCTCCTGGAGCTGAATACAAATCAGAGAGGTAGAACACTGCGGGGGGTGGGGGGGGGCACGGAATCTGTATAAGCAACTGGGGAGACTGGTTTCAGGGGGTCTAGGGCAGTTGGAGGCGAACCTGGATTTCCCGTATCAGAGAGGGGAGGGTCCTAACATTGCTCACATTGTTGGTCACACCCCTTCTCTCTGTTCCAGTGACCATTTACCTATACACAGCACTATAGCTATATCAGCAGAACTTCTTAGTTGTAGACAAGGTTTCAGACGCATGGAACGAAACTTATAGCCTAGGGCTACATTTACACTAGCGAGTTTTGCTAGGAAAACCCTGGTTTTGTCAATAAAGCCTGCAACACGTTCACACATAAAATGCGTTTTTTCGACAGTTTGTTAACAAAACATGGCACATTCACCAGCAGCGTTTTGCCTCAATGCCGTGAGGCCTAATGCTTTCCTCAACAGTCTCTCTCAAAGAAACAAGTGTGTGAACAGCCCAAGGGGGAGTTCTGTTGACAGTATGGTCCTCCATGGCGCGGGCCAGCTGGAGGACCAAGATGCCCTCTTTCCAGCAATCTCCCCTCTATGGTCAGTGCCTCCGGCTGCCTGTATGTGGCTTCACTGGTCCACCAAAACCAGCTGCAGGAACAGAGCCAGTGGGAAGACTGGGAGTGCCGTGGAATGGCCATGGCTGGTGCCCCTGTTCCCCAGGCCCCCGCTGCTGCTCCAGCTGACCCTAATGCCCCAGACAACCCTGCTCCCACTGCTGCCCCTGCTCCGTGAGTCCCATAACTCCCCATGCTCCCAGCCCCAACAGGGACCCCAACCCTGTGGTGGGGTCTAGTAGTTCCCCCCAGATGAGGTGAAAGTAGGCCAGGACCATATGCAGCAGGACCTGCAGCAGCTGCTGGGAAGAAAGGGGCCAGCCCAGGGGCTGGTCCTAGTCCATGCCAGTTGTGACCTGTCTTTGATCCCTCTGGGGAAGTGTGTGGGCCTAGCTTGTATGTCCCTCACAGACCACTGCAACGCTCAGCATGGGCAGGCACTGGCTATGCGGGGGGGGGGGGGGGGGTGCGTTTAAGTGCGTGCCTGGCCAGAGTGCCTGGAAGGGCTTTGTATCTACACGAGCCTCTTTGCGGGGCTTCTGGGCCCTTGTTCTGTCAAGAAAGCAGCCAGGCCTTCTGTTAACAGAGCACGTTGCTCTTTCAAGCCGCTTTGGTTTATGGTCATGATCTGTCGACAGGGGTTTCCGACAGTGACCTCGGTCAGCAGATCACTGTAGTGTAACTGTATCCTAGGGATACAGGATGAAGGTGGATTTAGCTCCCCTTTGCACCCTACAGATTTTGTCTGGGGGGCGGGGAGGGGTAGCCAGTGTACCTCCCTGAACAATTTGGGCAGCTCTCCAGGGTTGTGTAAGTTATTGTAGCAGCTCTACCTGGAATCTTAGCAGTGCTGTGCACTGGGGTTTCATGCTTTCTGCCCTAAATGAACCAGCCTGCTCTTGTCTCTACCCCAGCAAGTCCCCTATGCCAGGCCTTGGGCTGAGGGCCTTGCAGGGCGGGGTAAGGTACCTTGTGCAAACCATGTGCTGGGGGAAATCTTCTGTGACTGAATCTAAAGCCCTAATGACTCTTTTCTGTTGCTACAGCTATTTACCAGGGCCACAGCAGAGGAGAGAATCTCTCCCCATATTTTCCCTTAAGTGTTAGCGTGTTGCTAGCACATGTGACTGTTACATCTGTCTCCTGCTCCCCTCTTCATCAGTCTTCAGCCTATACCTAGATGCCAAACTGGAATGCTCCTTTACCTGCTCTGCTCGAAACGTCAGTCTTATTTTGTGTCCAAGGAGTCAGCGAGTGTGGGGAATCACTGGATGGGGCAAATGGATCTGTAGAATATACAGGAAAAAATGGGCATAGTCACAAAATTCTGTTTATATTATTACTACACTACATTTTAATACACAGGGTATTAAGCATCCCAGTTAGGGAGTATATCATACTCTCTGAAGTACTGCCAGGGCCTAGTAATGGGTGTTGTGTGCTGCCATGTGAATACAGCCAAGGGGCAGTAGGGACTGGAAATGTTGCACCAGAAGCAGGGTGAGTCATTGCCAGGAGTGCCTTGTAATTCTTTGCAGCAGTATGGCTGGTTTAGAAGTGAGCTGAGGAGCTCTCACAAGCAATCCAGCCCAGCCTTCCAGAGAGCTGCAACACAGGAGAACTGAGGGGAGTGCAAAAATGAAGAAATGTGAGAATGCTTGGGACCCATGGAAGATTGTTTTGATAACGTGTTCTTTGCTGTGATGTGAACAGTACTGTATTATGGTTTTCATCCTCATGTGCCAGTTCAGTGCTCGCAAGCTATTCTCTAAACAAGGAATTGAAGTACTCCTGTCAGTGTTGTACACTTCCACTCTAAGCTGCTGAAGATGCTGTGCTCACTGTCCACCCCTATTTTGTTCCCTGCTGCTCCCATGTTCCTCAGTGCACCCTGTCCTCCATGTTGTCTCCACTCATCATCAAATCCCTATACTACCTCCTCCTCCTTCTTCCACCCTCATCTTTGAACTACCACTGCACCTTACCCTGTACTCCCATTTCACTTCAACATCCTCTTGTAGCCCAACTCCTTCTCAATTCCCACTCACTCTTTTCCCAACTTTCTCCCGCCCCCAGCCTTCTTATACTTTCAGGCTCACTCTGGGCTCCAGTTAAGTTGGCCCAGGTTGTTGTTTCACCTTCTCTGAACCTCAAATGACAATATCTAACATCCACTTTCCCATCCAGTCCTACCAGTTTTTCCAGGTCATTTATGTCTGCAAAGACCCCTTAAATGTATCAAGCAGTCAAGTGTCAAACAGATCTGAGAGAAGTGGTTTTGAATGAGAATATTGAAAGCTGAGAATCCTTTCAAGTATTATGTTTAGCATCTGCATGGGTACCAATTATTCCATACTCATTGTTCAACTTGATCAGTTAGATGATATCAGAAGCTAACAGAGATTTTTTTCAGCTCTTTGCAGAAACCGTAACTGCCCCAAGACACACTCTTTAATTTAAGTGCAATAGACAATTCAACAACCTGATAGAGAACTCTACTCCATATTTAAATGTTACCTGTATTGAGTTCAGATCTACTCCTAAATAATTCCGTGACTGTCCCCAAATATGGCTCCTTTCTCTCTTTCTTTGGAAATGGGGGAAGCTCTTTAGAAAGTAAATCCACATCAGGGAACTTTTAAATAAAAATGACAAGAAGCATTCATGTCTCCTCACCATACATATTATACTGCAAGTATGAAAGAGGACTTAAAGCAAACAAATAGGCAAAACTAAACTGGTAACAATTAAACTGGCAGTATAGAATGAAAATTTAAGCTGTGATTCTAGAATACACCTTCTTCTATGTATGTTATAAGCAAGCATTTCAACTTACTTACAAGCAAGACTATACAAAAATATGTTCTGCACTTGACACACATACATAATACCCATTAATGCTAATTGTGTTCAGTCATTCAAAAGTGCTTTCTCTAAGATAACAACAAAGATGATAAAAAGCAGTCTAAGATCCTTTGTAGGACTGAGATAGAGATTCTTTGCACTAACCACGCTTCATTCAGCTTCCCTAAGCTCAATTACCTCTTTCAGGAGAAATTCCTTGCCAAGTTCAGATTCAAAATATGGTGGAATTACTCTGTTTCTTATTCCAGTTAGGCACTTCCTTCCTTCATCAAGTTGCTGTCTACATAGTAAGGAAAAGAAAGAAGAAGATATTTCAAGTGCTGCCCTTGACTTTTTTTTTTTTTACTTGCTAGACAAATCTACTGATGTCATTCTTACAATGCACTAACATTTTCTCAAAATTACCCAACTGCCAAGAAGCAGCTACTCGGCCTGATGCTACAGATTTGGAATCTAGATAGCACTTTGAAATTTGTTTGCACAGTGGCTGAACTGTTGCCTCATTTATACCCACAGTTCCTAGTTACATCTACCCTAATTACTAATAGTCCAATCCTGTTCCTACAGAAGTTAGTACACAATATGAATTTACTGTAGAAATATTTTTGCAAACTAGAGGAATCGTCTAAGCTGATGAGTTAAGCACACCCAGGAAGCACCTGAAGCAGCTCAATCTTTCAGTTCTCCCTAGATGAATCCTAGAGCTGACCTGTAACCCCAACTGAGATGTTTCCAGCATCTTAAACTTCAAAAAACCATACCCATACAAGGATGGGACAAGTTCCAGATTAGACAATTTCTCTTCTGTGAGAAAAAATATAGTCCCTAAATGCAAATTGTGAATTCATGTATACCAAGGGAATCCTCAAGTCTGGAGACTGAGTGATCTGAGGAACCAGGTAATCCAACCAGAAAAAGAGATGGGAAGAACTGAATGAGAAGAAAAGACAGAGGAAGAAAGAATGAGAGGCAGTTCTTGATGAATATGGTCTGAGATTTGAAGGCGTCTTTCCAGCTTCAAAATCAACAGATCTGACTCAGCTGAAGATAGGGAGGATGAGGTAGTATCTGTTATAGGCCCTTACCCCAGTAATGACCTAATGTGGGTGAAATCAGAGAATCATTACACCTTGAATGAATTCACACAGGAAAATAATTAAAGACAAAACCACCATATTACCTGTGGGTGAATTCTTTTCACAAAGTGATCAGTCTATATCTGACTCCTCAGTTCTCATGCTCTAAGGCAACTGCCTAACAGCTCCAACAGACAAGCACAGAAGCTTAAATTTGTATCTTTTCTGTTTTCTAACTCATGGACTGATTAGAGACACTGGATTTATGGCTTATTAAAAGAAATCTATAACCCACAACCCCTTCTTGTGTCTCCTTGCCCCTGAACTTTTTCCTCTCCGTATTTTCTATACCCTTGCCCCCCAAACTGACATTTTTCACTCCATGACTGGAGTGGTGCTAATATGGTGCTTCTCTTTGACTGTTCCTTGAAATAAATGTTAACTACGTTTATTAAACCATCAGATGGTTGGACTCAGCTGCAGCCCAAGCTCTAGGACCCTTTCCCCTCAGAATCCTAGAGCCCAGGCTCCAGCTGATATGGTTCTGCCAGCAAAATCCTCCTTTGTCAGGAGCCCCTTATCCCTGATTTTTTCCAGGCATAAGGGGCTAGAGACAGAGGGGGTTTCTGCCAGCAGAACCATATCTTCATTGCTTGTTTTCTGCTGTCAATATGCAAATGAGCAGTTTCCATATGCAAATGAGCAGCTTCAATATGCAAATGAGCAGCCATTTTGAATGTTCAAGACTGCTAATTTGCATTAAGCAGACGGCTGTATGGGTGAGCATAGCATTAGCCTAAGAGTACAATTCCCAGACCTGAAGAAAAGCTTTCTATGAGCCTAAAAGTTTGTCTCTCTCACAGCAATGTAGATTTTAAAAATAATTCTTAGGATTTAGATAGTCACTGTACGCAATGCCATAAAATACAGTTCAGTGTCATATTTGTAAAAATCTTTCTGGGACAATTTCTGGATATTTTTTAGAAGTTTAAGCACAAGTGAAATAAGGAGTATAGAAAAACAGCTGATTTTCAGCTTTAGTAGCAGTTCCCACTGCTGCTTAGCCAAGAACTTCCATAGCAGTCTTAATATGAAGATCTTAATGTGCTTATTGATGTTAATTAAAGATGCCTTACAACCCGTCTGTGAAGGAGATAAATATTTTACAGATACAGGAAGGGAGCATAGGGATATTTAGGGTCAAAATGTTCAAATTTGGTACTAAAGTGACCTGATTTTCATGGGAACTCTATTATGTGACTAGCATGTGGATTCACCTGGCTTTAAAAACCAGAATTTGTAACTGCTGATCTAAATGACTTTCCCAGTTGATACTGGAGCCAGGAATAGACCAAAAGTTTTCTGATTCCTTATCCCCTGTTCTAAATTGTCTGTTATAGATACAGTCTCTGTGCCCACCTGTTGATCTGTCATTTACAAAAGTAATGGAAGTGCAGTTAGAGTATTCATTCAGTATTTCTATTAGAGATAATGCTCAATGGCATATTTTTGCTGTGGTGTCAGCCTCAAGGGTCTAATCTAAGGCCCAGTGAAAGCAGTAGGACTCTTTCAGGCTGTTTCTATCTGTCCTTATAACACATTACCTGAGTTGTTCTAATTTTGTCTGCCAGGGAGATATCTGCGTTAATCTGTCCTTGCTGCATGCAGGGAAAGGAGAAAAATAATGAAAATGAGATAAGTAGCATAATATTTTTATAAACATGAATGGTGCATACAATAACTAATGAAAGAAAGTATTTCTCTTATTAAAGCATGTTATGTTAATGTGTATGATGACTTCTGAACTGATGGAAAGCATGGTTTGCAACACTTGTTGGTCACCCCTGTTAATAATTACATTTTGCACTTTTATAACACTGTGCATCCATAAATCTTCACAGCACCTTTATCAGATTGGTAAGGGAAACGGAAACAGAGAGGCAAAGTGTTCACAGAAAAAGCCAGACAGTGGTTGTTAGGGATGTAATGTGTAAGTGGTTAACCATTATGTTTCCCTCTAAATGGGTGAGGCTTACTGGTAACAGTTAACCTGTGGGGATGCTGGAGCAGCTCCCCACTCACCATGGGCACGAGGTTGCTCCAGCCTCAAATGGCCCATTGCAGCCTGGGGAGGCTCCAGTGCAGCCAAAGCAGCCGTCATCCACAGTGGACTCACCCTAGGAGCACTGTGGGGAGGGGTGCTCCAGCTCAGGTCGGCTGGAGTATCCCTCGTCTGCATCTTTTGCCCTCCATTTAATCAGTTAAATAATTAAACAGGATTTTACATCCTTAGTGATTGCACTCTTCCTTTCTACTCCCAACTGTTAACTACTAAAGCACACTTTCCCTCATTTCTGCTTCTCAACATCCTTGGCTTGATTTACATTAACATTAGGTCTTATTGGATTGTTCTACCTGAAATTCTGCCAGTAATCATCTGTTTGCCTTGATACTGTTTTTCTTGGTGGATTTGGGAGCTGCGAGTCCACGGCCTGCTCGTATAACTCTGCTATCTTTGCTGCAAGATAAGGGAGGTAATCTAACTAAAAATGTAAATTCAGTATTGAACATTGCCAAATGTTCATTCATTAAGAACAGTTAAAAGAAGCAGCACATATTTCTTCAATGTATCACTATATCACCCAATTAAAAGTTTTTCTTTAAAAATAATGAGACCTGTGGCACCATATGGACAAATAAATCTGTTAGTCTATAAGCTTTTGTGGATAAAACCAGCTTCACCAGATACATGAAATGGAAATCACAAAAGGATATCTATACACAGAGAGTAAAAATTCCTTTAATCCGGCCTCTGGTGGTCCAGAAATTCTGATGGTTCAGCCTCCGTAGTTCCCCGAGATACACAGGAGTTGAAACAGGGGTGACGAAGCTGGAGGAGCGTGGGATGGTGAAGAAGCTGGCTGTAAAGTGCTGCCCCTTTTGCCTGCTTTTCCCGCGCACAGGCGTTGAGATGCGAAGACCAGAACAGCCTCGGGTGTGCGGGAACAAAGGCAGCTGGCACCTGCTGCCAGGTTACAAGTGCAGCCTCAGTCAGACCCAGCCTGTGGTGCCTGGCCCTTACCCATGCTCTGCCCCCCTCAGGGCAGCACAGATGGGCCCTCTCTGCCCCTGTTCAGTGGACACCAACTGTGCAGCCCAGCCCCCTCTTACCAGTTCAGCCTCACGCACACAGAGCAGGGCCTGGCTCTCAGGCCTCTGTCAGCCGTGATGTGAAGCAGCCTGCAGAGTCACTCTCCCCAATACCATGGCACCAGCCCAGGCCACGCTGAGCTCCACAGGCCTCTAGGGCCACACTCATTGGGCAGTGGCAGCAGTGAGTGTGTGTGCACCTGTTTTCCTGCACCACTGGGTGTGCAAGTGGCACTGTAGAGCCCACGGGGATGGTGAAGAAGCTAGGGGTGCGTGAGCGTGGTGAGCTGCAGCTGGGCATTGGGGTGGTGAGCCGCAATGGAGGGGGTTGAACTAGGGCATGGGGGTTATGGTGACATCCAATAATCTAGAAAATTGGGTAATACGGCACCTCTCTGGTAGCGGATGTGCCGGATTAAAGGAATTTTACTCTGTGTGTGTGTGTGTGTGTCTTAGCATATCAAAAGAAAGGAGTTACTTATCAAGTGTTAATGAGGTCAATTCAGTCAGGTTGGATATGCCTCACTCCCAGCAGTTGATGGGGAGGTGTGACTACCAAGAGAGGGAAAATTGCCTTTCTAGTGAGATAACCATTCTAAGTGTCTATTCAGTCCTGATTTGATTGTGTTAAAATGCAAATGAATTGCAGCTCTGTTGTTTCTCTTTGTAGTCTAGTTTTGAAGTTGGTTTTTTTTGGTAGAAGCATGGCTATTTTAAAATCTGTTACTGAGTGTCAAGGGAGGTTAAAGTGTACTCCTACTGCTTTTTGTATGTTAACTTTTTTGATGTCTGATTTGTGTCTTTTTATCCTTTGGTGCAGAGACAGTCCAGTTTGGCCAGTATACATGGCGGTGAGGCATTGCTGGCACATGATGCCATATATCACATTAGTAGATGTGCAGGTGGATGAGCTTCTGATGGTGAGACTCATGTGGTTGGGTCTTGTGATGGTTTTACTTATATGGATATGTGTACAGAGCTGACAATAGTGTTGTTGCAGATAGATTCCTGGCTTAGTGTTTCTATGGTGGGGTGTGTGGCTGCCCATAAGTATTTGCGGCAGGTTTGGGGCATTGTCTGTAGATGAGGACTGGCCTGCCTCCCTGTGTCTGTGAGAGTGAGGAATCATTTTTCAGGATAGACTGTAGAATGTCACTGATGCGCTGAAGGGGTTGTAGATGATAGCCAGTGATGTTCTGATGTATTCCTTGCTGGGTCTGTCCTGCAGTAGGTGACTTCTGGGTATACCTCTGACTCTTAATTTGTTTCTTAATTTCCTCAGGTAGGTATTTTAGTTCTAAGAATGTTTGATAAAGATCTTTCAGGTGTTTGTCTCTGCACGAGGGCTTGGAGCAGATGCAGTTGTATCTTAGGGCTTGGCTGTCAATAACGGATCATGTGATGTGTAATGGATAGAAGCTAGAGACATGTAGGTAAGAATAGCAGTCAATAGGTTTCCCATATATGGTGGTGCTTATGTGACCATCTTTTATTTAGGCCTCATTGTTTTTTGCAGATACAGACTAACATAGCTACCTCTATGAGTCTTGTTAAAAATGGTTCCTCTTGATGTATTTGGTTATTAGAAGTCAGGGCTCCTTACTTTTATTCACACAAACACAGTTTTATCTGCATAGCCAATAAAAAATTGAGCTGGATTCTTTTCTGCTTCATATCAAAACTGTCAGCCTGGCCTGCATACAGAATGTTTACCACTGCTTGGCTACGTCTACACTAGCCAAAAACTTCGAAATGGCCATGCAAATGGCCATTTCGAAGTTTACTAATGAAGTGCTGAAATACATATTCAGTGCCTCATTAGCATGCGGGCGGCCGCGGCACTTCGAAATTGATGTAGCTCGCCGCCGCGTGGCTCGTCCAGACGGGGCTCCTTTTGAAAAGGACCCCAGCTATTTCGAAGTCCCCTTATTCCTATGAGCAGATGGGAATAAGGGGACTTCGAAGTAGCTGGGGGCCTTTCGAAAAGGAGCTCCATCTGGATGAGCCGCGCGGCGGCAAGCCATGTCAATTTCAAAGTGCCGCGGCCGCCCGCATGCTAATGAGGCGCTGAATATGGATTTCAGCGCTTCATTAGTAAACTTCGAAATGGCCATTCGCATGGCCATTTCGAAGTTTTTGGCTAGTGTAGACACGGCCCTTATGATGTAAGAAGCAGAAAGAGCTCAGATGGATTTTCTCATTCTATGTTCAAGTTTAGAGTATCAGCAGTTAAAAAACTCATCTGTAACTCATGCAGAATAAATCTGTACTGTGTCACTTTAAATGCTTTTATGTTCCTTAAAGAAACAAATCAAATATCTGTGAGCAGGAAAAGTTGCTGGGGTTCAGCTAGTGTCTGACTGGTTTGCAAATTCCCAAGGGATGTTTAGTTTCACCGTATTTAATCGATGTTGTAAAACTGCCATAATTAAGAATCTTGTGGAAGGAACTATTGTTTCAATATGTATTATGGAGAAAGCCCAATCCTTCCACACTTCAAAGTATGCTAAGGGGTTTTTCTTTCTTAATTAAGCTTTTCTTTCCCACAATTTTTTCTATAAATGTACTATTTGAAGTTTTACATTTGAACTTTGAATTCAGAATACATTATTTATTGTAAAATTTAGGAGAATTTGACCATCTGTTTTGGAAATAAAATTTCAAAAACTCATTGACCTATTTGTTTTCAAGCATCTCTAAGGGCTTGGTTGACAAAGGGACAAGGCCTTGCAACAATGCTAGAGGACCTAATGGCCAGTGGAATTCACAGCCCAAAATTAGGCACTTAGGGACCCCATGTATTTTAAGGGGAGAGTTAAACACCTAAAAAGGGATTCTCAGAAGTCAGCAAATTGAGCGGGGAGCCACCTAATACAAATAGAAATAAATGCAGAGAAAAGTGACAACATTTTGGGCCCAGATTCACAAATGTGCTTATCTCCCACTTATCTAGGTCTTAGGTACCTGCATGACAGGGCTGGAGATAGGCACCTGTTTTGTCCTGGGATTGCCAGCTGTGAACCATCTCTTGGCATTAGGTGCCCAAGTCAGGTCAGGTTTCTAATGAGCAGGCCCGATGATGAGGGTGGGAGGCCAGGGGGAAACTGCCCCCATGCCCGGAATCCCTCCAGGGTTTCAGTGTGAATGAGGGCTTTCATGCATACCCACTGGTAGAAATTTAAACATCTATGGGGATTTAGGTAGCAGCTGAATGGTGACTTTGGACTATCAATGGCGCCTAAATGTTAGTTATGTACCACATTTTTAGAGGTGTTGAATTACTGAAGTTACTGAGCGTTGAAAGGGCTCATGACCTGTGAAAATCAGCCTATTTTTAAAATGCCTATGTATGATCTTAAATGTCTAAGTTTAGACACCCTCACTGGACCATTTTGATAGAAGACCCATTCTTTTAGACCTGTGGTGGTTATCATTAAAACAATTCAGCACAGTTCTCAAGTATACAAATCACCTGAGTGACAGGAGATAGGAATTCCCCTTTTGTTGCCTCAGTGATTGCCAACTGCATATCTCCCTAAGTTTCACAAAATGTCTGTAAATTACAGAAGTTATAAAGGCTCAAAACCAGAAGAGACAGGCTAATATGCATAACACTAAGAAGGATCACTGGAGCATTTAAAATAAAGCACTTTAATGGCTCTTACCTCTAGTATTGAGATCATCAGATGACTTCTCCAAGTTAGGGAAAGACTGCAATGAAGACAGAATGATTACGCTGACATAACAAACAACAAAAAAGGGCTTGTACAACAGTACCTACCCTCTGAGAAAAATAAAACTGAACAATTGTTTGTTGCTACCCGTCACTCTGAGGATGAAAATGTGGGGGCCTTCAGGGTGCCTGGAAATGTGAGACAGGAAACAAAACATCTCTAAAGTGCAGTGCGGTGGCAGCCAAGGAATGCGGGATATGTAGTAGACATAGCCATATGCAAACGAGTATGGGACCTCAAGGGCCCTCAACAGTGTTACCAAGAGAGAAGCAGACGAAATGCATACACAGCTGAGAGAGTCTATCAGATAGTGAATTTAATCTGATTCCCATGTGTGAAAAGTTAATTCTTCAGAATATTTTGCTTCAGAGTTTGTTAATGAACTTGCAGTGTGCAGAGAATTAAGTGTTAGGACTGTGCTTCCCTTGTGGTCTGTTTCCACTGGACACGGGTGGTTTTGCAGAGATAAAGGCACATATATGTGTTGGTTGCACCATTTGACTTTGCAACGGAATAGCATATCCATACTGAAAATCAGTCTGTGGCACTCTCTTCATGTGGAGTGCACTAATGTGGGACCTCTCCAGGCATTTCTCTCACATTTTCCTGTATAGTTTTCCATAGCAGATTAATTAAATTAGAAAAGTATCATAGCACTATAATCACATCTGGCCATTATACGTTAATTACAGCACAAGGTCCTCCACCAACCCATTACTGCAAATTGGTATGTTAAGGGGGGGGAGGTAAGTACTCTCAGTCAAAGTTCAACTAGATGAACAATCAGTTTCTTCACCCTTGTACATAGCAGAAAGAATGCATTCACCATCATCTAGCAGATCTTGGCTTGAGAAAATCAAGATGAATTGGACCGAGACGAATGTGATCGCAAAAGCACCTTGAAATATTCAACAAATACTCAGTATGCCACATTTTTTGAAAAAGAGCTTGGACAGACGAGCAATGTGTCAGTGCAACACACTGTTGAGCCTGACAGCTAGGGCTGTGCCTAGTGCAACTCATTGTTAAGCCTGATGGCTAGAGCTGTGCCTTGTAAAAGCTGATTTGGACCATTCAGTGTACATCAGAGAACTGTTTGTGGTTTAACATAGTGAAGGGTTTATACTCATCACATCAGTGATTAAGAAGGAAGGCATAGTCTGAATTTGCAGCAATTTCAAAGTGACACTGAATCCAGCAGAAACTGGATAATTTCTTGCTTGTCTACAAAAACATACCACATACTACCACTCAGGAGACATCTGGAACTCTTTCCTTGAAGTGGTATTTGTATATCTGTTGGGACCAGCGATATCTTGATATTCTTTTGCAGGTAGCCAAATCCCAAACTATGCAAATTGATTGATGACATGGGATTTATCGATTTTTTAAAGTTGGAGATTTAGTATGGTCTCACATCTACAGCTGTGGAATGAAATGGGTACATTGAGAATTTATAAAATGTATGGGATCTGTTTTGTTCTTGGTAAAACTATTCAGCGATATTTTATGGAAACAATACTTGGACCAGCTGCAAGCTCAGCAAGTACCAGAGTCCAAGGATGTTCTAGTAGGATTTTTCATTTCCTTGATCAAACCTCCTTCCATTACAACAACTAATTTTGGTGACTTGTTGGGAGAAACTTTGGTACCAGAGCCAGTTGATTCTTTACCATCAACTGTTGTTCAGGACACTCCTGCACTGCCATTCCCAACGTTATTTTAAGAGAGTATGAAAACCAAATGTATGCATGAATTTATAAATTATGTAGTTAGTGAGCTGCAATTCTAGGGCAGAATAATCCTTTGCAATTTCACAGTTTTCACTTATCTAACTTCATTTTTTGTAGGTTATATAGGCCGTGTCCACACTAACCAAAAACTTTGAAATGGCCATGCAAATGGCCATTTCGAAGTTTACTAAGGAGGCGCTGAAATACATATTCAGTGCCTCATTAGCATGTGGGTGGCCACGGCACTTCGAAATTGAAGTGGCTCGCTGCCACGCAGCTCATCCAAACAGGGCTCCTTTTCGAAATGACCCCAGTTACTTCTAAGTCCCCTTATTCCCATCTGCTCATAGGAATAAGGGGACTTGGAAGTAACCATCTGGATGAGCCGCACGGCGGCGAGCCACGTCAATTTCGAAGTGCTGCGGCCGACCGCATGCTAATGAGGCGCTGAATATGTATTTCAGCGCTTCATTAGTAAACTTCAAAATGGCCATTTGCATGGCCATTTCGAAGCTTTTGGCTAGTGTAGACGTAGCCATAGTGTTTCATGTTAGTCATGTAAATGACAATGTAAATGGTTTTGGAAAGTTTTTAAAAATAGGATGGAGGAATGTAATGTTCTGTTTCTTTACATGTTTGAGAACTCTCCCTTCCCTAGTGCAAAGCCACTTGTACTAGTTTTAGTTTTTTAGCTGGAATGATAAAGCAAACTTAGCAGATAGCAGGGTTTTCATCAGCTCACTCTGTATCTATGTCTATCTCCTCCTCTGCTGCGTCTGGAAATATAGCGGATACAATTGCCACAAATAGCAGCCACTATTTTTTGTGAATCTTGCCCCACATTTTTGTGTTCTGGCCAAGAGTATTTGGTGAATTCATGTAAATTCAAATAGCATTGGCTCAACAAATACTATATTTTTCATTTGAAAAATTTTACCCCGCTCTGCTCAGAAACATCTTGCTCAAACAACATAAAATACGGACAACTCATACTATCCAGCACCCCCAGGAAGTACAGAAAATTAAAAAAAATCATTTGGATTTTAAGAGCACTTACAAGAGCCAGTTTTAGAAAGAAAGCGCTGCTAAATCTGAACTATAGTGGAGCTAGTGTTCTGCTATATATCATCCTAATATTTTGTTCGTTTATTTTGTGAATGGATATATTTGAGACGTCTGGTAGGTATCTGGCATGTTTGGTGACAGAAGTGACAATACCATATTGCTCCTGGTGTAAACTGACTGTGAGTTTCAATCATTGATGTTGAAAAGAAACAATTCAAAATGAAGTCTCTCACCATAACCAACTTTAGGAGATCAGCAGCATTATCCTTCTCTTTGTCTGTTCTCGGTTCTTTAACAGTCATCTCTTGCATCTCATCTTCTTGCATCAAGATGTAGTCTATGTATTCCTAGTGGAGCAGTGAATAAAGGATACGACAGTAAAACTTCTCCCATAAAACACCTTATGCCATTGTGGATCGATCTTGACAGCTACTTGTCTTCACTGATAAAAAAAATATGTTTTTACACTGGGGTAACTGTGAATGAGCTATACTTCGGAAAAGAAATAGTGAAAACAAGACATTTTAGTTTTACTGTGAAACAAACTAGGCAAGGTCAGAGCCCTAATCTATGTGGGCTTTAGATCTATATATCTATATCTATATCAATATCGATATCGATATAGATATACACATGGATATAGATGTAGATATATTTGTACAAGGATAATTGGATTCCAGGTAACCTACAGCTCTTGTGCCAGGGAAGTGTGAGAAATACACACTACTTGGTTTGTCAGCAAATTTCTGTTTGCTGAGAGAATGAAGTTGCTATGATTGCATTACCTTGAGGGACAACTGCAGCTTCTGTCTCAGCTCATCACTGACTGGCTCATACTGGATCAGCTGTCGGATTTGTAGCACATTAGGGCATTTTAGTACAGGTGCTGGAGAGCCAGTCAGCTCTTTGGATCCTATGCATAGACCTTTCCAAATACGTGTGCCAAATGGTGGACCTGGAGTCTTCCTCTGAACAAAATCAACAGTGAACAGAGCATTAGCTTATTTATTATATTGATATGGAACAGGTGACTATCCATCCCATATTTGGTGGGATCGACCCATATTTGGGATGCCAAAACAGTGTCCCTACTTAGTTTTTACAAGGGACTAATTGTCCCATATGTGGGCCCTCCCACACCTCAACCTTTTTTGCCAGCAACTGCTGGCCAGAGTGCACTTACTATATGTCAGTACGTGCTCTCCACAGCAGAGGGAGCCAGCAGGTTAGGGCCTCCTTGCCACTTCCCTAAGGCTCAGGAAAGCAGGGACAGCACTGAAGCTGCCGCCGCCTTCCTGCGTCCCCAGGACTCCTGGGGGTAGGGACAACAGGTGCAGCTTCCCTGGTGCTCGGGTAGGGCTGGTGGCTGTGACCTCCTTCCCAGGTCTCTGGGACTTGGTGGAGCTGGGAGGAGCCACCCCAACCCCACCCATATCTCCCTGTCCCGTATTTGGGAAAGTGAGATGTAGTCACCCTAATATGGAAGAGTCAAGAAAGTCAGAAAGTAAGGTTGTAAATATGCTTACCTGAAAATGCATCCTGCTCACAAAGGGAGAATTGCAATTTAGGCTAAATAAACTGAGAGGCTGAATTTCAGGCTACAGTACTTCCGAGCGCAGGATCTATAGTTATGACCAAGTTCACATGTCATCCCCTCAAGTTGTTAGACTGAAATCTAGAGGTGTGTCCCAAGCCAGCAAGTGTGGATCCCTGAAGGTCACGGGTGTTTGGATTTCAGGATTTTAGTTTACAAAGGTAGGAGCAGGTGCAAAGTTTGGACCCAAACCTGATTGACCCTTATCTAATCACTGAAATTGTAACCAGTGAATTCTTGTACATCTTATGTTTATTGCATTACCCCATCCTAATTTAATGACCCTTGATTAATTTAATTTAATATTTTCCAATGGAAATGGCTTCTGGATTGTCTTAAAGAAACACCATGGTTTGTGGCTAATTTGTGAGATTGATGAGATCCGAGTCCTGTTTCTGGTCATGGGCTAGACTCAGTGTGTGACCTTAGTCAACTCACTAAGATTTTTGCATTTCAGATTTCTGTCTATAAAATGGGGATAATAATACATACCAACCTCACACAGATGTTGTAAGGCTTAATCAATTCAAGTACATAGTGCTTGGAAATAGGAATTGATAGAGTAATGTACTGTGTTATGCAAGAGGTTAAACCACATGATGACAATGGTCTCTTATGATTTTATAATCTATGAGTCCAATCTAACTGCCATGTGCAAATAATAAATGCAATTGTGAATAACAGAGAAACATCAATGAGAGGAAAAGAGTTTTGAAATATTTGTACCTCACGTGGAGGAAATGTATCCCAGTTCCTAGACTGGAGGTTAGGAGGAATAATACTGAATGATTCTCTTCTCGTTACCCAGCGAGATGTTTCAGTCAATGGTCGGAGAACAGTAATACTTAGAACACCTGGATCAAAAATATTTCAATAAATGTAATTTTGCATTCAAAATGCGTGGAGAATTTGATGAAGGGTTTTGAAATTTTCAAATGAACACACATATAAATGTAAAGAATATCACAGTATAGCTGTGAAAAAGAATACACGAATTGATGGTTAGAGGAAAATAATGGACTACGTTATGACTTCAAGCTAGGTAGACCATATTTGGAGTATAATCATCTAAACTCTGCCAAACCACACATTGCATTTGCAACTTGCCAGGAGTCCAATGGGTTCATCTAATTTGAATATTACGGAGTGCAGCGTAAATGACTTTATCTTGAGTAAAGAGGTCCAGACCCATGAGAAAACTACAGTACCAGCATTGCACCTCTTTCAGCTGCATATGGAATTCTTACTTAGGCTACATTTCCATATTCAACATAAGCATTGTTGTGAGCTGCATTTATCCTGTTTTACATTTCACTTTCAGACCACAGGTACCTATATGTAATTATTATGCTCTGATGAACTCTAGCTTAATATTTAAAAAAAGCCTGCAGGTGTCTTAATTATCAAGTCTTCAAAAGTGATGCAGTCTTCAGATCTTTCTTAAAATTTTCCTCTCCTATTAGACACAAAACCCGCTTAGCCCTTTTTCTGCCCCAAATATTACATTGGAAGTGGACATCACTGTGAGATGTTTTGTCACAATGACACAATGTTCCATAAACATGTAAGACCAGAAAAACCCTACTATCAGTATAACAAAAATAGCAAAGCTATTGGCTGGAAAGCCCTAAAAGTCTGAAGCCTGAAGAAGCACCCTAAAATCTAGATTCTTATCTGCACCTGTACAGGCTACCATCAGGTTCTACATACCTAACTATAGTAATCACTTTAGGGGGAAACCCAGTGGTTTGCTATTCTTGGGCAGAAGACGATTAGCAGGTCTGCTACCATATCTGGCAGTTTCATGGAACATATCGGCTATGGTTACACTAGTGAGTTTTGCCAACAAAACCATGCTTTTGTTGACAAAACTGGTGGAACATACACGCACAAAATGCAAAACCATGGTTTTGTTGACAAAAGTTAGCACTTTTGACAGCAGCATTCTGGCTCTCAGCCATGAGGCATAATGCCGCTGTCGACAGTCTGTCAACAAAAAAAGCTGTGTGGATGGTCAGGAGGGGCCTTCTCTCGACAGACAGGGTGCCCAGAACAATAGGCAGCCCTCTCTGCTGTGCTTCTGGGTGCCTGTTTTGTTGAGAGAGCAGCTGTCCAGTCTGGCTTCTCTCTTGACAGAGCCGAGTGTACTTCCGATTGGCTTTTGTGTGTGACAGCACTCTGTCAATAAGTATCAGAGGGGTAGCCATGTTAGTCAGTATCCTCAAAAACAACATGAAGTCCTGTGGCACCTTATAGACTAACACAAATTTCAGAGCATAAGCTTTTGTGGGCAAATGACGAAGTGGGTCTTTGCCCACGAAAGCTTAGACTCTGTCAACAGAAGTTTTGTCGAGAAATCTCTTCTGACAATGGCTTCTGTCAACAGAGAGCTGTACTGTAACCATAGTCATCCTGTCTGCCGTCCCAAACTTCCCACTTTTATTCCACTGGTTCTTTTAATGTGTTCCGCTTTCTCCTTCCCTCTTCCTCTTTCCACTGCCAGTGGAAGTTTTACTGATGTTCTTCAATTTATCTGCTGGGGAGACATTTATTTTTGGTGGAAGCAACACTTCAAATGATGTAAAACCTGACAGGATGAGTAGTTGGAGGGCAACTCTCAGTTCCTCCCTAAATTAGCTGTTGGGAGAACTGTTGTACTGATGAAAGCAGTAATTTTGTCATCTAATTATCCATATCCAGGGTAGTATATATGTTTCCCTATAAGGCTTGTTACAATTTATTTCTTTAGTGAAGGTATGCTGCCTTTTAGACTTTTCTCATTGCTTGTTCACTAGGATTGGCCACCAGTGCTGGTAATTCAGTCACACATGCAATGCCAAGCCTTCAAAGAGCAACTAGTTTCAGCTACTAACAAGGCCCTACAGGTAGAAGCCTCCATATGCTATTAATAATCCCCATCGCATTTATATTTCTCAATGTCCTTAATACCAAATATATAGATGGGGCTTCCCAAACAGCAAAGAGCCCCCATTTACAATTATCATTTTACTCCACACACAGTCACTCTCGTGTGGGTCTTCACAGTCACAGCTGACGCTGCAAATGAGGATGCCAAACGGAACTACGAAGGGCGTGATCCATAGTCTACGTAGACTGAAGGATGCTACTACTACTACTACCACACACAGATACAGGTGGATGGTTAAACTAACAAGAGGCACTTGCTGATTCTCCCTTAATAAATTCACAGCATCATATATTCATTCTTCCACACTTCCTGCCACTTTCATGTCCTGTGGAACTGACGCCCATATAAACGATTACTGTACAGAAATAAGATGCAGTCCCCACGATGGGACTGGTGGAGGTGGGTGGAGCAAATCTGGAGTGTGAACAGAGTGGAGAAGAGCACTTACTATTTTCCCACCTAAAAAGAGTTTTGCGTGTTTTACTTGAATTATTTCTAAACTGTGTGGGCAAAAAGCGAATTACATACCTCTACTTGGACATTCATGCACTGGCTCCTGCAAAACCGCAGTAGCTGGATCGCCATATGCCACAGCAAGATATTCTTCTATGTCTTTGTTCCGAAGGAGTTCAGTCCCTGAACCATCAGCATAAACAATGAAGAGCCTAAACAACCACCCGCACAAATGTGATTAGTTCCAGACTGCATTAGACTCACACACATTCTTCTAGGAAAGAACATTGTGATGGCATAATGAGAAAGTGTAAGTTCAGGATGATGGCAACATCAAATAACTAAAGAAGGGCTACTGAACAAAGAAAATGTGAGTCTACTGATTCATAGAGTCTAAGGCCAAAAGAGACCATTACGATCTTCTAGTCTAACCTCCAGAGTAATGCAGTCCATAGAACATTCACAAGGTAATCCCTAGACCAAACCATTCAGAACAATGTTCAATTTTAACAGTGTCAGCAATGGAAAATCCATGTTGACCCTTAGTAAATTATCCCTTCGATTAATAACTCTTACCATTAAAAATGCAATCATTATTTCCTAACTTTAGAATTTGCTTAGCCTCAACTTCTGGCTTTTGGTTATACTTTTCTCTGCTAGACTGAAGAGCCTATTATTAAATATTTGTTGCCCATGTACAGACTTAACTGATTGTAATAAAGTCACCTCTTAACTTTCCTTTTCTTAAAAGATTGAATGCCTTCTGTCTATCACTATCAGTTTAAGGTCATATTTACAGGAAAAGGGATGGCTCTTCTCTGAACCCTTTCCAATTTATCAACATCCTTCTTTAACTGAGGACACTAGAACTGGAAAAGATATCATAGCACGGATCACACCAATGTCAAGTACAGCTGTAAAACAATCCACTCCTCTTGGCTATGTCTACACTTGCCCCCTACTTTGAAGGGGGCATAGTAGTTGGGCTGATGGGAGATATGCAGCACCTCATTAGGCTAATTCTCCCCAGCGGCAACTTCAAAGAGGCTGGGGAGTAAATCTGGGGAAGTAAAGGCACGTCAAAATGCCCGCACTACACGCATGCCAGCACTTAGAAGTTTGACACTTCAAAGTTGCTGAGGGGGAGAATTAGCCTAATGAAGTTCTGCATTTTCAGCCCAGCATTTCATTAGTAATCTCCCATCAGCCTGATTACCAAAGTGTAGTCATAGCCTTTGTGATTCTCCTATTTATGCATCCCAGGTTTGCATTACCTCTTTTGACCTCAGAATCCCACTAGGATCTCATCTTCAGCTGGATATCTTGACTACCAAATCTTTTTCAGAGTCACTGCTTCCCAGTACAGAGTTCCTCTTCCTGTAAATATGACCTACATTCTATTGTATTAATTTACATATAGATGTATTATAACCCATATTATTTGCTTGTACCAAGTTCACCAAACAATTTAGATCACTCTGAGTGACCTGTCTCTTCATTATTTGCCACTCCTCCAATTTTTTTGTAATTTGCAAACTTCATCAATTATGATTTTATGTTTTCTTCCAGGTCATGGATAAAGATGTTAAATAGCCTAGGGCCAAAACCAAATCCCTGGCTGTGTCTACACAGGCACAAATCTTCAAAACATCCATATTTTGAAGATCAGTGTGCGGGATAAGGGGATTTCAAAAGGTGTGGGGTCCTTTCGAAAAGGACCCCCGTGTAGCCACGCCAAGCCATGCGCTTTCGAAGCTCCATGGCTGGAAGTGTCCTAATGCTAATGAGGCACTGAGTATTCAGTTCAGCACCTCGTTAGTAATCTTTGAAATATGGCTATTTCGAAGATTTGTGCCCATGTAGACAAAGCCCCTGTGTGGTACGTCCAGTTTACCTGGGAGCATGTTCACCATATGTGACAGGAGTTTGAACTTCTTTTGGCATTGGTACTAAGTACCCATCTTCCTCACTATTACAGTCAATGCTGGGAATGAGCGCAGATGTGCTGCCATCAGCCATCACCTATGATGGGAAACACAGAAAATCACTTGAGTTGAAAATCTTTTAAAATCAGGAATTTGCTACTAAGTTCAGATGTGAGCTAGCATAATTACAGTTACAGTGCAGTAATTATTTTGTGCTGGGCAGCTAAAAGCTCATGATAATAGGAGGAGTGGCAGAGGTAGATAAAATAACTATTTTTGGCTAAGTATCCCATGCCAAGAATATTAAGCCTAAGTGCCAATGCAAAACTAGTACTTAGGGATTCTAAAGTAGACATCAGTGGGCAAATTTTCAAAGTAAAGTATTAAAGTTTCATCTTTATAATATGCAGTTACACACACAAATGGGTATCTACATACAGGGTATACGTTCATAGGTCAACCAGCTAACTGCTTCCTTACACCAGTACTGATACACGCACATAATTATTTATTTGCACTTTTATGGAACTAGATAGTGAGCATAATGTAGGCATCTACTTAAATGTAGCTCCTGATAATCCAATAATGATAACGATTAGACTTTTTAAATTAAATTATTATACAATTAAAACATACAGGTGAAAGCGAGAAAGTTAAGTAAGAAATACTGACCAACTTTTCCAAAATTGGGTATGTAAATTTAAGCTTCTGTATCCATATTTAGGTATCAACATTTAAATGTCACATGTGGAAACTCAATGCCACTTAATACCACACTGGGAGCACAATACTGAGCCAGAAAAAAATACCTGCTGCTTAATAACCATGAGATGCTGCTTCATGGATTCACATCCAAGTACTATCCTAGCTCACTCATCTAGCTTTTAAAAACAGTAAGGATAATACCACAAAATAGTGTAACGCTAAAGAATGAATCAGACTTATACATCAACTTTTGCTTTACTGAGTAATTTTGGTTTAAATATTTTGGTGGGGTTTTGTAATTAAATACTTACTATCTTTTCTCCTCTTCAGATCCCAAGCTTGTTGCTACTTCCTTTGGCTAGAATAGTGCAGTAAGTCACATTAATTAATGTGGGTTTACACTTGTGATAGAGCTGCAGTTCAAGGATCTCATTCTGTATAACATTTATAACTTTAAAGGAGGGCGAGGCCCAAAAGTCAATTCCAAACTGAAGTTCACTCTGTTCTGAAGTATCATGCCCAATTCCCAGCTGCTGTGACATTTGGATGGTGATGCTGCCCACAGTATTAATATTACAAAGCTCTCCATTTACTAAGTGGGTAAAACTACTCAACACAAAACACAAGTTCTTACTTCCCACTTTGTGTCTTACCTTGAAAAGATTTCCTTCAGGATCCAGCACCTCACAGATGACATTGGAGGTGTGTTTCATAATGTATCTCCCTACTTGGCTCTCCTCATGCTTGCAGAAAAGCTCAGTTTCATTGAAAATCTCATGGGAATAAACTACTGAACAATCATCATCAATGAAAAGGCAGCCAGTACTGGAGGGTAAAACCTGCCATACAAGAAGAAAAGGAGGTTCAGCTGCCAAAGGCTGACTTTTAGGTTTAGACGTAGCATGCAAATGAACAATGATTGAATTCAGAAAGAAAAAATCCAATGCAGACCCTTGTTTGCAGAGAGTGCAGAGGGAAACAGGGAAAGTCCATTAGGTAATGGTGTTTGTGCAATATTTTAAATGTTAATATTTTAACAGAAAGCAATTTTGAATCGGCTTCTGAAGTAAATAGGAATCCATGGAGTTGTGGAGTTTGAGTATGGGTAGCGTGGTCCCATTCTCCGCAGTTGGAATCTAGATAGAATGTGGAAAGGCCATACAGAAGGGAGATTTGATAGCTAGGGTAAGAGGAGACAAAGGCAGAGATGAGGAGTTCCAAACACATAAACACATATATTGATTACACTGTTATATCTTAAACTAAAACTCACCTGGTATGTTCCCCGAGGCTTTGCTAAAACAGATGTCCCGTCGGCAAAGATGGCACAACATATGCTGTCTTCACAGTTTGTTATAACAGTAGCAAAGTCAGGATTCTCCACTCTTACACATTTTACTTTTCTTTTGATGATTTGTGGGGACTCACCTAGGAATGAACACAGATTAGCCACACCAAAGAGGAGGACATGAACTGTGGGAAAATCTGTCTCAGTTTCCTTATCTCTCATACAGCTTCTCCTTTAGCTTTTATATAGGCATCTTCATGAACTTTTTTCCATAAAAATTCCTTTCATTGAAGGGACCTCCTCTTATAGTCTCAGAGCAATCTGCAGGCTTGGAATTCTCTTAGACCCTGCACTGTATTTGCACATTCAAGTAGCTACAATAGTAAAAAATACTCAGTACCATCTATGGCTTGCCAGAAGATTATGAGTAGTCCTATCAAATGCAGACCTGGTCATAGTAATCCATGCATTTGTGACATGTAGGTTGTACTACTGCAATATATTATATCTGAGAAGGAAGCCCTGTGTTATGAGGGAACTATCTAGTTTGTTCAGAATGCATCAGGCCACCTCCTCAGCAACACAGAAAATACATCATTCTGATTTATCTGGACTGAATACAGAATCCAGTTCAAGATCACTGTTCAGATTTTCAAAGTCCTACATAGTCTCATCTAACTGAGTAAACACCTCCCTGTTTGTGACCACAACCTCCCATTCCATTCCAGTAAAGCAATATTAGTCAACTCACGGGGGCTGGCATATGACCCAGAGAAACAGAACGTACACAGCAACTGGGCTAAAGGGACATACCGTCTGAAAGAAAATGAGTGACCATTAGCCTCACTGCATTAAAGACACTGCTTTGCAGCTAGGCTTTCCTAAGATAGTGTCCTCATTCACACACATTCAGTAATTTAAAAATCAAACAGCCAACTGGTTGGTGACAAGTTAAAAAGAGAGAGCTCTTTTAAAGTAATGGGAGATATGAGGTTACTACCATGGTGATGACGGTCAGATAAGGTACATGAAACTATGAAACGACCTGCTTGTCTTTTGCCACAATAAAGTCTGTTATCACAACCACTAAAGAAAAAAACTAGAACAACTGATATATCAAATATGTTGTGTAGGCTATGCTGGGAAAACCTATTGTTTATGTTGAAAGATACTAATTTTACAAACTAGAAGAATGTGAATTGCTACATTTTTGAATTTACCTATTTCTTCGTTATTCTCAGATACAAAAAAATCCTCATGATCCTGAAAAAATGTGGTGATTTTAGTACCATCAGCATGATCCACTATTTTGGTATTATCCATTTTCTGAACCATTAGCACCTTGTCTTCTCGCATTACCATAATCTGGAAGGGTAAAAGAATACTGGTTTCCACTGGTTCTCAGATACGACTGCAACGGCTGTATCAATAATATATTAGATAGTTTTAAAGAGGTAGCTGTGCTAGTCTGTATCTTCACAAAACAAAAAAAGCTGTTCTGTAGCACCTTAAAGACTAACAATATATTTGTTAGGTGATGAGCTTTTGTTGGACAGACCCACTTCTTCAGACCTGGAGAATTCTGATAACGGATAACTGAAAGGGAGAGAATTTAAAGAAAAAGATGGAAAAAATGAAAGACAAAAAAAGAAAGAAAAAAAACCTGATGAATCAGGTAGATGGGGTGGGAGTGAAGGGAGGAGAAAAACTCCTCTACAAGTGTCTGTTAAGTGGGACGGTTGAGGTCACTGCGAATATTAAAGGTGGGGAAATTGTCCTTGTAATGCATGAGATAATTGATATCTTTGTTGAGTCTGAGGTGATAGTTTTCAAGCTTGAAAATAAATTCCAGTGCAGATGTCTCTCTTGTAATCTGGTGTTAAAATCCCTTTGTTTTAAAATGCACACTATTAAGTAACCTACTGAACTGAAACGCTCACTTATACCGGTTCCTAATGTTAGATTTGTGTCTGCTCATTCTTTTTTGCGTTATTGTTCATGTGCAGTCCAATGTAGGTGTGTGTGTGGGTGCATGCTCAGTTGCTGGGAATTTTTTCCCCTAGCCAGTAGCCAACACGTCAGTGCAGTGCCCCCTGGAGCGGCGTGAATAGAGCACCCAATACAAGCACCACCCAACCTGTCTCCCGCTCAGTTCCTTCTTGCCGGCTACTCTGACAGTCGGGAAAGGTGGGAGGGTTTTGACATGCACACAAAGAACACATCTAGAAGAACACCAGTTACAGAGGTAAGTAACTGTTTTCTTTTTTGAGTGATTTTCACGTGCATTCCAACGCAGGTTAATATAAACTGATGTTAGGAAGTGGGGTCGGAGCCCTGGAATGACTGTAATACAGCCCTGCCCCTGCAGCACCCTCCCTAGCATGCTGTACAATCGCATACTGGGCTGAAAATGTGTGAATGGGAGACAGGTGGCCACCCTACAGATTTCCTGAATCAGGACATGGTCTAGGAATGCTGTGGAAGAGGCACCAAGGGCAAGAGAGCCCCCAAAAACTCTATTCTCTGAGCAGGGATGAGCATTGACTTTGCCTCATTTATCAGGAGACCGTTGAAGGTTCAGTGAATGAACTTTATATATTGATGAACCTGGGCTTGTGAGCCCCCTTTGACTAACCAGCTGTTCAAGTATGGGAACAACTGGACCCCATGCCTTGGAGGAAGGCTACCACCACTGCCATGCGCTTGGTGAAAACCCTTGGAGCTGTCAACAGGCCAAATGGAAGGACAGTGAATGGATGGTGTACCCCGTTCGCCACAAAGCTGAAGAACTGATGTGAAAATACTCATCCTCTAAGTTGAGAGCAGCAAACCAGTCCCAAGTATCCAGCAATGGGATAGTGAGTCTCAGAAGCTGTGTCTACACGAGTGCCCTTTCGAAAGGGCGAAAATCGAAGTTCGGCGGTAGAAATAGCAGCCGTCGAAAGGGAGCACTCGCCGCCATTTTTCGGATCGGCATTTTGATCCACTCTTTTGAAGTACCATTAAGGTCTTTGAAAGAGAGCATCCACACGGCTCCAAGCCCGCTTTCGAAAGAAGGGAGGCAGGAAACGTTGCGGATCCCTCCGCTGCAAGTGGCCAGATGGGGCAGGGGCTGGATAGGTGGGGGGCACAGGGCTGGACAGGGCGGGGGCTGGATGGGAGGGGGGCAGAATGGGCCTGAGGTTGGGGGAGATGGCTGCCACACCCGCACTAGAGCACGTGTCCTCCTTCCCCCCCTGCAGGTCATCAGAGCCATCAATGCGATGCTGCTCCATAGGGTTGTCCGCCTGGGGGATCTAGACAACACTGTTGCCAACTTCCAGGACCTGGGCTTTCCAAACTGCATCGGTGCTTTGGATGGCACACACATCCCCATCCGTGCCCCACCATACAGCGCCGGCCAGTACCTCAACCGGAAGAGCTACCATTTGGTGGTGCTCCAGGCCCTGGTAGACGCGAGGGGCTGGTTCACTGACCTCTATATGGGCTGGGCCGGCTGCACCCACGATGCCTGGGTCTTCTGGAATTCTGGCCTCTGCTGGCACATGGAGGCCGGCACCTTCGTCCCCCAGCAGTATATCTCGGTGGTGGAGGATGTCACCATGCTGCTCTACATGATGGCAGATGCAGCGTACCCCCTGCAGCCGTGGCTCATGAGGCTGTACATGGGACACCTTGACCCCACTCAGGAGGCATTCAATCAGCTCCTCAACCACGCCCGCAATGTGGCAGAGCAAGCCTTCAGGCACCTAAAGGGGCAGTAGAGGTGCCTCCTCATGTGGCTGGAGGTTGGAGTCCTCAACGTGCCCCAGGTGGTGGGCGCCTGTTGCATCCTCCACAATGTCGTGCAGAGAAAGGGGGATGCCTATGTCCCTGGGGGGGACCCTCTGGCTGGTACCGGCTATGAGTGGCCAGGCGCTGCCCCCATCCTCCAGGCCCACCTGGATGGCCACTGCATCCAGGAGGCCCTCAGGCAGGCCTTTGCCGATGGCCACCTCTGACCCACATGCACACCCACATCCCACGCACATCTGCCACCCACCGTCCCCACCACCCCCACCAGCACTGCACCTGCACATCCACCACCCACCGTCCCCCTGAGGAGCACAGCATGGAGTGGTGAACAATAAAAGAAACGTTTATCTATACTGTTTTCATTGGTAAATACGTACAGGAGGGAACCTAGCTTGGAGGGGGTGGGGGGAACCTAACTTGGAGGGGGGGTGAGGCGCTCAATCCAGGGCAGGGGTGGTGGGCCACGAGCCCCGTCAGCTCCTGGAGCCCCTGCCTCCCCAGGTGCAGGGTCCCCAGTGGGGAGGAGAGGGTGCGGGTAGCACTGGCAGGTATTGCTGGTGAGTGGGCCTGGTGGGGGTGAAGGGTGTGGGCTCAGTGGGGGTGGAGGAGGCAGTCTTGGTGGGGGCAGAAGAGGTGGGTGGGACAGGCTCAGTGGGGGTGGGGGGCAGTATTGGTGGGGGCACATGGGCAGGCTCAGTGGGGGAGAGCTGCTGGGGGCCCAGGAGGCGGGCAATAGTGGCCATATGGTCCCGAAGGGTGTGGCCAATGCCCTCCAGGGTGAACAGCAGCCTCTCCCAGGCTGCCTTCCTCCACTCCATGTCAGCCTGGGCGAGCCTCAGGTGCTGCTCGGCCACCTCGGCCTGGCACTGGCTGGCTGGGTCCTCCTTGGCCTGGTGGGGGGCCCTCTGGCCACGGCCCCAATGGTGCGCTGCCTGGGGTGGCGTACGGGCACCTCCGAGGGCTGTGGGAGGGCTCTTGGGGATGAGGGACGGTGCAGGGCTCTCCCAGCCCACGGATGGTGCGGCTGTGTGGACAGGAAGAGAGCAGGTCAGTAATGAGCCCCAGACGGAGGGGACCAGGCTGTGGCCCACCCACTCGAGCCCACCCCATGGGGCCCCTGGCCCTCCAAAGGACACTGACTCCCCCACGGGCTGGCCTCCTGGCCTGGGGGTGAATCCAGAGGTCTCTCATGCAGGTGGCCCTTCCCGGCCTGTGGTGTGCAGGCCCCAGGCGCTGTCCAGCTCTGAACGGCTGCCACCCCTATGTGGCTTGTGGCGCTGTCCACTGAGGACGGGTGCTGGACATCACTGGTGCACCAGCGTGGGGCACCACATCCCATGTGCGGGGTGGCCTGTGTGCAGCCCGGGACAACCGGTCCTGTGTGCGGGCAACTAGCCATTGCGTTGCCCCCACCCTGTGGAGCAGGTGTGTGCCCCTCCCTGTATGTACCGGAGGGTCTCTTGGCAACATCCGGGAATGTCCAGCTCTCAGTCGCCCGGCTGCAGGAGCAGGAGGGGATGACTGCGGTGAGCTCCCTCTCCTCACTTGACCACTCCGTGGTCCCCTCGCCCTCCTGGGTCCCTGGTCTGGGCTGCCCCTTCTCCTCCTCTTCCGGCTGCAGCTCCTCGCCGGAGGTGTCCAGAAATGCCGGGATTGAGGAGCTCTCCTGTGGCCCCAGGATGCCCCAGAGCTCCCTGTAGAAGGGGCATGCGTCTGGAGCTGCCCCAGAGCGTCCAGCCTGGTCCCTGGCCTGGGCATAGCCCTGCCGCAGCTCCTTTACCTTGGAGCGTACCTGCTCCGTGGTACGCTCTGGGCAGCCCTGGTGTGGAGGCCCGGCGCCAGGCAGCTGAAGGCAGCGGCAGTGCGCCACTTGAGCCCATGTGGTGCAGGACCTCCTCGTCCTTCCAGAGGCTGAGGAGGTCCCGCAGCTCCTGCTTTGTCCAGGAGGGGCCCTTTTTTTCTCCCCCTGGGAGCCCTACAGTGGCTGGGCTGGGGGGGAGCCTCGTGGGTGGGCTGGCTGCTGGCGATGCTGTGGCACTGCAGCGTGCAGTTGGACTACATGGGGAGGCTGCTCCGACCACACTCTCAGCTTCCTGCCACGGGTTTCCTGCGTGCGTGAGGCTTTAAGGCAGCCGAATGCAGGGACAATAGAGCCCCGCTGCTGCCGGCTGGAGCGGCCCTGCACTCCAGCTGACCGGCACCATGGTGGACCCGTATTTCGAAAAAGCAGACTGTGGAGCGTCTACACATGTACTCTTTCGATTTAGTATGTTGAAAGGGAGCGATCTTCCTGATATGTGATCGGCGTTAGGATTTCGAAGTCTGCGCCCCGTTCTTTCAATTTTCTTTTGAAAGATGGGTTTACACGTGTGGACACTCCTCCCACTCTTTCGAAAAAGGGCCACTTATTTCGAATTTTTGTGCACATGTAGACACAGCTAGAAAGAGCATGCAAAACCTGATCTTTTTTACAAACTTGTTCAGGCATTGCAAGTCCATGATAGACCTCATTCCCCCTTTTGATTTCAGGCTGAGGAAATAATGAGGAGTAAAACCCCTAGTCCCTGAATTGTGTGAATTGTGGTGGAACCTCCTCTGTCACCTCCCCCACAATCGATGAGCAACTGAATCTCCTGCTTGAGCATACCCTTGTGAGAGGAGTCCCTAACGAGGGATGGGGAAGAGGAGTTGAAAGTGGGGTAAGACCTGAACTGGATAGCGTATCCCCTTTCTACCATGTGAAGCACCAGGCAGGGTAGAACAGGGATAGGTGGAATGAAAACATATGGCATGCTGGATCCATAATGGGGAGTGGTGTGCCACTCTCAACTGCACCATACAAAGTTAGACTTAGGCCCCAGCGGGGGCTTCTGTTGCCCTTGGCCAGGCTGGTGGGAGCACCTCCTGCTTCTCTGACCTCTCTGCCTATTTTGACACTGAGGCTGCTGAGGGAATTGCCTGGGAAGAGGGTGGGGAGTGAAATGCCTGCATTGCATCATAGGAGCATGAAGCCCTAGTGACCTCATGGTGGCCTTGGAGTCTTTAAGGCTATGTAGCCTCTTGTCAGTTTTCTCCAAAAACAGAGTCAGCCCCTCAAAGGGCAAGTCCTGAATAGTCTGCTGTACTTCATTGGGCAGACCAGAGACCTGAAGCCAAGCCCCTCTTCCCCTGGCTGCACCTGATGCCATGACCCTTGCACTGCATCAGCAGAGTCCAGGGTGGCCTGCAAAGCCACATGTGACATCAGCTTATACTTCTCCACTTATGCCATAAACACAGGTTGGCATCCAGGTGAATCAGCCCTGTGAATTTGGAAAGGCAGGAAGCAGTGTTGTGTGAGTATCTACTCACGAGGTCTTGCTTATTAGCTATACACAGCTGTAGCCCCCCTCACCCCTGTTGAATAAACTTTCCTAACATACAGATCCAAACGTTTCACCTCTCTATTTTTGGGTGAGAGCCCTTGAAACCTCTATCTCTCCCTATGGTTGGCTGCATCCATGACCAGAGTCAGATGGGGAGTGGGTGAAGAGGTGTTTATGTCCCATAAAGGGGACAAAGTATCTTTTCTCATTTTTCCTCATCATGGGCTGGGCCGACGTGGGGTCTGCTACATGTTACTGGGCTGTCTGGGCGATGGTCTTAATAGCTGTGTCTACACGTGCACGCTACTTCGAAGTAGCGGCACTAACTTCGAAATAGCGCCCATCGCGGCTACACGTGTCGGGCGCTATTTCGAAGTTAACTTCGACGTTAGGCGGCAAGACGTCAAAGTCGCTAACCCCATGAGGAGATAGGAATAGTGCCCTACTTCGACGTTGAACGTCGAAGTAGGGACAGTGTAGACGATCCGCGTCCCGCAACGTCGAAATTGCCGGGTCCTCCATGGCGGCCATCAGCTGGGGGGTTGAGAGACGCTCTCTCCAGCCCCTCAGCTCACTGGTGGCCGCGTGGAGCGGCCCCTTAAAGGTCCCCTCCCCCGCCCTGACTCTGCAGGAAGCTGAGGCAACGTGCAGGCTGCAGCCTGCACACGCGGGCAGCCTGCACAGCCATCAGCCACCCAGCCAGCGGCGATGGCGAGCCAGGAGCCCCCCCAGCGCCCCCAGGAGACCCCCCCCAAGGGGAGCCAGGGCAGCCAGCCCAGCCAGAGGGCCGCCCAGCCAGAGGGCCACCCAGTCTGGGAAGCGGCAGCGGGGCCCCTCCTGGACGGAGGCCGAGCTGCGGGACCTGCTGGGGCTCTGGAGCGAGGAGGAGGTGCTCCAGGTAATGGGGAGCAAGAGGCTGAACGCGGATGCGTTCGCTCGGCTGGCCGATGGCCTGGCTGCCCGGGGTCACCCTGCCCGCACTCCGGATCATGTGAGGAGTAAGGTGAAGGAGCTGCGGCAGGGTTATGCCCGGGCCCGGGATGCCGCCAGCCGATCTGGGGCCGCCCCCATCACTTGCCCCTTTTACAGGGAGCTCAGGGACATCCTGGGCTCCCGGCACACCTCCTCCCCTCCGGCCACCCTTGACACCTCGGCTGACGAGCCCCAGCAGGCCCTCCAGCCTGAGTCTGCCCCGGAGGCAAGCCCCGCACCCTGGGGGCCCCCCCCGGAGGCCATCCCCGGGACATCGCGGCAGGAGGAGGAGGAGGAGGAGGAGGAGGAGGGGGGCTCCTCCTCTGCAGAATCCAGCCTGCAGATCCTCCTCCTGCCATCCCGGAGCAGCAGCAGGGCCTCCGACCCCCGGGGATCTCCGGACCGTGGGAGCGGACCCACAGGTAGGTACCCCTCTCTGGTGGACACCCCGGGGCTGGAGGGGCAGGGGTAACAGAGATGTGTCCAGGGCCCCCCACACGCTCACATGGCCATGGCCCCAAGGACACCAGGGCCATGTCCCTCACAGCACTGCAGCCATCAGCCCCTGCCCCCCCCCCACCCCGCATGACAGTGCCATGCCCCATCCCCGGGCCAGGGGGGAGCGGAACCTCGAGGGGCCCCCGGGTGGAGGGGGTGGGACACCCCGCAGCAGCAGCAGCATGTGATGGAGTGGGGGGAGTGCCAAAGGGAGACTCAGGCTACATATGAGCCACAAGAGCCGAAGAGCTCCCAGGGCCAAAGGAGGATCCTGGCGCTACAGCTGGCAGGTGACACCTCTGCCATGAACCAACAGGAGGGAGGAGCCGAGCTGGCTTGGAATTGGGGGGCGAGGGCGGGGGCCACAGGTGGAGGCTAGGGGAAGGGAGAGCTGGTAGGCAGCCAGCCTGAGGAGGGGGAAAGCTGCATCCCAGAGGGGCCCCCCTTGGGGTCTTCTCCCCACGACGGGTTGGAAGGACTGTCTCTTCCGACAGCTGGTGCTGTCACTCCTGCCAGAAACTGGCCATCTGTGGCCTAAGAAACCTCTCCTGCTCTCAGACCCTGCGGGGTGAAGTGAGAGTCGCTCCCACCAGGGGATGGGGTGCAGGGCAGGGGGACCCCTGAACCCCATCCATCACAGCAGCATCTCCCGGGGACGGGGATGGGGAACCTGCAGCACAGGGCCGGGGGGACAGAGGCCACGGCTTGAGGCCCACACTAACACCTGTCTCCATTCTTCTTTCCCCTCTCCTCTCCTGTGTCCTGCACCTGCACCTGCACCATCAGAAGAACCGGAAGAGAGCGCCAGTGAGGCCTCAGTTGTCCTGGAGAGCCCTCCGGGACCATCGCTCCAGGGCAGCCCCTCGGCCGAGGAATGACCGGCCCCGCGGAGGGCTAGACGGCGGACCCCGCGCCTACTACCGGCGACGGCGACGGACCCCCAGCTGCTGGCCATCCTCCGCCGGCAGCTGGAGGTATTGGAGCAGCACCTCCAGCTGCAGGAGCGGGCGCTGGCCTGGCACCAGGAGGCATGGGGGGCCTATATGCAGACATTTAACCGGCTGGTGGACTACCTGGCCCCCCATGCCGCGCTGGCCGAGCCATCGCCCGCCCTGCCTGCTCCTGCAGCCCCACCACCAGCAGCTCCGGCCGTCGCCGGCCCGTCTGCCGTCGCCCCACCACCCACCCGCGAGGGCCAGAGCACCGAGGGACCCCTGGAGCCACCTGAGACTTGCCGGCACCGATACCTTCCGGTCCAGCCCGCTCCCACCCAGCCGCGGACCAGACTGCAGGCGCGGCGGGGCTCCCGGCCGGGCACGCCCAGTGCGGGGCTATAGGGGCGAGGGGCCCGGGACGTGGCCCCCGCCTTGTTGTATATAGTTGGACCCTCTTTTTTTGGTGCCCCCATTTGCCCCGTCCCCCCCATGTAAATAGTTCTCCCCTTTCTCCTCCCTGGTTTTCTTTTTATTATGTATGCCACACAGTTGTTTCTTTGGTTTGTTTTATTTGTGTACATATTTCTTTGGTTGAACGTTTGTACTTAGTTTTCTGTTTGTGCTTCACATATTTATTTACACCCCAAAAGAAAGGTTCAGCAAGAAAAAAAAATTTACGTTCACCCACAAGTTCGTGCTGTCATTTGTCCAGGACAAGTGGGGGGGGGCGGTGGGGTGCTCCATGGTGTGGGCGTTGGGGCACGAGTGTGGGGGAGGAAGGGGCAGGCAGTAGGGGGCCTGGGCAGAGTTCACCCCGCGGCCTGTTGGTCGAAGTAGGCCCACAGGACCTCCCGGACCCGGGTCCCCTCGGGGTCCACCTGCCGACTGGGGGCAGCAGGTGGCTGCACGTGTGCCCTGCCGGCCTCCACGGCCCAGCCCTGCAGAAAGGTCTCCCCCTTGCTCTCCACGAGGTTGTGCAGGGCGCAGCAGGCACCCACAATCTGGGGGATGTTGTTGGGGCCCGCATCCAGGCGGGTCAGGAGACATCGCCAGCGTCCCTTGAGGCGGCCAAATGAGCGCTCCACCACCTGGCGCGCACAGTTCAGGCACTCGTTGAAGCGCTCCTGGTTAGTGGAGAGGTGGCCCGTGTAGGGGTGCATGAGCCACGGCCGGAGGGGGTATGCCGCATCTGCGATGACGCAGAAGGGCATGGTGGTGTCCCCCAGAGGGATCTCCCACTGGGGGATGTAGGTCCCCGCCTCCAGCCGGCGGCACAGGCCCGAGTTCCGAAAAACCCGGGCGTCGTGGGTGCTGCCAGGCCAGCCCACGTAAATGTCCTGGAAACGTCGCCAGCTGTCCACCAAGGCCTGCAGGACGACCGAATGGTAGCCCTTCCGATTGAGGTATCGTCCTCCACTGTGATGCGGGGCGCGGATGGGGATGTGAGTCCCATCCAGAGCCCCGAAGCAGTTGGGGAAGCCCAGGGTGGCAAAGGTGGCGACAGTGGCATGTGGGTCCCCCAGCCTCACGAGCCTGTGCAGGAGCATGGCGTTGATTGCATGCACGACCTGCAGAGAAAGCACATGGGACAGCCCCAGTGAGGGGTGAGCAGGGTGTGCGTGGCACTGCCCTGCCCTGGCCCCCCTGCCCTGCCCTGCCCTGCCCTGCCCTGCCCTGGCTGCCCTGCCCTGCCCTGCCCTGCCCTGCCCTGCTCTGGCCCCCCTGCCCTGCCCTGCCCTGCCCTTCTCTGCCCTGCCCTGCTCTGGCCCCCCTGCCCTGCCCTGCCCTGGCCCCCCTGCCCTGCCCTGGCCCTGCTGCCCTGCTCTGGCCCCCCTGCCCTGCCGTGCCCTGCCCTGCTCTGCCCTGCCCTGCTCTGGCCCCCCTGCCCTGCCCTGGCCTCCCCCTGTGGGTTCTCTTACCTCCATGAAGACAGCCCCGACGGTGGCCTTTCCGACACCAAACTGCTGCCCCACGGATCGGTAGCTGTCCGGAGTGGCCAGCTTCCAGACAGCGATGCCGACCCGTTTCTCCACAGGGAGGGCACGCCGCATGGCAGTGTCCTGGTGCCTGAGTGCGGGGGTGAGCCACTGGCACAGCTCTAGGAATGTCTGCCGGCTCATCCTGAAGTTCCTGAGCCAGTGGTCGTCGTCCCACTCCCCAAGCACCAGCTGCTCCCACCAGTCGGTGCTGGTGGGGTAGCTCCACAGCCGCCAGCGTGTGAGGCGGGGGGTGGAGCGGGGTGCTGCAGGGGTAGGGGTTGAGCCCTGCTGCCCTGGGGGCATCTCCTCCCCTGGGGTAAGGAGATACTCAGCTGCCTCCCACATGGCATGGGCCAGGGCAAGCCCTGCTCCTGCCGGGAGGGCTGGGTGGACCTCTAGCTGCTGCTGCTGCTGCTGCTGCTGCTGCTGGGGGTCCATGACTGTGGCGCCCGGGGTCTGTGTGCCTATATGGCTCCTCAGACCGCGTGCTGTGCAGGCTGAGTGTATGTGGGAGGGGCCCTTTAAGGGAGCAACTAGCTGTTGCCCCGGAAGCGCTAGTCCGCTCGTTGACCCTGTCTGCAGCTGTGCCTGGCATCCCTATTTCGATGTGTGCTACTTTGACGTGTAGACGTTCCCTCGCTGCGCCTATTTCGATGTTGGGCTGAGCAACGTCGAAGTTGAACATCGACGTTGCCGGCCCTGGAGGACGTGTAGATGCTATTCATCGAAATAGGCTATTTCGATGTCGCAACATCGAAATAAGCTACTTCGATGTAGGCTTCACGTGTAGACGTAGCCAATGAGAGACAGCGCCATTCTAGGGGGACCTAATGAGGACAAGATACCCATCACTGGGTTGGCTTTGTCCTTCACTTCCTCTGCCTGCACCTAACACCTAATTAGAACTAGTTACAGATAAGATCTAAGCCCTACAAGGTAACTAATACGATTGCTCGCGTGAGTGATGGGGAGTTCCAGCAACTGATGCTGTAGCAAAAAGGAACTGAGCAGGGGACAGGCCAGGCGGTGCCTATATTGGATGCTATATCAATGCAATTCCAGGGATGCTGCACTGACCCATTGGCTACTAGCTAGAGGAAAAATTTTCCGGCAACTGAGCACACACCCATATGCACACCTGTATTGGAATGCACACAAACAATTACTCAAAGAAGAATGAATGGACACAAATCCAACATTAGGAATCAGAAAACACATAAACTGGTGCAAGTGAGCATTTCAATTTAGCAGGACACAGCATTCAACACTTAATGGTGTGCATTTTAAAACACAGAGATCTGAACACCAGATTACAAAGGGAGACATCTGAATGGAATTTATTTTCAAGTTTGATACCTATTACCTTGGATTCAACAAAGATATCAAGTATCTCTTGCATCACAAGGACAATTTCCCCACCTTTGATATTCACAGTGACCTCAGCCATCCCATTTAACTTAATAGTCACTTGCAGAGGATTTTTAGCTCCTCCCTTCCCCCCACTCTTACTTCTGCCCTACCTAGCTGATTCATCAGTTTATTTCTTTTATTTTTTGTCTTTCAGTTTTTTTCTCTCTCTTTAAATTTTCTCCCTTTCAGTTATCAGTTATCATGATTGTCCAGGTCTGAAGAAGTGGGTTTGTCCTATGAAAGCTCATAAGCTAACAAATATATTGTTAGTCTTTAAGGTGCTAAAGGACTGCTTTTTCATTTTATGTTAGATAAGACACTAGGATATTGCACATTTGACAAAGCTAAACCAAGACTATATTATATAGCTCAGTGGTTTGAAAGGTCAGAAATTTTCTGAATTCAATACTTGTGTAACTTTAAGAGTATAATATTAGAGCTCTAAGGAAACATATCCAATGACCAAATCCTGTTACTTGTAACATTTATGCTATCAGACACATCTCTAAACTCAGTAGAGCAGAACTATGATATAAGAATAGCAGTACCATTCCATTAACTGGGTCAGTTGCCTGATAAGTTAGCAGTGGTTTTAGATCCATTCTGGTTGCTCCCTTAGTGCCCACTTGCATGCCTGATGGGGTGGTTGTTATCCACGTGCCTCTCTGGTCGTCTCTGTGTTGTAGCACAGTAGGCAGATGTTCCTGAACCACAGATTCACTCAACTCACATTTGGCTGCTGCTGTTATGCTACCCGTGAGTCCACCCTTTCCTGTGAGAACAGAAACAACACCTGTTGATATAGGTCAGTGTAGTATGTAGCACAGGGCTTCAAAAGATGTGTCAGCAAACTATTAACTTTCCTAGAGGGATAGCCGCTTTAGTCTGTAGCTTCACAAATAACAAGCAATCCTGTAGCATCTTACAGACTAACAGATTTATTAGGTCATGAGCTTTCGTATGTAAGACTCACTCCTTCAGATGAACTTTCCTGGAACTTCAAAACAGGACATTACAAAATAAAAACCACAGCTTGCTGAAATGGCTGGATGCCCAGCCGAGGTCAAGAAATCCCAAAATGTGGTCTCACTTGGCTTCTTCCTTCTGCTGCAGGATGAAATAAAACTAGATTTTCTACAGGTTTTTACTTATGATGAGCTCAGTCAATTTTCTATTAATGAGTTAAGACCCCAGTAATGTATAGTAATCCCTCACTGTACATGGCTTCACGTGAGTTTCATACAATGTGAAGCTGCAGGGCTCTCAGCAGCTAGGCAGGCTAAGAGCCCATTCCCTCTGCCTTCACAGAGCAGCACTAAGCACTGCCCCGGGAAGGTAGAGGGAAGGCTTTTAGCCTGCCTAGCTATCTGCCCCTGCCTACCTCCCCAACACTCATGTGGCCCCAGCTCACCATGCCCACGTGGCTGGCTCAGTGTGTGCAGGGCTCCAACCTCCCCCACCACTCAAGTACCCCACCCCAGTGCACTCCTGTTCAACCCTCCCCAACCCAGCTCACCCCTCTTGTGGCCCCATCTCAACCTCCATGCGTGGGGGTCCAAACCCCACCCCTCACTCAACCATCCCAACCTGGCGCACCCCCGTTCAACCCTCCCGCCCAGCTCAACCTCTCCCCCCACAGCCCCAGCTCACCCCTTCACATGTGGGGCTCCAGCTGTTAGCCATCGCTGGTGTATGCAAGGGCTCTAACCCCCCTGCCAGCTCAACCCGCCCCTGTCCCCTGCTCACCCCAACCAGCACATGCTGGGCTCCCATCCACTAGTGCACATGGGGGCTACAGCTGTCAGCTGCTGCAGGTGCATGAAGCACCCCCCCAGGTAATCCCCATGCCCCAGTTCACCCCGTTCAACCTCCCCGGACCTCCTGCAGCCCCAGCTTACAGCCTCTGGCATGTGGGGCTGCAGCTTCAACCTGTGCCTGGGGCTCCCAACCCCTGACACGTGTGTGTGGTGCTCCAACTCCACCCCCGCTACCTACCACCCCCATGGCCCCAGCTCCAACTCCTTGGCCAAGCTCAATCCCTGCCCCAACCCCCTGCTGCCCAGGTCCAGCTCCTGCACACCCTGGCTCAACGGCACCCTCCCACCCCCACTGCAGCCCTAACCCACCCCAGGCTTAACCCTCCTGCCCCCTCCCAGACCCCAACCCAACCCCCCAAGCCCTCCCCGACTTATGTGAAATTCAAGATACGTGAGGGTTGCGTGGAACACAACCCTTGTGTACCTCGAGGGATTACTGAACAAGTTAATGTAATGATTAAGGGTAAATATTTTGATCATACTCTGAGGTTGTTACTCATCCCTTACTTAGCTAAAAACCATTTGATTTCAATAGGAGGGTCCCTCAATAAAAATATAATAAAAACTGAATAAAAGGTGAATAAAAGTCTCAGGGATCTGATATTGTCAAAGATCTGAGGATTTACTTCAATAGTCTTTGTACTGGGCACACTGCTGTTAGTGAACTTGTATTCATATATATTAATTTGTGTGTTTTCTTCCCATTAGAAGAAAAAGGAAGTGCTAGGGAGAAAGAGAAGTTAACGTCTTGGAAGATGACAAACCTGAGAAATATTGCAACACTTATGTGAAGGTGTATTGGCATTTTCTCAACACTCGACTAACTTTGAGGCTGCAGAAAGACTTTTTCTGCTGGGTGTGATCTTGCTAAGATGCCAAAATTCCAGATGATGCAAGTGGAGATTAATACTGACAATATTACCTTTTTTAGTGCTGATCTCAGGAGAAGGCTCTGATTTTGGCAATGAATGGGGCTGCAGGCTGCTGTCAACAGCGGATGCTGGTGTACTAACTGCAGGTGCTGGTGTTAAAACTGTGCCAGAATCAGGACTCCTGATCACTGTGCCATCAGGGAAAAGAATCTAGGGGGAAAACAAAACAGTTTCTTTATATTAAAATAATTTCAAGTAACAAAAAGAGTATAAAACAGATGAAATATTCAAATGATAGTAGTAGATACTAGACAAAAAGAGGAAATAAGCCCTCAGAGGAAAAAACAGTTATATAGAATAAATGTAGTTTTACTTGACAGGTTGTTCATATATCTTTAAATCTTGGTACATGTCACAGGATGGCTGTCCCTTGATAGGGAGATGTGTCTAGTCTCACTCACCTCCGCAGACAGAGAGAATAAGACTGTCATGTGACAGATGGGTCATGTGACTATATCAAGCTTCTGGAGTTTAGATAAGAAGGGTTTTGTGATGGCAGTAAAGCCAGAGGAGAGAGTCACAGGGCAGACAGAGGTCTGGCCAGAAAGAGGTCTTAGGGCTTGTCTACACTTAAGAACAGATCAGCGCTCCAGAGATCAGTTTCCTAGGGGTCGAGTTAGCAAGTCTAGAAGGGATGTGCTAAATCAACCGCTCATCACTTTCCCATCAACTTTATTACTCCGACCACAGAGTTGTAAGGAGTAAGGGAGGTTGATGGGAGAGTTTCTCTTGTCAACCTCACACTGTGGGAATGCTACAGAAATTCAGCTTAGTGCACAATGGCGTTACAGAGTTGGAGTTGAGTATCTTAAGCTGACTTTTTCCCTAAGTATAGACCTGCCCTGAGACCCTCTCCTAGGAGAAGGGAAGAACTTCGGGTAGCAAGATGATGTGTAAGATGGAGCAGCACAGGGTTGCCACCCATTTGTTTTTTTACCCAGACAGTCGAGGTTTCAGCTTGTGTGTCTGAGTGCCATTTGACAAGCCTTGATGTGTGGGTTTTTTTGTTTTTGTTTCGTTTTCTTTTGTTTTCATTTTTTGTTCTGTGGAAAGGGTGGTAACCCTAAGCAGGAAGAAGGCAGGATAGTAGCTGCTGCCTCCGGCATCCTCTGTGCAGCCCATAGCAGTGGGCAAACTGGCTTCAATCATGGTGTTGAAGACCTTATGAACAATGGGAGCATAGGCCATAGGAGAAAGTGGTAGACAGCTGAATGCTCCACCTGGGAAAGGACAGAGTGCATTCGAAGTATCTACTTTGAGTATCTCTGAAACGGGTATGTTTCTCAGGGCCTCCAGGGTCTGATTACCAGCCATTAGAAAGATAGTAACCTTAGAGCTGGGGAATCTACAGGTGCAAAAACCCTGGGAGTGGCTGTGTGATAAAGAGCCAGGAAAGACTTGAGGAAGAATACTCTGCAAGTCAGCATCCTGAGAAGAGGACAGAAGAGAATCAAGAGACTTCGACTGAACTGGGGCTCCGGCAGAGGCATAGGATACCCAAGCTGAGTACATTAACTTTATCTAGTACAGGTGTCTGCAACCTGCAGCTCTGGAGCCACATGTGGCTCTTTAAGAACTTCTTTATGACTCCCAACACTATAGTTGCAAAATTAAAAATAAAAAATCCTCCTAATTATTTTCAGTAAATGGTGAACAACTAAAAGCCCGAAAATGAACAACTCATATCTAAGTAACAAACACGTACTATCTTGAAACGTTGGATAACTCCCCCTTTAATATGTTCAGTGCATTGTGGGATATGATACTGTATCTCTGCTGTTGCTAATAAAGTCTTGTTCTTGAAAAGGAAAAGGGAGCTTGTGGCATTCCTGCTGTGAAGAGCAACACACATTTTAAGAAAGAAAACTGAAATTAAACGCGAAGTAAAATTGGCAGAATTAAAGTGGGTTTGGAAGTGAAAGTCAGGAAGATACTGCTATAAAGAAATACATGTAAAGTGTGAGGAAACAGAATATGTAAAAAGTTTGTGAAGGTCCTTCAGTAAACATGCACCGCATTACATATCATTGTGTGTGTGCGCTGTTCTTAAAATAGGGGATACAAAAAGTATAGTTCGACGTTACTTATTAAAGACCATCTCGTACTTAAATGCATTATGGCTCTTGAATGACTGAGCTTTAACTGAATTAAAAAAATGGCTCTTCTTGCTATTTTGGTTGCCGACCCTGGTCTAGAGGTAAGAAATATTGTTTGGGACCCAGAGGGACCTGGTCAGAGGGCCATGTCACTACAATGAGTGTTGTTTTCAATTTTCAGCTTTCTGTGAATAAATCAGACCATTTGTTGAGTTAGTGAAGAGGCTAAATGGGTGAACTTGGGCAGTGGTAAGCATGAGCACGCACGAGGTTGGGATAGAAGTGAATGCTTATAGTGCACACAGGTTCCATGAGCTCAAGATTGGAATATTTTAGCCAGCAGTCTCTGGTGGATTGTGCTTGTGTCCTGAGTGGCTTCATGATCTACGAGGAAGGCAAAGAGAACAGAGGCGCTCTGACTGCCACTCAGTTCTTTGACAATACAGAACCCATGTATTTTAGGGAGTTCATAGGATAGGTCACAAAATATCTATGGATACACATTTCAATGATTCATAGTTACTATAAATTGACTGTTCCTTAGTGGGGTGCTGTTTGACTAGTCCTTGGGCATCCCATCTATTTATTCTGATGGGGCCACAGGATAAACCTGTCCACTGACCAGTGGGGAATGTTAATGTCAGTACCATAGGCAGAACAATGGTTGGCACCACAAAGGCATTGCTGAGGGCATCTCCTCAGGGACTGGTGCTGAGGATGGGTGAGCTACTGATGCTGGGGAGCTATTAAATCCCCAACCTGAGAAATCCACTGATACCAAGGATGCTGATGCCAAACTTCATGATGTAGAGAGAACTGAAGGCAGGGTGCATTCCAGGCTGTGTCTACACTATGAGATAAATTTGAATTTAAGGCAGTTAGTTCAATATTAAATCATCACGGTCTTGACTGTAAATACCATTTGATAGATTTATGGATCACTAATATTGATATAATTTCAATATCATAATAGTGTCAGAACTGGGTGGGTGTAGTGTCAAGTTTGAAATTAAAACTTTGATTAAAGGCCAGTGTGGATGTGCCACGTCTTAAAATTGAATTTATTAGACTCCAGAGGTGTCCCATATGTAACCCACAATGACCCACGGGACCAGAGAGCCTGTGGCTCTGTATGAGAGGTTGAAAAATGTCTTTCTTTCTTTGCTATTAGCGCCATGAGTGCATCTACCCATACAAATAGCCCCACCATGGAGTTCGTGGTTCTGCCTCTACACTTGGTATTTTTTTCTGCACTACCTGGCGCCAGCTGGTGCCCCAAAGCACCAGGTGGCAGTAAGTGTGTTTTGGGGGTTGTGCTTGCATAAGAGGCTGAGAAACTTCTTTTCAGTGGTTTACATTTGCACATGAAACCCCTTTCCTCCCCACAGGCACCACGCAGTCAGGGTCTTTCCTGTGCTCAGCCACATCAGGTGGCTAGCCCCTGAACCAATAAAAAGATGTGCCTCCTGTGTGGTGCTGACCATGCTGCTAGGCAGCACCATGTCTTGGCTTGCATGTGGTTAGGGCTCCAAGGGCGGGAAAGAATTTCGGGGGCTTGCAGCTACCGGGGGGGAAGTCACCCCTAGCCGCTAAGTTTTTCAGTGGCTGGCTGCTGCACAGGGGCACTACTTCAACTGGGCCCCACCAAAATATTTCCTGGGCTTTTCTGCCACTGGGGAGAAGTCTCCCCCAGCAGCTAAGATATTCAGGGTCTTGCTGCTGCTGAGGGGGAGGGAAGTCTCCCCAAGTGGCTAAGGTTTTGAGGGGTGGGAGAACATTTCAACTGGTTCTGCAGCCACAGACCACAGCCCCCATCGCCAAAAATATTTTGGGGGGGGCTTGATGCACATTGCAGACACCTGCTGTTTGTTGCAAAATCTTTGCTATTTCAGTTATACCATCTTTTCCCTTTCATATCTTCTTTCTTCATGCTTTGATCCCCACAAAACACAGGGAATGCTGGGGAGAAGGCCAGTTGAGATTCCTGTTTCCATTATAAGTTCAGTGTATGAGATTTCACTGCCATCCCCCGTGTTTGCAGTTTTTGCGTAGCGAAGAAGGAAGACAAAATCTTTTCCCCTAGTCTTTTCTATCCTAATCTTCTAATTTGCACCCCTTCAGGTAGGGAAGAGTGGGCAGAAGGCCAGCTGAGAAGACAGATTGTGCACAGAAACTGAGGTCCCTTCCACTTCTATGAGATGTGTATGTGTTTGCGTATAATGAACAGGGAAGCCAAACTCCCTCCCCTCAGCAGCTCTCTTTTTTCAAAAACTTTACTATCAACTCTTTCTTCAAACTTTTCATTGTCCCTGTATGATTTTCAGGGATCAGATGCAATCAAAGGAGAGGGGGCAGTCAATTGAAGGCCAGTTGAGAAGACACACACCTGCTGACTTTTATGAAATCCCTGATAATTCAGTTACAGAAGAAAGAGATTTCTGTTAACTTTGCCGTCTTTGTTGATGCCCTACTTTTCCTCCTTCTGACTGGAAAAATGGATGTTTGTTTACCATGGGAGGGGAATGAGTGCAATGCAATGTGGGAAGATGATGTCAAAGACCAGAGAACATACCCAGAACGCTACAGGGATGAGGGAACTGTGGGACAGGTTCCCACAATGCGCTAGTGCAACAGTCAATGTTAGCCAATTGAGTGCGGCAGCAATAAGTTGACTTTGTAATGAGCACGTGGGGAGGTGAGGCTAGTAAAAATAGAATTTATAGATTCCAGAGTTACAAAATTGGTATTAATGAATTTGATTTTATCTCTTAGTATACATATAGCCTCAGTCAGCATAAGTAGCATGGACGGCAATCCTTGCTCTGTCGCTGAAGAGTACAAAAGGCATGAAATAGCTTTTGACATTGGCCCTGCCCTAACCTTCTGAGTTAATGTGGATGCCATTACAGACAGTCTGATGTAAGTAAGTCTAATGCTGCCGTGTAAGCTTGCAGGACCAAATACTGTAATATGGAACACCTCACCATATTTAATGTATTTATTTTCCCAAGGCCCCTGTAAGGTACAAAAATACTGTTATCCCCATTTTACAGAAGGGAAATGGAGGCAAAGGAAGACTAAATTACTTGCCCAAGGTCATGCAGGAAGTCTTTGGTGGACTAGAGAATTCCACTCAAGTTTCCCACTACCTAGGTTAGCCCTCTAACTACTGTTGGACAATCCAACATGGAACCTGAACAAGAAAGAAGACTGGTTGATTATTATTACAAAAATATCAAAAGCAGTAGTTTTGATATGACACTGTAAAAAGTGTTTCTCTGGGGCATCTCCCTAGCTGGGCTGGGGCCCTTCACCATGTCCACTTTTCACTCCAGGGTTAGCCTAGGACGGGACATAGCCTCTTGGTGCTGGTAGTGGCCCCACCCTTGTAGGCCTGCTCATCTACCTTCTGGCTAAGGAAAATGCAAAAATTCATGTCAACACAAACCAAGATCCTTGTGGGGTGAATATAAGGGCAAAAAGTCCAAGGCTCAGTTTACTTCAAGGGTACCTGAGCAGTAGCTTTGTTGGAGTCCTTTATGGCTGGCTAGCAGAGTCAGTTGCTCCCTATCAGGCATTCTTTGAGGTTTTATGGACTCCTCACAGAGCTAGGGGCACTTCTGGCATGAGCGTTTTACCTGATGTTTCAGGAGCCATTCTAGTCACCCTCTACTCAGGGTCCCCTTGCATACTGCTGCTTCCTCTCTTCAAAGCCCTTCACTATACCAAGCATGATCGCCAAGGCTGTTGGGCAGGGCTACGTGAGTAGACACAGCCTTCCAAGCCCATCCCTGTCAGTGTGTTGTTTGTATATCCCATCACAGACAAATAGCCTCAGACAACATAGGACGGCCAATTCTCTTCTGTCATTCCAAAATGACTATTCTGGCTTCGGCTTTTCCAGGAATTATGTAAAACATATCTTTTCACAGTGATACAGACTGCTTACAGACAGAAACTCTAGGTCAGGACTACATGTTTTGCCCCAGGAACCAAGTTCAACCTATTTCTAATCAAACTCTTTACTATACCTGGGTAGATCCATCAATCATGTACTTAATGACAGTTCCTTGGCTGGTAATGACCCTGGACACCTCCTGTTCTACTGGTTTCTTCACTGCTTTGTACAGCTGGTAATGCTTCACTCGTAAGGGGTAGCTCTGCCTAACTAGGATTTCAAGAGATAGTGGCTTGACTTTTTCGGACTTGGCCTCATCTTCCCTGGCTTTTTCTGTCGTGTTTTCACTTCCATTGGTTTCATCTGCCTTGACTTCAGCTTCCTTAGATTCAGCTTTCATATCTGAAATTAAAGTATATATTAATTTACAGTACTGCAGAAGCATCTATGTAATTCTAAGGAGCCAATCATTATTGTATCTCAGCATCATTGTTGGTGAAAATTATTATTCAGTAAGTGCCATCATGTTGTTTGATGCTTTACAAACATAAAAGTGAACACAGTCACAGCAAATAAATTCTTCAGGACAATCTTTGACACAGACAGCAGAGTTCATTGTATAATAAGTATAGTTAACAATTGGGTAGACAGACTGCACACCTATAGGTATGGCTCTTCCAAATTCACAACCATGAAAAATGAATTGTGCTCTGGGAAATCTAATCTCCCCCCACAAGAAATCTGGTCTTTTGTGTGCTTATACTATCCAGTATTTCTCAAACTGGGGGCTGCACGGGCTCACAAAGTTATTTTAGGGAAGTCATGGTATTGCCACTCTTCTGTCTGCACTGCCTTCAGAGCTGGGCAGCTGCAAAGCAGAGGCTGTTGGCCAAGTGCCCAGCTCTGAAGACAGCACACAGCCTGCAGCAGAGGATAACAATACGACATCATGCTATCCTTATCTGTGTGCTCCTGCTTTCAGAGCTGGATGGCCAGAGAATGATGGCTGCTGACCGAGTGCCCAGCAAATCAGGCAGCAGTGAAGAAGAAAAGGATGGCATAGGAGGCTAGTACTGGCAATTGAAACTCTTGTACTGAATGTTATTTATTTTGACTTTCAACATGGAGTTTCAATGTGGAGTTTCTCTGCCTTCTTTCCTGTATTCAGGGGTGGGAAACCTCCGGCCAGAGGTCTGGATGCAGACCACAGCTTGTTTGGATCTGAACCCCAAGGCTCAGGGCTCCCCTCCATAGTGTCTGGCCAGCAGCAGGGTGGAGTAGTTGGAGCTCTGAGCCTCTCCAACTAGAGCAGAAGCAGAGGCATGAATAAGGGCTGACTGGAGCAGCTGTGAGGAGCAGAATAAAGCAGGAGCAAGGGCAATCTATTCATACTACTGGGATTGGGAATACTCTGGCCAGGTAACCACACTGAACAGACTGGAAAGACTGCTTTTCTTAGAAACCTATAACCTTACCTTGGGATCGCCTGAGTGGGTCCCTTGCCTGTGAATTGGCTAAACCCTGATAAAAAAGATATAGGACCTATCACAAGACCTGAAAGCAACTGACCCTGATGCCTTGTCATACTCTCTCATTAAGCGACAGCTCATTAGGCTTAGGCAGGTTCAGATGTATCAAACTCTCTCCACTAATGATAAGGCTTTATGAACCACCAATATTCATCTAGCCATTTATATACAAGTGATAATGAAGGTGAAACTGCACCAAACCCCAACCTTATGATTACTTACAACTTAAGTATCACTGTAGTCTATAGTGTGCAGTTGTACAGTTCTACACATGTCCAAAAATGGCGGCAAGTTGAATCATTGCACAGCCTGATAGGCCAGCTACAGAAAGTAGGTCATGCACTGCCCTGAGCCTTGGACAGCTACACAGACATTTTCATCTTCAGAAAGAAAATAATATATCTGTTTTCTGTAACAATGTTTATGGAATTGTTTTCAATATTAGATATCAGAACTTTCCTGGAACTATGTTTAAATTCATCTGAGCATCAAAAAAAATCTTTTGTTATTTTAACTTTACACAGAACATTCCTGTCTCTATAACAATTCAGAAACTAACCTATAGAACTTTGACCCAGGAAAGTCAATACCAGCCCATTAGGGCAGGAGACATTCAAAGTCTGGAAAGCAGGGGCATCCGGCATCGCTTGTGTTTGAGATGTTGGCGGTTCCATTTCCACCTAAAGAACAGAGCACAGATGAATTTTATGACATACTTCACAAACATTTTTTAAAGTTTGGTTTAGTTATATGGTCTGGTATCTAAAGGTCTAATTCTGCAACCTACCTTATCAATAATGCTGAGTTACGACTATATAACCTATGATGAGACTGATTGTATAATAATCTGGAATCAGTCCCACCATAGATGCTGATGCCAGGTGGGCTCTGAGCCTCAAGAACCCATAGGAAAAAAATATAGGACGCTCAGCACCTAACAGCCACAGTGATTCTGTGGTCCCAGGGCAGGACATCAATCACCTGCTTGGCAGGGCCTCAGGCTGGCCACAGATCAGCTATTTGGTTGGCCCTGAGGCAAGTGCTGATCGGCTGTTCAAGAGTTCCCAGGGTAGTCAGTGGAGCAGCAAGTGACTCTCAGGAGATGCTTGGGAAGGTGAAGAAGAGTGAGCAATGGGTGAAGGTGGGCTTTCGGGGAGGGGATTCAGTGGGGGTAGGAATAGGCAGGGTAAGAACAGGGCTTCAGGGAAGAGCCACCTAAGATGGAGAAGTGGTGGTGCACCAACAAGGAACAATATCAGCACCTGTGAGTCCAATAGATTTTGAAGCTTGAGAAAGTCTCTGTTTATCTTTATTAAAATATTTTAATGTATTATTATACATACTGACCCAGAGGAAAAGTTATGAAAAACTCTTTACTTTTGTGAATTAATCAACTAGTGTCAGAGGTTATGGGATTTCAGATCCACATAGAAACTGTGAGTAAACCAATAATGTGACGCAGAACATGGAGTTGGAAGAGCACCAGCAACAATTCTAACAGCAGCACTTCTTATACTAGAAACAACAGCAAGAGCTAATGTCTGCAGGGCTACATCTACACGAGCCCCAAACTTCAAAATGGCCATTTTGAAGTTTACTAATGAAGCGCTGAAATGCACATTCAGCACTTCATTAGCATGCGGGTGGCCGCGGCACTTCAAAATTGACGCGCCTCGCCACCGCGCGGCACGTCCCGACGGGGCTCCTTTTCAAAAGGACCCCGCCTAATTTGAAGTCCCCTTATTCATGAGCTCATGGGAATAAGGGGGCTTCGAATTAGGTGGGGTCCTTTCGAAAAGGAGCCCCGTCGGGACGAGCTGCGCGGCGGCAAGGCGCGTCAATTTCAAAGTGCCGCGGCCGCCCACATGCTAACGATAATGAAGCGCTGAATATGCATTTCAGCGCTTCATTAGTAAACTTTGAAATGGCCATTTGCATGGCCATTTCGAAGTTTGGGGCTAGTGTAGACACGGCCCAGGAGTCTCACTCCACTGGGAATAGACTGGAGTTGATAATGCTAGCACGATCAAAAAGTATTGTTCTGATTGGCAAAAATTTGTGGCTGTGCTGTCACCAGAATGTCAGCCTAATGGACACTGTATACCTGGCAGAGAATTTCCCAGTGGTCAAACTAAACTGCAGTTTTGTGTCACTGTCTAGAGTTATGTCTACACAGCAGCATAATATCAAAATAATCCATTCCGGAAGAGCTATTCCCAAATAGCATATTCCAGAATAACACAGTGACACACAAAAATGCATTTTGAAACAGCACCCAGCTATTTCAAAATAGCAGGTCCAGATGCATAGTGCCTATTTTGAAATAGTGCCAGTGGACACCATTATGGCATATTTCAAAATAGCTCTATTCTGTATCTTAACAGTGTCTATTTCAAAATAGCTATGTCAAAATAGGCGTTACTCTTCCTGCACTGAGGTTTAAGAAATTCAAAATAATGCACCTGCTATTTCAAATTTATTTTGAGATAGTATGCACGTAATGTAGATGTTCGCAAAGGTATTTTGAAATAATGACTGTTATTATGGAATAACTTTGCTGTGTAGACTTACCCTTGGAAAGCAGAGGTCAGGGTATCTACTTGGCCCAAGTTCTGCCAGGCCTGTTTGTAAAGGGACCTTTGGTATGGGAGAGAGGACTTATGGATACCACCTAACAGACTTTCAGTGGTCCAGGGATTTTGTCACTTAGGAGGTACCATCCACTCCTGGGTAGGGCAGTTCCTGGAATTTTGTTGAGGGACAAATCAAACACTGATTTAAGCTCTGTAGGATGCAGCTAGTGTTCCCAGGAGCGTAGGCAAGGAGCTAGTATCACATTTGGGACAGGAAGCCCCTGATTTGTTTTCTATATGGGTCTATCATTTATTCACCTGCCCCTTCACACAGAGTGGGTATGTGATAGCTTTGACCACTGAGGGACAGGCCCATATGCTGTACCAGAGGAATTTAAGATTCCAGTAATTCAATGGAGGTAAAGTTCAACAACCGATAGATCAGTTCTGGCCAGATGTTTGTGCAGGAGCTGATCTGAGGTAAATGTATACTAGAGTGACCTGGTACCTATACTCTTAATCAATTTATGATGACAGGTAGTCAAACAATTTCAAATGTTAAACTTTTTATATTTGAAAAAAATTGTGAACAACCCCTCCCTTTTTAAATTAATTATAGAAATTGTCAAAGATTTTTGAATTTGAAATTCTGAAAAACAGAGAAAATTTAGAATAACCTGGACTATGTTTTTTCCTTTTCTTTTGTTTTTAACCAATTCTAATTATGGTGTCTGTAAATGGCCAAGTCTATGAGATTGCTACAAATCTCATAAAAATTTATCTTTCCCTGTGATCTCTGATTGTGACTAGGCTCAGCTAACATTTCTGATAGTTAATCGATTTCACTTTGTTTTAAACATGGACATTTGGAAAAAATAACCTCGCTCACTGGTACCTGGTACAGGTCACTATGGGAAGACTGGGTACTGGAATAGATGGACCTTTGTTCTGACCCAGCATGGATGTTCTTATATTCTGACTGCTATTGTCTTTTCTGTTCAGCCATTCAACCAATGTACACCAATTAGTAGCTTATGACCACAGGAGAAGGTTAAAATTAGTTCTTATTAGGGAATATTCTCTCACCTTTTTCTCTTCTTGCTTCAGAGACTCTTCTGGTGGTGGAGTGATTACCCTGTTATGGCTCCCTTTGGCAGACTGCAGAGATTTTGCTGATTTTTGCTTCAGTGACTTGTTGCTTTTTCCTGAAGAAGTGGAAGCAGCAACAGGAGCAGGAGCAACAGTTGGAATATGTACGGAGGGGATATTGAGAATTGTTGCTAAGTTAGGGTCTGCATCATCTGAAGGAAAAAATCAACATTTTTATGCAATAGGTTAAAAAACACATGTATTTCAGGTTTTGCTTGACAAAACTTCCATTACCCAATTTTACCCATTAAAACAGGCGTGTCACACTCAAAGCTTACTGAGGGCCACACAAATGAAAACTGATAGCTTTCAGTGCCACCAAAGAAAACGTACTTCTATCAGAAAGTTGTAATTATTTATTATTGCAGATTATGCTTCGTTATATTTTATATTTTTCAGATCTTGTTTGAATAGAAATACAATACTTTTAATTGAGAATTTAATACTTAATACAGATGTTATTGTTTTATAATTTTATTAATAGTTCATAACATTTCAGAAAAGACACACCTAGCAGTGAGGGAAAAAAAAAAAGATAGAAAACGCTAATGATAAAAGCAGACCAGGGAGAAAAACAGAACATCTTGAAGAAAGAAGAGAGATGATTTTGCAGTGAACATGTGCAACTGCCCACAGGCAGACCTCAGGAGCTTAGTGCAGGTACCTCTACAGCTGGAGCCGTAAAGGCTAGCTAGTTCTCAGCTTGGGCTGTAGAGGACACATTCTTTCTTTGGAGTGGTCTAGGTACTACTGCATAGGACAGTTAACCACACCTAGGTGTGTGGATTACATAGGCAAAGCCAGGTGTCAGGATGCCTGAATTTTACAGCTAGTTCTGAACTCTCTGTGCTGTCACTTTCATCATCTTTAAAAGTTAGTATAACTGACCACAACACAGGAAAGTCATGCGTTACCAACATAAAAGAATGGCCTTTGAGATTTGTGTCTGGAAGGAACACCAAGAGTTAATTTAAAAAAGCAATGGCCGTGTCTACACTAGCCAAAAACTTCGAAATGGCCATGCAAATGGCCATTTCGAAGTTTACTAATGAAGTTCTGAAATACATATTCAGCGCTTCATGAGCATGCGGGCGACCGCGGCACTTCGAAATTGATGCGGCTCACCACCATGTGGTCGTCCAAATGGGGCTCCTTTTCGAAAGGACCCCGGCTACTTCGAAGTCCCCCTATTCCCATCTGGTCATAGGAATAAGGGGACTTCGAAGTAGGCGGGGTCCTTTCGAACAGGAGCCCTGTTTGGACGAGCCATGTGGCTGTGAGCCGCGTCAATTTTGAAGTGCCACGGCTGCCCGCATGCCAATGAAGCGCTGAATATGTATTTCAGTGCTTCATTAGTAAACTTTGAAATGGCCATTTGCATGGCCATTTCGAAGTTTTCGGCTAGTGTAGACATAGCCAATATCTGAGAGGAACGGAGCTGTACAGACTCAGAGAATGAGGATTAGGTTTGAGAGAAACTGACCACCACCAGGTGGAATGCCCCTGATGTTATGTCACTAACTTAAGTCAGAAGGGCTACATCTACACGTGAAGCCAACATCGAAATAGCTTATTTCGATGTAGCAACATCGAAACAGGCTATTTCGATGAATAACGTCTACACGTCCTCCAGGGCTGGCAACGTCGACGTTCAACTTGGACGTTGCGCGGCACCACATCGAAATAGGCGCTGCGAGGGTACGTCTACACGCCAAAGTAGCACACATCGAAATAAGGGTGCCAGGCACAGCTGCAGACAGGGTCACAGGGCGGACTCAACAGCAAGCTGCTCCCTTAAAGGGCCCCTCCCAGACACAGTTGCACTAAACAACACAAGATACACAGAGCCGACAACTGGTTGCAGACCCTGTGCCTGCAGCATGGATCCCCAGCTGCCGCAGCAGCAGCCAGAAGCCCTGGGCTAAGGGCTGCTGCCCACGGTGACCATAGAGCCCCGCAGGGGCTGGAGAGAGAGCATCTCTCAACTCCCCAGCTGATGGCCGCCATGGAGGACCCAGCAATTTCGATGTTGCGGGACGCAGATCGTCTACACGGTCCCTACTTCGACGTTCAACGTCGAAGTAGGGCGCTATTCCGATCCCCTCATGAGGTTAGCGACTTCGACGTCTCGCTGCCTAACGTAGAAGTTAACTTCGAAATAGCGCCCGACGCGTGTAGCCGCGACGGGCGCTATTTCGAAGTTAGTGCCGCTACTTCGAAGTAGCGTGCACGTGTAGACACAGCTAAGATTTCCATTACAGAGGGTTTGCTTTGTCAACTATTGTGACCAGATTTGAATGACGCTTTGGCTGATTTTATGTATTTCCTGCTAACTTTGTATACGGTGAAATCCCTCCCCTGCCCCAAGAGCAGCCTCTCTCCCCATATGGAGGTCAGAGATCCCCCCTTCCCCCACCCACTTTCAGTGGGCCATAAAAGACATCACAAACCAACATTTTTTCCTGCACAGAGGAAGCAGGGAGGGAGGAAAGGGGCACTGGGAGGGACTGAGTGGCCCCCAGTAGGGGAGGGGATGATGGGGAGAGAGACGAGGTCAAGATATCACAGCTTCTGTGGCTATTATCTGAAGTGCGGGAAGGAGCTTTCCTTTCAGTTCCACCAAAGGAGAAGCATTGCACTCCCCTCCCAGTCTTAGAGTCCCTCCCCTCCAGTTTACATTGCACTCTCTCCGCCCCCTCCGATTTCTCTGCACTGCCTTCTTGGACATACTGGGGTTTACTCTGCAATCCCCCATTGCACTGTGTTCTCCTGTTTCAAACTCTTTGGGCCTTGCATTCCCACCCACTGCAGTGCAGTCCCCATTGAACTGCCCCCTCAGGCCCCTTGTGCCTTGCACTGTCCCCCAAAGCACTATCTCTAGGCCCCATGAGACTTGCAGTACACCCCCTATGACCCATCCCTATATTATCCAGCCTCCTGCTGTTCTATCCCCATGCTCCATCCCCCATGGCTCCCTACCTGCAGCTGCCCCAGGCAGGTACCCCTCATCACCTCGGCCAATGTGGGTTTCACCCTCCCTCTCCTTAGCACAGTCACACCCCCTTCTCTGGCATGCATAAGCAGCAGGAGGTGGGACAAACACCAATCCCAGCTCCTCGGGCAGTTCATGTCTGGTACATGTGTATTAAAACCCCCTTGGCTCCTCTCACAACAAAATGGCCAACTGGAATGCCCAGACTGGCTTTCTGTTGACACATCTCTGTTGACAGAGGCATTCCGCCTCATGAGGGAGTGGCAGAATGCTGTCGACAAAAGTGTCACACTCTGTCGATTTATTGTTAACAGAATGTCTTGGGAATGTGGATGCTCCTTGTGTTTTGTCGACAAAAAGCCACATTGGTTGATAAAACTCTCTAGTCTAGACATAGCCTAAGAGACCATTCAAGAGGAAGTGATCAATTAACACCTCTTCAGTTACAGGACAAAAAAGGGGGAATTAGTGGGTTACAGGTTGTTGTAACAAGCCATCTACCCAGTGCCCATGATTTTCAGTGCCTAGTGAAATTATGAATTTAAGCTTTCAGGTTTGTCTTTTGAAGATGTTGTGTATTTTCCTTTGAGGGTGAGGATTGAGAGCTCACACATGGACTGATCATACTGTGAGAATATTCACTGAGTAGTGATCTGTTGTTTCAGACTTTTATCATTTTTCTGTGCAAGTTCAATCAAGAGCGTAATGCTGGCCTGGTTTCACTCACAGCTGTTACTGGGCATTTAATGGACTGGGTGAAGTGTGACACATGTTGTGACAGGCATATGTAGGATCAACTGATCTGGAAAGGCACATTGTGGGGCACGTTCCTCATCATAGTAGTGGAGCTATGTCTTCAGGTCTGTTGTTCTCGCAGGGTTTGGTGTTGTTTGGAGTGTGTGTTTTATGGTCTGTGTGGAACCTGCTTCTGATGATTAGTTTTTGTGGGCATTGTTTGAAAGCCAGAAAAGGGGATCTGGCAAGATTCCTCCACTTCCAGACAATTCATAGTTCTGAGTCATGTGTTATGAACAGTCCCATTCAGTTTCACCTTTGCCTTTTCTGCATCCCAAACCACACACTGTATAAGGATTGGATCCTACTGCTATTGACATCAGTGGTAAAACTCATACATGGGAACATGATAAGACAATAAAATAGTAGTTGTCATCCTCTGGAGCAACCATAATAGTGTACTAAGCTAAAGGATCAGATGAGCCAGACTAATAACGAGATGTGTTATCTAGTGCCCTACCTCCATTACACAATTCCACTGTGTACATACTATCCTGATCTGGCTAGAGCATGGGATTCTCTTGTGATTGATAGACTTGGGTATTGGTCATCCCTAATTCCACTGATGAAAGGAGGGCAGACAACAGTGGCATATTCAGAAAGGAGGCATATCATTAAGGTTTAATGGGGAACTTAGCATATGTGTCACAGATTCCTGGATACCGGAAATGGCATGGAGACCTATGTCTGGGAATGGCTGCTGTAAAGCAATCAAAACTGTACACAAAAGGATCCTGTATACAAAAGGATATTTAATTGTTTAAAAGAGATTTCTCCGTTTTTTAAATCTGTAATGTGAGCTTTCCTAGTAAACTGAAATGTGGATAATATTTTAACACAAGAAAGAAGCAGTTTTTTAGCGATTCATGGGGAAAATGTCTTGGGAGACCTGAAACTGAATATGCAGTCACACAAATTATTTACTATAACCCACATAGAGGAACATCTGATGAAATGTTTTCATAGTTTAAGAGATGAAAAATATTGAAATCATTTTCTGATCAGAGAAGGGTTTCATTCTCAGGTGTAGAATACTTTCAGTGACCTCTTAAATGAAGCAGAACCAAAAGAATTGTTTATTAGCTCTTGGTATTTTCTTTGTGGTTTATAAAGCTATCACTTCCAGTTGGTAAATATATTTCTTGAAAGCCTGACAGAAATTCCTCATTCTGCAAGCACAACTGTAACCTTCAGACCATGGCCTGATACAAAATGAAGATTTCTATAATCACCTATGTAAATTAACAAAAATATTATTTTGTGGAAAACCAAGAAGATTCCTTTGCAAATCACATTTACTTTTGCTTTAACTAGTTTAGCAAAACCAGCAAATTAGTTTATAAAAATACTTGGTATATTCTCACTGCCTTGCTTTCACACAAGTAACCAGGTGCACAGACTTCCTTCCATTCTTAAATTTGAATAATAAGATATATTTGAAAATGTAACCACAGCTCAAATTCGGGTGAAAATTCCCCACTATGTGGCTGTTAAAAGAGTCAGGGCTAGATACAACAGATTAGGGAACTAGGGGACATACGAAAGAAATAAGAACTCCCACTTTAGGTGCTCAACCATCTTCTTCTTTCTGCGTGCTTTACCTGCTGCTTTTCCTGTAGCTCCATAGTAGCTCAAGGACAGCTGGATTCCGTTTTCCAAAGAGGCTGAGAAAGATCCAAACTTGCTAACTGCTTTCTTTTGATTTATCAATTTTCCTTAAAAAACAGAGAAGAAAAAATTTAAATTTAAAGAGAAAAAATATATGAAAGAATTAACATGCACTACTGCCTACTAGTGGCTGGATTGTGTGAAAACCCTACTAATAGTGATGACCAGTGTCTTTGTGTTACTGCCGCCAAAAGGGCTCGGTTCCTGTCTGTGAGAAACTTAACAGTCCCATACTCTGGAGAAGGAATTTGAAAACTGGCAGGTGTTGACCATGATAGATAGATAGATAGATAGATAGATAGATAGATAGATAGTGTGGTCTGGGAATAAATGGAGGCAAGCAGAATGATCCTGCAACTGCAGCTATGGGTGCCTGCAGGCTGGGCTGTGTCTGAGTCAAGGAACCGAAGCTGAGAATAGAGAGCCTGTCTCTCCTATGCTCTCAATGCACCAACTGCTGATACCTATTCAGTGAAGAAGGAAGCTGCCTTAACTGACTGCAGAGAAAACAAAAGATGGATTGTTGGAGGAGTAGATTGGGACACATTACACAGGAGAAGACTGTGAATGGAGGTTGGCGGTGGGCAGAGAAGCAAATGGAGACTTAAGATATGTCTACATTATGAGATAAATTCAAATGTATTTAATATCGATTTTGTAATGTTGGATTTTATAAATTTTATTTGACTATCCTCACCTTCCCATGTGCTCCTCACAAAGTTGACTTATTCCTGCCACACTCAATTGACAAACATCAACTGTTGCAGCAGTGTATTGCGGGAACTTATCCCACAGTTCCCTCATCCCTGTAGCATTCTGGATATGTTCATTGGTCTTTGACATCACCTTCCCACATTGCATTGCCCCCATTCCCCTCCCATGGTGAGCAAATGTCCATTTTTCCACTCGGAAGGAAGGAAAATTAGGGCATTGACAAAGATGGCAAAGTTAACAGAAATCTCTTTTTTCTGTAACTGAATAATCAGGGATTTTATAAAAATCAGCAGGTGTGCGTCTTCTCAACTGGCCATCCACTGACTGTCGCCTCTCCCTTGATTGCATCTGATCCTGAAAATAATACAGGGACAATGAAAAGCTTGAAGAAAGAGTTGATAGTAAAGATTTGGTAAAAAGAGAGTTGCTTAGGGAAGGGGTTTTGGATTTCCAGTCTATGATACAGCTTCTGTGCACAGGCTGTGTTCCCAACTGGCCATCCACAGACTGTCCCCCTGCCTCCCTTGATTGCATCTGATTCCTGAAAACAACACAGAGACAACGCAAAGTATGAAGAAAGAGTTGATAGTAAAGTTTTTGAAAAAAAAGAGCTGCTGAGGGGAGGGGATGTTTGGCTTCCCTGTTCATTATACAGCTTCTGGGCACAGTCTGTGTTCTCAACTGGCCCTCCACCCACTCTTCCCTTCATGGAGGGGTGCAATGTTAGAAGGAAGAGGATAGAAAAGGCTAGGGGAAAAGATTTCTTTGCTACACAGAAATTACCAACACAGGGGATGGCAGCAATGCCCCGAAAATCTTAGCCACAGGAGGAGACTTCCCCCTGGTGGCTAGAGTCCAGGTCTTTGTTGGGGCGTGGGGTGGGTTTCAGTGGGGGGCCAGTTGAAGTAGTCCCCCTGTGTGGCAGAAAGGACCCAAAAATCTTAGCTGCCGTGAAAGACTTCCCCCAGTGGCTGCAAGCCCCCAAAATTCTTTTCCACCGTTGGAGCCCTAACCACACGCAAGCCAGGACATGGTGCTGCCTGGCAGCATGGTCAGCACTGCATGGCAGACATGTCCTTCTACTGGGTCAGGGGCTAGTAATGTAATGTTTTTGAGTGCAGGAAAGACCCCAACCATGTGGTGACCAAAAGGGAGAGAAGGAGGGAGTGGGGGCATGCACAAATGTAAACCACTGAGAAGTTTCCTGGCTTCTCATGCAAGCACATCCCCCACAGCAACCTGGCTGCCCATGTGGTGCAGCGGGGCAGCTGCTGGCACCAGGCAGTGCAGAAAAAATACCAAGTGTAGAGACAGAACCGTGAACTCTGTGCTGGAGCTATTTTTAATGGGTAGATGCACTCACAGCACTAATAGCAAAGAAAAAAAGACATTTCTCAGGCTCTCATACAAACTTGAACCCACAGCCACAGGCTTCCTGGTCCCAGTTTGAAATTCACCATCGTCCTGTTACCTAATTCTGGTGCCCCTGGAGAGCAGCGGCCAGAGCGGAGCACTCTGAGTCATTGTGGGTTACATACAGGACACTCTCGGAGGCTAATAAATTCAATTTTGAGATGTGGTGCTTCCACACTGGCCTTTAATCAAACTTTTAAATTCAAAGCCAGCCGGTACCGACAATATTATGATATACTCCCTAAATCGAGCTAATGGTATTTACCCTGGGAACTGGGACACTGAGATTAGATGAGAAACCCAAGGGTGGCTGAGGGAGCAGTATGTGCTCCTCAGCTTCCTGGGTTCCTCAGTAATCTCTCTGGAGCCCCATCCAGGGCCCACACATGACTACTTTTTCTAAGGATGCACTGATCAGACAAGGTTGGGCATTCCATTGGCACTTGCTTCCACAGGGCCCAGGGGGGTGCTCAACCTTTTCTCTGCTTCTTCCTGCCCTCACCTCTGAGTGCACCCCACTCCTGCTCCTCCCTCTCCATGCCAGTGTCTCTTACCTTCCATGAAACAGCTGATTGCAGTAGTTGAGATGCCATGCAAAATGTATCAAGAGATGGGTGGAGAAGCTGCAAATTAGGCAAACTAGAAATGTGAGTCCCAGTGCTATTGCAACAGGGTTAGTTCCATGATGGCAGAGAAGTAAGATGGGTGGGAATATCTTTTATTGTATTAACTTCTCTTGGTGAGACAGGCAAACTTTTGAGCTACACAGAGCATATCTCTCTCACAAACAGAAATACACCCTTTCCCTCTGAAAACACGGGCGTAAGATTTAAAGTGAAATTGGGCAAACTGCCTGTTAATCCAAGCAAGCCAAACCACCTGAAATTATAAACTATACGTTATTTTCCTTGGAGATGAAATACGCCAGGAATAATCTGTCTTTTACTCCAGATTAAAAGATGCATCTTTGTTTGCCTCATGAGTCAAATCTACATCTTTCTGTATGTCGAAAGCATCTCTTGTTCTATTATAAATTCTAAATGATGTGAAATGATTATGTATATTCAAAGGATATATAGAGCATGTCCTCCAAATGTAGAAGAGATTTTGTTTGCTTTCATTGGACATTATTGTTGCATGCTGGAAGTAATAGTAATTGTCTATCAAAAGGAAGAAGAAACGTTAAAATATACAAACCAGGGCATAGCTTTGGGCTACTAAAGAGCTATTCCTTAAAAGGGGAGATCCCATTAAAAGTCAATAATATAGTTAATCCTTGAATCGAATTTTAAAAAGCTGCTCGTAAGAAAAGGATTAAGGACATTTGTTACACACAAATGCCATCTACTGGATACCAATGGAAGCAACAAAGAAACTGAGAACTAAAATATCAAAACAAAAAGCAGTCAAGTAGCACTTTAAAGACTAGCAAAATAGTTTATTAGGTGATGAGCTTTCGTGGGACAGACCCACTTCTTCAGACCATAGCCAGACCAGAACAGACTCAATATTTGAGGCACAGAGAAGCTATGGTCTGAAGAAGTGGGTCTGTCCCACGAAAGCTCATCACCTAATAAACTATTTTGCTAGTCTTTAAAGTGCTACTTGACTGCTTTTTGATTTGATAGTGTATAGACTAGCACAGCTTCCTCTTTGTTACTGAGAACTAAAATGGAGCACTCACTTGGCATGGATCCAATAGGAATATGTGGTTGGCTCCCTCAAATGAGCCCTGAAATTAGGGTATATAAACAAAGGTATATAAACCATGTGATGAAAAGAATGGACTGAACCCAACATAAGAAAGTGCAACCATCCAATGCCCAGCTGAATCTATACTCTAGCAAGAGTTCACATAACTACATTTTAGACTCTAACTCCTTTAAAAGTCCAAACGAGACCGAAAATAATTACTTTAAACAATTGCTTTCAATATTCTAAACTTGTCCCTTTTGGACCAATCTGTTCAAACTTACCACTCACACTCTTCCAAGTGTCTCAAACATAAGTGCATTCTTGGGAGTATGATAAATGTGTTAGGTACTAAAGAATTGAAAACTGATAATCATAAATAAATGCAATAAGAAATACTGATAATTTGCCTTGTTTTTTGAGATAACTGCTAAGCCTCAAATTTAATTTGTGATAACTGCTTGTGAGAATGTAATGGGTGTGTAGTACATATAACTGATTTCTTCTACATATGTTTGCGAACTGTTTATTCTGGATGAATTAACATATCATTGATTGGGCAAGAATAAGCAAGTGACCTGATTTGAGAAATACTGTTTGTTAAAAAATTTGACCTGCCAAGAATTGAGTGTATACCAAGCTAATATTCTCTAGATTCAATAAAAAAGGGTTATCTGATTTGATTCTTCTATCTATTAGTAAATCTAGTTTGTTAGGGCTCAGTTTTAAAATCTAACTGGCAACATAGCAAGCCCACAAATGGATCCCCTCTCAACCTTTCAACTCCTAGCTATACAGGATGTCAATTAGGAACTTACTTATTCTGTTCTCAGAAAAGATATTGAATCATAAATAAGGTCTAGGGCCATAGAGTGAAAAATAAGTAGAAAACAAGATACTGAATAGCTGCTCACTAAATGAACATTGTTCATCTTGTACACTGAATGAGGCAGTAGTAACCTCAATTCTGCAATCCCCTAATTTATCAGTGTTTATTAATGTTCTGAGGAATGTTCTTTTAACCTATTTATGCGTCTGTAATAAATATATAAAGTGAATGTGTACATACTGGTATTGTCATTAACCAAATGTATGAACTGAAAAATAAAAAAAAAACAAAAAACGTACCCAAAATATCTTATATAGGCTTTCCCATGCTTTCTAATAATCACTGGATCAATCAGATCTATAAAGTAATGGTGCTGCGTGGGACAGTTCCTTGGTTTCATCGGTGTGAGTTGAAATATACGTAACTGACACCCACAGGCATTGTCTAGAGTTGTGGCAGTATGTAGGTTACATGTAGCCACATGCCACTGTGAAAAGCAGGCTGCATCAACACTGCATTGTGTAGCTACACACAGCAGTGAAAAGCCCAGAGCATGGTGCTGTTGGAACCTTTCCTCATTATTTCCCCACTGCCAGAGCCTTTCTCACACTGCTGGAATCTTTCAGTGCGGCTGGGAAAGGTTCCTGCAGCAAGATGCCACACTGACAGCAAGTGGAGCTGTGCAGGGTATATACCCTAAGGTTCTGACATGTCTATATTCTACTTACCAAAGCAGTGCCTCTCTGTTTACATAGATACTTATAGCCATGTTAGTTGGGTGTGTACAGTCTGTACTCTGCACAGCGTCATAAGAGTAGACATACCTTTAAATTTGTGCTCTGGCCCCATCTGGTGGAGGATGCACCACATATAAAGTTAATAAGCTTGCTATAGGCTTGACTAACAGATTAGGGCATTTTAGCTCAAGCAGTAGAGGCTTCCCTTTTCCTTTCTGTCACCTACCCCTGTTTCCTAAAAGAAAACACTGCTTATCAGTTACTCCTTTATTTTTTGTACTTCTAAAATACCCTACAGCGGGTGGTGCACCAGTTAAGGACTACGGCTATCTTTACACTAGAGCATAAAGTCAATTTTAAGGCACTTAGCTCAATTTAACAATGTGACTGTCTTAACTGCAAATACCATTAGGTCGATTTTAAGGGGCACTAAGATCAACTTTCTTGCCCTTTCCCTCTGATGTGGTGTAATGCCAGGTTTGAATTTAAAAGGTCAAATTAATACTAGTATGGAAACAGCTTTATTTTAAATCAATGTTATTGGCCTTCAGAGGTGTCCCAAAGGTATCCCACAATGTCTCACAGGTGTCCGTTCTAGCTGCTTTCATCTTCGCTGCTCTCCAGGTGCACAGGAAGTAGGTAACAGGAAGCCCAGGAATTTGAATTCATTTTTTTTCTGACCAGTGTGGATAGGACACCTAGGAGAACATCAGGAGCCAGCCATTGCATCTAGCCATCATAATTTCTCAGGGTTCTTCTAATCTGATTTCTCAGGGTCACAAAAGAGCTCCAGCATGGAGTCATAAAGAGGTCCTGGATCTCATTTCTTTGTGGGGTGAAGAATCTGTACTGACTATGAATCAGCAAATAAAATGTGGACATTTATGACAAGATTTTGAGGGGCATGATTGAAAAAGGGTACACCCAGGATGCTCAGCAATGCTGGCTCAAAATAAAGGAGCTCAGGCAGAGTTATCATGAAATGAGAGGAGCCAACAAGACATTTGGGTCATCTCCCAAGAGGTGTCACTACTATGAGCAGCTCCACGCCATTCTTGGTAGCATGGACACCTGAGGAGACCGTCCTCTGGTCTCCAGTGAGAGTTCAGAGGGTGAGCAGGAATTTGAGGCATATGATGAGGAGGAAGCCAACAGTCAGCAGGCACCCAAGGAAGCGGATTGTACCAGCCAGGAGCTCTTTGTCACCCTGGAGTCAGTCTCCTCACTGACACGTGACACTCCAGGGTCCAGCAGTGCTGAAGAGGGCTCTTCTGGTGAGCATATTTTTTTTTAATTCTACATGGGGGTTGCGGCTGGGTTGGGGTATAAGTTTACTTCTGTTCAGCATATTTTTTTAAACTGCTACAAGTAGGTTGCAGGTCAGACGTAGTGTATCTATGCTCCTTAGAACATCTTGTTAATACTTCTGGAGATGGACCACTTACCCTTTTTGGAGATCTGTGTAAAGGTCTCAGCCAAGTACATTTTTATTTTTTGCAGAAGGTTTCTGGGGAGGACTGATTTATTGAGGATTCCACAATGGCACACCTTGCCACACCAGGCAACCAGTAAGTGATCTGGTATCCTGGCACCAGTGTTCTGGTGAATTTTCCAGCCATGTGTTTACACAGCATGAGCACATTTTCTTTTTTCACTCTGTTATTCTTATGGGGCTGATGTCTCTTTTGGCAACTTAGAGGGCGTACAAAAAGTTTCATTAAAGTTTGTCTCCTAACATTATTTAAGGCAGTTTAAATTTCCCAGGATTGCCCTGTTGCATCATGTGGCTGGCCGGCTTTCTGCCTCCCCACTTCTGCACGGCTGGCAGGTTCTCCTGGCCTTCTCCCCTCCCACCACACTACTGGAGGACTCCCCAGCTCCCCACTGTAACCATATGGCTGCAAAGTATTTATGAAGAGCCAACAAGAAGTTTTTTTCTGTGTTTTACTCTTTACAGTGCTTACCACCTCCTTCCATCCCGCCATGCAGCTGACGGGCTTGAACCCCTTCTCCCCCACCACAGGGCTGCCGGGCTATGTGGACCCTGCTCCCAGACACTGGCATGTCCAGCACCAGCTTTCCCTGATTTAAATGGCTTTTCCTCTGCACAGGATTTATGAGGAGCTGCCATGAAAGTTTTTCCCAAACTTTACAGTTTACAGGGCTTTGTTGAATGCCCTCTCCGCCCCGCCGTCCTTAAGCTGCCAAGATTTAACTAAGTCTGCAATGAAATGGTCTGGATAACTAATAGCTTCTGTTCTGAAGAGGTTGATTCACTCTCATCTTTAAGAAATCAAAAGTGGCTGCAGAAAATTAAAGTTGCAGTGATTGTCAAACAGAGACCCACTCATTCTGTGGGTAAGTGCTGTGTGTCACATTTAAAAATTGTATCTAAATTTTGACTTTCACTGTCTTCAAAAGGCAGCGTAAGTGGAGGAGACAAGGTTGCTGTGATGAGGTGAAAGAAAAAGATCCAAACAGGACTTCATCCTGCAGCAACATGAAAAGGCCGACAGGGAGCGACCCAAAGCTGCTGCTGACTGAAAGTGGACGCAGCAGTGCCAACAAAGCATGAGGCACTGACAAAAACACATGCTCCAGTCCAGGAACCCAGGAATCGGCAGAGCTCCTGATGACTGTTAGGGAGCAAACTGACATCCTGCATTCCATGATAGAGCTGCAGAGAGACACCCACGACAGGACTCATTATGCAGCCTCATCCTGTTGCCTGGCCTTCCCTTGATATGGCTCTTGCCCTCCTGGCTGGGGCCCTGAACATGGGGTGGGGAAGGCAGAAGCTAAGGACAGTCTTGCACCCCATACCAGGACCTCTCCACAGTGCAAAAGGCTCACTTTCCACCACATGTGATAACAGGATTCCCTTCTTTTTCATACCCCTTAACTCTTCCCCCAAATAAAAAGAATGCTTTGTGAAAATCACAGCATCATTTATTGGTTCAAACGGGGTGGGGTGCAGTTGGAGGTGCTTTCATAAAGGTCAAGCACACATCACTGTGGGAGATGAGGATGGCATCACAATAGTAAAACGCAGCAGATTCATGAGGCTGTCTGCTCATTCATAAAGCTGTATTTCAAAACCTCCCTGATTGTCATTGCTTCTGCATGTGCATTGCTGAATACCCTTGGGTCTGGCTGCGCATAAGCACTGCCAAGGGTATCTGCCTCTGCAATCCATGCTGGCATGAAATTTTCCCCCTTGGATTTGCAAATGTTATGGAGAATATAGCATGCTGAAAGCACAGGGTGTGGGGGTTGGGATGTTGGTTTGGTAAAGGTCCAAATGGGTTAGAGGGCACATGAATCTGGCTTTTAAATGGGCACATTCCACCACCATGCTACACTTGCTCAGCCTGTAGTTGAAGCGCTCCTAGTTGTCCAAGGTGCTGGTGTATGGCTTCATGAGCCAAGGAAACAGACGGTAAGCAAGGTTGCCCAGTAACAATAAAGGCATCTCCACACTGACAATCTTGATTTTCTGGTCTGGGAAGAAAGTCCCATCCTGGAGCTTTCTGTACAGACCTGAATTTCTAAATATGTGTGCATCATGCACCTTTTCCAACCATCCCACGCAGATGTCAGGGAAACAATCTTTGTGATCTGTCAATGCCTGCAACACCACTGAGAAGTATCCCTTGCAGTTTATGTAGAAGCCAGGTGGTGCAGGGCCAGGATGGGGAGGTGCTTTCCATCTATCGCCCCACTGAAGTTAGGAAACCTCATGGCAGGAAAGCCATCTAATATGTGCTGGACATTTCCTAGGTTCACAGTCTTCTGCATGAGACGGTCACAGATTGCATTGGCTGCTTGCACCACTGTGCCTCCCACTGTATATCTGCTCACTCCAAATTGATCTTCCACTGACCAGTAGCTGTCAGACATTGCAAACTTGCACAGAGCAACTGCCACTTGCTTGTCAACTGTCAAAGCAGGTCTCATTCTGGTAGTGCTGCGCTTCAGGGTGGCGGACAGAAAATCAACTTGTTCCATGGAAGTGGCCTTTCACATGCAGAAGTTCTGCAGCCACTGTTGGTCATCCCAGGCCTCCAAAATGATGTGATCCCACCAGTGTGAGCTGGTTTCACATCTCCAGAACTGGTGCTCCACTGCAAGCAATGTATGGAGAGCAGCCAGCATCTCTGCATTCCTGATCTCCAGTTCTCCAATATCATCATCCAAATCATCCTCATCCACCTCAACCGCTCACTAGCTTTGTCTAATTAAATACTGCATGACACTTCGGGAAATGGTTGTAAAACACTGTGCCACAGCTATAAGCTGTTCAGGATCCATGCTAACACCATTCAGCGGCATGAGCCAGGGCAGGCTTTGGGAAGCATTTACGGCACATTTTTTGCCATAACCCACTGGCACAAAAATCCAGAAGGCAGTGGGGCAACAGGCGCTGTGGAATAGGTACCCAGAATGCATTGCTGTTGCAGTGGAATGTGGCTAAGGCACTGGAGGCACCTTATGTTGACTTTCTAGACATTTGTGGACACTCATCTTCGACTTTATAAAATCTAGTGGTAAAATGTCGATTTCAATAAATTTGACTTTATTTTGTAGTTTAGACATAGCCTCAGAGCCATGGATAGAGTGCAGAGAGCCATGTGGATAGACTGCAAAGAACCAGGAATTACATATTTTTATCTATCTGTCTATCTATCTAGCTACAGATATAGATAGATAGACAGATAGACAGATAGATATGTGTCTCAATGCCCTTCTGGTCCCCCAGATCCAGGCACCTCCAGCCCTCTGCTCTAACCCAGTTTCCCTTCCCTCTTCCAGAACCAGGCACCCCCTGTTCCCCCACCTGAACCAATGCCCTCCCCCTCCCCCAGATCCAGGTACCCCCCATCCCCCACTCAAACTCAAGGCTGGCAACTCATTGGAGCTGCTGCCACTGCCACCATGCACTTCTCCCACCAAGCTCTGGGGTGCATGTGCAGAGTGGTGAACGACACTCCTGTTGTGCGCCTCCAAGCAGGACCTGCATTTAACTGCTCAAAGAGCTGCTTCTGCTTGTGGCTCAAGAGCTGTGGGTTGGCCACACCTGTCTTACAGATCATAGTTATTTATTAGTTCACACACCTGGCCACTAGGTGGAGGCACTAAATGCAAAAAATCCACGGTCCATTGGTTGTGCAACCATGCTCCCCACAAGAGTGGAACAAGGAAATCACATTTTGGGATCACAAGTGCCCTAGCAGCATGCTACATTCAGATACTATCACAGATTTATAGACTTCTGCATGGTTTTATTTGCACAGCTATATGAGCAACACAGACCAAAAAAGAAATATAAAAGTTCTTATGGCCCCCGATCACGACGCTTCTCCAGATATGTCCTCTTCTAACCCATTACTCTTTTCCCTACTGTCCTTCTCTCTGCCTAATGCTTTTATTTTCCCTTCAAACCTCTACCAGAGTCTCTACCCTTTAGTTCCTCATTGTCTGTTGACACAATCTCTGCCTCCTTTCTCCACCACCCTGACACAGAAACTATAGTCTGTATTACAGTTACACAACATCTTAGAATCAGAGAACACTAGAACTGGAAGGGACCTCAAGAGGTCATCAAATCCAGTTCCCTGCCCTCTCGGCAGGACCAAACACCATCTAGACCATCCCCGACAGGTGTCTATCTAATCTGCTCTTAAGTATCTCCATCAACGGAGATTCCACAACCTCCCTAGGTAACTTATTTCAGTATTTAATCACCCTGACAGTTAGAAAATTTTTCCTAATGTCTAATCTAAACCTCCCTTGCTGCAGTTTAAGCCCATTGCTCCTTGTCCCATCCTCAGAGGCCAAGGAGAACAATTTTTCTCCCTCCTCCTTGTAACCCTCTTTGAGGTACCTGAAAACTGCTATTCCCTCCAAGTCTTCTCTTTTCTAAACTAAACAAGCCCAGTTTTTTCAGTCTTCCCTCATAGCTCATCTTCTCTAGAGCTTTAATCATTCTTATTGCTCTTCTCTGGATCTTCTTCAATTTCTCCACATTCTTCTTGAAATGTAGTGCCCAGAACGGCACACAATACTACAATTGAGACGTAGTGAGTGCTGAGTTGAGTGGAACAATGACTTCTCATACCTTGCTTTCAACGCTCCTGTTAATGCATCCCAAAATCATGTTTGCTTTTTTTGTAACAGGATTATACTGTTGACTCATATTTAGCTTGTGGTCCACTATGACCCCTAAATCCCTTTCTGCAGTACTCCTTCCAAGACAGTTGCTTCCCATTCTATATGTATGAAGCGGATTGTTTCTTCCTCAGTGGAGTACTTTGCATTTATCCTTACTACATTTCATCATGTTTACCTCAGAGCATTTCTCCAGTTTTTCCAGATCATTTTGAATTATGAGCCTAACCTCCAAAGCAGCTGCAACCCCTCCCAGCTTGGTATCATCTGCAAGCTTAATAAGTGTACTCTCTATGCCAATATCTAAATAGTTGATGACGATATTGAATAGAATTGGACCCAAACAAATCCCTGTGGAACCCCACTTGTTATGCCCTTCCAGCATGACTGCGAACCATTAATAACTACTCTGTGAGAATGGTTATCCAGCCAGTTCTGCACCCACCTTATAGTGGCCCCATCTAAGTTGTATATGCTTAATTTATTGATAAGAAGACCGTGAGAGACCATTTCAAATGCCTGCTGTTGTGCAGAACAAACTGCATGGTGATCAAGCCAGCCAACTGGCCATGTGCTCAGTTATGCTCAGATCTTCAAGTGTGCCAGAGCACTGACCTGCTGAACACCTGAGCAGGTGAAGGTAAAGATGCTGCAGGCCTACTTTGTGTTCCCTGACTCCTAGAACAGCCAGGGACGCTTCAGCCTGTAAGAAAAATTAAGGCTGCTCTATTTTAGGCCAGTTTGTAATGCCCCGCTAACGGCTGTTACACCAGTAAGGAGCACTCCCTACAGCTTCTTTGGGCTCCAGATAGGACGTAGTGTAGGCATGCATCAGGCCAATGCAATTTCAAGTAAAGTACTAGGCAGAATAATAGCTACAACGTATCACATTCATTCTAACAAAACAAAGCAGCATAAATGTAGCACTTTAAAGACTAACAAAATGATTTATTCGGTGATGAGCTTTCATGGGACAGAATAAATCACAAAATAAATAATTTTGTTAGTCTTTAAAGTGCTACATTTCTGCTACTTTGTTTTGCTGGCGTACAGACTAAAACAGCTCTCTCTATGTTACTATTCCACATTCATTCTACTTATGCTGTTGCACTGGATAGCCGTGTCTACACGTGCACGCTACTTCGAAGTAGCAGCACTAACTTCGAAATAGCGCCCGTCACGGCTACACGTGTTGGGTGCTATTTCGATGTTAACATCAACGTTAGGCGGCGAGACGTCGAAGCTGCTAACCCCATGAGGGGATGGGAATAGCGCCCTACCTCGACGTTCAACATCGAAGTAGGGACCGTGTAGTCATTGCACGTCCCGCAACTTCGAAATAGTGGGGTCCGCCATGGCGGCCATCAGCTGAGGGGTTGAGAGACGCTCTCTCTCCAGCCCCTGCGGGGCTCTATGGTCACTGTGGGCAGCAGCCCTTAGCTCAGGGCTTCTGGCTGCTGCTGCTGCAGCTGGGGATCCATGCTGCATGCACAGGGTCTGCAACCAGTTGTCGGCTCTGTGGATCTTGTGTTGTTTAGTGCAACTGTGTCTGGGAGGGGCCCTTTAAGGGAGCGGCTTGCTGTTGAGTCTGCCCTGTGACCCTGTCTGCAGCTGTGCCTGGCACCCTTATTTCGATGTGTGCTACTTTGGCGTGTAGACATTCCCTCGCAGCGCCTATTTCAATGTGGTGCTGTGCAACGTCAATGTTGAACATCGACGTTGCCAGCCCTGGAGGACATGTAGACTTTATCCATCGAAATAGCCTATTTCAATGTCGCCACATCAAAATAGGCTACTTCGATGTAGGCTTCATGTGTAGACGTAGCCAATAAGTGGCATTGAGAGCAATAAATTATTCAGCATCTTACAGAAAGTAAAACTAGACATTCACTCTGGGTTTGATTTCGTTCCAGTCTTCTCAGACAACATCCAATAAAGTGAGCCAATGTCTACACTAGGGGATAAGTTTGAATTAAGACACACAACTCCAGCTACATTAACTGCGTAGCTGGAGTCGATGTACCTTGATTCAAACTTTGGTGCAGTCTCTGCAGTGGGAGATCAACTGAGAACAGTATCAGAGTTGATGGGAACGCCCTCAATGTTCAATTTAGCACATCCCTACCAGACATGCTTAACTGAACCCCTGAAGATTGACCTCCGGAACGTCAATACGTGGGTAAGTATAGACATGCCATGAATTCATCCTGCCATTCTTCAGTAGAGCACATTTATCTATTTTCATTAAACTGACTTTATTTTCCTGGTATTATAAACAGAAATCAAAATAATTCTTTCATTACTTGCTACTCCTCTTGCCTTGCATCTAATTACTGGACTATCTTAGATGGTTACTCTTATAACAAAGATGGTGACCCACTGACCTGACTCACTCTGTTGTCCTTCCAAAGAGTTGCTCATTTCTTCTCCCTCATGTTCTATCAAACTTTTCTTGGGGTCTGTGATATGAATGAAGAAACTGTGGTGATCCTTTACCACCTTTGCTTTTACCAAAGTTGCCCCTGAAAACAAGCAAATACAAACCATTTGTAAATGACTAGCTATTGTGCCTGCACTTGCAGATTAATAATGCCAACAAGTCCAAAAGAGAAATTAGGTAAGTCAAATTGCTTAGTAGGAATAGTAGTACAAAATAAAAACCAGGAAAATTTAAACTGAATATCAGAAATACCTTACTCACAGTCACAACTATTAGGATGTGAAATACTCTTGCAAAGGAGGTTGTAGAAGCCCCATTTCTTGGGACATTTAAATGGGAGAAATTACTGGAGCATGTAAGATAGGGCACAGTCATGACCTGTCGTTAATGGATGGACTAAACGGGACCCACCTGGTCTCCATTTCTAAATGTTCACATTCTCTGGCTATCCAACAATTGTTAAAAATATAACAAAGTATCAACATTATGATAACACAGAAATACAATGCAATCAGAAACTATTCTCCAGGCTGCATAAGAAATCACTAATTTAATACAGAGATGTGAAAAGAACATTATTATAACTGAGAATAGTCAGAATTCTGACACTGAATAGGGATGATCTAATCAGTTTTACAAGCATAACAGCAATACAAGTTCTCAACAGCCTTTAACTGATGTCCTGCTTGACAAATATTGTTTTCATTTGCACATCCAGCTCATCAATCAATAATAAAATGGAATGAAATACAAAGGAAGGAATAGTCACCTTTTTCAAATGTTATCTTTTCTACTTGGATCTGTCCTCCATCAGTGGGGAAAAGATATTGACTGGTACCTGAAACTTGAATGAGATCCTCCCCCAGGTTGTAGCCAAGAAACTGGAAAAAGAAATTCCAGACTGTGTGGATTGAAAGGCATAAGACATGAAGGAAGCAGATGACAGATAAGCAAGACTGCTGTTTTCTGTTATTTTGTTCAGCCATTAAAAGTTATTATGCAATGATTAACATATAGATTTGTTAGATCGTGGCATAGGAAATAGCAGATTGCTGACACTGATACTACTTTTAAATGACTTTAACAAACTGTTGGGAAAATTATTCTCTATTATACCTTGCACAACCCTCTTATTATTAATAGGGGTGTCTGGTTTCAAGGGAAAACAGAATTTGGCCCTATATGAACATATAAAATCTCTTCTTCACTGATATGCAACCATCCCTGTGGTTCAGGTATGATGGATAGGTTGTTTGCTCATCACGGAACAGGAAGGAAAGAGAAATTCTGGCCAAGCACATGGAGGATATGTCTACACTAGCATTCCTCTTTCAAAAGAGGCATGTAAATGAGGGAAACTGAAAATGCAAATGAGGTGCATATTTACATATCTGACACCTCATTTGCATATTCTTTCGAAAAAAGAAAAGCAGTGTAGATGTGGCTCTTTTGAAAGTAATTGCCATCTTAAAAGAACCCTTTTTCCTAAAAACAGAAAAAAATTGGAAGAAGTGTTCTTTCAAAGATGGGGATTACTTTCGAAAGAACCATGTCTACACTACTTTTCCTCTTTCGAAAGACGCTCTTTTGAAAGAATATGCAAATGAGATGTCAGATATGTAAATCTGTGCTGTATTTGCATTTTCAATTCCCCTCATTTGCATGCCTCTTTCGAAAGAGCATAGACACAGCTGGAGAGAAACTGTTGTTATGATGGAGAGAGCTACAGAAACTTTAATATCCACATGAAGACGACAGGACTTTTGTTTTCAAGATCTTATCCAAAATATCTATGAATACAAAATGGCATGGAGTGTGACTTATCTACAGTAGCAGGTCTGCATTGTGTTACGAGGATTTCAGACAATGGCTGCAGAAGACCGTTAGCACCTGATACTTAGGATATGTCTACACAACACAGTAAACTTGAGTCTGCCTGACTCGCATCTATGAATTCAATGTTTCTAAGCTCACACTTCAGCACCCATGCTGCACTGGAAACCCAGGCTTCATGAATGCGCTAACATATCCATATTCCATGACACAGACTAAAGTCAGACCTTTAGCTTCTTTGTATCTAATGCCATTATTTTCTAGGATTCCTAGCACCCTCAGTAGTTGTTGATGCTCCATAGTTTTGTTCATGGATGCTTATGGAAGAACTTGTTTTTTCATCCTGTGAGAGCTGAATCAAAGTTTTTTGTGCAGTAAACCATTTTGTGTCTGTCCTCTGCCCGCAGATGATCAGCATTTCTCCTACTCAGTTTTTCAGTCCTATTTCAGAAATAAGGCAGATAATCTCCAAAATGGTGGACATCTGAACAGCAGTTTTTGACCTCCAAAGGCACCTCTCAAGGGCAACTATGGAAGTGTAAGCCATGGCTCAGGCAATGCTGTTCAAGCATGTTGCATCAGCTGTACATTCTACATATGTAGTCTGTTGCTTGCAGAACAGAGTCACAAAACAGACGGGAGGGGTCACATTGCCATGCGCTCCTGGGATGACCAGTAGTAGTTATACTGCTTTTGCATGAAGTTTTTTTCTGGAAGAGGAAGTTACTCACCCTGTGCAGTAATGATGATTCTTCAAGATGGGTGCCCTTGTGGGTGCTCCACTCTGGGTGTCAGTGCGTAATTGTGCAAGCACTTGGAAATTTTTCCACAGCCATAGTTTTCCTGCACCATACACGTGCAGTAGCTCCTTCTTGTGTTATCTGGTGTGCACATGGCCTGGGCTCCTCTGCTCCTTCTCTATCTGACAAATAGAGCAGGATGCTCCAAAGCAGAGGAAGGAGGGAGGGAAGTGGAGCACCCCTGGGGACACACATCTGGAAGAACCATTGTTACTGCATAAAGTGAGTAAGTTCCTCTTCAAATAGTGTCCCCTTGGGTCCTTCCCTCTAGGTGCCTAGCAAGCACTAGTCACAGAGTGGAGGTGGGTTTGGAGCTCAGTCACTACTACAGTAGACAACACAGTTTGGCCACTTGAATAGTAGTGATGGTAGAAAAGAGAGAGTAGTGCTGCACAAATGTGTTACTGGAGCCGTGTCTACACGTGCACGGTACTTCGAAGTAGCGGCACTAACTTCGAAATAGCGCCCGTCACGGCTACATGCGTTGGGCGCTATTTCGAAGTTAACTTCGACGTTAGGCGGCGAGACGTCGAAGTCGCTAACCCCATGAGGGGATAGGAATAGCGCCCTACTTTGACGTTCAACGTCGAAGTAGGGACCGTGTAGTCGTTGCGCGTCCCGCAACGTCGAAATTGCCGGGTCCTCCATGGTGGCCATCAGCTGAGGGGTTGAGAGACGCTCTCTCCAGCCCCTCAGCTCAAAGGTGGCCGCATGGAGCGGCCCCTTAAAGGTCCCCTCCCCCTCCCTTCCTGTGCAGGAAGCTGAGGGAACGTGCAGGCGGCAGCCCAGACATGCGGCCAGCCTGCACATCCCTCAGCCACCCACCCAGCTGCGATGGCTGCCTGGCAGCACCCCCAGCGCCCCCAGGGGACCCCCCACAAGGGGAGCCAGGGCAGCCAGCCCAGCCAGAAGGGCAGCCAGGCTGGCAAGCGGCAGCGGGGCCCCTCCTGGATGGAGGCCAAGCTGCGGGACCTGCTGGGGCTCTGGAGCGAGGAGGAGGTGCTCCAGGTAATGGGGAGCAAGAGGTGGAACGCGGATGCGTTCGCTCGGCTGGCCGACGGCCTGGCTGCCCGGGGTCACCCTGCCCGCACTCCTGATCACGTCAGGAGTAAGGTGAAGGAGCTGCGGCAGGGTTACTCCCGGGCCCGGGATGTGGCCAGCCGATCTGGGGCCGCCCCCGTCACTTGCCCCTTTTACAGGGAGCTCAGGGACATCCTGGGCCCCCAGCACACCTCCTCCCCTCCGGCCACCCTTGATACTTTGGCCGACGAGCCCCAGCAGGCCCTGCAGCCAGAGTCCGCCCCGGAGGTAAGCCCCGCACCCCGGGGGCCCCCCCCAGAGCCCACCCCCGGGACATCGCGGCAGGAGGAGGAGGAGGAGGAGGAGGAGGGGGGCTCCTCCTCCACAGAATCCGGGCTGCAGATCCTCCTCCTGCCATCCCGGAGCAGCAGCCGGGCCTCCGCCCCCCGGGGATCTCCGGACTGTGGGAGTGGACCGACAGGTATGTACCCTCCTCTGGTGTACAACCCTGGGCTTGAGGGGCGGGGGGTAATAGATATGTGTCCAGGGCCCCCCACATGCTCACATGGCCATGGCCCCAAGGACAGCAGGGCCATGGCCCTCACAGCAGTGCATCAGCCCCTGCCCCCCGCCCACCCCGCACGACAGTGCCATGCCCCATCCCCGGGGCAGGGGGGAGCAGAACCTCGAGGGGCCCCCGGGAGGAGGGGGTGAGACACCCCACAGAAGCAGCAGCAGCAACAGCAGCAGCAGCAGGATGTGATGGAGTGGGGGGAGTGCAAAAGGGAGACGCAGGCTACATATGAGCAACAAGAACCGAATAGCTCCCAGGGGCAAAGGATGATCCTGGGGCAACAGCTGGCAGGTGACACCTCTGCCCTGAACAAAGAGGAGGGAGGAGCCGAGCTGGCTTGGAACTGGGGGGGGGGAGGGTGGGGGCCACAGGTAGAGGCTAGGGGAAGGGAGAGCTGGAAGGCAGCCAGCCCGAGGAGGGGGAAAGCTGCATCCCAGAGGGGCACCCCTTGGGGTCTTCTCCCCACGACGGGTTGGAAGGACTGTCTCTTCCGACAGCTGGTGCTGTCACTCCTGGGAGAAACTGGGCATCTTTGGCCTAAGAAACCTCTCCTGCTGTCAGACCCTGAGGAGTGAAGTGAGAGTCACTCCCACCAGGGGACGGGGTGCAGTGCAGGGGGACCCCTGAACTCCATCCATCACAGCAGCATCTCCTGGGGACGGGGATGGGGAACCTGCAGCACAGGGCTGGGGGGACAAAGGCCATGGCTTGGGGCCCACACTAACGCCTGTCTCCATTCTTCTTCCCCCACTCCTCTCCTGTGTCCCGCACCTGCACCATCAGAAGGACCGGAAGAGAGCGCCGGCGAGGCCTCAGTTGTCCCGGAGAGCCCTCCGGGACCATCGCTCCAGGCCAGCCCCTCGGCCGAGGACCGACCGAACCCACGGCAGGCTAGACGGCGGACCCCGCGCCACCACCAGCCGACGGCGACGGACCCCCAGCTGCTGGCCATCCACCGACGGCAGCTAGAGGTCGCGGAGCAGCACCTGCAGCTGCAGGAGCGGGCGCTGGCCTGGCGCCAAGAGGCATGGGGGGCCTACATGGAGACTTTCAACCGCCTGGTGGACTACCTGGCCCCCCATGCCATGCCGGCCGCCGCAGCGCCCAACGTGCCTGCTCCACCAGCTGCACCACCAGCTGCTCCGCCCGTCGCCGTCCCGTCCGCCGTTGCCCCGCCACCCACCGCCGAGGGCCGGAGCGCCGAGGGACCCCTGGAGCCAGCTGAGACTCGCCGGGCATATCTTCCGGTCTGGCCCGCCCCCAGCCAGCCCTGGACAGGGCTGCGGCCGCGGCGGGGCTCCTGGCCGCCCACGCCCAGTGCCGGACTTTAGGGGCGAGGGGCCCGGGACGTGGACCCCCCCTTGTATATAGTTTCAACTTATTATTTTGTGCCCCCCGTTTGCCCCGTCCCCCCCATGTAAATAGTTCTCCCCTTTATCCTCCCTGGTTTTCTTTTTATTAATGAGGACACTTTTTTCTTACTATTGTTTTATTTGTACATATTACTTTGGTTCCACATGTTGTATATAGTTTGTTCTTGTTTTATATATTTATAGTTAAAAAAAAAAGTTCTCAAAGAAAAAGCAGTTGAAGTTCAGCCACAAGTGCGTGCTGTCATTTGTCCAGGAAAAGTGGGAGGGGGGTGCGGTTGGGTGCTCCATGGTGTGGGCGTTGGGGCAGGAGTGTGGTGGAGGAAGGGGCGGGCAGTGGGGGGCCTGGCAGAGTTCACCCCGTGGCCTCATCATCGAAGTGGGCCCACAGGGCCTCCTGGACCCAGGTCCCTTCGGGGTCCACCTGCCGACTGGGGGCAGCGGGTGGCTGCATGTCGGCCCTGCCGGCCTCCACAGCCCAGCCCTGGAAAAAGGCCTCCCCCTTGCTCTCCACCAAATTGTGCAGGGCGCAGCAGGCACCCACAATCAGGGGGATGTTGTTGGGGCCCGCATCCAGGCGGGTCAGGAGACATCTCCAGCGTCCTTTCAGGCGGCCAAATGAGCGCTCCACCACCTGGTGCGCGTGGTTCAGGCGCTCGTTGAAGCGCTTCTGGCTAGCGGAGAGATGGCCCGTGTACGGGTGCATGAGCCAGGGCCGGAGGGGGTATGCCGCATCTGTGATGATGCAGAGGGGCATGGTGGTGTCCCCCAGAGGGATCTCCCGCTGGGGCATGTAGGTCCCCGCCTCCAGCCGGCGGCACAGGCCCGAGTTCCGGAAAATCTGGGAGTCGTGGGTGCTGCCAGGCCAGCCCACATAAATGTCCTGGAAACGTCCCTGGCTGTCCACCAAGGCCTGGGGGACCACAGAATGGTAGCCCTTGCGATTCAGGTATCGTCCTCCACTGTGATGCGGGGCGCGGATGGGGATGTAAGTCCCATCCAGAGCCCCGAAGCAGTTGGGGAAGCCCAGGGTGGCAAAGGCTGTGATGGTGGCATCTGGGTCCCCCAGCCTCACGAGCCTGTGCAGGAGCATGGCGTTGATGGCACGCACAACCTGCAGAGAAAGCACATGGGACAGCACCAATGAGGGGTGAGCAGGGTGTGCGTGGCCCTGCCCTGCCCTGCCCTCCCCCACCCTCCCCTCCTCTGCCCTGCTCTGCCCTCCCCCACCCTCCCCTCCCCTCCTTTGCCCTGCCCTGACCTCCCCTCCCCTCTCCTGCCCTCCTCTACCCGGGCCCCCCTCCCCTGCCCTGCCCTCCCACCGTGTGTTCTCTTACCTCCATGAGGACAGCCCCGACGTTGGCCTTGCCGACACCAAACTGCTGTCCCACAGATCGGTAGCTGTCGGGAGTGGCCAACTTCCAGACAGCGATGCCGACCCGTTTCTCCACTGGGAGGGCACGCCGCATGGCGGTGTCCTGGTGCCTGAGTGCGGGGGTGAGCCACTGGCACAGCTCCATAAATGTCTCCTGGCTCATTCTGAAGTTCCTGAGCCAGCGGTCGTCGTTCCACTCCCCAAGCACCAGCCGCTCCCACCAGTCGGTGCTGGTGGGGTAGCTCCACAGCCGCCGGCGTGTGAGGCGGGGGTGGGGGTGGGGTGCTGCAGGGTTGGGGGTTGAGCCCTGCTGCCCTGGGGGCAGCTCCTTCTCCGGTGTAGCAAGGAGGTGCTCAGCTGCCTCCCTCATGGCATGGAGCAGGGCAAGCCCTGCTACTGCCGGGAGGGCTGGGTGGACCTCTGGCTGCTGCTGCTGCTGCTGCTGCTGCTGGGGGTCCATGACTGCGGCGCCCGGGGTCTGTGTGCCTATGGCTCCTCAGACCACGTGCTGTGCAGGCTGAGTGTGTCTGGGAGGGGCCCTTTAAGGGAGCGGCTAGCTGTTGCCCGGGAAGTGCTAGTCCGCCCTGTGACCCTGTCTGCACCTGTGCCTGGCATCCCTATTTCGATGTGTGCTACTTTGGCGTGTAGATGTTCCCTCGCTGCGCCTATTTCGATGTTGGGCTGCGCAACGTCGAAGCTGAACATCAACGTTGCCAGCCCTGGAGGACGTGTAGATGTTATTCATCGAAATAACCTATTTTGAAATAAGCTATTTCGATGTAGGCTTCACGTGTAGACGTAGCCTGGAAGACCAAGTAGTTGCCTTGCAAATGTCAATGAGGGGTATGTTCTTGAGAAAGGCATTAGTAGAAAACATGGCCCGGGGTTGAGTGGGAGGTGATGGCACCTGGCAGTTCCCTACAATGGAGTGCATAATAGGTGTAGATGCTGGTAGAAATCCACTGGGAGAGTTGTTGGGATGAGACAGGCAGGCCTTTAGACTGCTCTGCGAAAGGTAGGGAAATTCTGGGAGATTTGTGCCATGGCTATGTACGGTCAATGTAGAAGGCCAGTGCCAGGCAGACCTCCAAGGTGCATCACGCCACATGTGCAGGGTTGGAGTGTGGCTTTGGGACAAACGCTGGTACATGAATAGGTTTGTTAATGTGTAATGGTGAGGGAACCTTGGGGAGAAACTTCGGACGAAGTCGGAGAGTAACTATCCTTGGTAAAGACTGTGTATGGGGTCTCAGCCATCAGGGCAGCGAGCTCCCTGACTCGCCTAGCCAACATACTGGCCACAAGAAATGAGACTTTTGCAGCCAAGTGAAGCCAGGAGCATGTCACCAGGGGGTTTGAAAGGCAGTTTCATAAGGCACTGCAGTACATAATTGAGGTCCCAAATGTGGATCGGAGGGTGAACTGATGGGAAGGCATTTTGGAGGCCTGTCAGAAAAAGTTTCGTAATGGGATGGGCAAGGCATAAGAATCCATTCTCTGCTTGGTGAAATGCCTCCAAAGTCATGGCATGCACCCAGACAGTGCTAAGGCTCAGGCCTGACTCACACAGGTGCAGTAAATAGTTTAAGAAATAGGCAAGGGTGCAGTGTTAGCAGGGATTGAATGATGGGTATTCATCCAATAAGAGAACCATCACCATTTGTAGAAGTAGGATTTATGCATAGACTGTTGTCTAGTATTGACAAGAATTCTGTTCACCCCTTCAGAGTAGGTGGTTTCAGCATTTTGGAGCCATGAAGGAGCCGCACGTGGAGATGAAGCTTGGAAGGATTGAAGTGAAGCATGCAGCCAAAGTCCCGTGACAAAAAGTTGTGGTAAGGAGGAAATGGATAAGGAGCCACTACTGACATTTGAAAGAGGTAAAGTTTCCAGGTTTATCTTTGCCATACTGGGGCCACCAAGATGAGGTAGGCCCAGTCCTGCCCAACATTGAGTAGCAGCTTGTGGATTAAAGGAATGGGAGGGAATGCATAAAGCAGAGGTGCGTTCCACATGATGGCAAAGGCATCCCCAAGGGAGTGTTTCCCGAGTTCCACTCTGAAACAGTACTGATGGCATTTTCTGTTGATCCTGGTTGTGAATAGATCTATATGTGGCTGGCCCCAAAAATGAAATACTTGGCTGAGGGCAGCTGTACTGATTTCTCATTTGTGTTGGTTGGTGAATGATTGTCTGAGGGTATCGGCCATCACATTTAGGACTCCAGGGAGGCACATGGCAATGGGGTGACCTGATGCCAGATGCACCATGTCCACATTTTTATGGCTTCCACGTTTAAGGATGGGTAGTGGACTCCCACTCGACGATTGATGTAATACATGCAGGTGGTGGTGTCAGTGAGAATATTGACCAACCTGTGAGTGAGAAACTGCTGGAAATGCTTGCAGGAGTAGCGGACTGCCTGGAGCTCCAGAAGGTTGACATGAAGCATTTGTTCCATGAATGACCACTTGCATTGCACTGTGTGAGGAACTAAATGTATCCTGCAACCCAGCAGGGAGGTGTACATGGCCAGAGTGATGGACAGTGGTGGCTGGCGAAAGTGCACGGTGGTGAGTACATTGCTCAGGCACGTCCACAATTGAAGAGGCAAGAACATGTGGTAGGATGTCCCCCATCTTTGAAAGTGGGTCCTGGCCAGGGCATAGCAAGAGGCTAGCTACGACTGAAGGCAGCACACATGGAGTCTGGCCAGCCTGACCACTTGGCTGGTAGTGGCCATATGTCCCAATAACTTGAGGCAGGTGTGCACTGTACTGGTGGGTGATAGACGCACTACCTGAATGAGATTGCACATGGTGTGAAACCGCTGGACAGGAAGAGTAGCCATGGCAGTGACAGTGTTTATGTGTGCTCCTATGAACTCCAGGGACTGAGTGGCTTGAAGCGTAGATGTCTTGTAGTTGATGTGGAAACCCAGACTGAGCAGGAGCTGCAAGGTGGTGTATACCATGTGTTGGGCTTGAGGGAACAATGGGCCCTTCAAAAGGCAGTTGTCCAGACAGGGGAAGATAATGACCCCTTGTCGTTGAAGGTAGATGGCCACAACTACCAGAATTTTGGAAAACACCCTTGGTGCCAATACAGTGGCTGAAGGGGGAGGGACAGCTTAGAGGTTTGAGCATCAGCCTGCTAAACCCAGGGTTGTGAGCTCAATCCTTGAGAAAGCCAGGGGTCTGTACCAAATAGATTTTTTTTTCCTAAAAGAGGGATGGTGCTTGATCCCGTGAAGGAGGCAGGGAACTTGACTCAATGATTTCCTGAGATGCCTTCCAGTTCTATGTGATGTGTATGTGTTTCCCACCATGAAGTGGAGGAAGCATCTGTGAGCTGGATGGATGGAGATATGAAAATATGCATCTTGTAGGTTGAGAGCTGAGAGCCAATTGTTCTTGTCCAGGGTCAGAATAATGGTAGTGAGAGTCACCATCCTGAAACAATTGTACAAGATATATTTGTTGAGCCTCCTGAGGTCTAAGATTGGTCTTAACCACCCAAAGCAGAAGACTGCTAGGTGAGTAAACCTTTTGGCCCATAATGTCTCATTTCTTGCTGGGCAGAGGTCAAGCAAAATAACCTAATCTAATTACAGACTGTGTCCACACAAGGGAGTTGGGATGCGGGTCTGTTAATAGGAACTCAGTGTCCTTAGATGCCACAAAATACTTTTTGTCCACTTGCTTGCTGGTAGGGGCAAAGGACACTGGGGTATGCCAGAGCACTGAAGCTGTGTCCATTATGGCCTCGTCCATTGGTAAGGCCACCCTGGATGAAGAAGGGGGTTGCACAGTGAACAGAAGCCGGTATTGTTTTATGGGCACCTTCTGCGTGTCCTTGTCCCATGCCTGTGTCACCTGTCAGAAGAGGTTCTGGATGGACCTGGCATCATCCACAGGAGGGGGTGATAAGGGGAGCACTGTACCATCTGGCGAGGAGGAAGCAGGGTGCAGGGGGATCCCTTTTCTTCTGCTTTGGTGCTGAGGTGCAAGGACAGTTGGTACGGTGAAGTGGATGGCCGCAGCGATGGCGGGCAAGTTTCCGATGCACTGGATGGTGCAGACTGGGCATGTAAGCATGAAGACTGGGTATGCCACAAGGGCAACTCTTGCTCTGGATGAGAGTAATAATGAGTAAGCCACAGTGGCCGAAGAGGCAGGTACAGCATGGTGGATAGTACATCTTGCCACCCAGAATGTGCTGGACTGGAGTGCTGTGAAGGGAATACAGTTGGGCACTCAGAGCCATGTCTACGGGTGTCAGGGGCGTGGTGCCGGAAGCGCATGATGATGCCGAGTGATGGAAGAGGCATTGAGAAGTAGGCAGCCTCAGAGAGGGGTTGGTGCCAAGGGGACAATGACAGAACTGGCGTGTTTATCTGGTGCTGTCTCAGCCACTGTTTTCTTCTGTGCCAAGACCTTCAGTGTGGAGGGCCCCAAGGGGTCACTAGCCTTGTGCCGCTCTGGTGTTGCAGTAGCCTGCACCCGGGAGCAGAGCTGTGTTTCAGCTCTGGTTCTGCGAGGTGATGCCAATCGGTTCAGGGATTGTGACTGGGGCCACTGGCGGGCAGAGCTCAATGTTGAAGGGAGGGCCACCATCTTCATGGGCTTAATGTGCCCTGCCTTTGCCATAATTGGGCTCGACTGAGCTGACAGTGCCAGTGGTGCCGATGGCACTGCTGCAGAGTATGTATGCCTCGGCTCTGAGAACGCTCATTTGGGCAATGCTAGTAAAGATGGTGCCGGTGAGCCTGTGGCGGCTTTGCCCTCTGGCACAACCCATAAAAACAGCGCCGGAGGCCAGGACTGGGTTGGGATGGGTCTGGTGCCATCACAGGAGACCCCAAGGAAGCCGGGGGATGCTTAAGGTCCACACCCTTATATTTGGTGCCGAGTCCTTAGTGGGTGGCTTGTCCAGAACCACTGGCTGCAGGGGCTTCTCATAGTGAAAAGTTTTGAGCATATTTGCTTGGTCCGTGCAGGCTCTTGCTGTCAGGCTGGAACAATGAACACAGGATTATGTCTGATGGCCCTCACCCAGACACTTAATGTAGGACACATGGCTGTTGGAAACAGGCACAAGGTCCTTGCAGGATTCACACCACTTGACGCCTGGGAGCCCAGCATAGTGGTGATGGAATAGCTAATACTAACACTAACCTAACTAACAACAGGGCTTTTTTGTATTTGTATTTGCTCTTTGTAGAACAGTAAAACTAGGGAAAAATAACGAATTTAACTAGGGTAAACAACTAAGTGGCAAACTAACTCTAACTCCTCTTGTAGACAGTTGAGATGATCTGTCTGGAGCTGAGGATGGTAGAGAGGGAACTAATGACTCCATGCTGCGTGCATGCCAGATAGCACAAGGAGATGCAATTGAGCATGCATGGTGCAGGCAAACTACAGCTATGGAAGAATCTTCAAGTTCTGGCATGAGGATGCACCAACACCCAAAATGGAGTACCCACGGGGCCACTACTTGAAGAATTGCTATTCACTTGTCCCAGTCTTCCAGCATTATGATACCCACATGTAGGACACCAAATCAGTTCAGAAGTGGGTAACTGTAGCCATCTAGAAACTGTCTACCCCAGACCAGTACAGGTCCATGGCTAACCAGATTGAGGTTGGCAAACCAACTGTGGGTATTGTGGCAGAGGTTTATGAGGCCATCAGGAATGTGATGTATCCAAAGATGGTGGGCATTACAAGCGTTCCTGAAATAATTGCTGGCTTTAAGAGAATTGGGTTTCTGAACTGTGCTGGGGCCACTGATGGGACTTATGTGCTTGTAGATTGCTTCCTGCAAAGAGCATGCATATGTAACTGCACCTCCCTCTTCTGGCACCCACTGGACCTCAGTGGGTCCCAAACCAGGGAATTTGCTGGACGAGGAGAAGTCAATGCTATCCTGCTGTCCAGTGGCCCCACTGCAGGATTTTGCTCAGGGCATCAGCCCCCTCTGGGCCACAGCAGCAGCTGCTCACTGGCTGCTGCCCACAGGCCACAGCACTTCAGCCACCATGGCTACAGCTCCCACTCCCTAACTGTAGCTCCCCAGAGGCTTCTCGGCTGGTGCAGCCTGGCCCAGACCCCGCTGGCTTCCTGGCCTCTGCCTGGCTTCCAGCTCTTGGCCACTGTGGCGTGCCCCCACTGTTTTCCTGGCCCCAGCCTGCTCCCATTGGCTTCTTTACCCCAACAGTTTCCCATCCCAGCTGCCACTGCCTGGCCCCAGCTGGGGCATCCATCTGTAGGATTCACAGCTGGCACCTGCTCCCTGCCACCAGGGCTCTTGTCCAGCAACACCTCTGTTCCTTCCAAAGGAGATGGAGAAAATTGGGCATGGATGTGGTGTGGTAGGCACACTGGCAGTGCATGGCTGGGATTGCGGGTGCAGGAGGAAGGGAAGTGTAGGAGTTAGGGGCGAAGGTGGCACTGTGAAGAGGTTGGGCTGAAAGGGGCAAAATCCAGGAGGTTGTGGTACAGGAACACAGTATAGGAAATAGAGTGTAAAAGGGGGCAGGATGCAGGAGGGTGCAGGAGTTGATAGTAAAGGGGGCACATGATGACAAATATAGGATTTGGGGAATCCATGGGTGTCAAGGAAAATGGGGAGCACCAGGCCAGGGTGGATATGAGTGCCAAAATACAAGTTTGCCCAGGGGCGCATTTTCACCAAGGCTGTCTTTGACACTGTAATATAATTTCTCACCTCATATGTTTTCTCAGAAGGTGGCGCAGGGGTATTATGCTCCTCAAGTTCAGGTGTTTTTGCTGGCTCATCTTTAGGTTTCTCCTTGGAAGCTTTTGTCTTAGACCCCTTACTGTCTTCAGGCACTGGTATCTCCTTGCTTTGTCCTTTCTTTTTACCACCAGACTTTTCTTTCTTCTCTCCTTTCTTTTCTTCCTTTAGCCGCTCTTCCTCTAGTAGCCGATCATGTTCCTCCTTCCAAGCCTTTTACAAAAAGTTAAAAATTCAAGTAACTGTGGTCTATTTTTATTACAAGATGCTCACTGTCCTCCAAAACACTCTCCATTTGCAACTTTAATGCAGCCTCCTGAACTGGCTATGTATTTTGATACACATTAGCATTTTGGAAAACAGTTAATAAACTGAAAGTCAATGAGATTTTTCAGAATATTTTGTATTTTTACAGCTCTGCATATAGTCACAGTATAACTCTCAAATTCAGCTGCAGAGATGAGTACTAGTAACTTATGCAAATTAAGCATCTGGTTGCTCCAGTTAGGCACCCATAAAATTAATTACCTACTTTACGCTTGTACTTTATAGGTTACTGCATTGATGGCTATCTTACACAATATAACACATGACTTCATGGAACTCAAAAGCATGCTAAAGAAGAATATCTCAGCGATCTTGTCTGAGATCCATTGTGTCTCATGAGGAAAGAAAGGCAGAAGATTCTGGAAGTGAAATGCTGGCTAGGTGAGCAGTGCAAGTTTTTAGTTTTGTGGAACATTGATTAGCCTTCTGGTGGAAGAGTGCCTGTATATTTTGCATCTCTTCACCTCAGTAGAAAAGGGACCAATCTCCTCAGTGACAGGCTCCCTAAAGTAGTCAGGAAAACACTAAACTAACAAGAAAAGTTGAGGGTATAAAGAGGGAAGATATAAATGTTAAGTTAGCGAAAAATTGGGATGTTGGGAACAAAATTAACCAAAGAACCCAAAGAAATGAAGAGAAAAAATTCTTCAGTTTCAGTTACATGAATGATAGGAAAATAAATTTGATCTAGCTGGTATTAACAAACCCATTGGGATGTTTCCCATGGCTGGAATGTTAAAATCAATGGAAATAACCCATTTAAGGAGGACGAAATGTGCAAAAGGGAATGAGGAATGACACTGTCAAAAAAAAAAAGAGTCCAACTTATTGATAACTCAGAAGAAAATTATCTTGAATGCTATGGGATCAACATGCTATCAGCTCACAGGCCAAGGGCAGACAGGATTATTGGACTTGCTTCAACACAAAGCTGATTAGGGATAACTGTACTTTATTAAGCTTATCTGCTCCAAGCTACTACAAATCATTCACAAGGCACACTTTAGCAAGCTTAAGCAAAACAGGTTATATATGTCTGGACAAGAGGCTATGTGGCATGTTTACATCTCTTTCTGCCACAGGGATTTCCAGTCCTGAAGTGCCTCTCATCAGGGCTGCAGCAGGCACTGCTCCAGCTGGGAGAATGGCCGAGGCACCCCCAAAGCAGAGAGTTCCCAGTGAAACTCATCTAGTGGCAGGACCTCGCAGTGATTTTATCCCTTAGATGTTTACTGGGTGTACAAATACTGGCTCAACGCCACTTTTAACATTCTCACGAGGCTGAAACCAAGGTTGCCCTGGTTATTGGTTTCTCTAGGCTCCAATGTCTAAACACGGGTGTTATGGCTGATATGGCTACCTCACGTTTATGTTTATGAGGTCCAAGGCTGTAACAGGCTGTAACATAGGGATGGGAACTTGGTTGTGCCACAGGTATGGAAGTTTCCATTCTTGATCTCTGAAGCCTGCAGGCTGCTCTTTAAGGCCTTTAGGCCTGCAGACAGGTCTGTTAGCATGTTACAAGACACATGCTACCATATAAAGCACAAAACAGGGTATTAGTTGGCCTATGCTAAGGACCATCAAATCACATGAGGGAACAGAACAGTTGGCTTCTTATACACCTATATATAATGTGTAGGAGAAATGTTGTGTGATCATGGGGGAGTCAATCTGAATGACATATTCTAGAGGTGTCATCCTTGGAACTTCTAAGTAGTAAAGATTACAATTGTCCTAACTCAAACAGTGTTGAATTTCACATGGGATAATTCTATATTAGACCTTGCCCTAACTAGTAAAGAGGAACTGATTACACAAATAAAAATAATGATAACCGAGATACAAGTTTTCATAACTTAATCAAATTTATAATGTGCAAACAAAATAAAACCCAGTGTAATGAGCTAAATCAGCTAGGAAGAAGAGTTTAACCAGAAAAAATGTTTCTAGTAATTGGGAATTTTACTAAGAAAAGGCAGAAGTGTTCAACCAACATTTCTCTTCTGTATTAGGGGAAAATAGTTATGAAGTCATATCATGTGACCATATTATTTTCATTCATTTAGGATCCCTGAAGAATGTGAAATAGCAGCTACCAAATTTAGACTACATTTTAAATCAGCAGGTCCACATCATTTACATCTAAGAGTTTAAAAGATCTGGCTGAGGAAGCTGTTGGTCTGCTAAGGATGATTTTCAATGTTTTGAATACCAGGGAAGTATTGTATAAAGCCTCCACTCAGTCCAGTACGTCCTGTAACTTTCTGTAAGCTTTGTTTTGTAGCAGCGACTAGATCTATATTAGGTATTCCAAGTTAGTAAGAAATTATTTATAGACACCATAAGAAATCCTAGCTGTTCCTTTGTAAAAGAAATTGGTTTCTCTGAAGTGAGTTTTCTGTGCATGAGGAAAGTGTATGCGCAATGGAATTCGTCCCCACAGCCAGCCTGTCTGGACGACCAGATGCCTGCAGCAACTTGATGGCCAGAGAATAATAGGAACTGAGCCATGCAAAAGACCCACACAAGAAAGAGAAAGTGGACCATCAAGAGAAGATCAAAGTCCCATCTGTTGTTAGCTGATGACCCATGGTCATTCAGTATCTGGGGGCAGTGGGGCAGGAAAAGAGCTATGGACTGAAACACACAAAAAGATGGGTGCAAAGCTATAGGGGGTTATTCTTGCCATCACCACTCTGCAGGAGTTAGTCTTGACTGGTGGGGAGACAGGAGGGGGCCCAGGGGGCCCCTCTCCCTCTCCCCAGGATGGATGGTACTGAATGAACCTGAGTACTACACTGACAAGAGAGCAAACTGACAAGTGGTCCATACAATCAGTTCACTGCCCCAGATTCATGACTGCAGCCAGATACACCTGACTCACTATGCCTGGGCTTTCGCAGCTGTCCCTATGCAACTCTTCATCTATGTGAGTTTGCTGGTGTAAAGTGTCTGAGTGCAGGAGGGTATGTGCATGTGTAGGTGTGTGCTTGAAAGCTAGTTCTCACTTTCCTTTAATCCAATAGTGGCATTTAATAAAATACTTATCAGTGTAACCCTGGGATGGTCTCTAGTGTAAAATAAGGTAACAGAAAGCTCCAGAAGATTATTGTGCCAATATTTAAAATGGGTAAATTATGGGACTGTCAATCTGACATTGATCCCAGGCAAGATAATGGAATAATGGATTTGCTCATAAAGGACTTGATTAACAAAGAATTAAAGGAAAATATTATGATTATGCAGATTAATATAGGTTGATATCTTATTTTGATGAGGTTGCAAGATTTGTTGATAAAGACAAAACTGTTGATATAATATACTTAGACTTCTGTAAAGCATTTGACTGTTACTGTACCACACTTTGATTTTAAAAAGCTTAGAAAGCTACAAAATGAACATGCCACACAGTAGATGGATTAAAAGCTGGTCTCAAATGTAATTGTAAATGTGAAATTCTCATCAAACAGGTATTTAGAGTGAGGTTCTGCAGGGACTAGTCCTTGGTCCTACACTATTTAACACTGCTATTAATGACCTGGAAGAAAACTTAAAATCATCAGTGATAAAATTTGCAGATGGCACAAAATCAAGGTTAGTGGTAGAAAATGAAGAGTTTAGGTCAGTGATACAGAGGAATGTGAACTGCTCATTAAACTGTGTATGAACAAACATTTTAAGTGGCTAAATGCAAATAAATATATATTTAAGAATAAAGAATGTAAGCCGTATTCTGAGAAACAGTGATCAAAAAGACTGGGAACTCATAGTGGATAATCAGCTAAGCATGAGTTTCATAAGTGACACTGTGGCTAAATGGGTTAATACAAATCTTAAGCTGCATCTACACCACCCCAGAGGATCGAAAACGCTAATAAGGTGTGGATATGAATATTTAGCACATCATTTGCATAATGCAGGCCAGTCGCCACATCAAAAGTATGCTTTTGAAATGTAAAATAGCTGTGTAGATGGGGTTCTTTCAAAAGGAAACAAACGTTACTTGACTGCATTTTTGTTTTGATAGTATATAGACTAGCATGGCTTTCTGTTACAAATTGGGAAGAAGGGTGCTTTTGAAAACTGAGCTTCCTTTTGAAGGAAACCCGTCTACATGGCTATTTTACATTTCGAAAGCAGCACTTTCGACACAGTGAGTGGCCGTTATTATGCAACTGAGGTGCTGAATGTTCATATCAGTGCCTCATTAGCATTTTTGATTGGCTGCATTTACACGCCCCTTCCAGAAGGGAGGGGTAATGTAGATGCAGCCTTAGATACATAAACAAGAGAATCTTGAATTAGTGTGAAGAGGTTATTTTGCCTTTGTATTTGACACTGGTGTGATTGCTGCTGGAATCCTGTGCCCGGTTCTGGTGTGCAAAATTCAAAAGTAATGTTGATAAACTGGAGAGGCACTCTCCAAAGAAGAGCCACAAGAATAATTAAAAGATTAGACAACTAAACATACTGAGCTTTTTCAGTCTAACAAAGAGATGGTAAAAGAGGTGACTTGATAACAGTATATAGGTAGCTACAGGGGGAACAAATATTTACAAACGGTCTAGCAGAGAAAAGCATAAAATGGTCCAATGCCTGAAAGTTGAAGCTAGACAAAGTCAGACTGGAAATAAGACAATATTTAACAGCGAGAGTAATTAACCAGTGGAACAACTTACCACCAGTTGTGGAGAGTCTCCATCAATGACAATTAAAAAAATCAAGATTTTATCTTTTCCTAAATGATCACATCTCTTGGAATTATTTTGAGAACACTTGACGTCTGTGTTTTACAGGAGATCAGATTGGATGAAGGATGGGCAAGATATGGCCCACGGGCTGGATCCAGCCCACCAAGCCTTTGGATCCAGCCTGCAGCCTGCCGGGATCTTCAGGCAGGCTCACTGTTGCTGTCACAGGCTGCTCAAACCAGCCATCTGCTGGGGCCCTGTGCCTCTAGACACCATGCGCTGCTTGTGTGCATATGGGGGGTGGGAGGGTAACTGGTCAATGAGAGTGGCAAGGATTGTGCTGGGGGCAGGGGCAGCACATGAAGCCTCCCCACACCACCACATGGTGCAGAGAGGCATATGGCCCCAGGATCCAGATGCCTTGTGCAGCCTAGGACTGCAGCAGACAGGAAGCTAGCCTGAGGGTCCCGCTGGTCTGCTGCCCAGGAGCTGCTGAAGTACGCACCTCCCAGCCAGAGCTTGCCACTGGCATCCCACCCCCTTCCACTCCCCAACTCCCTGCCCCAGGTCACCACCCAAACCCTCTGTACCCCCCTCAACATCTCTGCCCCATTTCACAACTCCCTCCCCAACCCTATTCCCCCTCCTACATCCTTCCCCTTGGCCTGCACCCACACCCCCCCTCCCAGACCTTGCTCCCCATGCTGCACCCCAATCCCTTTGCTCCAGGTCACAACCCAAAACTTTTGACCCCATCCTACATCCCCACCCCCAGGTCAGAATCCTCTTCTGCACCCATACTCCCTCCCAGACCCTGTACCCCAATCACCTGTCCCAGGTCACAACCCCCTCCTTCTCACAAACTCTGCCTGAAGCTCCCACACCACCTGCACTCCAATTCCCTATTCTGAGCTCCTTTGAACCTAACCTCTCTCCCAGACCTCGCACCTTCACCATAGAAAAGGGAAGACCTTGACTATTTACCAAAGTCTTGGAGTCGCCCCACATCGGAAATTATTGCCCACCCCTAGATTAAATGATTGGGGCTCATCTTGCTCCATACTCAGACCTGGACCTGTCTGCCGCTTTCTATCTGGTCAATTGGGATCTGTCATTTGGAGCATTAGCAGAGGCAAGTGTGTACAGGGGAACTGTCCAGGTGATGGTGGAAGGAATCAAGGCTGAAGGGGCCCAGCCTCAGCAGGGGGACTTTGGAGAGACCAGGATCTACTGCTTGAAGCATGAGCGGATATTTGCAAGGCGTTCTGTGCCATCCCCATAGCCAGGCATGGTTCCCCTCACACACGCTGATCCTCCTGCCAGGATAGGGTTTCCCAAGCACCTTGATTCCCCTGATGTCACACACATCTCAATTTCCTTGCCTGTTGGGCCAGAGCCCACCCACATACCCTAATCCCTCCTGCCACTTGAGTCAGGGCTCCCTCATATATCCCAGTCTATCAACTGGGGAAGGACTACTGGATGCTTGGTTTTCTTCACTGACCTTAAGGGAGCCTTCTCTGATAAAAGGATTTTTTTCTGGAAGTTCCAGTGTGACCTCAGCTTTACTGTCCAGTCTTGATGCACTGCCTTTGAAAATGAGAGGGGAAGAATAAGTATGCTGTCAAAATAAAACACAAAATAAAATAAATGTCTCTGATTGCAAAGGCCAGGATGGATTTTCTGTTTAAAATCCTTGTTTCTCTGGCCTGAAGGTTAAAAAGGCAGATACATTGGTGTTTCAATATTATTTAATTGTATTACAGTTCTGTGGCAAACCCTTATGCCAATGTAGTGTTAAGGTTGTTTGGCGGTATGTTGTTCCCTTGCAGAATGGTGAATTGAGTAAAACTCAAACTTTTGAGGGTATCTGAATTAAAAATTGAAAGATACCAACTTTTTGTTTTGTTGGGAGATGCAGCTTTTTTGCTAGTGGAGGGAGAAGGTATCTCTTCAGGTCTCTCTGCCATGGCTTTAGCTAGTTCAAGGGCCTCTAGTTCCTTAGCCATTTTTTCTTCCTGGTACTTGGTTTCTTCCTTTGTCACCCAGTCTTCAATTGAGTTGGCCACTAGCTCCAAATAGTTTCTGAAAAGAACCATATTCCTTCTAGTAACAGTGAAAATACTGTATTAATTCATATGATATTAGATCAAACTACATATCTTTCATTCTGCCTTTTACTATGGAGAGTCTTATTTTTTAACCTGCTATCTGAATACTTTACAATAATCTTTAAGAATTGGGTCAAGTTCATTAATTATTTTTTTTCTGCATGGGAATTTTTATTTCTGCTTTATTAATCTTTGCTCATTCCATTTTATGTTTAACATTTTAGTTCTTTTTTCTGCAAAAGCAACATTTGCCAAACAAAATCCAGCTAGCTACAAATCACCATGATTCATTCAAATGGAACAAGGGTCAGTAAGAAAAGCCAGAATCCTGATGGTTTACAATTCCATTGACTTTACTAGAGTTACTCCTGATTTATACAGGCCCTTAGCACTTATGTTCACTTAACCACCCTCTGCATAGCCAAAGCACCAAAGAATAAATTTGTCTCAACTGATCTTGAAGCCAAATCAGAAAAACAGTAGAAGAACCATATGAGTATCTCTGGTGACCTGTCGCGATGTTTGACTACAAATCAATCAGTCATCAACACATGTGGACAAGTGAAAGCCTTGTCTCTCCAGGTGAACTACCACCACTGAGAGTCATCCTCAGAGCTGCTGAAGATTGAATGGCAGGATTTTGAATTGGTACTGAAAGCCATTGACCTTGATTATGAAACACAGATATTTTCTGTAGGCTGGACAGATTGACACCAGTGTTATCTGCAAGCTGTGTGCTTGGGCAGCCACTCAGGGGAGATTCAAATGCTACCTAGCTGATCAGCAGAGCACCCACAGCTGGCAGCATGTGTTTATACTGGCAGTGCACATTTCAGCTATTTCAAAATATGCTCCAAGGATAGTAAGACATCATATATCAAGCAGAGATTCTTCTTGAAAATCCAGGACAAATGGACATGTTTTATTTCAATAGCTACTACTTAAAGAAACATATGTTGGGCTGAGACAGAAAATTCATATTTTTTCTTTACAAGCTCTGAGAATCTCCTGTCCCACTTATAGTATGGCTATCCTACAAGGCTTAAGAAATCCTTGCAAACCATGCTACAGAGAATCACACATTTTTCACTGACCTCTCTGTTGTTTGGATTATCCCTAAGCCACTCCACCAAAATCAGATGTTTTGGAGTGACTTAGTGACAAATAACAGAAATTTTGTTTGAGTTCTCCAAGAAAAAATGCTTAAGGTATGGTGAAACTGCTTCTGCAAACCTGTCCTGTTGTGAATTTGACCAGTGTGCATATGGGTAGTTGAAGGAACTGATTTGTTTAATTAGATGTACAGCCGGTCTACGCTTAGGGACAAAGTCGACTTAAGATACACAACTCAAGTTATGTGAATAGAAAAGCTGGAATTGACTTACCTTAAGCTGAATTTCTGCAGCATCCCCTCAGTGAGATGGGAGAAACTATCCCTTCAACTTCCCTTAGTTTTTGTGACTTTATGGAGTACCAAGGTTAATCGGAGACTGACAAGCAGTTGATTAAGCAAGTCCCTACTAGACCCACTAAATCTACCCCTGGGAGGGACTGTCAATTTCCCCCGTTGGCACTTTGGTCTCCTTCAAAATAGTGTCCCCAAAATCTTTTTTCCTGCTCTGAATAGTAATTTGTAATCATACAAGTTCTATAAAGTGGCCCTATTCACCCAGACTTTTTTTACATTAGTACATTCTGTGGAATATTTTACATATAGTGTTGCTGCTCTGCCCCAATCCCTGCTCCTTAATGATTTAATAATTTCTTCTTGAATGGTTTATTGGTAGGTGTTACAGTTAAGCCATTTATTTTTCTGATGTCACTGCACTTCAGAAGTGCTTATGTCAAGGCCCTTTTTCATTGCCAGGCTTAAGTGCTCATTTGAAAATCAGTACTGAAAAAAATGTATTACCTGAATCCAACATCAGAGTGAAGTGCAATATCCCAGGATTCCTTGCACTGACGATGTTGGTTCATTGGATTGTGAAGGACGATAAGTAGGGAGTTATCTTGGGTATGGTAATAGGAATCAATACACGTGTATTGTTGGGTTGCATTGTGTAAAACCTGAAAATGATGAAAAAGTAATACTTAAGACATATCCTCCACACAGACAGACGGCACCTCCAACTTCCACAAGAGGACTTGATTGTGCCTTGTAGGGATGGCCCATATTAAGTAAGGGGTGGTGCAGAGCCTTGCTATACCAGAAGTACCAATAGGCATTGTGTCACCAGAAGATAGAAGATCTCCGTAGAGTCCCCAAGCATGTAGAAGGTGTATTCCCATACCTACACGCACTAGGGGAATAAGTTGATTTCAGATTTCAGATATACAATTCTAGCTACAGAATCGACATATCAGGATCAACTTAGCTCCCTAGTGAAGTCTGAGCCTCTTTAGTCTCGTGTTGATGTCCCTTACTTAAGATGATAGTGTTGAGTATAGGGGTCAATTGGTGAGACCAGAGAGGTCGATTTTGCTGCATCCTCACCTGACCCACAAAACAGAACTCCGGAAAGTTGAGTGCAATGCGTCGATCTTCCGGTAAGTATAGACAAGGCCTCTAGAAGTACAACTTGCTACACCTATGCAGTCAGCCAACTCCACTAGCAAATTCAGAGGAGTCATAACTTGACCTTCTCCACTGCCCACCCCCCTGCCTCCTTGAATGCAGTATTTCAGGTCTGACTAGAGATGCACAGAAAAAAAGTATCATCCCTTGCCCAGATACATGCAGAAATAAAATACATTTATTTCTCTTATGGCTACATTAAGTTACAAGTTCATACTGTATCCAATTCACTGTGCTATCACTTCTGATGTTCTCCAGATTACTGATTTCTGGTAAAGATTTCTAGCTCACTCTGCATTGTGCATTCAGCACAAAAACAGCTTTTCAATGCATGTGCTGGTTTTGTGCTGAATCTCATTTTATGTAATTTTATATTTTATCATTTTTGCAGAAAGCTTGAGCTGAAATATGATTGAAATTCATTTATATATCTTAAATTATCTGGTTGAATCTAGTGTATGAAAAAATTCTAGTTAACCAAATATTCATCTTAGAAAACTAATTAACAGCCATATACAAAAAGATATGTAAAGGTATGGCAGAGAGTATACAGAAAATGAAATGGTATGTGCCAAGTTTAATGAAGAAATTTAATTACTAGAGCTGATCAGAAAAAGGAAGAGTTTTTACAAGACTGAATTTTGTGTCAGGATTTTGTTTTCATGTACGTTTTATACCCAGTTCTGCTAATTACTAACAGTGAAATAGGTGTCAAGATCCATTGCATTAATAGGAATTTCCCACATGCTGTAATTTAAGACCAGATTCTACTTGGCTTTTACATGTGTGGTCAGTTTGGTGGGAAGAGTGCAAAAAACCAAGCAGAACTGCAGCTTCAGTAACACAATGGATCACAGGTTTTCCTCTATCTCCACCTTCCCTGGAGTTCATGACAGGTAGTACAACTCTGAGATATTCCTAATAGGTACAGTCCTACTATATAGTGTGGAAAGAACTGACCACAATGTATTTGTAGTTCTTCACTCTGATTCATCTTTCACAGTTCTTGTTTTTTTTTTCTTTTGTATAAGATAACTATCAACCATTACCCTATTTCTGTATACAGGCCTCTCACTCATATCCATGGTGGTATTGCATATGGAGAATTTGAAGGACTGGATCTTGTGGTCTAGCTGACAGCTTTGAAAAATACAGTCTTTCATTTGAAATGAATAAAATGAATGCAGGGAAGCTCTCCTAAACCTTTCAGCCAATGTACTGCAATGTTGCCACGTGAAAAACAAAAAAAATCCTAGAGATAAGCAGCAAGTCCCCTTGTATCACATGTTCAGTTTGGGGCTCCAGTGCCAAAAAGGACAACTGCAATGCTGGTTTTTGAGTAGTGAATGAAACTAAGAAGTAGATTAAAATAAACTCATTTTGTGAAAGCCACCAAAAAGCAGTTGAAGAATAATGGTGTTTTGTAACCATTTATCAGGACCAAATCTGACTCAGTAAAAAACGCTGTATCCAGTTATTAGCCATCTATGCACCTACATGAATCACAGTTCATAAGTACCTGAAGAAGAAGACGTGGATTGAAATGTTCAGCAAAACTCCAGTCTGTCAAATTCCGCTGCTGGGTCTTTTGTATTTCCTCTAAACCCGTCCGTGGGCCACAGCTCTGTGGTTTCACCTCAGAGTACATCAAAACAACAACAATAAAAAACAATATTTTGGCGTTCAGTTGTTTTAAACTGAATGCAATCCTGTTGATTTAATTTCGGAGAGGGGCATGAGAGACAACAGAATGTAGAACAGAGAGTGGCCAATGTACGAACATAATTAACGGCATAAATGCTGCACATATGTAAGTGTATATGGCAATTGTTTAGGAAGAATGAACACTGACAATAAGATTTTTGCTTTGAGTGCTTTATGGTCAACATAATCTAAATATTTCTATTGTTAGGTTATATGCTTCTGGGTGCTGTAAGCAATTACAGACTTACAGTCAGGTCTCGTGAAGTCATTTCAACATGGCTTTACTTATCTAGGGTTATACGGCAGACAGATGTTTGTAAAGATGCCAAACCACAAAATCTGTTAGTGGGATTACAGTTTGGCAATCACTCTTAAACTCTTACACTAAAATTAATCTCTTGCACTCAATAAATAGCACAGCATTGCCATGGGAAGGTCCCCTCCACCTTCCATTTTGTGTAGTGCCTTGGAAGAGACTGATTTTACAGTATTTTAAAGCTATTCAACTTTATTGTATTATCCCAAGACATAATAAAATTAACAGCCACATGAAGATTCACCAAGGAATTACCAGCAAGAGGAATTCACTGTATATAGTCCCTAATGTTCTTTCATGTCACACAATGAAACAGTTTATTCCATTCAGTATACTAATCACTAAGGCTACAATTATGTCATGGGAAGTCACGGAATCTGTGACTTCCAGAGACATCTGTGATTTTTTCTGCCTTGGGACTGGAGCTCCCAGCCCCACCCCCCACCCTCAGCTCCTAGCTCTCACCCTGGTGTGGTAAGCACCTGCAGCTGCCACGCAGCATTGGAGAAAGACCCCACAGCTGTTTAGCCATGGCTGGTGGACCCTCTGGAGCTCCCAGCCACCATGGGGGTTCAAGGGAACCTCACAGCATCTTGGCCCCCCATGGCACTGCAGGTGTTACAGGATCCCTCCGCCCTCCCTGGTGTACCCTGCTGCTATTGCACCTCCCCAGAACTACCAGCTACCATGTGGGAGGGCCCAGGAACTCCTACTCACTGCAGTGGTTGGGGATCCTGGAGTCCCTTCAGTGGTGGGTACTGAATCTGTCTCTCTCTCCAGTTAGTCACGGATATTTTTAGTGAAAATCAGGGACAAATCAAGGGCACCCATGAATGTTTGTTTATTCCCAATGGACACTGAATGATTTTTTGCTAAAAAATATCCATGACAGAATCTTAACCCTCCTAATCACTTCTGAAATGAAGTAACTAATGTCTTACTTTGTTTACAAGAGGATTAGCCAGACCATTTCCTCCACCACCGTCATTCTTTTCTATATGCTCTGGAAATGAAACACAGAAGAAAGATGCTAGAAATTCAGATATTTTCAGAATTTGTTATTCTATTTATGCAACTTTGTTAGCCCCATGTTGTGGGCATGCTCTAAGTCATCCATCAGAAAGATACAGGGGCTCCCTCTTGTAGATCTCCCTGCTTAAAGATGTTTTGCATTTAAGTCACTGCCAAAAAGGAGAACCGTTCTGCTTTTGGTCCTTTCTTCCCCCATGCTCATGCCCACCTAATTCATATTTTGCACTGGGGTGGATGTGAAGCAAGCAGAACTGCCTCTGTGAAACGTCTCCCTCAGTCTGCTCGATTGGAAACAATGAGTTTTAAGCATATTGCCAGTGCTAGCAGAATGCGTAGAGTTAGTGAATGTAAGCAGCATTGCAGCAGTGTGACTCTGGGCATACTATTAGACATTATACAGCATAGTACAAAAGGTTCTGTTGATATTGCTTGCCATCTTGGATTTCCACCAATGACCATGTGAATTATTAGCAAGAATGCTGAGGACATTGTGAATAAAGCAAAGTATGCTTCAAAGCATTCCTCTGTAAAGATTATGCAGAAAAGTAGTGCTAAAATGGAAAAAAAAATGGTACAGATCCTGGATATATGGCTGAAGGATCTGCATAAAAACAATACCCTGATCAGCCTAACTCTCATTCAGGAGAAAGTTATCAGCTTGTATGAGGACATAAAAATTGATGAAGAAAAAACTGCTGAAGAAACTTTCACTTCAAGCCAAGGATGGTTCCACCGAAAAGGTATGAGGCCCCAAAAATGCATATCTGTGACTGAACTTTATATAGAAAATGGAATTTGGAGGCTAGAATGCCCTTCTGATGATCACCAATATGGCCAAAGGTATAGAAGCAGTGTTGGCCACATGGGCTACGTCTACACGTGCAGCCAACATCGAAATAGCTTAGTTCGATGTTGCGACATCGAAATAGTCTATTTCGATGAATAACGTCTACACGTCCTCCAGGGCCGGCAATGTCGATGTTCAACTTCGATGTTGCTCAGCCCAACATCGAAATAGGTGCTGCGAGGGAACGTCTACACGTCAAAGTAGCACACATCGAAATAGGGATGGCAGGCACAGCTGCAGACAGGGTCACAGGGCGGACTCAACAGCCAGCCGCTCCCTTAAAGGGCCCCTCCCAGACACAGTTGCACTAAACAACACAAGATCCACAGAGCTGACAACTGGTTGCAGACCCTGTGCCTGCAGCATAGATCCCCAGCTGCCGCAGAAGCAGCCAGAAGCCCTGGGCTAAGGGCTGCTGCCCACGGTGACCATAGAGCCCCACAGGGGCTGGAGAGAGAGCATCTCTCAACCCCCCAGCTGATGGCCGCCATGGAGGACCCAGCAATTTCGACGTTGCGGGACGCGGATCGTCTACACGGTCCCTACTTCGACGTTGAACGTCGAAGTAGGGCGCTATTCCTATCTCCTCATGAGGTTAGCGACTTCGACGTCTCGCCGCCTAACGTCGAAGTTAACTTCGAAATAGCGCCTGACGCGTGTAGACGTGACGGGCGCTATTTCGAAGTTGGTGCCGCTACTTCGAAGTAGCGTGCACGTGTAGACGCAGCCATGAAGTGCCACTCAGAGAAACTTTCTCACAAGTAGCTGTCCCTCTGAAAATAAAGCTGAAAACTTGTCTCTATTACCTGCAAATGAGTTGCCAACAAAAGAAGAAAACTTGTAATAGTTCACAAAATCATAAATGACCAGCAGAGCTCAGTAGTTTGAAATCCTAAACTGAAGTTTTGTGGGAGAATAATTTTTGTAACTAAACACATCAAAATGTTTTAGTTTGTGTTCTGAGATACTCTGTTGTTTCAATTTCTCATTAGTTGAAACAAATACTAAACATTCAGCTATTTGCTCCTGCAGCTGGGGCAATGTTATTTCTTACTCACTTTCTTTGATGTGGGAGCAGCTATCCTGAATCTCTTTCACAAATTCCTGGCAGGATCCATAACAGCTTCATTAATCAGGAGTGCTATTCACCTCTAACATGGTCACATAAAGTAAACTGACAAATTTAGGTAAGAATTCCTCAACCTCCTCCAAGAAAACTTGTAAAGACTCAATGTCACAATGGCCATGTCTACACGAGCGCCAAACTTCGAAATGGCCATGCAAATGGCCATTTCGAAGTTTACTAATGAAGCGCTGAAATGCATATTCAGTGCTTCATTAGCATGCGGGCGGCCGCGGCACTTCGAAATTGACGCGCCTCGCTGCCGCGTGGCTCGTCCCAACAGGGCTCCTTTTCGAAAGGACCCCGCCTACTTTGAAGTCCCCTTATTCCCATGAGCTGATGGATTGGGAATTGGTTAAAAGACAGAAAACAAAGGGTTGGAATAAATGGTAAATTTTCACAATGGAGGGGGGTAACTAGTGGTGTTTCCCAGGGGTCAGTCCTGGGACCAATCCTGTTCAACTTGTTCATCAATGATCTAGAAAATGAGGTAAGCAGTGAGGTGGCAAAGTTTGCAGATGACACCAAGTTGTTCAGGACACTCAAAACCAAAAGGGATTGTGAAGAACTACAAAAAGATCTCAGCAAACTGAGTGATTGGGCAGCAAAATGGCAAATGAAATTTAATGTGGGTAAGTGTAAGGTAATGCACATTGGAAAAAATAACCCAAATTACACGTACAACATGATGGGGTCAAATTTAGCTACGACAGATGAGGAAAGGGATCTTGGACTTATAGTGGATAGTTCTCTGAAGACATCCACGCAGTGTGCAGCGGCAGTTAGTAAAGCAAATAGGATGTTAGGAATTATTAAAAAAGGGATAGATAATAAGACAAAAGATATCATACTTCCCCTATATAAAACTATGGTACGCCCACATCTTGAGTACTGCGTGCAGATGTGGTCTCCTCACCTCAAAAAAGATATATTGGCATTAGAAAAGGTTCAGAAAAGGGCGACTAAGATGATTAGGGGTTTGGAACGGGTCCCATATGGGGAGAGGCTAGAGAGACTGGGACTTTGCAGTCTGGAAAAGAGGTGATTGAGGGGCGATATGATAGAGGTATATAAAATCATGAATGGTGTGGAGAAAGTGAATACAGAAAAATTATTTACCTTTTCCCATAATACAAGAACTAGGGGACACCAAATGAAATTGATGGGTAGTAGGTTCAAAACTAATAAAAGGAAATTTTTCTTCACACAGCGCAAAGTCAACCTGTGGAACTCCTTGCCGGAGGAGGCTGTGAAGGCCAGGACTCTATTCGGGTTTAAAAAAGAGCTCGATAATTTTTTGCAGGTTAGGTCCATAAATGGCTATTAGCCAGGGGTAAAGTATGGTGCCCTAGCCTTCAGTACAAAGGCAGGAGATGGATGGCAGGAGATAAATCACTTGATCATTGTCTTCTGTTCTCCTTCTCTGGCATTGGCCACTGTCGGCAGATGGGCTACTGGGCTGGATGGACCTTTAGTCTGACCCAGTATGGCCATTCTTATGTTCTTATGTTCAGTGCTTCATCAGTAAACTTCGAAATGGCCATTTGCGTGGCCATTTCGAAGTTTGGGGCTCGTGTAGACGTAGCCAATAAGTCACAATGGCTGTGTCTACACTAGCCCCAAACTTCAAAATGGCCACACAAATGGCCATTTCGAAGTTTACTAATGAAGTGCTGAAAAGCATATTCAGCGCTTCATGAGCATGCGGGCGGCCGCGGCACTTCGAAATTGACGCGGCTCGCCACCGCACGGCTCATCCCGACGGGGCTCCTTTTCGAAAGGACCTCGCCTACTTCGAAGTCCCCTTATTTCCATCAGCTCATGGGAATAAGGAGACTTTGAAGTAGGAGGGGTCCTTTCGGAAAGAAGCCCCGTTGGGATGAGCAGCGCGGCGGCGAGCCGTGTCAATTTCAAAGTGCCGCGGCCGCCCGCATGCTAATGAAGCGCTGAATATGCATTTGATGTTCACTGCTACAGACAAGAGGGGAAATTTAGCCTCGTAGAAAACTTCTAAATCTCCTGCTATTGTGTATTTCATCAATACTATTCAGTGCAGCACCACAAATATCAGAGCCATATCACAGAATACAGGCATTGAGGGAACCACCATGCAAGGTACCAAATTTGCTTGGTACAAGGAAGTTATCAAACTGCTGCCAGCATGGTGTGATCAGCATGGAAACCGCCAGTACTGATAATAGCAGAATCATTCTATCAAGGTTGAAACAATTGGTAGTCATATATCAGTCAATTTAGTATGTTTATGTGATACTGAAATCTTGATACTCAGACTTCTCAGAGTTCCTATAATAGCCATAGAAGGGCATGGATTGCCTCAGGACAGGAGTGGTATGGGGAATTAGTGGAAGTTTTCCTAGGAGGAGTACTCCTTTTTTCTTTTTATCCATTCTACAACAGAGAGAAGCTGTAGTGTTAGGTGATGGAGCCCTGAACCTGATGGAGCACTTCTGGAAAAAGAAAGTTGTCCAATGGAGTCAGAAACATGAGGGCCTGATGTTGATCTTGTGGAATGATCAAACAGAAACACTGCAAGCATGTCTTTTTGTCTTTCATAGTCTTTTTGAAAAGGACTTGCAGATGGTACGTTTGCTGGAAATATGGGACTCCCTCAAAAAAAGAGGACATTTTGTATGCCCACTGTTTGTAGGTATTATATTGTTATAGAAAGATCATGAGAACAGGATGGATGCAGAGGATCACCCCTAAGGAATTATATTGGAAGATACAACCAAAAGAGAACCTACTGAAGAAGGTTATACAATGCAAATTACATCTATTCGGGCATATTCGCAGAACAAATAATGAACGAAAAGTCAAGACCCTGGTATTTGGCATAACGGACAGTTTGAATAGGAGAGGCAAACCCCACAGAGAGTGGGTAGATGATATAGTAGATAGGTGCAGACCTAGTCTACAGAAACTAAGCCATTCTGCACCGGACAGGGAGAGATGGAAGGAAATAGTGAGAGAGGCATCAGACACTAATGGGTGCTGAGCCCACGATTGTTGATGATGATGATGACGAATGCAGGGGAGGACAGAGTTTGAGTCATGGAATACATGCTGTACCAACATCTCAAAGAAAAACAATTAGAATACAAGAAGGTGGTAACTGGTTTTTTCCTTCTTTAAATTATTGCAGGTGTTTCTTTCAGGCATTACTCAAACACCCACATGAGCAGAAAGTGGAGCTTCTTCTGGATTTGGGTGCAGAGTAGTAAAGAAAACCTGTAAGTTTATTACTTGGTTGAAGTGAAACTGTGAAATCACTTTACATAAAAATTTTGGATGAGTCCTTAGGGCTATGCTATCTTTAAAAAAAATGTATATACAGAATTGCTGCCATTAAGGCCTGCACTTCACTTAGGCTGCGTCTACACTACAAGACAAAACTGATATATAAGTTTGAATATTTAACCTTGATATGAATTTGAATAAAGTGCTCAAAAGCTTCTTGAAATTTGATCCACCTTTTCTCTGTGTCAAATTTCTGTGTCCCCATTACCCCATGCAAGTTCAACCGCATGAGCACTGCATTGTGGGTACCTATCGCACAGTGCCTTACCCCCAGTTGCTTGTGGGTGCTTCATGTTTGCATCTCAGAATTCCAAGCACTGTCCCAGAATTCACTGCATCACCAACCGCATGAAAAAAGAACTGGAAATCGTGCTATTTCCTGCTGCAGCATTCCAGTGCAAGCCTGGATCCACAAACACTCCAACTCATAGCACAGAGTGTTTTGGCAACCACAGTGGTTGTGACGCAATTTGTCCTTCAATTCCAAAGCCCAGCGATGCTTGGCTATCCTACTTGTGCTGCTGCTGCTGCTGCTGCTGAGGATGGTGGTTTGGAACAGCAATTGTGCCAACTGCAGTCCAAGAACTCAGAGCTGGTGGCTGCCATGACTGCACTGCCAACAGTGGAGCAGCGGTTTTGGACTTGAGAGATTAGCACACACTGGTGGGATCACATCCTTTTGGAGTCCTGGGACAACCAGCAGTGGATGCAGAACTTTCGCATGTGCAAGTCCACCTTTATGGAACTTTGTGATGCCCTGGCGCCCTCCCTGAAGCACAGCAACACCAACATGAAGCAGGATTTACAGGTACAGAAGCGAGTGGCAATTGCACTGTGGAAGTTTGCAACCCCCGACAGTTACCGGTCAGTGGCAAATCAGTTCGGGGCAGGCAGATCTACAGTGGGGTATGTGGTGATGGAGGTGGCCCATGCAATCTGTCGGTGTCTCCAGATGAAGAGATGTGACCTGGGAGATGTACAGGCCATAGTGGATGGCTTTGCTGCCCAGGGCTTTCCTAACTGTGGTGGGGCAACAGATGGCACGCACACGCCCATCATGGCCCCAGCCCATCTGGCCTCCGAGTATATTCATCGAAAGAGGTACTTTTCCATGGTCAAGCAGGGACTGGTAAATCACAAAGGTCATTTTACCGACATCAGCGTTGGCTGATCATGGAGGGTTCATAACGTGAGCATATTCCAAAATTTGGGACTGTACCCAAAGCTCCTGTATGGAAAATTTTTCCCTGATCAGAAAATCAAGATTGGCGATGTGGAGATGCCCATTGTTATATTGGGCAATTCCGCTTACCCTTTGCTTCCCTGCCTGATGAAACTCTACACAGGAACCCTGGACCCCAGCAATGAAAACTTTAATCGCAGACCGAGCTGGTGCAGAATGATTGTGGAATGTGCCTTTGGACATTTAGAAGTGAGGTTCAGATGTTTATTGACCCTTTGGACATTGCTGAAGCTCATGTCCCCACTGTTATTACAGAGTGCACTATTTTGCGCAACATATGTGAATCAAGGTGAGAGACTCTCTCATCTAGCTGGAATTCTGAAGTGGAGGCAATAGGCAGGGCTTACTCACAGCTGTCTCCACTGACACCCACCAGTAGCCATACTGAGGCTGCAGCAATAAGAGACGCTTTAAAACACAGCTTTATGACTGATCTGTAACGCACATGCTACCTATGTATGTCTCTGCCATAATACCAATCAATGAATGCTCTTTTTTGGTGGGAGCGGGTTAAGTTGCAGTAAATAGAACGTGTTGTGCCTGCAGTGCCCTCACCCCAAACTCACTTGTTTCCCTCAGCCACGTATCTGCTGTGGACTAGGGAGTTTCACTGGGCAGCTGTGCCTTCAGTGGTATTCCCCCTACCCGCACCCACCCAGTCTGATTTGTGTTCCCCCCACACACGCCTGCAGGACAAGAAATCAAACTGAGCTGAAAAGAATTATTTTATTTTGGAGGAAGGAGAGGTTTAAGTAGCTGGGAAAAGACGCCTTCTCAAGGGTGCTTGAAGAGCCTTTTGCAGTGGCCCTTGGGGCAGGAGTGGCAGGGTAGTCTTGCCCTCCTTCACAGCATGCGGGGATCGCAATGACGGAGGGTGGGTGACCTCTCCTCAGGGGACTCGTTGCAGGGACCAAAATGACAGGAGGTGGGCACACTCTCCCGGGGGACTCTGGCCAGTGGGTATCAGCTGATGCCCTGCTGGGTTGGGAGTCTCTCTGCAGCTGCAGCAGGGAGCATAGGACCCCCATCTGCTTAGTGATAGCCTTTACAAGCTTTGCCATGACCTCGATCTGCTTTGCCGTGGACTCACTCTGCTTTGTCGCGGCCTCATTCATTTTTGACAATTGCTGCTACTGGAGGTCAAGCTTTCTGTTGTTAAACTGTTCTTGACTCTGATGCCACTCAGCTGTACTGTGACACCACTGAGCAGTGTCCTTTGTCAAGTTCTTGTGCCCTGCCTGAGTGTTTCCCATGTGCTGCAGGATCAGATCTTGTTTGCATTTCCTGTGTCTCCTGATTTTCTCTGCAACATTGGGCACTGAGTTTGGAAAATAAAGGTCAAAATTAAGATACAATTCACATAATGTGCTTTGAAGTGCAATGAATGGGTCTTTCTGTATACTATCACTGCAAGTATACTTTTGAAGGACAGATGGGTTATTAAGGATGGGACAGTAAGTGTGCATTTCACAATACCTCACTTGCCATCCTTATCCAGCATATTGCTTTGTGGACATGGTAAGTGATAAACAATTGTCTTCTTTTGGTGGGAATGGGGAAGTCTGCAAAGCAGGGGCAGCCACCAGGTGTCCTGGCTGGTTGTCCCACGGCAGTGACAAATGGACAGCTGTGTGTGGGGCTTTGGTGCACAATAAAAATAATGTAAAGAAAAAATATCCAAAGAAGCCTGCATATAAAGGACATGGGAGGGGAAAAGCACAGCAGAGGAATTCCCCACATGGTGCAGGGGGATTCCTGAGAACTGAAAACAAATGGTGCTTGGAAAGGAACATGGGAGGGGAACCATCCAGCAGAGCCCAGTAGCTGGGGGGCATCATGGGTGCCCAGGAAAATGCAGAGAAATGCTGGGGGAAAGGGACATGGTGTGGGAAAAGCATAGCAGAGCCTGGCAGTGGGGGAGTCTTGAAAAACGAAAAGAAATGCTGAGGGAAGGGGATATGGGATGGGAAAAGCCCAGCAGAGCCCAGCAGCAGTGTGGCATGTGGGGGCGGGGGTGGGGTCATGAAAAATGGAAAAAAAAGTGTTGGTTGGAAAGGGACATGGGGGAACCACCCTCAGGGCCTGCAAACTACATTGTGTAGTGGGGAACGGAGTGCTTGTCAGCTGCCACAGGCCAATGTAAAGGGGCAGTAAGCATGCTAAAAAAACAAACAAACAAAAAAAAAACGGATGTGTATTCCCATGCTTCCACAGGTTGCCAAAGAAGACATCACCCTCCTAAAACTAATAGATATAGAGAAAGGACAGCTACTCCTGCTGTATGACCAAAAGCCTGGAAAATTTGCTAAAATGCTGAGTGATGCCATGTCACCAGATCAGTCAGGTATGCCCAAGTACTTTGTGAAAAAACTACAAGAGTGCCTGGATGAGGCCTTCAAGGAGATCTCGAAAAAGGAGAAGCACTCCATCCCAAGAAACATTAACATACTGTTTTTAGGGGCACAGAAGCACAGCTAGCAAACCAGTACCTGTGCAAAACCCTATAGCTATATACACCCCCAACCTGCTTCTAGCATGCAGAATAACGACTCACCCAAACTGCTTGTTCCAGAGGGCTCAGGGACCATCATGGAGGTGATTGGCATGGAGGGGATTGACGTGGAGGGGTCTGCCATGTAGGGGACCAGTTCCAGGTCGATGGTGAAGAGCTCTGGGCTGTCTGGAACAACTTCCTCTGTCCCCTGCTCATTGCTCCTTTCCTCCTGTCCATTGCCCTCCTCCTCTGGGCTACCCTGCTCCTCCGGGCTCACCCCAAATTCCATACCAGGGCCTCCACAAGTGTTGTAATTGTGTCCGGGCTCCATGGTGGTGCTGCTGCCCATAAGCATGTGGAGGTGTTGATAACAGTGGCAGGTCTGTGGAGCAGCCCCTGACCGCTGGTTGGCTTCCTGGACTTTTTGTTAGGCCTGATGGGGTTCTTCAACCTTCATCCGACACTGCATAGTCCCAGGAGTAACACTGGGTGACCATTTCACACACCATCTGATCATGGATGGCTGCATTTCTCTTGGCCACCCAAAGTCTCTTCACCACCAATTGGTCTCCCCAAATGGCAATGAGATCCAGAATCTCTGGTGGGTCCAAGCTGGGGCTCGCTTGTGAGCCTGAGAAGTACTAGTCAGATCACTACCCTGAGGGCTCATGATTGCAGTACAGGGCTACCGATAATTGCTACTGATACCGTGCGATAGCTACCAATGCAGTGCGACACGATGGGCAAAGGATTTTTTTCATAATGGATGCCCTTTATATTTGCAGGGCTGGTCTGCTAAATTCCAATTCAAATTTTAATTCAAATTAAAATTCAATCCAAACTTTTTGGGTTTACTTTGACCTTCTTCCTGCACACCTGACAGCAGTGCACAATGGAGTGGCCATACGTAGCTTTGTGGGATACATACGGGACACTTCTGGAGGCTAACAAATTCGAATTAAGGACATGGTTCTTCCACACTAGCCTCGATTTGCAATTTTAAATTAGAAATAGATGTTATACCCTTCCAATAATATTGATATTCTGTAATCAGCATTACGGCTCAATAAATCGAGTTAACTGTATTAGGTGTGAAGACAGTCACGTTTTAATATTGAGCTAAAGCCATGAAATTCAAATTTATCTCATTGTGTAGATGCAGCCTTAATCTCCTTGGAGATGTCGCAGCATCAAGAAAGATAGTCTTTTGGCACAGGATCAACAAAGAACAGATTGCTAAGAGGTCAAATGAGATCCCATAAGGTCAGCAAGCACAGTGTGAAGGTAAAAATAACAGCTTCTTTTGCCAGTGAAAAGAGATGAACATCTACTTAAGTTACAGAGGGGGCGGTGTAGGTTGGATATTAGGAAAGCCTTTCACCAGGAGAGTGGTGAAGCACTGGTACGTATTACCTAGAGAGGTGGTGAAATCACCATCCTTAGAGGTTGTTAAGTCCTGGTTTGACAAAGACCTGGCTGGGATGATTTACTTAGGGTTGATCCTGCATTAGACAGGTCTTCCAGCCCTAGGATTTTATGATTCTATGATCTATTCTTGGAAATCTCACTACTTCCTTTGACTTCCTTTGGATCTGAGGATGGAACAACTAAGATCATGGACCTATAACAAACTGAAAGACAGACTAGAGAACTGAAAGTTTAACAGATAATCCAAAAATTTCTGAATGCAGATTAGCATTGGCTGAATTCCTTGTGCTAGTGACCCAACCGGAAACCATTTCCACATGGCTGATTAGGTAGTTCTTGCAGACAGTTTTCTACTATTGGACAGCTTCTGAACATCAGCTTTTCTTTCAATCATGCAGCATCCATACCATGAGTTACAGACTGATGGCAATTCTTTTTTGTTGCAAACAGATTGATAGCTGTAACGCCCCATTCTCTGGTGATGGATCACAGGATGCTGCTCTTAAGAGATCACTAATGTTTCTATGAGATATTCCTACCAAGGTGAAGGCCTGGCTTGACACAATCAGGAAGGTGAATGGAAAGTTAAGTTGCTAATACAGGTTTGACAAATAGCATGCTCAAGGCAGGATGCCTGTGGTATCTCAGATAAGCAGCACCGCCCTGACAGTAGCTACTGCAAACAGGATAAACCTGGATGGTAAAGATCAAGTTCCACATGAACAGCATATGGACAGAGCATGGTGTACAAGGATTGGTTCATGCAAAGTAACCAAGCCAATCACAAAATGTGTGATTTAATATATAACAAATATAAATAATGAGTAGATGTATATAAAGGAAAAAGTGGTCTGTGTAAATTTGGATGTGTGGCATGTCCTATACCTACCACCACCTCTTGAGTCTGATCGACTCAGCTTTGCTGTATGCCAAATAAAGGAACCTGAATGATGAAATCCAAAGTTTAACAATGTTTTAGATTCCAGAGAACTTGATGAAGTGGTCTCCCAGAACTAGACAAGGCGCCTGGATAAGCTGAGTGGAAAAGGACTCTGAGAGCATCCCAACATGAGGTGATCGGCCAAATAATTCTGGACCCCCAGAAAGTGAGCAGCTGTAGGAAGTCTGTTCTTGATGCAAAACTGCCAAGATTTTTTTACTGCCTACTGAAGAAGCTGGTTGGAACAGGCTCCTCCTTGTTTATTCACATTGCAGGAGTGTTGTTGCTGAATATTATATGCAATGGCCTGCACAAGATGTAAATGGCTCAAAGTTCCAGGACATTGTTAAGAAGGAAATCTTCTCGTTCTCATGAATCTTGAGGTTTCGACGTTCTCAGATGTGCTGCTCAACCTGTTGCGGTAGCATGAGTAACTATGGTTCTGATTAGTGGAGGCTGGGCAAAAGGAACCCCTTCACTAATATAGGTCTGATACACCCATGATACCAGGGATTCTAGAATGGGTGGGGGCCTTGGCACTTGGACATCCAATAACTGATAATTTGGAGTATGCCAGCTTCAAACAGACCTGAAGAGGATGAAGGTGTGATCTCACTTGCTGGACTACCTAAGTGTAGCTGATGGGTTGAGAGCAAGGGACAGACACAGGCAATGAACTACATGAAATCACTTGTTCACAAGAAATGCCCTCAAACTTGTAGACTCTAGCAGGGCCCCAATGAACTAGACTTTTTGTCATAGTATTCAAATTAACTTTTCTTTAAAATCGTACCCAGCCCATGGAGGAGAACTGGAAATGACGAAGGACTTGACATCTGGGCTTGCTCCTTGGTAACCAATTGTCCAGGAAAGGAAGACACATTCCTTTTTGCTTGACATAATGCTGTTACCACAGTAATGCACTTGTCTAAAATATATATATGGAGCTGAGGACAAGTCAAATGGAAGCACTGTGTTTTGGTAATGCTGACCTGTGACTACCAATCTCAGATACTTCCTGTAGCTTGAGAAAATTGTCACAAGAAAGTGGGTGACCTCATGACTGATAGCAGCAACCCGCTGTCATGATTCAAACTGGGGAGAATATTAAATAAAGTAACTATGTGGAATCTCATATATTTGATGTGCTTGTTACGACCTCAAAGATCAAGAATAGATCTCACCCCTCTCTTGGATGTGGGAATTAGGAAATATCATGAGTAGAATCCCTTTCCCTGAAGCTGCAGTGGAACCTCCTCAACAATATTTAAAATGAAGTTTGGTAAAGTAACATGGCAAAGTTAAAGGACTTAATCTGATCAATTATTTTGATTTTCATTAATAATATTTCCTTACTTACCAATTATACACAACCCCATTGTTATAAATACAGTAGCCTAACATGAATAATTTAGTATTTAAGGTATTTAGAGATATATAGAGGCATTTTGTCATCATGGGTGGTTGGCTGGTCATCCACGGAAAGTTTTTGTTGAGTGGGGTGGGCCACAGGCCGAAAAGCTGGAGAACCACAGACATAAAGGGACACTTATTTCACCTTATCTTTAGCCATTGCCTTATGAAATAGGTAAGTTACATGAATATACAGAATTTCTACCAGAAGATAAAATCCACAAAAGAGCTTGCTTGACTTTATATTTGTGCATGAAAGACTGCCACCTTAGGCAGGCAAGTCCTTCATCTACAGGCTCTAGGCACTGCAAATCAATCTGTATCACAATTCCAGATAGTCTTGCACTAGCCATAGACATCTCTATCAATGTATCCCAATGGATCTGTTATTTTGTGGAATATTTTTTCCAAGAGAAGTGGTAGGAGACCATTGCTTAAGATATTTAAAACTTGATTGGAAAATAATATGCTGTTCATGTAAAACTTGATTGAGAATAATGCTGCACTGGATCCCAGGGAAGGGGTGACGGACCAGCCTAAGATTTTATTTACCTGAAAAGCAAGATCCAGATTGCTCTCTGCTGCTCTTTTCCTGTGTCAATGCCAAAATGTCATCACTACAAAACTGAAGATTCTCTTTTAGGGTAGGCTCTAAGGAACAAAAAGTAGATTGATGAGATGAAGCAGCCCCCAGGAGTTGTACTACATGATCAAATAGGTCTTTGCCATCTTATTCTATTACTCTAAACATTCCCAATCCAGATGTGCTTATAGCGCAATTGGGAGGGAGTCTCCCAGCTCACACAGACAGACCTATGCTAGCAGTGCTAAAGCTAGCACCAATGAAACTTGGGCTGGTGTGCTAAAAATAGGAACATGAACATTGTTGGGATGGAGCTCAAGATCCCACTAGCCCTGCTAGTGTGAGTTTGTCTTCCCACAGCTGGGAGACTTGCTTCCATGTGCACTGTGATACACCCACCACCACTTCCAAGTCAGACTACAATAATGACAAAGCTGCTGGACATAGCGTAGCTGAGGAAACGCTAACACTAGGCACAGGTATGAACAGAACTTTTCCAGATACCACTTATAAAATCACAGTTGGATAAATTTCTCAAGAACAAGTTTTTAATGGACACCCAGATATAATTTAGAGGTCAGCCTAAGTGAAGCTAGAAAGATAAATTGGCATAGCTTGCATCTTCTTCCTCCTCTCTGACTCCTGTAGTCTAGCATCCACTTATCAACATCTAAACATATGCTCTCCTTACACAACACTTCTGAATTTGGACTACTATGTCTATTTGAGTGTCATCGAATCTATGCAGGTGTAACCCATATGTTTAGGGACAGAAGAGTGAAGTTTGAAAGAAAAAACCAATGAACAGGAGTATTTAAAAAGAGCTTGGCTACCTCGGATGTTAGTACATAACAAATCAGGACGTGAAACTACAGCACACTAAAAATTCTGCTTTGTGTACCACTGAACTTTGAGTGCTCTGTAATAGTATCCATGTGTGACATTAATGCATATCAAGCTAGTCTGTAGTAGATCCACACAAGTCCCAGATACACAATCCCTTAAATAAAGTAAATCATCTCCTACTTTCATTTATAGTTTTTTTATATCTTCTTCTAGGCTGCTGAGGTGTAAATTATACCAGTTTCACTCCCTTAAATTCACACATTGGCCTATGGGAATCTGATGCCTGGTCTATATTACAAAATTAGGTTGATGTAAGTTGCCTTGCATTGACCTAGTTGTGTATGTGTCCACTCTTAATTTTTCTCCAGCTGATCAATGCACATGGCTACAGTGACACAGTAACACTACCTCCCCAAGCAGTATTGATCCATGGTTGATATACTGCTGTCAATGCAGTTCAAGTGCAGATACCGTGTTCCTTATATTGACTATAATAATCCCTGGCATTGACTATTCTCTTCACAAAAGCAGACTCCACTGCCCATGGGTCACAGAGATCAAAATTCCCTCCCACTTTAAAACCACAAGAATTATGAAATAAACAAAAAAAAAAGCCTTTTCCTGATTGTCCAGCTGGTGAACACACCTAGTAGCTCTCTATCATTGTGTGCATTTGCCTCGTCAATCATGCTGGTTACATACTGCAGATGAGCTTCAGTCTGGAGGTGACAAGAGAAAGTGGATCCCCTGTGTGGGTGGGGAGAATAGACTGCATAGATGCAGTTACAAACCAGCCATAGGCAGGTGGATATCTATGAGCAAATTGCATCCGGGATGCACGAGAGGGGTAAGGTAGGGATCAGCGGCAGTGCCCTGTGACTGGGGAGGCCAACAGTTGATTCAGTGCCTAGTCACAGTCCTGCTCTTTTTACAAAGAGCTGTAAGCCACTCTTGTAAAAGATCCTATCACCGCTCTGGGTGCTCGTGTACACCACAGTGGATGCTTCCAAGGAGTCTGAGTTCTGAGCTACTGCCATGAATAATGAGCACAGGGAGGCAAAGGAGGAGCATGGGAAAAATACCAACAGAGAGTCTACCTATTCCATGAACCAGGACTCTACTGCAGCCCAGTCATTGGGGGTACCCAGCAGTCCTCTTAAGAAGCTTTCTAGAGATGGCAGCCTTATGTTTTCCTCCTGAATAGGATGCTCATGTATGCCAAGTGATGAAAACGTCATCTGGCATTACTGCAGTGAACAGGCTAATGGCTGTGCATTTTGTGCCCTTTTCACCAACAGGAGTGGGATATCAGCTAAAATCAGCACTGTGTATAGAGCATGGTACCAGTAAACAGTATACAGTGTCACTGCCCTAACTCACGGCATCATGCAACTGAACAACCTTCTTCTCATTTCTCTTGCCATTGACAGGCCACACTTACCATGGCTGGTGTTGTGAGTGGTGCTGTGTGCATGGTGTGAGGCCTAAGGACTCGCAACAATGGACAAAACATGGCTAAAAGCAAAGCTAAGCTGTAAGCGAGAGGCAGGCCTCTGCTAACAGAACTTGGCACAAACAGAGCTGAGAGTACAAAACACTAATTGGTAATCAGCCCAGGTGCCGAACAATAATTGGTACAGTTTGTAAGTTGAAATCATATGGTACCACCAGCTCATTGAAAAAGACCTGGGTGCCTACTCTTCACAGATACAGACCTAGTTCCAGGAAAAGGTAAAAAATGACAGCATGACGGATAAGAGATGAACCACGAGGTACAGGGTATCTAAGTAGCGTCAGAGGGTGGCAACCTGATACATCAACAGTGAGGTGTAATTTGTTTGTACCTGTATATAACATAATGTCTTGGGGGGACCATCTTTGCATGACCTAGGGGAGCAGTGGAATTCCCACTGACCACATCAGTCCATTGTTGCAGGTACATATGCACAGTGGATCAGTAAAGCATACTTGACAACTGTTATTTGTACCTTGCTTGGCAACAAACCCTGGCCAGGCACCTTTGATCCTTATCTACTCTGTGGTCTTTGGGGAACCTCATGGGGTCTGCTGCAGTTATTGGGCCACACACAAGCAGCATTCTGGTTATCATCAGTGGAGCCAAAGACCCATGAGGACTCAACGGCAGTAAATCTGCTGACTACATCAATAAGCCTGTCTTGTTTAAAATTTTAGCACAGCAAGGGAAGGGAATTCAGAAGTTTAACTTTCACTTTCTTCTGCAACTTTACTAACAATGGCCCCTTTATCTGTAGCTGCCATTTCAGCCTTGGGAGAGTCCCTGCCACACTTGCAGAATGCTTGAGCCAGATACGGAGAATTCGGGATGACAGCTAGGCTGGGATTGCTTCCCCACTTGTCCCTCCACCCATATGAGCCGTGTCTACACGTGCACGCAACTTCGAAGTAGCGGCACTAACTTCGAAATAGCGCCCATCACGGATACACGTGTTGGGCGCTATTTCGATGTTAACATCGACGTTAGGTGGCGAGACATCGAAGCCGCTATCCTCATCAGGAGATAGGAATAGCGCCCTACTTCGATGTTCAACATCGAAGTAGGGACCATGTAGTCGTTGCGCATCCCGCAACGTCGAAATTGCAGGGTCCTCCATGGCGGCCGTCAGCTGAGGGGTTGAGAGACGCTCTCTCCAGCCCCTCAGCTCAATGGTGGCCGCATGGAGTGGCCCCTTAAAGGTCCCCTCCCCCTCCCTTCCTGTGCAGGAAGCTGAGGGAACATGCAGGCAGCAGCTCAGACACGCGGCCAGCCTGCACGTCCCTCAGCAGCCACAGGACCCTCAATGGGTGTCCGGCAGCCCCCCCAGTGCCCCCAGGGGACCCCCCACAAGGGGAGCCAGGGCAGCCAGCCCAGCCAGAAGGGCAGCCAGGCTGGCAAGCGGCAGCGGGGCCCCTCCTGGATGGAGGCCAAGCTGCGGGACCTGCTGGGGCTCTGGAGCGAGGAGGAGGTGCTCCAGGTAATGGGGAGCAAGAGGCGGAACGCGGATGCGTTCGCTCGGCTGGCCGATGGCCTGGCCGCCCGGGGTCACCCTGCCCGCACTCCTGATCACGTCAGGAGTAAGGTGAAGGAGCTGCGGCAGGGTTACGCCCGGGCCCGGGATGTGGCCGGACGATCTGGGGCCGCCCCCGTCACTTGCCCCTTTTACAGGGAGCTCAGGGACATCCTGGGCCCCCAGCACACCTCCTCCCCTCCGGCCACCCTTGATACTTCGGCCGACGAGCCCCAGCAGGCCCTGCAGCCGGAGTCCGCCCTGGATGTAAGCCCCGCACCCCGGGGGCCCCCCCCGGAGCCCACCCCCGGGCTATCGCGGCAGGAGGAGGAGGAGGAGGAGGCGGGGGTCGCTCCTCCTCCGCAGAATCCGGGCTGCAGATCCTCCTCCTGCCATCCCGGAGCAGCAGCCGGGCCTCCGCCCCCCGGGGATCTCCGGACCGTGGGAGTGGACCGACAGGTATGTACCCTCCTCTGGTGTACACCCCTGGGCTTGAGGGGCAGGGGGTAATAGATATGTGTCCAGGGCCCCCCACATGCTCACATGGCCATGGCCCCAAGGACAGCAGGGCCATGGCCCTCACAGCAGTGCATCAGCCCCTGCCCCCCACCACCCCGCATGACAGTGCCATGCCCCATCCCCGGGGCAGGGGGGAGCGGAACCTCGAGGGGCCCCTGGGAGGAGGGGGTGGGACACCCCGCAGCAGCAGCAGCAGCAACAGCAGCAGCAGCAGCATGTGATGGAGTGGGGGGAGTGCAAAAGGGAGACTCAGGCTAGATATGAGCAACAAGAGCCGAATAGCTCCCAGGGGCAAAGGATGATCCTGGGGCGACAGCTGGCAGGTGACACCTCTGCCATGAACAAAGAGGAGGGAGGAGCCGAGCTGGCTTTGAATCGGAGGGGGGCGGGGGCCGCAGGTAGAGGCTAGGGGAAGGGAGAGCTGGAAGGCAGTCAGCCTGAGGAGGGGGAAAGCTACATCCCAGAGGGGCACCCCTTGGGGTCTTCTCCCCACGACGGGTTGGAAGGACTGTCTCTTCTGACAGCTGGTGCTGTCACTCCTGGGAGAAACTGGGCATCTGTGGCCTAAGAAACCTCTCCTGTCAGACCCTGCGGAGTGAAGTGAGAGTCGCTCCCACCAGGGGACGGGGTGCAGTGCAGGGGGACCCCTGAACCCCATCCATCACAGCAGCATCTCCTGGGGACGGGGATGGGGAACCTGCAGCACAGGGCTGGGGGTGACAAAGGCCACGGCCAAGGCCTATCTCCATTCTTCTTCCCCCCCTCCTCTCCTGTGTCCCGCAGCTGCACCATCGGAAGGACCAGAAGAGAGCACCGGTGAGGCATCAGTGGTCCCGCAGACCCCTCCGGGGCCATCGCTCCAGGCAAGTCCCTCGGCCGGGGACTGACCGGCCCCACGGCGGGCTAGACGGCGGACCCTGCACCACCACCAGCCGACGGCGACGGACCCCCAGCTGCTGGCCATCCACCGTCGGCAGCTGGAGGTGGCGGAGCAGCGCCTGCGGGTGGAGCAATGCCGCCTTGAACTGCAGGAGCGGGCGCTGGCCTGGCGCCAAAAGGCATGGGGGGCCTACATGGACACTTTCAACCGCCTTGTGGACTACTTGGCCCCCCATGCCGTGCCGGCCGCTGCAGCGCCCGCCCTGACTGCTCCACCCGCCGCACCACCTGCTGCTCCGCTCATCGCTGTCCTGTCCGCTGTCGCCCCGCCATCCACCAGCGAGGGCCGGACCGCTGAGGGACCCCTGGAGCCAGCTGAGACTCGCCGGGCATATCTTCCGGTCCGCCCCGCCCCCAGCCAGCCCCGGACAGGGCTGTGGCCACGGCGGGGCTCCCAACTGCCCACCCCCAGTGCCGGACTTTAGGGGTGTGGGGCCCAGGACGTGGCCCCCCCCCTTGTATATAGTTGATTTTTAAAAAAGGACGATGGACAGTTGTAGTTCTCTTTTTTTGTGCCTCCCTTTGCCCCGTCCCCCCCCATGTAAATAGTTCTCCCCTTTATCATCCCTGGTTTTGTTTTTAGTGAACAAACTTTTTTATTACTATTGTTTTCTTTGGACACATTACTTTTGTTACACACATCTTGTATATAGTTTGTTCTTGTTTTAATTCTAGTTCCAAAAAAACAAAGTTCTCAAAGAAAAACCAGTTTAAGTTCAGCCACAAGTGCGTGCTGTCATTTGTCCAGGAAAAGTGGCGGGGGGGGGTGCGGTTGGGTGCTCCATGGTGTGGACGCTGGGGCAGGGAGTGTTGTGGAGGAAGGGGTGGGCAGTGGGGGGCCTGGCAGAGTTCACCCTGCGGCCTCATCATTGAAGTGGGCCCGCAGGGCCTCCCGGACCCGGGTCCCCTCGGGGTCCACCGGGCGACTGGGGGCAGCGGGTGGCTGCACGTCGGCCCTGCCGGCCTCCACAGCCCAGCCCTGGAAAAAGGCCTCCCCCTTGCTCTCCACCAAATTGTGCAGGGCGCGGCAGGCACCCACAATCAGGGGGATGTTGTTGGGGCCCGCATCCAGGCGGGTCAGGAGACATCTCCAGTGTCCTTTCAGGCGGCCAAATGAGCGCTCCACCACCTGGTGCACGTGGTTCAGGCGCTGGTTGAAGCGCTCCTGGCTAGCGGAGAGATGGCCCGTGTACGGGTGCATGAGCCAGGGCTGGAGGGGGTATGCCGCATCTGCGATGACGCAGAGGGGCATGGTGGTGTCCCCCACAGGGAGCTCCCGCTGGGGGATGTAGGTCCCCGCCTCCAGCCGGCGGCACAGGCCCAAGTTCTGGAAAACCCGGGTGACGTGGGTGCTGCCAGGCCAGCCCACATAAATGTCCTGGAAACGGCACCGGCTGTCCACCAAGGCCTGGAGGACCACAGAATGGTAGCCCTTGCGATTGATGTAGCGTCCTCCACTGTGATGCGGGGCATGGACGGGGACGTGAGTCCCATCCAGAGCCCCGAAGCAATTGGGGAAGCCCAGGGTGGCAAAGCCCGCGATGGTGGCATCTGGGTCCCCCAGCCTCACGAGCCTGTGCAGGAGCATGGCGTTGATGGCATGCACAACCTGCAGGGAAAGCACATGGGAGAGCACCAATGAGGGGTGAGCAGGGTGTGCATGGCCCTGCCCTGCCCTGCCCTGCCCTCCCCTCCCCTTCCCTGCCCTCCCCTCCCCTCCCCTCCCCTCCCCTCCCCTGCCCTCCTCTGCCCGGGCCCCACTCCCCTGCCCTGTCCTCCCCCCGTGGGTCCTCTTACCTCCATAAGGACAGCCCCGACGGTGGCCTTGCCTACACCAAACTGCTGTCCCACGGATCGGTAGCTGTCTGGAGTGGCCAGCTTCCAGACAGCAATGCCGACCCGTTTCTCCACAGGGAGGGCACGCCGCATGGCAGTGTCCTGGTGCCTGAGTGTGGGGGTGAGCCACTGGCACAGCTCCATAAATGTCTGCCGGCTCATCCTGAAGTTCCTGAGCCAGCGGTTGTCCCACTCCTCAAGCACCAGCCGCTCCCACCAGTCGGTGCTGGTGGGGTAGCTCCACAGCCGCCGGCGTGTGAGGTGGGGGTTGGGGCGGGGTGCTGCAGGGTTGGGGGTTGAGCCCTGCTGCCCTGGGGGCAGCTCCTCCTCCGGTGTAGCAAGGAGGTGCTCAGCTGCCTCCCGCATGGCATGGATCAGGGCGAGCCCTGCTCCTGCCGGGAGGGCTGGGTGGACCTCTGGCTGCTGCTGCTGCTGCTGCTGCTGCTGGGGGTCCATGCCTGTGTCGCCCGGGGTCTGTGTGCCTATGGCTCCTCAGACCGCGTGCTGTGCAGGCTGAGTGTGTCTGGGAGGGGCCCTCTAAGGGAGCGGCTAGCTGTTGCCCCGGAAGCGCTAGTCCGCCCTGTGACCCTGTCTGCAGCTGTGCCTGGCATCCCTATTTCGATGTGTGCTACTTTGGCGTGTAGACGTTCCCTCGCAGCGCCTATTTCGATGTGGTGCTGCGTAACGTCGAAGTTGAACGTCGACGTTGCCAGCCCTGGAGGACGTGTAGACGTTATTCTGTTGCTACATCGAAATAAGCTATTTCGATGTAGGCTTCACGTGTAGATGTAGCCTTAATCAGTCAACTGGTTAACTCTAGCATTTAACCAGTTAACCAATTAAACAAGATTTTACTTCCCTATGCAGTAGCAGGGAACCCTTTCTATCACCCCTTTTTGTCATAAGGATCACCTCTCCAGGGCACGGATGCTGTCCTGAGTGGTCCCTGAGAAGAGAATGAAACGAGGGGCATGGATGAGGTAGCATAAATCACAGCTGATGACATCTAGTCCTCTTGTCTATTGTTATTGCATTCCAAACTTGCAGAAAGAGTGCTGGCTGACCCTTGAAGATGATGGGGTGGTTGCATGGCAGCAGGCAAAGTGGTTGCTAGCACTCTAGGATTCCCCAAAAATACATTTTTCTTGGGGGGGGGGTGTTATCCGTGAGGAGGAAGACTGCAAGGGTGATCCCGAAGGGCAACACTTTCAGTCTTTTCAAGCTTCCTTGATGATTTGTAAGAAAAACCGGGAGGTTCTGTAATGTTGTGTGGACTGTGCAGGAGAATTTCTGTTTCTGTGTCAGTGCGTAAATACCCAAGGAATGGAATGTAGCTATCAAATCCTTGAGTGCGTGGGTGGAATAGTCTGTTTTCTGATTGAAAAGTCAGGATTCATCAAATGGGAGGTCTTTCATGCTATTTTGTACCTCCCCAGAAAACCAGAAGAATAGAGCAACAACTACCGTCTTGTGTCAGAGCTCCTGCTGCATCAACTACTGATTGGAGCGGGAGCCTCACTACCAGCTTCTCCCTCTCAATTAATGCCTGGAAGTGGGCATAGTTCTGTTGTGGCAGTTTCTCAACGAGTCCTCCAATTTGCTGCAAGTCAGGAAATTGTATCTGACGTTGACTAAATGCGTTAGTCTGCAGTCAGTACTGGCAGATCCTTTGATTTATTCAGCTTCTTTTTGTGGCAACTTCCAGGAAGTGCTTCCAGACGAAGAGCATCTAGTCTTCTCAAGCATGGCTCGGGAAGGACTGGCAGGTACTGCACCTGGATCAATGTGGGGATCTTTCTCGTATTAGAAGCAGCAGCGATGTTCATTGGTAACCAAGAAGAAACACTGGCAGGAAGCACAGCTTTTAAAGCTGGAGGTTTTCAGCATAGTCTAATCCAGGGGTCTGCAATCTGTGGCTCTAGAACCATAGGTGGCTCTTTAAGGACTTCTTTGTGGCTCCCAATGCTATAATTGCAAAGTAAAAAGCCAAATAACTTCTGATTATATTCAATAAACAGTGAACATCTAAAAGCCCATGAACAACTCTGATCTAAATAGCAAACAATATGTGATCTCAAAATGTTAGATAAATCCCCCTTTAATATGTGCAGTGCATTGTGGGATATGATACTGTATCTGCATTTTGATCATGTTGCTAATAAAGTCTTGATTCTGAAAAGGAAAAGGAAGCTTGAGACATTACTGGTGTGAAGGGCAACATTCATTTTAAGAAAGAAAACTGAAATTAAACGTGAAGTAAAATTGGCAGAATTAAACTGGTGTTGTGATGACTTCAAAAAAGAGGAAAAGTGAAGATGAAAACAGAATTTGAAGCTGAATGGACCCAATCCTTTGCATTTATATCAAGTTCAGCTGGGCTCCCTTTATGTCTCATTTGCAATGACAAATTCACCAACAAAAAGTGCAACCTCAAGAGAATATGTAAAAAGTTTGTGAGTGTCCTGCTGTAAACATGTATTGCATTACAAATCATTGTGTGCACTGTTCTTAAACTTGGAACTACAAAAAGTATCGTTTGATGTTATTTACTAAGGACGGTCTCATATTCACATGCATTGTGGCTCTTGAATTACTGAGTTAAAAAAAATGGCTCTTCTTGCTATTTTGGTTGCTGACACCTGGTCTAGTAACTTCATGTGGGGATAATGGGGAGTGGGGGTGGATATTCACAGAGAATAAAACTTCCCGAAAATGAGCCTTGACCCTACTCCTAAAACTACCAAATTACTATAAAATAAAAACAGTAGAAACTGTAAAAATATGTACTACTGTATATTTTAAGTGTTTCACACACAAGAGGATATTAATAGTTCAACCACGTGGACTATGTGGCCGTGAAAAGGAACTGGAGATATGGTTGATTTGCCCCACCCTTTATCACCTCAGACAAAACCCTGAGGCAAGCCAATGGTGCATGTGTGGACCAACTGATACTATTACTTGAAAAATCTCTGGCTTCGGACACATGGTATGCACGTGTAAACCCACAGTGGAATACAACAAGGACTGTCACTCAAAGAAGAATGTGCCAGTTGGGAAAAAAAGTCACCATTACTAGCTTTTTGAACAGTATTTTTAAAGATTTGAGCATCATGCACCTTCCCAGAGCAGCTAGCAACAATCATTTGGGAAGTACCCCTAGTGATTCGCCAATGCTCGCATAATGATAGAGATTTAGTTCTTTCAGTTGATGTGCTCTGAGGCCAGGTAATCTTCAAATAGGGCTATATGTGTCATCCATCACCCCACTGCACTTCAGAAACCCACTGCTGCAAATCCATCCATTATTGTCCGCGCATTGCATAGAGTTGCAGTCATGTATAGCAGAAAAAAACAACCTCCCTCAGAGTGGACTTTCTAACTCCAAAATAATTTCCTACTGACCAGCAAAAATCCCATGTTGTAAGTTTCCTTAATGTGATTGCCTTTCACTTCTCCACTATCAGTGCAGTTCCAATGAATTCTGGTGTCCCTGAAATGAAGGACTGGGCCAAGCACAGCACACAGATCCAGTAATGTGGGCTTGTGCATCTGAGAGCTTTGCACATACTGCTCCTCATCCCAAGCCTACAGTATGATGTGATCCTACCAATCAGAGCTTGCATCCTGGGACCAGAAGTGGTGCTTCATCATTGACAGCTGCTCCATGAATATCATCAACAACTTCAAATTGGTTCTTGCTACGTTGCACAGCAATCTGTCTTTCACAAACTCACCATGTTCCCTGCTGATTCATTTTGTAGCTCTGTAAATATCAGAAGAACCTGCATCCTGTGCTTGCAGCATGCATGAAATTAAGGCTGAGCAGCACAAAGTCCATGCTTTGGAGATGGCAGACCATGAGGAGAGCAATGTGGATTTATAGGATTTTTTAAAAAGGCACAAAATTATAACATATGGACAACACTATGAAAAAGAGAAATTTGCATGCTGGGAAGCTAACCCTTGCTTCCAGTCACCTTTTCAGGATTTGTTTCTGCCCCACCATGCACTGCCAATACTTCCAAAAAGACAGCATACTGGACAATGGCAAGATGCACAGTGGGATGCCTACCCATGATGCGTTGCATTGTGAATTGATACAAGCACACTTGCTCCTGAGTACACACAGCATCAATGGAAGGAACTAAGTGTGCATGTGCACAAGTTATATAATAGCTCTAGTGCCTTCATGCTGAAATAGCTCATGATGGGAAAAGTTTGTAAGTGTAGATATAGCCTGAGTTTAAGTGATCTAATTTACAATGCTTTACACATCATCTCTGATTTTGGTTTTCACGCTCTGGTCACTAATATAGCTGTTAAGACTATACTTTATAGGATCCTGATTCAGCAAGGTGTTTGTGCATATGCACTGAATCTACTGGGACTACCTGATTTCTGAAGTTAAGCACAAGCTTAAGTACTTTGCTGAATCAGGGTCAGAGTTATCTAATCCAGTTGAGCAACAGAAGCAGAATACCAGACTTACACATATTAATATTCTTGATGTGCCTTTGCTGAACGAGCTCTATAGAGATGTTCTGAAAATGCTTACATCAGCAACTAACACAAAGGCTATGTCTACACTACAGCAATATTTTGAAAGAAATTCTTCTGGAAGATCTCTTCTGAACAATTTCTTTTGAAAGGTCGTGTGTCCACACACAAAAAAGCAGATTGGAAGATTGAGCTTGTATTTTGATATAGAGTGTCCACACAGCCCCACTCTTTCGAAAGAACAGGCCAGGGATCAAAAAATCCAGCGTCATGAGGACTGCTCTTTTGAACAAAGGGCCCATGCAGCATCTGCACGAGCTTTTTTCAAAAGACGCTCTCGAAGGAGGCACTCTTCCTGATCCAGGAGCAGAAGAGGGCTTCTGGAAGAAGAGCCGTGTTCTTTTGATTTCAGATCGAAAGAGTGCATTTTGTGTGTTGACACTCTTGTGTTTTTTCGAAAAAGGACTGGATTTTCCAAAAAATTTTGCAAGTATAAATATGGCCAAACTGAGTTAAATCCTTATTCCACTGGCATCAATGAGAAAACTCCCACCGACATCACTGGGATTATGATTTAACACCATCTGCATTGGTTTTTGGCATAAACATACCAGTGAGGTTAAGATTTGGCTCATTGACAGAAATTGCTGAGAGACTACTGTATCTAAAATGCAATCTGTCCATTTTCAGTTCCAACTTAAATTACCTTCTTTTGGTTGTATTGCTTATAATTATCTACATATACCCACTACTATTATCAAAGCTTCAAAATTACTATTTCAGTTTTATGGCAAAATAAAAGGCAGTGTTTTATATACTTCATGAACAGCATTTCTGAAACACCTAAGAAGAGTGAAACTTTGAAACAGTTACCAAATTCTATATTACAGTGTTGTATACATATGTTTAAAACAACTGTTTAATGGTATAATTTAAATGTTTTATTTCTCTAAAATATTCTTTTATATCAGAAACTATAAAATAGTTTTCTAATATCTGCTATGCAGACAGGTCTTTTACATAGATACTGCCTTTAAAGACTCATTTACATAAACTATTTAATTATGCCATTAAAAAACCCAGCTTATGCCATTATTCAGTATTCCTACTTGGATATTCATTCACTGAATGGTTCCTAAAACAGGAGAACCATCACATCCTAATGATCACCAATAATTCTGAATTAATGTAAAAGAAAAAGATTCTAGTGAACAGCATGTTTGTAATTCTTAGAAAAATATGCCAGAGGCACTAGTACCTGAGTCATGGGGAGTTTTCTCATCAAACAGGTTTTCCACGGTTGATAGCTGTCTCAGATGTCTTGCAAACCTGGCTGGATTATCCCAGGGGATATAAAATACTTCATAATCACCACCAAGCATTAATCCTGAGCCCTCCAGTATATCAGAGTCATCTAGCGTAGTCAGTCTCAGACTTTCAAAAGTAAACACTTTGAAGGCTCTTTCTACTTCAGTCCAACTCAAGTGTTCTGGAAGAGAATTTAAACCATCCACAGATATTGTCCTTACATATCAGTAAAAGGTAAATAGAAGACTGATAAGGTATTTTGTACTTGGCATTGCCATTAAGTCTGCGAACAAGGGGGCTAATCATAAAGGTAATTTCAGTAATGACTGATAAATTGATTAGATAGTAGTCAGATATATTACTAAACCTGTGCCTTATGACATCGGGAAAGGAATCGTCTGAGGTGATGAAGGGTGGGGCAGACCAACCATATCTCCAGATGCTTATTACTTGCTGTACCCTTTCCCTGAACATTCAGACTCACTAAAATGCATTCATACATCCTTTCAGCTTCCCAGCGTGCATCAAATAGGTATACACATTAGAGCTGCGTCTACACGTGCACGCTACTTCGAAGTAGCGGCAGTAACTTCGAAATAGCGCCCGTCACGTCTACACGTGTTGGGCGCTATTTCGAAGTTGAAATCGACGTTAGGCGGCAAGACGTCGAAGTCGCTAACCCCATGAGGGGATGGGAATAGCGCCCTACTTCGACGTTCAACATCGAAGTAGGGACGTGTAGACGATCCGCGTCCCGCAACATCGAAATAGCGGGGTCCTCCATGGCGGCCATCAGCTGGGGGGTTGAGAGATACTCTCTCTCCAGCCCTTGCGGGGCTCTGTGGTCACCGTGGGCAGCAGCCCTTAGCCCAGGGCTTCTGGCTGCTGCTGCTGCAGCTGGGGGTCCGTGCTGCATATACAGGGTCTGCAACTAGTTGTTGGCTCTGTGTATCTTGCACTGTTTAATGAAAGCGTGTCTGGGAGGGGCCCTTTAAGGGAGCGACTTGCTGTTGAGTCCGCCCCGTGACCCTGTCTGCAGCTGTGCCTGGCTCCCTTATTTCGATGTGTGCTACTTTGGCGTGTAGACGTTCCCTCGCTGTGCCTATTTCGATGTTGGGCTGAGCAACGTCGAAGTTGAACATCGACGTTGCCAGCCCTGGAGGACGTGTAGGCTGCGTCTACACGTGCACGCTACTTCGAAGTAGCGGCAGTAACTTCGAAATAGCGCCCGTCACGTCTACACGTGTTGGGCGCTATTTCGAAGTTGAAATCGACGTTAGGCGGCGAGACGTCGAAGTCGCTAACCCCATGAGCGGATGGGAATAGCGCCCTACTTCGACGTTCAACATCGAAGTAGGGACGTGTAGACGATCCGCGTCCCGCAACATCGAAATAGCGGGGTCCTCCATGGCGGCCATCAGCTGGGGGGTTGAGAGATACTCTCTCTCCAGCCCTTGCGGGGCTCTGTGGTCACCGTGGGCAGCAGCCCTTAGCCCAGGGCTTCTGGCTGCTGCTGCTGCAGCTGGGGGTCCGTGCTGCATATACAGGGTCTGCAACTAGTTGTTGGCTCTGTGTATCTTGCACTGTTTAATGAAAGTGTGTCTGGGAGGGGCCCTTTAAGGGAGCGGCTTGCTGTTGAGTCCGCCCCGTGACCCTGTCTGCAGCTGTGCCTGGCTCCCTTATTTCGATGTGTGCTACTTTGCCGTGTAGACGTTCCCTCGCTGTGCCTATTTCGATGTTGGGCTGAGCAACGTCGAAGTTGAACATCGACGTTGCCAGCCCTGGAGGACGTGTAGACGTTATTCATCGAAATAGCCTATTTCGATGTCGCAACATCGAAATAAGCTATTTCGAAGTTGGGTGCACGTGTAGACGTAGCCGTAGACGTTTATTCATCGAAATAGCCTATTTCGATGTCGCAACATCGAAATAAGCTATTTCGAAGTTGGGTGCACGTGTAGACGTAGCCTAGAAGAATAGGGAATTGCAGAGACAATTTTTGGAGAAATAACTTTATCATAATAACTAAACAATGTAACTATTGTAGATACTATAGTACTGTTAACATGGGCAGCTCAACAAGTACACAATGAAAAAAAGCAGTTCTGTAGTACCTTAAAGACTAATACTATTACTTACTAGCTAATAACTTCCGTAGTACAGATCCACTTCTTCAGATCACGTGGATATGTCCCACGAAAGCTCATCACCTAATAAATAACATTGTTAGTCTTTAAGGTGCTACAGGACTGTGCGTGCTTTGTTTTGTGAAGATACAGACTAACATGGCTACCCCTTTGAGATAAAAAGAAAGCCACGTTTTTTTACTAGCAATCCTTCCAGTTAGAGACAAATTTCTTTCTTGATCAAAAAAGTTCTTTATAAACAAATACATTATATATTTCTGTGCTTCCCAATATCTGTTCTGTTCACTAGAACCAGAACTAGTAATCTGTGTTACTGATATTGTTGTCTCAACTTAATACTGAGCTTATGTGCTTGAGTGAGTCCTGATATGTTGCTAATGCCTAATTGTCAATCACACAGTCTCTAACAAGCAGTGTAACCTGGTCTATTCATAACCACGGACCTGAAGTTTGGTGCTAGGCCAACCTCCATGACAGGATGCACAAAGTATACGAAAGGTGATGAACACTGCTGGTACAGTGAATATCTTACATGGATAAAATGAGACAGTGGCCCCCCAAAAGTGGGTTCCAACTGTCTCATAGGAACTTGTCAACAAAAAATGAAATAATATTAATAAAAAATTTACCACTGGTGCAATAATGCATGAGCTCATGCACTCTGGCCAAGCGTTTAGTGTTACTCCCAGGAGAAGGAAGGGGGAACTGAAGAAGTTCCACCAGTGGCAGCTTGTCCATCATATCATGCTCCATCTTTTCTAGGTTTAAGCCCCTTTGGACCTGAAGCAAAGAGTAATAAGGACAAAAGCAAAGTAAACTTTCATAACAAAGGGGTTTTTCATTTAAATAACTATGGCACACAACTTCACCACCCAAACTCCACACACATATGCTATGCTTTACTTTACTTTGAAATTAATGGGATTTAAGAATATGCTTAAAGTTGACCTTATGCTCAAAATGCTTTACTGTATCAGTACCTTTATGTAGAAGATTAAATCACAAAACAGAAAAGCAACCCTGTAGCTCCTTAAAGACTAACAATATTATTTATTAGGTAATGAGCTTTTGTGGGACAGACCCACTTCTTCAGATCTGGAGATAACTGATGACTGAGAAGAGGAGAATTTAAAAGCAAGACAGAAAAAAATGAAATAAAAACTGACAAATCAGGCAGATAGGGCAGAAGGAGGGGAGGGAAAAGGGGAAGAAAAAATGCATCTGCAAGTGTCTATTAAGTGGGATGCCTGTGGTCACTGTGAATATCAAAGGTGGGGAAACTGTCCTTGTAATGCATAAGGTAATTGATAACTTCGTTGAGTCTGAGGTTATAGGTATCAAACTTGAAAATAAATTCCAATTCAAATGTCTCCCTTTGTAATTTGGTGTTAAAGTATTCTCACTATTTTCCAGATCTGAAGAAGTAGGTCTGTCCCATGAAAGCTCATCACCTAATAATTCATACTGTTAGTCTTTAAGATGCGACAGGACTGCCTTCTTGTTTTGTGAAGATACAGACTAACCTGACTCTCTCTTTAAGATTAAATCAGTTATTGTTTACCTTCCTCATTGTGATGGAGTGAAAATATACCAAAGGAAAAGAACATAATTGAAGGCACGATTAACTGATATTTGCTAACGATCACAACATTATTTGCCACTTAGCCAGCATATGAGTTTTTTTTCTTGGAATGTAGAAAATATTTATTGATTTAGTCTGTCAGGCTGCAAAGGATACTTTTGCATTAATCTTTCCTTTCCACATATTCTTAGTTGGTCTATATTACTATCTGCCATCATTATAACCAAGAAATCATACACCTCACTTTTGGTCTTTAAAATCAACATGATCATGGATTTAAAGAACTGTACTGACTTTATGTTTCTCTATTTTGTTCAGTTTTGGTTTATCTTATTTTTACTATTACAGTCTGTCTTCTGTATTACTTTTAATACCTTTTTCCTGTACCATCTCTTCCAAACCTGTTCCTTCCTCTTTATTTTGTACTACCTTGATTATTTGGGTCTCAGTCAAATCCTGTATTGATTACTGCAACTGCCTCCTCTTTACCTGCCCAAAATGTCTCTCCAACATGCTTCTACTAAAAATATCTTCCTCACCCATGACTCAACCATGTCATCTTCCTTTTGCTTGAAACCCTTCATTGCCTTACAAGTATAATTTGCATTACACTTTTAACTGTAGATTTACTCTACACTTCTGCCTGCATCATTTCTTGATAACTATTGCTGCCTTGCCTAGGTGCTCCAGTCTGCCCATTTAGTTCACCTTAATGCACTTTGGTGTTCTTCTCCAGTAAACTGTTCTGTGCCTTTTTGTGTGCTTCCCCACCTATATTTTTCCATACTTTCTAATCCATTTCATTCTAGTTGCTATACCACATGTATCATTTGGTATCTCAGTGCCTAAAGAAACCATAGTTTCCTCAGAATAATAACCCTCAATCTCAGGGGTGGCCCAAAGTGAAGCCTACAGAGTTTTACAATGTATGATGTATTCTACATCATTTATATGGAGCTAAATGTCCACGTAAAGAGGGTGGCCAACCCACACAGTTCAATATGATACATGATATGGTGGGATCTGTAGTATCCATGGGTGGCCACAATCTGCTCCTTTTTAAGTAAACTAAGTACAGCCTTTGGATTCCTGGCAAGTGGCTAATGTGGCCACCAGTTGAGCACAGTTTGAATTCTCCTGCTCTAACTTCTAAAAGAAAAATTCTAAGTAAATGCCTTCTCTGTAGACTTTAAAATTGTTGATATAAGACAAAGTATTGTACCTTTAGCAGATGCAGCCTCTGAGACAAAATATCATGATAGTTTAAAAGAAGTGGCCATTTAGGGACCACAGTCTCTTCTTCAATGTCATTAGGAAAGAAGGAATTGCAGAGATTCTATTAAACAAGAAAAGGGCACAATCATTAAATATTAAAACGGAGGTTTATTCAGCTAGCAAGGAAATGTGAAGGTAAAAAACAATGCAGACCTTTTTTTCACTCTCAGAAAGTGCAAGAGAGGGAAGGATAGAGACTATATGCTCTGCGAGGCTATGATCCAGTCCATCTGCTCGTGGTTTTGGGACCACCAGACTTGGTGGTGTATGACCTTCTTCAGCTGCAATGACCTACCAAGTAGAGAACATATTAGGTGTCAACTATAGCATTGATCTATACTTAGATTAAGGATACATCTATACTTACTGGGCCTTCAACGTGTTGCGATGGATCTTCTGGAGTTTGATTTTGCCATGTGTGTGAAGATGCAGCAAAATCAGTTTCTCTTGGCTCAGCTGTCGACTCTGGTACTCCATACTATTGCATGGAGTAAGGGATGTCGGCATAAGCCCAAAGAGTCCTGATCTATACTAGGGAACAAAGATGATCCTAATACATTGATTCCAGCTGTGCTAATGGCATAGCTAAAATTGCGTTTCTGGGATTTGGTTTGTTCTCTAGTGTAGACCAGGAGTAAGCTAAGGGTGTATTAGAGATTCCATTATAATTGCTGTATTCACAAGAAGATAGTTTTGCTGAAAGTACTTGTTTCCTCGTGGAATTCTCAACTATTTCCAGAAGAAAAACATGTTAAGAGTTTTAACGCACACTGATCATTTTAAACTGGCTACACATCACAAGTTGAACCTTTCTTAGTTGTCTTCACTAAGGACAATTTTCCAAGCTAAAATGCAAATAAATTAATAATTATAAATCAGGAACATTAGTCATGTTTATAAAAAAGTTTCATTTCTTAAATAGTAAGGTTCACAATTTTACAATGATTTTTCAGTCTGTTTGTAGATTGAAGGCAGAACTTACACCTGACAGTCAATGTCATAGATATATGCCCCTCCAGGTGACAAGCCTGGATGTTATCATCCACAGATATGAGGAAAATTGTATCCTTCTGAAAAGAACACATTTTTATGACGGATATAACTTAAATAACTTTATAACTATACTGCAGCGCATGGAAACTTTTTAAGTGTATTGTGTCTGTGGACTTTATTACTTGGAGAACGGAAGTTTTTGGACTAACGTATGACTTTTCCTATCTTCCAGCATCATTAAAGTCTATAGATGTTACATTGGGAGTTTATAAGAACAAAAAGCAGTAAAGTAGCACTTTAAAGACTAGCAAAATATTTTATTAGGTGAGCTTTCGTTTATAAGCTGTGTGCAGTTGGGAAAGTAAAAATTAGCCTCAGGTAGAATCAACACTAGTATGCATGCAGGCTGTGTCCTGTTTCACTGAGGATTAATAGGCATGACATCCTCCCAAAAAATGTCAGCCTGCCAGCTTTGCAATATCTGAATATTGCAGAGAGAACCTAGAAACTGCCTGTTTTCTTCTTAATGTTTAACTAGTTAACAAATTAAATTGTATTTTACATCCCTAGCTTCAACTTGCAGCCACTGGAACATGTTACAGCTTTCTCTGCTAGATCGAAGAGCCCAGGGAAAATATGCAAGGGTGCACAGGGGGCCACAAGCACCCTGCCAGCATCCGCCCCCATCACCTTAGTCATGTCAGAACTGTGCCACTTCCAGTAAGTGTGAGGGTACTCCCCATCCTTCCATGAAGTTGCACAGTCTGAGAGCAGTATGAGCTTCATGGTCTGTGCCTTTCTGGGGCAGGTTACAGAAGAGTTAAGGGTTTGAATTAGGAATTACTGGGTGAAATTCTATGGCCAGTGTTAATACAGGAGATCAGACTACATGATCATAAGCATCTCTTCTGGCCTTAAAAATCTATGAATCTAAGTGCCTCAGGGAGAAGAGGAAGCCTACCACAATCCAGGTGACTCAGTTTGGTAACCCAGTCCAAAGGTTTAGTACATATCCAGCTACATTAAAGTCCAACTGAATCAAAAATTTAACTTTGGGTTTTGATCCTCCAGTTCTAAAGTTCTGTAGGAAGGAAGGCTGTAAACCTTATTTGTTGCTGCAGAAACAGAACAAAATTTGCTGACCATTCATTACGTGGAGCTTCAATGAGCCAGTGATGGGCAAGTCTGAGTCCTGTCTTCAGAACTACAAATGCAAGGTTCAATGTACACTGTTTGGAAACATTCCCTAAAAAGCTAAAGGGCTACAAACCATTTCTAAGACCCAGATGCAATGTGAAATTATGAAATTATTATTTTTGCTGGGATCACATTTGCAATTTTTTGTTGGCATTGGCCAATGACAGCAGGCAGGATACTGAGCTAGATGGACTTTTGGTCTTACCCAGTATGACCGTTCTTACATTCTTATGGAGGAGCTCATGTCCCACAAAAAGAAAAGTTGATACAGTATTAGTGATCATTTTCATTTTGCCCTTGTATTATGTGCTGCTTTTGACAATCTTGAGACAAAACACTCACCAGCAGTTACTGTGGGCTAGATTAAATTTAGCGCTTACTCAATCATGTAGAGGAGCAAGGACCTTCATTCCTCTGCTTCACTGAGAAAGTGTTGTTTAAATTGCAGTTCTGACTATTGAGAGTGGTGAAAAGTCCTGGGACTTCATATCCTACTACTCTTCTCTATGAAAAAGTGGAAGGGAAGGGACATATTGGACTGGGGAGCAGCAGGAACCTTGGAATAGGTTGCTAGGTACATAGTGGGAGTAAGCTGAATCCTAAAAAAGAATGAATAAAACCTAACTCCTCTGAACCAAGGGAAAGCAGAGGATCCTTTGAGTCACAATTCCTTTCTACTGCTCCTTCCTGGGTGATACAGCTATGTCTGTTATTTGGGGATGAACCTGACTGACTTGTCGCTAACTGATCAATTTACTATAACAGTGTTTAGCCTGAATGATGGGTGTGAATTAATATGAAAATACACTTACCTGTTCCAACATGCAGTTAATTATCAAAGGAACAGAAATGAATTCTTCAGGAATCTGACATAGCAAGTCATAGTAATACCTCATGTCCACATAAGGAGGCAGAAAAGAACCTTCTTCCTCTGCTGTAGAAAGCAGAAACAACACATTGAGGTCTGGCTGTGTCTGTTAGTGTTCCCTTGACTTTGACTAGTAAGACTTTCCTGATTTAATTCTTTGAGTCTCTCTTATTATGTGCCTGAGTTATGCCTGTGGCAATGTTTTAAGAATATATAAGGAATGAACTTAATACTTAAAGCCTCTATTGCTTAGTGCACAGTGGTGAATTCAGCTCTTGACATATCTCCTATCTTTATCTTAATTTATTGTCAGTAGAAGACCAGTAAGTCTATAATAAAAGAAGGATTATTATATCCAAAATTCAGGATATTCAGCATTTTGGTGACATATCACATAATAACCAATACAAAATGCAGCCATGTGTCTCTACACATATAAAACAGTGCAATGTAAACATAAATCAGTAGTACATGGTTCAGCTAATTCATACTAACTCAAGAAGTAGGAAAATTCATTTACAAGCACTCATGATGAAAAAAATTCGACGTGCTATGGGCTCAGTTGCAAGCTGCCTTCTGTGTCCATGCAGGAGAGTAATGTCGTGTATGGTATCCCCTTGCGTGAGCATCTGCACTTTCAGTCTGCATGCTGGGTGGAGAACAGTTGCTGTGAAGTTGCTACTGGCCCCTGCATGCATGGATGTGGAATGCTTTGCCCCCTGCTTCCAGTACACCAGTCACCATAGTTCAGCCAACAGAAACTCACATCAGGCTGGTGCAACTTACCCTTGGAAGAAGGGGCGAGCAGATACTGATTTGTAACTCTGAATCATTATTTAATCCTTGGTCTGCTCCTGGTGCAGCGCAAATAGGTGCTTATCTTGAGTCAGTGGAGAATGTAGCAAGACCACATACGTAAAGCTTGCATTGTAATGTATAATCAATAGCAAAAAGCTATGTAAATACAGAGTTAAGGTTTGGTGTTATGTCACTCCATTGCAAAACTCAAACTTCTGGCTAGGGAAAGAAGGGAAACAGCTGATCAAGCATCCAGGTGAAAGCAGCAGGGAGGGACAGCAATTAATTAATGAGGGGGAGCTTATCTCATGGCCAGCATGCTGGCAGGACTTTTAAAAAGCCTTCCCAGTCAGGGAAGGAGGCGGGAGTGAGACAGACAGATGGACGGATGGATGGATGTAGGGTTTGGACAAGACAGCAGTGGGAGGAAATTTCTTGAAGGAGGAGTGTCTGGACTCCCCTCCCCTGGTGAGATTGAAAGCCCTGACTATGGCTAGGGGAGAAAAACTGCTCAACCAGCCTAGACAGAGGTGGTGCAGCTTAACTCCTCCTCTCTCCCCCACCCAGAAGGAGAGGTGCAAGCCCCAGGTACAATACAGGGGGTACCCTGCCACAACTATTAAAAAGCAAAAGGGGGAAAAACAGTTGCCCATTTCATCTTCCTTCTATTTCCCTCATGCTGGCAGCAGCCAATGGGAATTATTTACATGCATTCTCAAGGTAGTCAGTCTGTTGGGTGAACCTACACTAAATGTTAGAGCTGTAGCTGAGCCTGCTTGATAAAAGTTTGTTTGTTGATATGAGGACATGTGTGAATTACTCTGAGGTGTGTGCACCACAGTTTTGATTATGATATAAAAAATCTAGGCCAAGCCGGAATGAACAAACATCTCAAACAGGTTATTAAGGGAAGGCAAAAGGCTATGGGGAACGAAAAAAGGAAGTTGTCACCAAGGAAAGCTATCTCGGAAGTGAAAAAGTGGAGGGATAAAGTGAGAACTGCCAAAAGTGAAACAGAACTAGACCTTGCAAAGGAAATTAAAACTAATAATAGAAGGTTCTTTTACCCATATAAAGAAGAAGAAATCAAGGAAAGAACAAGGAGGACCAAAAAGTACTGAAGATGGGGTGGCAAAGATAATTTAGATATGGGCCAACATGTTAAAGAATACTGGGCCTCAGTTTTTCATAAGGATAACGAGCATCTTGGGAACAGTGGCAATATGGCTAAAAAAACAAGGATATGGAAGTAAAAATTACATCATCTGAGGAGGCAGCCAAATTCAAACAGCTTAATTTGAACAAATAGGGCAGTCTGGATAGTCTCCATTTAAGAATATTAAAGAATCTGGCACATGAAATTGCAAGCCCAACAGAAAGGATTTTTAATACATCCGTACACTCAGGGAGGCCATACCCTATAACTGGAGAATTTCAAATACAGTACCTATTTTTAATGGGAAAAAGCCACCAGGGAAACTACACGCCTATTAATTTGACCAACTGTATGCAAGGTCTTATAACAAATTTTCAAAGACAGTAATTAAAGAGAAAGAGGTAAGTGGTATTTGGGATAAAATAAAACATGGTTTTACAAAAGACAGATCATAGACCAACTTGCTTTCTCTCTTTGAGAAGACAAATTTTTTTGACAAAGGAAATGCAACAGATCTAATCTACCTGGGTTTCACTATGACACAGTTCCACTTGGTGAATTATTAGTTAAATTTGAGACGATAGGGATTAATGTGAGAATCCAAAGGTGGGTAAAGAACTGGTTAAATGAGAGATACAAGGAGTCATGCTGAAAGATGAAGTGTTGGCTGGAGGGAAGTTATTAGCGGAGTTCCCCAAGGCTCAACTTGGGACCAATCTTAATATTTTCAGTAATGACCTTGGCACAAAAAGTGAGAGTTCAGTAATAAAATATCCGTATGACACAAAATTGGGAGATATTGCCAATATTTAGGAGGCTTGGGAATATCATAAAAAGAAATCTGGACAGCCTTGAAAGCTGGTGTACTAGAAATGGGATGAAATTTAATAGTGCAAAGTGCAAGGTCACACGCACAGGGAGTAACAACATCTGGAATATCACGTGCAATTCTGGTCTCCAATGTCTAAGAAAGATGAATTTCAAACTGGAAAAGGTACAGAAAAGGGATACTAGGATGACCAGAGGAATGTCTCAAGAGAGGAGACTTAAGGAGCTTGGCTTGTTTAGCCTAACAAAATAAAGGCTGAGGTGAGATGTGATTCCTCTCTATAAATATATCAGAGCACCAAACACCAGGGAGGAAGAAGAATGAAGTTAAGAGCCAATGTTGCCCAAGAACAAATGTATATAAGCTGGCTGTCAATAAGTTTCAATCTGAAATTAGATGAGGATTTCTAACCAGGAAGGGAGTAAATTTCTGGAATAGCCTTCCCAGCGGAGCAACAGTGGCAGGGGCATGAGTTGTTCTATGACAGAGCTTGATACTTAGGGGATGGTATGATGAGGTCCTGACCAACAGTGGCCAACTTCTACTAGGAAATATCTCCACCAGCTGGAGATGGGCACTTGATGAGAAGGGCTCTGAGTTACTACAAATAATTCTTTCCCAGATGTGTGGCTGGTGGATCCTGCCCACATGCTTAGGGTCTAGCTGATCACCATATTTGGGGTCAGGAAGAAATGTTTTTTGGGTCAGACTGGCAGAATCTTTGAGGGGTTTTCACCTTTGTCTGCAATTTGAGAAGACTCTTGGGACAGAGTAAAGGTTGAAAGGAAGCACTATATATGGGAAATAATCTTGACCAATTAAGTACTAAACAACTTATTGTGAGACAGGTGAAATGCAACATAAAAGTATTTGTTCTGAAGCTCAAGGAATGAGAACCAATCCCACCAACACAACAAAGGAATTATAGCTGCAAGGATAATCATTCTGAGTTTGCAAATGTATGATTTTGGAACCACTTTGTAGATTTAGACCAAGTCTGACCCCTGTTCTGTTGTCGGGCAAGACAATTCTTGGAATAAAATCCCTTTCCCTTGTGCTGAAACTGTGTGTATGGTCCCTAAACATAAAAAAAGGAGATGACTTCCAGTTTCAGCATGTGGGTCCTTGAACAGAAAGGGGAGTGGTAGTAGGTGCCGGGGAAGGTAGTGAAAGAGATGTAGTGACCCAAGCTTATAATCTCCAATGCATTCGCCTGACGTAATTGGCTCCTAAGTAGATTGAAAATAGAAGAGAGAGTATCCAAAGGAGGGGAGCAGGGTACAGTGGTGTAGTTACAGCTTCATGACATGGTTGTTCCAGACCTACAGCCAACACATCAAAATTGCCATTTTGATGAGGAGGAGTATCATGAATGAATGCCTGTAAAGGGTTAAATCCAGAGAGAGTGGGTTCTCTGTTGGCGAGCAGCCAGGTCAGACAATGGGAAGAGAAACAAGGATCTTTTTAATTGAAACAGTTATCTGATGGAGAGTTCTTTTCTTTTGTGTGGCCAGAGAAGAGAGACACAGAAGCCTATGCAGGTTTAAGGAATTCAGTAAACATCCAGGCCACAAGGAAATCTGGGCATGCATATATTTAAGTAGAAAGGAAATGTTTAGTCAGACACAATCAGGTTATTTTTTTAATTTTGGATTTGGTGCAGGACTTTTCAGGCTGGCTGATATGCACACCCTCCTCCCCCACTGTACATCGTAACTTTTAAACTGCATCTCAGGGATGTAATCCTCTATGCTTTCATCTATTTTTTTAGTTGCTCTGCAACACTTGGCAACCAAGCTTTATCTTATATATCTTTTGTTTTTGTTAATAAATCACCTTTTTTTGTAAGGCAATGATTTGATTCCTGTGTCCTAGAGAAGAATCTCTGTGTATGCATGTCTAAGACTGAAAGGTCATCTATCTGATTGCAGCTTAATTTCTTCCTCTTTGTTTCAAGCTGTCTCCTAAGAGACAGTTACGAGCTTGGGGTTACCCCACAGGGAAACATCCCAAGTGTGTCTTCCTGGGTTTTAAAGAGGGTTTCTTCTCACTTGGGTGGTGGCAGCTACCTCCCAGGGAAAGGGAATCTGTGAATATGGGAAGCTTTTAAGCAGAAGCCCATAGAGGCAAGATATTTTTCAGATCTCTTGTAGGCCCCCACCTTCTGCACCTGGAGTGTCAGAGCAGGGAACAGCCTTGATGAGATAGCTGAAGGTTAGATGGCATTGAAATAGGGGGCTTCTTTCTCTGGAATCTTTTTTTTCTTTTTGGACTCCTTAGTAGATCTTTGAAATTCAGAAAACTGAATGGGGGTGGGATCTCTACACCTTTTAGAATCTACTAAACATTTGTTTACTTACAGGTACATAATCCCTAATGAATCTTAAGATGGCCTTGGAATCTGCAGGGTGGGCAGTGATAGATCGATGGATTCAGCTACGAGTTCGGAATCTATCAAAAGAGACATAATTTGGAAAACAGTCTGGGGAAACCAGGATGCTCAATGGAAAATAACTGCTGTAGAAATAGAATGAGCCACAATGTTACCTAAATTTAAGGAAGCCTGCAATGTGCTTCTACCCAGTAGCTGATCTTCAGTAATAATAGCCTGGAATTCTCAGTAAAGGCCGTGAACTTATAATAATTGGTATTATTTTGTTATAAGAGCCTAGAAATTTGCAATCCTAAATCAAAGGGTTGCAAATGATTAGCACTTACGGTCAAAAAAGTCACAGTATTTTTAATCCTTATTGCATGGTATTGATTTAGCATGGTGCTATCTGCCACTTTAATTTATAGCTTCTCAACTAGTGATTTAGGTAAAGGATGTGAAAATAAAAATGCAGAATTTGTGGCTGGAACTTAATACTTTTTATTGGCACATTTGTACATTAATGGAATCATTACCTGAATCTGCCAAAGGGTTTTGGAAGAATCTGAGGGGGTCTCTTTTTAGCAAGTCCACTTGAGCAGACAATAAGATTGTGCTGGTACTCTTGGGATCTCCTCCAAGGGATCTATAAGAAATCTGTAATACATTTCATTAATCCTTGACCTTGTTTAAAATCATCCCCTAGAGAAGACAGAGGAGGCATAACTCCTCATCTGGACAAGATGAGGAGATATTAGTTAGACATTAGCTAGACATTGGAGTAAATTCTTTGTCTGTTCTCGTCTTTTGTTCCTCAGATGATTCCTGTGACTGGGCGGGTTGAAGATGAGTAAATGGAGTGATAGACTGTCTGCTTGGGGGTCCCTCAACAAAGACAATGGGCTCATGAAAATTGCTATTGCTAGGAAGCCCAAAGATCCCAATATGGTCACTGAAGATGTATACCGGTCATAGAAGGTCGCATCAAATGTGGCTTGAAGCAGTAAGAAGGGACACAAGATTGCCTCATTTGCAGTGCCTTTCTTTCCATGAAGGTGCCAATGAGGGTGTCTCCCTCATAGTATGCAAAAAACTCCTGCACTGCGATTTGGGAATCTGAAGAGAATTCCTCACCATCTAAATGACGAGCCCTACCAAACTCAGAGGTTGTTGGAAAATCAAGTGATACTGTGGAGAGGTTCAATCTCAGTCACCATGCCAATCTCGGTAGCCACAGAAACTCCACTAAAACAGGAGACTCCAATTTGTTTGAGACAAATAATTTTTTGGGTATCTAAAGTTTTGTGGCACCAGATTGTTTTGTGTCAGCTCAAATCTCAGTTCCACAGCCAGTGCCAATGGCAGAGTCTGTTCAGGTAGGTCCTGGGTGGTGCAGGTTACTGGTAGCCAAGAAAATGGCTGCTCAGAGCACACCAAGATGCCAGATTTCCTGCCAGTATCAAAGGACTCATGTAGGTATTAAATGTGGTGAAGGGGATGTAAGTACCACTATTTAGATATGCATCATTTAAACTTTTTCACAGCTTGATTACACTTGTGCAGCTCCCCAGGCATGTTTAGTATCATGACTTTTAGAAGAGCTCAGTGAGCTAGATGCAGAAATGGTACCAATCCAAGCCTTGAGCCTCAGTAATACCTAGATTAGGACCTGAGGTTTCCAACACTGTTTTATCTTGACAAGACTGAGGTTTTTTTTGAAGAAGGCTCCTTGTGAGCAGAATCAGAGGGGTAGCTGTGTTAGTCTGTAGCCACAAAAACAATGCAAAGTGATATGGCACCTTAAAGACTAACAGATTTGTTTGGGCATAAGCTTTCATGAGCAACTGAGGAAGTGGGTTTCTGCTCAGAAAAGCTTATGACCAAATCTGTTAATCTTTACGGTGCACAGGACTCCTCATTGTTCTTGTGAGGAGAATTACTCCTCTTAGGGAAGATTCATACCTGCTCTTATTGTCAGGTCTAGATTAATGCAATCTACATACTCATGGGGCAATATGCTTGCTTGGAGGCTGATGGACAAGGGGATCTCTTGGCCTAGATCCGAGGCCAGATAAAGGGAATGTGCCATCATCAGAAGCTAAAGTCTTATCTACCAGTTCTTCCTAGATCTGCTTTTAAATGCTGAATAGATGTAGACTTTTTAGGGATCTGTGTATCTCCCAAACAGTGAAGACACCAGGAAATGAGGAATATATACCACCAAGCAGGATAGAAGCCAGGCAGGTGAAGTAATACTTGAATCCTGCAGATCTTTGCTTATGTCAGAGATGAGGGGACTCTTGCAAATGGACCACTTGAGGGAAAGAAGTATGAAGCAAGTCAATCACAGAAAATAAAACATACAAAATAAAGATGTAAATATGTGCATTGCCTAACTGAACGGTAGAAGCTAAACTTGAATGATAGACACAGACGGGCAACACACTCTGTTTCAGGCAGAGACAGTTGAGGAGGAATTGAGGACAGTTTGTTCATTCAGCTCTATTTATTCTTGGTTGCGGACACAAAGATGTGTATGGCACATGCATGGACTGAACTAGAATTGCTGTCAAAAACCTCCAAGCAAAAGCACATGGGACCAATAGACACAAAGTGGAGCACCTACAGGGACACTACTAGAGAAAGGAGTTTTGAGTTTTGCTCAACTCAACGTTATTCAAAGGGATAATATACCATGAAGGAACCTTCACTCTGTGTTAATATAATATTTTGCCAGTGAGCTTCCTAGCTTTTTCAAAAGGAAAATACATGTTGTGTAGTTAGCAATCATTTAAACACATGTACATACAGTGTGCATGATTAGCATATTGCGACAGCCTGTCTCCTCCCATCAGCTGTGCTCCACCAGCTCTGTAGTTCCCCACTTCCCCAGCCATGCCACTGACCCATTCACTGCATTCCCCTCTCCAACATAAACTCTGTCCACTGAAGCATGTAGGACTGCCCAATGCAAGCAGGAAACGCATCTCCCTGATGTCTCCTGTTCCTGATATACTAACTTCTCCATAGCCTGATTTCCCCTTTCTACAGCTCCACTCACATGAAGTGCTTGGAGCAAAGGACAACTATGTTACAATGGAATAGTGTTCCTAGTTTTGCTGGAGGGTGGATTTTGTGGCACAGCTAGAAAGAGAAATTGCAGCTGTGATTTCTGTTCCAAGATCCTGGCAATTTTATCTTTGAGAGAAAGATCCTCTGACTCCTGTACAAAATAATTACCTCATCTTCAAGAAACACTGAGGTGTCAGAGATTGTAATGTCTTTATGCCATACAGAACACATTTTCCCAGCAGCTATGAACCTTCCTATGCCCCAATTAATGTTCTTCAACACTTATTACTAGCTTTTATGCAATGTTGGGGAGCATTGGCACAGCTGTGGGTTGCAAGCATGCAAGAATGCAGTGCAGCTGGGGTGCATAGTCAGAGCTGAGGACAGGGATGCAGTAGCAGAACAGTGGAGTGCAGGGTGGTTGGGAAGCACTGGCAGCGCTGGGGCTGCAGAATGGTTGAGTGCAAGAATGTTGGGGTGAGCTGGCAGAACTGCTCAGTGTTTGGGAGTTGAAATGCAGTGGCAGAGCTGGGGGAGCCGCACCTTCCCGATCTGAGCACCCAACCTCTCTCTCCCCCTGCCATCCATTCCCATTTTTACCTCTGCCCATAACCCCTTGCTGAGACCCAACATACCTCTCTTTGCTATTCCTCCAATACTACATCTTTTACTGCCTCTCCCCTCTCAGGAAGCAGTCGCATTCCCCCCCAAAGATTCTGATTACTTTTTCCTCAAAGTTAAATTATAATAAACCCTCACTATCGTGGGACCCATTTTACTGGACATCGGTAATAACGGGTGTCTGCTAGCCCTGCCCCCCCACAAGAAAGTAAAGTACAGTACTGCACTCTAAAGTACTGTAAATGGCAGCTCACCAGAGATGCCACCGGTCCCCCTGCGGCTGAGACTACTGCAGCCGCAGGGTCGTTGGCTGCAGCTGGAACTGCCGCGGCTGCTGCTGGAGCTGCCACAACCATGGGGTCCCTGGCAGTGGCTGGAATTGCTGCACCCGCGGGGTTCCTTGCTGCAGCTTGGAGAGCTGCCGCCGCCATGCCCTCCCCACCACTGAGATCTGTGGTAGTGATTCCAGCTGTGGGAGGTGGGGGAGGACACAGTGGCAGAGCCAGAAGAGTTCCCCCTCCCGCCCGCTGTGCCCTGTGCGTGGGCAGCTTGGAGCCTAAGGAGCTGCCATGCTCAGGGCAGAGCGCTGGCGAAGCAAACCCTCAGAGTAAACCCTTCAATACAACAGACTTGCGGTTTTAATGGATACCCCTCCCACCCAACTAGTCCATTATATTGAGGGTTTACTGTACCTCCCATGACTCACAAATTGTAGCTACCTCCAGCCATGGTGTTCAAGACTGCTTTTGTATGAATTGTGGGTTTTGCCATTAAGTTATCCTTGAAGGATGAGCTAATATCCATCGATAGGTCTGTGATTCCTTCCACCATTAGTATCCCTCGGTTTAACAGTACAAGACAGTTGAAAGAAATTTCTATTTAGTTGAGAATGGAGGTGTCTAACTTGGGAATGGATTCGTCAAATTCCCCTAAACTTGGATCCCCAATCCAACTCACACCTTCCATAAGGTATGCCTAATTTCAAAGCAATAGAAGTAACCATTCAGATTTTAGACCATTTATAAGAATGAAGTTCATGGCATATAGAATGGCAGGAATGGAAACAGACATTTTTTACTGGCACAGACACAGTGTAAAACTCTACATATTCTTAAATAGTGTTCTCAATTTAGCCTCACCCACAAAGATTTACTGGAGGCCAAGCAGTACCTGGGGTAAAGCTTGCCCAGTAAAGACCATTTAAGTTTGTAGCTCATCAATGGTTTGATCGTTAGCTCTGCAAAAACACACACACATACACCCAACCAAACATATTTAAATGGCTATTTTGAGGCAAGTTTATATCTCCAGAAAATCACACTGAAATTATGCCAATTTTAGATCATTAGCCGAACTACAGACACTCCTGAGACATGGTCAACTTCAAAGAAAACTCAATAAGTATGCCAATTTTAGAGGTCTTAGAAAAGTCAACCTTTAAACAGATATGATGCTGTGTCACTATAATGCACAAGAAAAACAGATTAAGGTTGCACAGACATCCTTAATTCTGACATTTCCATCTCCTTAGTCTCTGACTTTACAACCTTAATAATGCCTTTTAATATATTGTGTGTAATGTGTATCTATAGGTAAAAAGGGCAGTTTTCACTCATTTGTGGAAAATAACTTAAACACACTTTTTATGTCAACACAATAATAATAAAATCTAACTCACATATAATGATACCTAACTCTTTCATCAGTTGATTTCAAAGCTCTTAATGAGATACCAAACATATATTGGACTAGTCACTAGATAAATTCCATGGCAAACTCTGAAGTCTTTAAAACAAATTTCAAAGCCAAAGGACTGGTAATATATTACATTCAATTAGGGCACGCAATCATCTCTAGCAGTCCTCAACAGACTGATAGAGAATAGTACAGTAAGGTCTCAAAGTGCGCGAATCCAGAGTATGTGACCCTGCTGTTATGCATCTGACCCCCCGATTCTTACTTACGCTTGTGATTCGTACTTATGTGCTATGCATGGGGTGAGAAGCAAGTGTACAGTACTCACCCCCAACATCTCTCACTAGAATCACTTGGAAAGTGAGTCTACCCACACAGCATCTTTCCTCTCACATAAGGAAAGCAATACTACCACCACCCTGCATCTTTCGCCCTGCGTAAGAAACAAGTCCACACAACTGACATGTTTTGTATGTATTTATCATGCCATACTTAATAAAATATATATTTTTTATCATCTAAACACTTTACTTATTTAGATGGTTCATTGTGTTGCGATTATTGTTGAACGGGCTGTCTAAATAAATTACATAAGAAACTTGCATGCTAGTGCGCAAGTTTACAGACTCTCAGACTACGCGTCTTCCTTCTCTCTCATGCTCTCATTCTGTGAACGTTTCCCTCTTATGCTCGTGTAAAGTTTTTCTTTATCAGTGAATTTGACCACAATCATGGGTCCTAAGAGGAAAAGTAGTAGTGGAGCTAGTCATGTTGAAAGTGAGAAGAAGAGGAAAGCTCATACTGTGAGAACTTTTGAAGAAAAAGTCAAGATTTTGGACTCATTAAGAAGTGGCGCATCGAACTCTGAGGTTGCGCAGTAGTTCAACATGAACAAATCTTCCATGCATTCTATTAAAATTCGTGAAAGGAAAATACACAAAGCAGTGGAAGACTGTGCACCAGCAACAGCTAAATTGATCCAACACGCGCAGGATCCAATTCTTATTAAGACTGAGAAGGACTTAAATTTATGGCTAGAGGACACGAATAAAAAGCATGTGCCATGTGATGGAAGGAAGTTACAGGAATAAGCTCTCTCTTTGTATGAGCACTTCAAGAAATCCATGGGTGGTGAAGGATCTACCACATCTACGAAAATATTTTCAGCAAGTAAAGAGTTGCTGGCAAGATTCAAAACCGGATACTCGCTGCATAACATACAGTTAACAGGGGAATCAGTATCTGCCGACCATGCTGCAGCCAAAAAATACCCAGCAGAACTAAAGAAGTTGATCCAGGAGAAGGGATACAGGCCAGAACAAGTGTTTAACGCAGATGAGACTGGTCTTTTCTGCAAGAAAATGCCCAGTAGAACCTACATTTCAAAGGCTGAGAAGCAGGCACCTGGGTTTAAGACAGCAAAGGACAGAGTTACGCTCCTATTTTGTGGCAATGCTGCTGGGCATATGATCAAGCCTGGGATGCTGTATCACTCTGCAAACCCCAGAGTATTGAAAGGAAAGAATAAAAACCTCGTCCCTGTGTTTTGGCAGTCCAATAAGAAGGCATGGGTAATGGCACAGATATTTTTGGACTGGTTCCACAAGTGTTTTGTCCCTGAAGTGGAAAAATATCTGGCTGCGAAGGGATGGAATTCAAGGTGCTGCTCATCACAGATAATGTTCCTGGGCATCCCGAGTCTCTACAATTCGCACACCCCAATGTGGAAGTCGTATTCCTTCCTCCCAATACGACCTCCCTTATCCAGCCACTCGATCAAGGTGTGATACACACATTCAAGGCTATCTACATTTGCCTCACCTTCTCTCACATCCAAACTGCTATGGATCTCGATCCTGAGCTTGATGTAAGTTGCTGTTGGAAGGACTACAGCATCTGGGACTGCATTATGCATGTCAAGGAGGCTATGGAGGAATTAAGCCTGAAACCGTGAATGTGTGCTGGAAGAATATTTGAGAGGAAGCTGTCAATAACTTCACAGGCTTCCCCAAGGTAGATGACGAAATCAAGAGGATTGTTAATGTTGCTCGTCAGGTAGGCAGTGAAGGATTGAATGACATGGCAGAGGACAATATAGAAGAATTACTGAATGGTGATGGGGATGAGCTAATAGAAGAAGACCTAGAGGAACTTGTGAAGAGTGCGGAGGAGGAAGAATTAGAAGAGGAAGAACAGATTGAGAAGGCATCACGGGACCACCATAAATTCAGCCAAGTCTTTCAACTCCTTAAACAGCTAACTGACAAGGTACAGGAGTACGATCCTTCGATGGAAAGGAGTTTAAGGATCACTCGGGAAGTGAACAGATGTTTCTTCCCATTAAGGGAGATGTTCATGGAACTCCACTGCAAGAAGCAGCAACTTCCTATCACCATGTTTTTCAGGTAAAAGCGTCGCAAAGAACGCGATCTCCCTCACCAACCTCTACCATCTACCATACATCTACCATCTACCAACCTCTACCATACAAGAACTACAAAAAGATCTCAGCAAACTGAGTGATTGGGCAGCAAAATGGCAAATGAAATTTAATGTGGGTAAGTGTAAGGTAATGCATGTTGGAAAAAAAAACCCAAATTACACGTACTACATGATGGGGTCAAATTTAGCTATGACAGATCAGGAAAGGGATCTTGGAGTTATAGTGGATAGTTCTCTGAAGACATCCACGCAGTGTGCAGCGGCAGTTAGTAAGGCAAATAGGATGTTAGGAATTATTAAAAAAGGGATAGATAATAAGACAAAAGATATCATACTTCCCCTATATAAAACTATGGTACGCCCACATCTTGAGTACTGCGTGCAGATGTGGTCTCCTCACCTCAAAAAAGATATATTGGCATTAGAAAAGGTTCAGAAAAGGGCGACTAAGATGATTAGGGGTTTGGAACGGGTCCCATATGGGGAGAGGCTACAGAGACTGGGACTTTGCAGTCTGGAAAAGAGGCGATTGAGGGGCGATATGATAGAGGTATATAAAATCATGAATGGTGTGGAGAAAGTGAATATAGAAAAATTATTTACCTTTTCCCATAATACAAGAACTAGGGGACACCAAATGAAATTGATGGGTAGTAGGTTCAAAACTAATAAAAGGAAATTTTTCTTCACACAGTGCAAAGTCAACCTGTGGAACTCCTTGCCCGAGGAGGCTGTGAAGGCCAGGACGCTATTCGGGTTTAAAAAAGAGCTTGATAAATTTTTGCAGGTTAGGTCCATAAATGGCTATTAGCCAGGGATAAAGTATGGTGCCCTAGCCTTCAGAACAAGGGCAGGAGATGGATGGCAGGAGATAAATCACTTGATCATTGTCTTCTGTTCTCCTTCTCTGGGGCACCTGGCATTGGCCACCGTCGGCAGATGGGATGCTGGGCTGGATGGACCTTTGGTCTGACCCAGTATGGCCATTCTTATGTTCTTATGTTCTTATCATGCAGTCTCCCACTGCATCACTGCAAAGACCCTCCTTGCACACTCCTGTTTTGTCACCTGCATGAAAAAAGGCCACGAAATCACTGACCAAAATGCCTGTCACAACTCAAGCTTTGAATTCTCCTGCTTCATCCCCTGTGCTAATTGAAGCCTCACATTCTCCTGCTGCCTTGATGTCTGCATCGCCTGTGTGCAAGAGAATTTCACAGCCTCTACCTTTTTCTGAAGTGGATCCCGATGACTCTCCATCTCTGGAGGGATTGAAGGAAGAGGATCAGGAATAAAAAGCTCCCATCATGCTATACAATGCACTTCATCATTGTCTTCATCCGTCATCGCACTGTACAGCAGGCTACATCGTCATCATCATATGAAGAGAAATGAACAACCTTGCATTCAGATAAGCCCCATTTGATTTTTATATAAAAATTATAGGGTCCAGTCACAGTATTTTATAACCTTTATACTTTAAGATTTATGTACATTTAATTTACACAAATAAAGTTTATATGAACACGTACACAGTTTATAGGCGTTTCTGAAGTTTTACCTTTGTAAACAATAGTTTTCTATAGGAAGACCCCAATTTACACAAATTCAAGCTTACGCGGGGCTAACAGGAACTGAATCCTCACGTACTTTGAGACCTTACTGTATGACATCTTACAGCTAACCTGGAATAGTACCAAAGTATCATGTTGTCCAAGACGCATGATCATGCCATGAAAATGTCCACAAAATTTCTTCTACAGAGAAGTCACAAGGGACAAAGCATGTGATGGACATCTACAGTGACCCTGGGCCATGAATTTGAGTCCTCCCATCTCCACTCACCACCGAGGAAGTGGCTGGAGTGAGGAAATGTGTTACTTCCCCTGGAAAGGGGAAAACATGGACTGTGACACAGTCAGAGTGCCATTTGTGTAAAGGATGCCACAGTCCTGGGAGTGATGTGGATCCTTGGAGCAGAAGTGATGGTGGCAAGACATCACCAGAAGCAGGTGCACTGGCATACACAGAGCAAATCTCCAGTTTAGCCAGCAGGAGGCAACACAGCAGTGAGCCCCAGTCCACCACAAAAGGTATATTGTTTTACATCAGCTGTGGGACTGAGTGACACAGTTCGAGGACTGTATCAACAGTGTAAGCTGTGCAGATTGTTGTTGATGGTTGTTCTTTATAATGTTTTAATGTACTTAGACAACAATGCAATAAATAATTAAATACATAAACTATTAAATACAAAAACTAAAACTATTTCGTATAACCACTGTGCAGCCAAGCAATATGCCAAGTATATAAATTTATACACAGCAGCCATGGTTGTTACACAGAAGCAACAAATCTAATCTAATAAATAATTACACACAAAAAGATATGTTGAAATAACCCAAAATTTGCAAAACCAAGCACTCAAAAACAGGAAATGACAGAATTAAGGTATCTCTGGGTTCTTCGCACCCTTCCTAGCTAGCATGACAGGAATATTAAAACAAACAAAGCCATTCTCTGAAGAGTGCAATCTCTACCACTGCAATTACAATGTATTCCAATTTAGATAATTTATTTGCCCCAGGAAATATTTGTACAGCATCCATTTAAATATTTTAATTTGTTGCAAGAGTATCTTCAAAATTATGTAAACATGAGCATGGATGAGAAGAGAGAAAATTATTCAAGGAATTAGATATTCATTCCAGAGTGTTAATCTTTCACATGTACCCTGTAGTAGAACTGCTGGAACTAGAATTTCTTCTGTTTGTACTTTCTTCTTTGAAGAGACAGCTGAAGAAACTGGATGTGCCTAAAGGAACAAAAATACTGATCAAGCAAACACAGAAAGTTGTAGCTCAGTTAGATTTGCTACTTGTGAACACTGAGACCCAGATCCATAAAGAGATTAATATTCAGAGAGTTGCAACACAATGGCTGTGTCTACACTACAAATTAACTTTGAAGTAAGGGGCTACATGAAGCAGCATGGCCAGCAGGCTGAGCAGGATTGTGAGGGCATCGTCCTTGCCGAAGGTGGGAGCTGGCATGGTCTCCGGCTGTTCCCCTGTGTACGTGCTGCTGCTGTCTTCAGGCTGTCAGCCTTGAGCATGTGCAGGCTGTGGGTGCTGGGAGGGGCCCTTTAAGGGTTGGTGGCTGGAAGCCCGGAAGGGCTTGTCGGCCATGTGATCCCATGCCTTCATCATTTTCTGTCTCCTTACTTCGAAGTAGGGAGTATTTGTGTGTGGACTTTTAACTTCAAAGTAGGGGAAAGCCTACTTTGAAGTAAGGGAGTGTGCCTTTTGTGTGTGGAGTGCAACTTCTAAGTTATTTTGTAGTGTAGACACAGCCAACTTTTAAGCACCCAGAAAATCACTTGAACATTGGGATCCATAAAGCCTAACATCAGTTGCCGAGGCTCTCTATACAATGAATTGGGAGAAATAAACACCTTACAATGAGATCCAGCACACTGGACAAGAAGCTGTATAAGTTAGCAAATGAGAGATAATGATATAGGTATGCCCTAATTCCTGTCCCTCTCCTGAAGCTAGATGACTAAATCCAAGCCAGAAGATTAAGCGAGAAGGACTCTATAGCCCAGCATTTAGCGCACTCACCTGAGAAATGGAAGATCTAACATCCAATCCCATAGCTCCTACAACTTTTTAATCATCTACCCAAAGTGGAACAAAACAGGAAAGACTGAGGGAACCATCCCCACAAATCCATCCCCTTATGTTTCCTCTCCTGGGATAGAATTTCATAATTCTCACACTCAGACCAGGCTCTGGGCTACAACACCCTGCATATTTACAGTCCCAACTCAGGAAGTCTGATAGGTGCTATGTCTACACTACATCTTAAAGGCAATTTTAAGGCAGTTAGCTCAATTTTACAATGTCACTGTCTTCACTGTGAATGCCATTAGATTGACTTTAGGGAGCGCTAAGGTCGATATTATTACACCCACAAAGTGAGTTTACGTGAGGGGGGCATGAAGGGGCAGACACCACAGCCCCGCGTCTGGAAGCTAGCAGAGCCAGCCTTGGGGTCCTCAGCTGGGAGGGGGGCATGGAGAGACCCTCAGCACCATGGCTGGAAGCCGGCTGGACTCGGCTGCCAGAGCCTGCAGCATGGGTCCCCAGCTGAGCGGCAGGGAGACCCTGCCACCCTATGGCTGGGAACCAGCTGGGCTCCCAGCCTATCCTCCTGAAGCAGCCCCAGATGAGGCTGCAGCTTGGTTCCCCGCCTCCCCTGGGTTTGTGGGACCAGGGAAACTGACCAGCGCATGGCTGGTCAGCTTCCCAGTCCCACAAGTGGTGGGGAGCTGGGAATCAAGCGGCAGCCTGGTTCCCATCACTCCTGGGCTTGCAGGACCTGGAAAACTGATGAGTTCATGTCTGGTTAGCTTCCTGGTCCCAAAAGCAGTGAGGAGCTGGGCAACCAAGTGGTAACCTGCTTCCTGTCTCCCCTGTGTCGGCAGCAACTGGGAAACTAACCAGTCATGAGTTGGTCAGTTTTCTGGTCCCACAAGTGGCAGGGAGACTGGAACCAGTTTCCCGGATCCTGTAAGCCCAGGGGAGCTGGGAGCCTGGTTCCTGTCTCCCTTTGACTTGCATGAAAATGTGAGTTATGCAGGGGTTACTGGAACGCAACCCCTATGTAACTTGAGGGTTTACTGTACACTACAAACTAGACATAAGAGCTGTGTCTACACGTGCACGCTACTTCAAAGTAGCGGCACTAACTTTGAAATAGCGCCCGTCGCGGCTACACGCGTTGGGCGCTATTTCGAAGTTAACTTCGATGTTAGGCGGCGAGACGTCGAAGTCGCTAACCTCATGAGGGGATCGGAATAGCGCCCTACTTCGACGTTCAATGTCGAAGTAGGGACTGTGTAGACGATCCGCGTCCCGCAACATCGAAATTGCCGGGTCCTCCATGGCGGCCATCAGCTGAGGGGTTGAAAGATGCTCGTTCTCCAGCCCCTGCGGGGCTCTATGGTCACCGTGGGCAGCAGCCCTTAGCCCAGGGCTTCTGGCTGCTGCTGCGGCAGCTGGGGATCCATGCTGCATGCACAGGGTCTGCAACCAGTTGTCGGCTCTGTGGATCTTGTGTTGTTTAGTGCAACTGTGTCTGGGAGGGGCCCTTTAAGGGAGCGGCTTGCTGTTGAGTCCGCCCTGTGACCCTGTCTGCAGCTGTGCCTGGCACCCTTATTTCGATGTGTGCTACTTTGGCGTGTAGACGTACCCTCGCAGAGCCTATTTCGATGTGGTGCCGCGCAACGTCGAAGTTGAACATCGACGTTGCCAGCCCTGGAGGACGTGTAGACGTTATTCATCAAAATAGCCTATTTCGATGATGCTACATCGAAATAAGCTATTTCGATGTTGGCTTCACATGTAGACGTAGCCAAGAACTGTCGTCTTCTCAAGAATTTGATGCCTGGGTTTTTCCAACTCTGGCCCTGTTCCTCTCAAAAGCTAGATGAAATATTTTATTCATTCTGATAATAAGAAGGGTTTCTAGATGTCTCAAATTAAAAGCAGAGAAGGTAGTTCAGCTCTGATGTTCACCTTGCACATTTCTAATCAGGTTTCAAATGTAGCTGATTAGCACCAAGGCCTTGATATCCAACTTTTCCAGATGTGCACAGACTGCTGCACAGGTGTGAGAGACCCCACTGAGTTCTGTGTTGGTGAAGCTAGCCTGCCCAGGCACAAGAAGCTGTAGCATCTGAACTTCAGAGACAATTTAAATTAGCTGCTTATGCCAACTGAAGAAATGTTTATTGCTACTATATCAAACTAACTATTCCTGTACAATTTTTGAAAGTTTTATTTTTCTGATTCTCAAGCTGGTGATTGTTTTGTTTGTTTTCATATTTTGAGACCTTAATATTTAAGATAAAGGGCCTAATTCTAACTTACAAAAGGTCATGTAGTTATTAAATAACTTGTGTTTGATTTTTATTGTTGTTGTCGAGTACAATGGTTAAAACATGCAAATTCACTTAACGTAGTATCTAATTACTCTGCATAATCATGGCTTATAGCAAAGCAGCCATTCAAAAGTTGCAGAAAGCTATACCTGTTTGTTCTTTGTTATTACAGGGACATTAATAAACTTGGTGTTTTCCAGGTAGTGCTGATGTTGTCTTTTCCAGTCCAGGCAGTCATACATCAAACAAGCAATGCTTTCAAATAGCACAGTTCCAAATGCAAGCTATGTGAAAAGAGAAACAGGTACGAAAGCTTAAGCTTAAACACAAAAGCACAGTGGAACTCAACCACCAACTGGTAACTCTCTAAGAAAAAGATCTACAATCCATTTAAAATATGTCCACTTATTCATTAAAAATGTTGATGTGTAATGTCAGTCTAAGACAAAAGGTCTTCTTTTTGGAGGTATAAAGATGGTGAAGAATTTTTTTTAATCTCTCTTCTTTCTTTTTTTCCTCCCAACTACTACATCACAGTCTGTAACACATAGAATGGTGTATGTGTAATGCTGCTGATAATGTCTGAAGTCCTACAGAAGATTAAAGTGGCACTGTTTGCCTATGGTCACACAGCAAAGTTATTTTGAGATAATAGCTGTTATTTCTAAATAACTTTGCGAGCATCTACACTGTGCACATGCTATTTTGAAATACATTTGAAATAGCAGGTGCATTATTTTGAATTTCATAAACCTCACTGCAGGAGGAATAACACCTACTCTGAAAGAGCTATTTCAAAATATAGGCGCTATTAAGACATGGAATAGTGCTACACTAATCCCTTGATTTATGTGGAGGTTGCGTCCTGGGCAACCTCCATGCAAATCAAATTTTACATAAATTTAGGGGGGGGGGTTGGGGAGATCCCTAGAATTCCCCTGGCTGGGGGAGCGGGCAGCTCGGGGAAGTGGGTGGGGGCAGCCATGTGGCCCCTGGCTTCTCCCAACTGGGAGAAACTGTGCCTCAAGCAGCTGCCTATGTTCTGGGCTCCCCAGCTGCAGGAGCCAGGGCCTGTGTGTGTGTGTGTGTGTGTGTGTGTGTGTGTGTGTTTTGATCTGCACTTAACTCACATTAATGCAAGTTAAGTGCAAATTGAAATTGCGCTTCTCAAGGGTTTACTGTATTTTGAAATAAGCCACAAAGACATCCAGGCTACGTCTACACTAGTCAAAAACAAGTTTACTAATGAAGCACTGAAATACATATTCAGCACCTCATTAGCACGTGGGCGGCTGTGGCACTTCGAAATTGATGCAGCTCGCCGCCGCACGGCTCGTCCAGACGGGGCTCCTTTTCAAAAGGACCCGGCTACTTCGAAGTTCCCTTATTCCTATGAGCAGATAGGAATAAGGGGACTTCGAAGTAGCTGGGATCCTTTTGAAAAGGAGCCCTGTCTGGACGAGCCGTGTGGCGGTGAGCCGCATCAATTTTGAAGTGCCACAGCTGCCCGCTTGCTAATGAGGCGCTAAATACCTATTTCACTGCTTCATTAGTAAACTTTGAAATGGCCATTTGCATGGCAATTTCGAAGTTTTTGGCTAGTTTAGACACGGCCCCAACGGCATTATTTCAAAATAGGCACTATGGGTGCATCTACACTAGGAACGAATTTCAAAGTTAACTTCGAAGTTGGGCACTACTTTGAAGTAGCCAGCAGAGAATTTACACACATTTTCCCTTACTTCAAGTTAACTTTTAAGTAGGGAGCTCAATATCCAAGTCCTTGTAGTGCCCTACTTGGAAGTTTAACTTCAAAGTAGGATGCGTGTAGATGCTCAACTTCAAAGTAAGTAATTTCAAAGTTATTTTTGTAGCGTAGACACAGCATCTGTGTCCAGATCTGCTATTTCGAAACAGCTTGGTGCTATTTCAAAATGCATTCTTGAGTGTAGGTGTATTATTGTGAAATAAGCTATTTTGGAATCTCTCTGATATGTAGACATAGCCTTAATGTCCATTAAAGCCAATTCTCTTTTTCATATATATTATCTAGGGGCTAAATGAACAAAAGTACACAACCAAAGACTAATTTCTTGTTAAAGTTAGGTTCTCAGGCTTTCCATATAATATATGGGGAGAATCAGGCACCTAAGGAAGCCTGCAAGCTAAACAAAGTCCTAATCCAGCTAGCAGTGACATGCAGAGGAATGATGCAGGACTAAAATCTCAAAGGTGTTTAGGCACTTAAATGCCATTCCTCCAGGCCTCTAGGCACCTGAATGACAAGGCGAAGTGAAGTATCTATCTCTGTTCTGGATTCTCAGTTGTGAATTATCTCCTACAGTTAGTTAACTAAGCCAGCTTAGACACTTGCCCAAGCCTTAGCAGGTGAAAAACCAGAATGACTCAACCCCAACAGTCAGGGTACTCACCTCAGATGTAACAGACCTGGATTCAAGTCTTTCCTCTGCCTTTTCCTGGAACAAGGACTTAAACAACTCCAACAGGTCTCCCATAAACCATGGGAATGTCCTTACCACCAAGCTATAGGCTATTCTGGATAGCTCCTGTTCTCAGTCTTTCCTATCTGAGATATTTCATTTTTGTTCTGCATTTGTACAGTGCTTAGTATTAGGTATTCTAGGCACTGCAGTATTACAAATAATAAATATTTGTTAGCTCAAACATTTGAAACTGGCTGCCCACATCCCAGATGAGTGTCCTAACCACTAAGCTATTGAATATGATGGATACACATTCATACACGTGTGCCATGCCTCATCTTGTGCATGTGCTTGCAGAATGTCTATCGGATTGAACCCACCTGGGACCAGATATCCAATTCCAATTTCAGGCCAACTCAAGCTTCACTTGGTATCAGATGGCTTGGCCATATTCTTCTGTGTATGTTAGGTGTCACAAAAATGATATGGATGTTTTAGAATTGATTCTTCATTTTACTTTTTCACCGGCAAAACCAAAATAGCCTTTATGACATTTTGCTAGTGTGGTCTGTACTGTGTGTAAAATCAAGACTTTAACCTTTTGAGATTCATCTCTTTCCTGAACTGAGCCACCCTGTCCTGAATGGTATGAGTTTATGCTATATGAATTCCCTCCCAGAAAATTAGAATTAGGACAAACAGATAAATGCATCTGAATCGCTGCTGGGCTGCTAACGAATGGAACAGTCAGATCAGATAACCCCTCTTGGAGTCATGGTTACAATAGATTAGCAAATAGGAATCAGAATGACAGGAGACAGAATAAGAAAGATGAATTTGAGGAGAAAGGAGGCTAGTCAGAGAAGGTCTGGGTCAGAGCCAGCAAGTGAATCTGATGTTATCTTGGCTGATAGCCTTATAGAGTTATTTATGGTAACCTCTGATATGTGTTGTTGATTTTGGTTCTTTCCTCCATACTGGGAAGAATGAATATATTAAATTTTCTTTGCTCTTACCAGTTTGGAGTACCCGTTTTGAATGTAACTTGGGTCAATTTTTAAAAAAATAAATAAATGTAACAATTACTATAGTGATTTGAGATGTCTCTTTTAGGTTTCGAAACTTGAGACATCTTGAACGTACCTGATTTAACATAACAGCTAAGCACACAGTTTCTGAAACTCAGACTTCTTTAAGGTATCTCAAATTAGACATCCAAAATCACCAGTCACTTTTGAAATTCATTGTGTTTATGATAGGAAAATGCAAAATTAATACGGCAAATCATTTTTGAATGACAGGACTTTGGAAAATTCAGGTTTTTAATTTTTTTAAAAGTCTCTTCTTCTATTACTTCTACTGCTATTGCTATTACTTCCTCTTCTTCTCCTCTTTTCTCAAAAACAAAGTGTCTGTCAAAAATGATTGATCTAGAAACTCCCTCATATTTGTTTCTATTATTCATCACTGGTTACTAGCGTACTGGAAAATTTTAATTAAAGTTCATTGGCATACTTTGAACTTGCACATATTAAAATAAGAAATTCTAAAGACATTACAAGCAACATGAACTGCCAATGTCCAACAAGACAAATAGCTAGGACAAGATGGGAGCTTCTAAGGCTGTGTTTACATTATGAGATAAATTCAATTTATTTATATCCATTTTCTAATTTTGGAATTTATAATTTTGACCATCCTCACTTTATACCTTGCTCCCCACAAAGTCGAGTCATTGCTGTCACACACATATTGGCTAACACTGATTGTTGCAGTAGTGCATTGTGGGAAGCTATCCCACAGCTCCCTCAAACCCATAGCGTTCTGGGCACGCTGGTCTTCACGTCATCTTCCCCCCATTGTATTTTCATCATTCCTCTCTCAATACCTGAAAATATGTCGATCCATTGGAAATAATGTAGAAGACACTCAAAATTACAAGAAAGAATTGTTGGTTTCTCCACATGTCACATTGCCAACACGGGTGCAGTGACTGCATTCTTAACTGGCCCTCCATCCCATCTCCCATCATTGCTGAAATGTGATCCCTGAAAATAATGCAGGGGGAAGAATGTAGGAAGAAAGAAATAATTTTTGGCTTCTCCATACGTTATTGTTAACGGAAAGGGTTTTTGGCTTTCCAGTGCACTATAAGGCTTTCGCGCAACAGCTTCTCAGCTGGCTGTCCATGCCACCTCCCATCACTGCCAAAATGTGATCCCTGAAAATCATGCAGGGGCCCGGAATGTTAGATTCAGAAGAACGTATCAGGGAAGAATTTTTGGTTTCCCCTACACTATATTGCCAACATGGGTGGAGCTACTGTATTCTCAACTGGCCATCCATCCCACCGCCCATCATCACAGAAAAAAGAATTGTTGGTTTTCCCCAGCAGCAGCAAGCCCAGGTATGGGCAGCGGGTGTCACTGGTTGACCAGTTGAACTATTCTCCCCCATCGGCAGCAAGCCCCTAAGCTGCCGGGGGAAGACTTTTCTCCAGCAGCAGCCATGAGTCCCTTTGCCGATGGGGGAGATTTTTCCCCAGCGGCAGCAGTGAGCCCCTTGGCCACTGGTGGAGACTTTTCCCCAGTGGCAGCTGCAAGCCCAGATATGGGCCAAGGCCCCCGTATGTTAACTGCCAGGGGAGACTTCCCCATGGCAGCAGCAACACTTTCTCTTTCCCACATCATTGGCAGCATTGCCAGCACCGAATGGCAGGCACATCCTTTTATTGGGTCGGGCTGGGGGCTACCCATGTGATGTGCCTGAGCGCAGGAAAGATCCAGACTGTGTGGCGCCTGTTGGGGAGGAAAGGGGGTTTGTACACAAATGTAAACCACTGAGAAGAAGTTTCTTGGCATGCTATGAAAGCACGATCCCCAGCACAGCCTTGTTGGCATGTGGTTTGGCGGGGCAGGGGCGGGTGCCAGGCAGTGCAGAAAAAAACAGCAAGTGTACAGACAGTTGCAAACTCCTTGCAGGCGCTATTTTGAATGGGTAGATGTGCACACCCCACTAACAGCATAGAAAGAAAGAAGCTATTTCTCAGGCTGTCATAAACTAACATGAGCCCACAGCTAAAGGCTTGCTGCTCCCGCTTGGAAAATCAGGCTCTTCCTGTTACCGGAGAGCAGCAGCCAGAGTGTAGCAGAGAGAGGGGCATTGCAGGTTACACATGGGACGCCTCTGGAGGTTAATACATTCGATTTTAAGACACCGTGCTTCCACACTGGCCTTTAATCAACCTTCTGAATTCGATCTTGATGCTATACCCCCCAGGTAACTGCGATTTTGTAATCTTGAGATTAGTGCACCTGAAACCAGGCTAACGGTCTTTACAGTGAAGGCAGTCATGTGGTAAAATCGAGCTAACTGAATTAAACTCAAAATTTATCTTGTAGTGTAGATGCAGCCTTAGATAAATTCCACTCCATCTTTCTGCCCAGCACATACACACTCTGTAAAACAAAACCAATCAAACAACCTTCCCCCACACCACCACTCTCTTCTATGTCTAAAACTTGCCACTTGGACTTTCTGGGCATGGGAGGTGTTTTAGAAAAGTGTGATGTTTGCAAAACTGCATATTTTCAAAATAGACAAACAAGAATAAAGGTAATTTACTCATCTTATAGATAAATCTCTGCTCTCTCAAATAGCATGTCTAGCAATCCTTCATTTGAGTCCTCCTCTTGCATGCCCTGGAGGCAGTAGTAACCTCAGTAAAGACTTCCCAGAGGGAATCCACCAAAACAGAATTACTGCATCCATTCACTGCCTACCACGACATTGTCCTATATCCCGCCACGTCCTTTTTGTGTATATTTTTAAAGTTCTACAAACACCCACAGTTCTTTAGAGTCTATATTGGTCTCTGAAAAACTGAGGTATGTAAATTAATAATTTCAACCCACACAAAGAATTCCAGTACAGGTAACTTTTCTTTCCCTTACGGCGTTGACAGTAAAAATATTTATTGTTGGGATGTTCATAAATAACAAAGCCATAAAAAGATGAAAATGAGAGAATTTTAACTGAATGATTGAAGAACTTTTCTCTTAAATTGGATATCAAATCTCAAGGTTATGTAAAGAAAATAATGCCATGTGGGCTGAACTTCAAGTAGCAGTACTACATGTTTCCGCAAATGAGACCTTTCCAGTCGGTGCCTTAGAGGACACTGTGGAATTAGACAAATTCAATCTCACCCCTTCAGGTTTGGGAATACCTACTAGCTCACTAAGGGCTTGTCTACACTACCTCCCTACTTCAAAGGGAGGATGGTAAGTAGGGTGTTGTGAGTGCTGCGGTGCATATTAATGAAGTGCTGCGGTGCATATGCAGCACTCCATTAAGCAAATTTCACCTCACCCTCCTCACCCCCGCGGCAACTTCGAAGTTTGAAAACTTCCAAGTGTTGGCTCGCATCTAGCGGTGGCTCACCTGCCAGTACTTCGAAGTGCTCGGGGTACTTCGAAGTCCCTTTACCCCTCAAAATTTTGTTTGTGGGAGCAGGAGGACAGGGGGATTTGCTTAAGGAAGTGCTGCATATGTACCACAGCACTTCATTAATAAACTCCCAACACCCTACTTACCATCCTTCCTTCGAAGTAGGGAGGTAGTGTAGACACAACCTAACTGTTTATGTGCAGGATTTGATCCATAAATATAAGTATTGGAAGGAAATAATCTGTCCTCTCACCCTGTTACTATAAAACACAAATAAACTGGGAGAAATTACAGAATGTATTATAATTTTTTACTCATCTAATGTGAACAGGGAGACACTGGATCCCTTGCTGTGGTAAAGATCTGGAGCAGGAACACCTCAGCCCTGCTCTGGCTTTGTCTGCTACTTCTAACTGTTCCTTGCCAAGATGGAGTGGGGCACAAAATTACTTTTTGCTGAGTGCTCTGTCCTTCCTTTGTTTGTGCTGCAGCTATGCTGAATTCTGATGTAGTTGAAGCAGTATTGTGGGGAGGGAGAATCTCCATGTGGCACAAGGTTGAGTGACCTTATTGAACAGAGCCAAGGATGGTCTGAAAGGAAATGGAAGAGAAGAAAAAAAGCTCACATGGGCAGATGAATTGAGGATACAGGCAGAAAAGAAATTCTAGAAAAGGAGAACAGAAAAAGGGAATTCAGTTTGCACAAGAATAAAGACAAGAAATGTGTGAGAAGAGTTCTGAGCTGGTGTGCCCCTGTGAATGAAAGAAATGCTGGTGAGCTTCCAGTGGGTGATTAGCCCTTAAGAAAGAGGGTTGGTGGCCATTGTGTACATGCTGAATCTCTAGTCCAGCACACTTGGGACCTGACAGGTGCCAAATGAGAGAATCTGTCAGAAGTCAATATTTTCCAGTGGCATTACCAATACTTCCACTGCTTACTGGGCTCTTAGAAGATGTTTAGGGACACATTATAGCAAAATAACAGCATAGAACACTGAGAGCCAGGTGGCTGTAAACAAACTTTATGGGACCACAGGAAACTTGGCCACACCCATGATATGTGGTCATCTGGCTAACTAAAATAATATCAGATTATGGATCTTGCTGGATGAGAGAGTGCTGTACAAGAGAGGGTCAACCTGTACTGTTAGAAGCATGCTTTGGGGAAGATTTACCAGAGGCAATGTGGGATGCTCATTATAACATCATATCTAAATAACTGCTTGCACAGAAATTCCACGTGCTTTGTTACTCCTTTATTTTCATTTGTACTGAATGACATCTAGGATACAGACATATTGCTAAAGGGCTGGCACTATAATTTTGGAATTATTCACTACTGACGTTGAAACCTCTAATGAAGTGTGTGTGAACACAATGAACTAGTTTAGTATTATATTTCAAAGAGATTACAAGCTCTGCAGCTATGGTCCATAATTTAGAAACTCACTGACCAACACATTGGTTCAAAGAACATAGAAAACCTGTAGATACAACCAGCAAGTTTAAAAGGGATGGACGATAAATGGCTTTCATTCAAGGAAATCACAGTCCCCCTAGGCATAGTCTTTATGCTCTGTAAGCCATTTAGTATGATTCAGGATTTTACAGACATACACAGCTCTGATTTCCACTGTACTTAAACTGCTGTGAAATGCTATAAAAACTAAATGTGCAGCTCATTGTGAAAGAGGAAACTACTAACCATCATGTCACTGTTAGTCCAGTCTGGGGGAAAGGTATTTTCCTTTACTACATGATGAAGTCTGGCAACATCAAAGAGAGTTGATCCATGTTTCCTGTTATTCAGAATTGGTTCCAAGTATTTCCAGAATGTTTCCAGGTCTTTGATAGCTTTAGCTTTCTTCGTTTCTTCAGCTTCTACAACTATAAAAGCAACATTATTAGATAAAGTATAGCATACTTGTATTCCAATACCTGCCTTTTGCATGGGAACAGTGAGTCTGAGACATATGTCTGAAATATTGAGAAGGAAAAAATCTGAATTGCAGCGTGGTCTATTCTATTGTAAGTGTTGTTCAAAATATTCCTGTTCTTAAACAAATTCCCAGAAAAATATTGGAGCCCAAGCCCAACTTAAGTTATAAATACATAACACAAATTTAAGGACAGAATATGGCACTGGAAGAAACAACAAATAAATACTTGAAATTCAAAATCAAAGTCTATACTTGTTATGTAAAGCCTCTGTCCAACCCAGTATAAACATGGATGTAAGTTTGTAACTTTCAGTAATTGTCTGCATAACCATTGAGCTTTGTAACTTTCTATTATATAGAAACTTTAGCCCCAGAAGTCAGCCTGTCTGGACAACCAGCTGCCAGTAGCACCTTGATGGCCAGGGAATAATAGGTGCTAAGCTCTGTGAAAGAACCCACCTATGAAAGAGAAAGAGGCCCCAGCAAGAGAAGATCAAAGGTCCACCTGCTGTTAGCTGATGACTCATAGTTATATAGTGTCTTGGGGCAATGTGACAGGACAAGAGCTATGAATCAAACACATAAAAAGATGGGTGCAAGGCTATAAGAGAGTACTTCTTGCCATCACCCCTGTGCAGGAGTTAGTCTCAGCTGGCTGCAGGAAGAGTCCCAGGGCAGGAGGAGGCCCACGTTTTTTCAAAATGTCATCTCAGTGATCTTACTTTCAGATCACAGCCTGGTTGCTGGAGTTGCTAAGAATCAGCACCTGCAAATGCCTTGACTTCATTTGGAGTTCTGGAGTTTTAGTACCTCTAAAAATCAGGTTTGGGGCTAAATCTGTCTCTGGTATGAATCCAGTGACCCAAAGACACAAAGTTGATAACTCCCAACATATGGCAGTGGACTGTTCTGAAACTTTTGGCCTATGTAACTTTCCCTAGGCCATACAAGGATTCTGTGGCAGTGAAGAAGAGAACTAAGTCACTTCCATCTTCTGATGTTGCTCAAAGATTGTTATCACAGGAATGTGAATTGGAAAATTATGTCTGAGTATACGGTATAGATATCTGTATGTTGAGTATGATACTGTGCAGAGGAGGAATGCAGGTTGTAGTTGGAGTTATTTGATACACCTTAATAATGAGTTTCTGTACTTTCAAATTTTTGTCTTAGGCACGGAGAAAGCCTCTGATCAAGCAACGTGGCAGTTTTATATCAAGTCTTAGAGAAAGAAAAAAGAAAGAAGATTAAGAGGAGAAAAATATTGTTGGCTCTCTTCTTCCACAAATGTTGGACAAGAAGAATTCCTCTCTCTAATAGTTGTGATAGTACATCTCATGGGGAACGGAAGGCAAAGCAAATACCAGCACTAGTAATAACCATCAAAGCAGGTAACTGGCTGATTGCTGTCATCATCATCATTAATAACCGTGGGCTCAGTGCTTGTTGGTGTCTGATGCCTCTCTCACTATTTCCTTCCATGATTGCTAAGTAGCGGCATACAAATAGAGTTCACCTCCTCCTGTAAGCCTACATATTTAACATTTTTTAAAGAGTGCAAGCACTCAGATAACACAGTGCTAAGTATGAATATGAATTTAAATAACATTTTAAAAATAGAATATTTAGGATTTTATACAGGATATTTATCCTATCATTAGCTTACCTTCAGATGCAAGTAATGATTCTTCTTGCATTTTAGCTGATCTAAAATATGTCTCCAGTGGCTCATAGTTTTCAGAAGAAATCTTAATTACACTTGAGATACTGACTCCAAGCTCAGAGAGCACAGGCAACAACTGAAGGTTGTAGAAGCCCAAAACTATGAAGTAATATTGGGCACCATCATCTGGTTCATCATCTGTTCAAAACACCGAAATCACCAGTTACATTTCAAAAGGACAGTATATTAGAACAGATCACTTCAATTGCTTTATTAAAGTATATTACAACTCTGCCACATAACAACAGCCATAATTAAGATTGTACAAGTATTTTTATTGTAACCCCTTCTGTTCTGATGCACACAATTTTCAGAAGTTTTCTCTTTAAGCTGACATTTTCCAAGCAGTTTCTGTATCAATGTGCCTGGAACTTATAAGCTGCGTCTACACGTGCACGCTACTTCGAAGTAGCGGCACCAACTTCGAAATAGCGCCCGTCACGTCTACACGTGTTGGGCGCTATTTCGAAGTTGAAATCGACGTTAGGCGGCGAGACGTCGAAGTCGCTAACCCCATGAGGGGATGGGAATAGCGCCCTACTTCGACGTTCAACATCGAAGTAGGGACGTGTAGACGATCTGCGTCCCGCAACATCGAAATAGCGGGGTCCTCCATGGTGGCCATCAGCTGGGGGGTTGAGAGATACTCTCTCTCCAGCCCTTGCGGGGCTCTGTGGTCACCGTGGGCAGCAGCCCTTAGCCCAGGGCTTCTGGCTGCTGCTGCTGCAGCTGGGGGTCCGTGCTGCATATACAGGGTCTGCAACTAGTTGTTGGCTCTGTGTATCTTGCACTGTTTAATGAAAGTGTGTCTGGGAGGGGCCCTTTAAGGGAGCGACTTGCTGTTGAGTCCGCCCCGTGACCCTGTCTGCAGCTGTGCCTGGCTCCCTTATTTCGATGTGTGCTACTTTGGCGTGTAGACGTTCCCTCGCTGTGCCTATTTCGATGTTGGGCTGAGCAACGTCGAAGTTGAACATCGACGTTGCCAGCCTTGGAGGACGTGTAGACGTTATTCATCGAAATAGCCTATTTCGATGTCGCAACATCGAAATAAGCTATTTCGAAGTTGGGTGCACGTGTAGACGTAGCCATAGGGAGGAATAGTGACTGCAGAAATGAAGAATTTGGAGGAGGCACCAGGAAGCCAGTACACCTGCATATGGCAAGAATGCACACCTGCAGTTGCAGCATCTCTGGAAATAGCTCTTAATAGATAGCCTGCTTTGTTTCAGAAACATGTAGTGCTATCATGTTCTTACCCAGCATAAGGTACATGAAACAGTTACTGTCCAAAAGTGAATTTTTTAGGAAAGTATGCACAAAAACAGTAGATCTGTTTTTGAGCACGAAGGAAATGAAAAAGAACATTTTCCATATCATAGAAAGTATTTGATTTAGTGTGTAAGTGCAGAAGGGCAAGAAGCTGAAGTATGGCAGGATGAATCCTGTGTGAGGATAGTCATTCTTCAGTATTCTGGTGAAAAATAGATTTTTGATTTGCCCAAGTTCTTTTGGGTTTGCCAATTATAGCTTGAACATGTGAAGAAATGTCTTTACACATCTAAAATGGTTTTAATAACAACCTCAAGGGTGTTTCTACACTTGCATTAGTCTTTTGAAAGGGGTATGCAAATGAGGAAATCAAAAATGCAAATGAGGTGCATATTTGACACCTCATTTGCATATTCTTACTTCAAAAGAGCTTCTTTCGAAAGAAGAAAGCCAGTGTAGACACTGCTCTTTCGAAAGTAAACCCCATGTTCGAAAGACTCCTTCTTCCTTTTTTTTATGGGAAGAAGGATTCTTTCGAAGATGGGGTTTACTTTCAAAAGAACAGCGTCTACACTCGTTTTCTTCTTTCGAAAGAAGCTCTTTTGAAATAAGAATAGGCAAATGAAGCATCAAATATGCAAATATGCACACCATTTGCATTTTTGATTTCCTCATTTGCATACCACTTTTGAAAGAGGAATGCAAGTAGAGACACACCCCAAGTGTTTTTAATGAAAGAAGATTGCAGCACTCATGCATGCACAGCTGATTTTACTGCTCAGGGGAAATGAAGTGAACATATGTACGGAATAAGGTAGGGCTTTCTAGATTCCATCTTCAATCAGTAGTAGACAGAACTTTCTAGATGCCATCTTGATTCAGTAGTACAATAAGCATTACAACAAAATCTCAGCACTATAAACACCTGGCGAATGGTGGTTATTCACAACTCTGAAACGTTCATAACTCTGAACAAGCCGTTACAGTTGTTCTTTCAAAACTTCACAACTTTACAGTGATAATATAGCTTTGAAACTTTACTATGAACTATCAGAAGAAAAATGCTATTTCTCCACTCCCTCTCTTTTTAGTAGTATACTGAGTACTTCTGGTTCCAAATGAGATGTGTGGTTGACTGGTCATTTCATTAACTCTGAAGTTATACTATATGCTTCAGGAAATAAAGTGCAATATACAGTGATTCTTGTCTCATACAGGACTCGATTCTGCACATTGCTGAGCACTCTGGCTCAGTCTAGTAAAGGACTTAAATACACGATGTAACTGGAACTATTACATGCTTAAATTTAAACATGTTCTTAAGTGCTTTGGTGAACTGGACCAGAACACACAGGCTACGTCTACACTGACAAAAAACTTCAAAATGGCCATGCTAATGGCCAAATCAAAGATTACTAATGAGGTGTTGAAGTGCATATTCAGCACCTCATTAGCATGCCACTGACCACGGCACTTTGAAATTTCCACTTTTCGCTCCCGAGCGGCTTGTCCAGAAGGGGGGTCCCTTTTGAAAGGAACCCACCAACTTCGAAATTCCCTTACCCCATCTGCTGATAGCAATAAGAGGATTTCGAAGTTGGCGGGGTCCTTTTGAAAAGGAGCCCCATCTGAACGAGATGCATGGGACCAAAAAGCAGCAATTTCGAAGTACCGTGACCAGCGGCATGCTAATGAGGTGCTGAATATGTATTTCAGTGCCTCATTAGTATTCTTTGAAATGGCCATTAGCATGGCTATTTCTAAGTTTTCTCTAAGTATAAACATAGCCACAGTAATTTGCAGGATCCAACCCTCTCTCTTTGCATCTTAATGTATACTGGTGCACTTTAAAGGACTGAATAAAAAATAAAACACTGTCTAGTTGACTCTTACTGGTTGCACAAACTTCTTACAACAATTTTGAGCTACAATGCAGTGTATGACCAAATACTATTTTTAGTGCAGTGGTTTTCAGACTGTGTGTTGGGATCCCAAACTGAGTTATGACCTTGTTTTATTGGGGTTGCCAGTGCCGGCATTAAACTTGCTGGGCCCAGGATGGAAGTCCAAGGCCCACCATCCAGGGCTGAAGCACAAGGGCTTCAGCCCTGAGTGACAGGGATCAGATTACAGGCCCAGCTGAAGCCCTAGAGTTTTGTTGCCCCTACTTGGAGAGATGGGGCTTAGATGGCCTTAGCCTTCAGGACCCACTCCTGGGGCCATGAAGTTGTCAGAAAGGGGTCATGGAGTAGGCCTATGAAAGGTGCTCCCAGCTACCACCTATTGGAAAACTGGAGGAAGAGAGACTGAACAAACCTTACATGTTACCCACCCTCATAATAGCTACGTCTACACGTGAAGCCTACTTTGAAGTAGCCTATTTCGATGTGGAGACATCGAAATAGGCTATTTCGATGAATAACATCTACACGTCTTCCAGGGCTGGCAACGTCGACGTTCAACATCGACGTTGCTCAGCACCACATCGAAATAGGCGCTGCGAGGGAACATCTACATGCCAAAGTAGCACACATCGAAATAAGGGTGCCAGGCACAGCTGCAGACAGGGTCACAGGGCAGACTCAACAGCAAGCCGCTCCCTTAAAGGGCCCCTCCCAGACACACTTGCACTAAACAACACAAGATCCACAGAGCCGACAACTGGTTGCAGACCCTGTGCATGCAGCATGGATCCCCAGCTGCAGCAGCAGCAGCCAGAAGCCCTGGGCTAAGGGCTGCTGCCCACGGTGACCATAGAGCCCCGCAGGGGCTGGAGAGAGAGCGTCTCTCAACTCCTCAGCTGATGGCCACCATGGCGGACCCCGCTATTTCGATGTTGCGGGACGCAGATCGTCTACACGTGCCCTACTTCGACGTTCAACTTCGAAGTAGGGCGCTATTCCCATCCCCTCATGGGGTTAGCGGCTTCAACGTCTCGCTGCCTAACGTCGATGTTAACGTCGAAATAGCGCCCAACACATGTAGCCGTGACGGGCGCTATTTCGAAGTTAGTGCCGCTACTTCGAAGTAGCGTGCACGTGTAGACACGGCTAATATGAACATTTTGGTTTTTCTGATTAAAATCCAGTTACATTTTGGCCATCGGGTAATGAACAATTCCCACTGCCATGCACCAGAAAAACAAAGAGTCAGCCTACCCAAAAATCTCTACTGGCAGTTTCAGGGAATAGAAGTTGAATTTAAGCCAGACAGAGAAGGAGAAGATACTTTGTATAAAAAATGTATTTAAAACACAGATTCAGTACTTGTGAAAAAGGACCTCATTCCATTCTCAACTCATTTAAGACTTCAGAGCACAAGTAGCCAGAGGCTAGGGTTAACAAGACAACAGCATTTAGAGTCCGTACCCTCTAAGAGCAAAAGGGGAGGACAATTCTTACGCTACAGTTGGAGACAGGATGGATATATTGCTATTAAGTGCCAAAATGAAGAGAATGCTAACACAGTGTACCAGAGGCTGAGGGTGAGTTGTGGTGGAGAGGGACTGAGAAACCGGCAAGGGGCTTCAGAAATGAGACACTCAGAATCACAGAACTCAAAGCAGAAGTTCCCAATTTTTTGTTGGTACACCCCAACATGAATAAACTATTTCCTCCCAGGACCCCAGACAGCATGAAGAGAAAATGGCACACTTCCCATAATGTGCCCTTGGGAGCACAATATGTGTGAGGTCATAAAATATGGAATAGGCCATTTTGCTCTACAAACTGCTGTCCTCCACACAGCATGACCCTGTATGTATGATGTCGGCAAGGTCATGCTTTGCATGGGATATCTTTTTGTAGAGCAAAATGGCGTCCTCCATGCATCATAATCTCATATGCACTGAGGAAGTATGATATCCTCTGACTGTTAGGGACCACTCCAACCCCATCTGCTGATGGTCTGACCCATTTGGGGTCACAACTCCAGGTTCGGAATCTGTGACTTAAAGACTCCCATGGAATCCGAGCCAAACTTACCCCTATGTTTAATAGAAACTCAAGCAGAGGTCATTGCAAAAGCTAAAGGGACAGAACATATAACTTGCTTGATACTGGATTGCTAGTAACTATTTCATGTTTTCCTACTAGAAGATGCTTAGGAATTGCTAGTAAAGCCACTGATTGGACTAGGCATGTGTGGCCTTAGCATGTATGAATTCCCTTACCATGGGAACATCATAGTTCTCCTGAAATTTTCAGGAGGAGGTTGTCAGGATAAGAGAAGAAATGGACACAGCAGCAGAGATATGTTTTAGTGTCTCAGGCACTACTTCAATCTACCTCAATTTATATATAAGTAGTAAACATGGTCATTAAGACAGAAGAAGGGGAATGGCAGCAGACAAGGCAATTTTACATACACAGAAAGAATGAAGAACATGGAGTCACCTTCACCAGACTCCAGGATGCCTTCTTTATCATTGGAATAAACCTTGTCTTGAGAAGTAATCATCTGAAGAATTTACTGCAAAGGGTGATTAGATTATAAAAGTGGAGAGCAAGAGCACTCCAAGGTCAACTAAAATGACAGAGAAACCAGCTCTCTGACCTTGGGGGAGAGCATGACCTGAGAATTTCCTCGGAACACGTGGAAAAATTTTACCTTTAAAAAGGTCTAGCTTGTTAAGTTCTTGCTATTAGAAAGTATTTTATTTCTCTTGTGGTCATTTCTGACTTTGATGACTTAAACTTGTACTCGCTTAAAATCTCTCTTCGTAGATTAAAAACGAAATACATTTATTTAACTAAACTAATTCAGTGCTGTGTTTAAACTGAAATGTTTGATAACTCCATTTAAAGTACCAGACTAACAGGGACAATGGATGTTTAATAACCGACCCATCCAAGAGAGAGCAGGACAGCACAGAACATTCATTTGGGGGAAAATTCAGGTCTAGGAGTACGGGCACTTGGAGCACAGGACCAGGTCACCCTGAAAGTCATAACCAAGGTTGTTGGTAGCCAGTGTGACTGGTATATTGCTGATAGGCTACGTGGTCAGAATTGCTGGACCAGGGCTGCAGCTATGCAGACATTTCAGGATATGACTTTCATGCTGGCAGAATGTTTGTGAGTGGCCCAGGTTGGGAGCTAGAATAGCAAAACATTGTAGAGAATTTAAGATTGCAAGGTAAGCAGAGACAACCTCTCCCAGATCTGGATTGTACCCTGGAAATGTGACAGGTGGTCTTAATGTTTCTGAAAGAATTCTAGGGGAATACGAAGAAAGGCTTCTAACACTGATTGGAAACCTATGAGTCAAAGCTATCTGTTCATAAATGCAAATTCTACAAAACATACAAATGGGTCACATAGTATACCAAGATGAAGTAAGGATCCTGATAAAGTAGTATCTGTACTCACCAAATGGGCAATCCTACATTATTACAGGAAGCTTAAGCCTTTAATAGAAAAGACAGTTACTTAATTCCATAACTGGTGTTCTTTGAGATGTCTTGTTCATGTTCATTCCAAAGTAGGTGTGTGCGCGCATGGATGCCCAGTTGACGGAGAACTTTTCCCCTAGCTGGTAGCTGTCAGGTTCGTGCAGCACCAATACAGAGCCCAATATAGGCACTGCCTGACCTGCCCTCCACTCAGCTCCTTTCTGGTGGCTACTCCGACAGTAGGGAAAAGTGGGAGGGATTTGGAATGGACACGAACTACTATTACTACTTAACCCTTATACCCCATGTGGGGCATAGGTCATCTACAAGTCTCCTCCACTTCACTCTCTCTTGGGATACAACTTCTAGTTGGCTCCAAGAGTACCCCTGTTGTTGTCCTTCAATCTCAGTAGACCTTCTCCACGTTGTCTGAGGTCTTCTTCTTTTGCATTTTCCTTGTGGGCTCCATGTGAGAGCTTGACAAACTATGCTGGATGATAGTTTTCTGACAGTGTGGCCTAGTTATTCTGATTATGTTGCCCTCCTTTCACACCAACATGAAAGCATGAAAGTCACAACACTAGACAAAACTGTCTCAATGACTGCACTGAGCATTAACAAGGGAAAGATCAAGACAATGAGGATCAGCCAGTCCAACAATACCATCATCACACTGGGAGGGGATGACCTGGAAGATGTGGAGCAGTTCACCTACTTAAGGAGTATTATGGGCACAGACAGAGGAATAAATAAGAATATCAATACCAGGACAGGGAAAGCAACAGCAGCATTCAAGACTCTCTGTTTCACATGGAGTTCACAAATAATATCAGCGAAGATGAAACTGTGGATCTGCAACACGAATGTGAAGCATGCACTCTTGTACGGATGTGAGACCTGGCATACTAAAAAGTCTTCAAATCACAAGCTGCAGACATTCACAGGCAGATGCCTGAGGTACATCTTTCACATCAAATGGCAAGACTTCATCACAAATGAGGAGCTTTGGAATGGAGAAGGACAAGAACCACTTGACATTGAAATCAAGAGAAGAAAGTGGGGATGGCTAGGCCACATATCATCACAGCTAGATTCCACACCAAAATGTGAGAGGTACTAATTTTGCAGTGTTATGCACCAACCAATGAAGCAGCTGAGGAATGTAATGGACATGGACAACACATCATGAAGAACACTAGCTATGGAAGTAACTAACTGTCTTTTCTTCTTTGAGTGATTGTTCATGTGCATATAGGTGAATGCAAGCTGACATTAGGAGGCAGTCAGAGCCCCGGAATGATTGTAGGACAGCCCTGCCCACTACAGCATCCTGTATAGCACACTGTGTGATAATGTAATGGGCTGAAAAGGTGTGGATGGAAGACCAGGTGGCCACACTACTGATGTCCTCTGCACACGCTGTCCGAGCATCCAACCACCAGTTCAGGGTCAACAACTGCTGTGGCAACGTCACTAATTTGTCCATATTGTCCCTCACAGGGCAGTATATTTACATGAGCCACAACTGGACAGGATGTCACTGAAGTCTGTCATGTTGCACCACGAACATCCAAGCTGTCGTGTGTCCCAGAAGCTTCATGTGGCACCTGGCTGTCATGGTGGGGAACCTGATCACGTTGTTTATGATTCCAGCCACAGCCTGAAAACTGTTGTCTGGCAGGGAGGCCCTGGTGAGCACTGAGTTCAGGACAGACCCAACAACCTCTGTTCTTTGAGTGGGGATGAGCATTGACTTTGCCTCATTTACCAGGAGGCCAAGACTGTTGACGGTCTGGCAAATGAACCTCATGTGCTGATGGACCTGGGACTCCCTTTGACTAACCATTCATCCAGATATGGGAACAATTGGACGCCATGCCAGTGGAGGAAGTCTGCGACCACCACCATGCACTTGGAGAAAACCCTTGGGGCTGTGGACAGTCCGAATGGAAGGACTGTAAACAGATAGTGAACCCTGTTTACCACAACCCTTAGGAACCTCTTGTGGGGAGGGTAGATCATGATATGGAAATACATGTTTTGTAAGTAAAGAGCTGCAAACCAGTCCCTTGGATCTAGTAATGGGATAATGAGCCACAGAGAGACCATGAGAAACCTGATCTGTTTTACAAACTTGTTCAGGCCTTGCAAGTCCATGATGGGCCTCATTCTCCTTTCGATTTCAGGATTAGGAAAGAATGTAAGTAAAACTCCTGGCCTCTGAATTGTGGGGGGAACCTTCTCTATCACCCCTGATTGAGGAGTGACCGAATCTCCTGCCTGAGCAGACTCTCGTGAGTGGGATCCCTAAAGAGGGAGGGGGAAGTGGGGTTGCAAGGAGGCTAAGAACTGAATTGGATAGCACATCCTTTATACAGTGTGAAGGACCCATCAGTCCGATGTTATACGGCACCAGGTAGGGTAGAATGGGGATAGGTGAAATGAAAATAGGGTGAGCTGGATCCATAATGGGGAGTGGTGTGGTGCTTTCAACCACGTCTTCCAAAGTTTGATTTAGGCCCTGGTGTGGGCTGCTGCTGTCCCTGGGGCTGGTGGGAGTGTCTCCTGCTGCTCTGACCTCTCTGCCTATTCTGACCCTTAGGCTACTGAGGGAACTGCCTGGGGAGTGGCATTGGTGGGGGGGATTGAAATGCCTATGCTGCGTTGCAGGGGTATGGAGGCCCAGTGACCTCAGAGTGGCTCTAGAGTCTTTAAGACTGTGCAGCCTTTTATCAGTCTTTTTTTTGAAACTAGAGTTGGCCCCTTGAAGGGCAAGTTTTGAATAGTCTGTTGCACCTCATATGGGTGCCCAGAGACCTGTAGCCATGACCCCTTCTCATGACCACCCCTGATACCATGACCCCTTGTCACCACATTGGCAGCATCCAAGGAGACCTGGCAAAGGCACTGTTGAGATCAGCTTGTTCTCCACTACAGCCATAAATTCAGGCTTGGCATTTAGGGGGTCAGCTCTGTAAATATGGAGAGGGAGGAAGATGTATTGTACAAGTACTGGCTCACAAGGGCTTGTTGATTAGCTATGCACAGCTGTAGCCCTCCAGTTGAATAAACTTTTCTACTGTATAAGACTAGCCATTTCACTTCTCTGTTTTTGGACGAAGGCTCCTGAAGCCCCTGCCTCTCCCTCTAGTTGGCAGCATCCATGACCAGAGAGCTGGGAGAAGGGTGGGTGAAGAGGTCCTCAAGCCCTGTACAGGGGACAAACGACTATCTTTCATTTTTCCTCACCATGGGCTGGGCTGATACTGGGGTCTGCCACATGGTCTTAGCCGTCTGGGTGATGGTCTTTATGAGAGGCAATGCCATTCTATTGGGATGTGATGAGGACAGAATATCTGTCATCCTTGTCCTTGATCTCCTCCGCCTGCACACCCAAGCCCTGGGCCACCTGGCAGAGTAGCTGCTGGAGGGCCTGGCCATCCTCCAAGATCAGGGAGGCAGAAGAAGCGGTGACCAGTTCATCTGGGTAAGAGGATGAGGAGGCACCCGCCTGCAGCGTGCAGCACTTGTCCGTGGCTGCTGACAGGTCTGGTGTGCTTGCCCCTGATGCAAGGGGAATAGCTGTGATGCCTGCCTGTGTGATGCCAATCCCACAGAGGGCAGTGCCAAACCCTGCACCATGAGATGAGGAGGAGGAGGAGCTACTGACTCCGACATCACCTGAAACCCTCAAGGCCCCCACTGGTGCTAGCATGGTCGGCGCTATGCTGTTCAGCACTAAAGGAATTGGTGACGAAACCACTGGCACCAATGATAATATCATCACCAAGGGGTTCGGTACCAAGGAGGCCAATGGTGTCGACAAGGACCGTTCTGTGGGAGGCAGCTGTACTGAAGATCCATCCTGTGGAGGGACGCCCAGTGAGGCTGATGGTGCCAAACATAGTACCAGGGGAGCTCCTGATGCCAACATCAACGATGGGACTGGGATGGTGGGCAGATGAACTGCCCCGGTGCTTGTGTAATGCCCCGGGGTGAAAAACTGCCATGGCAGAGCCAGCTGCCAATTCAGCAGCCACTGTCCCAGCATGGTGCATCAAGTCCCTCCAGAGGAAGGGTAAGAACTCCTACTCCTGCCTGAACTGGAAAAGTAGCAGTCAGACTCTGCCTCAGATGTCTCTGATGCTGAAGACCAAAGTGGCACCTGTCCTGCGGGTGCCTATGTCAGCACTGGCAGTGACGATGCCCGTGTTGGCACTACAGTAACTGGCAGAGTTGGGAGCATAGGTGGCTGTGCCATCATGGTGGGCTTGCCCTGGGACAGAGGATGACTCAACACCTGTCTCAGGGACAAGGTTCTCCTCAGTGGTGAGAAGGGCGCCATGATCAGAGGAGGCTCTGTGCTGCTCTGAACGTCTCCATTGTTGATGGTTGCTCCAGAGAACAGGACTGGACCTCCGGACCAGTGTCAATGTTTGGCCCTCCAAATGTATGCCCATGGCACATCTCCCCCAGTGGCACCTGGGGGTTCTCTCTCCACTTCAATGTCGTGGGAGAATGGCCCTAGTTGTGTCTTTTCTTTTTGTGAGGCACCAGGGACTAAGATTTATGTCTCCTGGGAGGCTGAGGTGCCAGCCCTTCACCATAGCACTCTGCTCCTTTTTTTGTTCACACCATGGCCAAGCTTGGTGCCAGTGCACTTTTCACCTACGATGTGCTCAGCCCAGTGGATGGGAAGTTTTTGCATGGGAGAGCTGCCTTCACCAACAAGACCTAGAGGCACTGAGTCCTGTCCTTCAAGGTCCTGGGTTTAAAGGACTTACAAACTGGGCAGCAGTCCTGCTGGTGGCTCTTGCCAAAACACTTCAAGCAGGTAGGCTGAATGTGAGTTGCACTTCAGCATACATTTCCCACAGTCAATGTTGACTTTGAAGCTTGGCGACCTTGGCATGCCCTGGCACTGAGTCCTTGAGGACGGGGAGTGACCTCCCTACTTGGGCCCCGAGAACCACTCTACTAAGAACAATAGAACTATAGCTATTAACTATTTAACTATTAACTCCTAATTAGAAACTATTTACAGATAAGATCTAAGTGCTACCAGCTAAGATTGCTCTCATGAGGGTAGAGGAGTTCCAGCAACTGACACTGGGGCAAGAAGAAAATAAGTAGGGGTGGGGGAGGGCGGAGAGGGCAGGGTGGGCAGTGCCTATATTGGGCACTATATTGGTGCCACCCCAGGGGGCGCTGCACCAGCCTGACAGCTACTGTCTAGGGGAAAAGATTTTCCAACAACTGGCATGTGCACACACACACCTACTTTGGAATGCACATGAAAAATCACTCGAAGAAGTAGTTAAAGGCTACTACTGCAGATTGTGAAAAAATATAGTATCATTGCAAAGCTACCAAATAATCTCACTAAGGGATACCAGTCCAGAAAGAGGATATCCAAGGCAAAGGCCAAAGTAAAATCCCAAGGCCTCTTCAACAAACGCACAATGACCTTTTGGAAATTGATATGCAGCAAGAGACATGAAAAGTCCCTTCAGGAAGTCATTAACTGCCTAATTCATGCTATAGGCCTTGTCTTTGCTGATCCAAGCCAGCCTTTTACTCCTACAGAAACTAGTTAGAAAGGAGGGAGAGGGAGGAAGTGCTATAACAAGTTAAAAGCCAAGACCTTTCCAATCCTGTACACAATTTATAATTCTTTGCCTTACTTTGGGCTGCCACAGAGAAACAGAGACCATTTGTGGAGTGCTGAATTTCACATGTAGACAGACAATAATCTATGTATGTAAACAAGCACCATATCATCTTGCAAACCTATGGTGACTAGCAGATACTCCAGAACTTTCACATGAAGACACCAACATTTCAAGAGCTCTGGTACTCAATGCTGAACTTGTAGCTAGTAAAGGTAGCCACCTGTCTCTGATCTGCACCTTCTAGTTTGGCGCTTATGGCCCTGCTCCAGAAGAGTTGGTCTACATAGTGTCAATCAGTAGTTATATCAACTGACATGAGCAGCATTAGCCAGCTTGAGTTGCTATGTTTGTGTCCTCCTCCTTCACCTGCTCTATCATTAGCTTTGTCAGGTGACTTTGGTGTATAAGAAATGTTGGGGAGACAATCAGGGCTCAGTCTCCCCAGCTTTTGTCCATCTACCCAAAGGAGCCAGGAATCATGATGAGCCGCCATGCCAGACTCATGAGAAGGATCCTACATGAAACAGGTCACCCAACTAGGTGCATTAGAAAGGCCAGGCCCCAAACAAAACAGACTGGTAGGAATTAGCTCATGGCAGCAAATTTAGGATCCTTGCTGGAAGGAGTGCCTCTTTTCAGGGATTAAGAAACAGACGGCCTTGGGCTAAGACCTAGTGGAAAAGGAGGGCATGTGTCCCCATCTCCCATCCCTGGCTTTAAAGACTGAGGTCCTGCAACCAACCAGGCAGCTGGGAGTCACACACTCTAACCACTAAGCCCTCCAGACAGCTTCTTACACAGTCTGTGAAAGTGTGTTGGTATTTCACCTGCTTGTACGCCCAGTACAGAACATTAGCCATAAGTTCATTATGGAAACTCTTCCTCTGGTCTCATTCAGTTCCTCTTGCTGGCTCCCCTCAGCTCCCATGCTGGATTCTGGATCCACCTGGTCAACATTCAGCTGATCAGGTCATTGTGCACCATTGTTGGCAACATACTTAGTGCATTATCTAGCACCCGGTCAGTCTCATAAACCAAGTATGATGACGATGATTTGCTTGAGGTGCAGGTCTGGTTCATGTCTTTCCAGTACTCATACACATAATTGCTTAATTTGCCCCCCAGCACTGGTCATAAGTCTTGTAAGTTTCCAGTGCCACCAGTTTCTGCAGTATTTGCTAGTGCGTATGATGATTCCTGGTACTCTTATTGAAATCCACTTTTTAATTGGCCTTGTACCATAGGTCAACCAAAATCTAGCTGTATGCACTGACCATGAAGCAGAATTCTTTGCAAAGGATTTCTGGTTGCAGTACACAGGAAATTCAGATGGACAGTGTCTCTGAAGGTGTGCTTGGAGTTCAGAGATCACTATGGAAGGTTTAAATGCTGACCCATTGAACTGCTGTACTACTACTAAGGGAGTTGCTTCTGTTTCCTTAATGTCAATTAGAAATTCTTGGTGAAAAGAGGACAAAGAAGTGTGGTAAATTCCCAGTACCCTAATCCAGACCAGCTGTGTCTATACTGCAAGCAATAGGGCTTTAATCTTGTGTCCCAGTTTGACAGGGCTCAAGCAGCCCACTATCCTAGGAACCATGGATCTGCCCCCAATAGATTAATGTATGGACAGAATAGAGGTTCCAACTCAAGTTTGAGTCTGAGCCTGGGGTGATATTGCAATGTAGCTATACCCTGTGTGACTTAAGCCTAGCTGTGAAGACCTCTGTAAGAGAGTGAGGCACATAACAGCTGGTCTGCTGAAGCTGGAAGATTAAATTTGCTCTGTGGTTACAAACCCTGGCTCCATAGCATGCCACCAGTTTAGATCCTTTAGTGGATGTTTGTAGCCCTGTCCACTGTGGTTTAGAGGTATGATTTTTCTCAGAACCCATTATCACATTATTAACTTGTACAGATCACTTTTGAAGTAGATTTCTTCAGATCTTAGCTCTTTCCACATACTTTTATAATTAATGGATATATATGGTCCTCTGTGGATAATATGTATTCATTCTCAAATAATAGCACAGAACTTTTGATATTTTATAGCACAATGAGAAGTAATGTAACCATTTTCTTTCTTGACTAATAATGAGTTTCAAACTTAGTAAAGAGAATACACCAGAATCTTGAGTCAGCAGTGAGGTTTCAAGACTTAAAATGATCTTTGGGTGAATTGATCAACAATGCATCTATACGCCTTACCTACCCAAGTATTTGTCATCTTCCTCCTCTTCTCCCCGTCGCTTTAATGTAGTATCTTTTTTAATAGTAGTTGCTGTTGGTACTACTTCAGCTTTCTTTCCCTTCCCTCCTTTTCCGGCAGATTTGGCATTGGGTGGCTTTTCCTTCTTCCCAGGAAGTTTAGCTTTCCCTTTGTCTTTTTCTTTCTCTCGCTCTTCTGCTGCCTGGTAAAATTAACAAACTAATCTCACATATTAGTTTAAGCATGGGCAGAACAAATGGCTGAGTCCATTAAATCTTACACTACGTCTACGCTAAAGAGTGCTTTTGAAAGGGGATCATCCAGAAGATATTCCCCATAAGATTGCCTTTTGAAAGAGCTTGTCCACACACTTTCGATCCACCTTTTCAGAGACCTGCTCCATGCTTTCAAAAGAGAGCATCTACACAGCCACTGGCGCTCTTTCAAAAGAGATCAGGAAATGCCGCTGATGGGGGTCTCATGGTCGTCTTGAGTTTCTCCTCCTCTCTTCGCACATTCTTCACTTAATTATATTCTTATTAAAGAACAGTGCCAAGACCCTATGCTAAAAGAATAGCGTATATATAAGAAAATAACCATCAGTTTTTAAAAATGAGTTAAGCTGGTGCTGCTGAAAGGTGGATTGATACAGCACTGGAGACTATTGACCTCTGAGGCTTTAGCTTCAGAGCAGGTACAACACTTGCAGCAACAGCAGCATGACAACCTTCCTGTGGACCAGGAGGGTACTGTGGCTGATCAATGGATTCAGACTTTTAAGGCTTGTTCAGTCCTTAACTTCTCTACCAAAACTGCCAGCTATAGAGACAATTGGTGCCAACTCTGTCTTTTCTTTGATGTGAATATCTGTACACCATGAACTGGTATTAAGAGCACTAAATCCTTCTCATGTGGGGCACTAATGAATCATTAGATAATTCCCAGAAAAAATCTATATTAAAAAAGAACTAAAGGGGACAGTATATATCTGTGATATAAGGTAAAAAAATGTCAAGGATGGTTTCACATGTCATAACCATATGATTATAATTAAGGCAATTTAGTGTTCATGACCCCAGATTAGATTAAATGGATTTTGAAAAGGCACAATGGATTTTTTTTTTCCATTTCCCTCCATCATGGTTACATGTTCTAGGGCAAGATGTGCAAAGTGGGTTATGGGCTCCTGGGCCGGGGGGCGGGGGAGCGGGTACATAAGGGGGTGTAGCATGATTGCTGCTGAGTCTCAGGTTCATCCATCTCATTAAAAATGTTGAAATACATTGTGGTTTTTATGTATGTGTATTCACATTTATATACTGATTAATAAAGTTTTTACAAAGGTTTTCCATATTCCAATAAGAATATAGCAATAGTGATGTATTATAAACCACCGGACCAGGACAGTGATAGTCACTATGAAATGCTAAGGGAGATTATAGAGGCTATCAAAATAAAAAACTCAGTAATAGTAGGGAATTTCAATTATCCCCATTATGACTGGGTACACGTCACTACAGGACGAGATGCAGAGATAAAATTTCTCGCAACCTTAAATGACTGCTCTTGGAGCAGCTGGTACAGGAACCCACAAGGCGAGAGGCAATTCTCAATTTTGCCCTGAGTGGAGTGCATGAACAGGTCCAAGAGGTAACTATAGCAGGATCACTTGGAAATAGTGACAGTCCTGTGGTGAGAAGAACATCTCAGCAGTCCAACACTGGGACATTTAATTTCAGAAAAGGGAACTATGCAAATATGATGAAGTTAGTTCAAAATTAAAAGCCACAGTGACTAAAGTAAATCCCTGCAAGCTGCATGGAAAATTTTCAAAGATACCATAATAGGGGCCCAATCTAAGTGTATACCACAAATTAAAAAACACAGTAAGGGTGCATCTACACTAGCAAGTACCTTCAAAATCCAGATCAGAAGACTGAGTTCTTTCGAGAGAACCTGCGGACCGTCTATACACACGGCACTTTCGAAATTAACTTTGAAAGATCTCCTCCCTTCTTTCAAAGTCGGTCCCCCCTTCCCAGGATGGGAAAAGCGCCCTCCTTTGAAAGATTATTTTGAAAGAGAGCAAGTGTAGACGCTCCGCAGCCTGCTCTTTCGAAAGAGGCCGTCCTCCATGGCTGCAATCAGCTGGCAGGCGGCAGCGCTGCTCCCAGCACAAGCGGAGCTCTATGGCTCCAATTTACAGCCATGTTTCAGGACGCAGGCTCCCAGAAACCCTCAGGCAGGACGCTGAGAGTGTGCAGGCAGCAGGGAGCCCATGCTGCTGCACAGCCGGCTCCCTGAGATGACGCTCCAGGGAGCTGAACACCCTCGTTGGCACCATGGCCACTGCCCCTGACCCCCGCCTACCCCAGGGCCCCCCAAAGAAACTGGGGAGCCCTCCCAGGAGAGGAGCCAGCCCCCCAAGTGCTGGGCCCCCTCCTGGACCGACGCTGAGGTGCGAGACCTCCTTGCCCTCTGGGTGTTCAGTGCCTCACCACGAGCCTCAGCAGCCAGAGTCACACCACCTGGACCCCAGATCAGGTGAGGTCCAAGGTGAAGGAGCTGCGCCAGGGATACTGCAGGCCCAGGACACGGCCAGGTGGTCAGGGGAAGCACCCACCAGCTGCCTTTACTATAAAGACCTGGACCGCCACCTTGGGCCCACGGAGGCTGGACACCACCAGTGATGACCAGGGCTCAAGCGAGGGGGCCCTCGACATCGACATCCCATACAGCCCATCCAGTTGGGCCCCATCCATCCATACCTTGCCCGACTTCCTGGAGGGGCCCACAGGTAGGTGGCCCGCACACCAGCCACTCCGGGACTAGGGAGGGGGCATCCGGTCTCACTCAGCGTTGCTGCTGCCCTCCCACATGCCCGCCACCTCGGGGCCTGTGGACTCCAGACAGCTGCATTCCCTGGGCCCAGACGGAGGGCCGACACGCAGTGCTCAGCACCACATGGGCGGGACAACACCACAGGCCAGAGGGCTGCGGGGGGACCGGGGGCAGCATGGGGCAGCCCGTGCCCTTGACACCCACGCAGGGAACCTCAGGACATGGGCATCACAGAGCTGTCGTGTAGACACACCCTAAGAGACCCCAAAAAGAGACACCATGGCTTAACAAACATAGAAAAGAAGCAGTGAGAGATAAAAAGGCATTTTTAAAAAGTGGAAATAAAGTCCCAGTGACAAAAATAGAAAGGAGCATAAACACTGCCAAATTAAGTGTAAAAATGTAATACAAAAAGCCTAAAAGGAGTTGGAAGAACGGCTTGCCAAAAATTCAAAAAGCAATAACAAAATGTTTTTAAGTACATCAGAAGAAGGAAGCCTGCTAAACAACCAGTGGGCCTTTAGACAATTGAGATACAAAAGGAGAACTCAAAGATCATAAAGTCACTGCAGAGAAATGAAATCAATTTTTTGCTTCAGTCTTCATGGCTGTTAGGGAGATTCCCAAACCCAAGCCATCCTTTATAGGTGATAAATCTGAGGAATTGCCCAATATTGAGGTATCATTAGAGGAGGTTTTGGAACTAATTGACAAACTTCACAGTAACAAGTCACTGGGACCAAATGGCATTCACTCAAGAGTTCTGAAAGAACTCAAATGTTAAATTGTGGAACTATTAACGGTGGTTTGTAACCTATTCTTAAATCAGCTTCTGTACCCAATGACTGGAAGATAGCTAACATAATGCCAATATTTAAAAATGGCTCTAGAGGCTATTCCAGCAATTACAGACCAGTAAGTCTAACGACAGTATTGGGTAAATATTAAAGAATAAAATTGTCAGACACATAGAAGAACATAATTTACTGGGCAAAAGTGAAAATGGTTTCTGTAAAAGGAAATTGTGTCTTACTAATCTATTAAGAGTTCTTTGAAGCAGACAACAAACCAAATAGGAATAAGGTGATTTTGAAGTGTGTGGGGTCCTTTCGAAAAGGACCCTGTGTAGATGAGCCACGCACAATAGAAAGTGGCACTTTCAAAGTGCTGCGGCTGCCATTATGCTAATGAGGCACTGTATATTCATGGAAGCTCCTCATTAGCATCTTTTGATTAGGTTCATTATCATGCTCCTTTCGAAGTTCTGGGGCTAGTGTAGACATACCTATGCCAAAAAGGTTTTGTTTTGTTTTTTAATCTGAACATAACAGAAATTTCAGTCTCTTTGGATTACATTAGACAGGTTGGGAGGACCCTGCTAATTACAGGGATGAAAAGTGGGGCCCAATGTAAAAAGTTTGCTCACCCCGTTCTAAGGATGTGCAAGCAGCAAGAATATCTCTCAGCACTCTGTGTAATTGATATGATTTACCATACTCCACTGTTTTGCCAGATGCCACATAAGCAGCAGCCTTTTTAGCTGTAGCTGTTGTTATTTAGTTCAGATTCGAAACCACAGATTCTGCCTTCTTTTGCTCTTTCCTGTTTCAATCTGATACTAAATACCCTCACATGTGGTCCTTTTTAAATCATTCAGACATGTCTCCAAGAGACTCTTAAAACTGTATTATCTAGTGGATTCCTGGATTCCAATCAGTTTTCATCATCTCATTTGAAATTTATTCCATTTCTGTAAACCCCATATTTTTCTGCTACTGCTTTGAGTGCCTAACCCAATGAACACAGAGAATCAGATTAGTTCTAGATTGTTCACAAAATATTGTCTTATTCATGTCATCTGGATCATTTCCTAGAACTAAGTCCCAAACACAGAAGACAGTGAGCTTGTCAGACTTTCAACAAAGAGCTCTAGGTCTCTTGAGCACCTTCAGAGTCATTTTTTTCTACTATTTTTATTTTTATTTATTTTTATTTCTACTATTTTTTCCAGTTCAATATTTCCATACACAGTGTAGTTTCATTTGCCTGTTCTTTAACCTTTTATATACATTGCAGCACCTATCTGTCCTGTATTTGTACCCCATTTTTTCTTGGATGTTTTCCCCTACAATTCCTATGTTCTTTATAATTCCTAAGCACTTATTTCCTTCTCTTTCCTCTTACAAGGACTTCTGTATTAACTTTCCTCCCTTTCTATTTTTCTTTCTCCTTTCTCTACTTCCGCATATCAAAACTCAGAAATAAATGTTGAAGGAGTTAACTATTTTAAAGTCTTAATAAAAAAGAATATTCTACTTGGTTTGATTTGAGCTTCTCCTCACTTGTAAATACATTTACTCAACAACATTTTCTAACAGTAGGTGGAACAGAAGTTGAATTTACTTGGGCAGAACTTGACTGTACGAACTGAATGAAATGGAATTGTCTTGATACAGCTGGATGAAAATCCACCCTAAGCAAACAAGCATACTGTACCTTCTTTTCAGCTGCTCTTCGCTGCAGATCCTTCTGTTTGATGCAAAGCAGCTGAAATTTCAATAGTTTTCCAATCAGTGTTACAGGAAGCTGCTCTCCACTATCCAGAATGGCTTTGGCTGCCTCTATCACCTGCAGAAAGGTAAAGAAAGAGTTATTATTAATACCATTCCAATATAAAATTGTACATCTGCTATGTGTGCACTGAGAAGGTGGAATGATATTTTACATATTAAAGTATGTGACTCACAGAAAAATGGTTCGCATAAGTCTTACTTTCAGAAATGACCTAACACCAATGGCAGCCCATCTCCACTCCTTGGCTCTCAGGTTCTTCTTGTAAATCAGCTGACATGATGTTCACAATCACACTAGACACAAGCTGAGATGGGGGCAACATTGTATATTTCATTTTAGGAACACATAGATATTCAGTTCATGCTATAAAATCATCCATTCCTGGGTTTCAAATAGAAAAGTAAAATATTAAACAGCAACTTAGAGAGTTATAAATTAAACAGCATTTAATAGATGCCAAACCAGCTGGGATAGTCTGGGCTACTGTTTACAAAATGGCTAGTGTCTGAACTACTAACCGTGACTGAAACATACAAACTGCTTGGTAGCAATTTGAGCAGGGCTATACCGGTGCAAAGACACCCTCTCTTTGTTTAATGTTGATTGGGCTGGTACTACATAGCCTAATTGAGGTGAAAAAAGGCTATTGAGTTTTCCTCAGGTGATGACAGCAGCAGGAACATACAGCTGCATTGTCCAGATGTGTGACACTGACAGGCTATTTTATGACTATGTTTTTTACAGTCTGTTGCCACTAAATTTCATACAACTCACTACATCTGGGCTGTTTTCCTTGGAGCCTCATAACCACTTTATTTACTGCGAAAAAAATAAAATAGCACAAAACACCATAAAATGTTGTTACATGTTTCTTTTCACTTCTGTTCTCTCTCTAATAAAGTTCACCTATGTAAGAAGCACTGCTGAAGAGAAATCCAGCCATAATATTTTCCCACTTTTGTTTCTAAGCAAGTATCAGATTTAGGTATAACCTTGGGCTGAATTAGGTGTTACTCAAATGTTCTGACATATTTCTCCTTCCCCTCCCCCACACTGAAGCAATTATGTTTGGGTACATATGGTGTCCATTTTACTTTTTTACTTGCTCAGATTCAGACAACGAAGGTACATGCAGTATCTTGCTGAACGGTATTTTGTCTGAGACTGACAACGACATTTACCTAAGGCTTTCATAGTTTCTTGTTCAGTTTCTTAGGGGTTTCCTCATAACAGGTGAAGAAGGGAGAAAATAAATGCTGCCTCTAACTATGAATGACTCTATGGATCAAACTAAGCCAAAATGTAACTGAAGCCCATACAGCCCAAATTGCTGTTTCATACCACAAGAGGAGGAACAAGGTACAGTCTTGGAAGCCGACATGAATCCCACGGACACTACTGAGGTTGAGGTCAAGTCAGGTCTGAAAATAGCCCAACCCTGTCAGGCTTTGGTTGGGTCATCTCCAGTCACTTCCTCCAGTCCATGGAGTTGTCATGGCAATGGCTACACATGCCCCACTCCTGCCAGCCACCACTTTGTCACTGTGCTGTGCATGTTGAAAAGTCACAGTGCTTCCTTAGGGAGCATGCACAGGACACTAAGTTGATGTCATCAAGCAGGGGCAGGGCACACAGCCACCACTGTGCTGTTCCCAACGGCAGGATGTGGTTGAAGGGGGCTGTGGATGTGGTGCAAGAAGCCCCCACAAGGCCAAACTCAAAGATGAGGCAATGCTACTAACACAGATTTGGTGTAAAATGTTGGGTTTGGGTCAATTGGGTTATGAAAACTGTTTGATACTCTCAGGTCAGCTTCAGGTCAAGGCTGGGCTTTAAAGCAGGCCTCTAGAACTCGGAACAGGGAGACAGACTTGCTTACATAACAAACAAAAGCCTAACACTAGTAAATCTGGCATTATGCTTACTGCATGAATAGAAAAATACATAAAAGCTACCATCAGTTTTGCTTTGCATTGCATAATATACCATTGTCAGAGTATCTGCTGACCACTGACTCAGTTTGGGCCCAATCCAGCTCTGATTAAAATAACTGGGAAGACTTCTGCAATAGACTAGAACCTAATAGTAGCAGATTAAAGAACTGCAGATGGACTGGTAACCTAAAATCTACTGGTCAATAGTTACAAACAGTATTCAGTTGGAGCGAGCTCAAGCATGGAATGTCAGTGCAGAAAGAGAGTTTGGCAGAAGCAGCATATTCATTCCCTTGACTGATGCAGAGAGATTCTCATGTTGGCCTTCACCAACCCCTTCTGACAAATGCAGTAGTAGTGTCAACAGTCTACAAGAGATTCATCTCAATTGCCTAACTAGAAAGCTAGATTATGCAAAGGAAAACCCTGGAAACACCAGAGAGAGAGAAAATGGGGAAATCTCAGAAGGCTTCCCAAAAACTACATACAGTAACTTGACCTGGTGACAGGTGCTGATTTATTGTTCAATGTTCAAGGAGGCGTGCAGCAATTTTCCCCAAAGGGTCACATTTTTGGAGTTTAATGTACCCACCCCATGCACACTCACATCATAAATTTGAATACCGATTTTATTTAAGTTTAGATGAGGTATGATGTGGAGTTGTCAAGTAGTACTGCAAGCCTGTAGGTGAAGTGAATCAATGATGCCCAAAATCAGAAAGTGTCTTTTTTCCATACAACCAGAAACACTGCAAAATGACAATTACTACAATTTTTACTGTTTATATTCATTTTAACACCTTGATGTGGTCTTCATTGGTCAAAGCTATCAAATAAAGTGTGTTAGAAGATTTTTACTAGTTTTGCATGGGCAAGCTTTTTTTTTTCTGCCCAGAAATTATGAAACTGATCAGTATGTGACAAAAAGGGTGAATATCAACTATTACAACATACTACAGTACAAGCTTGACTATCCTGCATCCCTAGAGAACAGGGATTGCCAGATAATCAAATCTTCTGGTTATCTGAGTGACTGCCCTGCTGCTGCCAGCAGGGCAGCTGGCTCTGGCCAGGATGGGTGGGTAAGATGGGCAGCTGGCCACGCCAGGCTACAGTCCCCTGCAGGAAGCTGGATAATACTTGCCAGTTACCAAAGTGCCAGATAACAGAGCTTTTAGTGTAATATGAAATGAATTGAACTGAAAAAATTACAGAGAAGATGCACAGGGGGCCTGGGCTTAAATATTTTCCTTAGTAATCTAAATTTAACTTCTAAAACTTCTCTCCAACACAACTGGTACCAAAATGTACCATGACCAAAGCTCTTACCAAGTACTCATAAGAAGTTTGTCTGGATGTACTTAACACCTCTGAGTACAGGCAGTCAAGCCACTGTATGGATCTCGCTTTCACCTTTTCCAGAAGCAGTTATTTCTAAATATCAAATTTCATAACTCTTCAGTTTGTCAGCTCTCACAATTGTGACTTCTCAGTGTGTAAGGAATGCTCAGCCTCATCTACCTTTCATGGAAGGTGAATCACATACAAAAACGTTTGTCCCTCCATGTCACTCCTTTGAGAAAATCTGTCTTCAAATATCAATTGAGTACATAACCCAGGAATTACTTGGGAATGTTAAGTGCTTATGGACATTCAAATGACTCTGGATGCCAAAAACATCTTTTGCTGTCTGCAGCTTGAAAAATGGCACTGTCCCTTACTGAAGGAGAATGAATATGGCCAAACAGACCCACACTTTTGTGATTTGCAGACTGTGCTACTGTACTTGGGAATAAATGCTCTGATTTTAAGATGGTGAGCATACCAGCCTACTTTCTGAGAAACAATGGCACTGGGAGCCACTAGTTTTCCACAGAACATAGGGTTAATTTCAAGAAAGCAGAATTAGCTTTGGACAAAGCTACTTCAAAGAATATCTGTAGCCCAGAGGTAAATGTAACCTGCAGTTACACTTTGAATATCAAATTCATGAGAGTGGAGAAATACAGATATCCTGAAAATTGACTCTAGACTTTGGCATTCCCTTTGTGACGTGGTGGTGAATGACCTTATTGCCTTCCTGCAAAAAGGGTCCCGAGCACATCTAAAGCAGAAGCTCCAATTCCTTAAAACTATATAATCCAATTCAGAAACTGAAAATCTGGCTTTTAGGTTACTACCTGTTGATAAAGTGGTGACAAAGCATGAACCCGGGTGCTGGTTACTTGCAATGAATGCTTCTGAATCTTGATTTACATGGCAGTATCTTGAACTGTAGCAGGTGGCTTTCTGAGGGCACCTTTGTGTGAGGAAGTTGCATCAAAAGGCAAACTCCTCCCTCCAGAGTTTACTACTGAAAGAGACTGACCTACTGTCCTCATTTCTCTGAAGGTGTGTGACACAAGACATTTTGGTGCCTCCTAAAAGCAATCTCAAAGCCCTATCACTTTCTGGCTATGCCTACACTAGCCCAAAGCTTTAAAATGGCCATGCAAATGGCCATTTCAAAGTTTACTAATAAAGTGCTGAAATACATATTCAGTGCCTCATTAGAATGCTGGCAGCCGTGGCACTTCGAAATTGACACGGCTTGCCGCCACGCGGCTCGTCCAGACGGGGCTCCTTTTTGAAAGGACCCTGGCAACTTCAAAATCCCCTTATTCCTATCTGCAATATCCTATTCCAATACAGCAAACTCTTATTTAACCAGTATTTGATTAACTGGAACACTCGAATAACCAGCATGACTCACAGCCAGGCAGATGTGGTGAGTGAACACTGGGCAGGAGTGCAGAGAAGCAGTGTCAGAGCTAAGGTATGTGCACAGAGAGAGAGAGCAATGCCCCGCCACCAGAGGAGGAAGCCAGCTCTCTCAATGCTCCCTGCACCCCCCTGTGCTCTAAGAGTGCAGCCAGCAGCACGAGCAGCCACAGGGCTGGGGCTTGTGCACAGAGATGGAGAACAATACCCCGCCCCACCCCTGAGGGAGGGGCCAGCCCTCTCAGAGCTGTCGCTGAGTGCAGACCTTAGGATCCTCTACTCTCTCACCCAGCGTGAGTACTCTCGATTATCTAGAATATTTGATTATCCTGCATCCCGAACCCATGGATGCCAGATATCAAATTGTTTACTGTATTTTGCAATTAAAATGGTCTGAAAATCCATTTGCTAGACTATTTGAGGGGATCAATTATGAGAGGCATGATCACAGCTAAAGAAAATTAACTAAATAATTGTAACTAATATTTGCAGAAATGTTCCTGCAATATCCAGTTTGCTCTTGTCTAAGCCTCTACCTTTCCTACAATCCAATTTCCTACCTTGGTCACCAGCTATAATGTTATGTCTATTTCAGGACTGGATTCTTCAAACATATTCACATACTTAAGTACTGTATAAGCATTTGACTACTCCCATGAAAGTTGACAGGACTAGTTAAGTGCTAAAAATTAAGGATATATTTAAAGTTTTTTTTAAGTTTTAAGCCTTAGAACAGTGGTGGGCAACCTGCGGCCCACGTGAGGCCCATCAGGGTTCTATGTGTGGCCTGTGAGACATTTTGTTTACCAGGAGGAGAGTTGCCAGATTCTGCTTGTTTCTATCCATGCAGTTTTTTTCCCTACTAATATTACTAAAGTGAAATGCACGTAAAGCAAAGGCACATGAAGTCAGGTGTGTGCTGATTGCACAAAACATGGACCGTGAGAGCCATGTGCTATCTCTGCATTCCTACTATGATTCAGTCAGCTCACCCCTCAAATTCTATCTATGCAAGCGCAGTGAGCAAAAATACCTCTGTTTAAAGAGATCGTCTTTGTTACGACAAGTTTACAGACCATTAAGATGAAGGAGGGCCACTCATGTGGCCCACTCACTAGCTTAGGTCGTTCATCACAGCCTTAGACTGTAAAATCCCTGAAATCAGGAACCTATCATTTTTCTTTCTGTCCATAAGGTGTTATGCAAGTTTATGGCCCAAAAATACATATAAATACATTAAAAATAAATGAAAAATTAGACACACAAGAAAAATTTATGAGGATTTCATGAAAAAATAAAGACTGCTTGCTATGATACAATTCTATCCAATTTGAACTATGACAAATTCATGTTTAGGGTAGTATACCGTGCACATCTCAGGCAAATATCTCAAAAAGCACATACATTGCATTCCTTTATTTGCATTTCTCCTTAGAGTGAGAAAACATGTGTTTCTCTTCTAAATCTTCTAGTACATGTGTCTTCCCTCCAAAGCCAATAAAACACTTTCTTTTGCTGACATGAATATAAAAGATCTATGGGAATAAAAGACTATTAATGTGGCTTTTGTTTTTGTAGCCAAATTTGAGGTGAATCAGAAAGGCATGATAAAGATAAAGGAGTTACAAAGATGAACAGTTTTTCACTTTTTAAAAAAGTTTTTTTTCAAAACTTTCGTGGCCTAAAAACGTTGCATTTATTTTATCCATATTTCCACAATGACAATTAGGGTATTTAAGTATATTCAGAAGGTCTGATGCTTTTAATTTATCTCATGAACAGCATGAATATTGTCTATAGTTCATAGTTTTGTGTTTTTCATAATCACTCTGCACTGTTGAGCCTGCCAGTTAGTGAAAACTCAAAATGAGTTAAAGGAGTTGCATAAGTTATTCATTTAATTTGTCATGTGGACTACACTACTTTTGGAGCTTATTAGCTTGCAAGGTCTCCTGTAGAACTTGCCACAGACATTTTGATAAAAAGACTACTGTCAAGTTGAAACTTACACAGTTTTAAAAAAATAGTTAAAAGCAGTTTTAGTTATTACACCTGCTCCTGCATCCACCTGCCAACTTTTGTAGTTTTACAAGTGATACCTTCCTATTTTTGAACAGCTTCCTCTCTCCTATTATTCTGCAAAACTCCCCCTTCTTCAACAAAAACAAGCCAGAAAACCGACTATGCATAAAGTACTGTAAAATATATAAAGACATCAAACAAAGTGGCTGAAGTAATATATCTTATTGGATCAACTTCTGTTGATGGAAGAAACAAGATTTTGAGCTTCCACAGAACTTTTCTTCAGATCTTCCAAAGTTACTCAGAATCACATCAAAATACAAGGTAAGTATAGCACAAGTACTTCACAATACACATAACAACAGACCATTCAAGGTGAAATTGTCATTTAACACTTCTGCAGTCACAATGTGAAAAAAGGAATTAGTGTATTATAGATTATTATGAAATATATGCATCCAGAGTCTTTATTAAATCCATGATTTTTAGCGTCTAGTGAAGTTAGGAATTTAAGCTCCGAGGCCATCTTTTGAAGATGTTATGAAGATTTCTTTTGAGGATGAAGAAAGAGAGGTCAGAAAGGAAGTGATCAGTCTGTGAGAAGTGTTCATTGACAATAAGGTGCTGTTTTTGCCTTCTATCATTTTTCTGTATGAGCTAGTTTGAGAACGTAGTGACTGTCTCATTTCATGCACATAGTTTTATTGAGGTATTTAATTCAGTGGATGAGATACATCACTATGACAGGACTCATGGATCTTGAAAGATGTGTTGTGGGGGCATAGATCATCATAGTATTGGAGATACGCCTCAGGGTGGATAAAATAGATGATTTTTATAAAGAATCTGAATGTTTTTATTTAAACTGGGTTTTTATTTTTTTTAAATCATTAATAAAATATAAAATGTATAATTTAAAGATAACATTTACAATTAAATCCCATCACAAACATGCTAAACAATTACAGTCTCATAAAAATGAATTTCCGTTTTTTCTTTCTTAGCAGACTAAAAAGTAATGTGTGCAAAGAAAGACAAGCAGGATGGGATTGTTTTTGTTTTGTGCTTATATGGTGGTGACCCTTGGCCAAGCACGGCAGAGGAGGTAGTTAAGACATTGTCTTAAAGACAGAGAGACAATATGGAAGCAGTATGAAAAGGAACAGTGGAGTGAACTGGAAAGTAAAAAGAAGACATTATGCAGCACACACAGCTTCCTATATTCCCTTACACTTTTGCCACAGAAAACTTGTCATAGCTTTTAGGTATAAGAGGGACCCTAATTGAGACTATTTTGAAGAAATTTTTCCCTGGGTAAAAAAGGAAAATGTGTCAAGTTTAAGCAGCACAATATGCAGAATGCAGGATATAGATGCAAAAATGACAAAATATCATAAGGGAAATCACTTATTAAGAGAGTGGATCAACTGGTTAGTAAGCTGAATAATTCACTTTACAATGGATCATTCTTCAAGACTCTCTCGCCATACCTGTTAGTATAAGTGTAATTTGACAAGTAAATTCCAAAGCTGTTTGTTGTGCTGAATATTGCTAGAAATAAAAGGTTTAGCTTGTGTAATCAGTTAACTAGGTTTAGAATGTCTCATGCAAATATACATTACAGAAAACTGAAATAAGAGAAATCTAGAGTTACAGCTGCCACTGAGTGTCATCTTATTTTATAGTACATGATACAAGTAGAAACTCTCTAGTCAGGCACTCTCTGGTCTGGCAACAGCCATGGCCTAGCATGAATTTAGTTAGCTGGATGCCCATTTATCATGGGTGTGGCCAAGTTTTCTGTGGTCCCGTAATGTTTATGCATAGCCACCAGCCCTAGCTGTCAGTGTTCTGTGCTGTTACTTAGCTCCAATTTACTCCTAAATGTATTCTAAGAGCCCAGTAAGCAGTGGAAATGTTGGTAATGCTGCTAGAAAATATTGGCCTCCCTTAACTTGGCAAATTCTTTGGTTTGGCACCAGTCAGGTCCTGAGCACGCTGGACAAGAGAGGTTCAACCTGTATCACGTATTTTGGAACATAATGGCCACAGATCATAATGGTAATGCCATAAGACTATATCCTATTTTACTTCAGCATAACTCAACTTTTCCAAGGGAAACCCATACTATACACGTTTTCTCAAAAAACAGAAGTGCCCTAGAGTTCAATGGAGCTTACTCCAAAATTAAGTGCACTCAAAGCACAGTCAGTCTTAGCATTTTGGTAATTTGATTTAAATCAATGATTTTTATGGTGATGTCTTCCATAACACTGAACTGTGGGGTTCATATCCACAGTGCATTGCTCACACTGTCGATGATGATGCCTCCAATGTGGATATTATCTGTTGACAGACAGAGCAAGCGTTAACATCCTCTGGCAATTTTTGTTTTGCTGACTTTTGGGTAGTAACAGAGAGGTAGCCGTGTTAGTCTGTAGTCTAACAAAACAAAACAGCAGAAACATAGCACTTTAAAGACTACAAAATGATTTATTTTGTGATGAGCCTTCGTGGGACAGACCTACTTCATCAAACTTTTGGATGTCAACATAAGTTTTGGCAACAAAACTTTGTAGTGTGGACAAGACCTGACTTTTAGAGATGCTGAACTCCTGCAGTGGCCACTGATTTTAATAGCTTACCCCATCATTTGGATCTAATACCCAATATTAGGTAACTAAATCTGAAATTTTTGGACTGTATGAATTCTGAATATATATAAAAACATACTTCCTTTCTTTAACTTACTTTTATATGTAAGTTATGTAGGTTATTTTTAAATGGAACATTCCTTATGATAAAGACATAACTTCAATTTAAGTTATCCATGATTTTGCCTATAAATTATTTGCCTAAATTTTATGGTGAAAAAACACAAAACAGTAAGAATAGAATTAGAAATTAATGCCAGAATGCAAGATGGCCAGCTTTGGAACTTCTTGATTTATCTATATGTAAATTTTCAATCTCAGTATTATTTATTTGATGGCTTTTATTTAATTTCTTTCATTAAAGGGAAACACATACCTATCTGCCAAATCATTCTGAACCTCATGCATTTAATGATGGCTCCTCGTCTTTGTCAACTGCCAAACCTTCAGAAGCCCCCCAGTTTCCTTCCTTTTAAAATACCTGACTCTTTTGTGGTTACTAAACTCTTCTCATCTTCATGCAGTGACCATGCCAAAGCCCTGTTGGCTGTCAAGACTTAACAAATTATATCCCAGTGTTCGCATCCACTGCTCTTCCTGGCTAGCAAACCATCCCAACTGAAGTTGGCTGGATAATGGCAATTCTGTTTCACAACAACTATTAAGTTAGGGGAATTTTGTTTTCATTCTAACTGTAATGAAGGCAAAACATTTTGAACATTTTTACAAAACACACATGTATAGAAGCATCCATTTTCACGCTGAAAAAGATGGATTCATCTCACACTCTCACCCTCTTTCTCCAACTGACTGGTGGGACCACCCCTCATCTGAGAAACTACCCCATCAAATGTTTCCTTGAAACATTTCAGATTAGAAAAAACAGTACTTTTCAACATCAAAAACTGTCTAAAATGTACCAACAAGCTCTACCTCACTACCCCAACTCTCATTCCCTCACTTACACACTTGACCTCCTCTTGACTGCTAAACAATGCCCATTTCTCTGTCAAAGAGAGATTCCAACTCCCTACTGGATGCCAAACACTCTCAAATGCACCCTTCAATGAGAGCTACCAGCCTCATGACCTGGCTTGAAAACATTTTCTACCTCAGAGGCTGTATCTTCATTGTTAAAAGTGTTGTGATTTTCCATCAAGATAGCTAACTTTGGATGGATATACTTTCACCTGGAGTTTACATTCATTAGTTGTATTAAAGTAAATACTACAGTGTCTTATCTCCACTTGGAGTTCACAAGCTGAGATAGCTAACTCATGATAACTATATCAGTTTAAAACAAGAAACTTTTTGGCTGACAATGAAGACATAGCAAGAGACAGGGAGGAGGGCAGCATTAAATGAACACAGGATTTACTGGGGGAGAGGAGGCGAGTAAAGAGAGACAAGGTATTTAAGTCTGTTTGGAGAATGACCATGATAGATACTTAAGTAAAAGTGGTATTTTCAACTGGTTTGTCAAGTGAAAAAGGGTGCCAGTGGGGCGTGTGAGAACTGGAGTGAGGTAGCCTTACATACTTTCATATGCATTGGGAGGACAACAATAGACTCTGTCACTAGAAGTACACACTCTATTCCAATCTAAAATCAATGTGCACTGAAAGAAGTATCCCCCAACTCACAGGCACTTTGAAAGGCTATTAACCCTAGACCAAATCCCTTGGTTACTATCCCTAACCTATTAAAATCCACTTTCAAGACAGACATAGCAAATTACTAGTTGAAAGAAATGATTGGTCTTCTAAAGGAAGCCTACTTTAAAATAACTTATTTTCTGGCAAAGTTCATTGCATATTTTCCACTTGTTTTGTTTTATGGCTCTGTTTTACTACTCTGTGGAAGCCCCCAGTATCTTAAATATTGTTTTTTGCCTTCGATGTGACAGGAGGAAAATCTGTTCTGTGTGTGACTAGTAAACACAAAGATCCTGCTGCTCCTGCCAAAGCACGTTATTAGTGCTCATAGAGAAATATACGTGACTTGCTACAGACAGCATGCAATTTGCCCAATGGTTTCTAAAAGTATAAGCCAGAAAAAACCCACTTCAATTACACCACAGCTAGAAGTTACAAAACATAAGTAAGTTTCTGGTTTTAAGACAAGTCTCTTAGACTGAACTAGATACACTTACGTAAAATATTAACTAGCGCTTATATGCTGCCTTTGTTTATAAATAAAAGGTTGGAAGAGAAAAAATTGTTAATGAAAGACTTAAGATGACGTAGTCTTAATAAAATAACAAGTATGTGGTGATATTTTGTAGAACATAAACAGGGTTGTGCTGTCTGTTGGCCCTGTCTTTCTCTTTCTTTGGCCAGTCACAAACAAAGAATCTGAGGAGGGATGGGAATATAGCTACACAAATCCCTGGGAGGGAACATAGTATTCAAATTCAGCTCTTGAGGCTAGAGTAAAGGATAAAAGGGGTATGGCCACAGTAACTTACTGGGGTCCAAACTGCTACATTAAAAGGACAAGTCACTAATGAACACCCTGTGGTGGCCAAACTATCAATAAGGCAATGGGAGGACTGTTTTAACTTCCTCAACCTGTATCTCCAGATTTGAGGCAAGCTCTTGGTGAGCCTTCTAATCATCAGGTGGCAAAGAGACACTCCAGAAGAGGAGGATGAACAAGCCAGCACAGGTTGAGGCTGCTCCTTCTCCACTAACTGTCCAAGAGAATCTTCCTGAACTGCATCTTTTGGCTGAGGAAAAGGTGGCACCTGGTGAGTAGACGTCCCACACCTCTCTGAGAGACCCAGAGCAGAATTGCCTTATGTATGGACTTAGAAAATGAAGGAATCCTCACAGGTTTCAAAAGAGCCAGTGAACTGGGGATGGGCTTCAGTCACTTCCTGGCCACATGCCTGATCCTATTCCAGCCATGAGAGAACTGAGAGGAGTAATGGTTAGGTGAGGAGCAGCACGAGTGGCTCAGAAGCTGGGAAATGTAGGAGCCAGTCTCTGATTCAGAGGATGATGAATCACCTTCTGCTGCTTTCATGATCAAAACTTTATCTTGACTAACAGAACAAAAAAGCAGTCAAGTAGCACTTTAAAGACTAACAAAATAATTTATTAGGTGAGCTTTCGTGGGACAGAAGCTCACTTAAATTATTTTCTTAATCTTGAAAGTGCTACTTGACTGCTTTTTTGTTTTGATAGTACATAGACTAGCACGGCTCCCTCTCTGTTACTATTTATCTTGACTGTGAGTTAAAGTCTTTTGCAAACTTGCCAATGATCCCAAATATGAGCTTACCTTACATACTTTGGGTATGTCTATACTTACGGGGCCAGGGAGGTCAGTGCACTGCGATTGATCTTCCAGGGATCGATTTTGCTGTGTGTGTGAAAACATGGCAAAATTGCTCTCTCTGGGCTTGGCCACTGACCCTGGTGCTCCAGGCTGATGCGTAGAGTAAGGGATGTTGGCACAAACCCAAAGGGTCCCCATCTACATCAGGGAAGACAGTCGATCCTGATACGTCGGTTCTAGCTATGCAAATGGCGTGTCTAAAATTGTACATCTGTGATTGACTTTGATTCTCTAGTGTAGACCAGGCCTTTAAACAACTTGATTGTGGATCACTCAAAGGCCTGGACCTAGTGCAAGATACAGTGTTTGAAGCCACTGACTGAGGCATTCCTCACTACTGAGAAACAGAAACCCCAAAATTGGGGACTGAAAATGAAACTAATCCTGTCTACACCACTAACTAAGTACTAATTAACAACAACACTATAATGTTTATAATACACACAGGTTATGTCTACATGGCGATTGCTATTTCGGGATATAAATGTATCCCAAAATAGCAACATCCTGGCTTTTCCCTGTGCACGAAATAGTATTGCTGTTTCGCACATGGTATTCTGGTTCCAGTACCCCTCGTCCTATGAGGGGTAATGGAACTTTCAGAATAGCCACTAATTTGGATGGCACCAAGTTCAGAATAAGGAATTTCTAAATAAATCACATAAATTATTTCAAAAACAACTTGCCGTGCAGACACAGCCACAATGAGAACTCTTAGAGCACTTGCTAAAGCAGGCCAATCAGTTCCAACCATTGTCACAGGTGAAAAGAAGGAACCTTGAGGACTTCCCTTTAAAAAAGGGAAGAAGGATGATCCAGGGAACTATAGGCTGGTCAGTCTTACATCAGTCCCTGGAAAAATCATAGAGGGGCTCCTCAAGGAAGTCATTTTGAGGCACCTGGGGGAGGGGGAAAGTGATCAGGAATAGTCAGCATGGATTCATGAAGGGCAAGTCATGCCTGACCAATCTGATTAGTTTCTACTATGACATAACTGGCTCCGTGGACAGGGAAAAATCAATGGATGTGATTTATCTTTACTTTAGCAAAACTTTTGATATGGTCTCCCACAAGATTCTTGTCAGCAAGTTAAAGGAATGTGGATTGGATAAACGGACGGTAAGATGGACAGAAAGCTGGCTAGAAGGTCGGGCCCAGAGGATAGTGATCAATGGCTCGATGTCGGGATGGTGGTCGGTTTCTAGTGGAGTGCCCCAGCGTTCAGTTCTCGGTCTTGTTCTGTTCAACGTATTTATTAATGACCTTGATGAGGGGTTGGATTGCACCCTCAGCAAGTTTGCGGATGACACTAAGCTAGGGGGAGAGGTAGATATGCTGGAGGGTAGGGATAGGGTCCAGAGTGACTTAGACAAATTGGAAGACTGGGCTGCAGGAAATCTGATGAGGTTTAATAAGAACAAGTGCAGAGTCCTGCACTTCAGCTGGAAGAATCCCAAGCATTGTTACGGACTGGGGTACGAGTGGCTCAGTGGTAGTTCTGCAGAAAAGGACCTGGGAATTGTAGTGGACGAGAAGGTGGACATGAGTCAACAGTGTGCTGTTGTAGCCAAGAAGGCTAATGGCATATTAGGTTGCATCAAGAGGAGCGTTGCCAGTAGATCCAGAGAAGTGATTGTTCCTCTTTATTCAGCTTTGGTGAGGCCACATCTGGAGTACTGTGTCCAGTTCTGGGCCCCCAATTTTAGGAAGGATGTGGATACACTGGAGAGGGTCCAGCGGAGGGCAACCAAAATAATTAGGGGGCTGGAACATTTGACCTATGAAGAAAGGTTAAGGGAATTGGGACTGTTTAGTCTGCTGAAGAGAAGACTGAGGGGGGACTTGATAACAGCCTTCAACTTACTGAAGGGAGGTTGCAAAGAGGCTGGAGAGAGGCTGTTCACAGTGGCCACAGATGGCTGAACACAGAACAATGGTCTCAAGTTGCGGTTGGGAAGGTCCAGGTTGAACATTAGGAAAAATTTTTTCACTAGGAGGGTAGTGAAGCATTGGAATGGTTTACCCAGGGAAGTAGTGGAGTCTCCATCCCTGGAAGTGTTTAAGTCTCGCCTTGACAAAGCCCTGGCTGGGCTGATCTGATGGGTTTGGTCCTGCCTAGGGCAGGGGGCTGGACTTGATGGCTTTTTTAGGTCTCTTCCAGCTCTATTGTTCTATGATTCTATGACTCTGGCATGATTTGGCCCTTTACAGAGATACACCCTCGTGCATAACGGCAGTGGATGCACGTGCAGCCCTGATGGGTGCCACCGATAAAAATTTTTCTAATGACTGTGTGAGTGATACATAAAAACCAAGAGTAGTGCAATCACTTGAAGAAGATGAAGAATGATTTTTGTAGGCTGGATTTAAACAATTAACTTAAAATTGAAATGTACCATATCTCACTACCAAAGTTATTCAGTCTGGTGTCCTTTACTTACTAACATTAAGAACGCACAACATGTAAATTTGTGCAGCAAAGCCCAATAGGTAACGACATATTGTTAAAAGATTGAAACAATGAACAAATTGTCAAATGGACTTTTAGAGATATAAAGAACGATTTAAACACAGAAGAGTGGGAGTGGCAGAAACATAAACCACATACAAGAAGATCAAAAAAGAGAGAAAATAACATAAAAAGACTGAAAGCAATTCAGCAATATCTGAGAAAATGCAGGTCAGATGCAAAAAACAAATATAATTAAACAATACAAGACAAAAATAGAAAACGTATGTAATGAAAGTAATGCTTGGACTTCAGAAGCATGCTGGACATGGCCATACCTGATGCTAAAGAACATAAAACATCCAAAGGGAACAGCAGCAGAAACCAAATTTATGTTCTCAATTTTACAAATCTTTATTCTGTCCAGAAAGGAGGAAGAAACTTTTTCGACTTATTTTTCTACCAAATGTTATATTTATTATTGTAATTAAAATACATTCATCTATATCTGGCAGTGTTTATGGACAATGATGATATACTGAAGGCTACCCAAACATGCTTCCATAATAACCACCATTTTCACTTGATTATAAGAACTTTCTCAAATGTTACTTCTCGGGTGGAAATTCTCTACATTGCTTCTCAGCAAAAGTTCAGCATTAGAGAAAGATAGCAGCAAAATCCATTGAAAGGCTCATTTCCATTATAAAAGCATTTTTTTCTGCACAAATGCCTATAAGTTGATATGATAAAAAATGAACCTTTCCATATGTGATTACTTCTTTCACAGAAAGTCTTCTTGGCCCAGGGCCTTATGTAGTAAAACCCCACAGCAGGGAGGGAGACAAAGGCCCAGGAAATTCCAAAAGTTCAGTTGGCACAGTCATTATTAAATATTTCCCTGCTCTGTGGTGCAGCAAAGGAAGTAAGCTGCGTAGCCAGGACTATCTATCACCAGGACACGAACCCATGAACTTTGTCCTGCATCCAATACAACTAGGGTGCAGAGTAACATTGCTAAAAAAGCTGAACACCCTCCCTACCCTGTGTACAGCTTTGAGGCTTGGGAGACAGATCAGCTCCACAGCCACTTGATGACACCTCCTAAGACCACTACATGTTTCACAAGTCCAGAAGTCCCTTGCAATTGATTAACAATTGTAAGAGAAGGCAAGGCAGCTGCAGCTTAGTCCCTAACCAGAATTGCTGAAGCTCAAATGCGTGCTATGGCCAAGGATGTGGAGGTATCCTCTTTCTGCCAAGGCCCACAATGAAGGCTGGGAGAAAGACCAAGTACAAAATGTAAAAGAAATGAAGGCCAAGGAAAAGGGAGAAAATGATCCCAAGAAGAAACTGAGGTGGAATGGATGGGTGAAAAGGGGAAGAAAGGGGGACAAAAGGAAGAAGAGCAATGTGTCAAAAAGAAGAAAGAATAAAATTTAAGTGGAGGGAAAACAGACACTGAAAAGGACATGGAGAAAGAGAGACAATTAGATAGTGAAGTGGAAAAGTGTCAAGAAAGATAAGAAAAATTGAAAAAAGAAAAGTGAGATTGACTTGGCCTTATGCTACACTGAAGCTGATCTCAGTACAGCTGATGAGGCAGAGCATAAACCGTCCTTCCGTCCCAATTGCATCTCCTTGAGGCTGGCTGACCCCAGCACACACTGACTCAGAATTGATCAATTCCATTTTGAAGAAACTAGACTAAGATGGTGCTTTCCCTCTCCCACAGCCACGTGGGCTTTAGGGAAAAACTGAAGAGAGATTCTAGCCAGACATTGCAGCTGGTAGGAGAAGCTGCAGAAGCAGGCAATGCAGGAACACTTGGACATTCAGAGAACTTTCTACTGTCTGACTGGACTTTATCCCATGCTGATAGCCTGTTTGCTCCATCCATCTCCCTCCATCAGTCTCTCATCTTAGCTTCACTCCAAACCTACGCCGCTCAACCTCTCCTCCCTTGTCCTGTCCCCATGAGTCCCCTCATCCATCCAATGTTCCCTCTCCCTTCACTCTCCTTTCCATTTAGTGGATTGCCTCCTAACTAATTTCCACCCCTCCAAAAATCCCACCATGAAGAACTACCATGTTGTTTGCTGTCACAATGTAGTTCACTCTGTTTATGCATTATACCCTTCTCCTCCTCGTGTATCTGCATTGTCTGCTTTGGTTATAAACTCTTCAGGATTGAGATGCTATGCTACAGAGAGAGAAGGTGAGTGAGCGTGTGTATGTACACACTACTGAGCACAACAGGGCATCATTTTTTTTGATCCCTGGAGGTTACAATAATACACAAATTAGTGTAAAAACCTAAGGTCTGCTCCAACTTGTGCCAGCTTATAATATCTTAAGGGGGACATTATACCAGCAAGCACTGTGGAAGTATGGTACACTTCATTCCTGTCTCCTCCAGTCCCTTTCTATACCCAAACTACAACCTGTGCTGCGGGAGGGGAGGGTGGAAGGAGCATATTGCTGGCTGCAGTGATATTATGCCAGCCACTAATTCCCCTACAACTGGAGAACCTTCACCAGCTCATTTATAGCCCCTATGCACTACTCTGGCAGCACAATGTCCTGGAATGGGCCAGGATATCGCTCCTGATTTGGTAGTATTTTACATCTAGTCTGACTGTGTATAAATAACTACACCATGATCTATTAGAGGGGTGGCCAAGTTAGTCTGTGTCTTCAAAGACAACAACTCATTCTGTGGCACCTTGTAGACTAACAGATTTTTGGAGCATAAGCTTTTGTGGGCAAAGACCCGCTTCATCAGATGCATGAGTGGGGGTGCAAGTCTTTGCCCACAAAAGCTTATGCTTCAAAATATCTGTTAGTCTAAAAGGTGCCACAGGACTTCTTGCTACACAATGAGCTAGGCGGCTATATTTTATTACACACACAAAACTACATTAAAAGAACATTAAGGTTGCAATCCAGCACTCATATGTTAGGAAATGCCCATTTTTCCTCAGGAACCCTGCCTCATTCAGTGCATATGATGGACCTACTCTGATAATTAATCAGGACTAAATAGTTAACCCGGCTGTCGTCTGTAGGACCCCTGCCTCATTTATTGTAAAAATTGGAAGGCGTATAGTGAATTAGACAGGGGCTCAGGTGTCCTCATCTAATCTAAATTGCCTGCACCCTTGTTCCTTGTACGTGTCTCTCCCCTCATTGACTTCTTGTTTTTATCCCATTCTTTTTACCCAGACAGTCACAGTTCCCTCCGCAGTAGTCAGTTTCCCTTACTCGCTCAGAGCCCAGTGTCCCTAACCCAACCAAAGCTAACCTACCTCTCTCCTGTTCCCCAGTCTTCACCCCTTTCTCCAGGTTGCTTGTCACAATCTACTTGCTACACTACCACACCTAGGTCTGACTTTGTCAGATAATCATTCACAGCCCTCATAGGTCTGGGCTGGAACATGCTCAGTGCAGATGGAATCTTGTATAATTTAGCTGAAAAACTCAAACATGTCTTTACTGAGCACATGCAAATTCAAACTTGCCTGATTTAGACAGACTTTCACAAAGATGCCGAAAGACTGAGGTCACTCCCCTGCCAAATATTAAGTCCCCAGTTCAAAGCACATGGTCCTCTCAAAGACAAGGTCACTAGAATTTTTAACTATCAGAGAGGTAGCTAAGTTAGTCTGTATCTTCAAAACCAACAAGAAGTCCTGTGGCACCTTATAAATTAACAGACATTTTGGAGCATAAGCGTTCGAGGGCAAAGACCCGCTTCATCTCATAACACATTTGTTTTCCCTAATCTCATTCTTGTAACCAAATGAATCACTTTAGCTGGAGCTTTACAAACAAACAAACAAACAAACAAACAAATGTAAGCCCAAGGCAGATACATAACATGGGTTTGACAAAACTGTATGAAAATTTTCAGGAAGAAGGGGCTTCCAGAAGGAAGATTTCCTTCCAGGAGATCCCCCAGGGCCGCGTCTCGACATGCTGTTTTGGGGTCTGGAAGAACTTCTTCTGGACTCCAAATCATGTGACCGTATGCTAATGCCAGAAATTTACATTTGTGCCTTATTAGCATTTTTCGGGCCATTTATTAGCATGTCACTTTCAGAGAAAGTGGCATGTGTAGAAACGGCCTATGTGTTTTATAATGGGAAGCATTGGATAACTTTAATTACATGTGGCGTTACCAGCTATGTCTAAGAGAAAGCCTCAGAAATATTACAATAAATTAAATATGTGAATAATATATATCCTAGTTCTTCTATTGATTCACCTTGTGACCCTGGACATGTCACTTATAATTAGAACCACAAATGTACTTAAATACCTTACTGCCCCTTTCATGTTCCTAAATCCTCCAATCAACACCACTGACATTCACAAAACTACCATTCAGCAGCTACCTGACCCTAGAGACTCTCAAATTGCTGACAGTGGCATATGCAAAGCCACCTAAGCCCTCTCCTTAACTTATGATAACTGTATGCTCACAGTCCTTACTGTAGTCAAATCTTTACAAGCCCTGAAGCAGAATTCTGAAATTAAGTGTGCCCCTGTCTATCTCACTGGAAGGACCCATTCTTGTAGACATTCTAAGAGCAAACCTCAAACCTTAGTTCTCAAATTCCATTGTACTGTGATCCCCTCCTGACAACAAAAATTAGTATGCAACTCCAGGATGGTGGATTAAAGTCTAAGTTCACCCAAGCCCCACTGTCCCAGGTTGGAGAGGGTCAAAGCCCTATGGGATTCAGCCCCAGACAGGGGGCCAGTAACCTGAGGTGCACCACCCAAGACTGCAGCCATCAGGTAGTTAACATAAACCCAGTTCTCTCACATCATATACCAGGAGAGGACCTTAACTACCAGGCTTTGGCTTTGACCACAGCCCCAGGATGTCTAAAACTAGCCATGGAGACTCCACTAAAACAGGGTCGCAATCCACTTTGTGATCCCATCCTATAATTTTACAACTTCTTACGTAGAGGATCAGGCTGCTACCTCACACACAAGGTAGCTGAGTGTGTCCGAAATACCTATCAGGCCTGTGCTTAGGTCATGAACCTGGGATGCCCAGACCCATGCTCCAGAACAGGGACATGAACCCAATTCTCTCTCATCCCAGGTGAGGGCTTTAACTACCAGGCTTTGGGGTAGATTTACATCTTTACTCTCTGTCTGCTAAGGCAAGTATTACCAAAATAGCTAAGCCGGCTAAGACACCCCACTCAAGGAGAGGGTTCATGACTGACCTATTAATCATCTCATCTAGCTGGTAAATTAGGTGGTTAAGGCCCCAAAACCCTTGAAGTAGACATCCAAATGTGCTTGTACCTCTAGGCCTAAACCTGATCCCCTTTTCAAGGCATTTCATCCCTGGCTGACTTAGATGGCTCCCCTGCTCAGTTTGCTGACTTCTGAAGATCTTCTGTGTAAGTACCCAACTCTCCACGTGTTGGTGCTGCTGTGACAGTCACTCAATAATGAATAGGACATCTTCATATAACCCTCCTATTTGTGAGTTCATTGATGGCTGAGCTGCCCAGTTCTGGAGTCGCAGGTCTTATCACAGAAGAGGCAGGTGTTGGTAGCTGTTGGAAGGGCACGGGGCAGTTTTTGCTACTTTTCTTCTTCTCCGCCTCTTGTCTGCATTGCAGCAGGACCTCTGAAGTTGCGCCACCCCCTCATGGATTACAGCTCTTCACTGGGAATGGTCCTGGGCATGGGTCTCCCAAGAGTTGACAGCGATGCTGCACTTTTCCATGTGTGCCTTCAGCATGTCCTCACACTGTTCCTCCATCCTTCCTCCAACTCATGTGTTGTATGGGGAACTTAGGCATCTAACTCAGGATCCTACTTGGTGGCCGGGAGCCTAGGAATTAGGTGTAGCAGCTAATTACGTTCATAGGTTTAGCCTTTGGAATTTTTGTGCTTTAGTGCATAGAGCTAACTTGCCTTTACTATATTGACTGCCTTGCCTTTATTACACCCGGGGAACCTACAGGCTAATATCATGTAACATACTGACTTTATCTGTTAGTATGAGGCTTAAGGCCAATGTTCCCTGTAAGCTGATGCTTGTGTAATCTCCACAGTCAGACTCGAACATGGGACCTCTGGAGCTGAGTGCATGAACTTCTACAGTTTGAGCTAAAAAAGCCCGCAGGCTCTAAGCTAAGGCTGTAGAGGAGACTCCTTCATCTTCTGTGTAAGTGGCCTAAGTGCCATTACATGGGACAGTGAACCACACACCTACGCATGGGGGTTACACTTGGAAAGCTGCCCAGGAGATATTCAGGTACCGCCCAGCTGACTAGCAGAATACCCACACCCACTCGTTGCTGACAGCACGTTTCTATTGGTGGTGCAGATCTGCACATGAATGTAACAAAATTAATTCTGCCTATGGATTGAAAAAACTAGCGGGAACCCTGCTTAAAGTCTATGAACTTTGGCATTGATAACAGTCCAATGGCAAGCCTTACGTTTTGGTGAACTGAAAGCACAATTTAAGGGGGAATTTTGCCCATAATGACATCAGCCAACCACAGCAACATGAGCTGACTTCAGCTTTTGAAAAGTTTTGGAAAGAACAGCTAACCACAAGAGTGCCATGGCAACAAACTGATGTGTAAGATGAGTTGAAATTATTATTATACTAACCTATAGAAGAAGGACACTGCAACATTAGGAGGGGAGGAAATACAAATAAGGAAGAAGGGAAACACCCCTACTAAATATGCATTAGACATGGTAGAGTCAGCACTATGTGCGATAAAAGTGGCATCCCAGCTTGTGAGCAGAAGGAGAGATGTAGTGCTTGGGAGGTGCCAGAATGATGGCCACTGGTGAAGATGAAGAAAGTGACAGTGATGAGAAAGATAACAGGCAATATTCTGCCAGTGATGGTGTGAGTATGGATGTACAGATGTACTTTCTGTATTATCTGTATCTACTGAGTTACAGTTTTTGTGAATGTGCTCAATGTATTAATAAATTATTTGTAAATATATATGTGTTCCTATAGTGTGAGTGTTCCAACTGTGCACATTGGGATTCTCAACTATATAATAATTTTAATAATACTGGGTGTAATCTTGGGACAAGAACCTGTCAATCCTTAAAGGGATAACTTGGAATTCTTAGACATAATCTATACATCAGGTAACAGAGCTTCTGTCTTCCAAGTGTACATTGACGATAATGCATAATACAAGCACACGAAGATATTCAATAAAACTGAAGGGTAAAAAAATTTAAAACTAATCCAAGAAAACATTTTGTAAAAACAACATATAACTACTCTCTGGAATTCATTGCCACAAGGTATCAAGACCACAAGCTTAGTCTTCCTGAATTAAATCAGGCACTGCAAATTGTAACATTGCAGTTGAAGAAGGGAAATTCCTTTGTACTAAAGCTGCGTGTATCAAAGCCAGCACTATTCCTAGCAATCATAGTGACTACATCAATACCTGTACATTTTGCCTCAGTATGGCACTGAACTCTGGCAGAGTTTCCAGAGTATACCTTTTCGCCCTTCAAAAATCATAAAAGCTTTTGCAGTTCACAGCTGCAATATCACTGGAAGTTGGGACACAAATGTAGAAATCTTAACATGATAATAATTTACTCATCTGAATAACGCAGTTCATTCCGTAAATCTTCCTTTCAAATAAAAAATGCACGTCTCTGTTATTTGTTATGCACTCATTCTGTACTTGTGTACTAATACTCTTGATGAGAATTTTGAAATTGGAATCTGCAGTAGAACTCTCAGTGAATATTGTAGAGCACAATTCTGCCCACAGCAGGCAGAATTTATGGTCGTGGCAACTAGATCAATTTTTTAATTTGCTATAGCCAGACGGGAAACAGGGTCTAGGCAAAAGGTCAGAACAAGCATTTTATATTCTCCATTAAAAAAACAAAAACAAAAACATAGCTTTGAGGAATAAAGTTAGTAGTTAATGAGAGACAGCACTGACAGCTGAAATTCGTAAGTATCTAGTCCACAAGTAAACTGTGCCAGGTAATTAAATACAGTTACCATGCACATGGTTCTGCTTCAGACAAAACTTTAAAATCTTTCTAACAGAAGGACTGAAAAGTTTCTACATTCCAGAGAGTAAAGAATATGTTTGCCTGGGAGGCTAGCCCAGAACCAAGAGAGTTAATTCCATAAAATTCACAGTCATGTCAATTGTAAGTAATTCCACTGGGACTTGTTCAGATAGTACTCAAACATTACTGAAAAACATACTGCAACTAAAAAGACCTGTTATAAAATCCACCAAAACCTGAGACATATAAAAAGTTTATTAGTCATCACTGAGCTAAAATGTAAATAAGTTCTTTTTAGAGGAATCCAGAAATCTTAATATCCAAGTCTGCAGGGCCATAAAACTCTGGCTGAGAAAAATTTAAGCAATCTTTTAATTAATCACAGGATTTTATAGCCTTTCACGAACTGTAAGTTAAACATTTACAAGGTGGACTAAAAGGAAGTGCTCTCTGTACTAGGCATGCTTACTAACTCTTCAGATATACCCCACTGGGTCAATCAATTTGGAACTTTACTTCAAGTAGTGGTTATGTGGACATTAGGCTCTAGAGCCTCAATGATGCATTCTAGCATTCAGGAGGTTTAAGCACACCAACAGATGTGAACATTTGGGAGAAGAAGATCCCAGCTCTATATCGCTATAATTCATGGAAACAGCATTAAAATATATGCAGAGCATATATTACAAGCATCATAAAGAAATCCATGTCCCACAAGGCATCCTGCTCCTCATATACTTTCTTTACAAAAAGTTCATGTGGACCAATTAAGACACAACAAAAAGGACACAGTTTTGGCATCTTGGCAGCAGAAATGCCTTTAAAAGATCCACCCAATGGACAAGAGATGAGATTTTTTTATGTAAATATGCAAACCATAACTAATTAGATGTATTTAGCTCAATTATTTAAAAAAAACAAAAACAAGTTTGACTCTGTAATGAATGCTTTAACTTACCTCATAATACATAGGCACATCTTTAACCTTTTTTCCTTTTTGATTTCCAGCTTCCATGATCTGTAAGTAAAGCAAAGAGCAGTATGGTGAATAAAAAGGTTTGGTTAACTAAATATTCTGTGTTTACTATCTTCATCAGCGTTTTTTTTGTTTCAATAACTCTCAGCCTCCCTGACAGTAAAAAAGATTAGGCTGTGGCATAATATTAAAAGGGATGTGGTGAAAGCCCTATCACACTGAACATTTAAAATTAGTCTAGACAAAGCCTGGGCTACACACTGACAGAGGATGGACTAGCTTACGTGAGAGGGTTATTTTCTGATTTAGACTAATACATTAATTTTAATTTAACACCATAGCACTTGTGGCTAAAGATAAAAAGGCTACCAAGGCTTGCCAGCTAATAAATTTGTTAGTCTCTACGACGCCACAGGACTGCTTGTTATTTGTATTGCTTAAAGAGGTTTTAATAATAAATAATTTTAAATACCTGTCCCAAAATTCCTTCCCACAATACCACACTGAAGAGCTTCCGCTGTGGCACCTGCACAGCAAGAGACAAGGCTTGTGTGTGGACTTCATCCTCGATTTTGTTCTCAACAACAAAAGCAATGCTAGGCTTCCACGCATCCTGTTGATTTTCCAAAAAAAAAAAAAAAACTTAAGAAGGTCTTAGGTTTGAGTTTTAAATAACAGGCTTACACAGATTACTTTTGTATCAATGGCAGCTGATCAAGTCCATAATACATACTGAGAGTTGCCATGTATGCCACACTTCAGAATATATCAAAACAAAAAGCAGTCAAGTAGCACTTTAAAGACTAGCAAAATAGTTTATTAGGTGAGCTTTCGTGGGACAGACCCACTTCTTCAGACCATAGCCAGACCAGAACAGACTTAATATTTAAGGCACAGAGAACCAAAAACAGTAAGCAAGGAGGACAAATCAGAAAAAGATAATCAAGGGTGAGCAAATCAGAGAGTGGAGGGGTGGGGGGGAAGGTCAAGAATTAGACTGAGCCAAGTATGCAGACGAGCCCCTATAAGCCGTGTCTGCACGTGCACGCTACTTCGAAGTAGCGGCACTAACTTCAAAATAGCGCCCGTCACGGCTATCCGCATCGGGCGCTATTTCGAAGTTAACTTCGATGTTAGGTGATGAGATGTCGAAGCCGCTAACCCCATGAGGGGATAGGAATAGCGCCCTACTTCGACGTTCAACATAGAAGTAGGGACCATGTAGTTGTTGCGCGTCCCGCAACTTCGAAATAGCGGGGTCCGCCATGGTGGCCATCAGCTGAGGGGTTGAGAGACGCTCTCTCTCAAGCCCCTGCGGGGCTCTATGGTCACCGTGGGCAGCAGCCCTTAGCCCAGGGCTTCTGGCTGCTGCTGCGGCAGCTGGGGATCCATGCTGCAGGCACAGGGTCTGCAACCAGTTGTTGGCTCTGTGTATCTTGTGTTGTTTAGTGCAACTGTGTCTGGGAGGGGCCCTTTAAGGGAGCGGCTTGCTGTTGAGTCCGCCCTGTGACCCTGTCTGCAGCTGTGCCTGGCACCCTTATTTCGATGTGTGCTACTTTGGCGTGTAGACGTTCCCGCGCAGCGCCTATTTCGATGTTGTGCTGCGCAACATCGAAGTTGAACATCGACGTTGCCAGCCCTGGAGGACGTGTAGACGTTAAGTTGCTACATCGAAATAAGCTATTTCGATGTAGGCTTCACGTGTAGACGTAGCCATAGTGACTCAGAAAGTTCCCGTCCCAGTTTAAACCATGTGTTAATGTGCCGAATTTGAATATAAAAGCCAGCTCAGCTGCTTTCCTTTGAAGAACGGTGCGGAAGTTCTTTTCCAGTAACACACATACCTTTAGGTCATTAATAGAATGCCCCATTCCATTAAAAGTTGACTAACTGGTTTGTGGATCTGGAGTGTTTTGATGTCTGTTTTGTGCCTGTTGACCCTTTGTCTAAGGGAGTTAGAAGTCTGTCCAATATACAAAGCATCTGGGCATTGTTGGCACATGATGGCATATATGATGTTAGTAGAGGAGCATGAGAAAGTGCCCGTGATTCTGTGAATAACCTGGTTAGGTCCAGTGATGGTATTTCCAGAGAAGATATGTGGACAAAGCTGGCAGCGGGCTTTGTTGCAGGGAAACGTTCCAGGACTGGTATTCCTGGGGTATAGACTGTGGCTGTTAGTGGGGATCCTCATGAGGTTGGGAGGTTGTCTGTAGGAGAGAACAGGCCTGTCACTCAGGGCCTTCTGGAGTGTGGCATCCTGATTAAGGATAGGTTGCAGTGGTCTGAGTTGGGGGCTGTAGGTGATGATCAGTGGTGTTCTGTTCTTGGCTTTTTTGGGCCGATCTTGGAGTAGCTGGTCTCTGGATATTCGTCTTGCCCTGTTGATTTGTTTTTTTAATTCTCCTGGTGGGTAATTCAGGTTTATGAATATTTGGTAAAGTTCTTGTAGTTTTTCGTCTCTGTCAGTTGGATCAGAGCAAATGCGATTGTATTTAAGAGCTTGACTGTAAACAATGGATCTAGTCATGTGTGCAGGATGGAAGCTAGAAGGGTGTAGGTAAGTATAGTGATCAGTAGGTTTTCGGTACAGTGTGGTACTGATCAGGCCATCCTTGGTTAGTACTGTAGTGTCCAGGAAATGTATCTCTTGCATGGTGTAATCGAGGCATAAGTTGATGGTGGGGTGTAGATTGTTAAAGTCTCTGTGGAATTCTTCTAGAGTCTCTGTACCATGGGTCCAAATCATAAAGATGTCATCAATGTATCTGAAGTAGAGGAGGAGTAATAGGGGACGAGAGCTGAGGAATCGTTCCAGGTCAGCCATAAATATATTAGCATATTGTGGGGCCATGCGGGTGCCCATAGCAGTTCCACTAATCCGGAGGTATAAATTGTCCCCAAATTGGAAATGACTGTGTATGAGAACAAAGTTACAGAGGTCAGACACCAGATTGGCTGTGGTGGCATGAGGGATGGTATTCCTGATTTCTTGTAATCCGTCTTTATGTGGAATATTAGTGTGAAGAGCCTCTACATCCATTGTGGCAAGGATGGCGTTATCAGCAATTTTTCCGATGTTTTGTAATTTCCTCAGGAAGTTGGTGGTATCTCGGATATAGCTGGGAGTGTTGGTGGCATAGGGTTTGAGGAGGGAGTCCACGTAACTGGATAATCCGGTGGTAAGGGTGCCAATACCTGAAATGATAGGGCATCCAGGGTTTCCAGGTTTGTGGATTTTGGGAAGTAAACAGAATAATCCAGGCTGCGGCTCAGATGGTGCGTCTGAGTGAATGAGGTCCCGAGCAGCAGCAGGGAGTTCCTTCAGTAGTTGTTGTAATTTCCTTTGGAATTCGAAAGTGGAATCAGTGGAGAGGGGTCTGTAAAATGTGGTGTTGGAGAGTTGTCTGGCTGCCTCCTTTTCATAGTCTGACTTATTCAGGATGACAACAGCACCCCCTTTGTCAGCTGGTTTGATTATGACGTCTAGGTTATTTTTGAGACTCTGGACAGCATGGCGTTCAGCATAGTTGAGATTGTGTCTCATTTGGCATTGTTTGTGTATAATGTCAGCCTGAGCACGGTTGCGGAAGCACTGTACGTAGAAATCCAGACTTTCACTACGACCCTCAGGGGGAGTCCACATAGAGTTCTTCTTCTTTGCCCAGATGCTTTGTATATTGGACAGACTTCTAACTCCCTTAGACAAAGTGTTAATGGGCACAAAACAGACATCAAAACACTCCAGATCCACAAACCAATTAGTCAACATTTTAATGGAATGGGGCATTCTATTAATGACCTAAAGGTATGTGTGTTACTGAAAAAGAATTCCACACCGTTCTTCAAAGGGAAGCAGCCGAGCTGGCTTTTATATTCAAATTCAGCACATTAACACATGGTTTAAACCGGGACGGAAACTTTCTGAGTCACTATAGGGGCTCGTCTGCATACTTGGCTTAATCTAATTCTTGACCTCCCCCCCCCGACCCCTCCACTCTCTGATTTGCTCACCTTGATTATCTTTTTCTGATTTGTCCTCCTTGCTTACTGTTTTTGGTTCTCTGTGCCTTAAATATTAAGTCTGCTCTGGTCTGGCTATGGTCTGAAGAAGCGGGTCTGTCCCACGAAAACTCACCTAATAAACTATTTTGTTAGTCTTTAAAGTGCTACTTGACTGCTTTTTGTTTTGATAGTGTATAGACTAGCACGGCTTCCTGTCTGTTACTATTCAGAATATATAAAATTTTAAATAAGCACAAACACATGTGGTCCTGCTACTTTTCTTCCATAAGGTGGCAGCATTGTGCTACATAAAACATAAATCACTTTCATAACAGAATGTAACAATTTTAAAAAGCCTACCTTAGCACAATGTAAAGAATATTTTAGGACTTTTGCAGACATGCCAGGTTTTAGAACTGAGAAAGAAGTCAAATTTCGTTTGTTGTTAAAAAAGATTTCTATGTTAGAATATACATGACAATACCAACAAATAAGTACCAAAACTACCAGGTTGCAAACGTGCTAATATCCTTCTTAGCAGAATGCATGCAGAATTGATAAGAAGAAAAACAAAAACAGAAAACAAACTCAGTACTGCAGAATATAAAACAAAACCAAATCATACTATAAGGTCATTCTCCCATGATAGCGCTATGTTTGAGAACACGTAAGGTAGACAGTTACACTCCTGTCTTCCTAACTTCCTTTCCTTGAATTACTTCCTGGTGAAAACCCTACCCTTGCCCTTCCATGGTCCAGGCCTATCTTCTTCATTAACTTTATGCTCATCTCCAGGGCTCTAGGTATAAGGCTCAGCTACAGTGGAATGAGAGATATTTCAGCTGGGGTTCACCGTGTGTGGAAGTTTAAAAATCTCATCCTTTAAAATAAGTTGTCCACATGTTCCAATTGCAAAGTTAACAATAATGATATGTAAGTAAAGTGTCCCAGAGGTCAACATAGCAACAGGAAACCGACCAATTGGCAAATGGCATAAATACATAATTTATAGGCATCGTGAATACAGCAGGTTTTAAGGAGGAATTTTAAAAAGCATAAAGTGGCAGCTTCATGAGATTTGAGGGAGAATTCTTCCAGTGCACAAGAGGTGATATGCAGGAATATATGAATATGTTTATATGAATATAATGAATATATGAATGTGAATTACATGAATATAAATATATGAATTATATGAATATATGAATGCGTCATCGCAGACGACACTGCTGTAGTGACACACTTAGAAGGCCAGCTTCAAAAACTGCTGGATCAGTTCTCCAAAGCATGCAAGGACTTTGGGCTTACCATCAGCCTAGAGAAGACAACGTACTTGGTCAGGATGTTGCTGAACCTCCATCAATCAGCATTGACAACTACATGCTAGAGGTTGTCCATGAGTTTACTTACCTCGGGTCCACCATCACTGACACCCTGTCACTGGAGACTGAGCTAAACAGAAGGATTGGAAAAGCAGCCATAACTCTGTTCAGACTTAGCAAGAGGGTGTGGAACAAAAACAAGCTGTACACTCACACCAAAATGCAAGTCTACAGAGCCTGCATCCTCAGCACCCTCCTATATGGCAGCGCGTCTTGGACCTTGTACACCCGCCAGGAAAAGAGGCTGACTGTCTTCCACTTGCGCTGCCTCAGGTGTATTCTTGGGATATCATGGAAGGACAGAGTGCCCAACAACGCCATGCTCGAGCAAGCTGGAATTCCAACCATGCATACCCTCCTCAGGCAGCGGCAGCTCTGCTGGCTTGGCCACATCCACAGGATGAATGATGGAAGGTTCCCAAAAGACATCCTGTACGGCGAGCTAGCCTCTGGCAAAAGACCTCCCAGACACCCCCAATTGCACTACAAAGACTTCTGAAGAGGGACCTCAAGGAGGTAGACATTGACCCAGATAGTTGAAAAGAGCTGGCAGACCACTGCAGCAGCTGGAAGCAGGAACTACACAAGGGCCTTCAGAAGGGCGAGAAGAAGGTCAGACAGCTGGCAGAGGAGAAGCGAGCCCGTAGAAAGGACAGCAAGGACCTGCCAGACACCCACTACATATGCAGCAGATGTAGCAAGGACTGTCACTCTCGTGTGGGCCTCCACAGTCACAGTCAACGCTGTAAATGATGATCTTAAATGGAGTTACGAAGGGTGCGATCCATAGTCTACACAGACTGAAGGATGCCTATGCTATGCTATGCTATGAATGTGTTTGCGGGAAAAAAAGAATGTGATCAAGTCCAGCATTGTCGACAGAGCAAAGGTAGTGTCCAACCTGCATTAAGAAATTACATTTGATTGGTGGAGTGAGTGGAGGGCTTTCTCTGTTTCCTTCCAATCTTACTCACCCTTCACCTCTCCATGTGCTCTTACCAACTCCTTAAACTGTTTTCAGAGTGAAACAGCTAAACATGTACAGCCTGGCTAAGTGATGGCTGGGAATGATAAAAAAAGAGACATGTAATCACCCACAACTACTTCACAGTATAAGCATGTGACAGAACAGAGGGAGGGAAATAGTTAATTGTAGGTCAACATGGCATGACTAAAAGTAATGGCAGTGGAGACTGGTGAGGGTGGTCCAGGGGTGCTGAGCATTCTTCTCCCCGTATACAATTGCTAACCATGGCTGCTGGAAGAGTCCCTTAGGAGGTATCCAATGGAGGTTTGGGACAATGGTTAGGTCCCCTCCTATAATCCCATGTAGCCGCTCCAAAAACGGCATGTTTGAGGCTCTGACCTGGACTGACCATTTCCCTCCTTTGTCTTGTGGTATGCTTGCCTGATTTCCTTTATTTTCACATGGCACTGCTGGATGTCCCTGCTGTATCCTTTTTTCCACCATGCCCTGGGCAATTTTGACACAGATATCAGCATTTCTTCTGCTGCTTCAGAGTTCTGCTTACACAGATCCCTTTCCCCACACAGCAATCAGGTCTGGTCTCTCTTGCACACTCTATGGCAAAGTTCATTTGTGAGCATTCATGGTTAGGTGTGCTGCTAGCCAAACAAGAAATAAAACTGAAAAATTTCCTGGGGCTTTTCCTATGTACCTGAGAGTGTAGCACAGCTGAAAGTGCTGGCCAGAGTGGTCACACTGGGGCAATGATGGACACCTCCCCAAATCCAAGAATGTAGAGTTTAATAGCACTGTATCTGCACTATCCCAAAGTCAACAATGCAAGGTGAAATTTAGGACTATTCCGCTCATCAAGAAGGAGTACAGACTTTAAAGGCTGTTGGCTGCGTCTACACGTGCACGCTACTTCGAAGGAGCGGCAGTAACTTCGAAATAGCGCCCGTCACGTCTACACGTGTTGGGCGCTATTTCGAAGTTGAAATCGATGTTAGGCGGCGAGATGTCGAAGTCGCTAACCCCATGAGCGGATGGGAATAGCGCCCTACTTCGACGTTCAACATCGAAGTAGGGACGTGTAGACGATCCGCGTCCCGCAACATCGAAATAGCGGGGTCCTCCATGGCGGCCATCAGCTGGGGGGTTGAGAGATACTCTCTCTCCAGCCCTTGCGGGGCTCTGTGGTCACCGTGGGCAGCAGCCCTTAGCCCAGGGCTTCTGGCTGCTGCTGCTGCAGCTGGGGGTCCGTGCTGCATATACAGGGTCTGCAACTAGTTGTTGGCTCTGTGTATCTTGCACTGTTTAATGAAAGTGTGTCTGGGAGGGGCCCTTTAAGGAAGCGACTTGCTGTTGAGTCCGCCCCGTGACCCTGTCTGCAGCTGTGCCTGGCTCCCTTATTTCGATGTGTGCTACTTTGGCGTGTAGACGTTCTCTCGCTGTGCCTATTTCGATGTTGGGCTGAGCAACGTCGAAGTTGAACATCGACGTTGCCAGCCCTGGAGGACGTGTAGATGTTATTCATCGAAATAGCCTATTTCGATGTCGCAACATCGAAATAAGCTATTTCGAAGTTGGGTGCACGTGTAGACGTAGCCGTTAAGGCCAGCAGATGGGGCTTTGTGGTATAGACTCATTGGTTATAAAAGTGACCTAACACCGCTAACCTCAACCTATAAATGTAGGCCAGCCCTTAGCCTCAATAGCTGTATCTGTAATAATGAGAATAATGATGCCCAAAACTTCAAAAAAAAAAAATCCTGGGTTACTTGATTTCTTCATGCAAGGAGCTCAAACTCCTCAATTGTTTGCAGGATGTAGAAATTTGGATAATCCTAGGAACAGAAAGGTTTCTTGGCTCAAGAAAATCTGTTCAAATCTAAGCAATCTACGTGTGGCTGAAAGTTTACATTTATTTACTGTCATCAGAACCATTTGTTTTTAACAGCATTTGAAACCCCCTACCCCACGTTTTATACCATTACACATATCTTGCTCCAGTAACACATTTCAGCATTTCAACAAACTCAAACTGCAGATACAACATAAACTGTATGCTCCTGGTCATGATCCACAGAATACCCCTTGCCCTAAGGGAAGTGCACAGATCTACAAGTATGTCTACACTCCATCTGAGGCTGCTTCTATACTACGAGATAAAATCAAATTTAAAGGTGTTAGCTCAATTTTAAAACATCACTGTCTTCACCGTAAATACCATTAGCTCAGATTAGTGAGCCCTAATACCGATAACAAAATGTAAATATTGCCAAATGGGTATACGGTCAATTTCATAAGAACATAAGAACATAAGAACATAAGAATGGCCATACTGGGTCAGACCAAAGGTCCATCAAGCCCAGCATCCCATCTGCCGACGGTGGCCAATGCCAGGTGCCCCAGAGAAGGAGAAAAGAAGACAAGTGATTTATCTCCTGCCATCCATCTCCTGCCCTTGTTATGAAGGCTAGGGCACCATACTTTATCCCTGGCTAATAGCCATTTATGGACCTGACCTGCAAAAATTTATCAAGCTCTTTTTTAAACCCTAATAGAGTCCTGGCCTTCACAGCCTCCTCGGGCAAGGAGTTCCACAGGTTGACTGTGCGCTGTGTGAAGAAAAATTTCCTTTTATTAGTTTTGAACCTACTACCCATCAATTTCATTTGGTGTCCCCTAGTTCTTGTATTATGGGAAAAGGTAAATAATTTTTCTATATTCACTTTCTCCACACCATTCATGATTTTATATACCTCTATCATATCGCCCCTCAATCGCCTCTTTTCCAAACTGAAAAGTCCCAGTCTCTCTAGCCTCTCCCCATATGGGACCCTTTCCAAGCCCCTAATCATCTTAGTCGCCCTTTTCTGAACCTTTTCTAATGCCAATATATCTTTTTTGAGGTGAGGAGACCACATCTGCACGCAGTACTCGAGATGTGGGCGTACCATAGTTTTATATAGGGGAAGTATGATATCTTTTGTCTTATTATCGATCCCTTTTTTAATAATTCCTAACATCCTATTTGCCTTACTAACTGCCGCTGCACACTGCGTGGATGTCTTCAGAGAACTATCCACTATAACTCCAAGATCCCTTTCCTGATCTGTCGTAGCTAAATTTGACCCCATCATGTAGTACGTGTAATTTGGGTTATTTTTTCCAACATGCATTACCTTACACTTACCCACATTAAATTTCGAATTTAAATTTTCAAATAAAGACTAGTGTGGAAGCACCATGTCTTTAATTTCAATTTATTAGTCTCCAGAAGTGTCCTGTATGTATCCCACAAAGCTACACGGTGACCCTCCATGTAAGGCCACTTCCTTCTCCTCTGCTCTCCATCCAGGTGCGCAGAAAGAAGGTCATGGGAAGCCTGCACATTTTTGATTGAATTAGAATTAGAATTTGAATTCAGCAGCGCCCAGACCTGCAAATATAAAGGGCACCCATAGTGAAAAAAATTCCTTTGCCCATCACATCACACTTTATGGATAGCCATCACACTGCATCAGTAGCAATATCATCAGTAGCCATCTCCTGCAATCATGAGCACTCATTGTAGTGATCTGCCTAGTACATCTCAGACTCGCAAGAGAGCCCCAGTGTGGACCCATCAGGAGATTCTGGATCTTCTTGCAATTTGGGGAGACTAATCAGTGGCAAAGAGACTTCAGGTGGCCAAGAGAAACGAGGCAACCTATGAGCAGATGCTGTGCGAGATGACCACCAGAGGTTATTCCCGGCACTCTATGCTGTGCTGTGTGAAGGTGAAAAAACTCTGTCAGGCCTATCAAAAAGCCCAGGAAGCCAAACAGCAGTCAGCAGCAGCTCCACAGACCTGCTGCTACTATGAACAGTTGCACATGCTTATGAGGAGCGATCCCACCATTTAGCCCGTCATAACTACAACACTTGTGGAGGCCCTGTCTGGAATCTGGGGTGAGCCAAGAGGAGTTGGGTGTCCTGGAGGAAGAGGCCAACTGAGAGGAGGAAGGGAGCAATGAGTGGGGGGGACCAAGGAAGTTCTTCCTGACAGCCAGGAGCTCTTCACCATAACTTGGAACCGGTGTCCTCTACGCTGGTCCCCGAGCTGCTGGGACCAAGCTGTTCAGGTGAGTATTTATTCTGCATGCAAGAAACAGGTTGTAGGTGGGTATGGGTATAGGTTTGCATGTGGGTACAGATTTGCTATTGGATCTGTGCCCCTCAAAACAGCATGTTAATGTTTCTTGGGATGGAGCACTTCTTTTAGGATAGCTGCTCGAAGTCCTCATCCAGGAACTCTTGTATTTTTTTCACAAGGTTCTTGGGCAGGCCTGACTTCTTGCAGCTTCCATGATAGCACACCTTGCCACACCAGGCAACCAGATAGCAATCTGGTTTCATGGCACCACACAGCATTTTAGCACAATTTCCAGGCTTGTGGTCACATAGCATGAGTGGGTCTTCTTTGTCCATATCTGTTAGTTTTAGGAGGGTGATGTATTCTTTGGCAACCTACAGAAGCACAGGAATTTGTATCGGATTTTTTTTTTTTTTTACTGTGCTTCTTGCCCATTGATGTTTCTCTGGAGCAGCTGGCGGGCACGCCATTCCACACCCCCACAATGTGGGTTGCAGGCTCTGTGGGGCTTCTCCCTTCCCATGTCCCTTTCCACCCAGAATTTCTTTTTGCTTTACAGGGATCCCCCATGCCACATGGCTGCTGGGTTCTGCATAGCCTCTCCCCTCCCATGTCCCTTTCCACCCAGCATTTCTTTTTACTTTACAGGGACCCCTGTGCCATGCGGCTGTCAGGCTCTGTGTGAATTGTACCTTTACTTTGACCTCCACTTTCCAGCTGCCGTGCCCAGCATGGGAGACAGGTCAAGAAAGAGAAAAAGATGCAAGCAGGATATCATCTGCACCACAAGGAGCGGAATGAAGCAGAACACAGCAAGCTGACAAAGGATATTGATCACTGGAGGCATAGTGCAACTCAGTGCCGTCAGAGTCAAGCTGAGTTTCAGCACAGAATGCTTGATTTCCAGCAGCAGCAAGCAGCAAAGCAGAGTGAGGCCGCGGTAAAGCAGAGTGAGGCTGCAGCAAAGCTTATAATGACAGTGATGGAGCAAACAGAGGTCCTGTGCTCCCTGCTGCAGCTGCAGAGGTACTCCCAACACAGCACTGCAGGAGCCAATACCTGCTGCCTGGAGTCCCCTGTAGAAAGGTTGCCCATCCCCCATCATCATGGTCCCAGAATGCAGGGAGGGAGGAAGAGGACAGCCTGCCGCTCTAGCCCCAAGGTCTACTGCAAAAGGCTATTCAAGCAGGCTGGACAATACTTCTTTTCCCTACCACTTAAACCTCTCCCCTTCTGCAAAATAAAATTGTTCCTTTGAGTTTGGTGTGATTTTGCGGCATGCTGGAATGGTACGGAACACGAAGCACTGTGGGCAACAAGCTGGGTTGGGGGAGGGCTGAAGGCACAGAGCTTCCCGCCTCTGCATCCAGGTCCTCAGTGGACATGTAGCTGATGGAACCGGTGGGAAGTGGGTGGGATGGGGATGGCTGAAGGCACACCTGCCTACCAATACGCCAATGTCTGCAGAGGATGCGTGGCCCAGGGAACCCGGGCAGGTTAGGGGAAGGCTGAAGGGACAGCTGCCTGCCACATACATTCTACTTACAGCAACTTAATTCCCTACCACCAAGTAAAAGCATTGACTCATTAAGACATGGTATAATTTATTGGCATTATGACAGAGAAGTACATCGGTAGCATTAATGAAGCTATGTTCTGAAGCATCCTGTATTGCTGCTGCCTCAGCGTGGTTATTGGTGAATGGTTGTGTAGGTGGCTGCAAGTAAGCCCTGCTTATGGCCTCAGCTTCAGAATTCCAGATGGAGGGGAAAGTCTCCGTCTTAGATTCACAAATGTTATGCAAAATAATGCACACTGGTGGGGACATTAGTTTCAGAAAGGTCCAAATGGGTCAATAAGTATCTGAACCTTGCTGTTAAATGGCCAAAGGTGCATTCAACCACCATTCTGCACTTGCTGAATCTGTGACTGAAGTTTTCCTTACTGTGGTCTAGGGCTCCTGTGTAGAGCTTCATAAGGCAAGGGAGAAGAGGGTAAACAGGGTCACCCAATATTTCAGTAGGCATCTCCATATCTCCAATTGGGATTTTCTGGTCTTGGAGAAAAAGTCCCACCCAGGAACTTTCTGCACAGCCCAGAATTTCAGAAGGCATGCATGCCATGAACCCTCCCTGACCATACCATGTTGATGTCGGTGAAACAACCCTTGTGATCTACTAATGCCTGCAAAACCATTGAGAAGAACCCCTTCTGCTTTATCTATTCAAAAGCCATGTGGTCAGGGGCCAGGATGGGGATGTGTGTGCCATCTATTGCCCACTGCAGTTAGGAAACCCATGACCAGCAAAGGCATCCACTATGGCCTGTACATCTCCCAGGATAACAGTCCTCCTAAGGAGATGGCGACAGATTGCATGGATCATCTGCAACAGCATGGACCCCCCTGTAGCTCTGTCCACCCCGAACTGATTTGCCACTGACTAGTAACTGTTGAGCTTGCAAACTTCCACAGAGCAATTGCCACTCACTTCTGGGCTGTTAAAGCCAGCCTCATTCTTGTATTGCTATGCTTCAGGGCAGGGGCCAGCAAATCACAGAGTTCCACAAAAGTGGACTGGTGCATGCAAAAGTTCTGCAGTCACTGCTAGTCATCCCAGTACTCCAAAAGGATGTGGTCCCACCAGCGTGTGCTAGTCTCATGAGTCCACAACTGCCACTCCACTGATAGCAATGTATTCAGGGCCACCAGCATTTGTGAGCTCTTGGACTGTAGTTGTGAGATTCCTCTTCAAAGCCTTCTTCATCATCATCATACTCAACCATCATCTCACTTTTTAATTGACAGAAAAATTGCACAACAGTCTGAAGTCACCGTAATGGTGTGTGCAATGAATTGAAGCATTTGAGGATCCATATAGCGTAGACATAGCCCAAGTCTCTGAACCCAGATTCACACACTTGTGTTAGTGGGACTAGCTCTAGCACTAGCTCACTAAAAACAGCTGTGTAGGTATTGCTTTGATGTTGCAGCTTGGGTTGGAGTTTTGGGGTGGGCTTGAGAGCCAGAACACAAAAACACAGCTATTTTTTGGACAAGCCTCAGTGACACAAGTCTGTGGACCCAGGCTGGGAATCTCACTCCCAAAGACAGTGTGGGTGTATCTTAGGAGTCCACTAACTAACTGTTAGTTCTACCCTTATGTTGAATGGTGTGTACAATTCTAGAATTATTCACAGCCCTTCTTATTAAGCACTCCCTTTGCTTAGAAATTTGGTTACTCTAACTAAGTACATTCCCCTGCAGAAAGCCCTGCACACCTTTCTAAATATTTTTAACATTAGTATTTGATAATGATGCCTGGTTTAAAAAACATACAAGTAGTCAGAAATTTCTTTCAATGTAAAAGTCACCAGAACCCACCACATTCTGGGTAACGTAAAGAAGCTCACTTGCCATTATAACATCCCGTTAAATAAAAATCTTGTGGGCCTCTCTAGGCTCTGGATGGGGCCAAAAATGAGGAGTTCCGTGTGGGAGGAGGCAGCCAGAAAGCAAGCTTGAGGTATGGGGTCTGGGTGATAGGGGGTGCAGGAGCAGGCTAAGAGTGGGAGGTTTGAGCGGGAGGGAGTTGCAGCAGCAAGGTGGGGGTTTGGAAGGAAGGAGGTGCAGGAACAAAGTGGGCATCTGTGTGGGAGGGGATGCAGAGTGGTCTGAGCAATGGGGGAACTGCTTACCTGGTGCACCTTCCCACCACGCCCAGACTCTGCCCCCCACTGCTCTGATTGGCTGCAGTTCTGGGGGAAAAACTCGGGGGGGGAAGCCTCTCCAGGCTGTGTTTCTTGGTGCTGCTGTCCCCCCAGCCAAGGGAGATGGAAGCAGTGCCTCAGGGCTCCACACCCACACATCTTACAGTGGGTCATATGCCAGAGAATGGAGCTCCAAACATTGGTGGTCAGATCCAGACCTCTGTTCCAACCTTTGTGGAGTCCAGAATTGCCTCCAATTAAATATATTCTTTTATGAGGCATCAGTATAGATTTATTTTTATTGATTAGGAGCCCCCGCGCATTGAAAGTAGATTGAAAAGCAGCTACAATAGAAAGTACCTAGGACCTGAATCAGCTCCTCACTAGCCAATCATCCAGGCAGAGGCAAAAGATGTGTGGATTCTGAGGACTGGGGGACTGGACACGGGCTCCTGACCCCACCCCCGCCGCTCTAACCTTGCTCCTCCCTGTCCTGGGAGCAGATCAGCAGGGCTGGGGGCTGTCTCAGGAGCAGAGTGCCCACTCAGGGGTGTGCAGAGTGGGGGAAAGCTGGCTGCCAAGACAGCAGCCAAGCCCAACACACCGGACCGCCTTTTTGGCAGCTCCTTGAAAGTGGTGGCCCTTGGCAACTGCCCAGCTCACCAACCCCCTAAGACCGGCTCTGCAGATGCTTACATTAGAATCTTAGTTATGTTTCTAGTCCTTAATGTTATTTAAAAAAACCCTGAAAAGTGAAGCCAAAGGGCTCAAACACCACAGTAAAACATTTTTTATGTTAAATTTCCTACTTGTTAAGCCAATCCCACTAATTCTGAGACCTGACTCATAATTTTTTGACACTTATGATAGGCAATACTGCCCTGGTTCTCTTTGATACTAACAAGGAAAGAGTTGCTAAATCAGTAGCTACAGCAGGAATTACTCAAGAGGGTGTGAAACTGTTAAGAGGTGCCTGTGGACGGTGTGAGGCCGGTAGCAGCCCCCGACTTGCTGGGACCAGGTCTTCTTGGAGTCGGGTTGCTTGGGAATGTAGCCCAAAGTGGGTGGTAAACTCCATCTAATGCTAAATACTGTCACAAAGTCAGACTACTCATCAGCAGTTTTTGCAAACTAATGCAATTGTTGCACAGGATGCAATTGTAAAGGAATCTCACTTCCCGTTTTCATTAGTTCTTGAATGACATATGCCCATATTATCACTGGATTTTTAGTTTCCAGCAGGCCTAGTTACTGGTGGATATGTTCACATTCTAATATAATTTGTATTTTACTGATGGTGTATAATCTATGCAAAATGTATAATATAGAGTCATTACTCCTGCAGTTAGAGCTTTATCATGCTCAGAATTTATCTTCACTTGGTGAACATTTTCTTAGAAGGCAGACCTCTGAAGGTCAACCTTATGTTTAGTTTTATATAAAAATGCAATCTATGGAACTAGGACTGAGAAAAAGTGCAGTAGACAAAACTCCCTTCAGAACTTGAAATACAACCCAGAATACTGAGTCTCAACATTCTTTTATTATCAGCTAAAATCTGTGAAAGCCACTGCCAAAGCATCTCTCACGTCCTCTAATGCTGGTCCACACTGAAGACAACAAAACTTCACCTATCAATTTTAGTTCATTAGTACAAGTGGCAGAAATCTGTGCTGCAAATTGAAAGATTCCAACCCTGTTGATGATCTTTATAAGTGTTGTTACCACGCTAACACATGAAGGATTTTTTTTCTCCATTTTTCCTTTCAAAAAACAAGGAAATTATATTTTAAAAAGAACATTAAAATTGCAAAGTGAAGGATTATCATAATGAACATACAGTATAGTGCCAGTGCATGGGCAACCTTAAATCTAGCATTTCCTAACTTGAGCACTTGACTTTTTAATTGTAATGTTCCTTTAATGTAGTTTATGTATGTAATAAAGCAAAGAGATAAAGGATATTAAAAGGAGATTAATGGAACATATTACTATGGCCCATTCAAATGTAAAGCCATTCAGAACTGACCAAAAGCTGTTGCCATGTAATAGCTGTTGGCTTCCTGTGAAACAAGTTGAGGGTCATCGTCCAACTTCCAGTGAACAATTTTGAATCACAAAAGCCATCGACATACATACAGGCTGAACCTCTCTGGTATGGCACACTAGGGAACTGACCAGCAGCAAACCAGAGAATTTGCCGAACCACAGGCAGTCAATATTGTCTAGCAGCATTACCAAAATTTCAACAGTTTACTGGGCAGTTAAAGGATGTTTAAAGGTAAATTAGAGCTAACTAAACAGCACAGAAGACTGAGAGCTCTGGCTGGTAGCTGTAAATTTTATGGGTTCGCAGGAAACTTGGCAACACCCATGATAAATGGACATTCAGCCAACAAAAATCATGTTGGACCATGGATGTTGCCAGACCAGAGAGTGCTAGACTAGACAGGTGTAGCCTGTAGAACTAATTGACCTTTCACTTCCTTGTGAGTAGTCTGAGGCAACAACTGCGCAGGCATTAGGGACAGACTTCTCCTATCGCCCTTAAACATAAGGGTTGTGCTTGACAAGTTGGGGATAGAAAGGGGAAATTTCAGTCTTTAGCTATAATGAGCAACACTTATTTAAAAACAATGATGTTTGATTGTGAATTAAACTCCTGATACATGGTCAGTAGGCATCCTTCAGTCTATGTAGACTATGGATCGTGCCCTTGTAGTTCATACATGGTATTATTGATCAAATATTAAAAGCAGTCTCTTCAGCTAAATATATAAAAGAGAATTTGACAACAGTACATTTAATGATAAAAATTGTTCAACTAATTTTAAGCAGCTCACTTTATTTAAAAGTCTGTATACTTATTTGCTTAAGCAGAGGTAACCCCTGTTCTGGGAGAGGGCACAGCAGTGACCCAATAAACAGAAAGGCCATGGAACCCATTTGTCTCACGTGAAAAAGCAGTGCTAGAAAAATGTATGCTAAATAAATATTATTGTTTGCTAAACTGCTACACTATTTTGAAATCAAATTCTTTCTAGCAAGTTAAGATTTATTAGAATTACATTATTTACTTAAGACCTGGAAACCTAAATATGCTTTTAGATCCTCACACACCATAAAAAAGGGTCTTTTAGCTACATACACACTCCAGTAGGAAAATTATAGCTTCACATTTTCAACGCTACAGTTAATGCTGTGTCAGCACCTCCATCAAATGTAGCTGTTCAGCAACTTATAAAAGTTCACTCTGCACTGAAACTTGGCATTCAGTCTTAGAAGCAAAAGTCTCAGAAAGAAAAAGAGAAAATCTCTGGCTGCTTTTCCTTCATACAGTTGTGCAAAGTGCAGGGAAGAATGCTATCTTTTTATATTTGTTCTTCTTCTTCTAGTACTGTGTTGCTTAAGGATTGGTAACTGTGAGAGCACACCACAAGCACAGAATCCTAGGGATGGAAGGGACCTCAGGAGGACATTGAATCCAGCCCCCTGCCTAAAACAGGATCAACCCTAACTAAATCGTCCCAACCAGGACTTTATCAAGCTGGAACTTAAAAACCTCTAATGATGGAGATTCCACCACCTCTCTAGGTAATGTATTCCAGTGCTTCACTTCTCTCCTGGTGAAACAGTTTTTCCTAATATCCAACCTACCCCTCTCCCTATGTAACTTTAGACCATTGCTCCTTTTTCTGCCATCCATCACCACTGAGAACAGCATCTTTACAGCCCATGTGTCAAGGGCCCCTCTTCCCCACGCCACTGATTAATCAGACTCTCTCCTCTCTTCCCCCAGGGGCTGTGGATTTGCAAGGCATCCCTGTGGTAGGGAGCCCAGCCACTCGTCCTGGGACTCCCTCCCCTTCTGTCTCTGAGCTGGAGTTGGCCTGATTCCCTCTTATGCTTCTGCTCTTTTGCTTTACTTGGTCTCTGTCTCTCCTACAATTGTTTTCCCATCCACCCACTCTCTCCCTCACCTTCCAAGTGTGGAGGGTTTTTAAAGGCCTTTATCAAGCCTGAAGTGCAGTCAGCTGGCCTCAATCGACCTGAACCAGCAACCTGGCCTGCCCCTCCCCTGCCCCTGTCCCTACCACACATGCATGCAAGCATGCAGGCTCAACACCAGGGGTTGAGCTATGTGGGTCCAGAAACAGTGCAGCCTGAACAAGCCATCTGTGTTCCCATGCTGGACTCCCAATCTGTGCTGCACCCAAAACCAGAAAGGCTGCCATGACAGGCACCACCTGGTAACCCTTGCGTTTTTGTCTTTGTTCCAGTTCATTCATTGGAGAGGTGCATGGTCGGTGGCAAGGGTGAACTTCCGCCTGAGGAGGTAATAGCAGAGGCTTTCCATGGCCCATTTCACTGCAAAGCATTCCCTTCCTATGACAGCATCTTTGCTCCCTTAGCTGGAGCTTCCTCTTGAGGTACAGAACTGGGTGTTCTTCCTTCCCAACCATTTGGGGCAACTTTGCCCCTAACTCCACTTCCGAGGCATCAGTCTGCAGGATAAACTCCTTTTTAAAATCAGGGGCAATGAGGCCTAAGTCACTGCAGAGGGCAGCCTTCAGATCCACAAAAGCTTCTTCTGCTCAAGTGGCCCTTTTTACAATGTTGGGGCCACAGGCCCTGCTCAGGTCAGTCAAAGGGTATGCTTTGGAAGCAAAGTGCGGAATGAATCAGTGGTAATATCCAACCATTCCCAGAAATGCCCTGGCCTGCTCCTTCCTGGCTGGGCAGGGCCAATTTTGTATTGCTTCTACTTTATTGAGTTGGAGCCATATTATGCCCCCACCCCCACAATATACCCAAAGTATTTAGCCTTGGCTAGCCCAATCACACACTTAGGGTGTGTCTACACTAGCCAGCTACTTCGAAGTAGCCAGCACAACATCGAAATAGCACGCATTGTGTCTACATGTGCTCTGTGCTATTTCGACGTTGAAATCGACTTTAGGCGGTGAGACGTCGAAATCGCTATTCCCATCCAAAGATGGGAATAGTGCCCTACTTCGACATTCAACATCAAAGTAGGGCCTGTGTAGACGATCCGCGTCTTGCTACTTCGAAATAGCAGGGACCTCCATGGCAGCCATCAGCTGAGGGGTTGAGAGACGCTCTGTCCAGCCCCTGCAGGGCTCTATGGTCACCACGTGCAGCAGCCCTTAGCCCAGGGCTTCTGGCTGCTGCTGCTGCAGCTGGGGGGCCATGCTGCATGCACAGGGTCTGCAACCAGTTGTCGGCTCTGTGGATCTTGTGCTGTGCAGGGCAAGTGTGTCGGGGGGGCCCTTTAAGGGAGCGGCTTGGGCCTTTGCTGGCCCCTTATTCTGACAGGGAGTGCTTGTGTGTGTGGACGCTCTGCATTTTCTTCCAGGATGGCTCCTTTTGATGTTTCCCGTCGCTACTTCGACATTGAACGTCGATGGCACCAGCCCTGGAGGACGTGTAGACGATATGCGTTGAAGTAGCCTATTTCGATGTCCTAACTTCAAAATAGGCTACTTCGACACAGCGTGCTAGTGTAGACGTAGCCTTAGTGGGATTTATAAGGCCAACTCTCCTTAGGGTCTCCAATACAGCCTCTACCTTCTCGAGGTGTGTGTCCCAGTCTGAACTGTGGACAACAACATTGTCCAAATAGGCAGCTGCATACTTGGCATGTGGACATAGTAGCTTGTTGATAAGCTTTTGGAGTGTTGTAGGGGCCCCATGCAGGCCAAAGGGGAGGACCGTATACAGGAAAAAACCCTCTGGAGCTGAAAAAGCTGTCTTTTCTTTGGCTCCTGGGGACCAGTAACCCTTGGTCAAGTCAAGGGTGGACAGAAAATGGGTTTTTCCCAGTTGGTCAATTAACTTATCTACTCATGGCATGGGATAGGCAACAAACTTGGACACCTTGTTCAACCTTTGTAAGTCATTACAAAACTGTAGGCTTCCATCGGGCTTGGGAACCAACACAATGGAACTGGACCACTGACTGTGTGATTCCTCAATGACTTGGAGGTTCAGCATCTTCTCAACCTTCACTTGGATCTCCCCTCGCTTTGCCTCAGGTATCCAGTAGAGTTTAACGTTCACCTTCACTCCTGGATCAGTGATGATGTCATGGTAAACCTCAGTTGCTCTTCCGGGCTCTGTGGAAAACACGTTATGATTTCTCTCAATCACATCAGCTGCTTCTGCCCATTAGTCAGAGGTCAATTCTGTGGAGATCACCACCTGTTTTTGTGGGTTCTCTTCTTGGGGTGGTGCTCTCAGAGCAGCCAGTTGCACTGCTCTGTCTCGCCAAGGTTTCAGTAAGTTTATGTGATATATTTGCTCCAGCTTCCACCAGTGAGGCTGGTGAACCTTGTAGCCCACGTCGCCAATGGCCTCTGTCACCTCATATGGCTCCTGCCACCTGGCTGGGAGCTTGCTCTTGCATCTGCTGATAGGAATAAGGGGATTTCAAAGTTCCTGGGGTCCTTTTGAAAAGGACCCCTGTCTGCACAAGCCAGGCAGCAGTGAAAAGCGGCAATTTTGAAGAGCTGTGGCCACTGGCATGCTAATGAAGCGCTGAATATGCATTTCAGCACCTCATTAGTAATCTTCAAAATGGCCATTTGCTTGGCCATTTCGAAGATTTGGGCTAGTGTACATGTAGCCTAGATGTCCTTGAAATGCTCCTCCTACTGCACCACAATATGCCATTAGCCTTCTTGGCTACTTGGCACACTGTTGACTCATCCACTGTAATCCTGAGGTCCTTTTCTGCTGTACTGCTACTTAAGCAGTTGGTCCCAAGCCTCTAACAATGCTTGAGATTCACTATATTACACAAATATTTTAGCACCACAAATATATAAATATACATTTTAATCAATTTACCCTCAACAAAAATAAAAAAACATACTAATTTACTAATGGAAAAAAAATGACTTCTATTCTTATGCCAGAAGCTATACTATGAGGAAGACGGAGCTTTCTGTGGACACAAGAGCAACTAGTGCCTCCAACTACAAGTTCATATTTGAGGAGAAAGATCAACATACTGGCTATGTCTACACGTGAAGCCAACATCGAAATAGCTTATTTCGATGTAGCAACATCGAAATAGGCTATTTCGATGAATAACGTCTACACGTCCTCCAGGGCTGGCAACGTCGATGTTCAACTTCGACGTTGCGCGGCACCACATCGAAATAGGCGCTGCGAGGGTACGTCTACACACCAAAGTAGCACACATCGAAATAAGGGTGCCAGGCACAGCTGCAGACAGGGTCACAGGGCGGACTCAACAGCAAGCCGCTCCCTTAAAGGGTCCCTTCCAGACACAGTTGCACTAAACAACACAAGATCCACAGAGCCGACAACTGGTTGCAGACTCTGTGCCTGCAGCATGGATCCCCAGCTGCCGCAGCAGCAGCCAGACGCCCTGGGCTAAGGGCTGCTGCCCACGGTGACCATAGAGCCCCGCAGGGGCTGGAGAGAGAGCATCTCTCAACCCCCCAGCTGATGGCCGCCATGGAGGACCCGGCAATTTCGACGTTGCGGGACGCAGATTGTCTACACGGTCCCTACTTCGACGTCGAAGTAGGGCGCTATTCCGATCCCCTCATGAGGTTAGCGACTTCGACGTCTCGCCGCCTAACGTCGAAGTTAACTTCGAAATAGCGCCCGACGCGTGTAGCCGCGACAGGCGCTATTTCGAAGTTAGTGCCGCTACTTCGAAGTAGCGTGCACGTGTAGACACAGCTACTGTGTGGTATACCTATCCCATATCCAAAGGCAAAGTGAGCATGTTTGCTAATTATGCACCTTCTGAGAATCAGAAAAGCAGGTACTTTTCTTGTCTCCAGTGAGGAGTTTTATCATGAATTCTCTACTCCTGGTGACAAACAGAATGCCAGGATTGCCTTTATATAATAATGTCTATGTGTAATTGTAAATTAGTATGGTGTATCAGATATAGAGCAATGCTATTTAGTTGTAATGGAAAGGTTTATGTATCTGCAGCAACCCACATCTTTATCAGAGGGGTAGCCTTATTAGTCTGTATTGGCAAAGACAATGAGAAGGCCTGTGGCACCTTACAAACTAACAGACTTTTTGGAGGATAAGCTGTCGTGGGCGAAGACCCGTTTTGATACATGCAGGTCTTTGCCCACGAAAGCTTACGCTCCAAAATCTGTTAGTCTATAAGGTTCCACAGGACTTATCGTTGTTTTCACACACCCTTGTGTGTCTAAAGCCGCTCTCTGCCCTCTCACCCGTTAGCCTCCATTGTGCCACACTCACTCCCTGCTCTTCTTCTCCCCCTTAGTCGCCACTTGCGGCCCCTTCCAAAGCCCCACCGTGCCACGTCCCCTCAAACATTCAGCCCCGCCCCACCCCTCCTTGTCTCCTTGCCTACCCCCCGTACCCTGCCCCGGTCACCTCCTCCAGGCGGGCGGACACCAGCCCGGCCTCCCAGCTCTTGGCGGCGGCGGCGGCGCCCCCGGCCACACCGGAGGAGCTGCTTCCGCTCTTAGGCCGCTTTGGCCCCATGGGGGGGTCTCGAAGTCACCCCCGGCTCAGTTCGGGCCAAGACCAGCGCCTCACGCCGTCTCCATAGCAACCCAGTCCAGCCCGGCCGCCTCTTCCTGTCACGCCCACCACGCTGTTTCCACAGCAACCAAGTAGACGCCGGCCAGGGCAACGCGTGCAGACGACAAAGCCCCTCCCACTAGTCTCCTTGCACGCGCCCGCTGGTGGCACAGTGCGCACGTGACTTCTGCTTTCCTTGCGTCCCGCTGACAGGGAGCGGTGCCCGGTGCCTGACTCTGGGCAAGTGACTACCCTGGCGGGGGGCGGGGGTGTGTGGCTGTAGCCCATACACCAACCCTGGGCTGGGTCCGACGTTCGTGTAGCAGCAGCTGCGGCCCCACCACGCATCGTACCGCTGCAGTCTAGCTGCTAGTGGGGATTTTATGCCTGGGGCGGTGCCGAGGCGACCTGTTGGGCATCCCTCATGTGCAAGGAGCAGGGGGCAGATTAGCCCCAGGAATACGTCGCAGCTGCCTGCACATTAACTGTTAAAATTAATGTAATTCCCAAAGTTGATTCCGAGGTCAGCAGCCTTCCTTTGCTTGTTCTCACCTGCCCCCCCCCAGTGTGTTCCTCACCAGGATGACTTGGACCAACTCCATGCAGGGGGAGCCCAAGGGTGTGTTTTGTCAGGGCTCTTCTCTTCGTTGGGGCTAGGATGAGGCAGTGGATCCCCTTTGAGCCCTTCTATGCTGACACTAGTCTGGAAGAGGCCATGTAGTCTTTCTGCATTGAAAGTGGGTGGGAAGAAGGTTGCACGGGCCACATGGGTACTTTGCCTGCACAGACACTAGGACAGGGAAGAAAGTGTGATTCCCATTAGTGTTTCCCTGTGGATGCCAATACCCTTGCCACAGCAGGGAGAGTCTCTCGTCTGAGTGGTTTTGAGCATGCGGGCAACTCTATTGTCTCCTTCAGGGTACTAAAATATATTAACAGAGCTTCAGCTTATAGCCGTTGTCATATTTTCACCTTTCCATATTGTCAAGGCAACTCAGATGGAACAGACAGGAGCAGTGTCATATACTGTATCAAGTAACTTTCTATATGGGGTACCTGGAGTCTGCCAGATTGCGCTTTTATTCTCCACAGCATCCTTCTAAAATGAGTGGTGGAATGGGACTAAATTTTGAGAAAGAGCCTCTTCAGAGGAGACAAATGCAAGGTAGTGCACTTTAACAAAATTTCAAATCAAAATGTCCGTCTGAAATCAGCCCTGCTGGCAGCCTCTGCATGTGTGTGTTCACGCAGTGGTGCTGGAGTATGACCTCAGCATGGATGCTTGCTGCGTGGCAGCTCAGAGGTCTGCATAGGTGTGGGCAGCTAGGCCCACTTCTAGACCTAAATAACATTCCAAATATTACCATATGTTCTTGCACAGGGACTAAAAGGGGAGAGGGAGGCACAGCTGGGAGAAAGCAGGAGAGCTGCCAAGATAAAGAATTCATTACAGAGCAGTCCTGTTGTGATCTCACACTAGAGACGAATGAAATATTTTGTGCTATTTAACTTTCTGTGAAAATATCCCAAACCACATGCTGCTTATCCCCTGCCCCCACTATACACATCTGAGTTGCTGGGAATGTCCGATTTTCATTTTAATATCATAGAAGCCTTGAAAACCTGCTGTTCAATACATTATTAATTTAATCTGAACTTCATTCTAGGAAGATACTGATCTGTTGTGTGCTCTGCATGAGAGGTCAATAATTCTGCACTCATAAGGGAGAGATGGGAACTCAGACTTATGCGTTAGGTGAGAGAAATAATGAATCTTCTAGCAACCTACCTTCACATTGTAGAGCATCACCTTTCTCTGTATCTGCAGACGGATATAGTTTATAAACTCTCTGGAAGCAGGGAGAGATGCCCATTGTTTTTGCCAACATACATCAATGTTTTTTTTGCCCCATTCGGGAGGTGGGGACGGTCTTGGGCAAGGTTCTCCCAAGTGTTGACACTGATACTGCACTTTTCCATGTGTGCCTTCAGCACGTTCTTATATCGCTTTCTCTGCCCCCCAACACTCCTCTGTCCTTCCTCCAGCTCAGAAAACAGAATCTGTTTTGGGATGCACTAGTCAGACATCTGAACCACATGACCAGTCCAACAAAGTTGTTAACAAACGATAATGGCTTCAATGCTGGTCATGTTCAACTCTTCCAGGATACGAGTGTTTGTGCACCTGTCCTCCCAAGAGATATTTAGGATTCTGCTGAGGAAGCATTGATGATATTGTTCAAGTGCCTTCAAAGGATGCTTGTATCTTGTCCAGGTTTCACATCCATACAGTAGCATTGGAACAAAGATCAGTGTGCAAAGTTTGAAGGACCCATCAGATGAAGTGACTTCCACGGAGCGCTCCAAAGGAAGTTTCTAACATTACGCCCTGAAGATTTGGAGGAAACTAGAGTCAGCTGAAAAATGCCATAATTGGAGCTTGTGGAGAAGGCATTGACTACCACTCCAGGGAGCATCAGGACTGGTTTGATGAGAACAATGTGGTAATTGAACGTTTGATCGAGGCAGAAGGGAAAGCCTTTAGGGCCTGGCAGTGCAACATCAACTTCACAATGAAGAGAGAAGAGTGAGCCAAGGCAGAAGTCCAAAGTAAAACAAGGACTCTGAAAAACCAATGGTGGACTGAAAAGGCAAAAGAACTCCAGCATCTCACAGGCATCAATGATACAAGAGGTTTCTTCAATGCCACCAAAGTTGTTTATGGACCAAGAAGTTGTGGAATCAGTCCTTTGAGATCAAAGGATGATACTCAGCTCTTGAAAGACAATGGAGCTATTGCTTCTGGCTGGAAGGAGCACTATACTGAGCTCTCGAACTGCCCCTCCACCATGGTCCAAGAATCCCTTGAACAGATCCCTCAGCAACTGCCTGCAGACGATCTTGCAACACTTCCTACCTTGAGTGAGGTCCAAGCTGCCACCAAAGTGATGAAATGCAACAAGGCAACCAGACTAGGTGGAATCTGTGCCTAAGTCTTCAAAGAAGGCAGGCCAGAGCTCCACAAACACTTCCACCTTCTGTCACATAATACCCTTATTTTGAACTGTGTTTCTGAATCCAGTCCTTTACCATGACTTTTTAAAAAAATCTTTTTGATTGTGAAATAAATCATCCCAAAGTCAAATGAGTGTAACCACTGCTGTGAGGGCTGAGTCCACAAACAGACTGAAGCAGTATCTGGGAGAACTGTGAATTGGTCCATTTATACCCTTTACACATTAACACTGAAGCATAAGTGATTATTTGAACTAAAACAGTTATTTTAATGCTAATGATTTTAGTAACTGTATCCAGCTACAGTGCTAACCATGATTATTGGATTGTATAGGCAGATACTGAGGTAAGCTGAAGGAAGGCAGCTGGCTTCTGGGGAATGAGGAGTTCTCTCCTTTCCCTAAATGTAAAAGCACCTCCATTGTTTCTCCAAAGAAGGAAGAAAAGAGGAAATACATCTAGTCTGGTGGTTCTCAACCTGTTTATCCTTATGGGTTGTGCATGTGGCCCTCATTGTATTACCTGGGCCACAGGGTGAGAACCACAGCTCCCTCCAATCCCTCCCACAAAGGGCCAGGGCCCCCCTCCACCTCACTGCCCAGGGTGGGGCCAGAAGCAGAGCCATGGGCAGGTGGCTGGGTCCCACACAGCCTGTTGTCCTGGGCTGGGTAGCATCCCTTGCCCAGGACCCCACTGTGTCCTATAATTAAGAAGTTAGGTGGGTCTGTAGCCCCCTTAAAGATTGAACCCTCCTGGATTTCATACTTGAGGTCTGTGTAAAGCATGTGCCCTAGGGCTTGTGCTACTCAAAGCAGTTTTCCTCTGGGGAAGGGAGTCTGTTTATAAAGTGGGCTGGGAGGAGGGGAGGCAGGGTGATTAAGATAACGAAAGGCTTGTCATTCAAGTAATTGAAGGATCCTTAAGTGATCATGAAAACATTGCAGGGCATTCCACTTCAAGGATAGGAAGAAAGACTCTGCATAAATTGTGTCAGAAAAAAAAAAGCAGTCATGTAGCATTTAAAGACTAATAGAATAATTTATTAGGTGATGAGCTGTTGTGGGACAGACCCACTTCTTCAGACCATAGCCATACCAGAACAGACTTTTATATAAAGCACAGAGGTCCAACGATTAGTAACAGAGAGGAAGCCGTGCTGGTCTATACACTATCAAAACAAAAAGCAGTCAAGTAGCACTTTAAAGACTGGCAAAATAGTTTATTAGGTGAGCTTTCGTGGGACAGACCCACTTCTTCAGACCATAGCCAGACCAGAACAGATTCAATATTTAAGACACAGAGAACCAAAAACAGTAAGCAAGGAGGACAAATCAGAAAAAGATAATCAAGGTGAGCAAATCAGAGAATGGAGGGGTGGGGGGGAAGGTCAATAATTAGACTGAGCCAAGTATGCAGACGAGCCCCTATAGTGACTCAGAAAGTTCCCATCACGATTTAAACCATGTGTTAATGTGCCAAATTTGAATATAAAAGCCAGCTCGGCTGCTTCTCTTTCCAGAACGGTGTGATAATTCCTCTTCAGTAACACACATACCTTTAGGTCATTGACAGAATGCCCCATTCCATTGAAATGTTGACTAACTGGTTTGTGGATCTGGAGTGTTTTGATGTCTGTTTTGTGCCCATTGACCCTTTGTCTAAGGGAGTTAGAAGTCTGTCCAATATACAAAGCATCTGGGCATTGTTGGCACATGATGGCATATATGATGTTAGTAGAGGAGCATGAGAAAGTGCCCGTGATTCTGTGAATAACCTGGTTAGGTTCAGTGATGGTATTTCCAGAGAAGATATGTGGACAAAGCTGGCAGCGGGCTTTGTTGCAGGGAAAGGTTCCAGGACTGGTGTTCCTGGGGTAGAGACTGTGGCTGTTAGTGAGGATCCTCATGAGGTTGGGAGGTTGTCTGTAGGAGAGAACAGGCATGTCACCCAGGGCCTTCTGGAGTGTAGCATCCTGATTAAGAATAGGTTGTAGGTCTTTAATAATTCGTTGCAGTGGTCTGAGTTGGGGGCTGTAGGTGATGACCAGTGGTGTTCTCTTCTTGGCTTTTTTGGGCCGATCTTGGAGTAGCTGGTCTCTGGGTATTCGTCTGGCCCTGTGGGTTTGTTTTTTTACTTCTCCTGGTGGGTAATTCAGGTTTATGAATATTTGGTAAAGTTCTTGTAGTTTTTGGTCTCTGTCAGTTGGATCAGAGCAAATGCGATTGTATCTAAGAGCTTGACTATAAACAGTAGATCTAGTCACGTGTGCAGGATGGAAACTAGAAGGGTGTAGATAAGTATAGCGATCAGTAGGTTTTCGGTACAGTGTGGTACTGATCAGGCCATCCTTGATTAGTACTGTAGTGTCCAGGAAATGTATCTCTTGCATGTTGTAATCGAGGCATAAGTTGATGGTGGGGTGTAGATTGTTAAAGTCTCTGTGGAATTCCTTTAGAGCCTCTGTACCATGGGTCCAAATCATAAATATGTCATCAATGTATCTTTAATAGAGGAGGGGTAACAGGGGACGAGAGCTGAGGAATCGTTGTTCCAGGTCAGCCATAAATATATTAGCATATTGTGGGGCCATGCGGGTGCCCATAGCAGTTCCACTAATCTGGAGGTATAAATTGTCCCCAAAATGGAAATGATTGTGTGTGAGAACAAAGTTACAGAGGTTAGACACCAGATTGGCTGTGGTGGCATGAGGGATGGTATTCCTGATTGCTTGTAATCCATCTTTATGTGGAATATTAGTGTACAGAGCCTCTACATCCATTGTGGCAAGGATGGCGTTATCAGGAACTTTTAAATAGTGATGGGAACTTTCTGAGTCACTATAGGGGCTTGTCTGCATACTTGGCTCAATCTAATTCTTGACCTTCCCCCCCACCCCTCCACTCTCTGATTTGCTCATCTTGATTATCTTTTTCTGATTTGTCCTCCTTGCTTACTGTTTTTGGTTCTCTGTGTCTTAAATATTGAGTCTGTTCTGGTCTGGCTATGGTCTGAAGAAGTGGGTCTGTCCCACGAAAGCTCACCTAATAAACTATTTTGCTAGTCTTTAAAGTGCTACTTGACTGCTTTTTGTTTTGATAGGTCCAAAGATTGTTATCAAGGTTGACAAATCAGAAAAATTGTTATCAAGGTTGGCATATCAGAGGAACAGAGGGACTGCAGGAGAGGGGTCTGGGGTTGGGAAGTTAAGAGTTAAATAAAATAAAGTATGTAAAAGAGTCCTTATAATGGACCAGGTAATTACTGTCCTGGTTCAAACTACATGTTAATGTGTCAAATTTGAATATAAATGACAGTTCTGAGCATTCCCTCTGTAAATGGTTGTTAAAGTTCCTTTGCAGCAAAACACAGACTTTCAGGTTATTAACAGAATGGCCCACTCCATTAAAGTGCTGGCTGACAGGTTTGTGTGTTAGGAGTTTTTTGATGTCTGTTTTGTGCCCATTCATTCTTTGTCAAAGGGTGTTTGCAGTCTGTCCTATATACATGGTGTGTGGGCATTGTTGGAACATGATGGCATATATGATGTTAGCTGAGGAACAGCAGAATGTGCCTGTGATTCTGTGAATAACATGGTTAGGTCCAGTGATGATATCTCCAGAATAGATATGTGGTCAAAATTGGCAATAGGGCTTGTTGCAAGAAAAAGTTCCAGGATCGGTGTTCTTGTGGTATAGCCTGTGGTTGCTAGTGAGAATCCTCATAAGGTTGGGAGGTTGCCTATAAGAGAAAACAGGCCTGTCCCCTAGGGCCTTCTGGAGTGTGGCATCCTGAGTTAGGATAGGTTGTAGGTCTTTACTGATGGGTTGCAGTGGTTTGAGCTGGGGGCTGTAGCTAATGACCGGGGTGTTCTGTTTTTGGCTTTTTTGGGCCTATCTTGGAGTAGCTGGTTTCTGGGTATTGTTCTGGAACTCTTGATTTGTTTTTCTCCTTCTCCTCGTGGGTAATTCAGGTTTATGAATGTTTGGTAAAGATCTTGTACTTTTTGGTCTCTGTCAGAAGGATCACAGCAAATGTGATTGTACCTAAGGGCTTGACTGTAAGTGATGGATCATGTTGTGTGTGCAGGATGGAAGCTAGAAGTGTGTAGGTAAGTATAGCAGTTGTGTGTTTCTGGTAGCGTGGTACTGATCAGGCCATCATTGATTTGTAGTGTAGTGTCCAGGAAATGTATCTCTTGTGTGGAGTGGTCAAGGCATAAGTTGATGGTGGGGTGCAGATTGTTAAAGTCTCTGTGAAATTCTTCTAGAGTCTCTTTACCATGGATCCAAATGATAAAGATGTCATCGATGTATCATAAGTAAAGGGGGGGATATAGGGGACAAGAGGAATCATTGTTTCAAGTCAGCCATAAATATATTAGCATATTGTGGGGCCATGCAGGTGCCCATAGCAGTGCCACTAATCTGGAGGTATAAGTTGTCCCCAAATCGGAAATAACTGTGGGTGAGAACAAAGTTACAGAGTTCAGACACCAGGTTGTCTGTGATAACATCAGGGATGATATTCCTGATTGCTTGTAATCCATCTTCATGTGGAATATTAGTGTAGGGAGCCTCTACATCCATGGTGGCAAGGATGGTGTTGTCAGGAAGTTTTCCGATGTTTTGTAATTTCCTCAGGAAGTCAGTGGTATCTTGGAGATAGCTGGGAGTGTTGGTGGCATAGGGTCTGAGGCTTTTTCGTTTTGATAGACTACAGAGTAACATGGCTATTTGTCACTATTCTGCATAAATTGTGGTGTGCTTCAGGGGTCTGCATTTGGCTGCTGCTGTTCAACTTATTCATAAACGGTCTTGAAAAAGGGGAAAACATCAAGGTGGAAAAATTTGGAGGTGATATAAAATATTTAAGTCAAAAGCTAACTGCAAAGAGTTACAAAGTCACTCTGGATCCTGCTGTCCAGGGCCAGGCAGCAGCCCCCATCCTAATCTCGCCATGCAGGGACCTGTGGCAGCCTGGACACCACTGTGCAGGAGCTCCAGACCCTGCTGTGCCACACACCAGCAGCTTCGACCTTGGACCATGCCATGCGAGGCTCGACAGCAGTTCCATCCCAGAGTCTGGTATGCGCCAGCCTCAGTCCCTCTCCCAGACCCTGCTGTGGGTGGCCAGGCAGCATGCCAACCCCAGACCTCAGTGCCCAGGTAACTGGGCAGCTCTGATCCTGGACACCACTAGGCTAGGAAGCTGTGACCCCACACTCTAATGTGTGGGCTGAGTAGCCTTAGAACACAGCTGGGCTGCAACTGTGCACTTACTGGGCCTGAGGTTGAGGACCACTGATCTAGTCCTTGGTGCTAGAACCGTCAGCTTCTTCTTAGATTCTAGAACACTAGGCAGCCTCCCATAGATCACGTATTAAAGCTCCATCAGTCTCCTTGTCTCTTGGAAAGCCTTGCAGCTTAACCCTGGGAACACTAACAGGTAGTTTCTGACATCTTAAAATTTGGAAGCAGCATTAAATTAATTGAATTTAATGTAAAATACATAGTTACTGTACTGACTGGATTAGTCTGGAACAGCGGAAGTGAAGAAATTGAGGAGGCAGGGGGCCATGCCACATAATTCAGGGGTATCAGTTGCTAGGGTTGAATACGCTCTACAAACTCCTACAAACTTTGTTGTGATCAGAGACAGCCTAATTAGGTACAGCAGACTGAATTTTTTATTGTTACAGGAATAGATGTAAATTTAAAAAAAGTCTACACCTGTCCTGTATTACTGAAAAACAAGTGTAGGACTTCCCATTTCATTCCCGAAACCTTCATTTTGTAATCCAGCACCTTGCACTTGTGCATGGCACACACGCACACAGTGTTTTTTCCTGCTCCCCCAGAAACAAACCCATTTGTACGTGGGGTGAAAGGGGAGGGGTTGGGGCCCCAAGTTTAGTCAATTAGTTCATGAAACTAACAGGATATAGTCCAAATCAGAGACTCAGAAATCTCTGCTGGTTGCCAGGAGGGCATTACCCCTGGGATGTGCTGTACAATTCCATGTTAGTTAATGAATATGTGGCAAAACGAGGAAAGCATGCAGCAGTCTGAATCCAAATTCTCTTTTTGAATCCTTGTGGGTAAAGCTTACTATTGGTACAATCAGCCATTTTGAAATGGTCCTAAATGAACATAGCTATTCTGTTGATATAATTGTTTTCAGCAAATGTCCAGAAGAAATATCTTTAACTTTTCAGATAAGGATAAAGAAGTTCTTGTTAATCATTTGGATTGTGAAGAGAATGTAAGAGTGCTACTGTGATGAATGTAGGGAGATTGTCTCGTTATTGTAGTATGTGTGGCCAAGTTTCTCCACTCACTTTGTACTGTTACTGTGTGTGAAGGGGTAATTTCTTTCAACAACTGAATAGCATTACTTTGGAGCTACAGTGGAGGACCATGGACTAGATTATTAATTTTTCATGGCTTTTGGCCAGGTGAGTCAGAACCTGTGAAAATAGTGTGGCTGGAGCTTGAGACAAAGAACTGAGGTGAGAACAGACTGCAATAAGAATCTACAGTACCGGGACTGTAATGACCTCTGCCCACGGCAGTCACCCCTTCTAGGCAGCATGGGCTGCCACAGTTTGCCCCCTCTGTGTCCAGTCGATCTTGGGTCCTTATCCCCTTTAACGGATGGCTGGAGGCAAGCCCGCAGGTAGGAAGCCTGGCTCTCAGTTCAGGGCAGGGCAGCAGGCAGACAAGCAGTTTAGAGGCCCAGCCCTTGGTTCAGGGCAGGGCAGCAGCCAAACAAACAGTTTGGAAGCCCAGGCCTCAGTTCAAGGCAGAGCCACAGGTAAGCAGCTAGTTACGAAACGGGGTGGCTCAGGAGAGGTGAGGGGCTGTCCCTCTAGGGAGGTGGGGTAGGCACACGCAGGCCCTCCTACTCCACTGGGTCCTGGCCTAGGGCCCTAATGATCACTCTCCCCCTGAGCTTGGTAGTTGGGATCCAGACCACAACACACCACCATGGGCTCAGGAGGAGTGTTCCCCGGGCCACTTCCTACCTCGGTCTCCATCGGCGCTGGGTCCCAGTTGGCTCGGTCAGCAGGTCCAGGCTGGTGGGTCTCTTCCAGGTAGGTCTGGCCAGTCAGACATCTCGACGTAGTTCAGGTAGTCCACCGGGGGGCAGGACTGTGGGCTCCAAATGGTTGGAGGCCTCAGCGCTGTGGGTGTCAGGCAGGACTCCAGGACCGTGCTCCTCTGGTACCCCAGGGTAACGGGCCATGGGCAATCTCTCCAGCCCTGGTGGGGCCTTGCGGGAGGGGGCCCACCTCAGGTGCAAGGGCCCCGGTAGATCAGGGAAGTTGGGGTATTGGCCCAATGGCAGGCTTGGCTGCGGCTGCCCAGGATGGTCTGGGCAGCTGGGGGGCAGCTGTTGCCAGCTGGCCGGTGGGCAGCAGGTCCCCCGGTCCTGGCACCCAGGAGACTGGTTAGAGCCCTCTGCCCTGCTTGGAGGCCAGGCTTTTAGTGAGCCTTGAGCCCCGCCCCTGGCCCTTCTGGCCCCAGGCACTGCATTCTGAGGGGCAGGGCACAGGTGTTCTGGCTCCGGGCCCATCCACCGGGGTCTCTGAGCAGCCTCCTCTGCCTCTGAGTCAGGGGGAGGCCACAGCACCTCGCTACAAGGACAAAGCGGAGAATCCATGACATTAGGGCAGAGCAGACAGCTGCACTGCAAGCATGCCCATTCTTATAAACTTTGCTTTACCATTCTAATCTAAGGTACCTAAATACTGTATTCCCACTGACTAATAAATGGTGCCTTCTTTTGAAGGGCTGTTCTGTGTTGCTGCCAATATCTCCTGGTTGCATAGCTCCTACAAGATAAGTCTCAACAGCAGGCCTGCTGACATGCGGTGGGGGCAGCACGTAAAGAGGGCAGTAGCCCTGAGGCCTGGCCTTTCAAAGGGGCCTGGAATTCCAGCCACCCCCACAGCGGAAGGAGCAACAGCGGCAGCTGGAGCTCTGGGCCCCTTTGAAACCAAACTCATGGGGGAATGGATGGAGGCTCTCAGGGTTTCCTGCCCTTTGGCACCACCACTTGTGCTCTTGGTCCTGCCCATTCTGGAGCAAGGAGTTGGGCCCTCCTCCCACTTTGCCCCCAGACCTGTGGTGGCTGTCAGCTCTGCTGCTCGACAGGGGTATCTAAACTCTGGGACTGGAAGGGAAGATTACCAGAGGAACCGTATAAGTTCAGATGCACAGGACACCTGTGAATCCATAACAGCTAGCACTGGACAGCAACTTCCACTCGTGTTTGGAATTTTGGCAAGACACAAACAGTCACAGAAATTTTTCTATTTATGTTCTTCAAGTAAATGGAAAAGTAGATTGTTTTAATAAAGTTTTGAAAGCCTGATAAATTGACCTTGAAGGGAAGCCCTGGAAATAATTTGCAATGGATTTCTTAAAGATCTACTAATCAATTCAGTATATCACAAGACTTGGATGTCCTTTCCACTTGCTTCCTGGGAAACCAACGCTAATCAGATTAAATCTTGATGTTCTCTGAAAGCCTAATTACATGGCAATTCAGCAGAACAATATTAGAAGACAAAATCTGAAGAATGCAAGATAAAAGAAAACCATATAAAGATGGTGTTTAATATTCATATTTTCATTATGGTTCTTTTTGTGAATTTACAAATGTGGTAGTGTAGAAATCAATAGCATGTCCAGTATCAAGTCAGTTAAGTGACCTAGTTCGGAATGTAAAATAGGCCTGTATCCCCTGAGCAGATTGGAGAATATTGAATTATATACACCTTGCAGCTATGAGAGCAGGGGATCCAAACATTCATACAGTATAGTGTTGGAGATCTATCAATACCTACATATCATGGACAGATAGGTTCCTGATTCTCAGTTGAGTGGACTGTGATGTATTGTTGACTTGCTGTGTACATCTGTTTCCAAGTAAAGTTGAACATTAAAACTTGGTCACTCACTTGGACCAGAAATTATATAATCGGAGTATAAATTGCTGATTAACTCTGTGTTTTAGTATATTTAAGTTACTTCTGTTTCATTATGATGCGAAAATATTTCGAATTATTTTGGTTATACCTATACTTATGATTTAGACCTTGTTAAAAATTAACAGAGTTGCCATAGTTCTCTATTACAGTACGTTTGGTGAAAGCTGTGCGCATTACAATGAGGTATGTCATGATATGAGATACCCCAGGAACTGGCTAGGTGGCAGTAGCACATACTCATGGAATGTTTCTACTGTGACAGTTTGAAATACAGCTTTTGATTAGAGTTTGGTGAAGGTTTCAGATGCAACTTTTTTCAGATGAAAAATGTAGATTTAGGTTAACCAAAACCTTTTGTGAATTCATGTCAATTTCAGTACAATTTTTTTCTATACAAAGAAAGACATTGTTTTTTTTGGAAATGCAACAAACTGCTCTATCTGTGATATTGGGTTAAAGTTCCTGACTTCAAGAACCTGCTCAGCTCTGTACTGCTGTTGTTTTTGCTCTCTTAATTATAGTGAATAAAAACATTCACCTCAGTGACATTCAGTTGAAAAAAATGAAGGAACACTGCTCTACATCTGTGTATTTATTTCAAATTCATGTAACACTGTTCCAAATACCAAACAGGCTTTTTAATATTAACACAATTAATACTTTAAAAGAGAAAATGTTGCAGGTAAAATGTAACATGACACTGATTTTCAGCCACATGGGCAGTAATATGGTTGAGAAACACAATTCAATTTTAGTAGTGGGGCCATATGGCACATAGCATGAACTACATCATAGCGCAAACATTTAGGGGCTCTAATATTTGGATGCACAGAATGTTAAAGTCATGCTAGATGGAGCACAGACTATTAGAACATAAAACTTCTGGCATAGACACACCATTGTTCACGTCCTTCTAAAACAGTACAGGAAGGAATCCTTTTGGGAACATTGAGTCCAGTTCCCTGCTATTACAGGCAATCTTGTTATGTAGTTCCAATAATAAATGTATCAAGATACATTTTAAAACTAGTTAGAATGTTTGTCCTTATTGGGAGGCTGTTACAGGACCTCACTTCTGAGACCGCCTTTTAATTTCTAGCCTAAATGTATTTGTGGCCTGATTGTACTCACTTAAACTTGTACCAATGTTGTTCTTTAGTAAATGGGTGAGTAAATGATTTGTGTTTCAATGGCTGAACTGAAAAAAAAATTCTTTTCAGATGGAGCCATTTTTTTGTTTTCTTCGCCAGCCCCACCCAAAATGAATATGATCATTTCATTTGCATTTTTCCAGTTTTCTCTTTCTCTCTCTCTCTCTCTCTCCATGTGTGTGTGTAAAATTAACTAAATTTCTAAAGAAAATATTTAGACTTTTTTCAGAAAAAAATGCCACATTTTCTTTCAGGCCAAATGATTTGCCAAATTCAACCTGAATTTGCAGACAGTTATAGCTCACCTGAAATTGATTTTTTTGTGAAAAAGCCATTAGCCGAAAATATTTAGCTCAGTTATACCCCCAATGGATTTATACAGAGCAATCATTCACCCCTTTGGCCAGGGTTTTTCTAAGCTAAGCCAGACAAGCTCTTTTAAGATGAGCTCTCCATTCTCCAGTCTATTCTTATAACTGTCTATGCACCTGCTCCAGTCTGAATTCATTTACCTTTGACGTGAGTGACTAGAGTTATATATAACATTCCAGAGGAAGCTTTACCAGCTCCTTGTACAATGGCATTAATACTTTCCCATCTCTAATGGAAATATCTTGCCTGACATATCCTAGGATCACATTTGCCTTTCTTACGGCTGCATCACATTGGTGGCTCATAGTCATTCTCTGATCAACTAATACATAAGTTCTTTCTCCTCCACTGTTGTTTTCAGCTGATTACACCCCAGAGTATAGCAGAAATTCTTATTAGTCCCTCACTGCATAATCTTACACTTGGCAGTATTAAATTTAATCCCATTTCTATTTGTCCAGTCCTCAAGGTCATGCAACTCTTCCTGTATAATATTACAACCCTCTGTACTGGTGATGCTTCCCAAATTTGTCAGCAGCAAATTTCATTAGCACACTCTTACTTTTGGTGCCAGGGTCATTAATAAAATTTTTAAATAAGATTGGTCCTAAAACTTATTGTTGAGGAATTCCATGATTAACCTCTGCTCCGCCTGACAACACAACCCATTGTCAGTTCCTTTTATGTCTTGCAGTTCCTGCACGAATCCCTATCTTCTCCAGTTAGCTACTAATTTTCCATGCAGGACTGTATTAAATGCTTTACTGAAGTCTCTGCAGATAGGCTAGATTTACTGCATTTCCCTGCAGTTAAAAAAAATGTCAGTTCTCTCTGTTGACAAGCCTCCGCACCACCAGTATTTCCCAATGTCTGATGGATCAATGGATGGGTGGAAGAATGAAGAGCAGCTGGCTCAAGCTAACCCTGGAAAAACAGCCATGCTGGTAAGAAAGGAAAATATTTTGGCACAGTGGTCAATACTCCAACCTCAGCAACAACTGAGTACACTATAGCAGAAATCACCAGAGCTGCACTGTGCTCATTTCTGTCACGGGACACACTGACTGAACACAGCACAGTGGCTTAGGAATGATCAATTTCTGCTCTCGGCAGCTGGCCAGGAAATTCTCTCTCTCTCTCCACTCAGCCAAGGACCGCTGAAGTGATACACACGTTCATCTTCTCCAAGCAAACGCTGCCACTACCGTTACCAGGGGGGTGAACCCAGCCTCCTCAGAAAGAAGGAAGTGACAACATGAAGCAGTTCACTCCATAAGCAAGAAAGGCAAGAGAAATACATCACACTTCTCTTTGGTGAATGTCACTGATTCCTACTTCACTTCAGAACATAATGGAAAACAATGGGCTTGAGCTGCAAAGCCTGATAGTTATATGATGAAAAGTTGTGCCTCAATGGTAAGAGATACAGTAGGCAGAAAAAGGACAAGAACATAGCCTTACGTAACCCTTGGAGTCTAAGAAATAATCACTGCAGAAGGCAAAAAGAGCATTCAGAGACAGGAGGTAAACTAGATGCGGTGGGAGCCAAAACCCAGCAGTGTAACATTTCAGGTACTCAAGGAAGTTGATGTGGTCAATGCTGTCAAAAGCTGCTGGGAGCAGGGGGTGGGAGAATGAGTGAATGCCCAAGACTTCTGGGAAGAGGCCAGAGGGATAATAAAAGCCCAAGAGGTTTGGGACTGGGGTAAGGTGAAAGGCTGAGATTTCTAGTAGCAGGAGGTAGAAAATGCATCTAGGATCAGCATATGGAAGAATGAGACTCTGGGAAGAGGGTTGGTTTATCTGGAATTTGGAGAGTGAAGCCAGAGGATCAGGTTTGGATCAGGGGAGCCTGAAGACTGTCAGGGTTGATCATACCCTACTGCCTCCTTTTCTTTGATTCATTGTTCTCAGTGCTGTGTATGGCCTCTCATGTAGTTGATGACCCCTCCCTTGCTCCCTCCAGCAGCAGCTGCCATGAGTCCGCTGCCATGCCTTGCCACCTGTTGGTAGAGGCACTCTCACACAGTCCCAAACCCAGTGAGATTAGACGCTTTCATATCTGAAATGACTGAGTGCTGTGGGTGAAAACAAAACCGTTAAAATGGCTCTAACCACTCCATGTTGCTCCCCTCTATGAACTCTGCAGCTGCCCCTCCCCTCCTGAAGCCCCTCCAGATCCCTTCTGAGCAGCTGCTGTTCATCTGGCTGCCCTAGCCTCCTTGTCAGCTGTTTGATGTCACACATCAATCTCCCATCTTTGCTACAAATCTCTGATGATCGAGTTTCACATTTCCAGGACTCTGTCCGTAAAGCCTCTTTCACTGGTATAATTAGTAATTAGAGGAAAAATGTTAGCAAACTCCTCTCTGCATAAACAGACACTCAATCCCCATCTGTCATGTCAGGAAATTCACATTAGGGCAAAGGTCCGACACAGATTTTTTTATCTAGGGTGACTGACCGCACACGCTCTGCACTTCTTAATTAACCAGCCTTGATGAAAATGAGAGCCGTTTATTTACAAGTAATCATTCAGCTTATAAAACTACAAGGACTGAGGAATTCTCAGCATTCTAAAAATGGTCATTTCTCCTTTGCTTTTAGGAAGTAGGGGCTTTTGAAGTCCAGGGGGTCCTTTTGAAAGGCTCCTGTCCACAGCAGTGCTTTTGACTCACGCACAGCCACCATTATGCTAATGAGGCACTGCATATTCATGGCAGTGCCTCATTAGCATCTTCCCAACTCGCTTACTACCATGCCCCTTCCGGAAGGCAGGGGCTAATGTAGCCGCAGCCATAGGGTACATCTACATTACAGCGATCTTTCAACAGAGGTTACTGTCGGAAGAGATCTTCCAACAAAACCTCCGTCAACAGATCATGTCCACACACAAAAGCAGACCAAAAAAGCAATCCACTCTGTCAACAGAGACCGGCCACACAGGCCGGCCACTCTCAACAGAATGGGCCCCGGATGGGGTCACATGGCTACCAAGCCCTACTGTGAGCCCCAGCGAGACACTCTCTTAAAGGGCCTCTTGCAGATACCCATTCCCTGCACATGCTGAGGCCTACCTACCCCCACAAGGGACAGCATAGCCTATGCAGAGTCCACACATGGGCACAGGGTCCATGCATGGGCATGCTTGCCACGTACACATGGAGCCAGGGCAGTCCCTGGACTCACCTTTGACCCAGGCAGAGCTGCTGGACCTACTGGTAATAGTGACTGCAGCTGTTATCCACCTCTTCTGGTGGGATGTGCCCTACACTACCTTCAGAGAGCACTGTCCCAGCATCCTAACCCCTCCCCTGCCGCCCACCTCCAGGTGATCAGGCAGGTATGGAGATACACCACCTGTGCCAAGTGGTAGGACTGCCTAGTCATAGGCCAGTGGGATGACTAGCAGTGGCTCCAGAACTTCTGAATGAGAAAGGAGACCTTCCCAGAGCTCTGTGCCTGGCTCATCCCTGCCCCCCAGAAGGAGGAAACCTGGACGTGGCCCACCATCCCCATGGAGAAGTGGGTGGTCATCATCCTCTGGAAGCTCACTGCCCTGGACAGCTACCGCTTCATTGGGAACCAGTTCAGTGTAGGCAAGTCTACCATTGGGGCTGTCCTCATGCAAGCCAGGCACTCTCAGGCCGCAGACCTTGCACGGAGGTAGGGGGAGGTCCCACACAAGAGGGACCCTCAGGATGCATGTATGTGTTTGGGGGAGGGTGACAGGATTGTGCTGTCCCACCCTCACACAGACCTGCTGCCAAGGGGTGGCCTCCTGGGAGGAGCCCTGAGGGCTCTGAGGGGAAGGAGGCTGGGAAACACCCTGGGACCCAGGGCCTAACTCCCTCAGTCCTTTCATGTGTGTTTGGTCTCCTCCTCTTGCAGGTTATGATCTCCATCAACACCATCCTGCTCTGGAGGGTCATCCATCTCACAGACCTGGACGTGGTCATGGTCGGCTTCATCTCCCGGGACTTCCCCAATTGCTTCGGTGCCATCAACAGGACCCACATCCACATCCATACCCTGGACCACAGTGCTGTCCAGTTCATCAACCACAAGGGGTACTATTCCATTGTGCTGCAGGCCCTGGTCGATCATCTGGGGTGGTTCATTGACATGTACGTTGGGTGGTTGGGCTGGGCACATGACGTGTAGGTGTTCTGCAACTCCAGCCTTTGCTGGAGCATGGAGGCAGGCACCTATGCCTCCCCGGGAGCCAGCGGTTGGCGACATGAATATGCCACTGTGCACGCCATCGGGGAAGCAAACTAACCCCTTGTGCCCTGGTTCATGCAGCCGTGCACCTGCCATCTGGACCCCGCCCATGACCTGTTCAACACCAGCCTCTACTGGGCATGGAACCAGGTGGAATTCAGGTTCAGCTGTTTGAAGGCAGTTTTGGTGTCTCCTGGCTTGGCTGGATGTCGGGGACCTCAGTGCTCCCCAAGCTGTGGCCACTTGTTGGGTTTGTTGACAAAACCCTCTAGTATAGACATAGTCATAGAGTATGAGAGATTTGAAGGGAAATCAAAAAGTCAAGGAGACAATAAAAGCTTAGGCAAGAGAGAGGAACAGAGGGTCATGCTTTATGTCAGATATGTTTTTTCTAACTGCAAGACCAACTGAGCTGAGGAAGAAGAAAACTGGCTGCAAGGTAAGAACTTGGTGGTGGAGAAATCCTGGGCCTTAGACAGAGGACTTTGTCCCATACCAAAAGCATGAACAAGAGTGATGAGGGAAATGAAGCAGGGAAATGTAGCTAGGGGTTTATTGATTTGACTAGATCTGTATAATTCTTACGCCATCTAAAATAATTTTTGGAAGCCTTTGCAGAGCCTGCTTGTTGCATATGTCCTCTAACACATGTCTTCAAAGAGGTGAACTGTACACACAGAGAGTCCTTAAGATTGCCACTATTGGGGCTTGAGTGGGCCAACACTGCTCTTGGGGGCAGATGGTAGTTAGGCTGAAAAGTTCCACTTTTGTGGAGCAGCAACAGGCAGAACCCAGGTCCAGGAAGTATGCCAGAGAGGCCAAGAAAAGAGACAGTGCTAGAGTGTACCCAGGTCAAGGGAAACCTAAGAGTGGAGAGGTCTAGCATGTTGTGAATCAAACACAGCAACTTGGTAATTGTCCAGCTTGGAGAGCTTTACCATAGCTATGCCAGGGGTACCTATGGAAATAGATGATCTCTTCACTCTTCATCAAACTACAGGAGGCCTTGCAAGGGTACTCGTGGTGCTCCAGCCTTGTTTCAGCCATTCCCATTCAAGGCTGTACACTCTGGCTCAGGGCCTGAGAAATCAAATTCACTCCTGAACCCAATATGAGATACAAAAGTTCTGTAAATGGAATAACACACCAACATTTGGAAAGTCAGAGTGCAACTTCTCATGGCCACATTAGCTCTGCCCCTTTGTACCTTAATTCTGGCATTATTTAATTTTTAGGAGCTCAGCTTTGTAACCTTCACATCCTTCATCCAATCTTAATCTTTCTTTACCACCATTGGCTCTCAGTCCCCATGCCCTTCCCCCTTTCCCTCCCTTTCAATCCCAATCTCCAGACCTAGCCATTTTCAGTCATCCCTTCCCCAACTTCCAGTCTCTTTTTCTCTACCCCTGTAACACTCACCCCTCCAAGCTACCCCAAGAGCCTTCACCCATTTTGATTTTTGCCTCTCTTCTCCATGTTTTCTGGGTGCCAGCTGAGAATCACTGAGAGTGCAGGAGAGACAGTCCCCTTGACTGCAGATGCACGCAAGCCCAGCCTGCTACAGCCAGGGGCATCAAGGAAAGTCTTGCTTGGTCCTTCAAGCCTTAGACTGGAACGTGCTCAGTGCACACAGAGAGTCCTGTGGCACCTTATAGGCTAACAGATATTTTGGAGCATAAGCTTTTGTCTGTAAAGATCCGCTTTGTTAGGTGCATGAGTGGGGTGTGGGTCTTTGCACACAAAAGCTAATGCTTCAAAATGTCTGTTAATCTATAAATTGCCACAGGACTCCTGTTGTTTTTGAAGATACAGACTAATACAGCTACCCCTCTGATACTAGCACACACAGAATCCTTGGTGAAGATGAATATCAAAGTCCAACATTTGTCCTGAGCGTACGCAGCTGGGAGTTTTGAAAGTTATACAACTTGGGCAACTTCGGGTCAGTTTTTCATCACAACAGCAAGAGGCATATCTCTGGCACAAAGTCCACCTCCCTGCCCAATTTCAAGTGTCTTCTCCAAAGCAAGAAGGCACTAGAACTTCTCAAAGAGTCATTGGAAGCCTTTAAAAATTATAAAATCTCATAAAATCTCCCTAATCTTTTTCTTAAAAACAGCTGAACCACGTTAACTGAAACTTTCAGAAAAATGTAGCTGGAGTCAGAAGCAGACACCTGGTATAGAAATTTTCATTAAGACCTTTGAGGCTGAAAGCTACTTGGAGCTATCTGTGAGGGAAAGATTTTTTTGGGAAAATCTGATGAAAATCCCATGATCTGAGATGGCCTTGTCCTCCTGAGTGCTACTGGTACAGGATGGTCTGCATTCATATGTGACGACATTGTGTTGTTTTAAAGATATACATGTTGCTTCTGTTCCCTCCCTAGCACCACTATAGGCACTAGCCACCTGCCACAGATCCACCTTCCCCTTGCTGGCAGCCCACCCAAATATTGTTGGGGGGAGCCCAGCCTCTGCCTCTTAAGGTGTTTTAAGCCTCCAGAGTATCCACAGACACAGGCATTGTTTCAGCTTTGAAGTTCCATAAGCTCATTCTCTGAATGCAGATCCTTTGTCTAATACCTGCTCAAATATTCTGACCCCCTAACGCTGCAACCAGACAGCATAGCTCCTGGAACCAGAGATGAATCGTCAGCTTCCTAGGTAATTTAAATGCACCATGTCCCAGAATCTCTCTGAAAAGATGAACCTTCCGGGTTACAGTCCCACTCCATTGGGAGCACATGTAGCTTGTAACAAAAGCTGAGCTCCAGGCTTGACCAGCTTTGCTCTTAAACAGCATAAAAATACACAGATCTATACAAAAATATTAAACTTTATGCACGTTTTCCCTCTCTGGCTCACTCTTCCCTGGGGAGTTCTTGGATGGACTACCTGTGTTCAGATACATAGGTAGGCAAGCATTACCCCTGCCTATCCGGGTCCTGCATCAGATTCTGTCATCTTAAATAGATGAAAAATGGCAAAGACAGAGATGGAAGAGAAAAGCTTCTTCCCTTTATTGCCCTCCAGTCTCCTCTGTAATATGTCTCCTTCATCAGCCGCAGGAGGTCACCACCGACTCCTACCAGCTGACTTAAATGCCAGATGACCCCTCGCCTACAAACCATTTCTCCTTGGTAGTAGCCAGCCTTTTTGTATGGGCTGCTTCCTTGTTGAATAGAAGATCATCAAAATCAGTTGTCAGGACACCACCAGGCAGCTGTGGAATTCCAGGCCAACATGGAGGAGATAGGACGAGGGAGAAGGCAAAAGGCTGCATAATACCAAACAGTTTGCATCTTGGTAACAATCAACACAGGAGTTTCAAAGACAGAATTCATACGGTGTATAAACAGGTTCCCCTAATTGTCTTGCCCCCCCAGCTTCTCTGGGTATGGCATGGTGGAAGCACTGTGATGAGGAGGGTAAAGGGAGTATGGGTGAGGGGTCCAATGAAGAAGGTGGAGGGAAACAGTGTGACAGTGAGGGAGGTGGAAGGGACTGGAGAGGGAGAGGGAAAAGTGAGTGTGATGGGAAGCTGTGGATGGTATGAACTATTAGGAGTGCACTTTCATTCTAGCAACAATATGGATTTTTGTCCATGTACTGTAGTCTTCTAAGACTGCTACTGCACCATCCAGAATATTCCAATCCCCTTATGTTTCCCTCTCTCCCAAACAAAATTGTGTCACATCAGAGGGACGTGTTTGGAGATCATCGTATATTGCTTTCCGTGCAACAGTTCTGCATGAATTATCCAGTTTACTGCTTGCTAATTCTGTAAGGAATCTTTGGCAAATGTTTGCCAAACGATTTGCCAGCTGTTTGCAGACAGCCTTTCAAACTCAGTGCAAACATGGCATTTTCCTTTCCTAGTCCATGGTCATCTAGTCCCCCTCTGCTTCTTTCCCTCCCTCATTCGCTTCCTAACTACCTCCATCAGTGCTGTATGGAGGGGGGCATTGGGGCCTAGGGCACCGCCACAGTGGCCCAGGCATGGGGCCCAAGGCAACCCCCACCCCTGCTGCAAGATCTGCCCCTCCCCCATCACCTTTCCCAGGCAATGGGGCCTGGGGATTAATTGGGGCAGAGGGACTGGGTGCAAGGGAAGTAGCGGAGGCTGCCTCCCTTTCCCCCTGCCATTCATGAGTAGCAGGAGCAGCACCCTGCTATGTTGTGCCATCCTACCCTCCCAGCCTGCTGTGCCTCGCTTCTTCACAGGTGGTAGGAACCACAGGAGTGCTCCACTTCCTGTTTCTGTGGAGAGGTGAGGCGCAGCAGGCTGCGAGGGTCGTGTGGCATGGCACAGGAGGGTGACTGCCCATGTAACGAGTGCATGGGGAGGGGAGGTAACCCCTGCGGCCTCTGCGGCCTGACCCTCATCCCTAGGTAAACTCCCTGTCCCTCCCATCCATAGGATGGCTGGGGGAGGCTACCTCAGAGTCATAAAGAGCATGGGGCCTGTGGCAGCTGCCCCAGCTTGTCCTATCGACAGGACAACTCTGTGATCCATCTTTATTCTTCAGTTCTCTCTCTGCCCCATCCCTTTACAGTATGCTGCCACTTCACTCTCCTGACTCCTGCCTTCTCCCTCTTTCAGTCCTCAACTAATCCTCTTTCCGCTTTTTCTCATCAGTCTCCCTGCCACCTTATTCTCCTTATACTCAACCTCTTTTATGGCTGGATCTGCACTTACCTGGAATATCAACAGCTGCTGCGCAATTTTAGGTACGCCAATTGCATAGCAAAAATCAATTTTCAAGCCATTGATATATGTCCTTGTCCCCACAGCGGAATGCTGACAAGAGTGCTTCTCCTGTCAGCATTCCTTAATCCTTGCAGCTCGCAGGGAGTTCCAGGGTCGACATTGACCCCAGAACTTGCCCTTTTGCGCATGCACAAAACAGTACCCTGGAAGATCAAACCTAAGCATTCGATCTTCCGCAGCGAGTGTAGACCCAGCCTATGTCCCCTTAAACACAGTGATGGAACAAATATTGTGAGGAAAAACAATCAAAGAGCTCTCAGGGCCAGACATCATTTGTACATGTGAGGTTTTTGGCATATATGCTGATATTGTCTTAAAACCTTTGTATGTGGATGACATGTTCTAACTCTTGTATAGAATTTTCACGCAGCAAACTTATTCTTGAATAAGTTGTCTCCTTACAGTCTCTCTCAAACCACTTTACATTTCTGGATCTGTCTGCAAAAAGGATATTTAAAATAACATTTTAAGCAAGTCTGATTGTCATTGACTGGAATTTATTTTTAGTTTGACTCCACTTTTTCCATTTCAAAAGCGGTATGGGACTTCAGTCTGTCCCAGTGTGTCGCCCCAAACTATCTTTTCGCTCCCTTGCTTCATCTCCAGTCTACCATATTTCAATGCTTTTCTGTGTATACTTTAGAAAACATCTGATTTGTCTGTGTTTGAAAGCCCCAGGCTGCTTAGTGGGAACACCTGTCCAGTGGAGGATTTGGGGCTGAGCGGGGCCCTGAAGGGAGGCAGAGGCAGCTTTCTCCATTTAACATGACCCTATGGGTTAATAGAAGGAAAACATTGACATTTTATTGAATTACTCCTATAGGTCAGATCATGTAACATGTCCAAGATCTAAACAATGATCCTGTTGGGAAGGAATGTGATGTTGAGACTGATGAGATAAACCTTTTGCTGGAATATCTCTCTGAGTTCACTAAATTGCTTCCTTTATTTAATTACAAATTAATTGAAAACACTCTTAGTCCAACAGAACAATACTTAGAACCTGATTTGTTGATAATATCCTAATCCCCCTGTAATATTCCCATAGACTCTGCCATGATTATGTCATCAGTTTTACACTTTTAGAACCTTGACACATCTGGCTATACAGGTCTCATTAACATGGATGAGAAAATTGTCCATAGCCATGGAGTACACAAACCCTTATTGACCCCAGCCAGGACGGTGCTGATATACATATTAAAGAAGAGCACTGCAGCTGGTGCAGTGTTGGTAATGTATGAGCTATAAGATGAAAAGAGAGGCGGGTATGTAGGAATTGGCTAACAGAGAATAAAATGATGTTGTGGAAGGAAGCATGTGAAATCTATGCAGAAAAAGGACTGGTTAGGAATTTGTGTAAATTGGATTATAAAGATCTAGAAGATCACATCTCATTGGCCTACCGCAGCTCCCAGCTGCATCCAGTTGCCCTCAATACACCCTAGCATTTTATACAGTTCCCCTTTTCTTTTTCTGTGATTACTTTTTTTAATTTTCAAAAAGAAATAATAAAAATACAAACAAAAATGACATAGCTGGAATATGTCACCAAATAGCTCACATTTCACAGACTGTCCCATAAAATTATGCAGTTTTACAGCTTGTCAAAGCTACAAGGCCAGCCAACACAAAACGAAACGTTATTACACAGATGAAACATGTTAGGCTGGGGGTTATAATAATATAATGAAAAGATACACTCAAGACTTTAAAAGGAAAGGAAAAGAAAAGAAAAGAAAAGCAGGAATGGGGCGGGAAAAAGAGAGGTCAGCTGGAAAGAAAGTCTGGCATTACTGTACAAACTCAGCATGCTTCACCCAAAGTTATTAAGAAATCGTCAAAAAATCTTTGAAATCATATAATTCTCTTACAAACAGCTATAATTTATTTTGCTACTAATTTAGACAGGTCTGAATGTCACTGCTGTGTTTGAGGCATAAGGCTACACCTCCATTTTTAATAAAATCATGCACTTTATAGTTATTGTGACCCTCAAGAACTAAAGACTTTGTGCTGCAATTAAGCCCATCATAGCAGGTGCGTAGCCTAGGGTATAATTTCTAGTTCACAATTGCTTGCTGATGGCTTTGTGTCCGCTTTTTCCTCAGTTGCCTGGCTGTTGGACAGTCCATAGCAAATGCTTTGGGGCTACTTATTCTTTATTACAGTACTGTACCAAAAAACATCAGAGAACAAGGACTCCATCTTGCACAACTTCTGTGGCAGCAAATAAATTATGAATAGATTTTTTTTGCTGTATCAAACGTCGCCTGAGAGTCACGGAAGCATTTTCAACATTGGGTTTCTTTTAAGGGCTGTGATAGCTCCCCTTAACAATGAACTCCAGATCAATTGACTTCCTCTTTTTTGGCAAAGCATACATAGTGGCTGTGGCATTTATGAAGCATTTCCAAGGCTCTCACTAACTCTGGGCCCTCTAGCAATTCCAGGGTATCTGGACCAAAGTGACATGTCAGCAAATATTTTAGTTGATATTTCCTCATTTTCACATGGACGCCCCCTGTACTGTCTGGCACCGACTGTCACAGATTTTATTTCCCATCTCTACCAGACATCTGCTAAGAAGGCTTATGCATAAAATAGCAATGAGAGCCTCCAGGCTACTCCCAAACCTGGCATAGATGAAAAGCTTTGACTGTCTACTCAGGACCTCAGATTTAACATGGATCAGCTACAGGAGTTTCATGAAACCTGACAAGTCTGGCCCTAGAAGGCACCCTCAGAGGAGTGTGTACTGTTAAGACTAAAGATCTATAGCCAGCGAGCTTACCTGATATCAAATCCTCCACACCTTCCCCCAGGCAGTCTAATAATTGCAGCTGGGCTCCACACAAGCTGCCTGATTGGCCGCAACACCCAAAACTTGAGGAGATGAGCAGACTTGCTGCCTATTCAAAACATTTGCCTGTAGCTGCATTAGCTTCTTCTCCTGTGTTGTTCCAGTCCCACTCTGTTCCAGTCTGTGTCAGCTTTGCTGCAGCCTTAGACCCAGTCCTTCTCCTACCTTCAGGTTCTGTCCCCTGGCTCCACTTTCTGGCTCTGACTCTGTCTTGAACTTTGGCTCTGGTATTTATCCTCTGATTCCTGCTCTGACCTTCAGTTCTAACTCTGGCTTGAACTTTGGCTCTGGCAAGTGGTACTGAACCCTGGCTGTTTCTCTGCACCTCTTACTTGCTCCAACCACTAGGCCTGATTCCTGCTCTGACCATTAGCCAAGGCTGCTAACATCCCACACTCTAACAGTAAATACAATCCACTACTCACAAATGCATGCAAGAATGGACATAGCCCAAGTGTGAGCAATGGCCTCACAGATTTCAGAGTAACAGAATGCAGTGCTGAGTCTGGACAGTGGCCCTGGGTGTGTAGAGGTCAGAAAGTAAGGGGCAACATTGGTTCCAGGTGTGGGAGATTTGGGGCCAAGAGAAACTATAAGTCACTACAAGTAAGTACACTGAGTATAAGTGAAGGACCTTCAAAGATTGTTTTACAACGTGGTGAGTAGATACCCAAAAGTCTGTGTGGGAGTGTCTGTTGTCTTTACACAATCTGTCCTAACTGTACATTTCTTAAGCGTGCAGTCACGCCCTTTCCTTACCCTGTTCATGGGCTTGCATTCCCTTTAATAAAAAAAGAAAAATCACAGAAGATTCTTTTCCTCTTATCAGCAGGAGCGGTGGGGACGTAAGAGAGTGAGGAACCCAAAAGTCATAAATTAGTCTTGGTGAAGAGGGAGGAAAATGTTCATAAACTGCTGACAAGATTAATATGCAGTTGATGGAATGCGTTTTCACACCAGGGTGCCAACAAATAAACACAATTCAAAAATACCTTCTGTGCTGCAGTGGATACGGGCAGATACTCAGAGTGAGAGGCCACTTTACCCTGTGAGGCTGTCATGCCCAGAATTCCACAAGCAGAACCTGATGGGGTTTGTGGTGGGTCTAGCCAGGCCACAGCACCAGAGTTTTTCACATAAAAACTGGGAAAGGAGGGAAGGGGTAGGTTTGAGGGCTGCGTGTGAAAACCTGGAGATAGGCCTGTAGACAGCTGCTCTGTGACTGGGAGCTGCCACCTGCTGCGAGCACTAAGTTAGTTGCACAAATACTGCAAGATTTCCAATGCCCAGAGACTGAAAAGGGGATACAGTCATCTCTCCGTTCAATACATGGCTAAGATTCAATCTCAGATATCAACCACCATCGGCACTGATTCTGTGGATACCCTGGGTCTCAGGCTGCTATGGAAAAAAATCATGGGTGCTCAGCGCCCACCAACAATCCTCCCATCAGCTCCTGCCCCACTCCCCCGAATGCCTCCCACCTGCCAGTGACTAGCTGTTCAGCAGTGTGGAGGAAGCACTGAGGAGGAGGGGGAGGAAGGGAGGAAGGAAGAAGTGGGGCAGGGCTGGGGGTGTAGGGGAAGGAGTGGAGTAGGGAGGGGCCTGGAGCAGAGCTGGGGTTTCCAGCTAGTGAGGGAGTCAGTGCCTTTGTAAACGACTCAGGCTGTGTCTACATGTCAAAAATAACTTTGAAGTTGCTTACTTCAAAGTACAACTTCGAAGTAAACAACTTTGAAGTTGAGCATCTTCACACACCCTACTTTGAAGGTAAACTTCAAAGTAGGGCAGTACTCCGTTCCCAGGACTTTGAAGTTGGGCTCCCTACTCTGAAGTTAACTTTGAAGTAAGGAAAAATGTGTGTAGACTCTCTGCTGGCTACTTCAAAGTAGTGCCTAACTTCAAAGTTAACTTTGAAGTGAGTTCCTAGTGTAGATGTACCCAAAGAGTCTTTGCCAATGCAGGTTTACTGGAGAGGAGAGCCAATGGCGGAGGGCAGTACAGGAACAGGTATGAGAATGTTCTCCACAGCTGAAGAACATGCTTCAGTCTGACCTGGGACAGTGCAGTCTGTTCATGAAAAAGCAGAACCTGATGCTTGTTCCTTGCCCTTCCCCATCTCCTTTTCCACATTTCATTTCTTCCACTCATTCCTTTTCTCTTCTAGTCATTCCCACCTTCTACCAATGAAAGAGAGGTGCTACCATTCCAATCACCCATCTAGAAACATACCCTGTGCAATTCTACAGCAAAGCTTGGCTGAGAGCTACCAGGGCTCTGAGAGTGACACTCAATTATGGGGTCCCATATATCATCAGAGAAAATTAAATGAAATTTATCGCTAATTAAATCGAAGCTTAAAGATTTTGCTTCCCTTCAGAGAAAATGTGACAATGGAAGTCCATCCATTCATATTGTGATAGAGACATTATTAATGTATTGTAACTGCACTGTAAATACATGATGCTGGAAACCCAGGGTGAAATCTGGACTCCATTGAGGTCAATGGGAGTTTTATCATTGACATCAGTGGGGCTGGGAGTTTAGCCACAGGGTTCAACCTCTATGTGGTTCAGAGGACAGATTCCTTAATACTGCCCTGTTGCTCGCCGTATGGCTGCAGCCTTGGAATTTCCATTCAGCTCTGCCCAATGCACCTCAGTCCTGCCCCACTGCACTCCCTGCCTTGCTAACAGTGCTGTTAATTTGGAGTAGACTCTCAGATCCAACAAACTATGTGACTGTTTTGTGGTGTGTACAGATGGAGCCTGGGAGGGAAAGACTATCAGACTCAATCCCAGGTTTTGGTCATATGGGAGGATTTAAATTTAAGTCTCCTGAAAGAAAAGGCAAACTCTTCTACCCTACCATACGCACTCACTCCACGCTTCACCTTGGCCTGCCCCAGGCTTTCAATTTCTGTCGCTTCCAACCGACCGTTCCTCTTCCTCAACAGATATAATTGGTCTTCCAAGTGTTCTGTCTCCAGGTCAGGATGACATCTCTTTCTGTGTAATGGTTAATGCCTCTCAATTGACCTTCAGGGTCAAGGACGTTGTGCAGATCTGGGATGACAGTAATAGTTCTGTTGACAGATGCATTTCACCAGCTGTCCAGCAGCTCAGTGGAATTCACAGTTAACCCTTCTTGTGCCACTTGACATCTTTGGGAGAAATGGGTCATTCATGAGGCGGATAGAAATGGTCTGTGCATGACCCTCTCACATTAGGAAAAGTACAAATCTCTCTAAAATAGAAACACTTCGTCATTCAAATGTGGGAAGAATTATGTAAACTGTAAATTCTAGACCCATCCTTCATTCCCATTCTCTCATCTACACAGCCTCCCCCAGAAACCCTTCCCTGTTGTACCAGCCCCACCCCTGCCAGTTGTATCCCTGTTCTCTGTTCTTCCCTTCTGCTCCCTCTTTGATCCCTGTTCAATAACTAAAATGGGTGAGCAAACTTTTTACATCAGGCCCTATTTTTTGTCCCTTCAATTAGCAGCCCAACCACAACCTGTCTTGTGTAACCCAAACCGATGGAAATTTTGGTTATGTTCATATGGAACTCCCTCCCCACTTTCTGCATGTGTAAGAAAATAAGTCTATAGAAAGTACAAACTTTATTAATTGTTATAGAAATGTGACTATACACACATAAAACAGGAACATATTTCAACATTTTCAGTGAAAGGGAGGAGCCTGAGATCCAGCAGCTGATCATGCTGTGCCCCCCTTAGGAATTTTCATGCTCCCTCCAGTGGTACCGCCCCCAACTGTGTGCACCCCGATCTAAAACACCTCTCTTTGACCCCTTCGCCTCTTTTCCCTTCTGCTGCCTCCACTTCACTTTCCCATTGAATCCTGACCTTTTGCTGATGCCAAAGTCAACTGAACTTCTGCACTTCCTTCTCCTCAAACAACGTCTATGGCACTGGGATTCTCTTCTCAACTTCGTCCTCTCACTCATCCCTTCAAATTACACTCTGTCTGATTTGTTAGCCTTATGGATACCCCTTAATTTCTGCATCTCTTACGTTTTTCCTCTGAACTTTTGTTCCACTTCTTTTTCTTCCTTAACCCTCAGTTCCTGACTCATGCTGAGAGATTTTAGGGTCAATGAATCCTCTGATTTCAGTGCCTTCAATTTCACTTTACTAGCTTTCTCTTTTGATTTGGGACAGATGCCTCACCATATTGTTAGCTCTGGAAACATAATTTTTATTGAGCCATGCTCTCTTTCTTGTCTTTCTATCTCCTGAATCCAAACATAACCCAAGTACGCTCCAGCCATGCACATGTGCAGAAAGGCAGGCCTGGCAAGCCTGGCAAGCTTCATGGCACCGCACTTCAATTTATTTCAGCACGCATTGCCCACCGGCTGGGCCCTGCTGAGCCAGCTCTGCAGAAAGGTTGCTAAAGACCCATTTATAATTGTGATTCTACCGCCTAGCAAGATGCAGGACCATCCCTTCAATTTCAAGGTCTTCTCATGAAAATCAAGGCAAGTGATAACCGTACATTTAGGGAAGTCTGGTGTTGGTGTTGTCTCCATCCAGTTTAAGTTATTTTCTTCTTGCCTAGTGCTGCTCTCTTCTTTGGTACGTGGCTTTAGTGCTCCCTAATACACTCTTTACGTTGCCAACACCCTAACCCTTCCCTATCTTCAGCGTCTTTCTTAAATTCATTCCCCAGGCCCATCTCTCTCTGCATTCCCAGAATCTAGCCAACTTCATAATGAAAATGACAATATCCAGCAAGAGATGCCAACAATCCTACTCTCTTTTACTTTGCATCTTTTTTGACTTTGAGATGTATTTCTCTTTCTAATCCTTCACTGCATTCACTTTACTAATCTTTTTCTGTTACCTGTTATCCCTGGAGTCTTTTTTCTCCCTCTGCCTTATCTTAAAGGTTCAAAACTCCAAGAGCTCTGAAAATGTCTGTGTCGATTTGTCAGTGATGCTGTTGTGATCAGCTCCATCAAGACAAAATGTAAAAAAATGTGTACCAAATAATAGGGGGGAAGAGAGAGATTTGAAATATTCTGGTCAAACTATGTTTTAAATTTTGCTAGTTTTTTTTTAAACACTGGTTATTTCTCATTTTTAAATTTTGTGGGTTTTTTCATTTTTTTTCTTTGACCTTCTGAACCAATCAGAAACATTTAACAAATAAGTTTGCAAATCTTAGTCCAGGTTCTAGTGGACTCTTAAAGCATATAAAAAACCCACTGCCATCACTGCCAACCTATTTGGCAAAGCCAGCACACAGACTGAACAATCTAATAGACATCACAATCTCCTCTCATTTGCTGCACTTTTGAGGAGAATGGTGTACAATTTGGGAGATGCTGGAACTGCCACTAATTAAGTTCTGTGGATAAAGAGAGTTTCAGTCTTCAGAGCAGCACAAGAAACTATTAGAATGTAGCAAAGAGATTTATCTCAAAAGTTACTTTCTATAAGTAAGTATCAGAGAGGTAGTGGTGTTAGTCTGTGTCTTCAAGAACAACAAGAAATCCTGTGGCACCCTGTGCATCTGATGAAGCGGGTCTTTGCCCACGAAAGCTTATGCTCCAAAATATCTATTAGTCTGTAAGGTGCCACAGGACTTCTTGTTTTCTATAGGTACTGCAGAGCTTCTCTCTAGAGCAATGTTTCTTAAGCTATGTTCTGTGGAACACTGGTGTTCCATGAACAATGGGCAGGTGTGCCGCAAGTGTCTGATGCTTTTTTGATATCATACACTGATGGAATATATTGTCTCTTATTAAAACCAGACACAATGTTACTTTTTCCTTGCTATGATACCTTATTACATTATTTCATTTTTCGTTTGGCTGTATATGTTACTGTTTGGTTTTTTAGGTTTGACAACAATTTTACTTGAAGAAAATTGTCATAGGTGTTCCACATAAAAAAAATTATTTTTTGGTGTTCTGTGGTCTCAGAAAGTTTGAGAAACACCTTTTCCAGTCCCCTACTGCTTTGGTTCCTGCCACAGATTTAAAGAAACAGCACACATATGCTGTCAGCCTTCTTTTGGCCATAATTACTGCATGAGAATGTCATTTTCCTCATGTACCAAAGGTATGCAATTATAGCACTATCTAATCACCGAGGATTTTATGTGCCCTGATAATGATTATTGTACTATCTGAGTGTCTCTTGTGTGCAAAAATGTCCACAATTATCTTTCCTTCTTCTTTCCCTAACATTGCAGGGCAGATTTAAATTTTGTTTTTTAAGTGAATCCTTGCAAAAGAAGGTACAGTTACAAGAAAGCCTAGCCAAAGAAGCGGCTTTTGCCCCGGGCTCTCAAAAGGTGAGGTGAATAGTCATTCCATTTTATCAGGCAGCAACGCTCCACAGTCAGAATCTGGTTCCTTTGAAGCAGGAGCCTCCCTCTAGTTACAGAGTTTGCATTGCTCCAGTCACATGTAGCTCTTCTAGGAACTTAAGTCTGTGTATGTGGGTTGCGGGGTGGGGAGTTGTTCTTCAGAGGAGGTCCCTCAGAAACTCAGGATCAGTAACATGCAGGGCTTTGAAAACCAAGTTAAAATTAAAATATTTAATAAGCTATTTTGCATATTTGTAAGTAATTCACATATTCCAATTTTTTCGTACAGGTAAAGGCTGGACAATGAAGTTCGCCGAATGGGTGACAAGCTGGACAGGATTCTCACATGCACCTTCTTCCACCATGCCTGAGCCTTGATCTGGAGGTCTTTTTCTGGGGTACCAGGAATAGCTCACTCATGCAGGGGTCTATTCCTAAGTACATTATGTGTAAAATGAGATGGGAAGGAATAGGGAATATGAGACTTTTCTCAAAATAAAGGTTGTAATGTCCATAAAATATTAATAGCAGTCAGTGGAAAAGGTGAGCTTTGAAAGCAATGGTATCCTGGTTCTGCTCAATTTACCTTATCAAGTGTACAGAGTACCTTGTGAGGAAGGAGTTTTCTTCAGACGACCACTTAAAAATAGGGATTTTGGCTCTTCCAAAGTTCAGTGGGAGGGGATAGTCTCCTGAATGTAAAGACTTTTCTGTGAAAATTAAGGCAGTTGGCAACTTCAAGGGATTACACAAAACAGATCTATCTTGAGTGATTATTAATTACTGATTGATTTCTTCTGGCCCTCAAAAATTAGAAAATATAATTACTGGTGATTACTCAAAAGTAGGGGGGACTCCTCCCAGGAAGTAAAGTCAATAAGAAAATGCTTCATATCATGTGAGATAGTTTGCTTAAGGACTCACCGATCAGCTGATGTCAAGGGTTCTTCTCCCCAGGAGTAGAAATAAAAATGGCTAAAGGAGATTACTGTTAATCACCTAAGGAAAAACTCTCATAGTCTGCACATGGATATATTCTCTTTCTCCCTCCCATGTTAGCTTACCAGAACTCCAACTTACCAAGCAAGGTTGATACCCTGATTTCCTATGCAGAGTGGTCAATTGCACATTGTGAGTGGCTCACGAGATGTCTGGGGAAGCTGCGAGGTAAGTGAACCAGAAAAGACGGTTTGTAAATTTGAAAGTTGTGTTGAGCAAATTACCTCTTACCACAAGAAATCTAGGCCACATTGTTTCACCACAAGTGTTAAACTATAAATCGGTTCCCTTGAAAATGAAATATACCACAATATTCTGTCTTTCAGCTCAAATTAGAAGCTGCACATTTGTTTGACTTGTGAGTCAGATATACATCCTTCCAACTATAGTAGACCACTCTTGTTCTGTTCCAAGTCCTAAATAATGTGAAATGCTTATGTACAATCAAATAGAGTATGTCTTCCAAATGTAGAAGATTTCAAGGGTTGTTTTTCTTTGTGAATAATTGTTGCATTCTAGAAGTAACAGTAGTTGTTGGGATTGAGGGAAAAAAGACATTGAAAGATATAAAACAGTGTGTAAGGTTGGACTATTAAGAGATATAGCTTAAAGGGTGTGTGTGTGAATTACAATTGACCATAGAGCTAATAATGAAATACAGCCCTTGAAATGAATCCAATATAAAGAGCCTCCGATAATAAAAGGATTGAAGAAATGTGTTACATGCCATCACCATCTACTGGATACCAATGAAAACAGCAAAGAAATTGCGAGGTGAAAGCTGAGTGGTTACTTGGCACATGACCAATGTAAATAAGGAAGTGGCTCACTCCTCAACCCAGAAATCAGGGTATATAAGAATAAGTTCACCGTATGTAGTTTAACTAAAGAATTGAGTAATACGCCCCCACCCCAGAGGCTGCAGAATTCTTAATGCAACAATGCCTGGACCAGCCACGTAGAAACTACTGTTCCCCATCCAGAGTTAAAAAGATAAGAAAAAGTGGTGAGATTTCATTTCAAAAACTTGCATTTTGTCTTCTATGCTTTAATAAAAACTCCACTACGTTACCCCACTAAGTCTATACTCTCTAGGACAGTGGTTCCCAAACTTTTTAGCACCATGCCCCCCTTTTGATTTTTGAGAAACCCTCAAACCCCCTACCTCTTCTTTACCATCATCCAACCCCCCTTTAACAAAAAATCAATTTGTAATTTAAAATAAACACAAAATCTTGATATAAAAATGTCATTTAAAATTAAAAATAAGCACAATGTCTTTCTTGGCCCAAAAATTTTAATAAAAACATAATTTAACATCAGAAACAATAGAAACAAATGAATTTAATGTGAAAGATGATGCTGCATTTTCTTCATATGTTGGGAAATCCCTAGGAGGACCGACTATGGACCATCCAGGCTAATGGCACAGGCCCCACCTTGTGGGTGCCTGGCGCAGCCCAAACTGGCCCACCTACCTGAGGCCAGCACTGCCAGAGGCAGCTGCCCATGCTCCTGGGGCCAGTGACCTGTCTGAGTCCCTGTGCTGTGAGGGCTAACCAGCCACCTGAGCCCTGCGCTGTCAGAGCCAGCCAGATGCCCAAGCCGCCTGCCCGAGCCCCCATGCTGCTGGAGGCCAGCCACCTGCCCATCAGCTGTGGGCCAGCTGCCCTAGCTGCTCACCCGAACCCTACTTGGCTGGGGCCAGCTGCCCAAGCCCCTGTGCTCCTGGGGCCAGCTGCCCAAGCTGCCTGCCCAAGCCCCAGCGATTCTGGGGCCAGTTGCCCGAGTCCTGGTGCTGCCAGGATCGGACGCCTGAGTTGCCTGCAAGCTGCCTGCCCAAGCACAGGCCAGGCGTCCATAAGCCACCTGCCCGAGCCCCTCCCCTTCCCCAAAACCAGGCACTGCCAGCCCTTCATCTAACCCCATCCTCCTCCTCCCTCCAACCCACACTCACTCACCATTGCAGGAGGCAGCTAGCTCCATGTGGACCTTCGCCGGCTGCCTGTTTTTTATAGCGCCTGCTCCGGGTCACCCACATGGAATAGCAGGGGCTGAGAGCCGGAAGCAAGGGCTGACTCTTTCTTGGGGCGGGGGGGGGAATGACAAGGGGGAGTTGGGTCACCTCATGCCCCCCCCCCGGAATTTCTTCATGCCCCTGGGGGGGGCACACCCCCCCAGTTTGGGAAACCATACTCTAGGAAGACCCCAAGTTTTGTGTGATCCTAGTTCTTTTGTAAGTCCAAGCAGAAAGATCTAAGAAACATTGAAAACAATAACTTTAAGCAATTGAATTTTTTAATCTAAGCTTGTCCCTGTGGGACAAAGCTATTCAAACAGAAATAAGCACACTCTTAAAAGTGCCTTGAAGACAAGTGCATTCTTGGGGCTATGATATATGTGTCAGGTACTGAAGAGAATCGATTATCAAAATTAAATATAATAAGAAATTGTTAATATAAGTGCTGACCCTCAACTGTATTCTGTGGTAATTGCTTGTAAGACACACTTGTGTGTAGTGCAGAATGGGAACTTTGGTTATGTCTGCATATGGTGTAATGAATTGTTGTTTGCTGTTCTGGTGAATTGAGATATATCATTGGCTGTTTAAGAAAAAAACAAGTGTCTTGATTTGAGAAATTCTGTTTCATTTAAAAAAGCTGTCCTGAAAGACCTCCTTAAACATGGGTTATCTTATTAGATTCCACTGGATGTTGGCTAGAGCACTTACCCAGTTGGAGAAATTAATTGGTTAGATTTCAAATTTCAGATTTAATTGCTCCCTTTTCCTCCTTCATTTCTTGAAAGTCTTTGGACAGCAGGAAAGGGGAGAGCACCCCAGTTCTCACTATTGGCCAACAGGATGAAGGGCAGAAACCTTTTCAAATGTCCGGCCCAGGAGTGAAGCTTACTCTCTGAAGATCCAGTAGCAACAGGTGGTGATAGCTGCCTGGAAGGCTGGGGTGAAGATAATCTTACCAGGGGTTGAGATACAGCTCGCAGACCTTTCATCAGTGTAACTGAACAGACCCCAGAATCCAGAGAGCTGAATAGTAGGAGGCCTGAATGAACTCATGCATGGTTGCCCTCCAAGCAGAGGTGAAAGTGGGCTGCTGTGGTGTAGCGGTAGAAGGTGGGCCCACATACACATGGCTTTTTGCTCCCCCATCCTGGCAGCTCTATCACTAGGGTCTGGCAGCACTGACACACCCTACTGGCAGGGCCGCCAACAGGAGATGGAGTAAAATGGCTGCCCTCCTGGGCCCTGGAGATTTAAAGGGGCCTGGGACTCCTGGTCACTGCTGCAGCTGTTCATATTGCAGCTGGAGCCCCAGGTCTACCAATGCCGTAGCCTTGGGGTTCCTGACTGCTGGCCATGGAGGACCAGCTAGGGAGGGGTCTGCCCCAGCCTTGCCCCTCTGCTGAGGCCCAGAACCATCCTCACCTTGCTAAAAAATCCAGGGCCAGGTGCAGGGCGCATCAGTAAGTCATGATTTCTACTTTCATCTCTGCTTCCAAGGCTTTTGTGTGGAGAATTAGGGGGAAATAAACTGCCCCAAATGCAGGGTTTTAACTTACTGAAGTGCAAAAGTCCAGAGCTTATTGTGGCTGAAGTAACTTATTCTGTCACCTCTCAGATATGGTACAGCTGGCATGCTACTGTGTATCATACCTGAAAACTTTTGGCATACCTCAGCACTCCAGAAACCCTACTGGGCAGGGCTATTTACATTGAATTATTTCAGCCTGAATGTTACCAAGTGTCCACATTCAAGAATGCTAGAGGATTGAGCCAATCAGGTTTCGTGCTTTTGGGCAGCTCATACAGTTGTTGATGTACAACTGGTATATTAAGGCCACCAGAAAGGACTGGGCTAAATATACTGCACATTTGCTCAGAAGTGGCAGGCTGTATACTGATTTTTAAGGGTGATTGTTTGCCAAGGATAAATAAGTAAATTGGGAAAATACTTTAGTTAAAATGTGTTCCATGACTGTTTCTTTTAACAATGTTGCTGGGAAATCCTGAAAAAAAATAGTAATGTTTTATTTACATTAAAACGTTTCACCTGGTTTAATTCTATTTTTAAAAAAAAAACAAAACAAACAAAAAAACCACCATACACTGCACCAGCCCAAACAACTAGAGATTCAAAGTTGTACGAAGTTGTAATGTACCCAGACTCAGTTGTAGGCTGGCTTGGGTGACAGAGAACATATTTCCGATCCTCATCTGGCATAAAATAGTTGATTGCCATTAACTTGTATAGAGTTATGATGAACAATAGCAACAAAGGGTCTGACCTTATATGACTTTTTGTGGGGGAGGAAAAAAAGCAAAGCAAAGCAAACTGCTAGCTCTGGCACTGCAAATATATTGCCATACTCATTTGTTATTATACCTTGGAGTTGGAACATAACACTCTGATTTGTTATTTCTGAGTTGCTTTGGAAGGCTGAGACATAGACCCAAACTTGTTTTTATAGGGTAGCTCAGAGGGTGCTGTTCGAAAAGGAAGTGTGAAAACAGAGAGAGACAACTAAGAAAAGAGGAGGTATGCTTGAATAGGTTTCTGAGCCTGAGACGCTACAGCTGGGTGACTAATTTAAAGAAATGGTTGTTGAATATTATTAAACCTCCATGAAGTTTGTCAGATAATTTATTTGATTAACCCTGTGTGACCATCTGTAGTGGGAGCCACAGTGGAGTGTTTGCAATGAAGTCTTTGGAAGCTGACCAGAATTAATGTGCCTATGATACCCAGATAATTCTATCCTATTATACTCATTTCTGTGGATAACTGTAACTATGATCTTGTTTGATTGCTGTGATGATGATAGCTTTGAATTCTCCCTTTCCTTTGGCCTTTCCCCTTTGGCAGTTCTAGCATAGCTGAACCTTGATTAGAACCACAGGATGTTATTTGATCTTCAGATGTCTAAAAAAGGTTCTGAGCATGTGAACTCTGTCTAACTTCTGTCCCAAATGGATGGTGATGCATACCTTACACTGCCATACACTTGGCACCATTTCAGTAAAACTCACAATATTTCCTTCCAGGATTGCAATATAACACTAGATACAGCAGCAATTCCATTAAATACCCCTTTAAACTGTCAAATATAGCATAACCTTTAAAACAAAACAGACTTTATGTTATAAGGGAGAAGCACCGTTTCCTTATTTGAAACTGCAGCTGGGGTTGTTGCTGTAAGGTGTGATATTAAGTAAGAATTTTTCTTTATGACTTTTTCCCTTGTCACTGTTTGGGCTGGTGCTATAAACTGACACATCGCTCTGGCTTTTAAAGTGAATGTTTTCCCTGTGAATTTTGTTTTTTGTCCTTCACAAACTGTTTTTGTAATGTCTCAGCAATAGCTGAATGTTAGCAAATTCTAGATATTCAGAAGCAGCCAGAGGTGTCTTTCCCATCAGATTATAATACATTCAGGTAGGGTTTCTAACCTTCTAGGGTTGGCCTGGAGTGTCTCTAAATTGGCATCCATCTCCTGTGACTATTGAAAACTGTCCTGAAGATTTTAATAGGCTATTTTAAGAAAATGACATCATGTCATTTTGGAAAATACATTTCCTGGAATAGCTTCAGAGCTGGCAACCCTAACCACAACAGGAAAAAATTAGGTCTATTAAAGATTTGTAGAAATGTTTGGCTGGATGAGGCCTCAAAGGGTCATCTAGTCCATCCTCCTTTGCTGGTATATCAAATATACCTAGAATGTCCCTGCCAGGTGTTTATCTAACAACCTGTTCTGGAAAACCTCCAGTGATGAGGATTCTAGAACCTCCCTTGGAAGCCTGTTCCAGTGCTTACCTGTCCTCATGGTTAGGAAGATTTGCCTAAAATTTAAGATCAATCTGCTTTGCTACAGTTTAAGCTCCCTATTTTTTGTCCCACCTTCATCACACATAGAAAACAATGGATCACTTTTGAAATAGATAACGTTTTCTTTCTATTCTTTTAGAATAGATAATAAAGTTCGCCATGTTTAAGGACTGTTAGCAGGTCTTTCTTCAATCTTCTTTGTTTCAAGACTAGACATACCCAGTTTTTCAACCTTTCCACATAGGTCAAGTTTCCTAAACATCTATCATTTTTGTTGTTCTTCTCTGAAATCTGTTCCATTTGTCCACATCTTTCTTCAAGCAAGTACATAGTAATCCAGCTGAGGCCACGCAAGCCCTGAGCAGAACAGGATTATTACCTCCTGTGTCTTACATTAGACTCTCCTGTTAATACAATCTAGAATGATATTAGCCTTCTTTCCTCTCAAGTTTGTCGTATTGTTGACTCATATTCAATTTGTGATCCACTATAATTCCCAGATCCGTGTCAGAAGTATTATCACCTATGCAGTTCTTCTTTTTTTAATTGTACATTTGATTTTTTTCTTTAAGTATATTTGCACTTCTTTTTACTGACTTTCATCTGTTTGATTTCAAATCAGTGCTCCGATTTGTTAAGTTTGTTTTGTATTCTAATCCTTCCTTCCCATTCTACTGTTATGCTCTAATTTTATAAACATACTCTTCACTCAATTGTCCAAATAATAACTTAAAATATTTTAATAGTAGAGTACTCAAGACAGACCCCTGAGGGTTCCTACGTGATACACCTTCTCGGTTTGACAGTCAAACATTGAGGAGACCAAACTATGGCGACAAACTTTTCTAAGTGTTTTTTCTGTGCAGCGATGTCACTTTCATTTTGCTCAGATTCAGCTGCAGTCAGCTATCCTTCATCCACGAACTGATGTCTTCCAGATAGCTGGGCCAGGTTGGTGACAGTGGCAGTGTTGTATGTGGTGAAGGGGAGGGCTGTGTCTCACCTGCATATTGCTGCTACTTCTGTCCATTTGATTTTACTAGTTTAACTAGTAGCTCTATGTAGTTGTCCTTGAGGCTGTATAGTGCATTGATCCTTGAGGGATGAGTGAAAAAAGACCCCAAATCTTTGCACTGTTTGAATGAATGGCGGTTGATGCTTGCAGTGGAATAGTGGGGACACAGATCTGGTTACAAGTATCATAGATCTGGTTAGTGTTTAGTGTTAGTGATTCAAAGTGTTTCCCATTGTAATCAAGAAGGATGTGATACTACCTTTGTCATTAATGGGGCCAGAGAGTAGCCTTATAAGCTTTGTCTCCACTGAGGGGGAAAAAAAGGGTATTTACCTAATGGGCACCCTTTGACTGTACCATATCAAGATATTAAGAGCAGTCTAATAAAATAGAAAGATGAAGTGGGGGGTGAGGGGGGGAGTGTTCAACAAAAATTGTTATTTTAAAAGAGAAATATTTTTTAAAAAATTGGACAGGGCCTTTGAGAACATAACGTAGGGAAAAATGCTAGTGGCTGAGGAAAATGAATTATTAAATATTTTGGATTTTAAAATGTATTCATCTAGTGTTAAAGATAGACATGCCATCAAAGTGACTGTGTTAACATACATGGCTTTTCTCAGCCCAAAAAATCAATTCCTTCCTTATCCTTTTCTTTCAACCACACTCTCCCACCTTCTCAGAAAATGGAATGTGCCTTGAAATTCAGCAAATCAAGCAAAATAGGATCAGGGTGAAGTGAACTCTAGAGCTGTGGGCCCTGCTTCAAGCTCTCAGCTAGTTTGTTTTCCATTTTTAAATTCTGTGATGGTTTTGATGTTCTTACTATGAACAGAAAAATCTGTTTGGTACAGTAAGTCTTACTCAAATGGTCTCCACATCAGTTCACTTGAGGCGTCATTTTACCAGTTTGCGATCTGAAAAAAGTAACTATCTTTAACCCATCAAGACATCTGCACATCAGATTTTCTCTTTTCAATAACCCTGTCACAGGATTTGATGTATTGCTGGGACATAGGCCTAATTTAGATCAGCACGAGTCAGGTTAACTTAATTCTGGTGAGTCCTCTCAAAACTTATGCAACCTACTAGTGCAAGTATGACCAGTTTAGCCTGTGTGTCATCTTGCACTGGCTCACATGCCTTTGAGATGTGTGAGGGAGATCTAATTACAAGCCAATTGAAAACTAAATTAAGCCAGGACAGTCAGAGCAAATTAATTAAGATTGAAATGCATTAATTAGTGAAGTATCCAAACATTCTTAGAGGGAGCACATACAAGTACTCACTGAAGTTTAAATTTTACACATACACACACTTACTAAATTTGTGCATAGCAGTCAAAAGGAAATAATAGTACTTGTTCTCCTGAGTTTGTTGGGGTTCTGGTCATTCTGAAGTATTACTGGACAACTTTCTTCACCATATTCCTTGACTGACTGTGACTAAAGAAAGCCTTGGATTTATTTATAATAGGAATGTAATATAAATAGATAGTATTGTCTAATGATTGGGCTCGGAGAATTAGGCATCAGGACACTTGACTTCTAACATCTCTGTTACTAAGTCACCATGTGGCCTTAGCAAAGTCACTTGGTAACTGTGTATCTGCAGTTACACATTTGTGAAATGTGGATAAAATAATACTTCTCTGTTATATGTTTTTCCATAAAGAAAGAGGAGAGTAAGAACAAAACAAGAAAGAGCACAGTGTGTGCCTTCTCTATAAAATATCTAATCGACTTTGCCTCATAAAATGGCAGCAATTTCTGCAGATAAGCTAAATAGAAATTTAAATCATAGCACAGAGGAAAAATTCACAAGAGTTACAATAGCTACTTACACCTCATTTTCTGTGTGGCATATAATTACTATTTTAAGTAGTCTGAGATCATCAAATGAAAGACACTACAAGTGATAATAAAGTTTGGAAGAATCAGAATTTTATAAGTAAATGCCAATTTCGCTGGATTCTCACAAACTGACAAAAATATTTACGTACATGATAACTGAAATTTACAGAAAGAGAGCGTAAAAATAATGCCATTTGAGAACTTTAGAATTTGACAAGCATATTTACTTTGTACATCTTGACATGAGATGCTCACAGTTTATTTTTAGTGGTTGTTTACTTTTAATATTCTGAATCTCGACATCTGTCATTAAGTAAATATTGTCTTACACCTATGTGGTCCCACCGACCCTTACGTTCTGCTAGTGTGACCATTGATAAAAATAGAAAAAATACTCACAACCCAAACTTTGTGCAACTGTCAAATTTTAAATAGACAAATGAAAAATGCATAAAAACAAAGACTCGTATTATCCTTCTGAATCATAAAATATTGAAATAATAATGCTGAAATTAAACATTTGGATGTTTTTCTTGTACACTAGAATTGAATTAATCTTTCCTTAGTTCTTTTTGAACAGTGTCCCTTAGGCTAATTATGGGCATAGCTATACAGTACAAAACAATAGTTCTGTATCAAGTGCATGAGATATTTTAACCCATGCAGCCAAGAGTGCTGTCTTTTCAAAGAGATGCCACAGAGAGGTTCTGAACTTGTATATCACTATACTTTAGTAGTATTTATGTGTGTCTAGATTCTAATATGGTCCTCAACATAGTAGTACCTGACTGTCTAACTTGAATTCAGTTTATGGCACTATGAAATTAGAACTAGTTCCAATATGTACACATTTTTAAATCATGAAGGGAAGAGAATCATTTCTCCCCTCACGCAGGTGAACTGAGGGGACTGGGTTCGGCTTTGATGAAATGAACTCACAAACCAGACTGATTTATATCTGAGTTATAGTTTATCTGATCCACCAAAATTAAAGAGGAGGCTAGATAAATGGCCCTTGGTGTTTGCTGAAATTTGCAGGTGTAACATCTGTCCACTCACATCTACTCAGCAGCCTGATTCTGAGAAAGCTGTTCCGAAACAGCTTAGTTAGAAATAACACTGCCGCACACAAAAATGCGTTTAGAAACAGCACTGAGCTATTCCAGAATACATCATCTAAACACAGAGAGCCTGTCTTAACAGCACCTATTTCGAAATAGTTATTTTGAAATAGGCACTATTCCTTGTGAAATGAGGTTTAACAACTGCTATTTCGAATTTACATCACAACCATTATTTTGAAATACAGATGCTAGGTTAGTTATTTCGAAATAACTTTGCTGTGTAGGCCTGCCCTTACTTACCCATTGCTAACACCTATGTTTGCAAGTGATTTTAGCTCACGGGCACATAAGCGCTTGAATCTGCATGTGTAGACCCACCTAAACAATGGGAGACTGACTTGACTCTACACAGGTTGAACTTCTCTAGTTCAGCACCACTGAGACCTGACTCGTGCTGAACAAGAAAATTTGCCAAATCACAGGAGGTCAATATTGTCTAGCAGCATTACCAACACTTCCACTGCTTACTGGGCTCTTAGAAGACATTTAGAGGTAAATTAGCAGGTGTATCCAGCATTGCTTAGCTCTTCAACTGAAGTAATCTCTTGAAAATGAATGAAACGTACATACTTTTTTCTATGGTAGTATTTCTCAAAAATGAAGAAAATGAAGTGAGTGAGGGTTTGGGGTGAAGAGGGGTGAGGGTGCGTGACTTTGGGCAGAGAGCAGGTGGGGATTTGATTTAGGGCAGAAGGCAGGTGGGGGCGCAGAAGTTAGGCAGACGTCTCAGGAGAGGGTGCCAGGAGGTAGGGGGTTACTGTGATGGTGACAGCGATGCTGTACTGGGGCTGGTGGTGATATGACTTTGGGGGCAGCCCCTCACCCTTCAGTGGCTCTCTCCATCCTGCAGCCTGTTTGGTGAGGTGCTCTATGGGATGGCCAGGTTCTGGGGGCTTCCTCATGTCCAGTGGCCCCTGTGGCCTACGAGCTGTCGTGGGGGGCGTGGGGGGAGTCAGGCTCTGTGAAGGTACTCCCTCTCTAGCTGTCCCCTTGCAGTTTGCAGGCTGTCTGGGCAGGACCAGGCTGCAGGGGGCTGCCCCTCCTCCAGCTGCCCCTGCTCCAACTAGACCCCCATGGTCTTTTGGCTGTCTGTGGGGGCAGGCTTGGCTCTGGGGACTATCCCCCCTCCAACTGCCTCCCATAGCCTGCAGACTGTCTGGGGAGCAGACTTTGGTGAGCTGCCCCCACTCCTGCTGCCCCCCAGTGGCCTGCAGGGTGTCTGGGGAGGGCAGAACTTCGGGGGCTGCCTCCCCTCCAGCTGTCTCCCTTTCTAGCTGCTTCACCATGTCCTGCAGGCTGTCTGGGTGGGGCTGTTCCAGGGGCTGCCTCCAGCATCCCCTCCATGGCCTGTGGGCTCTCAAGGGGCTGCTCCCCTCCAGCATCCCCCTCTGCAGCCATAGGCTCTCTTTGTGCACTGGGGGTTGGCAGGTTCTGGATTTGGGTAGGGGAGATACTTACCCTGTCTTTGTGGCAGACAAGGTGGCGGAGCCCCAGCCCTGCTGGCCTCTCCCTTGGTGCTTACAGCTGCCACCAGCAGCCTTTCTCAGCACTGCAACCCTTCTGTCCCAGTTTTAGTTAGGGTAAAGGGAAGCTGCAGACCAGATTTTGTGATAGTAGCTCTAAAGATTTAAGAGGAGTTCTTGAACAAATATAGCACTGACAGAAGGAGACAGACAGACACTCTCTCTGTGTATATATGAGAGAGAGAGAGAAAGAGAGAGATTAGAACTAAATAATTGCAGCAAACACAGAGAGGCAGGACTAATGTTTGTAAACACACTATGGGACCACAGGGAAACATGTTCACACCCATGATAAGTGGTCATCCAGCTAACTAAAATCATACTGGACCATGGATGTCAGATGAGAGAGAGCTGGACTAGAAAGGTTCAACCTGTATATCCTGTAGCTGCTTCTTGGAGTTTAACTAAACATAAAAGAAACAGAGGAATATGATTAAGATATGCCTTATAACTTCATAATTTGTTCATGATTTAGGCTTGATAGTGAATTTTTAAAGTGATGAATTGGGTCCAGGAACATTAGAAATACAGAAGTACGAGAATAGCGCTGTGAGAAAAGGCTCACAGTCAGACACTGAAATTGATTTCACTTTTTCTGTTGGTATAAACTGCGAGCCTTCTTTGTCCACCAGTGAGGCTTCAGTAGTTTCTTGAAGGGCTTCCTTATAGAAACATCTGGAGAGAATGTAACAATTTCATCACCAGTACTGCCACAATATTTGCAAAGCTGGTTGTCTCCATGACTCCAGAATGAGTCATGTAAAAAAGCTCTCAGCATGTCCTGCCTAAGAACCTTCCATGTGTGACTGATCCCTGTCTGCCAGCTTACAACCAGACTCCATTTCGTGGCTTTCCTCATCTTTCATGGCTTAGCCACATCACAATATTCCTTTACTTGCATGGCAAAAAAAACATCTGCAGGAGCTTTCCAATGTCCTGTGACTGAAAGTGAGATACAGCAGGGATTCTATGTGGGTCTAGTGTGCATGTGAGGGGAGCATAAACGGGTGCCTTCTCACAGCTTTCACAGCAGGCTATTTTGATTGACATATTTGTAGAGGTTACAGGGTGGATTGTAGATTCAGCTGGTGTGTCAAACCAGATGGGAAAATTCCATAGCACGCACAATGAAGTCAAGAGCGCTGTTCTACTGCTTTCTTTGCTTTTTTTTTTTTTTAAACAGATGGATGGCAAAGTAAATTACTTCTCCCTACTCTCTCTTTTTTTCTCTGAGGGTCAATTCCATCTTGCAGGCTGCCCAGAACTGTGAATCACCCGATTACTTCCCTGCCTCTTGTGAGAAGGAAAATAGCTTGTGCTTAACTGGGTGTCAGCTCTCTGACACAACCAGTCTGCAAGACACCTAAACAATTCCCTCTGGGCTACGCCAGCCTCTAGTTTGCCTGAATCCCTGAGCCCCTTTAAAGCATCCCCATCTTGTGTTCGGCCCATCAGCTACTGAACACTCATGGAATGACCAGTTCCACTGCCTCGAAGGAGTAGGTTATATACCATCTTGTTTGATGCATCTCAGGATCAGCTCCTTTATAATCAGGCCCTCTGACAGGAGGGGGCATATGTGGCTGTTGATCCAGGGTTGGCGTTTCAAACAGGACTGGAGCTTTGAACTTCTGCGGCAGTGCTCCTTTGGCTGTGCACAGCTGTGCTGGGGTGCCCAAGTGAGGGCTGAATGCCAAAGGCCCTGCCCCTTCCACATTTGGCCCCACCCTTTCAAAGGCATGGAGCCAGGTGTCCCCTCCCAGTTTGCTCGAGGGCGCGTGGCAGATCTCAGCACCACTATATATAATCAGTACAGCCCTGAGATATATTTATAGTGTTTATAGTGAAAACAACTGTGAGTTTTTATTATTAAAGTATAACAGATGCTAAAGATAATGGAAGCAGGTTACATCTACAGCAAAAATCATAACACATTTTCTAGAAATGAAACTTAACAAGTCAACATTCTTTCTAAGGAAGTCAGTCTCACTCAAAAGCCTTTTAATGTGCTTCCAGCCAGGACAGGTTGACATCCTGTTTTTATGAATGGAATTGCACTGCCCAATTTCTTCCAACTTGCCTTCTCCTCATGGTCCCAAAGTTTATTATCTGCCCCCAGAGACAGGATGAGCCCCCATGTTTCACTTCCGTCTCGAATGTCGTTTCCCCTGTTAACTTCACATGTAAATGAGGTTTCCATTGTGTTGGGTTCATAGGCGTTGACTTCCCTTCTAGCATGGTAGTGGTTAATTCTCCACCACCTCCCCCCTCTACTCCAACCCTTCTCCCACGCCATGCTTCTGGTCTGCCCACCTCCATTCCAGACCCTTCCTCCAAGCCTCCGTCCCCACTCTACTTCTTCCTGCCCCGTCCCACCTCTTCCCCTGAGTGTGCCCCTGACCCCTCCTCCCCCAACCTCCTGGAGCTTCAGTTGATTTGCAGTGCTCTGGAAATGCTGGGCAGCCACGAGGTGGTCAGCACGGCCTTCAGTGGGCAAGATGCATTGGGGGGAGAGAGTGCGGGGGGGCAACTTGGCTGCTGGTGGGTGCTCAGCACCCAGTGATATTACCTGTGGGCACTCCAGCCCTGAAATACCCCCAGAGGTGGTGGGTTATAATGGTTAATTTGCACATGAACTGAGGCAGACAGGTGAATAAACATCTTTTGTCTGGTAGAAACCTTTTGTCAACCCTACCTTGAGTTAGACATTAGGAACCCATATATTCATTATAAATATATAGCTTTTACATAGCATCTGTACATACATTTCACAAAGATATTAATGAGCCGTGTGATCCTGTATTTCATTTAAGACTTCACACACGACAATTTGTGGATAAATAACAAGAATGTGGTGACGAGCTATAGTGAGTTTTTCAGACCTATTAGGAGTTGCTGTTACAGGTACCTTTGCCAGCTGGTACCAATGTGCCTCTGTGGCACAGATGGGAAAGCAAAATATTTCTCCTTATTCTCCCTGAGGGCCATCTCCATTCCTCATGTCTTCTCTTGTTTTCTTTTTTTCTTTTCATTTTGTCTGCATATTCCTTCACATCCTCCCATTCTTTGTCTCTTTTTACCTAACCCCCTCTTCCCTCCCAATGTCTCCTCCACCCTTTTTGGCTTTTCTCTTCTCTGTAAGGCTTATCTTCATTACTCCCAAGTACAGCAGTACCATAGAATATACAACAAATCCAGCCCCAGGGTGGACTGACAAAGAGAAATTTGCTTCCATTTTGTGGAATGGAAAATACTCGATTAAATTAGGAATGAGTAAACCTCCTGGGTTAGAGGCTTGGCAAAGTTCTCAAGCTATTTGGGGGGCTTATAAAAACTAGTGGAAGTTCACAAACTGGTTTTCCTTGTAATTTTAACCCATGTTTTTTCCCCCCAGTGATTCAATTAAGAAACCCAAACAAACATATTTTTCAGCTAAAAGGAAGTCTGTGTTAAGTATTAAAGACAAAAGAACTTCCTGAAAGTACAAGTCGTTGCCTTGTATTATAGCTTTCAAAACAGCTAACCCTATAATTAAGATTATGCCTGGATTTGTATTATATTCTCCTCTTCCTGTGCTTGGTCTCAGCCCCAGAGGTAAAAATTTTTTGGGTCTTTGACCACAATCTTTTCAGTCATTTTTGAGTTATGTGAAAGTGAAAAAAATCCACCTTTCCTATTGTAATAACTGTTAATATCCTTTTTGCTCAAGTAACACTCAAAAATGGTTCAACACTGGACTTCAAAATTAACCTAAAATCAGACTCTACTTTTTAAAAAAAAAAAAGTTTAAGTACGTGATTTCATACCAACTTCGTAGTAATGCTGGAAGCTGTAATGACAAGTATAATAATAATAATAATGGCTATATTGTCACCTACACTAGATGCATTTGTGAGTTATTCCATTTCTGTGATTGTTTCAATCTCACTTTCAATGTTATAGCATTATATCTAAAGAATTAAATGCAAGAAATGCTTTTGTCTCTCATTTCCACTGCTACACCACTTTTCCTCGCCAAACATGAGCATTGTTGCTATTTTATATCTGTATATGCCTCTTTATTATCACATTCATGGAAACCTGCTTTTCAAAAGCAAATGCCACATATGCTGTAGCACTGTAGTCCCTAGAACACAATTTCATACTTATGAGGCAACAGTGGTGCATGTGTGAGGAAGCCTCGATATAAATCATGTGGGAGAACACAACACACATGATTTGTTTGGACACAGCAATGCCAGAAAGGGGTGTGGTTAAAATAGTGGGTGTTCGGGAAGACATTGGTCAAAATATACACCAATTATTTTGGCCACAGACTAAACAGAAGGACTTTGTTTATATTACTTTTGGAAAGAGAATGGAGGAAGTATACAAGGCCTCCTTAGAGCTTCATAGATTAACAGATATTTTGGAGCATAAGCTTTCATGAGCAAAGACCCGCTTCATCAGATGCATCTGTTAGTTTATAAGGTGTCACAGGACTTCTTGTTGTTTTTGAAGATACAGACTAACTTGGCTACCTCTCTGATACTTATAGATTCCAAGGCCAATGTGACCTAGCCTGATCTCCAGTCCATAGAATTTCCACAACATCTTCAAAAAGACCAATTTTGATTTTAAAATTTTCAGTGATGGAGAATGCACCAAGACCGTGGGTAAATTGTTTCACCGAATTCCCTCACTGACAAATGTTTAGTCCCTATTTTCAGTCTGAATTTGTCAAGTTTCAACTTCCAGTTATCGGATAGTATGATGATTTCTTCTGCTAGACTGAAGAATCCATTATTAAATATTTGTTCCTCCAGCAGACGCTTATAGACTGTAGCCAAATCACCTCTTAACTGTTTCTTAGTTACGTTAAATAGAATGACTCTTTCACTAGAAGGCACATTTTCCTATCATTTAATAATTCTTGTTGCTCTTCTCTGAACCCTCTTTAATCTATCAACATTGTTTTTGAATTGTGGACATCAGAACAAGACATTGCATTCCAGCAGTGGGCACGACACAGACAAATACAGAGATAAAATTAAATTTGTCTATTCCTGTTCAAGGTTCTCCTGTCTGTGCATCCCAGGAATTAACTAGTTCTTTTGGCCAAAGCATCACATTGTGAATTCATGTTCAGCTGATTATACATCCTGACCCCCAAATTCTTTTTGGAGTCACTGATGCCCAGGTTAAAGTTCTCCATTCTAGAAATAAGGTCTACATTCTTTGCTTCTACATGCATACTGTAAACTTAGCGGGGCTGACAGAATTGCCAGGCCCTGTGTGAGGTGCTGGGGGGGGCCATCTCCATCTTCCTGGAAGGGGGTGGGGTCTTGTGCAGACGGGGGTGGGGCTGGGACAGCTGGCCCTAAGCACTGCCTGGGCTGCCCCGCCCCTACAGTCAAGCCTTCACAGCCGCCCAGAATGCACCATGTGGGGCTCTGGTGGTGATTTAAAGGTCTCAGCATTCTGGTTGCTGCTGCTGCCATTGTAGTCGGAGTGGCTGGGAGCCCCAGACCCTGTTGAATCACTGGGCTCCAGGGCAGTTGTCACCTTTGCCCCCCTGTCAGTGGGCCTAATTAAGCCATATTAAAATGCATGCTGTTTGCTTCAGTCCAAGTTACCAAGTAGACCTGATCAGTCTGAATCAGTGACCAGGCAGATTCACCACCTTGTCTGTCATCTAAAAACCTTATCAATGGTGATTTTATGTTTTCTTCCGGGCCATGGATACAAAAATGTTAATTAGTATAGGTCCAAGAACCTAGGGACCCATAGGATCCCACAGAAAACATGGTGGCAATTCTTCTCTGCATCCTGTCAGTTACCAATTTTTAATCCATTTAGTATGTGCCATGTTAATTTTACATGAGGCTAGTTTTTGTAATCAAGTTGTTGTGCAGTACCAAGTCAAACATTTTTCAGAAGTTTAGGTATATTACATGAACACCCTCGGCAAACAAGCTTGTCATCTTATCATAAAAAGATACCAAATTAGTTTGACAGGATCTATTTTCCATAAAGTCATACCGATCTGCATTAATTAAATTTATGCTCCTTTCATTCTTTATTAATCAATTCCTCTATCAACTGCTCTTATCTGGTATTGATGTCAGACCTGCAAGCTAGCCAATTTGTCCCATTTACTCTTTTTAAGAACTGACACAACATTAGCTTTCTTCCAGTCTTTTGCAGTTTCCCCAGTTGCCCAAGATATGTTGAAAATTGAGTTTAGTGAGCTTCTCAGCTAGTTTGTTTTTTTTTTAAATACTCTTGGATGCAAGTTGTCTGGACCTGTTGATTTTAAAATGATGAACTTTAGTAGTTTCTGCTTAATGTTTTTGAGAGATATTAGTGGAGCCGGAGGAGTGCTAGGACTAGTTCAGCCTCCTCTTCCAACAGGGATTTGCTTCCCTCTCAGGGAAGTGTCTCTGTAGTGAAACATGAGCTGGGTGTGGGGAGGGGGCAGGGCATAAACCTGGACACATTTTGTATTCCAGGTTCCAGCCTAGTGGCCCCAATGGCAGCAGCCATTGGTAGTGTTACCCTTCATCTCCTGCTGCTACAATTCCCAGGGCCACTTCCCCATGGCACCCTCCCCTCTCAACATCTCTTTCTCCCTTACTTCAGGGCTTCCTTCCCTGTAGCTTGTTGGTGCTTGTACTTCCGAGTCCTTTGGTAACACTTCCTACACTTGAGCTCCTCTGGGATTCTTTGACTCAGGATGAGGTGTTCTTAAATATAACTAAAAGGTTCTTAATTGAAGTAAGGTGTCTCAACTGGTCTAACTCAACTAACTCCTTCCCAATTAATTGGCCCCAGGTGCCTTAATTAGCCTAATGCTGTTAACTGATTTTTTGTTTTCAGGCTAATTGGCACTAGGTGTCCATTAGCCTTTGTTTTGGTTACCCAGGGAACAGGGGCCTACTTATCCTTTGGCCAGTATATCTACCTTTTACTACTCTTCTGCACCCGGCTGACCTGAGTCTGGCACAAACATACAGCGTGGTGATTGGATAACGGGGGAGAAGGCGAGTGTGTATTTGGTGTCTCTGGTGTCTTAGCTATTGCTATCTTGCCAGTTTTTACTGAGATGGTGAAAATTCCAGAACTACTACCGGTATATCATGATATAACCTTTAATGTTTTGCTTTATGTAGGTAACAAGGTTGCGTTTCAGGTGGCAAACTGATGATGAGACTGTAGGTGGCAATTCTACCCCATGATGTTTGTGTGTCATTTTTTTTTATATGAGTATGGTCTTGCCATAAGGGCGACATGGGTATGGTATGGGCATCCTTACGTGTGCATGGCTACTGTCAGGGTGGTGCCTTCAGAGCTGGGCACCCAGCCAATATTACAACCAGTTGTCCAGCTCTGAAGGCAGCACAGAAATAAAGGTGGCAATACCATGACCCTCCTAAAATAACCTTGTGATCGCCCCCAGCAACTCCTTTGTTTAGTTGGGACCCTCAATTTGAGAAACACTGGTTCCCCCCAGGAAATCTGTAGAGTATAGGGTAAAAGTGCAGAAGAGGCCAGATTTCATGGGTGGACACCAGATTTTGCAGTCCGTGACACATTTTCAATGGCTGTGTACTCGCTATGGCCCTAGGTATGTGGGATGGGGCATGGAGGGATTGGAGCCAAGGCTCTGTCTCCCCATCTGCTAGCTAGGATAACAGTGGCTGGGGAAGTACATTACACTAGACTTAGCCTGATGCAGGGCTGCTCCCTCTCAGACTAGGGGAAAGACTGCCGGACTGTTCCAGGAGATGTATAGCCGTGCACTGCCCCTTGCTATGGGGCTTTTGATAGAAACAAGCTTCAGTCCCCCTCCCCCCCCAGATTGACTATTGTAATGTTAGACTGCAGACTGGGTGTTTAAATGGTGTCGGAGGGAATTAGGGTCCTAAGTTCCATTACAATTCAATTGTCTTTGGGGCTGAAGGGTCTTTTGAAAATCCAGTGGGGATATTGCAAAGAAACCTTTTATTTAGTATCATAGTAAGTGTCTATCTAGAAAGTTTCCGATAAAAGAACTTTCTCTGGGGTCAGATTTCAGCACAGAACTCAGTTCTATATCAGAATCATTCTGTCTCTGCAGCTTTTACAAGCTCCACAGGAGGGAGTCTTCACTGTGTGATGATTTTGTCTTATTTCAAAGGGGTGGGCTCTCAAATTGGGTTCAAAATACCACAAGTTTAGAATCCTCATTCATGGCAGGCTGGCTTTGGAAAGCGTTAATCCAAACAAGTCAGGCACACATACAGTAGTGTCAATTTGAAATGGCATGGCATTTTATCCAGAGGTAAAAAGATAAACTCGCTGCTCCTGAAACTTACAGTCTGGACTGATCCATTGTAAAGGACATTGGGGGAAGAGAGAGATGCAATCAGAAAGGAAAGTTATACAGCAGGCATGTGTATGCTGTCCCTCTAGGTAGTTGTAAGGTTGCGGTTTTGGTCATATTAGTTAATTTAAAGTTAACAGTACAAGACCATGAGGTGATATATAAGAGCAGGAGTTGAGGGTTACTGGTAGAAGGCTGGCCGAAAGAGGCTAGTTCTGGTTAGTAACAAAGAAAGTAAGCCAAGTGGCTAACTACACCAGATCTGAGACACAAATAGGAAAGCAGTGAAAGTTGCAGGAAGAAAGGGGTGCACATGACAGCAGATAATGCTTGACACCAGAGATGAAATGCAATTAAGGGAAGAGCTGTGCAGGGCTTTAGACTTCAGAATGAGATGTTCAAAGGTGTTGCATAAACACTAAAAGACATGCTGAGGGACCCACGCATGTGGGGGTTGGTTGGAGTGAGGGAAACAAGAAGACTAACGACTAACCAGCAATGCCACTCTGCTATGTATATTGGACAGACTGGACAATCACGTAGCCAAAGAATAAATGGACACCAATCAGACATTAGGAATCTGAATACACATAAACCTGTCAGTGAGCATTTCAGTGAAGCAGGCCATAGTATTAAAGACCTGAAGATCTGCCTTCTTAAGCAAAGAGATTTTAACACTAGATTACAAAGGGAAACATCTGAACTTGAGTTTATTCTCAAGTTTGACACCTTGCAGCTTGGTTTTAATAGAGATAGCAATTACCTTACGCATTACAAGGACAGCTTCCCCATCTTTGATATGCATAGTAATCTCAGGCATGTCACTTAATTTTACAGACACTTGCAGTAAGCAATTTTCTTCCCCCTCTTCTCCCTCCTTCATCTCTCTGCCAACAGAATTTCCATTGGGAAAGATCTGTCTGCAGAACATATCCACACCTAATACAGGCTCCCTCTGTCGACCCCTTCTGTTGACAGATAGTGTCCACACACACTGACCTCTCTGTTGACAGAGTGGGCTCTAATGACCCAGAAGTCAGGGCTGCATGGACACTGAGCCCTTCCTGGAGCAACAGGCCAGCCCGCCCTTAAAGGGCCTCCACCGAGCCACATTTCCTGCCCATGCTGAGGCTTGCATACCTCTTGGAGGGACAGCGAAGCTAGTGCAGGGCTCCCACACTTACTGAGAGAGACTTTGGCCTTTTCAGTTAGCTGTGCCACCAGAGCAGCTCCCGGGCTTACTCTGGCCACACCCATGGCTGCTGCAGCTTCTGCAGCATGTCATCCCTGCCATCCTTCTCCTCCTCCTCCTCCTCCAGAGAAAGGACGAGCCTGACCCTTCCCATGAGGGGGAAGCCATCATCGCTGCTGCCTTGCTGCGACGGCACCCATGCCCCCAAGTCAGCAGGTGTGTCTGGCACTATACCACCACCTCAGACTGGTGGGACCGGCTGGTGATGGGTGAGTGTGACAACCAGCGCTAGCTCCAGAATTTCTGCATGCGGAAGGACACCTTTCTGGAGATATGCACCTAGCTCGCGCCCATCCTCCGCGGGGCGGACACCCACCTCTGGCTTGCCTTCCCCCTGGAGAAGAGGATAGCCATCGCCCTATGGAAGCTGGCTACCAATCTGTTGGGAACCAGGTCAGCATGGGGAGGTCCACTGTTGGCCTCATCCTCATGCAAGTAAGGTGCTCCTGGCCTGCATGCCCTGCCCGGGGGGAGAGGGGTCCCGGCCCAGGGAGACCCTCTGGGAGCCGGGGGGTAGGTGTGAGGGTGGGGAATAGGAAGGGGGAAAGCCCTGTCCCAAGGGCACCATGCCGTCCCACTCACTCACAGCCCTGCTGCATGGCGGGGGGTACCTCTCAGGAGGGAGCTTGAAGGGCTGGTGTGGGCTGAAGGGAATGAGAAACACCCTGGGGCCAAGGGCCTGACCACCCCAGTCCCTCCCCCATGTGCCCAACCTCCCCCTGCAGGTCGTGAGGGCCATTAACTCCCTTCTACTGTGAAGGCTCACCTTCCTGGACAATGTCGATG